>NC_087517.1:54145526-55423184 GCF_963921805.1 Phalacrocorax carbo | reverse complement strand
GTGGCAAGTATAATAAAGTAATTAATGCATGCTCTTTTATTTCTCATTCTAAAAATACCTATTTATGATCGAATATGCTGTGGATTATTGGAGGAAGACAATTGTTTTATCTGCAGGAGAATTTGATTGCAAGATGCCATTTTTTTCCTTCTCCAGTTACAGAAAGCATATCAGACGTGACTGTTTTTCCTCCCTGTATGCTTTTTCTTAGGCTGATGTACGTCCTCAAACAGATGGCTGCAATGGTCTGAGGTATAATTTGACTTCAGATATCATTGAATCCATATTTCGAACATACCCTGCAGGTAAGAACAGTGCTTTACATAACAAATACATGCATTTAAGATTTGTTTTTTACTACCTTATTGTGGGAAAGCTAGAACATTAGTCTGAGCCTGGAAGTATAAAGGACCATATCTTCAGTCTTCTGCATAATTTTCCCTGCCTCATTTGAGGGGTAGGAAGAATCATGTGTTAAAACATGCTTTTGAAATGAAAAGTTCATTTCATTAAATGAAAACATTTTAACTTGTTGCGTTGACTTTTTTTTTATGAGTAGATATTTGGTTCCCATGATACTCCTACTCAGCATTTCAATTAATTGTTCTTTTTTATGAAATCACCTTTGGGAGGAAAAGAATCTGATTTCCATCATTCCCCTGCACTATACTGAACACTGACAGTGGTTCATTTTGGCCCCAGGTTAGGTCCATTCTGAGAATAACTAGCACTTTGGCAAATCAGACCTCTTGTGTGTCTGCAATTCAGATTAGAGTATTCAGACCACTGTTATATGTGTTTGTTTTCAAAGCATTAGCTAGCATTGCAGGGCATAAAAGAGTACCTGTTTGCTCATGCTTAACTACCACATGCCCTTCCATTTAATCAGCATGAGTGAAGGCAGCATTAAGCAGAAAGCAAGGAAGCAAGCAAGGAAATTTTAACATAAAATACCATATTAAGATTTATGGAACAGTTTGTAATCAGTATGGGTTTTTCCACAGTGAAAATGAAATATGCAGAAAATGTTCCACATAACATGACCGAAAGGGAATTCTGGACACGATTTTTTCAGTCTCATTATTTCCATCGGGACAGGCTCAATACAGGCTCAAAAGACCTCTTTGCAGAATGTGCCAAACTGGATGAAAAAGGTAAGATTTTTTTACTTTGTTTCTGCAGTGCGCTGCTGCAGTCTTGGCTATATCACGGAGCGCAACACTCAAGAGGCGTATCTAGTAAAACTAGCAAAGTAGAAGCCAGAAGTTTGCTTATGTCCATTTACAGGGCATCTTGTTTGTCGAACTGTAAAGTGAAAGTTCCAGATTGTCATTGAAAGTTAGCTATCTCTCTGCTGTTCTTAGCATGTTTGATAGTGACTGCATTTCTTGAAACAAATTAGCCTTTGGGAAGTGGTAACACTAGAAATACTCTTTATTACAATTAATGCAACAGTAAATCTGAGATAAATTCCATAATATGCTATCATGCTAGATTATGCTCTGCCATCAGTTACTATAGAATAATTTTGTTTGCAGAAGGCTTCATTTTGTGGTATGTGCACAATTTATAACAGGTATAGCTTTTGTTACAGATCAGTTTTTAGTAATAGGCAAATACGGATCCTGCTTGAGATTTTCCAGAGGACCTGATATGCCTGTTCTCTGTTAACCTTTTTAATGTGAAATCTTATAATATTATCTGACTTAAGCTTATATTGAACTTTTGAGGTAGGTTTGTGATGATATTGAAATGTGGAGAGTTGAGATCACTTAACACCATTCTTTAATATGTATTCTGGCTAATGAAAACAATCTATTAGGAATCCACAACCCTTCACAAGTAAAAGCTATCACTAGATATAAACTACTGTTCTACCCAAGACAGGACAGCAAAACAGTGCGGAAATTGGAAAAAACACACAATTAAGGCTTCCCAGTTCCCACTAATACAACTAATATAACTACATCTTCAGGTTGGGTTTGTTTGTTTTTTTTAACCAAACTATTCAATGATATGTAGAAGTTGATAAAAACTGTGCTAATTAGTAGGATGATCTTTTACAATAACTTTCCAAGTTTATTGCTTATTTTAAATGGAGCTTTGAAAAGGGTTGAAAGTTTTAGTCACAGTGATACTTGGGCATCTGCAGAACCTTTGTCTTTTCCTTTTAAAGGTTAAATATAATCTAATAATCCCACAATTATTTCTATTTGTTTAGGTACAGTTTTTTATTATTTTTTCTTTTGCTTCATACAGGGTTAAAAACAATGGTGTCTCAAGGAGTAAAAAACCCTCTGATAGATTTGACAGCTTTGGAAGATAAAACATTAGATGAAGTAAGTAGTTAGCAAAAAAAAAAACCACACCACCCTTGCTTAGTTTCATTTAAGGAGAAAGTGGGGTCCTTCTCCTCTTAAAATAACTACAAATGCTAATTCTAAAACACATCACTTACTAGTCTGCTGCAATGATTGGATAGTCAACATTTATACAGTTGTATGTGTGTAAAGAAATGGGGACTGTGCCGGTGGACCTGTACGTCTGCCTTAGTGTGCTGGGTATTAAAGCAGGGCTTCCCTTTTTTAAAGAATTATTTAATATTGGTGGCTTTTTTGTCTAAAGTGGACTCGCTCGTTTCTTCCTACCTTTTAGAAGCTGTAACAATGTACAGAAGAGTAACACAAAACAGGAAAAAGCCTTTGCATTTGTTTTCTCTTCAAACATTGCTATTTGTTTGATTCAGCTTCATTTTAAGGGTGCTTTATACAGTTTTCTTTCTTCGGCTTTAAATACTGTGTTTTGTTAGAAATACGGCTAACTTGAACTATTACCTGCCTCTGCATACAGATTAACACAATTGTTACAAATGGTGTACCATAATGTGAAATAACTTAAAGATTCATTTTTGTGCAGTTGATTTAACTTAAACTTTTGAGTTGCAATTAATAATGATGCTGCATTTCTAAGTTGGGGTTTTTTATAAGAGTTGTACAAATCTACTAGTCTGAAACTGGTCTAGGAGTTTAGGATAGGTACGTTTGAAGTGCTGTGCAAACGGCCGTAGTTTGAAACTGAGCATGGGATAAAGGGAGTTGCCTTCAGCCACCTGGTATTTGGGGAACACTGCCAACATTGAGGCTTGAGGTTTTTTGAATTCTTAGTGGTATCACATCCTCCTGACAGGTCCCTGCTAGTGTCCCAGAAGTTGTTAAAAAGAGGTCAGTGAAAAAACTGCTAGCTTTTACTTGCCTTCAATGGCTGTCTGTTTCGTACAGGGGATCCTTAAATTTTTTTAAGCTAGTTCTGTTTTTACTTATAACAGAACAAAGTCATATAAAATGATCTGTTTAAGAACTTTTCTTCTCTCAGACACCTCTAAACTGCCAAGTGTTAGCAGAATAAGAGAGTCTGTGGAGACTTTTCAAAGTACCTAAAGCGATGGTGGGGAGAGGGTAGGAAAATACTGCTTCAGGTGATGATGATGCAGTATCACTCAGTAAAGTTCAGAGGAGGTGGCATGCAGGCCTCCCAACTCAATGGAAAAGAGAGAATTGTCTTTCTGGTTTTGGGGCAGGAGGTAGCTAATCTTGTTTTCTTTGTAGGGCTATGGTGTTGCTTCTGTGGCCTCTACATCAAATGCCTCAAAAACAGCTAGAGAAAGTAGCAATGCTGCCATTATAAAACGCTTTAATCATCACAGTGCCATGGTCCTTGCAGCTGGCCTCAGGAAACAGTAAGTTTGAATGTGGTATAAAAGCCTTTTTGTAACAAATCTTAAGGAGTTTCCAAAACATAAATACATCTTCAATTACTCATCCGATCTTTTCTTTTAATTTTTATGAATGAAATATTTTGCTCTAGAAATGAAAGTACCTTTAGGTTCCATTTTACTTTATAGAAGTTCTTCAGAGCTGTCTGAGATGACAAATGCTATTTTTAGCTGAGTTGTTATCACACAAAGCAGATAAAAAAAGGAAAGGATGCTTCTGCCTTAGCTCTCTAGCCCTGGTGAAGGCTGCAGAAGTCGTATTCTGTTTGCTGTGTGGAGGTGAGGTCTGGCGCAGGGAGTTCGTATCACCTGCCTTCGAGGAGCAGGTCTGCTGGGGTTTCCTGTAGTGGGGTGCATGGACATAAGTAAATGAGGAAGCAAAAGAGCAGTGTGACATGGGTGGATCAGACAAAAGATTCCCCCAGTGCAGTACCCTGCCATGACAATAAAGGAAAAAGTATCAGCTGGTTACTTATACTTAGAGTAAACTTCACAAATGAAACTTAAGAGAGGCATGAAATGGGTTTGATGTGGAGTCTGCTTTACAGCTGGCTTATAGATGACCACTCTACCCAAACACTACTAACCTTACCTTTGAGAGACCTTAATTAAGTACTTCTGTGTAGCTGTGCTCCCTCATGTTCTTCTGTCTTGCACAAATTGAACAGTGAACCTCAAACAATCTCTTCTGGGTAATGTGTGTATCCATTTCTCAGTTCAGAAAGAGACAAAACAATAGCCCTCATTCTGAAACAGTAGTGCCTCAGGGCTCCCGTAGCTCTGCTAATAACTGGTTGGCATAGGCGTGTGTATGCAAAGCATTTCTAATTTAGAGGTGGTTTTGCTGTGTCCCACTTGCATGTGGGCATTCTACTATTTCTGAAGAGAGTGAGAAGCACCCTTCCCTGCTGTTGAATTTCCCCCTTGACAGAGTTATTTGAGGAGTTGGTTCCTTCTATCTAGATCAACTTCTAGAAATGAAGAAGTAAGGGGAAAAAAGTCGATATACAGTACGTGAACATGCATATAAAATTTTTGAAACAGATATATTTACTTTGTCTCTAGCTTGTATCTTAAGTTTCCTGTGAGGTGAATTCTTAATGCTGTTTCTCTATTTTAAGAGAAGCACAAAATGACCATTACAGTGAGACCAGCAGTACGGATGGAAACTCCAGGGATTCAGATTTCTTTCAACCACCAATGAAAAAGGTATAAAGTTAGCTGGTGCAATTCTACTTAAATGGAACTGGAAGCTCTGTCTCTCAAAAGATTGCTGAAGGTTCCTTACTTGTTTTATGACACATCTAAAGTGATACTTCTTTAGCTTTGCATAGAAGTATATAGAATAAGAACCTGAGGGCCTCTAAGACTTAAACTTTGTACTTCTGTTAGTAAACACAAAGAAATTACACCTTGAGGTATTGTTCTGTTTCTCTCTTCAGTAGCACCCAATAAAAGTAAAGATTTCCAACGTGCTTCTGGTTGGACCCAGAAACACGGTTCTTTCCATTCAGTGCAGTTCTATTTTTGCCCACCACCACACCGCCTGGCTTTCCCCCCCGCCCTCAAAATGCCTGAAAACTGCTAGAGAACATCCATCTGAAAGGGATTTTGGTGTTGAAGCACCAATATTAACCTATCAAGTGTTTTGTTTGTTGAGGAGATGATTACACTGGCACATGGCAGCCTTCATGTTAAGGTCAGAAGCTGACGTGAGGTGGTGACCTGGTGCACTGAAATACGGTTTTAGACTAACCATAGCAGCTCACAAAGTAGAAAACAGTACTGTAATTGCTACAAAACTGAATTGAGTAGTACTCTTGCTAGAGTTGACTAACCTAAATAGAAAATGCCAAGGGGACTTAAAACTTGCGTATATTGTGAGGAAAGGTCGTAGAAGAAATGTGTCGTTAAACGTTGAGGTAGTCAACAGCTTTGACTTTCCTGAAAGCTGCAATTTTTACTGGAGAGTAAATGATATACCACAACTAGAATAGATGTGATGAAAAGAGGAGTGAAAGAGTAGCATGAGAGTAGAAGATTTCAAAAGTAGTTTTCTCATTGTACGAATCTGATACCACAGTGCTGTTACCTCTCACCGCTAATGCTCTAGCTCTGCTGTCACCAAACAGCTTGGATAACTATTATGGTTTTAGTCTTACGCTCTTGTATGCCAGCCATTAAATCATTACTATTTCTGCTAATCAGGAGATAGATGGACACAGGGAGCACAAAGAATGTTCTATGTATAGCAGACCACTTTTTTGAAGTGGTGGGGACTGCAAGTTTTGACCAGAATCTGCAGAAAAATGTGGTAGTGCCCAGACTGCCAAATTCCATGCTTTAAACAACATTGGGCACCCCTCTGTCTGGAGGGTAGACATGAACCATTCCACACATTCATTTTCTTTAAGGTTTTAGTAACCCTTCTGCTCAAACTCAGTGAACTGGAAAAATGCACTAGATGAAGCGAATTGTATGCTCATTAGTAATGTGTATAATTATTTGGCTTGTTTTAGGTGAAACTGCAGGAGTCCATTGAATATGAAGATTTAGCAAAGAATAATAGCATTAAAACTATTGCACTAAACTTAAAGAAGTCTGATAGGTAAGTTAACAAAATATACCTGGCTATTTCAGCGTATTCAATCTAGCAGGTCTCTCATCACAGCCTGCACAGAATCAGCTGACCTAGTCTCTACTGTGCCACACTTAAGCGTGCTCAGGCTAATTTTACAAACCTAATACGAACTCCTGCCTAAACTAACTTCCAAGTGATTCCCATTTAAATTTGTATTTTGATTTCATCTTGCTTTTCAGCAAGTTAAGTCTCTGCAAGCCTACTTGAAGGTCTTTGACATGTGATTTCTGTGAAAGTTTAACAGACCTGTATTCACAGTTCAGCACTTTGTTGGAGCTTACAGTGGAAAAATGTATGTGTTACGTGTGAAATTCCAAGCAAAATACACTCCCAAGCAAAAAAAGTGCTATTGGGATAGTTTGGATTGATCACTGGTCTAGTATTTTTCTAGTAATAGTCCTCCTGTTTTCTAGACTTTGAGAACCATAGATTAACTTCAGAAAATAAGTGATACCACACGAAAGAGAACAGTTCCAAATGTGCATCTAACTTCATTTCGCTTAGTTTCAACAAAGTGGTGTTAATGCCTCTATTCTAATGAAATTCCTAGAACTAGGTGGCGCAGACAGCTTTTCATTAGTAAAATGATGCTTGCAGATTCAACAATAGAAGCTCTTGTCTTATTTTGCTGCCATACCAAACCCAACCTCTTCCCATGTGTCAATAAATGAGATTTAGATAGTAGCATCAACAGTTGCAAAGCATCTAAAATTAGAAACATTTGAACAACTGTTCACTGAGTTAGGCCTCTGTTTTACCAACACTCCTGCTAATACACTTTTCTCTTTCCTTTTCTCACTTCACAGGTATTATCACGGTCCGACTCCAATTCAATCACAGCAATATGCAACCAGTCAGGATATAATTAATTCTTTTCATAGTATTAGGCAAGAAATGGAAGCATATATACCCAAACTAACTCAGGTATGGAAGAATACTCAAAAAGAAAAAAAAATTCCTTTCTCAATGTTAGCATCTTGCTTTCTTTATATTTTTGTGTCTTCGTGTCTATGGAAATTTTAATTTTTCAGGGTAAGCTTTATCATCTCCAGTAGTTTTGTTTTATTCAATTTATTTTACAACTTCAGGCGATACCTTTTGGGCTATTGTGTTTAAAATCTAAACAATAGGAAACTGAGTCATGGCTGATATTCAGAGTTATATTATACTGTTACCATGTTCTTTTGAGGAAATGGTAAAGGTATAAAGCAGTAAAGCCAGACAGTGATAGAACATGAAGCACAGGCCAATATTATTGATCCCACCCCCTGATATTTAGGATGTAATGGCCTTAAGGCGTCATAGTTTATAACTGAATGGGTCTTTCGCTCCTAAATGCACTTAAGTAGGATGTAGATCTTACTGTGGGCTGCACAGAAGCTCTGTCCTGGCAACTGGAGGGCAGCATAGCCATGTAGCCTATCTCCCCAGGCAGTATCTGAACTTCCTCTGCTAGTAAACCTAGATTTGGCCCTAAGTAAAGCAGCCACAACTGTGAATGTGTCACATTTCTGTATAGTAATTTTCTGTCTCATTTCAAAGTAGCTGCGCAGCCAGTTCACATACTAGGTAAAGGTTGTTTGTCCATAATTGATTGTAGAGCTTCACTGAAAATGAGCACTTAAAGGCACTGTGTCTAATTCTGGAGAAGAGTAGACCCTTCATCAGAACTTCCATTGTATCTGCTCAACTCTAACTTTGCCATTGGCATTCAAATACAACTTATCTAAAAAAAGATTTTGTTGGAAAAAGTGAAGTATTTATTCCCTCTCTCCCTTCAGGTTCTTTCAAGTGGTGATGCTACTAGCACTATTGCAGTCCTGTCACCTGGAGGAGCACTTATGCAGGGTGGAACACAGCAAGCCATAAACCGTAAGTATTTTGGATGTATAATACTTTAATTGTATCTTATTGCATTATACAGCAGTACCTGGCTTGCTGTTTCATCTCCCTCTTAAAATATGTTACAGTGATAAAGGAAGTTATGGAAACATGTAGCTGGAGTAATACTCGGTTACAGCAACAAAACAAAAGCAACAACCCAGCCAGACCATGACAGGGGTACTGGCTACACCAGTGCTGCAGCAAGTGAGAGAAAATTATGCAGAGCAAGTGATGAAGGATGCACTTGATACGAAGTTCTCTTGCAGATACTGGGTTTTGCTTGTTCAGCATTTCTTTTCTTCCCTTCCCCCCGCCATTTTAGAAAATAAAGGCATGCTCTGGGAAGACTCTTAAGGAGGCAAGGCCTAGATAATTGTCTGGAACTAAGGTTTTTCCAGCCTGCATTTAAGATCCACAGCTTGGTGTGAAAAAGGACAACTTTCTTGTAGACCGCAAGGGCAAAACAGACAACCCTTCCTTTTCACATCTCCATTCAACCACCCAGTCCCCTGTTGTCACATTCCTGCCAGTTTGAGTTCACAGCAGATGAATCCCTATTCTCACAAGGCAGGGTTTATAACAGTTTTCCAGTTTAACTCGTGTTACTTGTTCTGAAGAACAGTAGAAACTAGTTCAGACAGCTGAAAAAGCAAGTATGAGTTCTTTATGGTACTGAAAGAAAAGGAGTGAGCAAGCAGGGCTGAGGCTGTCTTACCCATCCCATACTGGGTGCTAAACCCCACTTCTTTGAGCCTGACCACCACTTGTTTTGTTTGGTGGTTTGATTTTTTTTTTTTTCTTTAAAAAAGCCTCATCCTATAGTTCACTGTTCACTGTACAGTTCACTGTGCTCCTGCCATCCTCAGTGACTGCTTGTGCTTTTTGTCTTTGGTTTTTATGATTTTTGGTTCATTCCCTGTTCATGAGCCCTGTCGCTCTTTCTTCATCAAGAGTATCTGGGATACAGTTCCTTATTCCTGCCTGGATTTTTCATCTTTCACATGCTGTGACCGTATTCTCATTATCGATGTAAGAGAGAGGGAAAAGCTTGCAGTATCCACCACACCATATTTAGCACTGTGCTGTGAAGAGATCATGGTGCTGGTTCCAGAAGCAGTACTGCCACACTGTCAGAATAATATAAATATACTGCTTCTAATCCTTGATTAATTTTGGTGTCCATTCTTTGCCTGGCATAGATCTCCATATAGAATATACAAGCTTCCAAGTATATAGCCATAAATAGCAGCTGAGCTAATCTAATACTGCTGATAGCCCTACTTCAGGTGTAAGGCACCTCGATGTTCCCTCCCAGTCAACCCTTCTGTGATTCTAGTAGAAATGTATATTGCTGAACTCCTTCATTAGCCTTACATTCTCATTTTTCATATGACAGTTTTGAGTGATGTGACAAAATCTTTTTCCTGTTGCAGAGATGGTGCCAAATGACGTTCAGTCTGAATTAAAACACTTGTACGTGGCAGTAGGGGAACTGCTACGACACTTCTGGTCCTGCTTTCCTGTTAACACACCATTCCTAGAAGAAAAGGTAAGGCAGAGCTTCTTAGTGTGACCCTGGTTATGACGTGGTCAGATTGTGGTTTAGAATGACTGCCATCAACTTGAAGTATAGAACTAATACACATGCTTTAAGTCAGTGCAGCACTTACTCATCCTAGAACTGCAGGTCACAAAACAGTGTAAGACATTACTTTTTTCAGAAATTCTGCTGGTGCTATTGGTTAAAATCATTCTTGTCTCTGCATGCCTGTTAACACCCTTCAGGAGCAGTTGCTGTAGGCTAGTTTCAAACAGAATGGTCAGCTCTATTCCAGCTGCAGATCTCTCACTAGCGGTTTGAAACACACAAACTAAGGCCCCACCCTTCTCCAACTCTTCTGTCCATTGCAAAATCACTCAGTCATAGCTTCAAACCATTCAGTGATTTTTAGAACAAAGTTGCCTTGAAGAAGGGATGTCTGTCTACAGCCAGGTGTATGATTGTAACCATTTTTCTGTTGTTATTCTTTTTTTTGACCTCACATGGATCACAAATATAAAAATTTGCATTCAGATATGTTGGATTTTCTGCTGCAAAACATGGCCTGAAAATCCATGGTACCACCTTTGCTTGAAGCAAAAAATAAAACGTTTTTGTGAATAAATTATCTATAGTATTTACTGACAAAGTAAAAATCATCAGAGGCACAGTGCACTTTCAGTCACATTGCCCTTGCCACAAAAGAGCTCGTGCTCAAGAACGGTTATAGACTCATATTTTAGTAACTTTTCTTCCTCAAACTCTACATACTTTAAGTAGCCCCCAGAATTAGTTACAGGGTGTTTTGTTGGAGAGCAATGTTAAAGGAAATGAAACTTCTGTGCAAGTGATTAAAATATTGGTTTCTGTCTCTCTCACAGGTTGTGAAAATGAGGAGTAACTTGGAAAGATTTCAGGTTACAAAGCTCTGCCCATTCCAAGAAAAGATTCGGAGACAGTATTTAAGCACAAACGTAAGGAGAACATACTCTTTAATTACATGGGTGTATATTAATACTTTTAATCATAATTATCAGAGGGTGGTAGCTTTGTTATACTTCTTATCCTAGGGCATTTTAAGCTTTTTGTTAACTAGGAAATAAGCAGAGAGAGATTGGGTACACAGTTAAGCATGTTTTCTCTCCCTGTATAACTTATATACCAGAAACTGTCAAGAACTATAATTTGAAATTACCCAAGTGAGACGACAAAAATGGGAAATCATGTTTCATTTTTCACTTCCACTATGAAGCAGAACTTCAACTTCAAAATTCACCCACCATGTCACACTTGAAGCGGTCACGGACTAAATACTGGATTAGACAGCACAATCAAGTGTCACTTCCCTGTGACCTGCTCCCTCTACAGCTGCTTTGCAATAGAGCCTGAAGGTCCTTTCTCTCTTTATCTGGCATATCTCTTCAATTTTAGTGAGATTACTCTTAGTGAATAAAAGGAAGAATCCAACTGAGTATCTGATCAGGGGTTGGGGATCTGTTTTCCAGTAGCTGGAACATTTTTTTCTTTCCTCTCTTAATGTTTCAGTTGGTAAGTCATATAGAAGAGATGCTGCAGACGGCCTACAATAAGTTCCATACATGGCAGTCCCGGCGTATGCTGAAGAAGACGTGAAAATGCATGCTGTACAGGTTTGAGAGCAAAATCTGCAATAGGTATAGGAGTACAACCTAGCATATGTTCAGATCTTATAGTTGTTGCAGGAAGACCTGCAAGCTGTGGACTTCTGGAAATGATGCTAACTGAACTTGCACATTTTTGAAAAAGAACTGAGATTAAACTTGAAAACTAGGGGGAAAAAACAAGGAAGAACCAAAAGAGAAGAGCTGAGGCGCAAAAATATTTAAAAGACACTGTTTACCGCAGTTACTCAGGAACTGCTTTTGATTTGCATAAAGAGCTGCTTTCAGAAATAAAATAATCTAAAGAGGTTGTATTAATAAAATCTGTTTTTCCGTCTAACTTTTTCGTTTTTTTAAGAAGTGTATGGCACAGGGTAGAACTCAGAAGTTTTTCTTCACTGGATTCTGACATTTTACTGAATTCTGTTTGTACTTCCTGCAACAGTTTAACAATGGTATTTTAAAATATAGCTGAGACTGTTGTTGCTTCAAACATCTGGGAGGGTGTAGCTGTCAGAAGACAAGCTTCTGCCATATGTTTCCCCACCAATTGGAAGCAAGAGGCATTGCACTGAAAGCTGTTTATGGTCTGGGGTCCCTAAAGGCATATGGGGGCAAACTTTTGCCTGAAGTCTTGGATTTTTATGCAGAATTTTCAGCCATCAGTTTTGCATGTTTTCCTTTGAGTGCAAGTGTGTGCTACTGCAGTCTTTTTTTTAAGGTGGCATTTGTTCTGAGGAGAGAATGCATTTTTAAAAATGGAGTTAAATAAAGTTTCTTACGAAAGAAGTCATTTATTTTCAATTGTTAGACATTTTTTATTTCTTCTTCTATATCTGTTTTCCTTCACTCTTCCCTTTTGACTGTTACACTATTTTTGGCGAATTGATAATCACTATAGAGAGAAAAACGTGTTATTTACACAATGTCCATAGATATTGGGAATCTGTGCCATACTTTGTTCCAAATAGAATCAGTTCACAGTTTCAGAGCAACTTGTCTTGTATTAAATGTGACTTAAATGCAAAGTAAACCTGTTTCCTATAATATATGCAGTTTAATGACATCCTTGTATTTTTTTGTCACCTTGACTGTACTAAAGCCCAGTATGGGCTACTGAACTTTTTTACTTCTGACTAAATGTGACTGTTAAGAGTAGAAGATGCATTTACTACAAAGACAAACCAGAGTGACAATACATATTCAAAGCAAGCACAGCAGTGTTCAGTATGGCAGAAGAAATTCCCATTAGCCTGCATGATGGCTTAATACTAGATTTTGCCACCATTGATGTGATGCTAAAACATGATAGTATGATGTTGGGTGGAGAATTCTTGCAAATTCCTACAGAAGAAAATATGTATTTGTATAGCCGAGTCTGTGCTTGTTCTGTGCTGCTGCTCCATTTATGCAAGAGGATTTGGTTTTTTTTTCTTTAACTGATGCGTGGAAGCCAGCAGCTTCTTTTTATCCAGTGTTTTTGGATTTTTGTATTATGCTAATATTTTGGTAAAAGCTGAGTTTCAGTTAAATGTCACTGTCTGCACCAAAATTCTGTTTGGAAATGTATGTATATTATTAAGCCTAGTTTCCCTGTCTGCTTTTGCAGATAGATGCATGATACTTGCTCTGTAATGTTTGTGCAGTTCTGCTACAAGAAACGACTGGGCTCCACAAGAGAGATGCCTGTTATTTTTGACAGGGTGAAAACGTCACTAGGAATAAACAGATGTACATACAGCATTTGGGGGATGAGGTGCACATCCTGTCAAAAGTTACCTCTTGTGATAAATAAACTGTTTCTGTAATATTTAGGCTTAGGGTATGGCTTTATTAAGCCTAATCCTCGTGTGCAGGCAGCTCCTGGAAAGGGTAGTTTTGTTCTCCCCCACTCCGAAGCATTTGGTCTAGCAATTCTATGGCCAAATTTCAACTGTTTAGTGAAAGCTGTAACACCTTTCATCATATCAGAGGGCTAGGTTCAAGAAAATATGTCTGGTTTATATTCTAACTGTGCCTGAAGCTATGAACAGCGTGTTTGAGTATTAGACTGCACTGAGACTTCATTTAAAATAATCAGATAGGAGAGTTTTGAACATGGAACTAATTCACCTTTGATTTGAATCAGTATTCAGTGCTCCTGGAAACACTAGGCAAAATGGTTAGCACGGTGGACAAGTTTCAGTGCGTCACAAGAGGATTTTACAGTTCAAAGGATTGCTGTTTATAATCGTTATGGGGGATGGTGTTGCAATAGCTTTAAGTTGTTATAGCGATATCAGGCTATCAAAATGTACCTTAATTAACAGAACTTGGGGCGGGGAGAGGACTATGATACTAAATTCAACAGTTTTGCCTAGACACTGTACAGGCAAGGCTGCTATGCACTTCATATGGCTTTTTCAGGTATTGTGGCAATAAGGCACAGGCCTCTCCTAAAGTAAGGGAGGTAAACTAAATATGCTCTCTTCTACATTGTGTTCCCCTTTTCTGTAGCATGGTCCAAAACCCAGATCCATTCCTTAAGTTTTGAAACTGAATCATCATGCATTATATTACTATTGGAATCTTTATACTGACTTGTATTTTTAATGAGAATTCATACAACTTGTATCATTGGCATTGATCTAAGATTTGTAGAATAAACCCTACTGAATTCTAAAGTAAAGTCTTCTCTGATGCTTAGGCTGTGTTTTCTGATGTTCAATAAAATCCCAAACAGGATCCATTCAGGTCGAAATTGAGAGAGCTGTGTATTGCACTAGCTTAGCTGCCCCTTCGTGCTGGTAGAAGAGGTCAGGAGCAAAAAGGCTACAGTACACTTAACTGTCAAATTATTTCATTTTTAGGGGATGAGAATTTTTTCTGCTGCACAGATAAACTGCACCATTACTAGTGCTACTGTCCCTCTGCTCCTGATTGTACAAAAATCAATTTAAATCTCCAGGGATTAGTACTCTGCTTGTTCCATATATTGATCCATCAGCTGTTTGATGAGGAAAGCTGTGCGGGCTGCTTTGTCAGCCATTCAAATTCAAGCTTTGCTAGCAATGGAGAAAGGGTAACTTAAAATTAACAACTCTGGCTCAGGTTATTTGTAGCCTGTGACTTTCAGCAGATGAAAATACTTAGATGCACCACAAAAAAGGCTGGGCTCTTTCTCTCTCAACAAGAGCTCTGCCCCAGTCAAGAACAGGAAGCAACATCTTTCCACTGCAGCCATTCCTACAAATAGTTTCTTGCATGCTCAGAGTCACTCTGGACAACAATCTTCAGCTTCCCAATGTGACAAAGCACTGTCCAAGGCCTTGTGCTTTCATAGATGGGTGACTTTCCCCACCACCCCTTCGTTTAAGATGCTTTTTTACAGCTACAACTATTTCCCCTTACTTATACTGCAACTACATCCTTGCAACTTCTATCGTGAGGTGTTGTTATTAGCTAGAAAGCTTACCTTATCCTTTGCCAAAATGCCTATCCAACAGCTGCTTTATCGAGAAAGTCACTTGTGAAAGCAGGTTATGTGACAACAGGAAAGCTTAAGATCCAGTTTTCCATTATCCATCCCCTTTCTAATGAGAAGGGCCTACCCCAAGCATCCCTGCTATCTGCTGGTAGTATATTAAGTAGCTTTGGAGCCTTTGTATTGCGACACAGTTTCAGTGTGTGAGCTACAATATTCTGAACCTGTTTCCAAGCTCTCCCTTACCTTGCAGCAAGAGCTGGAGCTTGATCCAAATGGAACGCAGCAACTTCAGTTTGAATAGCAATCAGACATCACTGATGATTGAACATTGATCCTCTGTAAACCATGATAACTAATGGCAGATGTGCTCCTGCAGTAGAGTTTGAAGCCTGGGGAACCATTAAATTACTTAACTTACTCCCCTCAATCTTTTTCAGGACGCTGTATTTCCCCTCAGCTACCTCTGAACACATCATGTCCCCAAAAGATATCCAAGTCCTTCTCTGTAACACTGAGAGCAAGAGAATTCACCGCTCTCCTTGATAACGTCCTAGATAAGAGGATAACATAACAGGGCTCTTCTGTGCTGTCCTCAGTGGAAGAGACAAGACACAAAGGTGTGAGGTACAGCCAGAGCGGTTGATCAGACTGAAGGAGCAGTGTGGCCTAAGAGCGCAGTGCCTGCTAGAGGGCACAGACCAGAGCCCAAACACCTCCCTACATCCGGCCCCTGGGCAGTGAGCACCCTGTGGGCAGCTCCAGCTCCCGCATGGAGGGAGGCCAGTATGTTTGCACCCCTACTTCCCGCCAGGCCACGCCGTGCCAGTTCACTTTATTCTGCCCTCCAGGCAGCTTTAGGATCCCAGCCAGGTGGCAGAGTGCCACAACAGTGATGTGAAAGATGCCTTGAGGAATGCAGCCAAGACCAGGCCTCTTTGCTGGCATCTTCCCAGCCTACGTGCCCTCAGCTGCTGTGTTTCCCATGCAATGAATGTCCCCATCCCCTCCAAAACCTCACAGCCCTCTGGTCTTTCTCCCTCACAAAAGTCCAAACATCCTTCATCCTGGTAAAACCAAACTACTCCAGTAGTTCAGGTGTCAGCATATCCTCAAGAAAAAAAAATGTCCTGGACTTACACAGACCCTGTCTCCCTGCCTGCTAAGATCCCCTATGACCAGGTTGCCTTGTTATCTCACCCACAGCCCTCACAAAGCACAAATTAAATCTGAAGCTTTGAAAGGCAGTCCCCATCTTGTGCGTCTGTCACCCGTCCCCACAAACACCAGCTAAAGCTGGACACAGTTTTGTTCTCTGGAGCATTAGCATCCGCACAGCCCCACTCCATCCCTTTCCAACCTGAGTTCATTCACGGCACAACATAACAAGCCATCACTTTATCACAATTACTGCACCCAGAAGAAGCATCCTCAAGCACTGCTGACATTCCCCACTTCCATGCACCATGCTCCTTGAGCACGCTCCTGCTGTTTGTGTTCACCCACATGACTGACCATCACCTCTTCGGCACAACACTGTCTTGACCACATTTTGACACCATGCCCAAGCACCTTGTCACCTGAGAATCCCAGATCCCTTCTGTTTAATCTTCACGGGACTCGGCTGCCAACACAATCCACAGGCACCCGTAGCTCTGCGTTTTATCCCCTAAATCGTAACGGGAAGTGTTGTCCAGCTCTTGGCAACATCCTCCCTTTTCTACCCTACAACTACCAGTCTGCATCACTTCAACAGGACCCCAATTGCAAATTGCAGAGGAAAGAGGGAAAGATTTTAGTATACCCAAGTTAAAGCTTCTTTTAAAAAGAAAAGACCCAAACACTTCGGGAATCGGCCAGAGATGACCAGACTTTCTGGGGCAGGAGCTGCCTCTTTCTAGGTACTGCATAAGGGGTGTCAGCCTTGGGTGGGACTTCCAGCCTGTCACATAAGTCATAGCAGCATGTTCACTTCCTCCCTGACCTAACCTGCAGTCTCTCCACCTACAGCTGATGGGCTGATACAGATAAAAGAGTGGTCATAATTACTTTATTTGACATATGGCACATCTCATGATCAGAATTGGCAACTCAGAAGCAAAAGCCCCATTGTGGCCACCTCCCTGTAAGTACTCCTTTGCCCTACTTCTGCAGATAGTACATTAAGGAAATCAGTGCAGAGTTGTAAAGCCACGTGCTTCCTAACTGACAACTCCTGAGCCTGGGCACGGCTCCCAGCTACCTGCGCAGGCATCATCCTCCCCTCCCCTTTCAGCCACAAGCTGATAATCAAGTGAAACAGCAGAGCGAGGGACAATTTGGGACGCTGGCATCAGGCTGGTTGGGTTTGCCAGGTATGCGCTCAGTAGGGGCAAAGACTGCATAGCCAGAACCAGACAGCAGATATCACAGCTCATAAGCACCAAACATCCTGTTCTGCAAGAATAGGCCACACAAAGCACATGGCTATGAAAAATACTTTACAGCACTGCAGCACAGGCACCGAGGTGCCATCAACATGCTCTGTATGGAAACATTATGTCACCAAAAGCAGAATGCTTCCTTTTGCCCTGCAGCCCTCCTGAGCTCAGGAAATTACACCTTCAAAGGCTTTCTGCTTTCCTCAAAAGCTTTCTGCCTTCCTCAAAGGCTTTCTGCCTTCCTCAAAGGCTTCAGGTGACCAAATCGCTCCATAAAACATGGGTTGTGTACACCCTGCCATGGTTCCAAACAGCAAGAATTTCAGGAGCATGGTTGTTGGTGCTGTTAAGGTGAGCATGGTACCAACCACACCAACTATTGTGACTGGAATACAAGGAGCCAGCTGGCTGGTTGAAAATGGAGGAATCAAGATGACAGAGATCTCATTAGTAATTTAAGGAGTCACAGCAAAGGCCAACTATGAATAAAAGAGAGCCTGATAAAGACCACCCATAAGGAATGAGCTCACCCAGACTCGCAAGGCTTGTCTATCTCACTAGCACCTCTTCTATCAAAGAAGAAAAGAAGATCTCTCTAGGTTTTACATGCTGAGTGGCTGAGCATGGCACTGTTCTGCATGAGACAGATGTGGACAACAAAAGGGCAGTTACAGGGAAAGACAGTAGTCCCTCAAAAAAAGGGACAGGAAAGAAAGAGCTCAATTGGACTCCAAATGCACTTCAAGTAGGGCTCCTGCCACAATTTAGAATTTATGTTGCTCAAAAGCACACTGGGAGCTACTGAAAACTCAGGAGAGATCAGATATTCTCCTCTCCAGCCCTCTGGCTAACTCCAGTTCACCAAAATGCCACTTTCCCTATATCAAATTCTGTCACTAGCTCCCAAACTGGCTTGTACTGTTTTACAGCCGACAGTGGAATGCTTCTTCAGGGACCTCAGTCTTGGACAGGGATCCTGGGTGCTGCAGAAATGACAGAGTTTTGCTTCATGGCTTGCCATGATCCCTTGGGCACAGCTCCTCAACTTACCCTAACAAAAGCAAACACATACAACAGTCCAAAAACAAACACAGGACTTGCTATTAGTTTTTGTGATAACCACTACTTTAAGCTGAATAAACACCAATACACTAGCATGATAAACCAGAACAAGAACCAGCTGTCAGAGCATGATCCAATCCTTAAATGACGCCCTATTCATCTAAAGTAATGGAGATCTCTATCCAGGGATTCATGATTTTTCCCCAGGAGGGAGATCCCTCCTTTTTATCATGCTCCCCACCACCAAGCACTTCACGTCATTCAAACTTATTCTTCACATTTTCTAGACTTCACATCACACTAACCCCCCCTTAGTTCTAGAAAGGGGGATGATCCCATGTCAAAGCCAGCCCAAGGCACTCCCTGGCTGGAAAGCAGTCACAGATTGCCAGCAGTTTCCTTGGTGCTGATCGATCTCTCATGAGGAGAGGTGCCACGCACAGCAGGTTTGAACCTTACTCCCCAGACATACCACCCACACCAGTGACAGGCTGACTCACTGCCAAGCACCCTTCATACCAATGCTTGTGGGGGGAAGAAAACAAACCATCCCACCCCCCAAGAAAAAACATTGTTCTTTCCCTTAACAGCTCCCAATTCACTGGTGCTGGTGATTCCCAGCCCCTGCTTGGATAAGTACTGTGACACTCATCTAGGTAGCGACATCTAGTGCTTATTCTTCTCTATCATCAGACAAAAGGAAATAGCTGGTTTGTCACCTCTCTGCTCTCCCAGCCTTCCTGCAGAAGCAATTACCTTTGTGATGGGGACATGGTCTCAGGGCTACCGGCCCTGGGGGAACCACAAGGCCGGCCAAGTGCCTTGGCAACATGGTTGGCAGAGCCTGCCTTTATCCCTAACCCCCACCTCAATTAAGCGTGGGCACAGCCTGGTTTCTGACGCCACTTTCCCGCACAGCCTTGCACAGGACCTCTCTTGGGATCCCTGTCATGCCCAAACTGGATGAGAGCTGGAAAAAAACATTGCCAACCCCTAGACTCCATATCTTGGACTCTTTGTTTCAATGTACAAAGCCTGGGAGGAGACACAGAAGAGACGGCTAATTTCTCTGCTGCCTGGGATGGAAGCAGAGGTGACCTAAAGGCACAGTCCTGTCTCCATGGGGGTCAGTAACTGTTTCACTACACTTTGAGACCAGCCAGAAAAAAAAACCCTCTCACTGCACAGAGCTGCTTCTCAGGAATTTTACCACATCACACCATCTGAGTGCAAAACCAGGCCCCTCTGCCCTGCAGCTGTTTGCTGTACCCAAGCAAAGAACGACACAGGCTTATGAAGCACTGTCCTACATTTAGAAATAGTGTATTCCTAGGGAGGCAAGCACGTAAGCAGAAAGAGTGAGCGACACTGACCTGACGCCCAGTCTCCTGCCTGCACCTCTGCAGGCACCGCAGGGTGCAGCCAGAGCTCTGCGGCACAGGCACTCACATACACAACCCCCACTCCTGGAGGATCTGCAGCACGTGTGATCAGCAGGACACTGCAGCACATAACAGCACCTTTGCAGCCTGGTATTGGTCTGTATTTGGCTCTAGCAAGGGAGGCGTTGGAGGCTTGGTGCTCTCCTCAAGACACAGGCTGCAGCTGGCACCAGGCAGGCAGAACCAGGTCCCTGCCAGCAGGCATAAGATCTCTAACTTGTCCTGTTGCTCAAAGAAATCTTTGTCCACAGAAGCATTGGGTGTGGCAGACTGCAACAGCAGTAAACCTGACTGCAACCAGGAAATCTTCCACGTGATGAAGTATCAGACAGAGAAGCTGCGTGTTACAATACAGTAGTCGATTTCCTGCCAGCTTGGTTCAATCCAAAGGTTAAACTGTTCGTGGGATGGGAGGAGCATCATTCTTGATGTCTCTAAGTAGGACCACCCAATGCTTTTTTCACTACAGGAAAACTCACAGAAATGAGGAGAAAAAAGCTCACAAAAACGAGCAGAAGCAGCAGTTTTGTTTCTGTCCTAGTCAGTCTCCTATTTAATCCTACAGGACACAGCATAGCAATGCCAGAAACTCTATATTCAAATGCTGACATTTTGTGCCCTGCAAGAATGCCTCTCCCCTCTAGCCCTGACTCACGGTTGTCTCTTCCCTTCATGCAACACTGCTCCACTTCCTGCACAGCCGGCAATCGCTCCACACTGGCAAGAAAAAACTGCCCAATAGTGCACAGGCTAAAGAGACAGCTTGTAAGGCAGCTTTGCTTCTTCTGCACTCACGCTACTGCTGAAGTTCAAGTTACATTATTTCTTACTACTCTCCAGCCCCCTTTAAAATAATAAATATCAAGCTATCTGGAATCATAATCTGATGCTATAACTACACACCCCTAAAGCACTCATTGCCGTGTTACACAACCCCGCTCGGAGCTTATGGGTACTGGGTGAAGCTATATTAGCATTTTATTCACATCACGAACAAACTCTTAAAGCAAAATCTCCCAAGTGTTCTTGGTTACTAACCTTTGGTTCAGATGACAAGGCAGTCTCAGAGCATGCAAACAGATTTCCCTGATTCGTAACTAAACCAGAGGTGAACTTCAGTCACTAGTGGGTGTCAGTCCACAGGACTAGACTAGAGTTAGCCAGAAATAAAACCTCCAGCACACATACAAAGTGGACCTCAGGTCCTTAGCATCAACTCTTTGCTCAATATCTGACCCCATTTATTTTACACAGCTTGTTAATGCGGACACAGCTGGTCACAGTCCTCTCGAAATTTCAATGACAAGCATTACTGCCAGACCAAGAAGTGTCTTTAATTCATTTAAAGGATGAGCTCAAAACAAAAGCCAGGCTCCAAACTCCAAGGCTTCACTGCTCAGTCCCATTTCTGCTTTCTCTTCCCAGCAGTAAAAAGGCAAGCTCCTGCCTGAATTTGTTCCTACAGCAGCATCAGGAAGCACTGGACTAGCTGCAGTATCTCACATTAACAAACTGGACAAATATTTCATATTACTCATTTTCAGCTCACTAACACCATGATAGCTCCGTACTTTTTAAAGGCCTAGGTGTAAGGAAATGCAATGCTGCAGCAGTGCATGCTTTGCAGGAGGCCTATAGATACTGGTGGCAGTGAGAGACATATGGCATGTCCAGACAGCAACTCTGTGAGCTAGAGCCACAAGCTCTGTATGCAACTCCCCCACTTATCTGGTATGGTTCATAATCATGTATTTGTGCATCTAACTCCCAGTGGATGCAGCAGGATTAAAATACTGGGTCTTTAAAAATCCAACCCTAGGGCCATCCCTCCTACTGACTTTGCTTGTCAAGAGCCTAACTAGGTAGCACAGAGCCCAAACCTTGCCAGCTGCACACCCAACCTGTACAACTGTTTGGGAATCTGCATCTGCCAAACAACAGCATGAGGGAAAACACCAAACAGGGTCAACTTTTTATATGTGTCATTTCCCAAGATTACCATCAACTGTTAAGAACAGTTATGTAATCAAATGGGCAGTACCAGTGGTCAAAGACAGCCCTTCAGCTGTCCCTAGTCAGCATCAAACTTTCTAAAGAAATGAGAGGATTACCTAATTCAACCTAAAATTGAGAGCATTCTCCCAAACACAAGTTTTCGGCGCTATCTGCAAGATGTGATCTAAATAGTTCAAAACTTCATTGGATCTACGTCACTGACAGAGGTCTGTTCTTCAGCAAGATGTCCCAGAGAGATTGTTTTGGGTGTTTGGGTTTTTTCCTGTTTTTGTTTTTCTTTTTTTTAAATTGGTGCTGACTTCCAACATCATACTAAAGATGCACAATAGCAGATGGAGCAGATGACATGAGAAGTAGGAAGGGTACTGACAAAGGCTAACTTCAGCTTGTTGAATCTGGCTCCTTCTCACTCTCACAGAAGATAAAACCATGGCTGCAGAGGAGTCATGCCTGAAACACCTGAAGGTCCACAGCTTAATTGTAAGATATGTGCAAGACATCATGTAAAGCAAGCTTATCTTCTATTTGCAGTGCAAGGATCCACGCATGCATCCCTAAGGGTCTAATGGTTGAAAACCCATCCAAGGAGAAGAGAGACCAATTTCAGCTCTTCCAGAGGATGAAACCATGGAACACCTTCTCTTGGTTGACTATGAAAGGAGCCCTAGTGGAAGTGCCTCTGCTATATGGATGGCAACCTTTCAGAGTGTCTCCCAAAACAGCCCGCAGGCTGATTAGGTGTATACAGTTCATAGAATTGCAAAGGCAAATACTTTTTGCATGTTTGCAGCCACTACATCAAGCAGTCCAGAGTCCAATGGTTGACCTTACTTTTGGTTATGTTGGGTTTTCCTCCCTTTTACTAATTTGCATGTAATAATAGCAAGTTACATAGAATCAGGAAATAGCTTTGGCACAAAGTTCAAACTAATTTATCTGTTAAAGGCCTTGTGCAACCATTTTTACGGCAGGCCTTTAATGACATCTTTAGTTTTGTTACAAGGCTGAGATTACAAGCATTTTCAGGTAACAGGCAGGTCATTAACACTTACTGGAAAAGCAGTTTTCTTTTTCACATTTCTTTATCAAAGGAGATAGCTCATTTCAGAGAAACTAGAAGGTGCTTGCACTAGAAGGTATATCCTCAAAAGGATACAAATTATACGAAAAGCAATTTGTCTCCACTTGGCACATAAATAATTTCTCAAAGCTGCTTTATCACAAGCATGCCACTTGCATCCTAAATACTAGAAATGCAACAAACTATTTCAAGTGTCAGCCAACATTAAGCATCTACCAACTTTATCACACACCTACGTTCAAGATTCCATTTGAAAAAAAAAACCAAACAAACCAGTTTATTACTCTGCTCAAGGTTTCCAGACAGATTAAGCCAATCCATGCACAATAAACTTCAAAGAAACACTGTGCAACAGCTTAAAAAGGCTGTATCTAGAGGAAGTACTGGCTGACCAGACATGAAGTATACAACTTCCAAGAACCTGATCTCTGTAGGATACCTCAAAACTGTGCATAAGAACTGAGACATTTATATACTTTACATTTTTAACTCTTAAGATTTTATTCCTCTCTCCCCAAATTTCATGTCATATGTTCAGCAGAACAGCATGGGAAAGGATGAGAGATTTTAAGAAAGAATTATCCTGTTTCTATTACTCAAGGAGCTCCAGCCCTATGGTTCTTGTACAGAACTCTGTGGGCCAAATTCATCCCATCCTGTCATATCAATGTTTCTACAGATTTATTTTTTTTTTAGTGCCCTGACTTTAATGGGTGATTTGTACCAGTACTTTCTGCTGAATCAGAGCTTCAATGCCTAAAGTCTTAAATGGCTAAAAACGTAACTGTTTGGGAACAGAAGTCTGTATAGCCATTGGCCCTATCAAAATCAGTATCAGCAATTAAAACAGAGGCAGATATTCTCAAGATTCTTCATCTATAAACTTCCTATTTGTTTCTCAGCTAAAACCAGATCATAGGAGCAGATCTCTGAACTTTAATGTTGATTTTTTAAATTATTATTATTTAACAACCTATAGTGCTTGCACACCTCTCCCACTGGTCCAGTAATTACCTCGTGATTTGATTGCTGTGCACACCATGAGCCACGTATTTGTAATATGCAACTCCCTGGACACACAGCCGTACCCACCGGCTACGGCAAAAGTCAAACAATGGAGTCACTGTTCCAGCCTTGCCTCCTGGCCCACCTTCTCAGCTATGGTTTTTGCTGCTCAGCTTCCTTCCAGTGCTACTAGGTCTTGAGTAACCACTGCGACTTTCTTTAAAACTCTACTTTCTTGAGTCCTTGGACTTTGTTAACACAGAAAACAAAACAAGTTCCTGGCTTATAAAAAAAGAAGCTGGAAAACAGGAATTAAGGTTTTGGAAGACAATTAGAAGTACACCAGATGGTAAATTCAGAATTTTTAAGCCAGTCACATAACTCTGGGAGCCTAAGTCTAGTTTGGGGGAGGTTGGGGAGAAGAGGAGATTTATGTGTATATTTGTGCAACCGACAGCTTTTTACCAGGCAGTATCAGAGAGGCACAGAAAAAGTCTCCTGTTAACCTGCAAACAATTTATGAGATCTGTTCTTTGGATCATGCTGTTGCTCAGCCTTCAAGTCAGACGTAGACTCCTGTGTGTTTGGGTAAGCCTCCAGACTACCACATCAGGCACCATTCTCCTCCTCCTCCAAAAGGCAGGGTGTCCTCCTCCCTGCACAAAACCGGCAGCTTCCCATCAGCCAGCTAACCCTGCCACAACAGGGCTGCTAACCATCTGCTCTGACAGCACTCCCACGCGCAGGCTGGCAAGGCAGACTCCTACCTAGTACAGATTTGAACCAAAGCTGCTCATCACGCAGCTCAGCTCTCTCCCCTCACTTCCTCACAAACACACTGTGGCGCTTGTGGGGTAGCGGTATGCTGTAACAATCCCCTCCCACCTACTGCGGTTCAACCAAACGGCAGCTCTGTGGAGCAATTCAGCCTTCCTGCTCTTCACTGCTGCAAAGAAGTATTGTACAGAGGAGGCCCAAACATGGCAAAGCCACTGTAACATACAGCGCTGGCCAGCGTTTTACAGCAACGAGCAGCCACGCCACGGCAGCACACTATGTTGGGGCATTGGCAAGTCTGGACACGCACCACAACACATGCTTGCCAGGAAGCACTGTGCAGTGGGAACAAGGCACCCGCCATCCCCACGTGGCTTGCAGGCACCTGCAACACCTGGCTCTGCAACAGCCTGGGACTTGTTACACCTCACTTTTTCCACAGCTCTCTTCTGCCAAGGAACGGTTTCTGGTGTTCATTTCCTGCCTGTCTTCATTCTTGCAGGAAGTGGAGCCTGTGGCTATCCAGTTCGCTCTGCTTGGTGCTTGGGAACATGTAACATTACATCACAGCTCCAGGATTTACTAGCTCAGGTCTGCATTTGCTGATGCTTACGCTTTAAGAAGAATGTCTTAGTGTTCACCTGGCTTTGAGCTACAAAAATATTTCTGATCCATGCTGTTAACAAAGAGGGGTGCTAAAAATCTCTCCTAATACATGTGTCTCAAAGGAACAACATACCATGATCCAAGCAAACAAGCCGTCATGCAAGATTGGATTAGGCAATGCTTGTGTGTTTTGGCACTTCCTGGCAAAACTGAAACGCAAGCATAGGCTGAATTCAATTGATCCTGAGCCAGGATCAGAGCATTAGAGAAGCAGGGCTACCTATAAACTCCCTGAAGCTTCATGATTTTGTCTAGAAAGCTTTGGTTTTGACCTTTTCGATAAATTCAACCCCAAAACACAGAATGCTGATGCAGACCTGCAGATCTACATCCTTCTGAATTATTTGCCATGCTCCCAAAATCACCTAAGTCACTGCACTTTATTCTCCCATCAAGACGTACCCCATTCTCCTAAGCCTGCTCAGACCCAGACCTCAGAATAAGGAACTTTTCACATTTCAGGAATGGTTTCAGCTGCAAGCTTTGGGTTTAGACACTGGTCACAAAAGAGCTTTGGATCTCAGTCTCCCAGTCTGATATTACCCATTATAATTCGAGATCAGAACATTTCCAAGGCATGCACCCATATGAAGAATCCCCCCAAATCTCATTACACTCAGAGCTATATTCCAGGATCACCAGCCTCAGAGGAAACGTAGATTCACCCACACGCAGGTCAGCGGTGCTGTCTGTGCGTGTGCTGCCTCCCTGCTTCTCATTGCTGCATTTACTTTGGTGGGTCTGTCTGTGATATTTTTCTGTGGCTTGCAGCTACATGTCCGAGAGGATAAGTGCAGCAAGAATTAAATACTGTGCAACTACACAAAAGCACGCAGCACATACAGGTCTGCACACATGCACTGCCCTCCTCCCCCCCCAAAGAAAAATTAACCACTGCGCTTCAGGCAAACGTTCCCACAGGGACATCAGTTACATCCTCCTAGGGGCGCTTGGCTGAAAAAGGCTGTTGAGTGAGTGTTTGGGGAGGGAGCTTTTGGCTGCAGAGACCACCAGTGCCTCCAGGTTGAGCCCAGACAGGCACTGTCCTTTGGCACATTGCCTGAGATATGAGATCACGCATGTCAGGAAGCGTGGCGGGTCAGAGACATCCCACAGCCCAAAGGCATCCCGCTGTGATCTTGGGAACCCTGCCAAAGCGAAGCTTTCATTTCTGTAGCATCCTCAACACACGCTTGATTTCAACATGCCCTTCTCCTTCCTTTCCTCCATTTCTAGCAACACTGCATTCTGCTTGCTCCCCGAGAGAAATAGGGCAAACATAACCTGATTAACCAAGGGGATTTGGGCAGGAAAGGGCGGGGGGGAATTAATATGCAGAGAAACACAGCATCTTTCCCTCTCGCATTAATTATTGAACAGGCAAGAGCTAAAGCGTTCTGCGGTGACTCTGACTTTGGGATTTGCTATAAAAGCTGCTCATAAACTCTGTCTCAGCGTGCAGATATCAAAAGAAAGAGAACATTTGGTCTGACAAGCTGAAATTTCTTTCAGGCTCTGGGGTCAGTCAGAAGCTTAAAATCACTTGGATGCGAGCCTATGGTTCCATTTTAAAACATAAGGGTCCCTCTTGCTGTTCATCTATTGACAGTTTGAATCCAGCCTTTATTTGGCGAGGCTGTCTTTGAAGCATGGCTTAGAAGTTAATGCAGGCTTCCTCCATTTCATGTATGGAAAAATCTCCAAGGCTGGCAGCAGCTTGTAGAGGCTCATATGAATAAGGAAGATGGAGGGCAGCCAGAGCCTGTGTAACAAGTCCATTTTCGTAGTTTATCTTCTTTCCATCCATTCTTGCTTGCTTACTATAAGACATCTAGATGTTTCAGGTCAGAAATGCAAAGCTATCCACATGCAGAAAAGATGCCTTCCCTGACCTTCCAAGGAGCTATTTTTGGCTGCTCTTATACGCCTAAGAACTCTTACAGACGTCATGCACTGAACTAACCAGCCCTCAGTAACCTTTGCCCAACAGATATGAAACGTTACAGAATTTATTTTATTATTATTATTTTAATTCCCTCCATAATGTAACATCCTATTGACTCCAGATCTCCAGATGTTGTTGTTGCAAGGGAGCATATTTTAAAAGGGGATGCAAGGCTGAGATTACCCAAGGAATGCATGTTCAACATTACACCTAAACATATACACACAGGAAAAATAATCCTTAATCCTGAACTTTCCAAAATTTATTAGGCACCCTCAGCCTTCAACTGCTTTCACTTCTCAAGACCAAACCACTACTTAGCTTCAGAAGTTTAAAAGTGAAACAGATTTCTTTTCCTTATTGCTCCACTCTGGGGGCACAAACAGTTGATGAGATTAAAAATTAAGGAATGCTGGGTTAGAAGCCAAACACACACACAGAATGATACTCCATAAAGAAAGCAACAGACCTAGCTCCTTCTGTCTGAACGCATAAATACACCACATTGCACCCTGGCAGTCAGAGACCTGGGCTCTGGTCTGTCCCATGTCTCACAAATTCTAATACTGATATTCTTCCACCAAATTGGCACTGCCCTGTCTACAAACATTCCAGTCCAGAGACTGAAAGTGAAGTGATGGGTGAGCCCTGCTGCCCCAGCAGCCAGTCTAGAGGCTTGTCTCAGGGTGAGGAGCTAATGCAGACCAAGGGGACTGTACATCCCTGTTGCCACTCCAAAAATTTTTTGCCCTCATGCAGTGAGCAAGAGATCAAGCATGCTGGTATCTTTTCTGACATCAGAGCATTAAATATGAAAGATCTTCCACAAACACAGAATAAATCCTACATAGAGACTGTGGAACGTATAAAGCAGAAGTGATATACAACTTGCAAAAGGGATATGGAGAATATATTGGTGGTAAGGGTTCAGGAGACCCAGCCTCCAGAAATCCAGCTCTTGTGCACATGTGGCACACACAGAGAGAGAATCCATGACACTACCTCCTAGCACCTCCCTTTTTCATCATATTGTCATCTTTTAAAAGAGCAGCGATATTGCCTCTTAAGGCCAGAACTGCATAGGGTCTAGGGATACAACTGGATCTGGATAAAGTTATGAGAAAAACAACAGAAGGCTGGAGATCTCCATTGAGAAATGGTGTACCTTGTATATACCACCCAGGACACAGGCACGCTTTTCATTTTAAGGCCCAAGCTAGAGAATCAACAGATTCTGCAAGTATCAGGATTCCCCCCATAGGAGCTAGAAGTCAGGTGCTTGTCCCCTTTGGTAACATCCATCTCCTTAAACAAGAGTTACAATAGTTTGCAAAACAACAAGGCCATGCGCAGCAAATGTTTGCTAAATATTTGTGCAATTTCATCCAAATACAGCAGCAGAGGGTCCACAAGCCAGAAACACTGCACTTTGCATAGCATGGGGAAAATGATTCATTGGTACTCTGTAGACAAGCAGCAACCTTTCATTTTCTATTTAAAGATTGAGTGTAAATAAGAAAACTGAATTAACTGATAGAGAAAAAGGTCAGTATTTGTGTAATGTTCTTGAAAAACACAGCATACTAAGACAAACACTCTAATTGGCAATCATTCGGCTTTATTCTGCTTCCACTTTCACTTCCCTGTTTTGTTCTGCTTCTTCAGTTGATGAGCTCTTTGCTGAGGAGAACTGCCGTGTGTCTGTACAACGCCTGCACTGTGAAGCCATGCTCCCAACAGAGATGTTCAACTTGGTACCTGCTTCAAGTATACTAATGATTTCTCTATGGCTGCATAATGAAGCTGAGTTAAAAGACTACTGCATTTTAGCAATGCAGGCTGCACCTCTATCCACTGTTATTTTCCTTTGGAATCACTGCCACAGTTCAGACCTTTGGTAGTGAGTCATGGTGGAGCGTATTGCATTTCAGTTAATAAACATGGGCATGGAAGGAAATTAAGATTACACACACAAAAAAATTGTTCATGAAAATCAATCCCCTCTTCCTGCGAAGCCACACTAGGAATCTACATGTGACCTCAGGGCTCACATCTAGCTTTGCTGTGTATAGGATGAGGTCTCCAGCACCAACCTGCAAGCCTGGGGAAAGTGCAGGCCACTAAATGCGAGCTCACATACAGCTACAGCACATCCAGATGATGGTGTAAATCCCTAACAGTATAGGCTAGGAGAACTTGGTCACTAAGGAAATGGTGTGTGTCTTTCCTTCCCTTGACTACCTTCTGCTTATAAAAAACCTAAAACAAAACAAAAAAAAATTAAAAAGCCCAGGGAGCAGGACTTTCAAAGAGATAAGCCAACAGCTTTCCCCTGGGTGATAGCTCCACATCCACACCAGCAGTACATTCTGCTGGCAGTACATATGATATAAGCAGTATTTTAAAACTCTGCCTGATAACCTCTCAGGACAGCACCTGCCTTTCACAGTCATGTCACTTTGCCCAGGGCTATGTGTTCACCCACAGAGCTGCCAGCAACCACCACCACAAAAACAAAGACCTAAAAGAGTATCTTGTGCAGAAGCAGTCAAGTTACTTTTCCCATCTGAGAATAGCAGAAGAGTTTAACTCTGTAACCCAAGCCAAAATCACCCCTCAGGACTGCTATCTTACAGCTGAGCTGGCCCAGCTGCAACTCTTTTAAAGACCCTCAGGAGTGGCCGAAGTGTGGGGACTGAAATGAAAGCAGCTGGTTGTGTACTTCCATTCTATTGCTAAGGTAAACTACATCTTTCTTCTCCAAGGAAGGGGTTTACTACATAGTCACCTGTGACTATGTAACAGTCACAGGCAGACATATTTTCCATATCCACTGGGCATTATCTGAGGACACCAACATGTGGGATAGACTGTGAGGCTGTTGTGGCACCCAGGCTCTAAAAGGAGACCAGAATGTGATTTTTCGCTTGATCCACTTTCACCTTTCCACTCCACTCCAGGCACAGGTGTGTGTTTTATTCACCAGGACCCACAAAGAGCTACAGAAACTTTATAGCAATGATGTCTTCAGTGAAAGCTTTGTAGAGAGGTATCCTGCATGCTGAAGCATGTCCCTCATGAAAACACAGACCAAATTATTTTCAATGTCTAGAACTTCCTTGACCCTGTAACTTTATGCTGCTAAAGTGAGAACTTCTTTTTGCAGAGTCCCAGCTGTGACGCTCCCATCTCCTAAATGGATGAAAGAGACAAAGGGATGAACTCACATCTTTCTTGTGCACTGTTTCTGTAGAGCAGGCAGGGCAGGAAGATCCTCCACCAAGTCTGTAATGTCTGTAACATTGAGATGTACTCTCAGCTTTCTACAGTGGTCGTATGGCGCAGTAACTTCTCAACCACAGGATACTGAGTTTCCAGCAATGTAACCTGAAATTTTGATTCACAGAAATTAAAGTTTGGCCACAGTGATTTTTGGATGGGAGAGAATACATAACCTGCTATCATTTTGAATACACAGAGGGTCAAGCAGATATGTAAGGTCTGAAATGCCAGAAAAGTATCTCCCTCTGTGGCAGAGGCAATATTGTGTTGTTAAATGTACTGTGTCCCAAATGGCCTGAATCAGTAAAAACTTGTCTGCAGGACTCTAGCTCTTTACCGTGAGCTAAACAGCTTGTTCGCATGTGATGTGCTGAGAAGGGATCCTGGGGAATTCAAAACTGACAGCTGCAGAATTAAAATGAATATTAAAATAAGGGCAAGGGGGCCTCTGCTCCAGAAGGAGTGCAGGGATGTGCCTCTGACCTTTTGCTGCTGAATCTGCCTGCCCTCTTGAATTGGCAAGTAGCCGCGGCAGCAGTCTGCAGCCCTCCTCTCATATCCCTCCAGCCCCTTACTGTAATTTATAGAAAGTCTCCACTTACTGCAGCCTGTCAGGCGCTCAGACAAGTTAGATAACAGTAATAGTTCTGCTGCTGCTAGTTTAGAAGGCAGAGTCCCAACTGTGATGCTCCCGTCTCCTAAACAGATGAAAGAGATAAAGCGATGAACTCACGTCTTTCTTCTGCACTGTTTAGAAGGCAGCAGCAAAGATCCATTAATGATTACACTCCTTTGTGACATCTTTGTGACTTTGTTAGGCTAAGACTGAATAGCGGCCCATGTCCATGGGATTGCTTTTCCATCCCCCTCTGACCACATGATTTATCTGAGCATCGCATTTCCTGCAGTTCCTGAGTAAATGAGTAAGTATCCAGAGTTGCATCACAGGAATGGGTTTGGTTTGGAGAATCCTGCGCAGTAACTCATGCTTCCAGGAGTAAATTAATTTCCTTAGAGAAGCAAGACAAAATCATGCATTCCTCTTAGTCCAGCTACCTAGAGTGATGATTTAAGAAGCTATTTCAAGATATACAGTTTTCTTCAGCTTTGTATTAAGAAAATAATTGCAAGAAATACAGCTTTATCTAGCTTTATACTGAATGCATAATACATTGCTGTTGTACTTGCAAAAATAACCAACCTTTCAAAGGGAAAAGAAAAATCGGTGTAGCTTGCAGATTCTGCATATTGAAACATGTCAGCCTGAAAACAGTTTACAATCAAAACCATACATCTGATGAAAGGATATTGTGGAATCTGGGATCTTCAGAAACTGCCAATTATTTACACAGGTCTCCACCTATATTACTCTGGTGCACATTTAAAAACAGGTTGTAGAAGCACATATGTATAAATACTGGGAAATGAGAATTGCATCAGCTAGCCCCTCCCCCACAACAACAGTGAAAAGAAAAAGAGGGTGTGAAGCAGCAAAAGCAGTGGATTTTTGTCATACTGGTGTCCTTACCATAACCTGCACGCATGGAAGAAGCCAAGGAGAGGGAACCGGAGGTGTATGGACCATGGCTAATCAGTTATGTGCAGAGATACTTGTTAGTGCAAGCTGATGTGAGACTCATCTTTTAGCTTTTAATTTTCTTAGGAGATAGTTCAAATGGTTTGATGTGGCTATGCCACCCAAATTTGAAGAACACAAAATACAGATTTTTATGGAGTATAAACTTGCTTCTTGTATCTTACCCTGGTAAGTATTTTGAAATTGCAAAAATTCTGGCTCTGGGAGCTTTTCTGATGTTGACAATTTAGCAGAGTATACTAAACTTTTGGTGCCTAGCTACTCCATTTTGGTGTTCAGACATCTCTGGTTTAGGTAAAGAACCACCATCATTTTCATTTTGTTTTACGAAGCTGAAGTTTTTCATAATTAACTAATCCATACAGTACCACCATCAGGTTGGTCAATAAAGACCCTTCCCATTTTACAAAGGAGAAATGAAGCTACTAAAGCTGGAGGAAGCTGTTCAGGCCTCAGAATAAATCAAAGGGAAAGACAGGACTGGAACATGATGTAGCTATGTCTAGCGCCAGGTCTTTCCCTCACATCACTGACACCATATGAAAGCAAAGCCCTTGACGATGTCAGAGTAAAAACAGGACTGATCATGCTGGGAATAACACTTATGATTTTTAGGGGCAAATTAGACCTCAAATCTCAGGTAGAGCAGAGATTCCACTGACCTTTCCAGTGCCAGTCAGCATCAGCGGTGGCTTTAGGTTACTGCTAACCTCCCAGCTGAGCTGTAGCTCATACTGCAAATATGTGCAGGTCATGGTTTGGTGTCATTATTCAGCCCAGCAGCACCATCAGATTTGACTTAGTCTGTCGTGAGCCAGGACCTGAGCAAATGGCAAGTGTAGAAATTAAATATCACCATGTAAAACCGCTTGCGTATTAGCAAAACAGAGAGAAATTTACTAACACTTTGTGTTTTACTGAAAATAGCAAGACACACACATTTAACTCACCTTGTTTAACTGTCTCTGGACTTTATTTCTGTGATAAAGGTTTAATTGGTATCTCATAGTTTAAAGACAAACACATTGTTTAATGAGAATGGGACATAATTTTCTTCTGTTATTGACCAAAGCCTGATCAAATGCCACCTGAGGCCAGAGGAAAGGCCTCAGTGTAACAGATTAAAAATATAAATGTTTCCACATTCAGCAACTTCTATTGCTTTATTTTTCCTGTTTAATCTGTGAAAGCTAATATGGAAAAGAGGGCGAGCAGGCTGAGGAATGGCCAAGCTCCTGGAGAGACCCTGTCACATTTCAAATATTCCCATCACTCTGTCAACACCACCTCCCGCTACTGCGATGAAAGGCAACAGCAGCAAAAGAACAGGAAGAATAAAACTCCCTATATATACAAGTGAGGAAAGTCAGCCCCATCCCTACAATCAAAGTCAATCACTTAAAAGAAATCAAAACAGACCTGGCCTCAATCTTCCAAGTGCAAGAAAAATGCTCTGAATTTGCTCACCCTGTTCTGTTTGGGTTGTTCTGAGCCTTCTCTGATTGAAGCTCTCTGAGACAGAAAATCAATGCCAATCATGCCAGATAACTGTGTTCCTCCTGAGCATCTACTGCTTCTACTAAGATCACAAAAGACACATAAAAGGAAAAAATGGGCAGTTGTAGCCTTCTTCTCAGTTTTGTAACCCAGGTGAATTAACACTGGCATATTAATAGCTGACATTATTTTTTAACAAAACAAGGCTTCTGATCTGATTATCATCAAGGATGTGTTGGGACCAGGATGGTTTTGAAACATCCTAGTTAGCTTGGTTTGTCCTACTCTACTAAAGGTAGGATCTCCTGTATCTGAATAGGAACCAGACAGCTAAGGACAGCCTGATGTCTTCTGTTATGTATAACAGAGATCTGGTCTTGGTTCTGTTCTCAGTAATGAGCACAAAAACACAAGCAAGTGAAGATTTTATTGGAACTTATACCCTGAAAACCATGTCCAATTTAATTTTGCCTGAACCACAGGATAAGAACAATCTTATAATACCAACATTCTTCTCTTAGGAGCCTTGGTCTCACTGAGACAGTAGTAAAATACCACTTGCTCTATATTAGCTACATATTTTTAAAATGCTCTTTAATCTATCCAGCCAGTTTTGCCTTAGAAGCCTTTTACTATACATTTAAACTCTCCAGATGTAAACATTTTTATAGGGAGAAAATATTTATTCTTCATCTTCATCTTCATTCTGTCAAATGTTCATTTTCTCTCCTGCCAGATGCCTGGAACCCAAACTCTGGATGAGATGTTTAGTCCCATTCATACAAAGCCACTGTAAATACAGATTCCTAGGACGCAGAACTAAACTTCCTAATCCACCCTTGAGACTTCTGATAGAACAAGATGCTCAGCAAACCCAGCATAATGCAGAATGACAGAACTACATTAAATGGTTTCCTTTTATTCTGCATTCATGCGGCACTAGGCCTACTCAGCATCTACCCGCACTTTCCCTTCCTTAGCTGCCAGTCTCCTCTGACATGACACATCTCACAAGCATCTCTCATTCCTCAGGCAGCAGCAAGGAACAAAGCACATCTAGTTTTGCAACCAATAGGTCATTATATTTAACCTCCTTTGGTAGAAGTGCTGGTCTTCATAATAAGAACTTGAATTTTGTATTTTTCTGAATTGTTTCATGCAAACCTCCTTATTCTATGTTTCAAGCATTTTTAGATGTTTTCTCACCTGTGTTTTTTCTTTCTTTAGTTTTACCAATGGACTGTCAAAGAAATGGTGAGGCTTTGGGCTCCCATTCCCATCAGGTCACCACAGCAGAAGGGAATTGTCACTGGGATGGTCTGTGACAAGGCATTAGCGTGCCTTGAACAGCAGCAGAAAATCCCTTCAGTTGTAAAGCAGAGTTCGGTAGATGAGTGCAAGCCTTAGATGTGATGAGATATATCCATCTTCATACTATCTGCTCTGGTCTAGCATGACCGAGGGCCATGTTTTATGCTTGCATGCACTGTGAGTGGGATGTGGTCGTGGACAGATGAAGACCTCCATGACAACCTCCTCATTTGTAAATTGGCTCACTCTAGTGACTAAGAGGTAAACTATATAAAGTAGCTTTAGAAAAGACATCCCAGACAAAAGAGAGATGGAAAGGTTGGTGTAGGGGAATAGACAGGGATCGGCGACCGGAAGATTACGGGATGTGACGGAAAGATAGACTCCTCCCCATAGGAGTGGCAGGAACAGGAACCGCAAGAGCTATATAAGCGTGTGACGCAGCCAAATAGACGGACATTTTGTATCCATCATATTGGTGTCTGTGCATCACTGTCCCCAGGGTGGGTAGAGCCCTGTGTCCCGGAGGTATGCGGCCCAAGATAAGTTCTCCCGTAGAAGCGTACAGCTACAGGTTGGTACAGGTAGAGGAAGACAAAGCTGTGAATAGATATCGCCAAAAATCAGCTGGAATTAGAATCCCAAAAGGAAACTAACATAAATATCACAAAGGTACTACAGCTATAAAAAATTTTAAAAAAAGGGGGAAGGGGGGGAAGATCACTGTAAAACAAGAATGGGAAAATAGACGTAACCCAGCTACTCACACAAGATTAAATGGATGCTTCTCTGATTTTCATTAAGGACGGACATGTTAATCCGTAGGGTAAAGACAGGATGCCTACAAGGATGGGCAGAAGGGAGAAATGGATACAAGACAATAAATGAACACAACCAGCTGGCAAGCAAAACTCAGAGTCTACTGTACTCCAGCTGGAGGAACCAGTCATTCTCAATCCCAGAATCCCAACACACAGTAAACTACAAATCCAGGTGCAAAGATTTTTAAGTAAATTTACTGACTTGGAGGCATTACACAGGACCAGAGAACAGCAAGTATTTAAGAAGTGAGCCTTGGTGGAAGCAGTTTGGGCCTGTGCTTTTGTGTCTGTGCAGTTCTTCAGCAAAACTTGCGAAGGAAGATTTAACTACAAACATGAAATTCAGTGAATTAAGGGGTAAAAAGTAGCATGGGTTTACTAAAAAACAGTTTTGTGGGACAGCCCTGTAGCATCATAGTGTAAAAATGAAACTTCAGGCATCCAGGAAATAATAAAAATGTTTTTGCTCTTTGTTAGTATCCTAGCAAGAAATAAGTGAAGAGGAGAAGGACTTGGCTTTCCTAAGCAACCACAGGGTGATAGGGAGCTGACAGTGTGGCATGACTGTGAAAAAGACTAAGTGTGAGTCCAGTCATGGTATTTCCAGCAATGACAGGAAAAGATTAGTGTTCCTGTTTGAGGCATCACTGAGAAGACTATCTAAAACACTCTTATGCACAGCCTCTCTCAAGAGAAAAGCATTCAAACTGAAAGTGTGGCACAGAAAGGATGTCCCAAGGACCTGAACACAGCTTGCATCATGCATGACTGAAAAGGTCTAGCTTATGTAACTTAAAAAACAAATGACTGGGAGCTGGATATGTAAATGCACGGAAAGGTTAAGTAAATGCCAGATCAGGATGTCTGTAACAAAAAAAAAAAAGAAAACCAAACCAAAGCAAAACCAAAACCAAACAAGTATCTATAGGTTTAGGTGGAAATTAGGAACAGGTTTCTAGCCACCAGACAAGAGGCTCCATCCGGAACCACAGCCATAAGCCCCCAGAGGAGCAGCGGGACCCCAGCCAGGGCTGAGCTCCTCCTCGCCAGCCTCAGCTTCCCTCACGCTGCCAGCCGTTACCGGCCGAGCATCCCAGAGCGGCGGTTAACGAGGCCGAACGTTACCGTCCGCCCCGCCCCCCCTCCCTTCCCTGCTCCCATGCCGGCCCGCCACAACTTCCCCCTCCTCCTCCCCACCCCGACGTGTCGGCGGGCACGTCTCCACCACCCGGCCCGCCCGCCGCACGTCAGCCGCCCCGGCTCTACTTAAGGCGGCGGCAGCCTCCCCGCCCCGCCGCTACAGCCGCCGCCGCGCTCGGTTGAGGACGCTTGGTAGGTGCGATCGATTTCGCGGGTTAAGGGGGTGGGGGGTGGGGTGGGTGAGGGCGCCGCTGGGCGCCAGCTTTCCTGGGGGGACTCGGTCAACCAGGCGCCGCCTGCTCGACGGGTGTCCCCCGGGCTGAGGAGCTCCCGAGCACAGCCCTGGACTTCAGCCCGGCGCCGCCTTGGGTGCGGTGTGGCGAGGCGAGGCACCGCGCCCTGCTTGGCGGCCTTGTGCGACCGGCGTGATTTCCACATACACCCCTCCATCTCCTTGAGACTGCGCTGCATTGCCCCGCCATTTCCCCCCCTCTCCTTCAGCCTGCGTGGATTATCTTGCTTTCCCTAATCGGCGGTAAAAGTGCGTGTGGCCCCAGAAACCAGCCTGCTGGGAGGGACCCTGCAAAGGGCTGTGAGGATGGGCTCAGCTGCGTTTGAAATGGAGCGTTAATACAGCACCTTGGTTGCAGGCTCTCCTCTAACCTTCTTCCTTCAGGGGGAATAGCACTCTGAAAACAAAAATTTTGATGTTTAAGTGTAACTGAAAAATGCTTGAGCGGGTGCTTCTCACCAGCCCTGCGTGTTAAAGTTCCTGTAGTGCAAAGGGAGAGCTTGGCACGTGGTGAGAGCGTGCTCTATACCGGGCCACGCTTCAGGAGACTTCCGCAAATGAAGACTGACGTATCTTGGTTAACTTTCCCTAAATATGGGCACTGATGGCTTCCTGCCCCACCCCAAACTCGCAGTCTTTACCTGCTTGGCCAACACTGCCTGGCCTTTCCTGCTCTGAACGAGTTGCTGCCTGTTCATCCCTAACTTCAGAATCGTGTTGTGTCTATACTTGCATCCATCTGTGAGGCTGCCCCCTGCTTTGGGCTCTTCAGGCAAGGCAGAAGCTGTGCTGCTGGCAGTGCAGCACCACCTGGGAAAGCATAATTGTTGGCTTCTGCAGGGGTGAAAGCGCAATACTCCATCGTCATAGTGACATTTCAGTACACTTGTGGCTGTCAGATTACTACCCATATTACCAAGCTGCTATGCAGCTAGTAGCTAAAAATATTGAGGGTGGGAGAGAGGATAACACCAGACTCTAGATATCTCTAGATGTCTTAATTCAAAACTATGCAATTTCACTTCAAAACAAATCCATAAAGTTGACTTTGAGGATCACACTGTGCTTAAGAAGGGCTTACCTAAGCGTTATACAACTTAAGGTCTGGAAAGGCTTCAGGGCACAGAGTACCAGTTTTTCAGGGCTGTAGAATGGAAAATGCCAGACCATGCTGTGCTTAAAAGTACTAAAATGGCTTCCTTTACGTAAGTGTAATATGGACGATCATTTAGAACATTGTAATGCTGCTGGAGTGCCACCCAGCTACATACTCAATGGTTCTCAGGCTGTATTTGAGGGAAAGCTATAACGAGCATTGTCATAAATAATTCAATTTTTTAATAATTTTGCTGCATACAGGCAGTACTGCCAGATGTTTTAGGCGTGTGATTTATATCCATTTTCTTATCATCCTGGAATAAACTCCATCTTGCTTGATACAAATATTCTGGTGTCAGTAAAAGCTCCAAAGCCTGGAGAAACAATCTGTTGCTTTCCTTGCAGCAGTGCACCATGTCTCTCAAGGATCAGCTCATCCACAATGTCCACAAGGAGCAGAGTCATGCCCACAATAAGATCAGTGTGGTTGGTGTGGGTGCAGTTGGAATGGCCTGTGCTATCAGCATCCTGATGAAGGTAAGAGTTAAGCTTAGGATGAAGCAGCATAGTTGTGACAACCTGAGGCCTAAAAGACGGGTAAAAAATAATCTCCCTAATTAGACTAATTGGGCTAGCACACAAGATGAACTTTTGGTTGTCCATTCATTTCTTTGGGCCTGAAATAAAGCAGCAATCTTCAAGCTATTGACAGTATCAGACAGAACATGCTGTATGTATCACTGTGATGCAAGAGCTGCATTTACCTTTGAATGACTTCCAGAATCCCTTCTAAGAACTGAGGCATCATTTTGTTGGAAGCAGGGAGTGTGATGGAATACTTTGCAGTGTGGACTGGAAAAAGCAGTCTTGGACACTCTAAATGACTTGTCCTCCGCATTGCATTACTGTATTGAAAATGCTGTGTTTAATATCAGGCTTGCTTTTCTTATCTGTAAAATATGTTGTTTATGAACAGCTATTAATCTTCATCATTGTCATACTAAATTGCACACCTACTCCACACAGAATGAGGATATGAAAGGTAAAAAACTAACACAATAAAGTGGATATCCCAGGAGACTGATTTCAGTACTCTGCTTGGGAATAAGTAAAGTGATAGAGGTGAGCAAAATTGCTTAAAGAGATCACTGCTTTTAAAAAAACCTGCAACTTCACAGTTTACATATTGGGTACGTGTCTCAAAAAGAGGTAATAATATTTAATCTTGGTCACTGTAGGACTTAGCTGATGAACTTGCCCTTGTTGATGTTGTGGAGGACAAGCTCAGAGGAGAGATGCTAGATCTCCAGCATGGCAGCCTTTTCCTTAGAACACCAAAGATCGTCTCTGGCAAAGGCAAGTAGTTGGCTCTAATGTGCTTGTTATTTCCAAATGGATAGCCACTTCAGATCTCCAACTGGTCATCCAAGTCTAGCACTTAGCCTGTCATCTGCCTTGTTAGGAGGAAAGCTCACTTAATTTCTGCTCAGCTGATGTTCAGTTTCATATACCTTGTTAAGGCCAGTCCATCTAGGAATCCGCTGTTCCAGAATTGATCACTCAATATAGAAAGATGAATTTCTTAAGTACTCTTGCACCGTTGAGAATTTTATTTCTCAGCCAGTTAGGCCCTGAATGTATTACCACTTATTTCTTGGCCATAAATGTATGATACTTTTTAAGTTTAGTGGCAACCTGACTAGGGGAAATGGTAGCCATCTCATATCTTAGTTAATGTACACAGCATCCACAGATAGTAGGTTACAAGGGCAGAGCCTTCTTCCCCTTTTACACAGCACTTGCACTGGATGCCATCCTGACAGCTACCCCATACCCTCCGTGCCTTAGAAGTATGTAATACCACTGCCCAATTCTACGTGTTAAGATTTTTGACATGCCCTTAAGGCTGCCACTTGTGGCAATGAACCCCATTCTTAAAGGAAAACTTAACTTTCTACAGAAGCAAGTCTAGGGTGACAATTACCAAGAGAATTTTAGCACCCTCAAATTTGAGAGTTTTAGATATCAATACTAAAAGGAACTGAGAACTCCTGTTCTGAACCACATGTAGAAAGAGGTCACGTTTGACACAGCCTTTTTGTCTGCAGATTACAGTGTGACTGCACACTCCAAGCTGGTTATTGTCACTGCTGGTGCCCGTCAGCAAGAAGGGGAGAGCCGCCTTAACTTGGTCCAGCGCAATGTGAATATCTTCAAATTCATCATTCCCAATGTTGTTAAATACAGTCCTGACTGCACGCTGCTTATTGTCTCAAACCCAGGTTTGTTGTGTTGGCTTAATAACAGGATTTGTTTTAGAGAATAGTGTTTTCTTCAGTAAGGTGGCATCAGTAAGCTAATATGACCAAGCACAGGCTTTTAGAAAACACTTATGCCACATAACCATGTAGCAAAAAGCGTCATCTTCCCTCTCTGCACTCAGCAAGCTTGTCCTCTGAGAGATAAACCAAGCTGCCTCCAACTTGGGTCTTCAGTTGCCTTTTAAGTGATTTTTAGCATAAGACACAGTAAGGGGCACTGATAATTGCATGCATAGCATAAACAGCCTCTCAATTCTGCCTTTAGAACAGTCATTCTGTTAGCCCACTGCAGGGCCTGGTCATGGGCATTACTTTAGGCTATATTCCACATAACTAGCCTGCAGATAAGATCCTTACAGATGAATGGAGAATACCATCCTAGTTATCAAACTGCTCAAGAGTGGCACTTGTTTTCCTCCCTGTTCTACTTACAGTGGATATTTTGACCTATGTGGCCTGGAAGATCAGTGGCTTTCCTAAACACCGTGTTATTGGTAGTGGCTGCAATCTGGACTCTGCCCGTTTCCGCCACCTCATGGGAGAAAGACTGGGTATCCATCCTCTGAGCTGCCATGGATGGATTGTTGGAGAGCATGGAGACTCCAGTGGTAAGGGTGAAATTTGGCTGGTGGTTACAAAGAACTTTTTCTGATAGTTTGCAAGATGCATCTCCAAAAGCTACAGCAAAATGTTGCTTTAAAATTTTTGCACTGCAGCACCTTCAGAATGCAAGTCCTGCTTTAAGTCTTCTGCTACGTAGAGTAACCCTAGATGATCTATGTTTGACCTGAGGTACTCTGCTTGGAAAAGGTCATTACTGTAACATGAGGAAGCTAAACATTTCTAGGCTAAGTTGTTCCCATAACTCTCCAAAAAAAAAAAAAAAAGAAAACTGAAGAAGCAAGAGGGTAAAGTTCTCTGCAGGGGACTCCTAAAGATCTGCACTGACCTGCTGGTAGTCACTCAGTTGTCTTCACTGGCATCTCTTCATTACTTCAAGAACTATATATAGGAACAGAATTGCAGAGGCAAGTCTAGAGGACAGGAAAAAGAGCAACTTTGCTTTAACAAAGGTATATCCAAACGTTGGGATGTCATATATGAAGAAAGATGTTTATATGCTCCTAGGTTCTCAGCCTGCAATTTAGATTGGCCTCACAGGTCACATTATATTTGAAGTCATATCTAAATTGTAGTGACCTGTGTGTTGCGGATTATTCTAACTAGGTCTTAACTATTAATTTGAGGACAAAACTAAATTTTCTTGTGAGATAGATTAATCTATGTGTAACTCGCAGTACCTGTTTGGAGTGGGGTGAATGTTGCTGGCGTCTCCCTGAAGGCTCTTCATCCAGACTTAGGAACTGATGCAGACAAGGAACACTGGAAGGAGGTCCATAAGCAGGTGGTGGACAGGTAAATACTGATTTTTTTCCCCCCCACCAAACACAAGAAAAAATGATGAAGAGCTATAGTACCTTTAAATTGTAGTGTCTGTATCTGGTTTCATAAATACCATAGTAGCCCAAAATAAATGTCAAGATGCAGACATAACAGAACTTGAAATAATATTTTAAGGAGTAATGTAGATTTGGCAGTTATTTTTTTTCCTGGTTAGTGAACTTCAAATTAGGGAAGTGCATTAACTTCCAAGTTTCCAGTATAACTGTGGGGAGTAGTGTAAAATGCAAATAGAATTCTTCACTGCTGAGTTCATGTCAGTCCTGTCAGCAGATCACTCAAGCTTCTGATATCTCTAAGTTGATTAAGGGAACTCTCAAAGCCCTTCTTAGAAACTTTAAATATTTCAGTTGATGGTACTGTTTTTTAATGAGTAACCTTGTCTCTGCAGTGCCTATGAGGTCATCAAACTGAAGGGGTACACATCATGGGCTATTGGCCTTTCTGTGGCAGATCTAGCTGAAACTATTATGAAGAATTTGAGAAGAGTGCACCCAATCTCTACAGTTGTTAAGGTGAGCAGCCCCTCTTTGCTAACTTTTGTCTTACTGAGAACTAAAAACCTTGGGAATTCTGAAGAATGGCAATAACTTCCTAGTTTAATTCTAACTAAATTTAATTGAGTCTTCTCAGTAGGATATTCTATAAAACAGACATACACAAATTCTAGCCTAACTGTCCTTACCTACTTTTCAGGGCATGCACGGAATAAAAGATGATGTCTTCCTCAGTGTTCCTTGTGTACTGGGCAGTAGTGGCATCACTGATGTAGTGAAAATGATCCTAAAGCCTGAGGAAGAGGACAAATTAAGGAAGAGTGCAGATACACTCTGGGGAATCCAGAAGGAACTACAGTTTTGAATCTGCCCAGGCAGTTCACTTTTTGCAGTTTAACAAGTTTAGTGAGTAGTTTGTCTTATGTTGCACTTTCCAAGTAGGTCAAATCTTTCAATGTATGTATCTCAACTAGAACACACACAAAGCTCAAATCTGAACAAATGAGTTTCCTCAAGGTAGCATTAGGAAACTAATTCTAGGCTTTTCCCTGTTCAGACACCCATATTATTAGCCAGAGCTAGATAACCTAGTCAGTCTTGTACAATGAAGTGGTGTGACAGAAATCCAGCATCAAAGCAGAGCACACTGCCTAGAAAACCCTTTGCCTTTTCCTCATCTTGTTTAATGTTGGTTCAGAACAATAAGTAACTAATATTACACAATGTGAAACCAAAGACTATTTGCTTGCAGTTAGAGGACTGTCAAGCCAATTGACCAACCTTCTCTGCTGGCTGAATAGCTTAAATATTTCACTGTTGGTAGGTCCAAATGTATTTTCCTAACCCCGCTCTGGAATTTTTGTGTATACTTTTTTTTTTTTAGAGAAGCTTATTTTTGCGTACTATGTCAGCCGAGTTGTAAGTTCGTCTCCTGAGCATGTTTAAAAAAAAAGTTAAGGTTTCCATATGCAACAAGACAGTAACTGTCCAACTGTAGTACCAGCTCCAACACCAAATAAACCACAAACTCTTATTTCTGGCTCCTTGGGTTTTTTTATTTATAGGGCTTTGTCTCCAAAATGCAGCTCTACTTCCACCCATCTGAATCAAACTACTCTATTTCTCCTGTCACACTAACTCCAACCTCACCTGTGTAATAAGGTTACATGTGCAGCTACTCTCTTGTAGGCTCTAGACATTTATGTAGCAAACTGCCTAACACTCTAAAGGTAGGAATGAAAACAACATAACAGCTGTATTTAGATACTCAGAAGTTAAACTTGATTCCCATCTTAATGCAAAGAAACAGGCTCTACTGAGACTATGTTAGGGGAATGGAGAAACAGTGCAACAAAGGAGGTGTGTTTCTCACCTCTACACACAAAAATGCATGTAGGAAGAAATATCTCCCCATCGAGTACTTGACATCCATCAAAAGTCAACTTGCTGCCATCACAGAAAAGCACCTCCTCTGGAATAGCAGCCATGCATAGAAACAATGACTAAAGTTACTCCTCAAAGCCCATAGGAAGTTAGATAAGGAAGAATTAACCATCTCCTCTGTAATTAATATTTTAAAACATTAAATATTACATTATATTGTAATCATTGTAAAAAGTGTAATCATCATTTCAATGAAAAGGGAAAGGTCTTATGCTCAGCTTTTTCTAACATTAGGACACAGCATGTAACTTAAGAATGGAAATAGAGCACCTGATCAAGTCCAGAGTAGATTTTTAATATGGACTGCAGCTGGTGATACTTCTCAGAACAAAGTATTTTAGAATAAGCTGAAAGTGTTGCTGAAGCAACTTCAGCAGCAAAGGAAAAGCTGTAGCTACTGTACTGCTTTCCCTTATAGCCACATGACCAAAATAGCACCTGGAAAGAGAGCACACAGCAACACTGTTTTATGAAGACAACAGGAAGATGGTATGAAGCCATTCTCAAAGCTTCCAGAAGATCCACAGGACTTAAAATTTTTGCAACGTGAAGTCTCACACAGCTTTTTAATATGAACTCCAATCTCTTCAGATCCAATGGTAACATGAACAGCCTTAAAAACAAATGCTCAGTTTTGAGTCCCTTCAAGACCAAGAAACTTTGGTTTTTGAGCTATCTTTGCTGAGGCAACCTACAAAAAAGCAAATGGAGGAGGACAGCAGCATGCTGCTGAGAGGCGACAAGAGCAGCACCATGAATCCCTACAGCCCTCCATGCTGGGAGACGCTCCGTACAATGTACCCTCTTGCAGACAGTGCAGTGTGTGTTGATACGAGCTCTGTCCAGCCAACGCAGCCAGAACCCATGCTTCCTGTAGCATCTGGGGTGTAGCAATTTCCACCTGGCAGGTAGTGCAACACTAAGTGCAGCAGCCTTTCTTTTCCCTAGCATTTTCTAGTGGAAAAATGCAATACAGATCAAAGCTTTTTAAGACACCACAAGGTATACTCCACTATGACTGTGATCTGATGGTAGAATAGGCAAATCAATATAACAGTTACTAAGCTCACTTCAGGAAAACAATCCTTGGATGTCAACAGCTACAGTTTGACACAGCAAGGCCTTGAAATTTTGAGTTTCCAGCTTTCATTGGTCATAACAAAGGTTAGTTACACTGAAACGTGATTTTTTTTCCAGTTTGGGACACTGAAATATCTTCCAAGTCTCAAAAGTAAAGTGGAAAATATGGTTAAGCTGACACTGCAAAAGCCAGGCCTGTTTGTAAAGAAAGCACATCATACACAGTTCTGTAGAGGAAGAAAGTATGCCACAAATTTTATTCAGCATAACTCCACCAGCACAAAGATTACAGGAGATAGAAAGTGCATTAATAAAAGCTAGTCTTTACCAAAAAGAAAATATATTATTGATTCAAAATATCTTACACTTGAATGATGGAACAACTTCTTCTGGGCACCTACTGATTAAGAGAAATATCACGAGAATGGCTGCTTCATAAGGAAATGTAACTTCCCAGTTAAAGTCTGAGAATTTAGTAGAGATCACTGAGTCCAGCAGTCTTCCTTGCTTTCTGCATTAATGCCCTCAGCTGGAACTGCTTGCGAGACAGAAGACGTACATGCTGCAGAAACAAAGAATAAAAACAGCTGGCTATTGGGAAAGTTTTGATATACCTTAATTATATTGCAGTACAAATTTTCAAAGCATGACACATTCCATGACCCACACAGGATGTTAAGTTTTTTGGAAACACTAAATGCATTAGTCTACTAGATGGTATTTTCTTGGCTTAAAATGACTTGTAGATAGATGGCTACCAAATGCAATAATTACAGTATATTTTATGTGATTTTACTAACTCTGCACGTATTCTTATAAAAGAGAAAAGTAGTAATATGTACTCCAAGGTGAAGTCAGAGTAATGCACTTCTCATGGGGCAGAGAACAGTTCTTTTAGCAGTAGATAAACAGAACATAAGAAGCAAGCTACATAAGAAGGAAATAATGTGTCTCTACGTAGTGCATTGTACACCAGATGTTAAAAGCAAAGCTTAAGTGGTAACCTGGGGGGAACCTCAGCTGTTAGAAAGAGGAAGGACTGGTAACTCTTGTTACACAGTGGCCCCAGTACAGACTATTGCCGCTTCTGTGCACTAGCCTTTCCAGATCCAATGGCAACATCAATTGCTCCAACGTACACATCTTGCGTAGTTTTATTCTGCATTTAAAAGTGGTTTTCATCTTTTCAAAATAACAATGGCCCTTATTTCATCTGCCATCACCATGCACATTAGTTTAAAATAAAGCAAGATTATTAGATCAGACATTATGAAAACTTTGTGCTTTAAGGACAGCAAAGAAAGGGAAAAAATTGTCTAAGGTCTCTGCTAGAGACGCAAAACTAGCAGGCTTTTTTTTTTTTTTTTGCTATGATTCTAACACTCCACTGGCTGCCTCAGTAGAGTCATCCACAGACTGCAAGTGAAAAGCTGTCCGAATGCTCTAATCACCCTTAAAGTTAGTTTCTCCAGAATTAGGATGCAAGCCCAATGGAAAGCTTATGCTGACACTGTTGCACTCATCATAAATTCTGTAATTCATCTTTTAAAACCTATGTTTCAACATATAAGTATTCATGTACTTACAGGATCCTCTTCAGTGAAGAAATCACTAACATTAATAATCTGAAGAAAAGTGTTCAAAGTATTTAAACACGTTTAAAATCCACATCTTATAAGCATCCCAAGAAACTTACCTTTAAAAAGACATCTAGATCTATCACTCCACGCCTCAATGCTTCCCCAAGATAGAATATGGTGTCTTCAATTGCGTTTTCCTCTGCATATAAGTTCAGGATCTGCTTGTAAAGGGGTGCTGTAGGAATAATAACTTCATCTATGTCATTATTTTCTGACTGATTTTCCATTTTCTCTAAGGCAGAACTGAGCTCCTCATCCTTCTTCTTGAGAAGTTCAATGTTCTTGTCAACTTCAGCCTAAAAACAATTAAGATGTTTCTTAGGTCTCAAGAGCTAAATGTCTTCTTGTGATACAACTGTCAAGATGAAAGATTTTTAGACATGCCAGTTGATTCTTTACTTCTCTACTCATTTCGACTATGATTTTTAGAAAAGAAATAACTACCAATCTATAATTTTTTGATTCTTTCATTTTAAGAAAGTAAAGGCTGTTTTAGATAATGTTAATCCATTACCAATTTGTAACTGTAGAGAAGGCGCAGCTAACAGTCCAAGTATTTTGAAGGTCCCACATAAGGAAAAATAACCATTTAAACTAGCTAAAGGTATAAAAGCAAAGCCAAAATAATTTTATTTGGAAATGTGTCTTTTGGAGTAAGTTCCTATATAAGTTTGCTGAGCATGGATCACACACTTAACTGTATTGACAGGAAACAAAATATGCCAGCTTTACCCACTAATGGTAACTATAATTTAACTGCATCTGTATGAGAAGTACCTCCTTTTCCTACTTTTGAATTTGCCTCCTGAGATTTTTGTTATCCCACAGCTAACACGCTGCAAGAGACTGTACACCACTGTGTTTTCCTTGTATCACTCAAAGCCCTACAGACCGTTATCACATTCCATTCTCTCTGCCCCCACTGTCTTTTTTCCAGGCTGAAGTCCTAGCTTACTTAGTCATGTCTTATTTAGAAGCTGTCTGTTATGCTGGATCATACTTCTTGCCTTTGCATTGAACACCTACAGTTCTATTATGTCCTTTCTTTCCAAGTTAGGAAAGACTAGAATTACACACTCTATTTAAAGTGGGCACATCTTACTACCAAGCAATAACACAGGGAGCAGATGGACTAAGCAGATGTCAGGCCTTTATGCCTAGAAATTCCTCCAGTTTTTCATTATGAATAGGAGAAACTCATGTCTGGGAAAGGAGAAGCCTGCAGGTTGTACAAGGAGGCTGTGACTAAAATCAGCGTCTCTGCACTAAGACACTGAATTGTTCTCCAGTGCTGCTGTTACACATTATTATCCAGAAAATGAGACACAATTATTAAATAATCTCACACTACTGATGTCTTTCACAGGGAGGACAAAGAAAAACAACATTGTTCCTCTACTACTGAACAATGGCATTTGTACGATACATGCAGGATAATGCATCTTATGGTCGGTCACTGCTATTTCTGACTTGCTTCAGTCTGAACACATGCACCTCAATATGGAAAGGGAATATATATTTAAAAAGCAATCCACTGGAAGCTTTAATATTTCTATCATGCTTAATAATGAATTAATTACATGCTTCTATTCACTACTAGGAATACTCAGATTACAGAGCAGTGTTTCATCTCTGCTTACCACTTCTTGGTCCAGGCGAGTCACCATCTCTTCCAGTTTCTGGTGTCCTTTCTTCAGGTCCTCTTCTGTCCGTTTCAAGGCGTTGAGTTCTGCTTGTGCACGATCCATTTCTTCTTTCATCCGCCATCTCAGTTTATCACTGACTGCTGAAATAAGGGAAGCTCGGATGGTATCCTCACTGATAGTTCCATCTCTACTGGGTCCTGCACAAGAAAATTCACAAGCATAAAATTAACTCTGTTCTGCACTGGCTTCAGTATAAAGCCAGCCTGAAAAAAAAAAGCGGCTAACTTGCTGCATGTACTTTAGCAATATGAGACAGTAAAATAAACTGTTTTCCGTAATAATTTTCAGAAGCAGTGAAGAGAACACAGTGAGATAAGACACATCAAGATGTACACAAGGAAATTTAAGAATACACATCCATTCATTCACTTTACTATTCCCATATCCACAACCTTCCTTTAAATTAAAAATGGGCTGGGCTGGCCATTTCTCCTGAAGACTGCAAATGTTGTTAGTCCAAGTGTTTAAAAGAAGAATAAATTTCTGATAAACTCTAGGAATTAATGGATACATGCATTCAACCACAATTAATGTAATGGCTGGCTCGAGACAGTGAATTTTCCTATAGGTACCTTACTTTGAGGCTTGCCAATTACTGTTGGGTTTGGGCTTTTGGTATTTTTTAGGATTAATAAAAATGGATGAACACTAATCTAACAAAAATAATTTCAATTAATCAGATCTTAACTGCTGCCCTTTTGTATTTATGAATACGTAACAGCAGGGTCTGTTAAAGTAACAAATTACTGGACAGTATCAAGCAATTAGAAGGCTACAATATGATCTAGTCTTTCCAATTGGTTTCACAACTATTTTCATTCAGCCATCCTAGGGCAGGTATCTGAGGGCAGTGAAACAATCAGCATTAATGTAGAACGTTTGTTACTGAGGTAATCTTACTTTAACAAGCAACATTAATTAAAAGATTATAAGGTAAATCAAGAAATGCTAATCAATCAATTGGTTATAGAGATGTTGTGGCAGACAGAAGTCAGACGAGAGTCTTTTAGGTACATGTTCAGTGTGACATGGTCACATGATCATTTCTCTTTTTAAGCTTCTGCAGGATGGTACTGTAATTGGAGCAGGGTGGGGGCGAGCACGGCTTATAAAATTAGGTAATGGTACCCATGAAGAACCTGTAAAAATTCTCTCTGGATAAAATACTTCCTTAATGTTAGTTGAATAAAAAGTACTAGTCAAGCATACAGAGATTCTGTGGAATTAGTTATGCAATTTGATTCTACCAAAAGCAAGCACAGCTATTTTATGTAAGTGTAAGACAAAGATGATGACGTACAATTTGATTGATGGTATACTAATTTGCTAGTTTAGCTTGGTCCATCATGTCCTGAAATTCAGGGTGAAGCAAACTACTAACCAATATTGGTTTAGTGTTATATGACTACCATCTGATAAATGACCAATGTTAACAGTTAAACAGCAACAGAGGCTGCTATGTAAATGAATTACAACAACTGAGGTTACTACCTTTTTAGATTGTTTTGATTGCTAGGTACAACTTGTAATTTCAGTTTATTAAATCACATTTCAATGCAGCAATACCAGAAAATAATAGAAGAAAACAAATTCTCTAACATATTTCATTAGTCACTCTCCCTCTGAAGCGCTTTTGCAAATCAGCCTTTTAATGAGATTACCTAATTTCAAGAGTCTATTCACTAACAGCTTTTTGAATAGAAAGGTAAATCCTTTATGTCTGTCACAGTTGTGCATCTGCAGACCAGGAAATTTAGATTGCTCTAGAGAATATAAAGTGGCTACTGGTGTCAGAAGTCTATCTGTGTTTATCATAAACCACTTCAACCATTCTTCTGTGAGAAAAGTTGGAGTGTCACAGTTTCCCCATGCTTGTGCCTCACACCTTTTAGATCAGTGAAATTTCAATTGGATTGTAACAGCTAGTAATAAAGCAAGAATTATAGCAGGTTTTGTGCCTACACTTTCCAACTTTTATGGATAAAATGTAGAGATTTGAAGTTCTGTAACCAGAAAGAAAATTTGCAAAAAGACATTTTACCAGAGTATCTTTTTATCCAGAGACACAGTCAGCAAAACTCTGAGGCTGTTATAGCATTACATACATATTTCCCAGCGCTGCAGATCTCAAAAAATTACAAAGTCAAAAAAAATATTCATCAAGGCTCCCATGAATCTTACATAGCTAAAGACAAAACTATTAACATATCTTTTGTTTTTCCTTCGCAAAGGTCCAGAAAAGTGTCTCTAGTCATCTGAAATTCAACCAACCTCTTCACCTTTCATAATAATCACAGGCCCTCAGAAGCGGCAAAAGCAAACAAGCAACTCAAACCATACATGGATTTTGCCATTTAAACACAGCAGTTCAAAGATAGTGTAATTAACTCTAAAATTACCAAAGATAAACAGTGCTAAGTATATTTTTTGTAAAATGTGTTCGTCTGATTCGTGTCAATATGGAACAATGCTAGAGTCACACGGTGAAGTGTGACCCTCTAGCATTTGACCGTTCTGTTTGTGCTTGTGTAACGGAGAGGCCGTTCAGTGTTCAATTGAATTGTTAACTGTCTTAATGGTTGGGATGTTGATTGACAATTTGTGTAGTTAATTGTTAAGAAAGAATTTTAGTTAGGAGTAGAAACTAACATCTGAGAATTTTAACAAGATAATAAATAATGCTTAGGCCAGACAAGACGGCATTAGCAATGAATGCTTCACTGTCAAGAGGCCTCCTAAAAGGATACAACTCAGTAACTTCAAGGACTAACAGTGGAAACATCTTGCTACAAAGGAGAGAAAGAAGATAAGGGAAGGCCACAAATCAGCCAGCAGTGATAACAGGGAACTTCTTGGCTCAGGAGGCGCTGAAGCATGAAAACTGGGGGAAAGGTAATTCCGGCAGGGGGAGATTGCGACCACCGACCCAATTCAGGACCAAAAAGACTTGCCCCCCCACACCTGTAAAGAGCATGCGTGCTCATCTACATGGCAAGCGTGGCTAATTTAAATACGGCTGACCAACGGCAAGTGGAATGCTTATCACTGACCAAAGAGTGTAAACTTAGGCGTGTTTTTACTAATTGTTATTAATTAAGTAACTGAATATAAACCCTGTAGTATCGTATGACGGTATGCACGTTAGGCGGAAGGATCCCCCGTGCATCCAGCGCTGCTTGCTTGTCTCTATTCAATAAATTGTATACTTTGATTAAAATTCCTTTGAAGGCTAAATTAATCATAACAATTGGGGGCTCGTCCGGGATGGTCTTGGTTCCTGAATTCTGACTTGATCTAGGAGGGGCGCCCCACCATTCGGTGGCTCCTGGTCAGGTTGGGTCAGGGCTAACGCCATCCTGAACCCGAACAGGGACAAGCAAGGAATTTAATTTTTATAAGCTCCCTTGCCGGCTGCAGCAGTTTGTTTTGCCCGTAATTCTGCGCGCGAAGATCCAAACGAAGACGACGGAGTCGTAAGGATTTAGGTTGTATACCGTTTGGTTGGGTGGGATTCGGTTGCCTGTGTGTGTAAGAGTGTGACTGAGACAGAACCTAGTTCTGAAGTGATTGTGGAGGTCTTCTAACCGCGGTTCCAATCTCCCGCGAGGGACTTGGCCGGTGAAGGACCGAAGCGATTCCTATAGGATTCGTGGGTGGGTGATAGGTCCTAAACCCCCTGCAAGACACTCTTACCGGTAACCAAGGGCTGTAGGAATTGCCACAGTAAAATTCCTAGATGGGTCAGACAAATTCGAGGACCCAGGACCAGAAGAAAGGGAGCAAATTACCAGACATACCATCAGAAAGTCCATTGGGAATAATGATTAGAAATTGGAATGAAAGGGGCCCCAGAAAAGGAAAAAGTAAATTAAAATTGGTTCGATATTGTATGGTTGAATGGCCGAAGAAACCTTTAAGACCACTTGTCTTTTGGCCTGTTTTTGGATCTTTTGAAGACTGGATTTGCCAGGCCTTGAATATATATGTTAATTCAAAGGAACCTTTTAGTCAGGAGGAAAGTGAATATGCAGAATTATGGATCAGGACTTCACGTCCTTTTCCAGCCTCAATACTTACATTAAAGAAAAGAGATGAAAACTTTGAGGAAGAAGAAGGAGATAAAAATAAAAAAGGAAGGGAAAAAGATGATAAATGGGAACCACTGGATAACCTGCCGCCCCCATATCCTAATAATTCACCTCTGGCAGCGGCTTCCCCTCCAGTGGCCGTAGTATCTCCACCAGTCCCACCGTTATCCCTGCCTCCCCCACCAACAGCACCGGAATTAGATAAACCACCAGCTGCATGTACGAGAAGTAGGACTGCCGTATCTGAGGGGGCTTGTCTATATCCCTTACGAGAGGTACCCCTCGGAGGCAATCAGGGAGGCATCGGGTTTGTGGCAGTCCCATTAAATACCACAGATGTAAGAAACTTTAAGAAAGAAATGGGGACCCTATTAGATGATCCCCTCGGAGTATCTGAAAAACTAGATCAATTCCTAGGCCCCAATACTTATACCTGGGAAGAAATACAGTCCATTTTAGGAATCCTATTTACTGCTGAAGAAAGGGGAATGATTAGACAAGTTGGAATAAGGATTTGGGAAAGACAGAATCAGGCAGGGCTCCCGGGAGATCAGAAATGGCCAAATGTGGATCCCCACTGGGATCATCAACAACCTCAAGGAAGACAGAATATGAGGGATTTGAGAACGTTAATCATACAGGGAATAAGGGAAGCGGTTCCCCGAGGGCAAAACATTAATAAAGCATTTAATGAACAACAAGGAAAAGAAGAATCTCCAACAGAATGGTTGGAGAGGTTGAGGAAAAGCTTACAAATGTATTCTGGAATTGATCCGAATACAGTGGCTGGGACTGCAATCCTTAGAACACAATTCGTAGCTAAATCTTGGGGGGATATAAGAAGGAAATTAGAAAAGCTGGAAGACTGGCAAGAAAGAGGATTAGAGGAGTTACTTAGAGAAGCCCAAAAAGTTTATGTTAGAAGGGATGAAGAAAAACAGAAAGCAAAAGCAAAAATTTTTGTAGCAGCAGTAAGAGAAAGTCAGAAAAATAAGACTCCGTCTGGAGAGAAAAGGGAAAAAAAAATAGAGCAGACACCCCCGCGACAACCTTACCGAGAGAGATTTACAACTCCCGTCTGTTACTACTGTAACAAGAGAGGACACGTTCAGAAGAACTGCCGAAAACGGGAACAAGATGAGAGAATGTTTAAAGAAGAATAGGGGTGTCAGGGGCTATATCTTCTGGGGACTCCAACATCAACAGAGCCCTTGATAAAATTATTAATTGGTCCCCATAAAGAGGAAGTTTTATTTTTAGTAGATACAGGAGCTGAGAAATCAACCATTCAAAAACTTCCAAAAGGAATAGAAAAAGGGAAGAGCTATATGTCTGTAGTTGGGGCAAAAGGAGAACCTTTTAAAGTACCAATTTTGAAAGATGTAGAAATAGAGACAGAAAAGAAAATTTGCCTTAATGATTTACTTTTGCTCCCTGAAGCGGAGTACAATTTATTAGGAAGGGATTTGATTTTGAAGTTAAATTTGGGCATTCAGAGTAAAGGAGATAAATTGCAGATTAAATTATACACTTTAACACAAAAAGACGAAGAAGCTGTTAACCCCTCAGTGTGGTATAAAGAAGGGGAAATTGGAAAGATAGAAATGGACCCCATAAGTGTTCAAATTATAGATCCTTATCGCCCAATTAGAATCAAGCAATATCCTATACCCAGGGAGGGCCGAAAAGGATTAAAACCTGTAGTTGACAGACTTCTGGAAAAAGGAACTTTGGAACCATGTATGTCACCCCATAATACACCCATCCTCCCTGTAAAGAAGCCGGATGGCTCATACAGAATGGTACAGGATTTAAGAGCTGTAAATCAGCGAACGATCACTAAGTTCCCTGTGGTGGCAAATCCTTACACTTTACTGAGTCATATTTCTCCTAGATATACTTGGTATAGTGTAATAGATTTAAAGGATGCTTTTTGGGCCTGTCCTCTGGATGAGGAATCCAGAAATTATTTTGCCTTTGAGTGGGAGGACCCCGAAACAGGACGAAAACAACAATTAAGATGGACTGTGCTACCACAGGGGTTTACAGAGTCACCAAATCTATTTGGACAAACTTTAGAGAAAATCTTACAAGATTTTACATTACCCAAGGAGGTAAAATTATTACAATATGTGGATGATTTATTAGTAGCAGGAGAAACTGAAGAGGGGACCCGAGAGGCCACCATTAAATTGTTAAATTTTCTGGGGGAGAAGGGATTGAAGGTGTCCCGATCAAAGCTACAGTTTGTGGAACAGGAAGTAAAATACTTAGGACATTGGCTGAGTAAAGGAAGGAAGAAGCTAGATCCTGATAGGATATCTGGGATTCTATCCTTGAGACCCCCACAAACTAAAAAGGAAATTCGACAAATATTGGGATTATTAGGATACTGTAGACCGTGGCTTGAAAATTATAGTGAAAAGGTAAAATTCCTATATGAGAAATTAACTAATAACCGACTCAAGTGGTACATAGAAGATGACCAGAGATTCGAGGAAATAAAAAAGACATTAATACAAGCACCTGTATTGAGCCTCCCAGATTTAGAAAAACCTTTCTATCTTTTTGTAAATACATCAAACCAGACAGCATATGGAGTTCTTACTCAGGACTGGGCAGGAATCAAAAAACCTGTGGGGTATTGCTCTAAGTTGCTTGATCCAGTAAGCAGAGGATGGCCTGCTTGCCTCCAAGCTCTGGTTGCCACAGCCTTATTAATAGAGGAAGTTCGAAAAATTACTTTTAGTGCTCCTTTAAAGGTGTATACCCCACACAATGTCAGAAATATTTTACAGCAGAAGGCAGAAAAATGGTTAACAGACAGCCGGATCCTAAAGTATGAAGCAATACTAGTAGACTCCCCTGATTTAGAATTGAGGGTGACTTCTGCCCAGAATCCAGCACAATTTTTGTTTGGAGAGTCATCAGAGAAGGAATTACAACATAATTGTTTAGAGGTAATTGAGACCCAGACTAAGGTGAGGCCAGATTTAAGGGATACTGAGTTGGAAGATGGGGAGGTACTATTTATAGATGGTTCCTCCCGAGTGGTGGAAGGGAAAAGAAAATCAGGATATGCAATAATTAATAAGGACCTAGAACTTGTGGAGTCAGGACCCCTGAGTCCATCATGGTCAGCTCAAGCTTGTGAGCTGTATGCCCTCTGTAAGGCCCTGGAATTATTAAAAGGCAAAAGCGGGACTATATTTACAGATTCTAAATACGCATATGGGGTAGTCCATACTTTTGGGAAAATTTGGGAAGAAAGAGGTTTAATTAATACTCACGGGAGAAATCTAATACATCAAGAATTAATAGTAAAAATTTTAAAAGCATTAAGAGAACCAAAGGAAATAGCAGTGGTACATGTGAGAGGACACCAAAAAGGATTAGATTACCGAACTCGAGGGAATAATTTAGCGGATAAAGAGGCCCAGGAAGCAGCCCTGAGAACTAGGGCCGCTAAAATTAATGTAGTACAAACACAGGAGGACATCAGCAAAAAAACACAGGAGGAGAAAGAGAAGAAGTTTACCCCTGAAGAAAAGATAAAAATGGAAAAAATAGGGGCTAAGTTAGAACAAGGAAAATGGATATTGCCTGACCGGAGAGAAATTCTGCCGAAAGCCTATGCCAGACAAATATTGGAACGTTTGCATGCGCAAACACATTGGGGTACAAAGGCGTTAAGTGATCATTTCCTTAAACAATTTGGCTGTATTGGGATTTTTGAAATAGCAAAGCAGATTACACAAGGATGCTTAACTTGTCAAAAGGTAAATAAGAAAGTGTTTCGACAAGTAGCAATAGGAGGGAGAAAAACAGCTTACAGACCTTTCGAGAAAGTACAAATAGATTTTACTGAACTACCTAAAGTAGGGAGAATAAAATATTTATTGGTAATAATACATCATTTGACACAATGGGTAGAGGCTTACCCTGTAGCACGGGCTACAGCACAGATGGTGGTAAAAATTTTATTGGAACATTTGATACCTAGATATGGGATAATCCAGTACATTGATTCTGACCAGGGCACACACTTTACTTCCAGAATAATAAAACTATTATGTCAATCTTTAGGCATTCAGTGGGAATACCACACTCCATGGCACCCACAAAGTTCGGGGAAAGTAGAAAGAATGAATCAAACAATAAAACAACAATTGGCTAAATTAATGATTGAGACACAATTGCCTTGGACGAAATGCTTACCATTGGCACTGTTAAATATAAGAACTAAACCATACAGTGAGACTGGATTATCACCATATGAGATGTTATATGGCATGCCCTACTTTCAAGGGATGCCTTTGGGGAATAATATAATTGAAGACCATAGTATCCAAAAATATATAATTACCATTGGAAAAAGATTAAAAGAGTTAAGGGAGATTGGGATGGTGGCCCAGACACCACCTTTAGGATTTGCAATTCATCAGTTAGAACCAGGAGATAAGGTTCTAATAAAAACATGGAAAGAAAGAAACTTATCTCCCCTTTGGGAAGGACCTTTCCTTGTTTTATTAACTACAGAAACGGCTGTGAGAACTGCTGAAAAAGGGTGGACACATGTGTCGCGAGTGAAAGGTCCAGTGAAGGAGTGGACAGTCACATCTGAACCCGGAGAAACTAAGCTAACCATCAGAAGAACCTGATGAGGACATCGTCAAGGAACATAAGCTAAGTTGCTGTGGGAATTTTATTGTGACTACTCCTGTAGAATTGGTAAACGGAGAAGCTCCTAAATGAATACCCATCAGGGAGACAATATGTCAATAACAAGGATCAGTTAAATATTGGTTCCTGGGAATAGCAATAGGCTATCCATGGTATACCCTGGATTTCTTTCAGACATAGCATACGAATCCTTAAATACATTGAGGTAACTCAGGAAAGGACACCCCTTAAGATTATGGAAGAGGGCAAGACCGGATAGGGAACTGGTGCTGTGGTTTGAAAAGGTCTGCCAAGGGCTGCAACCCCTTTGGGCCGTGACCGCCAATCACTATGGCCCTTACCGGACCTCTTCTAGTCCTGCTTGGGGTGAGTTCCTTAACCCTGGCTGTGACAAACAACTGCAGTCAATGTGTGATAACCACTAGAAGGGGACAGATAAGTTCCCAAGCTTTGGTATATCATACTGTCTACGACTGTAAAGGCCAGGAAATAGGAAGCTGCATTCATAATCTGACCCAGTATGCTTTATGCAGAGAAGGTAACAGGACCGTATGCTATGATCCAAAAGAACTCCCTTACCAATATTGGGTAGAAATGAAAACAAATTCGGAAGTAGGAAGACTAATTGGAACAAGTAAGGTTATAGCATTTTATCATGAAATAGAAACAGGGGTAAAATATGAAATTCCCACAGTTGCTAAAAATCTATTTGTAAATCTTGCTGAAAACATTGCGAAGTCACTGAATGTAACCAATTGTTATGTTTGTGGTGGGACAAACCAGGGTGAACGATGGCCATGGGAGGCTATGGAGAGCAATATAAGTAACCCCCAAGTCTGGAAAACAATGGGAAAGGGTAATAGGAAACAACAATGGGTGCTTCAGACGAGTATAATTGGAAGGAGTTGCTGGCAGAATCTAAAAGACAATGGAAGACCAGTAGGTAATCTAGAGTGTGAGGGAGGTTACCTATGGAATGAAACTCAGAACAATTGGGATAAGTGGGGAAACCCACTGGAGATGAATGATCAATCTAAGAATTGGACCAATGGAACAAATATACCAAAAGGTTGGCCAACTCCTGAAGGACAGTATTGGATTTGCGGCAAACTGGCTTATGCATATTTGCCAAAGAATTGGACAGGATCTTGTGTATTGGGAACTATAAGACCCAGTTTTTTCCTGTTACCCATAAGTCGGGGAGAGCAACTGGGAGTCCAAGTGTATGTTGAGGCTGATGAGTTAAGAAAAAAAAAAAACAAAACGTCATAAGCAGAGCTTACAAATTGGAAATTGGAAAGATAATGAATGGCCTCCGGAGAGGATTATTGCTTATTATGATCCAGCTACATGGGCAGAAGATGGATCTTGAAGCTACAGGACCCCAATATATATATGTTAAATAGAATAATTAGATTACAGGCTGTGGTAGAAATAGTTGTAAATAAGACTGGAGATGCACTTGGATTAATTGCAAAACAGAACACCAAAATGAGAACTGCTTTGTATCAAAACCGCTTAGCTTTAGATTATTTGCTAGCACAAGAAGGAGGAGTGTGTGAAAAATTTAACCTTAGTAACTGTTGTCTAGAAATAGATGATGAAGGAAAAGCTGTAAATGAACTTGTAAAAGAAATTAAGAAAATCGCACACGTCCCAGTTCAAACTTGGAATGGAATCAATCTAGGAGAATTAGGGTGGAACTTTATGGATGGTAATTGGCTTACTAAAATTGGAATAGCTGTACTGGGAATATGTGGAGGACTGTTAGTAATTCCATGTTTAATACCCTGTTTTACTAGACTAATACACTCGGTTATACAAGGAATGCAGATAACTGCAATACCTGTTGATCCAGAAACAAGGAAAAAGAAAACTCATTCCTTGATGATAATAAAGACAAAAGAAGACCCAAAATTGATACCAATTCAGCAAGTATTGACTAGATTGGAAACAAAAACACGAATCAATGCCATAAAAAGAAAAGATGAGGGATTGTAAAATGTGTTCGTCTGATTCGTGTCAATATGGAACAATGCTAGAGTCACACGGTGAAGTGTGACCCTCTAGCATTTGACCGTTCTGTTTGTGCTTGTGTAACGGAGAGGCCGTTCAGTGTTCAATTGAATTGTTAACTGTCTTAATGGTTGGGATGTTGATTGACAATTTGTGTAGTTAATTGTTAAGAAAGAATTTTAGTTAGGAGTAGAAACTAACATCTGAGAATTTTAACAAGATAATAAATAATGCTTAGGCCAGACAAGACGGCATTAGCAATGAATGCTTCACTGTCAAGAGGCCTCCTAAAAGGATACAACTCAGTAACTTCAAGGACTAACAGTGGAAACATCTTGCTACAAAGGAGAGAAAGAAGATAAGGGAAGGCCACAAATCAGCCAGCAGTGATAACAGGGAACTTCTTGGCTCAGGAGGCGCTGAAGCATGAAAACTGGGGGAAAGGTAATTCCGGCAGGGGGAGATTGCGACCACCGACCCAATTCAGGACCAAAAAGACTTGCCCCCCCACACCTGTAAAGAGCATGCGTGCTCATCTACATGGCAAGCGTGGCTAATTTAAATACGGCTGACCAACGGCAAGTGGAATGCTTATCACTGACCAAAGAGTGTAAACTTAGGCGTGTTTTTACTAATTGTTATTAATTAAGTAACTGAATATAAACCCTGTAGTATCGTATGACGGTATGCACGTTAGGCGGAAGGATCCCCCGTGCATCCAGCGCTGCTTGCTTGTCTCTATTCAATAAATTGTATACTTTGATTAAAATTCCTTTGAAGGCTAAATTAATCATAACATTTTTGAATATGTTATTGATAGTACTCAATAACTAAACTAGTACTACACAGAAATAAGATTACAATAATTTTACTGCAGTTATTCAGGAAAAGGGTGGGCTGTTTTGAAATTTTAGCATTACAGTATTCCTGGGGTAGGTTGGATATCTTCCTGATAATCAGCAACAGTCCAGAACAGAGTTTAAAAATCTCAAATTCTGCCTTTAGAAACAAGCACCTGAACAGAAAATGTAACAATTTTCTGCTAGGATCTCATCATAATTAGGAAAAAAGAAATTCTTTGGAGTGCCTGTTGGTATTGTTATACTAACAAATGCAAACTGCTATGGACAAGACCGTACTCCTCAGAATCCTTAAAACATCCGGATGATTTATTTTGCACTTCTGCTGCTTAACAGAACAAGACTGTATAAATTAATCTCTTCCCTATGCTTTTCACTCTATTCCTGTCCACAAAACCTACAGCAAACTAGATATGTGGGAAAATAAAGCTATGCAAATGACAAAGAGGAACTATGGGAAAATGCACATCATGCTTACTAATCTACCAAATTATTCTAAAATGAAGAAAACATCATATTGATAATTAATAATGTGAGCACTTTACGTAGAAATTTACATAGAAATTACACATAGAAATTTACATAGAAATTGCACCATAATTTTTTTAAAATAAGCTAATTACTATTGGAATAAAAGAGATTGAATTATTAATCAACTGGTGTAAAGATAGCCTTATGAAAATAGGAATGTCCCAACACTTGATCTGATTTATAGTTCTGGCTTAAGCATTTCACCCTGTTGCCAGTCAAGATTATTTCCAATATTTGGTAACTATCTATTAGAATCAGCAACAGAAGCTGGCAAATAGCACCATACACACAAACCCAGGAATCATAATTGCTGCTTCTTATGAAAAGGAGAAAAGAACAGTACTTTCTACACTGAGAAGCAAATCCTAAACCAAGTCAGTCAAACTATCTGGGACAAAGAGTTTATTCGCTGTTTAGGACTTTCTGTTTAAGGCAGACAATTGTAAACGTTCATGTTTCAAATCAAAACAAGAAGGGCCAGTTTTACTTCAAGAGTAGCATTAGCATGATTTCAGTTACTGTTTACTTTACATACTGAATTATTATTCTCTAATACAAAGTCAGAACCTGCCATCAGTTCTACTTTTTTTCCCCGCTGATATCCCTCATTCTGGGAGATTTTATACAAGGCTCACTTTGACAGTGAAGTAGTAGTAGTAAAATCACAATACACCTAACACAATGAAAGTTCACACAGAAGTGCCAACAGAGAGGAAAGAGCTCTGTTGAACATACAAAGGATCAGTTTAATACAGCTCAATTAGATTTTATGTATCTTCTTAAAGACCATGAACCCTTAGCATTTTCTGTCACTTCCATAATTAGCCCACCTTGGGGAAGATTTTATGGCACACAGCCATTAAATCCACAGAGCACTGAAACCTTTAACCTTTACCAGGCAGAGTCTGGTTTCAGAAGTGACCTTACAGAATCATCAAACTAGTAACTGCATCAGAAAGCTAATTAATGGCAGATGATTAAACAGAAACAAAAAGCCTGAAGGACTGTTTGAAAAAACAGCTATTATTAAAAACTTAAGCTACTCTGAACTTTCATTCAATTCAGACTAAGCTTACTACAGGAAACATCCCACCGCAACCTCCACAAAACTCTGAAGTTGTAGCACCTGATATGCTCCTAAATAAACTATCACAATAAACCGTAACCAAACAATCTGTATAGGAAATCAACATCTGGAGTTGAAAGAAAAAAAAACAAACAACTGTACTGTAAAAAACCAAACAGTACTATAAATACAGTGGATGATTAGAGAGACATGTTTGCATTTCACTTGGCACACGAGATAAACCATCTATAACAGGTGAATTACTTTTACCTCACTGCCTCAAAGATATCAGTCTAATGTTAAATTGCCACTACAAAATCTGGCATTACAACACGGTATCAGATGATCTTACTCAGGACCTGAAGAGCCTTCTATGATATCTGGCAGATATTCCATCTCTGCTTATCTTCACTAGGTATGAAAATGAGGGAAAGAAATTATATAGGACATATCTATATTTTAAATTAACTCCCTACTACATAAAACCAAAACTGGATCTGTTAGAGAAAGATGCTGCATGTTCCCTGGAAAGGTTCTTTCTGCCTCCCTACACAAGAGCCTGTAGAGACCATCAATTCTCAAGGACCAAAAAACACTGAGCGCTGGCTGAGCTACCTGAATGGGACAGCAGCTTTCTTGCAGTGTGCATGGTAGACACATGTCACCTCCGAGTGGAGATGACCAGTGAAACGATCAACAACTTTCAGAAAAGACTTTTCTAATTCAGAAGGCTGAAAGAACATGGATATGAAGGATGGGATCAGGCACAAGAAGAATACAACACACAACTTACTGTTGTTTCCAAATTCTGTAACAACAGAACAACTCCTCAAATATTTTAAGAGTGAAGTAGAAGCATCTATCTTCCTTTGACAAGCTGTGAGCTTGCTTTGTCCCCATTTGCGTGAAAGAAAATTTCAAAATACACAGAGCTCTGGAGCAAAGAGTGTGTATGAATAACTGGGCGTTCACATGTTAAATGAAGAACCTATGGATGCAAGAGACTACACATGATCGATACTCTGAACAAGGTCACAAAAGTCTACGTTTTTACCACATAACTGCTCCAAAAGCTACTTTCAAAGCTACTCACCAACAGTAGTCACAGGAGGCTGAGAAGGGTAGTACTGAACACTAGTAGTTGCTGGAAATGGAACACCACCCGGATAAGGATAGTTTGGGTAGCTGCTTTGACAAAGAAAGATATATTAATGGTACGTAACTATTTGTAAAATATCATCCATGTATATTATCTTTATGTCACCATGTTAAACGCTTCTTTACATAAAAAAAATGTTTAAATTTCAGGCCAAATTATACTTTTTATCTTTTCCTGTTCACATTAATGTCTTTCTCAATTTATATTTCTAGTATGATTTAAGAAGATAAAATTTTAACTGAAACCCAACCTAGTTATTGCCTGGCCAAGCATTTTGATCATTCCAAATTCTCTTCAATCTCTTAATCTTGCCATGCAATTTGTAACTTGCCATATGAAAAACCCAAAGTATCCAAAATAATTATTCTAGCTACAAACTCACAAACAGCAATTTCAATTTAATAATTTTTAATATGGGAATATTCAATAAGACGACTGCTGAACTGCTTTATGGAAAGCTAGAGAGGTGTGCAAAATATGGTTGCAAGATAAAAATCCTCCAGATATTCTCAGCCATGTGCTGAAGGAAAGCAAAGGTATTCATTTGCTCACTGAAACAATTGCAAGATGACATATGACAGTTTGCAATACCTTTCTAAAATACATTTACTATAAACTGAAACAAGGACTCAAATTAGTCAGTACTAGCCTGACAAGCACTACATACAGCAGAGTATTAACCATGGCTGTAAGTAAACAAAATGGTCCAAGAAAACATGTAAAATATAAAATAAGCATATTCTGTGGCTCTCCAGATAATTGTAAATTTAATAGTTCTTAAAATCTTTAGTTCATAAATAATATTATTTTTAAAATAGGTTTTCTGTTATTTATTTTTGTTCAAACATTAAGAGCACTTCAAATAAACGTATTCAGGAGGAAAAAAATTGCCATAAGAACTTATCAAAATCCCCCTTTTTCACTTCTTAAAATATAACCCCCCACCTTCCTAATGCTGAGTGTTTTAACTTTTTTTTTTTCAATCAAAATGTTATACACTACAGCAACTCCTCTTACACTCCTAAGACAAAAGCAGGACATAAAGATAATAATAAAAATAATTAATTAGGATGTGAAAAAATGTAGCTATACACTAGGAGGCAGCAAACAACATCTATTTGCTAAGACAGAACTGCAAGTCTTCTGGAGAAGCTTTAAGTATATTATATAATATTGTTTGGAATAAAGAAATAATTCTTGTTTTATATTAATCAAAACCTTTTAAAATAATTTTGTTCCCTTCACATTCTCTTAGAGTGCTCTGAATGAAATCCACATTTATGCTGGAGTCAAGGTTTGTATTAATCCAGCAATTGTTTTGTTCAATCTTTTGAGTTGCTAGTTACCCAAAAAAATACTAACAATGCTAATAAAAAACCCAACTTGTAGGGGTACATTTCTTTCTATATCATGCAAGCATATCAACCTTATAAAAACTAATCCAATATACTAGTGAAGCACGATAACATCTGGGAGTTAGGTAACAATTTTCAAAATATATCTACCACCCAAGTATACTGTATTTGAAGAACGCAACACTAAGAGAGTTAAACCTTTCTCAAACTTTCTTCTGGCTATGGACAAGACTTCAGTCCTCACTTTAAAAAAAAAAACTACTAACATGATGATTATACAACAAATATATCATAAGGAAATACAACTAAGACTAGATACTATTCAGTGAAACTGTCTATTAGGTAAATGACGATAGTTCAATGGGGTTCTTACCTTGGGTTTGAAGTGCTTCCTGCTGGATAGGGAGATATTCCACCTGGAACGCCCGGCACATAGGAAGCTAAATAAAACAGTGATTTTGTATATTTTTATTTTTCAGAAGTTTAATATATATTAAGACCACACTTATGCTGCAGTCAGATGCTTTTCAAAATATTATTACACAATGATACAGTGTAACACAGTGAAACAACAGGAGTAAAGTCATTCTATGGCCAAAACCCCTCGATAATGCGTACCCTGCATCCTCTAACACCATAATTTCTCACAATACTCCCAGACATTTCCCATGCTGCTCTCATGCAGCTTGGCAAGAGGGATACATGCAGACGTTTGTTGTGAGCTCTCTCTGTGTCCATTGACCAAGGCAGCTGCTTACCCTCAAAACACACAAAGGACTACACTGCAGTGGACCTTCCCTCCATGTATTGACCTGTTAGAATTTCCTTTCTGCATCCAAGCACATTTTCACAAAACACAGGCAAGTTTTGCATTTCTGAAGATTCTACCTCTAACTACCAACTTTGGTTTAAATATTTTGAAGGGTATTTTGTTTGGAGGGAGACTATAAGAACTGTAATTGAAGTCAATTACACGCTCCCTAGAACCACTGGCTAGAACACCTTTCACTATATATTTATCTTCTTCTTAATCATTACTTTAAGCTAACCACTGGAAGGATAAAAATGGTTATCAATTTAAAAATCCACAATGCATATTTGTACTAAGTAAAATACGGATATATAAGAAAAAGTATCTGCAGCTAGGGAACTCAAAAAATTGCATGTTATTACAGATGACACACCTAAAAAGCTGCCTCCATTTTTATTATGTAATAGCTGGAAAAAGGGAATAACCTTTCCAATGTAGCCATTGATTTTTACTCACTAAATAATGAGTGTATCGTTTAAGTATCTTCAGAGTAGCTAGACTTCACAACAATCGATTAGCTGTTTAACAATCCCATGATGTTCTTATACAGTAGTTTCTGCCATTTAGAAGTTATACATCAAAAAATTTTATCAGCACATACAAATGTCTAAGGCTTTAACAGTCCTAGCAATTTTAAGTTTCTTCTTGGAAATCTGGCAACTCTATTATAAAAAGCATGTTTTGAATATATTTATTCCACATTTCTAGTAATTTTAGAAATATTCCATCACATAGACTTTTTTTTTAAAAAGCTGAGCTATTTTCATCCTTGAATGCTTTCAAATGATTCAGCTGTTTAAAAAGGGCTTCACTTCTTGTTAAACAGCCTATCTAGAACTTTAAAAACCCCAAACCTAAGTGCCTGTAAAATAAGGAAAATCTGACCACACTAGTAAAACTAAGTAGCTATGAACAATGTGAAAATCCTGAAACATTTCCACTAAAACTACTTCAGCTGTGCTAGCACTGAGTGACTACAAGAGTAATTGAGTGTGTTTTAATAGATGGATCTTCCTTAAAGCACAATACAGATCACAGTCTCTCCTAAAACTATGCTTGTACTGACACCAACTGTTCTTGGAAAATCAGAACAGTAGAATCATCTAGTGCTCTTACAGGTAGGCTAGCGATGGACAAGCTAAAAAGTCCCAAACACTTACCTACCTTTAGCCAACTACCTCTAATGGTCCCATTTACATTTGCTACCCCTTTCCTCATGTGTTAAGAGCCTAAGACCCTCTTAAAAATGGTTTCTGATGGAACTGTAATGAATAGTACTTCAGCTTTTCAGGTGTGACACTATGATCTGATGAAAGCTGTGTTTCTGTAGAAAACAGACAAAGCCTTAAAAATGCAGCAAAAATATATAACCCCAAATACAGCTACTCTACCATTAAATTAATGTAGGACTGTTATTGTAGCATTAAACAACCTGCAGCTAATCTGCTCCCCCTCCCTTCCTGCCCCAGTCTTTGGCTGGAGTAGGTCTACTCTACTGGGTTTATTTTTTTTCCCCACCCAATGCAGTCTCATTTTAGAAGATTTTCTAGGTTATTCTGTTTCTCACTTCCCCTTTTACCCCCCCCCACCTACCCCCAGTCTTTAAAATAAGATGCCTCCAGAAGTTAAGACCTTAAGAAGTCTTGAGAATTTTCACAAGACAAGAAAGAGTATTAAATTAGAGTACCAAATCAACAAAGAATGGAAAATCACACGGCAGGGTTTTTTCATTTTCAGCCAGCAATTATTGAAAAAAAAATAAATTTAAAAACCCAACAGGAATGTGGTCATAGGAAACACAAGCAGTATGCTTTTGCTTATGGAATCAATAGTTGCAGGAAACTTAACAGATGGACTTGTATTATCAGAATAAAAAAATTTAAGATGTAAAGACAGTTATCTCAATAATCTGTTTTTAAGGTTATCTCTGAATGTTGACAGGTTACTGGTTGTTTTGAGCAGCTTGGGGGTATTTCGTTGATTTTTTTTTGTGTGTTTGTTTTGTTTTTTCCAGTACAAACTTGATTTTTCCCTCCCTTCCAAAAGTTGAAAAAAAACACCCATTCTTCTAACATAGCTCAAAAAGGTCAGGTACAGCACAGGCTAATTCATTAGCCAGCAATATAGAAAGTCATTCTAGAGTAAAATACATAATTTGTTGACAAACTATGCACAGCAACAAAACGCTTTGGAATATTAACATGATTACTTGTAGAAAATTCGTAGCCATGACCACTTACTAGTTGGTGGTCCTGTTGCCTGGTATGGTGGGTAGCTTGATGAAGTGGTGGGACGAGAAAAGACTGGAGGTTCATCACCAAACACAACAATCATGACCTGAATCAGTTCTAGCAAGTCTGACTGGGGCTGTGAGAGTAAGAAAATCACAAGTTGTTTAACCGACAGTTTAACTGACTCTAATAACAAAACAGTACCAATTCATCAGCTCTCAAAAGCCATCCTTTTATTTGTGGGTTTTAAAAATATTTTAAAATATATATATGTATATGTGTACGTGGCCATATTTAACTTCCTTGATGGATTTCTTTACAGATTCCAAACCCAGACAGCTGGTATTTGAAATAGTAGAGCAAAATACAGCTGCAGTAGTGCTTACACTTAGAATAAACTGAGTAGTACATAGCTCCATATCAAATGCAGGGCAAAAAATTACTAAAGATGACTGTTCAATGATGGATTATAATAATTCTTAAAAATTTAAATCCACTCTCCAACACCAAAAAAGTACAGATCACTAAGTTTTCAGACATTTCAATTTCATACAGCATATAGCGTTTGCTCAGGTTCAGAATGGCTCAAGAGAAAAAATATTCTAACCCACAAAGGACTGGCACAAACCTCCTTTAAATACAGCTAAACTAGCTTCTCAGTTTATAACTACATTTAATATAGGCATGATTTCATTTCACCAAAATAAGGACATGCAGCACCAGATTAAATATCCTATTTCCAAATTTTCTTAGCTCTATAATCCACGTACTTACTTTTACCAACCTCTCAAACTGAATGAATGCTGTATCAACTACATCTTAGATGATCCTCTTGCTTGTGCAAGACCTACATCTTGATCTGGGCAGTCATTTCCCACTATTACCATGCAAGTGCTGAATTCTCACCCATGCTTAATAAAATTATTCCTGTTAATCACTTTTCACAGAACTATGCATCTTGTACAATTCTTCTGACCTTGTCCGCGCAGTTTATCTTCTTTACAAGTCCATGCTTATGCCAAAACTTCTGTGAGGCCTACACTGCTAAATGCTGTATTTATTGGTAAAACATACATCCACATACTCAAAGCTCCAGCAATGACTACATAAAGAATTCCAAGTGCTCATAAAAGTCCATTTTAGTCACAGAGATTAATTTCAGCCCAGAATTGTTTGACAGAATTTATAATTTCCCTTCTGTAAATATTCTTATCTCACAGATCTTCTTCCTATCAGTTCCTACCAGGGAAGGACGCCTATGCTGCACTGTTTAATCAGACAAACTGTAACTAAAAATGCAATTAACCAGGCAACAGAATGCAACATCCTGAACTTTAAGACATTAGAAATAACCGGTTGTTTTCATTTAAAAAAATGGTTTAAGATGTCAAATAATGAGGATTATGGGTTTTGTTAAAAATTATACATCTAAAGGAATTCAGACCTGTGCAATTTGAGGGCTTCAAGTTCCCTATACTTACATATTTCCACTCATGCAGATAAGGAAGGTATATCTTTCCATTTGCATCAACGTGCTTCCCAGTTTTTATTGTCATAGAGCTAGTGGGTTTAACAAAACAAATTGGGGGGTTGAAAGGATAGGTGTCCAGCAGCCACAAGCAAATTGGGATATTGTATGTGTTACCTAGAAAAGATATTTTGAAAGATTTTAAAAGTTACTCCAACTCTCCAACTGCTCTCTTGTATCCAGAGTAAAAAAAAAAACTCCTAAACCCAGTAAATTCAACAGCACAGGGTCAGAAGCCAAAATATATTAATAACATTCAACAAAGAGCTCACAATATGCCCACAGACTCAACATTTTTCAGAACAATCTAACTTTGTTTTACAATTTTAATTTACCACTAATATGTTATCTCGTTTGCTCTACAATGCAACATTACCAGGCCCGAATCTGAATTATCATTATCTGCAGCAATAAATGGTTTGCAACCCTCATTTGAGAAGACTGACAAACGTACAATACTGAGAGAAAAGAGATATTACAGAGCTGTACGAGACTGAAGAAGCAATGCTCAACATTACAATTTTATTCCACAGCCAAAATAGGGAACAATTTCTTTAAAACATTATACTTTAGACAAGTATAGGACTTCAAGAAAATAGCAATCACTGAAGTAGAGAGGTTGAACCAGGACAAATCTAAATAGTTTTTTCATGTAATTTGGGAAAATAATGGTGGTGGTGGTGGTGATGATGATAAATTCATACCTCTGTAAGACACAGGAATGGTTCCACTGAGGCTCATCAACTCCCTAGATGAGCCATCGTTAAAAACTGAAAGGGAACAAACAGTATTTTTAAACCAAATGTTATTTGCTACCTTAATCTCTGTTCAGGTTATACCCCTTCTATTTATTAGCATAAGTTTTCAGATGTTACACTTATATAAACACAGGTTCTGCTCTTGCACATTTTTGGACTAGCAAATGATTGCCTACAGTCAGGTAACTTATGAATAACATATTTCTGAGAAATTAGTGACTAGCTATTGTCAAACTACCTTCACTACAAATAAAACTGTTTCCTCATTCAGAGACCAAGTAAAACACACTGGAACCATACAACCTGCAAATCATACGTATTGCTGCGAAGATAATCTGAACTCAAACTTAATTTAAAAAACAACTGTCATTTTAGGATTACAAAGAATTCCTTATGTTTTCTCCACACAAACAGGTCAGCAAGAATACGGAAAGTTACTGGGCCACAGGCATTTATTACATAATCAGTAAAGGTAATTTAACCAAACGGTAATATACTGAAAAGGAAGAAATGCATTGTACTTGACTCACTGCCACATCTTAGTCTTAGTTCACAAAGTGCAAAACAATCCTGACCTCAATTTACTGAGTTACTGTATTTCATTTTCCCATCCTTTCAACCCAATAGATTATTCTTGGCTGAATAGATCAACTTCTGGTAATAAAGCTTTTATGTTCCCAATCTCCCCTGGAAGTTTCTAGTCATACTTTAAATGTAGCTTATCCCATATGATTCTTTTGGTGCTAATGTTCTGCAAAGGTAGGTAGAACATGTTGGGACTTAAATGGGGGGTTTGTATTTCATTATTAATATAAACCTGAAAATTATCTCAGCAGCAATGTAACCATTTTCTTGTTGCTCATTTCACTGCTCCAAATAATATCAATTATCTGTAAGTGATTCTGTTCTCTGCCTTTCCCAGGCAGCTTAGAAAAAGTTAGGTAACACAGATGAGCTTCTTGTTACAGCTCAAAGCTATCTGGAATTCTGATCACTACTGTTATGCAAGCTTGCTACTCAAACCACAGTCCTTTCACTATTGTTTTTAATTCTCCAGTCACTGGGTAATTTTTATTTCTGTGACAGGTGCTGGCTTGCAGGTATCCAAGTTAAAACTAATTTATCTTTTACCTCACCATGTCCCTTCATAATACTTCTCAGTCCAGATTTTGAATGTAGAAAGCACAAGTCTATAAAGTCTCTGATGATGTATTAGTAATATAAATTAGCTCACAGAGGAACCCCACAGGTGACAGTTAAAAAGAGGTGATAATAAGGATGGCTTCAGCAGCTAGACTGGCTCACTGTATCTTGTAAAACCATACCCTCAGCCTCTGGAGCTCACTTTAGATACCATTTTCATTTAATCCACTAGAATTTACTCAGAGCCTTTAAAATAGCAAACAAACAGTGTCTGCCATCATTAATTTACATTACAAAATCCCTCATACCAATCTTCTATGTACTTGACTATGTTTTCTTCATACTCTTAGGGACTGACACAACTACTTTTATCAAAGTATTTGTTAAATTGATTTAAGTTCTTTCCTATTTAGAAACTCTAAAAATAGAACTCTATTTAGAACTCGAAAAATTTATTTATACAGCAGCAAAGCTGAATTTGTAAGATATCAGCAATCTCTGGACACCAAGCGATATGACTTCACTAAGCTATTAACTAAAAGTTAAGCTCTGAAAAATGCCACACTTCTTGGCAGGTTAGATAGACACAGTAATACAGAAAGGTTATTTTAGAAAATAACTGTGTTTCTGAGGAAGTATGATGTCAAAGATCAATACAAGAAACTCAAATTATGTTTTCTAATTTTAATCTCGATCTTCCTCATAAAAAAACTACCAAATACAAACCATTGAAATTTCAGTAACAAAAATTTTCTCATGCACAGACTAACCGTATGAATCCATGACAGGTTTGAGGTCCTTGTACTGAGAAATAACACTGGTTGTCTCCTGTACAGTTAGGTCTCTATACTTATACTGGAAAACAAAAGAGAAAGAATTACTTTAGAGACTAAATTTTCAACGTAATTTATTTTGGTTTTATTTTACCCAGTAGACTGCATTTATGAGAGTTTACATTCATATATGGACATTCTTCTCCACTCTTATTTTGAAATAAGAATTTATTTACCTATATATAACTGAATGCTGCCTATATAACTTACCAAACTTTAACAAGTTGTTAAGATGCTTTTAGTCTTAAATAAGGGTCCGTATATCAAGCAATTTGGGGAAAGTTATTGCATTTTCATTCACATTCTACCATAACCAACAGTATCTGAGTATGTGGATCTTAAAAATGCATCTCAGAACAAATATAGTGACATTTTGAACATTCCTGATACACAGCTATCTAGGATCTGAACCTCACAGATATCTTTCATACCACTTTAAAAGCATCTCAGTATTTATCAATCATTGATTAGTATCTTCATGTATTTTATCAACTAGGAAGGTGTTTCAAAGCACGATATTATCAGTAACAATATTGGTTTCACGCCCTTCCTTTTACCAGGAGCAGGAAGCACAGCACAGATGTGTAAAATACAGATACACTACTACAGAATTTAACAGTCTCAGAACTATTATCCACAGACAACAAAGGAGATGCTCCTGGGCAAGAGAGCGCCAAGTTTATCATGTGGCGCAGCTCTTTAACCTTGTAGCTGTTCCTCCCGATAACTACCATTAAAAAGAAAGCTAACACTGTCCCTTGACAATGTTTTCATTTTAATAAAATTTAAAAGCCCCTAAAATTACAATCTTCAGATATCTTAAGGAACACAGACAGCATCCTTTCATTCAATCATGGTAGGAAGGCAAAAGGCCCAACACAATGAAATGTCCAATAACCAAAGTACACAGATGTTAACAACACCTGAACAAATTAATTCAGACATTATACATAAGCAGAGTGTGGTGCCACAGCTCCAAATTCATTCATGGGTTGTAAAGCGTACAAACTTCCTATTCTTCCTATTATCTACAGAGATCAATAAAGATACTACTCCTGGGCATGATAACTCTTATTTAGTGAGCAGAGATAAACATACCATGTCACTTCGCATAATGCCACCTCACTCTACAAAAAGCACCTGTGCTTTGGGGGATGCTGTGACTTATCTTCCTGAAATGACCAAGAGGAAAACAGCCATACAGTCAGTCTTCAAAACACTGGTCTGTGGGAAAGAAAAGCAACCCCTCCAGTAGGGATGCGTGCGCATGCAGGGAGACCCCGGCATAGAGGTCAGTCAGGCAGAGGCTCAGGGCAGCATCTGGATGCTGTTTAGATGGGAGGGCTGCAGCAAAGCATTTAAGCCTCCTCTGGAAGGTGGGGCCAGGACTGGGAGTGTGCAGGAGGGGCTTGACAGAGGAGAAACAACTTTGCTAGCATTTGAGTACATTCCTCCCTCCTTCTTCCCGAACACCTAGCAGAAGTGAGAAATAGATAACAGGCATTGCTAGAACATGGAGACAGAGGTCTGTGCAATTTCGGCTAGGCCAGCCAGAGACTGCCAGTACCTACCCACATAAATAATTGTGTTACTACAACACAAATGAGAGCATGTCACCAACTACTTTAAGTAAGAGGGGGTCTTTTTATAGGAACATACCTTATGGTACAGGATATAGACTTAAGAAGATTGGCATAATCACTATTATTGGCTTCCAAAGACAGAAGTTCCAAACAACCGCAGGGTTCAGAGTCAGGATTTAACTCCACTTTTGGCACAAGAGTCTCAAGTCAGTTTAGTCAAGGAATAGATAAAACAACGCCTGCCTGCTCAGGAGACATACTGCGAGTCTGGTGGATGACAGCGTTGAAAAAACCTAGATTTGGTTATCTGGGGTGCTTTTAAAAATTAGGTCCAACACCTGAAAATTAAAAAATCACTTTCATGTGTCTCTTAAAACTAAGTAAAAGAGTATTGCTGCAAATTGTTTTTACACTGAGTGATGAATAATTACTTAAAATCATAGAATCATTTAGGTTAGAAAAGACCTTTAAGATAAGTACAACCATTAACCTAGCACTGCCAAGTCCACCACTAAGCCATGGCCCTAAGCATCACATCTACAAGTCTTCTAAACACCTCCAGGGACGGTCACTCAGCCACTTCCCCGGGCAGCCTGTTCCAGTCCTTGATAACCCTTTCAGTGAAGACTTTTTTCCTAGTGTCCAGTCTAAACGTCCCCTGGTGCAACTTCAGGCTGTTTCCTCTTGTCCTAATGCTAGTTACTTGGGAGAAGAGAATGACACCCACCTCACTATGGCCTCCTTTCAGGTAGTTGTAGAGAGCGACAAGGCCTCCCTCTCAGCATCCTCTTCTCCAGGATAAACAACCTCAGCTCCCTCAGCTGCTCCTCATCAGACTTGCTCTCTACACCCTTCACCAGCTTCGTTGCCCTTCTCTGGACACGCTCCAGCACCTCAATGTCTTTCTTGTACTCAGGGGCCCAAAACTGAACACAGTATTCAACCTGCGGCCTCACCAGTGCTGAGTACAGGGGAACAATCCCTTCCCTACTCCTGCTGATCACACTATTCCTGAACAAGCCAGGATGCTGTTGGCCTTCTTGGCCACACTGCTGGCTCACGCTCAGCACCCCCAGGTCCTCCTCCACTGGGCAGCTTTCCAGCCACTCTTCCCCAAGCCTGTGGCGTTGCATGGGGTTGTTTTGACCCAAGTGCAAGACCCAGCACTTGGCCTTGTTAAACCTCTTACAATTGGCCTCGGCCCATTGATCCAGCCTGCCCAGGTCCCTCTGCAGAGCCTTCCTACCCGCGAGCAGATCAGCACTCCCACCCAACTTGGTATTGTCTGCAAACTGATGGAGGGTGCACTCAATCCCCTCATCCAGGTCATTGATAAAGATATTAAACAGAACTGGCCCTAACACTGAGCCCTGGGGAACACCACTTGTGACCGGCCACCAACTGGAGTTAACTCTGTTCACCACAACTCTCTGGGCTCAGCCATCCAGCCAGTTTTTCACCTAGCAAAGAGTACACCTGTCCAAGCCATGAGCAGCCAGTTTCTCAAGGAGAATGCTGTGAGAAACAGCATCAAAGTCTTTACTAAAGCCTAGGCAGACAACATCCACACCCTTTCCCTCATCCACTAAGCTGGTCACCTTGTCATAGAAGGAGATTAGGTTAGTCAACAGGATCTGCCTTTCATAAATCCATGCTGACTGGGCCTGATCACCTGTATGTGCTGCATGATGGCACTCAAGATGATCTGCTCCATAACTTTCCTCTGCAGGAGAAGTCAAACTGACAGGGCTGTAGTTCAGGCCCTTCTTGTAGATGGGTGTCACATTTGCCACCCTCCAGTCAACTGGGATCTCCCTGGCTAGCCACGACTGCTGATAAATGATGGAAAATGGCTTGGTGATCACTTCCACCAGCTTCCCCAGTACCTTTGGGTGGATCCCACCTGGCCCCATAAACTTGTGTGTGTCTAAGTCGTGTAGGAGGTCACTAACCATTTCCCCTTGGAGTACGGCAGTTTCATTCTGCTCCCTGTCTTCCAGATGAGGGGGGCTGGGTACCTGGAGAACAACTGGTCTTTATTAAAGACTGAGACAAAGGCGGCTTTAAGTACCTCAGCCTTTTCCTCATCCTTTCACTGTGATTCCCACCCACCCACCCAATAAAGGATGGTGATTCTCCTTAGCTCTCCTTTTATTGCTAATGTATTTATAGAAACATTTTTTATTGTCTCTTACAGCAGTGGCCAGATTAAGTTCTAGTTGGGCTTTGGCCCCTCTAATTTTCTCCCTACATAATCTCATGACATTCTCTTAGTCCTCCTGGGTTGCCTGACCCTTATTCCAAAGGCCATCAACTCTACTATTTTTCCTGAGTTCCAGCCAAAGCTCTCTGTTTAGCCAGGCCGGTGGTCTTCCCTGCCAGCTCTTCTTTCGGCACATGGGGATGGCCTGCTCCTGCAACTTTAAAATTTCCATTGAGAAGAATGTCCAGCCTTCCTAGACCCCTTTTCCCTTCAGGACTACCTCCCAAAGGATGCAGTCCTTTACCTCTACTTACTTAGTAGAGATAAGCTTGTAGGATTCCAGCTACTGCCACAAGCAAAATTAAGTCCTACATCACCTATTAATTTCAGTACTTAGATCCAGATAACTACAGAAGACAGAAGTTCTGTATATTAAAATGACATATGAAGCAGCTTTTCCTAATGAGGATGGCCATTCTAAAATTTTTTATTATTTAAATCACAAAGTGTACTCTTCTGTGCTTACTTCTCTTTTCCATTCTAAGGAGTACTAGAATATTAGAAGACAATATTTTCCTGTGTTAATATAGTAAGTAGCTGAGCATTTCCAAGAAATATCAAAATCTCTTTGGAAAACATAAGATCCTAGTGATTTCTACAAAGATAACTAAAACTGCTTAATTTGAATTCTTAATTTCTAAACTTTTTTCTCCTCCTACATTCTCAGATGGCAAATGCATCCTCCTCATTTGTACATATCACAAAGCAGATCACAGAGAGATGAACGTTTTCAAGATCAGACAGCAGGTAAATATCTGAAGTTGAATTAACTGCTTATGTTCACCAACTGAGGCTTAAGTCTTTTATTATCTCACACACTGAACTATTCAACATGGGAAATATCACTAAGCTTCCCTCTATAAAACAGAAAATGTAACTATTTTTTAAAAGTAATATGAAACAGTGAAACAGTAACTTCATTTTTCATCAGCTATTAAGTACACTGAGCTTTGAACTTAGCTACAGAAAGTCAGATGGCACTAGGGGTATAAGATGGGCGAGTGCAGGGAAAAGAGGACATGGGACTACCTTAAATTCTGGTTCTTCTATGGCATGGTAATAATTTAAGGAAGACAGGTGTATACAAATACACACATGATCTCATTTGCTGACACCAAGTTGGTATTCAGCACTCATTTTCAAGCTGATTAATTCACTTGTGATTCCAGGCAGGTGAAAGATCCTTTAATAAGGTTTCTTCAATTTTGATCAGATCCTCACCTGTCATACTTCGTTCTAAAATTTTGCAAATATCATGATCAAATGTAGTTTAAAATATCCCACCAAACAAAACCATCGTTCCCCATACATGTTCAGCCTTATGGGTTTTCATTTCAAGCAGCTGGACAAAGCCACATTTTCACCTGAAGAGCGGCACTACTACATGTGGCTCTGTAGGATTTAGTGATTAATGATTTAAGTCGAAAGAGGTTTTCTTGTTTCCTTAAACAGGGGTGATAAAAAACCCACCCGTACCCTAGTCAATGAAGTTGAATTTGCCTTCCACCACAATTTAAGCCGTGAATGTGACTCTTGCTACACGACCCAACAACTCACACCGCAGCTCTGATCGACGGCAGGGCAGCCGCAGTTCGGCAGGTGGTTTCTATTCAGCTTTTGCTGGCAATACCGTAACCCAGAAGTAAAGTTTCGTAAGGCTACAAATAAGGAAATACTTCAAAGGCTTTGGTGCACCACGCTCTCCCTTTGCAAACCAACTCAATCTGCAGTCTCCGGGCGGCCGGACGCAACCCTTGCACGGCCGCCCCGGCGCTCCCCGTAGACAGCCGGCCCCGGGCAAAGCCGCCGCCTGAGGCCTGTACCCGACCGCCCTGCGGGGGGAGGCGGGAGCGGGGGGCCGGCGGAGCCGCGGGCCCCGCTCCGCCTCGGCGGGCGCCGCGGCAAGCCGCGGGCAGGACCCCGCTCCCCCGCCCGGCCCCTCGCTGGGGCCGGGGCTGCCGCCGCAGAGGCACGGAAGGACGGGAGGAGGGCGAGCGGAGGACAGGGGCGGCCCGCAGCGCCCAGCCGGGAAGGGAAGGGGCTCTCGGCGCCCCCAGCCGCGCCGTTACCTTGGCGAGCATTTTCTTGAGCTGGCTCTCGGAGACCGCCATGGCGGCCGGCCCCTCCTCCGCCCTCCCGCCGCCGCCGCCGCCGCCACACACCGGCCCGGCCTGGCCCGGCCCTACATAAAAACAGGAAGCGGGCGCGTGGCCGCTTCCGGCAGCGACAGCACCCGCTTCCGCCCGGCCGTGACACCACTTCCCGTGCCGAGTGGCGGAGCCCGGTGCCGCGGTGCGGGGTGCTCCCGGGAGGGGTGGGGGGCGGGGTGTCCCCTGGGCAGGGCTCCCCGCCGGCAGCTCCGCCGACAGCGGCTGGAGCCGCGCCCCACGCTGCCGGGGGACAGCCCCCCGAGAGGGCACGCTGCAGCAGTACATCGTGTTCCGAAAATACTTCACAAAATGTCTAACGTTGCTTTGTAGTGCAGTTTATTGTTAACAAGTATTTTTGGGAATTAATTTCCTGTGAGAAGGTAAAGTGCCATTTCCCGCCACGCCGACCAAGGTGCAGTCTTTAGGTTATTTTTCAAGGAATACAATGCAAACATAAGAGTGACATTTCTTCTAAATAGCGAAGATTAGTTATTTTATAACATAAGCATCTGTCTTAAACACACCCCTGGAGAAGTTTGCAGCTTTTTCTTACTAAAACCCCTAAATAAACAAAACACCTAGACCATTCACACCAGAATAAATGCTCAACAGATTGAATGCAACACCTTGAAGAACAATGTAAACCATAATTTTATTCTGTTTTTTTCCAGAGGGAAAAAGTCTAGCCCCAAAGTCCAGCCACAGTGTTGGGTGCTTTTTTTTTAAATATAGCAGCAAAAGGTAGTCACCCGCAGCCATTGCTAATTTTGGTCTGTCACTGACGACATCAAAGAAGGAAAATTGGATTTTCCATTAAAAAAATGAATCACTGCAGGTTTTTTTCCTTTCCATTTTTATCTCAATTCTGAGATTAATATAAACTCAGAATTCCTGGTAAGCCTGGCTCTTTGTGAGATACAATCAGAAGGCACAAAGGAATAGATCTTTTGCTCTGACACACATCCTACTTCTGCTTAGAAAGCTTAGTCAATATTTAACTAGTCATGCCTCAAAATGTAGACATGGGATGACATTCTTCCGCTGCACACAGCAGGAGCAGAACCCACATCTCCTCTGCCAGCATTGTGATGCCGAGGTATAATCAGGATGAATAGAGTCTTTCACCAGTGCAGCAAATCAAGTTCACAACCCCAAAAAACCTTTACCGTAAACCTATCTGCTTTTTTATTTATCTAAAAATCCACATCCTGCTTTTTCACCACATGCTTGGCCTGTCCCGAGGAGGGTTACAGGTTCTGTTGCCTTCTCAGGTAGCTGTATTCTCCTCAGGCTGATATAAAGCTTACTGACATCAGCTGGCTTTGGATCAAGGCCTGAACTTGCAGATACTTCTACATTACTCAACTGTCAGATGTTATTCTTTACTTGAAGCCCACCCCCTGATCCTCTCTTTCAGAAAAGCACCTGTTCCTGCTGCACAGGGTAAGTGTCTTGCATGTACTGAGAAGTACAGATGCTTTAGTGCTCTGAACATCCTCACAAAATAAGAGCAAACAAGTCATGACCAGAAAGCCTGAAATATCAGTAAACATAAAACAGAAATTCATATGCAATACTTCAGGCTTTAAGGATGCTGCTAACATCATGCTTTTAGCTTTTTCCCACTTCACTAATCAGGAGTCCATTAGCATAAGAGCATCTGTGACAGGCATAAAAGATGGAGCTATTGAACCGCATCCCCCAGTGTCCTGAAGAGCTGGAGTGTGACCATGTTCTAGACAAGTCCCTGATGCAACATGCAAAAACCAGGAGGAAGAGTTCTAGTTGGCTTTATGCACTGGAGTTTCCACAGAGCTGGGTAAGCTGCTCTCCTAGACTGTGTCCTCATGAGGTGCAAAGAGCTAAGAATAACTCAAGAATCAGGCTATAATTAACAACAAAAAAAACACAGGCAAAAGTCACCTCAACTTAGGTAAAACATTCTTGCACATTACCCCTTCTCATTTTGACTATCAAAAGTGCACTTTTCAAATACAAAGTTATATGCAGTGCAGTATTAAATAATTTAAACCAAAATGGAGGAAGCACTTTTGAAAGTAAAAAAATGTGTCTTGTTTTATATGGAAATCCGTATGTACTAAGCAACCCTTTCTGCCTAGCAAGTCTCCGACCTCTGTGAGCAGACACTGTGGCTTCCCTTGTGCTTGCTTACAGTTTCAGTTGCTGCTGAAGGTCATGAATTGATCCTGCACTGCTTCGCAGTTTCTCTTGCACTAGTTGATCATCTTCTAGTTTGACCATTTCAATCACTCCATTGATTCCAAGAACACAAGGTAGACTTAAGAATACTTCACTGTTTATATTGCAACATCCCTGAAACAACACACAAAGTCAACTGTCACATAGTTATTCATTTCTGCTCTGTCTGGAGCATGGAACTACACAAAATAACTTGATTGCTTTATTATGCAAGGGCATTCTGTCATACGGCATGTTTTGTATGCAATGGGTTACTGCATAGAAACTGTAAAATATTACTGTACAGATAAAAAAAACTGCCATACTTGGAGCAGTTTCCCCATGCCAATGTATCAGACATCTATAATGCAGGCAGAGCTTATACGGCAAAACACTGTTTAACCAGTTTCTTAGGTAGAACAACCAGGGACATGCAATAGTACAGTGTCAGTAGTTCTTTTAGGACTAAACAAAAGAGAGCTACCCAGGGAATATTTTTCAAGTATTGATCCCTCTGTGAGAGACTTCATTAAACTTATATCCCTATAATTCAAGTTTACACTGTAGATTTTGTTTATTTTTAGGATCTGTATGGGCAAATTTACACTCTGCAGTTACTCTGCAGTTAAAGAGACTTGACACTCCTCTATATCTGCATTTAGTTCATAAACAATTAAAAACTTCACTGAAAATGTAATGATGAAGCAAGGTATATGTCTGTACTTGATACGATAAGCCCAACTTTCCCACACTGGGACATGCAAACGACCCTTCTCAAGCCTGTAAATACAAGCAACCACTAAATGTTTCTACATGGGTTTTTTTTCTCACGTGAAATGACTTAATGCTTTAATGAAGCCTCTTAGGCTAAACTCTTACCAAGGTTTGGTCTACAATTTTAAGTTAAATATAGCTTCATAATCTTCTTCTCAACGTAAAGTATCAAGGAGTAAAAAAGCAGCTGTTTCAAAGCTGGTCAAATAAAATACTGGCAGAAAATGCATTTTATACTTACATAAAAGATACAGAACTCTCTTTGGCCCCTGGAAAAATCTACATTCAATACTGAGCACTTGGAAACTGTGACACACACATCTCTCCATTTGCCAAATCCAGCCATTCCAGGGGAGCTGGTCAGCAACCTTGAACGTATTTTCCTCTGGACTCTTGTATTTTGGGGATAACAATTCACTTTTAATACTGGTTTCAGATTAACACAACAATTGATTTTTGCTCATTTTTGTACTAGAATTGAAAGCTGTTGGTGGAAGAAAGTAACAGAAGTAGTGCTACTTCAGAACAGTTACTTTAAGTGAGATGTCTGCACTGCTTAAATTAAGTCATATCCAGTATAATGTAATTACAGTGCCAAATGATATTAATAACACATTTACCTTTGCCAGGGTGGATACAGAATGAACCTTTCTTTTATCTTTCAGTATACTGTCAGTCAAATCAGCAACTGAGAGCCCAACAGACCAAGATCTCTGACCTTTTCCCTTTAGAACTTCCATAGCTCTGTATAAACCAGGAAAAGGAAAAAAACCATGATGTTTAGATTTTAATTCTTCCTGTTTTGTTTTATATGTAAAACTCAAAGAACAGGTTAAGTGTACCATATCAGGTAAAATGTACTATAAAAACATGATTTCTGTTTTGGAAGATGACAGAAGGGAATTAAGAATTGCTTTAAATAATTTCTTTATGTATATTCTACCCACACTAGTAACAATTCTCTCTTCTGTCAAGAGGTGTAACTGATATGTGGCTAATTAAATCAGGCAAATTGATCCAAATGTGTACTTGGAAGTAAACTGCTTCCACACAAGCTCTGAGAAAAGTGTGCCAGAAGGCTTGTCTACTATTTTGTTTTAAAAAATCAAAACACAATTGAACTGGCAGCTCTAATAATCTCGTGTATGTTCTACAAAGCTTGTCTTGTCCTTAGATCATTGCAGGCACATTACCGAGAACTTCAGAAAAAACAGTGGGCATATACACATACATGAAAGTGAATGATACTCAAGACCTACAATTTCCTATAAACTCAACGTGTGAACATTTTAGAGCAAACTTCTTCCTCTTCATAAAGAGCTGAAGGAAAAACTCTGCAAACATCAAGTGCCTGAATCTGAAGAAATTTAAGATTATAATGGTATTACCTGTTAGCCACCTTTTCCCTTGAGTTACAAGCAGCCATTGCTTCCATCTGATTTGCAACTAAATTACAACTGGTCCATGATGGTACTAAACAGAAACAACCAACATTTAAATGCACATCTAAACAGTGACTAAAATAGGTACCAGATAAGGTGGAGAGAAGAAAAAAAAATTTCAAGCTTTCCAAACTTTCCTTCCCCCACAACAACCCAAATGTAGTTGATGACCTTCTAAGGGTCCCTGGACTGCTGAAATAAACTCTACAGTAGCACCTTGCCAGAGACACTTGCTTAAAAACAAAGTAATATGTAATAATTCTTACATTAGCAGTAATATATATATTTTCTTTTGCTGTGACAAATGTCAAATACTTTTGCTACCACTCCACGTCTACAGTCTTGGGTACACACCAAAATTGTGTTATTTAGAACCATTATTATGAAAATCTACCACCCTGCTCATGACTACCTTCATTACTTTTCCTAATTATTCTTTCGTTACTCAATTACTTAAGCACTGCCAGGACATTATATGCTCATAGTCATAATCAAGTATCATTTTACCTTTGTCTTCTCCTTGTTCACCAATAATCCAAGCACCTCTTGCCATCACCTGGGCTTTCAAAAGGTTTGTCAGTATATACTGAAACCTCTCAGTATCTAGGTTGGCACCTACTCCAATAACTCGGCTTTTGGGAAATGCACTCAGCTTCCATGACACGTACGTCATTATTTCAACTATGTATGAAAGAAGAATATGTTGACAATGAAGGACCACTCAAAATTCAACACAACTGCAAACTACAAATCACAATTATGAAAAGTTCGGGAGCAAGTTGTTTACTTTAGAAGAGGTATAAGCATGTAAGAACACATCAGTAGTTTATTTCAACCTAGAACACCAAGTGAGGTGGGAAGGAAGTGAAGAAAATTCACAGCCCAAGTAAAGTTCTAAGAGAAGTCAAGTGACACTTCTGAATGAGTCACCATGCTTCCCTCCACCAAAAAACCTCATGTGCTTCTAAATTTGATTCAGCCAGTGTTTAATTTGTTTGCATTTGGCAAGCACTCTTTTCTCCATCTTGACAGCTCTAAATGATAGGAACGGTAAGAAGCACTTGAGAAATATAAAAGGGCTGTCGTCACTGCATTTACAAGACAGAGGGGCTCACACACACTTCTTTCCCTTTTAAGTAGTGTTTTTGCTCTTAGTTCATAGTATCACTAACCCAACAGATTTAAACTTTCCACCAAAACATAGCTGCAATATTTACTATCAACACTACATTATGTATATTAGTAGTCTGTAAGTCTGATAATATGGCACATAACATGCATGCATCTATCCTTACTGCACAGGAGTAACGTAGACATAAAACTCACAACTGACAAGACAACAGCCAATGGGTGCTAATGTTGTAGATACAGGCAGGTGGAAACTATGCACAGAAACATACAGAAATACATACCTTTTATACAAAACAAAGTACACTATTTTCTTTTGTCTTGGTAACAGTAAAGAAAAAACCCTCAAAGACAGTGTCCTGCTTAAAGCTGAAAAGGAAAACATCTTTCAGAGTAGCAAAAATTTTTTACTAAGTGGGTATATTTGTCAGTAACATATTTTTAAAACAGGCCAAGGAGAACGCCAGCTGATGGACAGAACATTAAGTGAAGTACCAACATACCTGGATGAGAAGCAACAAGGAGAACAGTGTTCTGACTGTAGTGTGATATTGCTGGGATAATGCCTCTGAACAAATCCACGTTACTTTGTATGACATCAAGGTAAGTCTGAGCATTACCCAGAGAATTAACTGTAAGTACCACAACTTTTGAATCAACTGAAGCAGAAAAATCTGAAAATACAAAGAAAGTACATTTTTAAAGTTCATGCCATTCTATTGAGTTTTGGGTGCAAAACAGAGAGGTGTCCTAAAGGCTGAACTGCAGCACCCAGCTTGCTTAGGGATTCTTCCCCTCCTGTCTGCTCCCATATCCTTCAATGTGGAACTTGGGGCAGTTTCACCACACCTGTAAAACAAAGCTCTCCCACAAAACTATTTTTCCCATTTCACAGCTGGCAAACGCAGAAGGCAGAATGCAATTTCTCCAAGGTTACAGAGAAGAGACCAAAAAAACTTCTAGATGGGGTTGATAGATAAGGTTTTCCCACTTTTCTTGGCAAAAGAGAAAAAAAACCCCATACATGAAAAGGCTCCTTCATTTTTATTCTAATTTTTAAAGAAGGAGAAAGACTTCTACTCCTTTATCTGAGGCTTCTATAATTTTGGTCTTATAGCTCGACCAAGGACATGTAGACAACCATAAAAAGCATTCCAAAAGTCTATTTATTAACTCAAGTAAATGACATGTATTTATTAGCCCAAGAAAAGCACACAACTATATTTGCTGCAGAACATTTATGTCAAAGCTGCCTTGAGCAGGTAACTCTGAATAGCTGAGTACCATACAGGAAATCAGCTTGGACACAGAAACAAGGTAATTTGACTGTCACACCACATCTCAAACCAGCTGAAGCCAAAGCAGAGGCCTAGTGCACTGACAAATTGGAAGCATACTAAGGAGGATATAATTAATACCAGCTTGCCCCTAACCTTGATATAGGCATACTAAAATAACAGGTGACAGTGCATAAGCATTTTGTAATATTGTAACACTACTAATAGCACAGCCAGCAACAACAAGCTTTTTGTACCACAGCTAAATGTAAACAAGTAATATGTAACCACAAAGGCACAAACAGATTTGTGCACAACCAGTGTTCAGGAAAAAATGTGCTAGCAGTAAAACCTGCAAGATAAGATCAAAGGATGTAGAGCAGGCAATGTCAGGTGCAGAATAAGCAGATAAATTACTAAGAGACAGAGCATACGACTGATCAGACTACACCAGGAACAAATGACTAGAGGGAGAGGTAGAGGAGTTGGGAATGAAGGAGTGAGGTTGACACTGGGAAAAGGAGGGGTTGAGGAAAGGTTAAAGTTGGTTTTGTCTCTTACTATCTAAATCTACCTTAATTTGCCATAAATTCCCCAAGTTTTCTGTTTTGTCTGTGACAGTAAATGGTAAGCCATCTCCTTGTCTTTATCTTGAGCCATGAGCTTTTGCATCCTTGTCCTGCTGAGGAGGGGCAGTGAGAGAGTGGCTGATGGGTGACCATTCTATGATTCTAAGATGCCTGGTGGAACCAGAACAAGTCCCTGTCCCTGAAATAATATAAATTACATCAGAAGCACAAGAAAGCCCCCCATTTTGTCTTGCAGAGGGCACAAGGAACATAAACCCACAAAAAGACAAGCAAGGAAGAATGGGAAATTTGCTCAATACAGTTCTGGCTTCCCCTGTGGAAAAGCTTTTGAGCCACATCACCTCAACCTCTGTGACTAAGACCATCAAAGACTGTAGCCATCACCACTAGTTAAGGACACATGTCATGACTCTGTTGAATTGTACACTCACAGCTAATTGAGGGCAAGACTGTTAAGAACTAATTATTTGAATATGCAGTGATAATGATAAAGAGCTATTGGCCATATGCATGTTTAATGAACAACGATCTAGGAAAGCAGTACTTTGAAACTTACCTTTATTTAACAGCCTTTTTAACACTACTCTCATAGCTATCTCTAATTCCCTAATGTAGGTATATTTCCCCCCCCTCTTCCTTCCCTTTCCAGCTATGACACTGAAGTACTGGCTTGGCTCCTCTCTATTTCTGCATGAGTCCAACTTCAGCATTAGCCTCTTACCCTGGAAGTACAGGCTCACATACCTCTACCTCTATAAACAGAATGAAAAAAGCCTGAAATAAAAGTGATGCAAGTTTTGCTGAACCCTTCCTTCCCAATTTTGCCTTGAGAAGATGAAGAAAAGCAAGAAGCTATGAACAAGTAACAACTTCTTTTTAAATATATGGCCAATATGCCAGAGCTTCTGTATCTCCCCAGGTGTCCTGCTCTCATTAAAACAAGCGCAAGCACACACAGTACAGCACTCGCTCCCATTCCAGCAACATCTAATACCTTTGCTGATCTCCACATTTGGCAGAGCAAAGATCTCCAAGTCCATGGTCCCTCCTTTTGCTGCACTTTCAGAAAGATCCAAAAGAACCACCTTGTCTGCAGCACCCTTTATGAATGAAAATAATGAAGATGAACAATAAAGCAAACCAAAACTTGTTCTTGTGGGGGTAAGGAATAAAAACCAGTATTCCTCCAGTTCCAGTGTTTGTTGTAGTGTGTATAAACCAAACAAAATTACTGACCAAAATTAAGAAAAATAATTTAGTTTAGTGAGTTTAATTAGAAAATTACTCATTAGGAAACAAACAACAAAACCTCACAAAACCACCTCTGGGAAGTTATAAATGTTGATGTTACTCTTGCCACCAAGCACAGAGCTGTGATGAAGTACCACCATTTACAGACTATCCTTTTCCAGGGGACTAGGAGATCCCAATCATAAGAGGCCACTGCTCAGACAAGAATCCTTTAACTAAGGATTTTCAAAATAAGTGAAGTCAATATTCAACCCTTTGTATTTAAAAAGCTGACTGAGAAAACAGGGCAGAAACTAACACTTCTGTGTATCTGTAAGTTAACTGAAGAGGCAAATGACATAAGCAGTGACATGGCTATTAAAACTCCTGAGTTATTTCTATGTGTCAGACACTAAGAACTATGTTGGACGCCTCTCTATTTAATCAGGTCTGTCGCTATTTGTAATTATTATGTACCTTTGCTGCAACTGCTAGCACACATGCGATGCCAAGATCTCCAGCTCCAACAACAGTAATTTTATTAAAACATCCTTCAGTTTTGCCTCCTCCAATTTTACTCTTCAATTTCATGTCAGTCTCTCCTACAATGAAAAGAAAACCACAAACTTAAGTGCTGGTCCACACTGTATCGATACAAGTATTGCTGCTTCATAAAGGATCACGGTTGTGCCAGAGTTAAACCAAATTACATAAACTTCTTCAAAATAGTGGTCAAACCTGACCACAGAAAATTCACCACAACTTGCAAGGTGTAAAACACAAATAATCCTCTCTGGATAGGAATGGCTTTTTTACTAAGTAGAAGATATGAGCATAACAATACGCAGAAGTTAGATACTAAGACCATACAAACAATATTCTCATTGCTATTGTTACAGGTGTGAATACATACTGTGGCCATAATATTTGGAAACTATTTTGTATTTTGAAGAGACACACAGAAAGGAATTTGATTAAAATACAACAATCTGAGCTTGTTTAGGCAATGCTACTGGTAACACAATGATTCTGAGTATAATGCAGAGAGATTTGTAACAGAAACATTAACATTGACTAGAAACGTGTACTGTGCGCACACACAGGTATGTGCTCACAAGCACATATGTACACATAATTACCAGAAGAAACAGCAGAAAAGGGTTAAAGGGAAAGGTTTGCCCTCGTTGTCACAGATCGCCCTCTGTGATTTCATTAAAAGAGGGAAGAAGAAAAGACTGACCTGAAGAAAATGTGTCAGGATGAAGAACAACAGGACCGGAGCAATAAAATACCCAGATAAGGAAAACACGAGAACCGCGAAATTCAGGAATTTTGCCCAAGACTTACAATGGGTGAGACAAAGGAATGAGGCAAAAATGCCAAATAGCATCCACTCCTGAAGGGTATAAAAGACAAGTCCAAAATCAGCTTGTCTCCACTGAGCAAGAAGAACCCAAGAGACACAATATGGGCTCAACAGCCAGGACTCCTTGTCCTCAGTATTGCACACCAGGGACTGTGGTCATGAGTCTCAGGGCTTGCAGCTGTGGATGCGAGAGTGTGAGTGAATAAGATCTGAGAGAGAGAGTGACTGACTGTGATTGGGTAAAATCAACTTGTTTATAATTAAATCACATCCTTTCCACAAGATCTCACAGAGTTTTGCTGCAGTGATTTCCAAGAAATGAGTAGTACCAAGTCTAGAGCATTTTTCAGTAGGCTTAAATGCAAACATGAACAATGAGCATGAACATGAACATTCAATTAAAGACTATCTGAGCTCTCAGTTCAAAAAAAGGCACTTCTGATTATACCGAGAAAACACCAAACACTGTGGACACGCAAACACCAAAAATCCAGATATTAAAATTCTGTAGGCATCTTTGTGATATCAAGTAATAACAATAAATAAAACAGATATTGTGTACAAACATTACAAACAAATATATGAAAACACCCACACCTTCAGTAATCTTTGCAATGTAGGAGAGAAGTTCCGATTGCCTGGCTGCATCAGAAGATGACAGTGAATACAAAGGGAGCTCTTCTTCAAATTTTGCAATCATTTCCTTGATTAATCCAATAACAGTTGATTTAGGCTGAAACATAGAAATACAGAGGACAAAACAGTTGACTAGCTATTTCATACAGAGATATCAGCTCTAAAAGGCAATATTTCATGAAGAACCATAGCTATATGAAATTTAATCAAATTATAAATATTGACACCCTTAACACTTACATAAATACTTGAGGTAAAGAAAGGCCTGGGAATTTCTATATCAATAATGAAAAATATATCCCACCCATTTCAGAAAACCAGCATTCATTAAATAATTTTTACTGGCCTGGCCGTCATATTTAAGTTATTTAATACAGTGCATTAAGTCATTTAGCAACAGCACTGGCTTTTGAATCTCGATGCTAACATTTCCAGAGTTCTGCTGAAAGAGAGATACCCAAAAGATAGGAACTTCCACTGAATTTTCTTGAGGGATACTCAGTTGGTCTAGTATTATTAATAATTATTCACATCAACATAGGAAAAAGTATCAGAGGGTCCACATGAGGCTTATACTGGCTTATAACAAAGTCAGTCCCTTTTATCTTCAGCTTAAAATAACTTTCCTTACAATCACTTATAACTTCCTTTACAATCGCTTCAGACATTCTGAAAGCTGTAATTTTAAGAGACACAGCATTCTGCTTCTCTTCGCATAATCTTTACATATTTAACAAAAAATGCAGAAAACAAAAAGCCCCAAACCCTACCCACTCCTCTCCATTGATCTCCACATGATACCATGCTTTTATTCCCAAATATTCTCCTCCCCGTCAGCCACTCCACCTCTTACATGGCTCCAGTTTTGCAGGTAGGGCAAATAAATCCTGCCATGAGCATCAACATGCTTTCCCACAGAAATGCCCATGTTCACAGTTGGTTTCAAGAAGCAAATGGGAGGAGCAAAGGGATGAGAATCCAGAATCCACAGATGAATAGGTATGTTATAGGAATTACCTGTTTGACACAAAACAAAACCCATTGCTAACTTATGCATTGAGAAGACACACTACAAACTAGGCGTGTGTGCATGTGATTCACACTTCATAGTAACAGAAAAAAAACCCTGACAGATCACTTTCTAGATTCACACTGGAAAGTATTGTTACTTATTGTTACTTAAGATTAACTACGTTACTTAGGCTAGTAAATGAAAGCAGACTTGTCTGGATCAACTTGAAGTGCTATTGATTGTGTCTTTCTTAATATAAAACTTTGTTGTTGTTCTGTTTCCCAGGGTATTCTATCAGCCGGCATGTCCCCTTTTCCAGGCAAAGAAATCTCCTGCAGCTACCCATTTCACTCTTATTTTAGGGCTCAACAGCAGATGTAGAGGCATCTATTAAGAGGCTTTACCTCAGATTTCAAAGCCTTTAAGTTAAAAATAAAAAATTACCTACTCATTATTTTTGGACACTGCCTATCCAAGCACAGGGCTTGTAGAGTTCATGCAACCTCTGTTAGAACCAAAGAGTTTGCCTACACAGTCTCAAACTACATGATTTTTTTAATAGTTAATGACTTATCTAATACCACCTTATCTCAGCATCTATGAGTGCGTGAAGGCACTTGTTTATGCTATAGAAATGGCTTCTGCCAATTCATGAAAAATCCTTTACAGCCACCTTTAACAAAGCTGAATGGTATACTGTTCAGAGGCAGTACCCAGATGTTCTACAGCTAGATTCGTAACTGGTAAGGAAATCGTATTTGACTTATCTTACCATATTTCACTGGAATAGTACCACTAAAATTCAGGAGGTCCTTCTGGGATCCATCCTTGAAGGCTGAAATTGAAAAAATTATTTAATAATAATAATAATAATAATAATAATACATCCTTTTGAATCTGGCATGGCAAACCCATCCACAACTACTAATATACAATGCTAATTTTTCTTTAGAAATCCAATACGCTGCTCCTGAAAGAACCAAGGCTAAAATGTTACTAAGGTCCCCATCTCCCTTTGAGATAATTCCTTAATGGAATCTTAATGAAAATTGCATTGGCACAAGTCAGCACAGCATTGGTCTGAAAATCCATTGTCCTGGGTAATTCTGGTGTCATAGGAACTTTCAGTCAGGCTGAAGGATTCTGGAAGTCACACTTGATAAGCTAAAGACATCAAAATGCACTCAATACAGTCATGGGATATGGCAAAAATACTCTCACATATAAAGAATTTAAAAGAACATCAATCTTCTATAATTACTGACAAGTTCAAATAATATTAAGTTTAGTGAGTGAGTTGCTTAGGTTTTTATATGTATACATTCTTCAAAGAGCTTTCAAAATAAAAAAAAACACACAGCATGAGAAATTAGACAGGAACACAACTGAAAAATATTAACCATACTCAGATTCTAGTATATACGGTCTGAATCTAAGGCAAGTAAGAATCACAATTAGTTCTAAGTAACTGTATCACTTCTTACTGTATGTGTTCATGGAGAATGTGAAGTTTGGGTAGGTCTTGTTAACATTCTTTAGTTCTTCTATGGTCAGATCTCTGAACTTATACTGGGAAGGGAGGAGGAAAAGAAAAAAATCAGAAAAAAATGTTTCATTTCAAAGGTTTCTTTCATCACCAGAGACAGGGAAAAGGAACAAAGAGAAAGTAGAAACACAAGAAGAGGAAGGTAACAATTACTTGTAGTATTATAAATAGTTTTGGTGTGAAATAAATTATTTTAAAAATTGATACAAAACAAAAGCTTTAAGTGTATCACAGGTCTGCTGTTGCTTCATTAGAACTCACATTCTTAACATCACTCCTTATATATCATTCCTTCCCCTTTACAGCTGTGTGAGCAGAGGCTTATTAAAATGTAGTCTCCTCTGCTTACAATAATTAAAGACAATACAAAAATAACAAACCTCTTAGAAAAAAGAAATTATCTTATTACTGACACAATTACTACTAAAAACTCAGAGCCACCTGCACACATTTTAGAACAGTTTAATAAGATTTCGATTTCCACAAACATATTAAATGTGTAAGTAATTAGCCTTTGGGAAATTTTTTCCATTTTTTAAGCTCTGCTTGAGATCTGAGAAAATTCAAACAAAATAATGCATCCCTCTTTCCCGCCTGAAGAAAACCTGCCAATAGATTAACAAAAGTCCTGACGCTGGAAATGTGAGCTGAAAGTAATTATCAGCAAGAATGAGTCGTTGCAACTTCATTTAGACTGTCCCCAGCCAGTCTGATGCCAGAAATTCCAAGAGATTTGCATCCTCCCACATCTTAAAGCAACAAAGAACATTTTCCATTTCCTAGATTATAGCATCTGCTTCTCGCTTTAGGAAGACTGGAGTTGTCCTGCAACCCTCACCTAAGCAAACAACCGCGGCCTGGCAGCGGCTTAAAGAGCTGCTCACTGCACTATTCCAGTTGTCACAAAGTACTTGCTACAAACTACAATCTCTTCAGTGAGGCACCCACCAGAAACGGCAGCGATACTACAGCTATGTGGTTGGTGTGTCTGTTTTCCACTTCATACACGAAAACAAAGCTGCTGAAAAGAAACTTCAGCTTCTCCACATCTTACAGGATAGTGCAAAGTAAAGCAGTTTTTTAAAAAAATAAAAATCAAAGGTGCTCAAATTAGGAACGCCTACACAGCTTAAACTTAACACATTTTCAAAAGTGTTGATACATCTGGTTGTGAAATCAAAGCGATCTTTCCCCAGCTGACTCCCTTCTTATTCGTAGTGCACGATAAGGCATTCCTATTAAATATTTTGTTATTTTCTAAAGATAAGAACATTTATGAGGGGAGTCAGGTACAGACCTTTCTCATTTTGCACTTAATATTATTTGGCGTGCCCAAAATTTAAATACGCATACCTCAGTTCCTTATATGGAAATCAGAATGTCTTTACCTCAGAGGAACGCTAGAAAAATAAATCAGTTTCTAAAGCGTGCAGACACTAATGCAGGGACTGTCACAAAAAAAACCCAACACCACAAAACCCAGGGAAATTAGTAACTCTTCACGCAGAGTAAGGCTTCAGCTGACGGAGCGCATCACGCGCGTCCCCGCGTCCGGAACCGCAGGGCCGAAGCTGCACGCGGCGCAACTGCAACCTGCGCGGCAGCGAGGCGACGCCCACCCCGCACCCCGAACGGCGCCGCGCCCGGCGACAAGCGGCGCCGCCTCTCTCACGCCGCACACCCGCAACCCCGCGCTCCCCACAACCCTTCCTCCTCCTCCTCCTCCTCCTCCTCCTCCTCTCCCCCCGCCTGGTTCCACGGCCGCAGGGACCCGCGCCCACCCGGGCCAGCTGATTCCTCAGCGCCTCCTCCGAGAACTCCATGGCGGCGGCGGCAGCGGCGGCAGCAGGAGCGGCGGCGGCGGCGGCAGAGGTGGCGGCGGGTGGGGCCCCCTCCCAGCAGCCTTTGCGCGGGGCTCCCGACCGCCCTTTCCCTCAGGACGCTGACCTCCACTGTTAGGGGAATGGTGAAAATAAAGTAAAAAAAAGTAATTAAAAAAATTTTCCTTGTAATGGATCTGCGAGCGGGAGGTCAAATAAACGCTTCAGTACATTACTGCGACAGGTGAACGCAAAGACCTCTCGGCTGGGTGCCATTTCCACCCGCCATGGTACGCACCAACCCGCCAGCCAGGCTGCAGCCTCTAAAAAAGGCTGAAATCTGGGGGGGGGGAGAACCAAACCCGCACAGCTATCCGATAGCCCACTTAGACACGTCCTTCAAGGCGACAGGCAAGGGTATGCCACGCGTGGCACTCGTGGCCGGAGAACAGGGGTCTTGCAGGTTCCCCACGCGCCGCTCCTGGGGTGCGTATCCTGGAGCATCATGCCTGCCATCCCCGGCCCTGGAAAAACGAAATCTGCAGGAAAACAGCCCATGTGGGAGATGAACAAATGCTCCTCCAGCAGATTGCGTCTAACGTGTGGCAGCGCCCGACGGTTCTCAGCTACTGTCGCTTCTACTTCTCTCACTAAACTAAAAGGAATTTTAAATGTAATCTTGCTGTGTACAGTAATAGAGAAGTAATGTCAGATATAAGATCATGCATAGATATTATAGGGATGTGCGGATTTCTTCCCTCTGTGTTGACGGTATCACAACTGATTTGTAATTATGGAGTTACAAGCATGCAAATAAAAATCTGGAGTGAACTTCTTTCCCAACATTAATCTACCTCTTATTTTTTAAGCCTCCCTACCACACAGTAAAGATACCAGAAAACTGCGTTTTGGAAAGTGAGCCATGCAAGTCTGATGGCCAATTCAGTGGAAACCACAGTGGGTTCAGCTAGGTAAGTGGAGACAAATGGCAGTTCTATGCCCATAGCCTACCAGAAAACTGCCAGCTCATAACAGAACAGACCAAACATGAGAGCAGCATGTTTCTATAGGGAGTAAGGTCTCATCAATAAAGCTCATACAATTTTTTCCTCCCTCGTTGATGTGAGGCCTGAGGCAGACAGTAACCAAGAGCACAGGCTGTTGTTGGTACAGCCATAGCAGATAATTAGGTTTAGAAAAATCTTTATGCAGTTTTTTCTTCATATGGAGTTTACTGATGTGATTCTGTTTCTGTGCTGAAATAATTTTCTGTGATGTAATGATGTAAAGTCCGTGACCTTACAATTTCAGTGTTCAATTTGGAGAGTAGCACAGCCTCAAAGAAAAACCACAAAACTGGACTGCTCAAGATCAGTCCCCAAGAATTGGCATTGCAGATTCCAGCACATGCTACACATCATTTGCCCAGGAAAAACAGTACCTCTTTGGTAATGAAGTTCTGCAAACAATAGTACAACGGTCATTACCTTTTGGGTGTTGTTTCATGCATAATACTGAAGGAGAAGTACTGTGAAGCAAGTTCAAAATAAATCTGCGTCCCTGCAGAGGCATTAGCTGTTTTACGCAAAAGAAGGTCATAATACTATGAGCAGAACTCCTAAAAGCACTTTCAGATTTTAAGCTGTTTCTGCACGCTCCACTAACAAGGCAGAACCTGGGATAGTCTTTTTTTCAAGCAGCAGCACAAGCCCTCTACCAGAATAAGTTGCTGTAGTTCAGCAGACTTACAATAACTTACACACACTGAGGTTCTGCTTTCCAGCTCTTTGAGCTTTCTCAATGAATCAGCATCTGATTATTTTAAAATATTGCTTATTAAGACACGATGCTCTCTATATCAGAGGTTGATATATCATGTAGAGCAGATATTGTAGTTTCCAGCTGTCTATATTCAATGCAACTAAGTTTCAGGAAGGAGATATTAACAGGCAACTCAGCTTAAAGAAGAGAGACTGACCTTATCTTTTACTGCAATAGGATGCTAGGACTGTTACATATTGGTCTTTCTTACACTTGAGAATCCCAGCTATGTGGATTCACAAAAGCATCTTGTATCCAGGGTTGTGAAAGCCCATCCAGAATCAGAAACCATAGTGTGGCATTTAGGAGGACAGTGTCCCACAGCTGCAGCAGCAGTGGGAGTGGTGGAAATAGCCAGGCTGACACTCAGCCCCTAGCAATGACAGCTGTGGCTTTGTGAACCCCAGGGTGACGGGGAAAGGGTTATGGGACCTCTTGAATAGATGAGATGTAGGGTAGGATGCCAAACTCGCCACAGGCTGGTTCTCTGTGAATAGGAGATATGGTGAAGACTGCCTTTGCTCCTTCCTGGTGGTCTCACTTTGCTTGGTCCTACCCTTCCTCAAGGCCCATATCTGTGCAGAAGCTGCTGACCTCCAGGAATGTGTTTGCAGGGCAGGATGCGTGAAACAGCAGCAGCGACCTGGCACATCACCTTGAAGCCCCTGGCCCTACTCTGCACTGTACATGCGAGGCTGGCAGCGTGCTAGGTGCTCTGTCCCTAACACCACCCACCCAGAGAAGCCCCTGTCCTGAAGAGGGGAGGAAGTTTGTCTCAGGGACTGTAACCAGTGTAGCCTTGTGCACTGTGTTCTCTGGGGTGGTGGGCGCTACGGTAGAGACCCTCTATAAACAGAGGGAAGTATTCTGGGCAACCTGGGTTTTGTGGTAGGAAGAACAGGAAATTAAAGCTTTACAGGGACCCTGAGAGCTCTGGTCTGGGACACATGCAATGGCAGCTGCCTTCACCCCAGCATCCTACAGACTCTATGGCTACACAGTTTTTTGAAGGGTGGAAACACAGTGAACCCTATGATGAGCTGTCACAGAACCATCTGCATGAATGTTTAGCTAAAGCCTTTTAAGAGAAAATTTGAAAATAATTTTGTTTCACAAAGGTCCTAGCACAGACTAATGTTTGAGAATACAGCATTCCTTTTAAATTGATAATCTCAGGCATTTAAATTTTTACTTTCTCCCAATTTCACAGTAAAAGCAACTAGGAAAGGCTAATAGATACTTATGGTTATTGGTAGGTTAGGTGTTTGGAAACACTTTATGCATACATAACCAAAATAATCATAGAAACCAGAACAGTAACAGCATACCCCTGGTAGTGACACACCACTATCGTCTCAATAATAAGAGTGGTAACACTGTCTCTATGCAAGTCTTAGAGGTCACCTTTGACTAAGCCTGCACCCAAACTGCAGATCCAAATTTCTTAGTACCCACTGTTCAAACTCTCTTTTAAATTCACAGGTGTGTCTGTGACCTCTGACTCAAAGTTTGCTCTAAACATCATTTGCAATGAAAAGCTCTGTATTAATAAATCCTAATGCCAAGTAATCCCTAGGTAATGAAACATCTTGCTAGAAGGCTAACGTTCTGCCCACACAGAACACAGCTGTGCTACCCCATGTATCACCCTGCAGCGGTCCTCTAGTCGTTCCTCTCCCCCCATCGCTCGATCTCTACCTTTCGTTACTAAAGTTCCCATCTATATTTCAGCTTCTGAAGCTAGCTCCTGATTTACCTAGCCCAGCACCCCCCAAGCATTAAGCAAGAAGGAAGCCAGCAGAAATATCTGCTCATTTCTGAAGATATTTTCTGCCAGTTATTTACTTCATCTGTGTGTTTACATGCTTGCTTCAATCAGCCAAGTAGTATGAGGCAGGCCAGGAGCACTCAGGGTAGTGCTATAGTTGCACACGGCCAGATGGAGAGATACCGATAGCTCCATGAGCAACAGGGGTGTTCTGTTAAATGCAGTCTTGTAGATAAACACTCCTTGCCTTATACCACCCATGGGTGGTTGCAAGACAGTAATGAGATGCCCTTTACTGGGTATACTAAATTTTAATCTGCTACAAAAATGTTCATTCTTTTATTCTATTTGATTGTCTATTGGCCAGAGTTTTGACTAACATATCTTTCATTTGGTGTCAATTCTAAGTTTATATGATTTCTAGAGATAAAAATATGAAACTTAGCTTTCAGGATCGTGTATTACCAAACACTGCCTCTGCTCTAGAAAAGCTTTCAAATGCGTATCAACTTGCAACATGAATAATCCAGTAAAGTCAGTGCACCTGGTTATGCTATGCTCTTCCAAAGGAGGCCATAGCATTTTGTATGTATTTTTACCAAACAAGCTACAGACAATTCCCCAAACTGGCATTTACTGAGCAATACATCAACTCTTATTTTATTACAACTCCTTTCTGCATAAAAGCTCACTGTATGTATTCAAAACCATAGCATTTTGCTAGCAGTACGAGTCCTCTTACTGTTTTCTTTGAGGCTTGGTAGAGAAGTTAAGATGGTTAATTATACAGAAAATAGGCTGTAGTTTCTCAGATGCTAAGGGAGAGGGCAAAATAAAATAACAGCCTTGTGGAACTTGGAGCTTCTTCTACAGCATGAGGATTTTGAATTTTATTCAGCTCCACACAAGAGGAAAACGTCATTATTTTTACTGCCTTAAACTTTCTTACTGTAAATACCAGTCTCATTCTTCTGCTTGCATGTGGGCACCCTGTATCTCCAAGTATGCTAGCTTAGAGCAAAGCCAAGGGAAAAGGTTTTCAATAATGTGAACCTCTAATTTGGGAAGCATTTCAAAGAATTTTTGCCAGTGAAGAATATCCTACACTACTAGGAGTTGACCAAATTAAGAGTAATGGAAGGGAGATTACAAGTTGAACTCATACATATTAAATGCTTTGGGCAAAATTTGCACTTCTGAAATATGCTCGAGTGATTATCCCAGATACTGAAATTTGGGGAATAAATGAAGACCAACTGCAACACAAGTGGCAGGAGCAAGTTTGCTCACAAAACCCAAGCCAGCTTCTGCTCTGGAAATATCACAAGAGCATTATTTATCTCAGTGTTCACCTGTTCTGAACAACCAGTAAGTCACCTGTGTGCGTGAACTACACTGTGACTATTTTATATGTCATAACTATCAGTTTAAAAGCACCATCCAACCAAAGCTGTATTTAAACCAGCAGTTCTGAGGTATGCCAGACCTCATTGCCAACTGCATACGGCAGCAAATAATCTTCTACAAAACAGTTAATTTTTCATGCTAGTTTCAACATCTCTCACACTGCTCATAAACAGGACTCCTGTAGCCCCTGGCTGCATCACACACTGTACACTGCCACCACCACCTTCCCTTTGTACATGCAGCTAGCAAACAGAAGCCACGCTAATAAAGGGTTTGCTGGTTTGCTCATTTTGGCTGGGGGAAGAGGGTTGTTAATGACAGTACATCACTGTGCATGAACTCTGAGGATTCACCTGATGTGACCAGGCTGCCTGTCTATGCATCACTTACAGTCACATTCAAAGGCTTTTTGGATCACTAGGCTCATAGAAAATTAAATAAGTGTTTCCATATGCATTTCAAGGGCTAAGAAAAGGCTACCTGTGGGATGACTAAACTGCAGTTCTGTCTTGGGGAACTAAAATGTTGTTTCAAATAAATTATAACTAAACTGTTCTCAAATGAGAAAAATGTATTTTTTTTTCCAAACCTGAGTAAAATAATTTTATTGCTTCCAGAGAATTACAGCTTTAGTGGCTGGATTAAGATAGCCCTCCATGTAGAATCACCCTCCACCTGAACAGAATATATCTGCTTTGAAACTATGACCAATTACAGCTATTAAGATACATTAAAACTCTCAAGGGAATTCCATACAAGGTTATTCCAAACAAGGTAACATATTTCATACCTTCAAAACAAGGTACCCGAAGGACACTGATTAAATGCTGATTTGCAATATGATTTTTTTTTTTAAGGTACACAAGAGTGCAAGCATTGCTGTTTCAAAGGAAAGGCAGGTGGGCTCGCTTCGATGTGTATTCATTCATCTATTTGGAAGTGGGTTGCAGCACTAGCTAATCAGAACAGTCACCCGTGTTTACCTCCACCTGTCGAAGCAGTAAACCATTCCATAGGAGACAGCAATCGAGGAAGCTCAGGTTCTTTAGATGGGAATAAGAAAATCTGAGAAAGATGCTGCTTATGCAACTGGAGGCTGAAACACCACATGCCAAATGGAAGCAATTAAAGGCAACTGATATGCTTGTGTGTACTATCATTCTAAAACACATGTACTTCTAAATATGTATCATATCAGAGGCCTACACTGCAGGAGACATCAATGATTCAGAGATCTTTCCTGAATGCTTAAGTGACTAGTTTTTCATACATTCTTGCTGGCTGCGTGAGAACAAGAGAACAATTCTTGGAGAACATTCAGCCTAACGCTGTTGTGTGTGACAGCCCAGAGGAAACCATCAGAAAAGGATTCTGAAAAATCTTCCATAAAGTAAACCAATGAGAAATAGCAGTGAAGTGTTTAATGCCTGTAATTTATTGTATACATACTCTGCAAAACTTATATGCATTTGGTGTGTGCAGAAGTATACACTTACACTTTCTTGACAGCACCAGAAAACAGTTAAGCTATGTACGAGTTTTTAACCTGATTTGTCACATTGTGTAAAAAGACATTGTGCACAAATGATATCCCCAAAGAAAAAAAAATTGGCTAAAACTAGAAGCACCCTTATTTACACACTAACACTTTAATATTGCATCACACCCACTCACCAAAATAAATAGAAGTACATTCATCACAATTTAAACACCAGTCTCTCCATATATTTATTTTTTCTGACATGTTTTGGTCTCCAGAAATACGCTATATCTAGAAATATGCATCAGCTACTAGATTATGTTACAAAATGCAAAAAATTAGAAAAATTAGTTTTTCCTGGACAATATTTTGGGCTTTACACAAAAATAAATCCAGATTTCCATAGAGATCTCATATACTTCTTGAAACATTTTAAAGCACAGCACAGAGTTGCACACTAAGGCTTCCTGTGATATGCAAAACCCTGGCCTCCAAAAGACATCACTGTAAAGTGAAATACAGGTCAAGTGTAAATAGAAGACATTTTCAAAAGAGTAGTCATCAATAGAAAGTGCCCTTCATTTGATTTAGCATTAGCAGTAAAGAAGTAGCTACTGTAATTGTGCAATCAGAGCCAGACCTGGAAGGGTTTTCTGAAAAGTATGTCATTTCACACTATCAAGTTTAAGGATACAGAATCTGAGATAGCAGAAACCAACCAACCTTTTTATACTCCTACATTCATTATTTTTTGACACAATTTAGAAAAAAGGCACATTGTCAAACAGTGAATTAAAAATCTAAACACCAAACCAGAATTTCATTCAATACAATTAAATCATTAGCTTAACAGCAGATCCTCATAAACCCATATAAGCATTCTTCCAGTTTTTCTTGACCTCAAATTCAGATGCACTTTGGACAAGTACTGAAGTACTCTCATTAGATTAATACTATTAATCTGGCAAACAGTAAACATGTTTTTGGATACAAGGTCAGGAGTTAAAAACCCCCAAATTTAGTTCCTTCCCAGCCAGTTTACAAATATGCAGCAAATGCAAGCACTTTAAAACCCAAATGGTTGTACAAAATTTGAAAACCATGAGCATCCCATGCCAATTATGAGAAAGTACTTCTTGACTGTAAAATTACAAATATGTCCTTGAATAATTTTTCATTGAAAGAGACAAAGTTTAAGCCATGATCACTGTGTGAAGAGACAGTTATACAGTGTCTTAGGGAAGCTAGCAGAGTACATACATTCTAGTCACCACCTAAAAGACAAATGACAAAGTGCTTTACTGATCTTGCATGGTAAAATAATCCGGAGAATGGTGAAATAATCAGGTTTTATTTAACCTGTATCTATCTGAAAAGCAGTTCCCAACTGAACCAGTTTTTAATTAATGTATTTCTTCTGCTTCATAAGAGACGTTTTTCCCAACCAGGCAGGAAGTTGCTCACAGCTGATACAGCTGTCTGGGTTGACAGACCTAGAGCCTTTCTCCAGCTAAGAAGTGAACTAAAAAGTGAAAAACCCAGTAACTTGATCATGGTCCCAGCATTCATTGTCTTGAGTGGCTAATTCTAGGAACTACAACAGAAAATTTTAGATGGTCCCAGTGAAGCAGAGTGAATATGACACACTTCTAGACAAGCAGTGAGGTTACACTATCTTGCATGGTCTCAAGTGCATACACTGAGAAACAGTTTTAGTTAATATAGAAAGTTAAAAATAGAGGAGCAACGATGGTATCTTCATCTGGTCTCCTTGTCAGCTAATACTGAATTAGTTTATAGAATCTATCCCAACAGTTTACTCATGTCAGTGTTTTACTGAGGCAGTGAAATGCTACACCATTGACAGAAAATATCTTAAAAAGGCAATTCTGTTTTTTCTTACATTAAGAGTCAGATGTTGACACTTCAGCAGCTTCCAAGATGTTCCTTACAGGTTGCTACCTGACCTGCTTCCTAGAAGCAGCACAGTTAAGAATAGCCCCTGATAGGAAAGGTTCCTGCGTTGTTTTTCTACAAGGTAATTTTTCCTTTTTATTCCTTTATTTTCCCCCCTCCCAACAAACACCAAAAGCCCTTTTTGTACTTTGCCTAGTACTTCTAGCACTAAAATGTAACAGCCTCACAGCAGCTGAAGCCCGAGGTACTATCAGTGGAGTCCTGGAGGTTGAGGCAAAGCCGAGTAGTGATACTGGTGGGCTTTGAAGGGCAGCCTTCATGGGGAAATCAAAACAGATGCAACACCAGATTTGAGCTTCAGATTCTCAGTACAACTCCTGTAAACTTACATGAGCCCTGTGCTGATTGTAAACAAATTCAGTTACTGAAAGAAACAGTCTTTAAGTGCATAGTTAGAAATAATGTGCAAATATGGGCATTAAAGTAACTAACTCTCCTGCTATATGGAGCATTTTAGATTTTTGGTTTGATGAAATTTGTCACAAGTATTAACTAGTTAACATGAAGCTGTTAATACTGGAAAGCTGCAAATACATTCTAACAAAATTTAATTCTGATGTGCTTTCTAAATAGTAAACCTAATTAGATAAATGACTGCTTCACATTTTAAATCATTTCACACATCAGATGTTTAATGCAAGAAAAAACATGTGCACTGTACACAATTTGTAAAAGCAGCAGAAGCTGTTAAACAAACGTGAAGATTTACAGGGCAGGAAAAGAGTTCCCAAGCATACGCCTGAGCCCAAAAGTAAAGTTACATACAAACACTAGAAATCCTGTTTTCAGGGTGTGTACTTATCACACTGAATTAGACTGGTACAGGAATTCCAGACACAGCAAAAGCCAACATAATCTTTCGGCCATACCTATAACTGTACAATTTGCAAGTGACATGCACTTTTCTGTTTAGATATAAAGAGGTTCAAATTATTTTTGAAGGTACTCAAATCAGAAAATGTGCAGCATTTTATTGCTTTGAACATCTGTGGCAATGGCTGAATTTACATCCAAGCTGCTTCCGTACAGCAGATGACATTTCAATACTTTGAGGCTCAAGTTGGGAGACAGTAGGATATAGAACAATTTCTCCAAGTCTCAAGAAATATCAGGGAACAAGAATGCTATTCCTTTCTTTCAAGTGAATGCAAGATCGGTTTACTGGTATATGGGCCCACACAGTTCCGAGTCAGTGCATAGCTAGTCAATATTACTGCTGGCATCTTGAACTGGTTTAATGAATGGAAACATCTCCTTATTTTATTCCACTTAATATGCATTAGTGCATTAATCTCTTCATAAAAAACCAACCCTGGCAAGTATTAAAAATAAATATCTTATTTAGGTCAAACTAAAGCCTTGCTTTTCAGTACTTTAATCGCTTTAAATATTCTTTTGCCCTCTAACAAGCAAATGGAAACTGAAGTAGAATAAGAGATGTGTGGAGGCAGAGGGTAGCAGAAACATGAACAAAGTCAACACCATAAGTCAGTTAACGTGTCCTCAGCTTCTTAGACTGTCTCTTGCGTTTTAATTCTTCTTCTTCCCGTCTCAATTCTTCTAAGTCCTCCTGAACACCAAGTCTCAAACTGTCAAATAAGATGAAATACTTTACACACTGCTACTCAAGCAACATGAAATTTTACTTCTACCCCTCCCCCAAGAAAATCAATCCTAAAATTATTACAGCTGATCTGAGCAGAAGTTTTAGATCAGTTCAACAACCAAATTCTCTTCAGTTATAGCAAGAATACAGCTTTGAGAAAAGAAATCAAGATTTTATCATTAGATTAGAAACAAATCTTTGAGGGAAAAATTAAAGGTTTTGTTTAAAAAAAATCAATAATGAAAAAACTCTGATTTTAATAAGGTAATTTTTCTAAAAAGAAGCTGCTGAAACACATCCATCAGTTCTGCCCAATGCAACTCTTGCATATAAGACATAGCAAGACTGACTCTCATCAACTTCTGAGTACTACCTAAACCATACCCTTTCTCTCCCTTGCCAATGTAAATGTCAAACAGTAGAGAAGCAAAAGACTTCGTTGCAACTTCCTACATTGGGGCACCATTCAGGTAGCTACAAGCACAACATTGCTCACTCTCAGCCTATCTAGCTGCCATGACTCTGGTAAACAGACTCTGGTGAAGAGACTCTGGTAATACAGCATATTTAACTATGTCCCTACATAATTTCTTCAGCTTCCTGGAAGCCAGTATATTGAAAGTGGTACTTAAATAACTAATCTCTTCTTCAATAAATAAGGGCCAGATAGTCTTGCTGGTTTGATACTATGGGTGTTGCAAAGCTACCATTTTGTGATCTGCTACTGCCTCAATTGCAGCTCTACCAAGCGCATTTGTACATCCATAGCTCATTATGAAGCAACATGAGGCAGTGTTGCATGCACCTTGTTGCCAAAGGTTCAACCACATGACAATGAGGATTCAACTGTTCTGGACTAAACTGCTCCAGTACGGGCCCTAAAACAGATTTTATGCCTAAACAAGCATAGCCAAGTCATCTTGAATTCAGGAAACCGCAGACATCCAAATTAAGATTGGAAACAAACACATCAAGTATCTATGTGATCAAACTCTGGTTGAAGCATAACTTTTTATTTCAACTTAGAACAACTAAATTTTAGTGGTCTTGCTTGGTTAGAAAGAGTTCCTCATTTCAATTGTCATAACGCTTTTAACTAATCTCAGTGAAAAGCAGCTGAGCATTGAAAATAGTTAAACTCAATTTTACTTAAGTTTCTTATCTTCCCTTCCTTTATGCTGGCATGGTAGTTAAAAGTTAGCCAGGTATTCAACTCCACAGAATCTCAGCCTAGGTCTTCTCAGAGAATTTAGTCAATAGCAACATCGCTGTAAAATGCCAGTTGTTTCCTCTAACTCCATTTAACAGACTATAGCTTTGCATGAGCTGCAGCTATTCCCCAGGAGCAAGAGAAATAAGAACACTATCTCTTCAGAAAGATGCATGTTTCCAATGCTGAAGGCACCTTCTGAATAACAATATAAAAATTCCAGTAGAACAAAAAATTCGTTAACTCAGTATATTCCAATATTTTCCATTATCTATAAAAAACCTCTTATAACTTTCACAAAGATTGACCCACCAGCCATTAAAAACCAGAAAGAAAATCACTTTACGAACACCAGGTTTTATAATAGCAACAAAAGAATTGTGCAGGCCTATAGGCCAACACCAATGGTCAAAACCAATATGAAAATATAATCTTCATATTTTAAATCACTGATTGCAAGTTTGTCAGAGTACTTTATATATACATAGAAATACACACACAAACATGTGTATATAGGTAAAAACAAACAAATCTCCTTCTACTCCTCAAACTAGCAAAATATTGTAATGTTTGGTACAAATTGAAGTGTTTAGCATTTCGACTGAAGTTTAAAGTAATTTTTAAAAAGGTCTTTGGGCATAAGTTGTTGGGGGGTTTTTGTTTTTGTTGTGTTTTTTTTTTTAAACATGCAAAGTTTGCAATACATGAGAATGAACATACACTATTTACATTACTCACCACTGCCTGGCTGACTTTCATCTTTACCTAAGCTTTCTTATAAAAAAAATAGTAAGGCTTATTTACCTCTACTATAAAAAAGCAGGAAATATCCACTCTAACTTTGCCCCATGACTTGGGCAATAAACAAGCTTCCCACTTTCTAGGTGAGTTTAAATCTATGCATACCTCCTAGCTTCTTCCTTCTGTTGCTCTCTCCAGCTGCTCTCCATATAACGTAAGGCATAATCACTCTCATCTTTGTATCTGGAAGGTAAACATTAGTTTTCAGCACACTAGAAATCCATCCATGATAATGTACAGTTGAATTATGAATTCACATACCTTCTTAGAAAAAATAATTACCTTGCCATACATAGATTTTAATGTTTTGAAAGAATCTAAGTTACAAGACTTTAAAATGCTTGCTTTCTTATAAATTACTGTCAGACAAGAGGGAAGTATTTAAATAAGCCAAATAAGAGCCTTCATTTCGAGCAGTTCCTAGTCGTACCAAGTTAGATCCTCTTACAGAAGAGGTAACACTATTGCATTTAGCAGTTCATATTCAAGTAGTTACATTTGATGAATTCTGAAATACTGCTGACTGCCATAGAAAGCTTTTTAATATCCAATAATAGGAAACAGTTACTATTACACAGGTGAGACATTGAAGAAGCTGTGTTTTCCAGCTATGCCCTATTGCAGCAAATTATATTGCTCTCCAGAAGAGCATAGCAGGCAATGTGCAAATTCAAGGTCTCTTCTGCACAGAAGCAACTCTAATGCTTATTAAATTTCTGCAAAGCAAAACCATTTTTGGATACCAGCCCTTCCCCTATTTCTAACGCATTTTTATTTGTTGAACTACGTTAATGTCTGTTGTTCTGTTGCTTGTTCTGTGATATCTTAAAATTGACTTTTTCTTACCTTTTCCGGTCATAGCCAAATATTTCCCGAATATGTTTTGATATTTCTTCTTGAGGTTCCCCTTCATCTTCAATGAAGTCATCCATTTCAGAGTCATATTCATCATCATCATCATCTATTTGTCTCTTGTAACTAATAGGTGGTCTTCCAAGACCTAAATCCGTAATTAATAACATTACTGTAAGATTAATTTAACAGTACTTCTCCTTGCTATACCTCAGGCACAGCCATTTTACAACTCTGGACTTCAAGACAGAAAACCTCTGCCTCAGGTTAACTAGCAATTCTCAGAAACTCAGTAAAAGGAAATACTTCCTTTAAGTTGTGCTATAGATTACATGTCAGTATCACCAACTGCATCCTGAGGAAACTAGCAGACATAAGTCTATGTTCTTGTTTAGGGCTTTCTAGGCACTTATTTGCTAGAGTCCATGCTGCTTGTTTCTGTTCAGAAAAAAATTTTTAGAACTGCTTGATAAGATGAATTTGCCAAAACACTAAAAAGTCAGTCACAGGTTTGCTGTGTGGTTTTTATTTTTCATGTACCACTTTAAAATGTCAGTGTCTTAATAACAGATGCTTAAAGACTAAGCATAATTAAGCAATGCAGGCAGTGAATCCTTCAATTCTTTTCCTTCTAACAGCATTCATGTACCAACATCCATCACAGGCTGCTTAGTTTTCTTTCATGTAATACTTCACACCCCAGGCCTGTATTTCAAGGAATATGAACATAGGTAAAGATAAATAAAAAGCTGCAAAGCAGGAAAAAAGCATTCTACTGTTAAATGCACTCTTTTAAAGACAACTATGGTATTTTGTCCAGGTCTTCCTAATTGCATCTGTAATTGTCAAAGACCCTCAGGGACATCGACTCAGACATAAAAATAAGAAACAAATAATTAATTAAAAAATTGTTTGCTCTAGAACTTTATACCTTGTGGATGAAGTACAGGTCTATGCCCTTGAAAAGGTCTCATTCCATTGATCTGTCCATTGCTAGGTCTTGTGACTAGGTTTTTAGAAGAAATAGTTTCTGATACAACAGTACACTTCGGTTTTACAGTTGTGCCCAAGCTGCTGCCTGGCCGCCCCGGTCCCACGCTTGGGCTGATGCCTGGTCTTCCCGGGCCTATTCCCAAGCTGCTGCCTGGTCGCTTGGCTCCTGTGCTTGGATTGATTCCTGGCCTTCCTGGTCCTGTTCCCAAACTGCTGCCTGGTCGCCCAGGTACAGTGCTTGGCTTGACTCCTGGCCTTCCTGGTCCTGTTCCCAAGCTGCTGCCTAGTCGCCCAGGTCCTGCATTTGTGCTGATGCCTGGCCTTCCTGGTCCAGTGCCCAAGCTGCTGCCCGGTCGCCCCAGTCCCATGCTTGAGCTGCCGCCTGGTCGCCCAGGTCCTATGCTTGAGCTGCCAGCCAGCCTTCCAGGTCCCATTCCTGACCCACCACCCAGTCGCCCAGGTCCCAGGCTTGAGCCGCTGCCTGGTCTTCCAGGTCCTGCAGCTGAGCCACTGCCTGGTCTTCCAGGTCCTGGGCTTAAACCCCTTCCTGGCCCTCCAGGTCCCACAGCAGAATTGCTGCTTGATCGCCCAGGCCCCGCACTTGAACCGCCACCTGGGTGTCCAGGTCCTCCTTTTCCTAAGCTGCTGCCCGATCGCTTTGCACTGGAGTTGATTCCATGCTGAAGGGCTGCAGCATTTCCCGATTTTGTTTGCGCAGACTTTTTCAGGCTGGATTCTTTAGCAGATGGTAGCCTCTGAGCTCCATTGGCTGCTGGTTTTGAGGGCGGCACATGAGATCTTGAGCCAGACTTTCCAATACCATTGACAGGTAATTTACTATGACTGCTACCAGTAGAGCTTTTTAAGGAGCCATTTTGTGAGTTTTTTTCCATTTGATCAAATCTGGAGGAAGATGATGTCCGTGAGTGTTTTTCAGTCAATGCTGGTGCTTTGGATTTCTTATCAGTACCACTCATAGAAAATGACAGACTGCCTTTTGGTGTGGAATGTTTATCTACTGAGCTTTTGTGAAGTTTTGCATTTAGAGATTCTTTCTGAGAAGTCACTTTTTTTGAAGAACTGGATATCCCCGTGTTCTTTATCTCCTTTTCACTCTTTTTATGCATTTCTACTCTTTTGTTTTTGCGTCCCAAATACTCCCTCTCTCTCAATTCTTCTGCTGTTCTGGGTCTCTCTTCTACCTTTTTCACTGCTTTTATTTCCACCGGTTCATATTGTTTTTTTTCAGCAAGCCTTAAGAGCTCTGCAAAGTTCAGAGGTGCTGGTGCACTTTTGGGAGGTGCCTTTGGTTTCACTGCAACTTTGGATGGTTTCTCTTCATATTCGTCCTGCTCATGCTCAGATTCAGTCTGACTGTATCCAAGTTGCTCAGTTTCTTCTTCTGGTGCATACTCAGCCTCTGGGGCCTGAGCAACATTCTCACAAGTCCTCCTCTTTTTAGGCTTCTCTTCAACAGGAATGCCATTATAGCCATAAAAATTATCCTTTGTTCGTGAGGCCATAGCTCTTGCCTTTCTGTCATGTTTCAGTTCAATACGTCTAGCCAAGAGTTGTTCTTTCTTTCTTCTTTCTTCCAGTGCTGTAAAAGAAAACCAGGAGAAAGTTATGCAAAAGCACTACTTTTTATTTCAATTTCTTCCAAACCGATAAACCATCTGCCCAACAGCTATTCAAAATAGACCAGAAAGTCATTAGAGGTCTGCCAACAGGGCAAGCTAACCCACCTGAATCAGCTACTCTGACAAAGGCAAACAATTAAGTCAGATGCAGCTATTGCAAAACCCACTAAGGTTATTCAACAATGCTATGCAAACTAAGGAGAATTACTGTGTGAGGAGGTGCAAGACTTCTGGGATATCTGGGTAATGGAAAGATTTCTGAGACTGGGCAAGAGAATTGAGACTGTAAAGAATTCACTATCAAATGTTTAAGGGAAGATGAGAAAAGGGAGGTAATCAAAGAGTATTGGGAGGGTAAGAATTGGAAAACAGGCTGTGTGTGTAGAGAAGCGTAGGGGAGAGACAGAAGCAGCCAGCCACAAAGCAGCAAGCTGCTGGTCACTACATTTGTCTGGCAGAGACCTGTGCCCTATCTCCACAGTCTGTGCTACATTCTTACTGAACTGTTTTTAGTTATTTTCTGCAGAAGTATGCTCTCTATCTTGAGTCTGTGTGTGATCTGCTGACAAAATTCAGGCTGAACTAGCCAGTGAATAGGATGAGAGGCCTGAATGTCAGATACTGGTGATGTTACTGCAAACACATATATTCTTGGAAGAAATAGAATAGTGGAGGAGTTAGTAGTGGTTAAGAAAGGATCACAGGAGTAGAAACTAACACCTGAGAATTTTAACAAGGTAGTAAATAATGCTTAGGCCAGATAAGAGGGTATTATCAATGCATGCCTCACTAACAACCTCCAAGACTAACAGTGGAGACATTGTGCCACAAAGATGGGTGTGAAGGGAAGGGAAGGCCAGATGTGAAGACATCAGTGATAAAAGGGAACATCTTGGCCCAGAAGGCACCGAATCACAAAACTGGGGGAAGGTAGTTCTGGCAGGGGAGATTGCCACCACCAACTCAATTGAGGGACAAAAGGACTAACCCCCCCACTCCCCTTGAGCATGGGCAGGTGAATTAAAATCATACTGTAGCTTTAAATTTAAGCAAAGAAAATACAGACCAATGGAAAAAGAGGATGCTCAGTCAGGTCAATGATTGTGTGTTAGATAGGCATGGTATGCTAGCTTTCATGTATAAATGTCAAAATGAACTCCAGTAGGTATGCACATTAGGCAGAAGGATCCCCCAAGCATCCAGCATTGCTATAAAGAGGACACCTGCTTCTTAATTCTGCATTGGTGTTAAGAGGTTTTTTCCCCCAATTTCTGTGACAGTGAGACCATGGGAGTGGGTGCCAAATACCAGAAAGCCTCAGGAAAAGCATCAGGTCCTAGAAAATTGATCGGGCTACTCATGCAGTGAGTACCTGTAAAGGTACCATCCCCTGCCTATGCTATTCTATTGTCAAGGGCTGTGACTGTACAAAGTGTGTGCACATGCAGGCCTACATGGAATTCATGCTCAGTATTGCTTCTGGCTGGACCCGGCAGCAGGGATAAGGAGCAGGCTCATGACTGGCCCAGGAGAGGAGGAATACCCTGGGCCATCCAGTCCATCAGATTTGGTTACCTTTCACAAAACATTAACATTAGAAGCAGTGCACTATTAGTTTATTCTATTGACTATTTAAAGCAAAAATAACAGTGTAAAAACTGTGACTCAAACAAAGCCTCTGCCATACAAATTTAAAATTCAGACCGTATTAATACACTAGATTAAGATATGACAGAACACTTACCATATCTTCCACACAGATAAAGCTTTTCAGAGTTAAGTTACCAAAAGCCCAGGTGGTTTCTTGCAATATCTCTTCACTTTACTTCTCAATCTCCAACAGTAAATGCTAGTGTAGCTGATTAATATTAAACTCCTTAGGAAAGCATGCAAACATCCCTAATCCCTATGTAGTGCTGGCTTTCCCTCAGCATCAGTTATGTGCATAAATTCCAGAAACAGATTGCATGAGCTTTGAATAAGGTAACAAAGTCTCAAAGAGTCAATGAAAGTCTCCCACAGGAAAGTCTGGAGTGTTACCTTTTTTTCTTTTTTCTTCTTCTTGCCGTCTGAGAAATGCTTGCACTGCTGCAGACTCTACACCCTTGACTTTTGGAACCTTTTTGGGAGGACCAACAGCCAAACTGTACCTTTTCTGCAAAGAACAAAGGAAAATGACAAAAGTTAAGAAATGTAAAAACCAAAGTTTTCAAAATGGAAGAGTTGCATAACAGTCATGTACTTGACTTAAAGCATAGAGATGGTACAGAATAAAGAAACAATGAATTTGCACTGAAGCCAAGAGTTGTGACAGATAAACTGAACTCCTAGCCGTTCTTTGGTTCAGGCTGGCTAAGAAGCATTCACCTCACATTCTTGGGGAGAACCTGCAAGCTATAAAGCCCCGGCTCATATACAAGGGAGTGAAAGTGTCCTGAAAAATATTTAATTACATTTTCCTTTGTATGTTTCTTCTATGCAGTAGTTAATAAGGTGACCCTTGCCATCAAGCTTATTGAACCTTGTCAAACCATTGTTAAAACTCTCAAATTCCATCAGACTTACTGACCTCTGTCAAACTATTGTTTTATCTCAAAATATATTGCTGCTTCTCTTCTGAGAGGTGCATTCCACTCATCCGTAACAAGAGTGCACTCAGCTTTTAGAACAAATGAACGTGAATCCAGAAGACAGGTAAGAAAACCAAGACCAATGAGCAAAATGCAGTAGACTGAGAAAGAATGCAACAGCTGCATCAGAAATGGAATAAAAATGTTTCAGTTCAGCCTTAGTCTTTGACCAAGCAGGAAACAAAAGCAGACTACAGCCCAAGTTGCCAGTCTGTTCAATTCCAGACTGCAGATTTACAGGTCCATTACAGCTTTCAGCTTTTTCATGGATACGCATTTCAGTTTCAGGTTATCTTAATCAGTGAAAATAAATAAATCAACTCAAAAAATGGAATTACTCCAAGGGTTGGAACTGACTTCACCAGCATAATTGGTAGGTTGATCTAAAACCAGTGGTATTGATTTTAGTTCCTGCTGTAGTGATCTTAAACAGACAAGTACTGTACATCAAGGAGTTAGTGATCTGCATACCAGTTGACCTGAATAGGCACAGGCCTGCACTCTACTATACCTACCACTTGAGGCCACTGGATGAACTCAGCAGACTAATTGTGACAAAATATGCAGCCCCCACTTGGCACCTGGCAATTACACCACATGTAATTCATAATTTGCCAGGAGAAAAGAAGGCTCCACAGAGACCTTATTTCGGCTTTTCAATACTTAAAGAAGACTCAAAGACGGGGACAGACTTTTTAATAGGGCCTGTAGTGGTAAGGACAGGTAACGGTTTTAAGCTGAAAGAGGGTAGATTCAGACTAGATATAAGGAACATTTTATGATGAGGGTGGTGAAACACTCAAACAGGTTGCCCAGAGAGATGGTAGATGCCCCATCCCTGGAGACATTCAAGGTCAGGTTTTTGGATATGGCTCTGAGCAACCTGATCTAGTTGAAGATGCCCCTGCTCACGGCAGGCAGGTTGGACAAGCTGACCTTTAAAGGTCCCTTCCAACCCTAACCGTTCTATGATTCTAGGTCTCACATCTTGAAGTGAAACAGCATCCTTTTGCTTGGCAGTGGAAATGATAGAGCTGTTTACTTCCAAGAATATCCTATAAAAGCTCTGACTACAATGCTCATGACCCTCACCAGACAGGATTTGCAGTTTGCCATGCCTCAATGTCTGTCCAGTGCTGTACAACTCAGACTTCCAGCAGCTGAACAGATAAAGTTATGTATGCTATCACTTTTTTTCCTTCTCCTATTATCTCCAATAAATGTAATTTTAATCCATATGTTAAGAGTCTGGGTGCCTTTCTTACTGGGATCCATAACCCACACTTGCACTAGTGTGCTACACCTGTTCAGACATTACCTTTCATAAAGGTACCAATTATCAGATTGGGGTTTAGAATCATAAAATGGAAAGAAACAAAGACTTTTTAAATCTTCTTCCCACAAACAGACTAGAGAAGATAAACAAAGCAATGAAAAGGACAGAGACACTTGGAAAGATAAACACAATAGAGGCCAGTTAAACCCAGAAGCAGAAGGAAAGCAGAATACATTTATAAAAAACCCAACTCTATTTGAGGTTTGGGGTTGGTTTTTTTTATTTCAGTAGTAAGCCAATAGATTAGAACCTAAACCAAGACCTTCCACAGAAAAGTTCTGATCCTCACCAAATGAAAGAGCTGTGAAATACTGTCCTAAATAAAAACAATATCATTAATTAAAAAAGCCACACAAGTCAGTATTCTCAAATATCTCCCTATCCTCATACAGCCTTATGAAACTTAATTAGAAAAATTAAAATATCTGGTACAGATACCTACATCTGAATGTTTTAGAAGCAATAATCAGGCAAGCTAGTAGCATAACTCTCTACAGATTTCAATATCGTCCAATGGAAGCCTTCGCTCTAATTTCTAATTCACTGAAACAGCAGCGCATGAATAGGTTCTTGGATTACTTTAATTACTAATGTGCAAACCCATACGTTATCTTGTATATACATGCACTAAGAAGCAAGGTTCAGAAACTCATTTCTAAAATGCAGCCAAAACAGGCTCCAAGAAGGGCATCCACAATAACAGCTATTTGTAGTCACCTTTAGTAATTTCTGAAATTACTAAAACAAAATTATGAAGATACACCATCCACATACATTGCAGTAGTAAAACCTGACGTGTTGCCTCATCACATTAAAGACCTACTACAGTCAAGCTCATTTACCAAGATTCACCTCTGTACAAGAGAGTTTACCACAATCTAAGAACTGATTTTAGTAAATCCTTATCACTGGAGAAGCTCCAACCCTGAACAATTTTTTGGTACTTGCAGTTGAAATCATTAGAATTGATCATCATCGCTAGGACTATTTAAAGGATGATAGCTAGAGCTGGGCCCCTCTCTTCTGGAAGCTGAGGTCCTTCCCAGCTTTTGTGTTGTTCAGACTGAAAGTATTGCAAGACCTAACTGTCCAGGAAACCTGAACCATGATGCCATACTGCCTTTTGATTTTTGTTCAAATGTAGCCCATGACTCAGTGGCCCAAAGAAATCTGGCATGCTCTATCTAAATCAGAAGAGATAGAGAAGCAAAGCAATCCATACATTATCAGTGAAAATCCTTTCAGAAAAAGGTTGAAGCAAATTAGTACCTTCGGGATAATCTGAGGACAATCTGAACAATCTGTAGTATACTCATATTACTATAATGTCTATGTAAATTATTTTTTCCCAAACTTAAAAATGTCATGTTTTTCCATTGGTAACCTAATCTGGCAAAACTTGGTTTAATTATTCAGTTTCTACACAGGTTATAAAAACAGACAAAACAAAGCATTTTCAAAACAGAGGATACGGTTGGACTCGATCTTCAGGGTCTTCTCCAACATCAATGACTGATTCTGAAAGAGTTTTAGGCCTAAGGAGCACCTTTCAAAACTGCTAAACAGCAGGGACAAATGTAAATTTATCTACGCTGTTAGGAAACCTTATGAAGAATTAAAGTGGTGGGGAAGCAGTTTTCAGGCTTTGTTCTGCTGAACTACAACCAACAATCCTATCTAGGAGCAGGTTTGTAAAGCAGCTTGACAGACATGCTGTTTTTCTGACTGCCACTAAAGTTGCAAATTGTGCAAAATTTAAGATTTAAGTCTTCTTATAGGCAGCATTTCTTGATATCGACCAACAACTGAAAACACAGCTAAATGATTCGTAAGTGAATACCTGTTTTCTGTTCTGTGAATCACTACTATTGTTGACAGAAGTTTTGTTCACCTTCATTTAGAAATAGCATAAAATAACCAGCTTAAGTTTAGCCTTTTTAAAAGCACTGAACCATGCACATGTTCCACAAGCACTGATAAAGTGTTTTGCTTACAGTGCAAATGAACATGTATCAAATTCCAGGTAAACCAGACAAAATAAACTGGGGCATATCACTACTTTATCGTCCATGCAGCAGCTGCACTATTCTGGCTTTTTATAGCTATCGCCAAGTTGGTTAAATCAACAGAGAAACAAGCGTTTAGCCTTTATGAGAGAGGAGATCAAGCTGGTCCCAGAACACTGCACTAAAGTTGTAAACACTGGTTATCTCTCTGGGTAGAGCCTAGCGACAAGCTCTAAGCGAGTATGAAAGTGGGCACTGCTTTACCCAAAGTAAAGAGTAACAGCTGTCAAAGTGCCTTTCTTCAAGCATGTACCCTCAAGAAATATCAAGTCTTTTCCTACCAGTGAGTAATATTTCTCCTGGAGTTTCTCATTTTTTTACCTTCATCTCTGCAAGCATTGCCATAACTACCTTCCTAAAACTGCCTCTCCCAGAATCTGACCAATGGTTCTTTAAGAGTATGGTGTAAAGTCCACTACAGTGCAAAATCCTATTTGTTTTCTACTTACAGCCAGAATAAACTGTTTCAGTGGACTTTCTAGTGTATAGTTACATGAGTGACAAAGCAGATTATTCGATGAAAAGTATACCTCAAAACAAAAAGATTAATAAAAAAAGACTGGTATTAATATGGCAAGTAAACCCCCGCCCCCCCCCCCCAAGCTGTATGTGCCTATACATTCACACATGCACACTGACTTGTGAGGTATATTGGTCAGATATAGTTTACAGACATTAAATAAGACATCCATCCGCTAAATGCAGAGTGCCAGTGTCTTGTAGCCAGCCTTGGCCAGCAGGCAAGCTCCAGGCCACAAGTTTAACTGTATAATCTGCAAACATGGTTGTGCTCTTATATCCCTGAATTTCAAGTGTGGCACACGATCCTGATACAGTTGCTGATCAGTGCTGTCGTCAGCACTCAAGTGCCAAATCTTGGACTGTACAACAGATTTTATAACATTATTGTAAGCTTTGTGGCATCCAAATGAAGCTCCATTGGGTTTAGGCCAAATACCAGACCCAGATACAAGTAACAGAAGTACTATTGCCTTTAACAATGATCAATATTTATACAGGTGGCAACGCAAGATATGAGTGATCAATTCTGCCAAACTGGGTTCTCAAGTAGAGCACCTGTGCAACTAATAATTTTTGCTATGAGATTGCACATGCAATGTAAAGGCAATTGCACTTGTGCTATCCAGTATGGGCAACTTGCAGAGGTTCTCACAGGGTGGATTTTTTTTTTTTGCTTATTTTTCAACAGCAAGTTGTGGTCCCTGGACAACATTACAACACTTTTCCTATTCTTCCTTACCATTCATAAAGACATGTAGCCTTCTCCAATGGCAAGTCCCAGTTTCCCCCTAAGTATTCTTCAGGGTATCAATTTCTGATATCACTAATGGTTCATTCACCCAGTTAAGCCACACATACATCCTTGTTTGTGTCACTCCTCTCCCAATGCCCTAATACTAGATACTCAAAAGGCAGCTTTCCAAACTGATAAGTGGTCATTTGTGTTAACTGCCCAGGCCTCTGCTAGCATCCTATGCTTGTACTTCCAAGGCCTCTTCCAAGGCCCCTGCTATGGTCTTTGCACTGTCCACTCTGCAAACACCACGCGGAGGTTACCAGAAGCTCACTCTGCAGTTAGACCTTGTTAGAATATGTGCATGTAATGCTTTCTCAACTACTGTTATCAATATCTAGTTATGACAAAGTAAATGGTAGTTACCAAGCATGCTTAGATTTGTTTGATTTTCTTCAGGTTCTAGCAACCCCTACCAAGAAAAAGGCTTTACTGATAAGACTATTTTAACTCTCATCTTCCAACACCAATTTAAGAGGGTCATACATCTTAGCCCTAAAAATGCAAAAATAATTTTCTTAGTATTTTGCAATTGCTGTCACAACACTGGGGCTGAATCATTAGCTGAAAAAATGCAGAAGTTTTTTCTGTTAAATGTTGCTTCACAGAGTAAAGAAAAATTAAAAGCATACTTTATGCTTTCCTTTATGTAGTGGTATTGCAGTCCCCATTTTCATCTGTTTATGCAAAGAGAGAGACCAGGAATAGGAAAAGCTGAAAGTTTTACACATTTTAGGCAGTGTTGCAAGTGCCTGGAACTTAACTATCAAGTTCAGTCAAGCTGAGAGTAAAAGCCCTCTGCACCCCTTGCCAACTTTTTACACTGCATATCTTGCAGTTCTCCTGGTGTGGATGCTGATATAACACAAAGCATTTCTAGGTCCTGTTTTGAGCCAAGTTTTAACCACATAAGCACACGCACACCAATTGAATAAGAGTCTGATTCTACAACAGCAATCCATACTTCACCATATTTCTCCATACTTCTCTTTCAGGGCTTCTCTTGCCTATGGGCACACGTTCAATAGTTTGTACATTACAATTTCATGGGGAGGCTCTGTAATGCGCAGGGTCCTCTGAACAAACTCTGGGATTTTGCTACAGTTTTACTTCACAAATACTTACTTTTTGGTAGCTGGGTGTATTTGTCATCTTTACTGGAGGGTATTTTGTAGCAATGCATGGTCACCGCACATCAGTGACTTAAAATGAGACCTCAGCAAGTGCTGACGTGGAGGACAAGCTGTTTCAGTTTTGGGTCACCTCTTTGTGGTTAAATACTATTCTGTATCAGATTTTTTGCAAGTTCTGTACAACAGAGATTCATCCTCAGTTAAAAGGAGTAGGGAGCTATATGAGATAATTTCTAATAAATTATTAATGGCAATAGAAACAAGGTGAAATAAACTAATTACTTGGTTCCAAGTGTACTCAGTGTTTTTTAAAAACTGCAGTAGTTTCATATTTTTAAGAATATCTTCCACACAAACATCTCGAAATGCTTCACCACATCCATTAGGTCACATAAAACTTGGGGCATAACAGAGTATACCAATCTCACCAAAAAGAAAAGAGTGACCTAGAAAGTATTTACATCTTACCGAAATCAACATTAAACCTCATAACTGGCATCACATCTAATCAAAGCAAGATCACACTGGAAATCTAATGAACTGGTAACATGAACACACATAACAAAACATACAGAAAACACTGAAGCCCCTATGGAACATTGTGAGAGGAAAACCAGAGCTCTTTTCAGCAACTGCTGTAAAGACTATTAGCAACACATTAATAGCTTATATACTAGTTCGTGTATGTACTGTTTTATTTAGAAAGAAAACCTGATGCAACTAATAAGTCACCGAAAGGCTCATTTCAGCAATATTCCTTTTGAATCTGGATTTCCACAGGGAGGTGAAAAAGCAGATCCGTTTTTACAGGGACATGATGCAATACCTGTTTTACACAGGCCCCTCTTATGATACAAGACCATATTATTTCTTAAACAGATTTTTTCTATAGTTTCTACTTTTGAGATATACATACTGCTTGTGCACATTGCTTTATTTTTAATTACAACAGGCATGGAATATTTACTTTAGTTCACTGTAAAGTTTATTTTAAACTTCTCAAAGGGAAATTCAAGGAATATGCTGATTAATGCAGGAACTAATATTTCTGGAAACCTGTTAACTTTACATGGCAGTAGGTTTTGTATTTAGTCTGTATAGTATTTTTACTAAAATATTTAATATTAATTATATTCTGATTATATGAACACATTTTATGCCCTAGCTTTAATCTACTGGAGTTATTTTGATGTCCATTGATCAGAAAACCTCCACAGGATCTCTTTTGAAGCCTAACAGCTACAGATAACCTCAAGCAGTGCCAAGTGCAGCCCCACTTTTGCTCAAAGACTAAGGCCAACTTTACAATTCAAAGCTGCACTGCTAGAATGGCAAGAAACCAAACTGCTTCAGCTATGGATTGAATTGTACTCTCACTCCACGAGTTAATCACATAAGCAAATCCTAATCCTGCCTTTTCTAAAACGAGTAACAAACCCCTCGACCATTGCACAAGCAGTAGGATTGCCTCCCTTACCCTCACATCTGCAACAGAGAACAGAGTACCTTTTACAAGATTTTTAAAACACGATGGAACCTGACAAATTATGCATATCTACCATATGGTTGGTCCCTATTATCAACTAGTCACAACATTAGTGAACATTACTGAAATTTTACTAGTGATATAGAGAGACTGAGATACTCTCTATTCTCAAGTCTCTCCATTTCAGCAGTGTCAGAACTAAGGAGTATGCTTTTTCTGTTTTTCCTATAGTTTATGCTATAAACAACTACTCCTCTCATGTACACTGGCTTAAGTGAGCTCATCACAGAAACACAGAACTGTGACACTCTGTTAAAGACTGGACAGGAAAAGCATTTCCCCAGTTGGTGGCTACCAAAAAGAAAATATTTTTTATCCAAATAAGATTGCATGACTTATAATTTGGGTCCTGCCAAAGGAATGAAACCCAGTATACTAATGTACCAAAAGGGCACAGGCCCCTCCTACTGCCAGACCGCGTTCAGCTAAGTGGGTTATTTCATACAGAATCAACATAAAACTGATCACGTGAGTTAAAACACAAACTGCCGAAATCCAGACTTCAGAGCAATATTCATAATAAACCAAATGCCTTTCACCAGTCATCCCCGTACAGCTGTCGCAGGCTATTCCTTAGCAATGTGTACAAAGGTATTGGACGACGCAGCACATTCATCCAAAACTTGTCATTCTTTGTCTCCGGGCCGCATTTGAGACGTGGCCGACTTCTGTTTTCAGACGAAACAAAAGGACTTATCCCACTTCTAGCCGCCGCCGTCCCCCCGTACCACCGATTTCGCTCTCAGGACCTCGGTGTTTTCCGCGACCAGACGACGCAACCCCCGGCCGCCCCTTCCCAGCCCCGAACGCGCCGAGACGCGCAGGGAGGGGGAGCCTCGGTTCGTGTCGTCCCCCCAAGCCCGCGCCCACGGGCGCTTCTCCGGCCCCCGAAAGCGAGCACCCCCGGCCTGGGGCGGGCGGGCCGGGCGCCGGTGGGCCGGAGGGAGGCCCAGCGAGACCCTTGACGCCCGGTGAGGGGAACGCGTGGCCCCCGCATCACACAGGCCGGCCCGGCGCCGCCGGGAACCGCCCCCTCCGCCCGCCCCAGTGGCCGTAACGGTCACTGTGGCCCGGCCTCACGCCCTCCCGGTCCCGGTCGCCGCCACCCCCACGCTCACCGGCACCGAGTTCAGCCCTTGCTGCTCCGACGCCATCACGAGAATGTTGTGGAAATCCATGGCTAGCTCGGGGCGGGGGGCGGCGTGAAGCAGCTACCCCGCTCCCCTCCGCGCCCGGCAGAGGCGCCGCCGACGCCCGCCTGTCCCTGTCGCTGTTCCCGTCCCCGCCCGCCCCGCAGCTCGCCTCCGCTCGCTTCCGGCCGCCGCCGCCTACCCTTTATATCACCTCGCCTCCCGATGGCGTCACACGGCCCGCGCGTCACTTTCCCTGTGACGAACGCCCCGCCTCAGGAAACGCGTCCGCTGGGGCAGGTTGGAGGAGGAGGAGTAGGAGGTGGACGGTGCGGAGAGGCGTGCCGTACCTCTCCGTGAGCCCCGGGGTAGCAGAGGGCCCTGAGGCCGCTGCGGGGGCGGCCTGATAAGGGCTGCCAGGGCCGCCCCCGCCCCGCCCCTCCTGGCCCGCGCCCCGCCCGCACCCACCCCGCCCGCAGTGGCGCCGCGGCGAGGCTGAGGCCGGGGTGCGTTCCCGCGGGGCCCCCCGGCCGCGCCGCCGCGCACCTCAGTGTCACTCAGAAGCACCTTGCCAGCCCCCGGCCTTGGCACAGAGACGCGTGAACAAACCAACAAGAATCACTACGTTTTGGTGGCGGTGGTTGTGTTTTTTGGTTTTGTTGGTTTTTTTTTTGTTGTTATAGCGGCTCGCTGTTCCGTGGCGGTGAGGTCGGTGCGGTTTTGAAGGGGAAAAGCCGTTTGGGGCGAGGGGCGGTTGCTCCGAGGCGCTCCCTGACACCTGCCCCCGGCATTGCCGGTGAGCGCCACAAGGTCAGCTCCGACTCCCAGTTCAGCTGCTGAGGGGAAGGAAGCAAAAGGCTTTCCGAGCAAATCCAAGATTGCCAAGTAGAAATCCTGTCGCAAAGGAGGAATATGTGTTAATGTCTCTGCAGCGATCTGTCTTGGCTTATCTTGAAAAACGGTGCTTGGCTTCTAGGGATGTCCCAGTTCCAGCAGCAGTGCATTCCTGGCTGCGTGAATATCACCTGATAAAACAGGGCTCCCAGGAGTAATGCTGACCTTCAGAGTGGCCAAGCAAAACACTGTTCAAATAGTTTTCCAAGTCTCTTGACAACCCAGAACATTGTGCAAGAACACCAGCTGACTGAAGGCTCTAACCTTGCTTCGGTTGTCAGCTTTTTCCCTATTACTGTTATTGAGATCTATCTGACAAAAAGTCCTCTGCTCCACGCTGCTTCTCATAGAAACCTGGCCACTGAAAGGAAGCCTCTTTTTCTTCATCTTATCCTTCTTTAACATACACTCTTCTTTAACATTGATATTACTTGACTATTCTTTACTTTCCATTCCCCCGGGTTCCTGCCTTTTCCAGGCTCCCTTTGCCTCTTTGCTCTCCTCACTTTATTTCTACCGTATCTGAAATTCCTTTCTGGGTCTAACTATAAGGCATGTTGCAGCCTGGTGTAAACACCCAGTGTGGCCCTAATTGAGGGGAGGAACATGACAATTTATTTGAGGCACTGCACCAGTTAACTCCCAGGGCTTTTGTAGTTCTTGAACTACAGGAGATCTGCGGTGGTTTCTGTAATGCTTGCTCTGGTATCTCTGCGTGGCTCTGTACAGATCAGACACTCCTGCTGATCTCCCACTGCTTTCTGTTGGGCCACAGCCCTGATTTAACCCCTTGTCCTGTAAGAACTTAATCTTCCTCTGTCTTTGCCTTTTAATTCTCATTTCCATAAGACGTTGCTCTGACTTTTTGCTTCTGACTCAGACCTAAATCACCTCTTCTGGTTTCCACCCTCTTTATATTATTACTTTCTTTATATTTTCAGCTTAAGCATTTTTTAATTTTAAGACTTTATAGTCAGTCTCTCTTCACAGGCAGTGAGTGGTTCACTGATTTTTCTCTCATTTTATGCATACCGTTACACCTCCCCCCACTGTGGTACTGTCAAGAAGTATATGATGCTGTTTTCTGGTAGTCTTATCTGCCACCCCATCACTGCTGTGGTGCTTCTTTAATCATAATTTCCCTGCTCCGTCTTGAATTTCTTGTACCTCCACTGCTGCCTTCCTTGAGACGCCTTTTAGTATGACTCAGATTCCTGTATAACAACAGCAGCATTGACAGAGCGATGATTGTTGCTCTTTGGCGTTTATGTTTGCTTACTTTGCTCCGTGTTAGAGTTGGCAGGAATACTTGGCTAAATGCAGTCTTTATTCTGCTGACTGCAATCCTGAAGATGAGTGAAGAAAATCTCTCCCTGCATCTGAAAGAGGAGTTACAACCAGGCCAGGGGATGGCATTGCAGTTGTTTGATGCATGCCACTTCTTGGAAACCTTTAACCACAGTGGTTACCTTTTCCTGTATGTGACAATACTGTGATATCACATGTCCTTCAGCAGAGGGAATTTATGTCTGCGTTAGGACCAATGGGAGAAATAATAGCACTGTGTAAATATACGCTGCAGGCATTTTATGGGACAGTAGCAAACGATGCTGAGCTGTGTCGGGATTCCCAGTTTGCACCCATGGGACTTAAACCCAGAACAAGCATATGTTACTTGTCAGCGCAATGCCTTGATGTGGTCCAGTCTCTTTTTCTGGCAGATGTACAACAAGAAGCGGGAACCTCCATGACGTGTGTGCCTACAGTGCTGTCCTCCCTGCATCTTAAATCGCTTCCCAAATTGTGTTCGCTCTTCATAATATTTTAATACGTTTCCAGTGTGATGAGCTGAGCCAGCCGAAGCTTGCCAGGATTCTCAAGTACAGCTGGTCTGTCAGTGTCAAGAGAAGAAATAACTTTTGTGCCTTTAAGCCAATCTGATATTTCTGTTAAATAAAAACCAAGATAGAAAATGTTTCTTCCTCTTTTTGTAACTCTCTGATCTGTCTGATTCTGTGAATGTTTAATCCCAAACTTGCTTTGGAAGAAATGTAAGTCAACAAATTTAAATCTACATCCTCCAGAAAACCAAAATATCTCCTCTCAAATCTCCCAAGAACCTGTAATTTCTGCCTCTGAAAAAGTTTAGATCAATTTATTCTTTTAAGCAAGAACCTGGTTAAGTTTTATTTTTATTAAAATATCTTCACGTTATGAAACTACCTGGGACTAGAACTCTTTAGACAAGACTTAAAAAATACAAGAAAATATTCCACCAGAAAGTGTCTTCGTTGCAAGTTTTGAATCAGCTGCACTCAACACCAGTTTTGTGCTTCAGCCATGCACGCTTCAGGCATGTGACTAATCCTATTAACTTTAAGTTAAGTGTGTTTGAGTGTTTAAAGGATTAGAGACTTAATTACAGGCCATCTGCAGAGGTCAAATATCAATGGCTGTTTGGAGCCAGAGTTTTAGCATTTTCTGAATGAGTAATATTTGTATGAGTTTTCCCCTTTTCATCCTGTATCCTTTCTGCTGCCAGTTAAATGGGTGTTCCAATATGGCCTTTACTAAATGAACTGGATCATCCTAATGTCCAACAGACAGGTCTCTAGATCATAAGATGTTTAGAAATCAGCAGAGCTGGCAGTACATGCTCAAAAGAAGGCTAGGACTTGGAAAACACAGGTTTGAAGAAATCAAGTTTGCACAGTGTGGTGCAAGCCTACTTTATAGCTGCTTCTGATTGGAATTATTAACCACTAAGATTTTTTTCCTAATGATATATTAAACAGAAATGGAAAGCAAGAGTCTCAGGATGATAATTAGTTGGTATTGACAATGTATAATTTAGACATCTTAGGTGTCTAAATTATGACCTTTGGCTCCAAACAGGAATATCAGACAAACGGGTGAGAATTGTCTCCTTCCTCCTGCCCAAAAAGCAGGATCCATTATATCTAGGTAATTTCTGATAGATACTTGTCTAATCTGAGCCTGAAAACTCAGAAACCAACGCTGTCATAACCCATAGTAGTCTCTCTTGCTGTTTTTTATCTGAACCATGAGAAAGCTATTTCTCACTTCTAACCCAGATCTCTTTGCCCACTGAGCCTTTTCAGCAGGTGAGTTTATTGGCCTCTCCCCTAGAAATACAGTGCACATATTTAGGCCCTCCCTTACTGGGTCTTTCCTTTCTCTAAAACAAACCACTCCAATTCCTCCAGTGTTTCCTCATAAACCTCTAATTCTCTATTCTAGCCAAAGTAGAATATAATACTCCAGCTGAAGGTTTACTAGCCCCAAGCATAACAGAAGAATAACCTCATTTGCCTGGCAAACAATATTCCTTTTTATATAGCCCCTGGTGCTATTCATCCTTTTCGTAGTGGTGTGGCTGACTCCTGTTTGGTTTGTGATCTGTGCTAACCACGAAGTCTGTTTATACAGTGATGCTATTGGACCACAAATTCTACAACCTGCATTTCTGATGTTGGTAATTCTGCAGAGAGTGAAAGCATGTCCTTCAAATCACTTCCTTTCCCCTGGCTGTAGTTTGCCAAGTTCACTGAGATCCTAGCCCTATCCTCCAATGCTTCCTGCCTCTCCCCACCAGTGGGTTTGGTAAGCAAGTTGTCTGTTCTGCCATCCAAATTATTTAATGCAAATATCAAATTGGTGCTATGGAGATACTCCTGCAGAATTCTGCGAGATGCATCCAGCCAAGTTAACAACATACTCTTGCTAAATATTCTCTGGGTCCAGCTGTGCCCAGCTGTGCCCTCATGCAATCGTGTTATTCTGTGACTTGCTTGTGAGACAGATGGGCGTGTGAGACGGTGTTAGAAGTCTTTTTCAAACCAATATACATGGCGCCTGTGGCTTTTCTGCTATACAGAGGAGCAGATACCTAATGAGAACTGGAAATGAGCTTGTTTGACATGCTTTATTCTAGACAAACTAATCTCACTGATACTAATTTCTTTTCTAGGTACTTAAATGTGCCAACAGAGAGAGAGGTTTAACTTGAGGAGCTCATTGTTGCTCAGCTGGTCACAGAAGGGGTATAGCTTCCTAACACAGGAATGCAAGCTAGACAAACTAAATTCATAGAATATGAGTTCCTCTGTATGTGATCTAAAATCATCAGTAATCTAAAATGCATATATTTCAAATTGAGAGCAATCACAAAGGATAACTTTTACATTGCTGTACACTGGGGACGGAAACAAACATAAGATGCCAAGAAATAAACTTCCCTACTCTTTAAAAGTGATTTTAAGTAACTGCCTTGGATTTTTCAAGACAATTTTCAGCTTCGTGCTTTAAACAAAGGCTATGAAACTTTGTGGTCCAGAGATAAGTGCAAACAAGTACATATGTACCCCGCCAAGCAGTTAGCCATGTAGCACTCCATGAGTGCTCGTGAGTATTCAGTGCACCCTAAAGTCAATGGGTGAACTATATTTAAAGGGTCAAGAACTCGGCCCTGTGGATCATCTATCAGGTGATAAAAATACAAACATCTTCATGAAACAAAAACCAGACATGAACAAAAAGTAGGTCTGCCAGAAAGTGAGGATAATGATACTGAATGACATCAGCTGGTGGAATAGCTGTATTTGCAGTGTTCTCTTAACCAGAGAAGAAAAAAGATTAATAATGGGAAAAAAGACAAGAATTCTATTTAATTTAGCTGTTTAGCTTATTCAATAGTTTAGTTAGCTAAAGTATCTTGAAAGTGCCTGTTGCTTAAACATCAAAAATCCAAAAAAGTATATGGGAAACCGACAAAAAAGACCCTCTATAATATGTGGTATAAGGATATATAGACAGTAGGTCAAAATATTTATCAAGCAATAGATTAACACAGATTATGAAAATAAGATGCAAAGAAAGGAATGTTTTATAAAAACAACCTCCTTTCTGAAATTGCTGAAAAGGTGGCAGTGAAAAAAACCCTCCATCACAGTAAATGTGAGAAAGCAGTATTTAAACATTGAACAGCAGCCATAGTGCCCAGATAATATTGAAATTAAACAGCACATGTAAGACAGACTGCAAAGCATGAAGGTCTTTCCTCCATGACGGGATTAGGTTGATTTGGATCGCTGGAGAAACATGAGCCTCTGGGGAGAGCAACCCAGATAAGAAAACGTGGACCAAGAGCCAGCTGCCCCAGTTCAGTGAGCCATTTCCAGCAGATCCGTCACTCAGTGCTGGCAAGCTCTCTGCCCTAGAAACTAGCCTGAACCAAGCCCTCCGTCTGCATTTCATCCGAGCTCCCAACTAAGAGACTAAGTACTTGCACGCAACATAAACTCTGAGAAAGTGGTATTTCAGGTGCATAGAAGGCAACAGTTAGTACTATTGAGCAGCTGTGAGTGCACACACACGTACATACAGCGATATATGTGTACGAGCCGGCTGTATAGTCACTTTGGCTAGGAGTCCCTGTCCATTGCCATCTCACCCGGCGGGCGGCATCCCCAGAAGGATGGAGTGCCGTGTCACTGCTGGCTGCACGTCTGCACGCCAGCTCATATGGCTGGTAACACGAGTTTGTTCTTTCTACCTGGGAAACAAGCTGTAAGAATTGAAAGCAACGCTAGAAATGACAACGTTGAAGCTGAGAAGTTAAGGCGGTGCCCCATGGGAGCGGCGGGTGGGCAGGCGGAGATGGGGCCTCCTGCGGGACTTGTGCTCCTCGTTCGCCCTCCCTGGTTCAGGTCGGGTTTAAGACAGCAGATGGCGGTCGTGTCGTTAGTACAGCAGCAGCTGGAGTCTACGCTGAGTGGAGATACTGCACAATAGCATGTTCAGGCAAGCATCTGTGACCCTTTCCTGGTGCCAGCCGTTCATGTTGGCTGCCTCTCAGGCACTTCTGCACACAATGTCTTCTGCGCTGAAAGGCTCAGCAGAGATCCCCTCCCTGCCCCGAGCCTTCCAGGAGGAGATCTTTCCACAAAATGCTGCTGAGAGATAACTATACGACAAAAAGAGCATATCAAAGCTTTATCTATTTTACTTAAAGTATTCAAAGCTCTTCATAATCATCCGTGCCTACAAAGCTGAGAAATGTGTGTTTGCCACATGCAGTTGCAGATGGTTGCGGCATCTGAAGCAGATCAAATGGATTGTACATTTTCTCATATCGCTCTGGAGCCAAAGCATCTTCTTTTCAAACACTTAGAGAAATATTTGGATTTATTTCCCAAACAGTGCTGAGAGCCTGATTTGAAGATCTACTTTGTTTTTGGGGATTATGGCATTTCTGAAAGTTAGTCTTCCAGCTGTTTTTACAGATCTCTACTGTATTACACATGAAAATAAAAACAATATGATAAGCTGCCATATGAAAGCAACCTAAAATGAACTGTTACTTGAAACTCTGCTCCTCTGCCTATTGCACCTCTTCATCTCATCCTCTCCCTGCCGTGAAGAAACTAATGCCCAAATTATCAAGTGTTCCCCACCCTCCAAGAATAACAAATCCAACCTCTTTTGCATATTATCAGGGAGCAAGCTCCAGAATCAAGGCCACCTCTCTATCAGATCAGTTATCTTGTTTCCATCGTGCATGTTTGGCTAATGTAGCAAAGTTCAATGCAAAACCAGAACGGGAAGTTTATTTTATTTTAAACTGATTTTGCACATACTTTCTCTCACAAGCTATTCTTACTCCTTCCTTCATGAGTATGAGGATGAAGATGTGTGTGGCCGTGTAGCCTCAACAGTGACTCCCTGCGGTACAAGTGAGGAGCCAAGGGTGACCCAGCACAGGTAGTGCCTTCACTGATAGGTGCTGTCCCGAAACATGCCACACAGACCTGGATACTGATAACAGGGTCCATCAACAGCACCAAACAAGGCAAAGTTAATGAATCAGGTCCAGGGGCCATCCAGGAGTAGCGGGAGACAGGACCAGAGACAAGGCTTGAAACATGGCTGCAACATAGGTCCAAGGTCCACCCAGGAGACCTGGCTGGAGACAAGCTACCTTCAGTAGTAGGTAGCTTCAGTAGTAGATCTGAGATTCATCTAGGAGTCAGGACTGGAGAAAAACTGCCTCCAACATAAGTCTGAGATCCACCCAGGAGGCAGCCCTTGGTTTTCCAGACCCAGGTGCCTTCAGAAGCTGCACATACCATTCCTTTGCCCCTTCTTGTTGTTTCTTGATGATTTCACACTCATACATTGCCATTCATACCTCATCCATACCAACCTTAATGTATCTATGTCAAATCCCTATGGGTGTATCATCATGTTAGAGGCAAAGTCTTTACCTGGTGGCCAGGTTATAAACAATTCAATGCAAACTAACACTTCAGTCATCATCAGGAACGTAATCAAAAGCTAGTGCAGACTGAAAACAGCAGTGTTAAGATGTTACCTATGTGAAGCAGAATTTAGCAAACAGGCTGCTGCCTCCTACATGAGCTCTGTCTTTTGAGTGTAGCCCCCATATTGAGCACTTCACAGTAGCGTAATCTCACATGCAATTTTCTCAGCACGGTTCTCTGCAGTGATAAGCTGTATTTACCATGCACTTAGCACAGTCAAAAATCCAGAGTGTTATATTTAAAACTAATAAAATAAATTCTTGATTATCATCTTCTGGTAAGTCTGGTTTTGTGCAATGTCCTGAGCCTCAGTGCAGGGTTGTGGACTTAGAAATAATGAACATAAGGTTGTTTGGAGCAATGTAGTTTCAGTTAAGCAAACAACGTTATACGCATTCCAATACACTCTCAGCAAATCATTTGACTGCATATGTTTAAGCTTTTATGCAACTGCTTGTTAGCTAAACTTATTTCAACCTCCATTCTGCAGATTTATCTCAGATTTCCTAGAAGGAGGTTGTAATTTGTGGAGCATAATTGCACTCATTTGGTGTAACTTTGTGAAATAAAAAATGTGTGTCATTGTAATGAATGATACTATCATTTCTGAATTTTCTTCAACAAAACTATCATATTAACAGTTCTACATTGAAATAGACCACAATTTTAACCCTGGCACAAAAGTTCAAGGGAAAAGCGATCCATTTTGTCAGAGCATACCTTGGTGAATCTAATTCCATTCCAATAAATGAGCAGCGCAAAAGGATTGGAGCTTACTGTGAAATACTGAAATAAAGGTCAGATTTGTAGCAAGCATCATAAATCAACATTCTTGCATGGCTTAAGTGGATTTATGCCCATTTATCCGAGGCAAGAATCTGGCTCATTATCACCGGATGAACTACAAATAGAGCGTCAAGCAGGAGTTTGAGTTTTCACATTTATTTCCTTGACTTGTTAGCTTAAACCAGATTCTAAGTATTTTGATGGCTTTTTGTTCACCATAACTGAGGATAAAGCTGGTCTGGAAGTTGGTTAAATTCCCTCCTTTTAAAGTACGTTTTTCAAAAAAGGTCTGTGCAGCATTATTAAACAGCTTGAGCAGAATGAATTGTTGTCAGCTTTTCTAACCCATGCATTTCAGGTTTTGAAATGTAGCCTTTAGGGCATCATAAATAACACAAAATCAGTTGATCGATTGTCCAAGGTTGTGATGATTTGGTGGTGCTCAGCAGGAGATGATTTGGTGTCAGAGACTCATTCCCCTTTGAAGCACTCTCCTCCAGATTGTGCTGTGTGAATATTTCAAAAGCACACAGCACATAGAAATCAAGCAAAGTACAGTACAGGGAGGAGCAAGCCCGTGCTAGGATCTGTGCAGAATTGCAGGAGAGTCTGCATAATCATCTCACAGGGTTTTACATTCAACATGGCTGCATCAGGCTTTTCTTGGAGTAGGCCTCCCACAAGCGTTTGTGGATAGCCCTAGTCAGTGCAGCTGCTGAGAGAAGAAACCTCTGCCCTGCCTGCATCGCTGGCTTTTCCATCGCCCCATATTTGTGCTGGCATCAGGATTTGTACAATTGCACAATGAAGCTGACCAGGAACCATTCAGCTGGAAGCAAACCTAACAACAAGTTAGTTCCCCTGAGGCCATGGCTTTCAGCAGTGCAGCCAGACTGTTGTTCGCTGAACTCTCCCAGTGGGCTGGAGAAAGAGGTTAAGGTCACTGATCTGCAGAAGGACGGCTACCTGCCATTTTCCCTGTTAAATGGGCTAAAGTGCAGCTGGGACAATGGATTCCAATCCTCAAACACTGACTCCTTGGCCCTCAGCAGGGCTGGAGAGGGGAGCAGGAGGGATGCACAGGAGAGAAACCTGTGTCATGGGGAATGTCCCTACTGGGAAAAAATGGGGGAGATCATAGATCAAGCATTTCACCTACGGGATCTCTGCCTTGAGACCAGCCAGGCTTTGGCAAAGTCAGATTGGGTTTGTAAAACCCAAAAACTGCTTACAGATTTTTTTTTTCCTTGGGTATCGACTGATGACTAATAAAAGCTTTTATGCTGTGCCATTCCCTTAATTTCTGTTGCTGTTACTCAAGCTGTCTGACTTAGAGAGGTTTTCTCCTCTCAGCTTGGTGTCTTTAGCCATATCCTGTAGCAAACTCAAACTCGCATTCACTACTACAGAAAGTGAAAAATCCCAGTGTTTACTGCATATTGCTAAGAAGAGTGAAGAAAACTTCTGAAAAAAACCACCATTATTTGAACAGAAATGTCCTTCTTAACTAGCAAATGTGTTCAAAAGTATTTTTTACTGAAGTGTTAGAAAAAGCATGTATATTTAGGAGCAGAATAGCCTACTTGCAGAATTGTGCTATTGGATCTCAGAAACTTCAAGTCAGGTCTGTGGCTGGAAGGGAAACCGTGCAGAGAAGCAGGAGACACTGCAAGAAGCGATGTTGATGAGCAAGCAGGAACACCCTCTGGGGGATCCCTGGCCCATCTGATCTGTCTTTTAGATGAATCACAAAGCAAAGGCTACTTCCACTTACAGATGTCAAGCATCTCTTAGTATTTCCCACAATCATAGGAGTTTTAGCCTTCATGTATGTCTTAGGTAAATGCTGCTCTTAGTAATTCCTTTTCCCTTGTATAAGTTCCCTGGCAGTTTTCAGTTCAGTTAGTTAAATAAACTGTCATTTCCTGCCTCAGATGTTAACTATTGTGGCCCAGGGCTCCCTAAGGGCCTCGCTGCCTTTAGATCAGCTGCTTCAAAATCTGAGCACATTCTCCTCCTTCTTTAAAGCATTTCTCTCTGCTTTTTTACATGAGGACTTCCCTGTACAGGAAATCCAGGCTTTAACAGTAAAGACAATAGGCATGTCATTTTCTTCAGCATCAGAGGGATTGCAGGAAGCAGTGCAGCTATGGCACAGAATTGTAGATTCAGCAAGATTCAGTTCATGACACTCAAAGGAGACATCCTTTGGTTGGGGTTTCAAATAGTTGAAGGGCATTGCAAAGTTAAGAGTCGAGACCTGTACTCTTAAAGGTAGTTGGAGGTCTCCACCACATTACATCATCTTTTTTGGCCTGTATTCCCAGGCTGCCTCCCTGTGTGGGTTTCTGCACTTCTGCTTTTTGGGAAACAACCCCCAAACCTTCTGAAGATATCTTTGGCCTTTCCTCCACATGTGAGGAGGTCAGGGCTCCTTTATCAGGCAGACTGCTGACCCAAGAACAAGGTGCAAATAGGTGCAGATTTTGAGATTGCAGGTACAATTTTAACTCTTTCCTGAGAATTAGCATGCTAGAGGTGGAGATTCGATACCCTCCTTTCTGTTAAGTAATATCTGAGACAATAGTCTCATATACATTGCAAATGCTACTTAGCATTCGCTTCATAAATGCCACTTCCTCCTGAAGGTGCTGCCGTGTTTGAGCAGTGGAATTAAGGACACTGATCCCTGTTGGGTCCAGTGCTAGTGAAATGCAGTGTCTGACATTGACTTTTCACTCTTAAGAAACCTCCTGATTTACTTGTTCAGTAGTGAATGGTTTAGCTGGTCTGCAGGTCCCCCCCCCCACCAGCCAGTCTCCCCGTCTCCATTCAGATCCACACAATGCTTCTGCTGGGAGGAAAGGCCACAGATTTTTTTGCATGTTTTGAAATATGATATAAGCAGGCAGCATTAGTCAGAACACTGACCTAATGCAAGAGTAATACTGCACTCCAGAAGCAGTAGTATCTCCTCCTTAAACAGGGGGACACTTGACCCTTGAACATTTTTCCAAATGCCCAGATATATGAAGATCCCAGGCAAAGCCTCTCCTATGGAAGGGCCTGCAGAGCACTTAGGGCCCTGGCTATAAAGCTGGGCAGCTCTCTAGCTTTGGGGTAAGGTAAGGAGGTCTCTTGCCCTCTGAGAAATCACCAGGCTTGGGTTTTACAAGACTGGCCTTTGCCTGATACTTACCTGCAGGTCCTTTCTATGCGAATGGTTTTTGTGACAAGCACATGCAAGCGAATTGTGATGGCTTGTTTATACAGTCACACATTCAAAATTACAGGTCAAATCCCAAGGTCCTTAGTGAGGCAAAGCTCTTAGCCAAGTGTGTTTCACAAACTAGGCCACATTAGGTAACCAGTTTGTCATGAAAGACATAATTGATTTCTGTAGAATTATCTGAATAATACCTGGCTCAAATACTATCACTGTTGAAGCCCCTGTCAGATGCAAAAAAGACAACCTTCCTGATGTCCGCTCAGGATAAACTCCTGTCCCAAAATTTTCCCAAAGCCTGCACCAAAGAGCAAGACACTGGGTTTTCTAATTTATGCTTTTGAACCCAAAGCAGCAAGAACCTCCCGATGTGCAGAGCAGAGGAACTTAACAGGGCCAGGAAGCTCTCTGGTGCTGACCATACCCTCTCCTGCACTGCTCAGGAGTGCTAGCGGTGAAGGGAGCTGTTGCTCTTTCTTTGCTGACCTCTAGAATTTGGTTTTCTCTACCTCATCCTAGTTGTGTTCAATTTTATGTCACATCCTAGCAGTTGTCATATAATACATGAGCTGCTGTGTTATTAAAGAAAACAAAACCCAGTTATGCAGCATCTTTCTTTCTAAGTTTGAGTGTTTACAGAAAGTTTGGTGCTTCTTGAATCTTCCATGTCAAAAAACCCCACCAAAACCCACTTAGAAGCCCTTTCACTTTTGCAGTGTAGGGGAAGAGATTTGAGGCAAATGCGTCCATGTAAATGCTTACATTGCTGTATAAAAGAACATTTTCAAATCAAAACTTGGCACCAGTTTTACTGGCATTTAAGTTCAAATCTGTATGGTTTGGGAGCCTCTGCTTGAGAAGTACCTGTAAATGCTTATGGAAAAGGTTTATCTTTATTTGGAATAGAAGGAAAAGTTTACAGCCTGGCTTTGTGGCACAGAAATCTGGTTCTGGAGCTAAAACTGGGGTATGAAATTGCTATTGACATCTCTTCTCATTCATCTCTTTACCTGAAATTTGCGGGAGAAAATATCTTTCAATGAAGCTGGGCCATGTTCAAGCCTTTGCTGATAATTCCCAGGGCAATCTCACAACTCTGACATTTAATGAGCACAACTGATGGCTCTGAGGAGTTTGACTGGCTGCCAAATTGATACGTCTGTGTATCCCATCAGTGACTGTTATATCTCATTTGGACTTTTTTTTCTGATCTCTGTTAAATTGATTTTTGACCAAGTTGTTTGGTAATCTTGCTGAAGCACTGCAAAGTGGACGTGAGATAGGAACAATGCTAAGCAACCAGATGTAAAAAGACTGGAGCAATAGGAAAGTGTATTTGGTTTTCGCTGTTTAAACATGATTTACCAGCTGGGAAACTGTCTTGCAGGTTATACTGCAGTTCCATTAAACTGATCCAGAGCACAAACACATCACACGATGTGGTCTTACAAACACGCCTCATGCAAATACCCCTGCATGCAGGAAGTGATATGGCAGGGATGGCTTAGATGACAGTCGCTGGAGACACAGATGGGAATGAAGGGCTGTCTAGGAGAAATGGGATATTATGTCAGATAGGCTACATTTTCCCTGTATGTGTGGGATCTCCACCCACCTGTCAGCAGCTGCTTTGAGATCCCGTGGGATTGCTGGAGCACTGGCAGAGCCAAGGCCAGAGCCCGGATGAAGAGAGAGAGGAGAAAAGTGCCAGGAAAGAGGAGCTGAAGAATGGATGTCAGATGGTCACCTGCAGTATTGTATGAATGCCAAATTTGTGCCATAAGCAGAAAATTAAAGACTCTAAATACAAAATTAAGACCCTAAATACAGGCAGCTAAAAAAACTAAAGTCCTGCCATGGTGGATCATGACAGATATTGCATTGCCCACTTCAGTTGCAGAGCCTGGCACTTCTTGCGATATCTGTCCTGCCATGCTGGTGGGCTGCCAGAGAGTGTCGCCTTGTTGGCCTCCCCTCCATCAGCCAAGAAATTTCTGCCTCTCCCCCAGTGTTGAGGAGAACAGTGACTGTCAGAGAGGAAGGCTACCTGCTGCATTGCTGTTGATTTTACCAATGAAGTTACTTGGACAAGTAACTTCAGGTAGACACCACTTGAAAAAAACTGAGAGAAGACCATTAATGGCAGAGATCTCCACTGCACCCTCCCTCTACTGGCTGGCATGCTTCCAGTTTGTAGATGTTGCCTTTCCTTGCACAAACCCAAACCCTTTATGCTTTTCCTGAGAAAGTCTATTTTTTTCCTGATATGAGAAAGAGAACATGCCAAGCAGAATGGTATGAATTATGTCATTAGGTGGGATAATGTCACCCAGACCTTTGCTTGCCAGTCATGAAACTGTTCCTAGTTGCAATATCAGAAAGTAGCTTCTGAGGCAGCAGGTCCTGTCAATTGCCCCGCTTTGGCCTCTCCTGTGTTTACTTTGACGCATATGCAAGATTAAACACCTCCGCCCCCACTATTTCAGCCTTTTCCTGACTTCCTCCAGCCTTATCCCCATGTCTCGTAGTTGTCCTGTCCCTCTTGGCCTGACATCCTGGCTTAGTGGCTGCTCTCCTGCCTCAGCCAGGCCACCTCTTCAGCTCAGTTACCCAGAGAAGAGCAGCAGGGAATAGGCAAAGCATTGGCTCTGCCACTGACAGCCAAGCTGGAAAGGTCCCAGGCGGCATGCTGAGCTGCTTCCAGAGCACTGAGGCACCACCCTCTGTTCGGGGCACCCATTGCAGACCCCGCTTGGAGCTCCCCTGGCCCAGCAAGGTGGGCCAAACCCTGTATAACAGAGCCCCGGGTTCAAGAGCTTAGGTGACGTTACTTCCACCACCGAGTTAACAGCTCTTCTTCAGAGCTGTTTTATACTTGTTGGTCTGAAAATTTTAAGGATAAAAATGGCACTGCCCACTATTGGAAAGGGGAGAATCTTTACTTTGCTTTGTAAGATTTATTTCTAGGCTTGCGATTTCACAAGAAAAATACATCAAAATCTCATCGTTCTGATTCCCGTCACACCCTTTTCTTTCTTTTCTGTCTTGATTTTAAAGGATGCTATTTTAATAACTGTTTGCAGTTGAAATCAATGCTATGCAACATTGAAAAGGCTGAAATCATAGCTTTCCTAAGGGGAAACATTTCCCCGCCCATCCCTATGGGACAGGGCAGTGTTCAGCAGCTCAGGATGCCTCTTGGACATGCTGTTTTCATCATGTCTCCTTCCCCATGTTATGCGGGACATGGTAATTCACAACCACAGCAGGTTTACATGCCTCCAAACACATTAATCTGCCTAAGTACAGGGACTTCAAAGAGCTGAGGTATAGGGGAATGTGGTGGCTAAACACTGTTGTATGTATTATGTTATTGTGGTCTATTTTTAGCAGCTGTGTTCGCTGTGTATTGCAACCCTCAGTCACCTCTGAACTTATCATTGCAAAAATGAAACTGAAAACCACATTAATTGCATTCACAGACTGGCCAAAAAGGAATCCTGTCTCAATATTTATAGAATAAATAAACATAAACAACTGTAAAAATGTCTTTTTATTCTCTTTGGTTAAACATAGACCTCTTCTGCTGCTGATCTTTTGGCTGTATAGTAAATGTACCAGTGCCCGTGCTGTGAATGACTGTTGTTGGAACTTCGTCTTTTTTTAGGTCAGCGCCACAAAAATGTTATGGCTATTATGAAGTGCAAGGGCTGACTGCCAGGTTTTGCACCCATTTTGGGGGGCCTGAACCTTTTTGTTCAGTTAAATAATTTTTACTTTATTGTGCCTGTGCTGAAATGAGTTGCTTGAGAATCGTTGCTCCTGATTTGCCTCAGTGAAAGTCAGAAGAGCATTGGTCCACACAAGCTTTGTTTTCTTGGCCAGTTTGAGAGAGAGTCAACCCAAATTTACATATTTCTCTAGTTGGTGAAGCGATGAGGTTTATCATCTCACACAGGTTGCTTTGTTAGCTTTGTTCTCTGCTGTCTGTGCATGCAGAAGGGCTTTTTCACATTTGCTATTTGATTTGAAGTTTTCTCATGCCCAATCTGTCTGACTGCCTTTGCTTTTCAGTTACTGTTTCTCAAAATGGCTCCAACAACCCTCTTTTGCCATCTCAGAGGAAAGGCACAATTGCATTATTGTACTGAGTGAATGCATTTTCTCATACATCTAGCTGAATGGGAGATTATTTAAATATCTTAAACACTATCCTAGCTGGAATAATGACATGCTAGGAATGGGAGTGCGGGAAGAATTTATATTCAGACTCCTGAATTTCAGTGAATGAATAATCAACACTCCATCACTTCCTACAAGGTTAAACAATTTTTAAGCAAATGGTTACTGCAAAAACACCATTTGACTGCATTAAAACAAACAAACAAATGGAAACCAAGAATGGGTGTTTCTGGTGATCTTCAGATCATGTTAAATCTTTGTGGACACCTTAGCAAAGGAGAAACTGACTTGAAATGCTGATGGATGGCTGGCACCTCAGGGCTTCCCACCAGCCCCTGCCCCATGCCCATCCCAGCCATCCTGTTTCTCCTCACCTTGTGCTATCCTGGCGCTGGTGTCAACACCAGCACTTAAAAGCCCATGCTCTGAGCCAGATCAGGGCAGGTGGTGACTTAGGTTAAAAAATAACCCTGCAAAATATGTTTGCTTGTCTCTGTGTGTGCATGTTTGAAAGCCGGCTGTTCCCCTGTGTGATTCATGGAAAAGCTGTACCAAGGTCTCTGCTGGCACGAGGGCAGGCAGGAGCAAGGGGGGAAATGGAGCAACCCCAGGAGCTGGGAAGGAGAATATTGCTAACTGATATTGCTGCCAAATATTGTATCTTTTGAAGCCACTGCCTTAGACCAGAGCAGTCAAATTAGTGCCTGTAGCCTGCACGTTAGCAAGGCTGTCCCATCTTTACATCTTTGCTTACAGCCTTATTCTTATCAACAGGCTTGTCATTCTCTTGGTCAATTTATTGCTATAGCATCCGTTATATGCAGTTATTAAAAAGTCCAGATTGGTCTAACCCAATCTGATCTAATCTAATAATTTTTTTTATACAAACCTTATGTTCCTGTCATCATATTCACAATAATTACATCAACACTTTTGATCATTTAACTAAAAAGCCTTTAAGCAGTTCTGAGTGATTAAGTTTTGTTGACACTGTTCTCTTTCACATCTTTCAATACTATGCTTTTCTTTTTATTGTTTCTTTCCTGCAAATTGTTTCTGTAATCAGTTTCATTGGGTTTGATCTGAAGCCCATGGAGGTGAATGCACAGGCTTTCATTAACTTGAATCAGCTGCAGATCAGACCTCCTATAAGTGCTTTAATAGGCACGGGTCAAAGACTTGAAATGAAGAACACCTGTTTTACTGTATGTTTCTATTGTTATTTCAGCTAGCTTCATCAAACTAATGACTGATGCAGAAATGCAAACTCTTGCAGGCGGAACACTGGCAATTACAAGTCTATACTACATGTATTATAACAGTACTTAGAAATGCCAGCCACAGCACAGGTTTCACTGTGCCTCACTCATGCATGCAGCAAGTGACAGTGAGAGACAAACGGGGTTTGTGGCAGAACTGAGATTTAAATCCAGATAATGTAAGTCCAGGTTTAGTGTCTGTCGCCCTCCCCACTCCCAGCCATGCCTCTTGTTCTGCTGAGGTGCAACAGCACATGTACCTGTACAGGTGCAATATTCTCTAATCATTTCCTTGTCTGATAATGTTACAGGAGGCAGAACATTAATCCAAAAGGAAGGACTGACCCTTGGCTGTTTCTGTCAACCACAGTGCTGTTTGCTTGCACAGCAGCAATTATGGACTCTGCCACTGACAGCAATGAATAAGACTTTCCAGTGTTTCCCTGATAAGGGGAAGAATCCCTTTGCAAGAGATCATGCGTACATGTCTCACAGGGCTCAAAGTTTCCTACCCCTTTTGCCATTCCACTTTTCAGGATTATCAGATGCACTGCAATATCCAGCCTTGGAGGAAGGCTTTAGCTGCAGGAACTTTTGCTGCCCAATTTATATGGTCCTGCTAGAAAGCAGCCACCTGTGACCAAGCGTAGTAGAAACATAAAAATTTCAGCCCGAGTTGAAACAAATCCTTGTTCCCATTAATTGCTCAAACTAAAACATTAGTGTTAGTGCACTGTCCCTGCTGGAAAGTATACCGTGCTCCCACGTAACTGCAAAGTTAGCCTTAACTGCTAAAAGAGCTGTATTTTTTCACAGCAGCAGCATGAACACACAAGTTACCATGAGATGAAAAGCAGGCATTTAGCAGTGTACCCTGAAGTCAGCAGTTCTGGATGGACATATAAGCTGATCTCAGCACATTTACTTAACAGCAAAACCACATTGCCGTCTCTGACTGTTTCCACCTCATGAAAACAAATGAATGTTAACTAGCCAGAAGTTTTAAAAATAAAAAAGCTTTAAAAATTTTTTTAAACCCTATTTTTAGCAATGAAGATAAGTTTCAAATCTCTTCTTTAAGCTTCTCGAACATTTACAATTTGCCTCTTGATCTAAATCCAGATCCAGTTATTTGTGCTGGATTTATTGTCCATTATGCTTTGGCCACTTGCCGACCCTGTCTCAGAGGCTACATGAACTCTGGTGAGAAACAGAGCTTCCTCTGTGCCAAACAGGAAAAATTGAAAACTGTTTATCTGATATGACAATACTGATAATAGCGCAGAGAAACACTTTGGACTTCTCCTAAAGGGTATGCTGATCTTCATTATCTTCTATTTGCATTTCTTTTTGCCCTATGGAAGAAAGATTAGGAGAAAGCCAGCTTAGCTATGTGCTTAGCAGAAATACTGAAGATGATAACTGCAAGGACACATTATTTACTTGATCGATAACAATGACTTTGGAGTGGAGTCTAACATGCTTTCTGAATAATTGCCTTAGACTTCAGTTCCTAAATGCTGCCTAACTCTCAACTGCTAAAATAGGGATTTTAAAATGACTTGCCTCCTACAGCTGTTTAGTAATAGGGACAGGAATTTGTAGGCACCACCCAGATCTTCCTCTGTAAAATAATTTTTCTTTTTAAGCTGAAAATCTACAATAGTCTAAATAAAAATTCTAGTTTAACTATCTCAATCTTGCATAAGGTGAGGCACAGGACAAGCAAAGGGCAACTGAGATCACACAGACTGTTGTATTCTTTCCTAAGATGAAAAGTGCTTGTTAAAAAGCAGTCTTCTGGTATGGCAGCCAGAGACAGCCACCCCAAGAAGGGAACCACTGGTAACCAGATTTTTATGTTTCTCAGGGCCTGAAATTGTTTTCCAAAGACATCAGTTAATGCCAGCTTTGCCTACTTCTGATCTTATTTCTAATGTTCCTCTGTATTTCGCCCACAGGCAAATGTCTGAAGCTTGGATATTTTTAAGGTATACCTGTGGAGGAGCTGAAAAAAGTCCCAAATGAGCTTAAAATATTTTCATACTTGCAAGAACAAAAAATGATTGAATTACCTCACATCCCCATGTTCCTGGGACAGAGCCTTTATGGGAGCAAACATGAGCTTGCTGTCCTTCCTCTATCTGATGCCCTGGGAGTATAAGGTGGGTCGGGAGGCAGCCTAGCAGCTGGGGCTACTGTACTGCTGCTTAGCCTAAAATCTCCTCTTGCCTTCACACTTCGCTCTTGGCAGCTGTGGTAAAGCCTTGGTGCACCATGTAGAAAGGACTGGTGCCAGCACCAGTGTCTCCCCTTCCCATCAGAGACTCATGCCCTTTATTTGCAGCATTTGTCCTCCCTGTGCAGATGTGGGAACCACAAGCACTAAAGTACTTTGAAGTCTAATGGCTTGGTAGCATACTGAAATATTAAAAAAACCACTAAGGGTCGCAGGGGAAAATAATTTTCTTTGAAGCTGCTATCACAGATATTTATGGTAAAGAAACGTTGGCCCAAACTCAAGGCTATGCCTTCCAGCTTAGCAACTTAAAACAGGTGAAGCACAGGGGCAGTATGGCTGAAAAAGGAGCTCTTCCCGAGTTTGTGTACCGCAGCATCTAGGACATTCATAGACAAAAAAGTGCTGTTCCAGGTAAGAGGGCAATGCTAGTAGCTATCTTAAGCTACGCTCCAGTCTCTCCTTTCCTGATATGTTGGCACAATGGTAGTTTCTGAGAGGAGCTGGGCATGGATCCTGCCTCACTTCTCTTTTCCAAACATGCTTCTGATGAGAACGAGCAATGAGCATCACTGTGGATAGCTGCAGGGGTGCATTTGCTTGTTGAAAACTGCCACCGTGCAGTTCTGGCTGGAGGAGACTGAAGCAACAATGCTGGGAGCAGAAGTTCTCAGGCTGGGGCATAGCATGACCAGCAATGCTGAACTGCACTGCTGGCAAAGTGCCCAGGGCCTGACAGCATGCCCAGGAAAAGAGAAAACCCTAAGGGAGAGAAAGCAAAACAGACCAAAAATAAATGTGAGCGGAAGTGGCCTGCAAAGGCTCCCTTACATGGGCTGGTAGCTGTTGGCTTGTGCCTTTGGTCTAAGGGTTCCTGGGGAGCACCTGGGGCTGAGAAAGCCCTTCCTACCACTGGCTTGATCCTTTCCAGAAGTCCCCAGCCATGTCACACAGGTTCCTGCTTGCCCCTGGGGATGGTGCACTGACCTTGGACAAGGGGCAGTCTCTGACATTTGGACTGGGAATCACCCATGGTCTCCAGAGGAGGGTCTGCACCGTAATACTGCCCATGGGCAGGCGCCTTGCTGCAGTAGCACCTTCCCAGTGCTCACGGTTCTCCCCAGGCTTCTCGCTGGTTCTTTGCAGAGCTATGGGCTCCATGACAAGATGCTGACACAGCAAATGGGAAGGGATGGTGAAAAGGCTTGAGAGGTCCAAACAATCTAGCATGGCCATGTGATAACAGAGCAGCATTCAGTTTGTTGGAAAAAGCAAGGCCAGCTTCTTATTCTACTGTGTTTACCGGGTCAGTACTGTATGGGGCTGTAACGTTTCTGCTCCTCCATTTCTGTCTCCTAAACATGAATTTATTGTTTTAGGACGTGATGAGGGAGTGGGGTTTGGGTGCTGAAATTTCAGAGAGAGAAGGAAACACTGTGCTTTGTCTTTCCACCTCTTGGGTGCTGAAATTTCAGAGAGAGAAGGAAATGCTGTGCTTTGTCTTTCCACCTCTTTATAATTACTTGGCTTTCTGAGTCTTCCCTGGAGGAGTCTTCACTTCCTTCTGCCAAATGTATATGGAAATTAGTTACTCTGAATCACATCCTGGACCCTGGCACCTGCTAATTTGGTGTCTGTAAGGGCTGCAAGTGGGGTATGCCTATGTAGGGCTTCCTGAACTCACCCCAGAAAGACAGTTAAGTGAGAATTCCCTCTGGTGCCAAAGTTCATTCAAAAACCTCCCTCCCTCCTTTCTCCACCTCAGGCTGCTCACTGCCCCCCTCCTGGACTTCTCCAGCCCTCAGTTTTTTCTTTTTAATTCACCAGACCCCCACAGAGAATTACATGGGCACAATGATGAAATCAGGGGAGAAGCAGGAATGGGAGGGCGAGAAGTGCCTGTCCTCACTGAGCCTCTGCAAAAGGCTTTTAGTTTCCAGTGATGCCTCCAGGGATGAAAATACAGGTTGCAAGTGCTTTGTGAGTCCCAGGTGACAGTGTTAGTATCAAGATTCGGGTGTGATTCTCTAGTGCTGGGTAGTGATGCATAAATAAAATTAAAATGAGGGTTGTGGCACCGGGTCTAGTCTGGGACCAGCACACAAATGCAGGTCTCTTGTGTTATTTTTGAGTGAGAGGCCTAAAATTCTGGTTTTTTTTTTTTCTCACAGCTGGCTCACTGGAGCCAAGCATGACCTATCCAGACTGTTATGAACACAGCTAAGTCTGAACTATAGGCTCCAAGACAAAGCCATTTTCAATAAGGACCTTTTTATAGCCCACACATAGGAAGAAAAACCCTTTTGGTTACCCTCATCTCTGCTGGGTTTGAATTAGACTGTGAAAGGCCCAGCAGTCAGGTATGCCAAGCACATAGAGAGGGGAAAGCCCCCCCATACTGTTGACCTCTTCCTTCAATAACTGCATAGTAGTATTTGCTCCCATATCTAAGCTTTGGCAAGATTGTAGAGAACAAGGTAATTTAAAGAAATGTCTCCTGAATTTGTTGAACACTCTCAAATGAACCTTCCTGAGCTGTACACAATTTTATTGCATACCTTGCAGCTGACCCTGGTGGGCCACATAATGGCAGGGGGGACAGACCACACTTTGACAGTGTTACTTTTACACTCGTTTTGGTTCCTCTCGAGCTGTTTTGGGGGTCTTCCCCTGCTGACTTAACAGCTCTTGTGGTTTCTGCCCATATCTGTGGAAAAATGAGCTGCTGATTCAGCTGTGACTCTCTCATGAAGAGGAACCTGAGTTTGGGTTTTCAGGAGACCAGGCCAGCCTCCAGGAACCTTCCCCTGTTCCCAGGGGAACTCCATAGCCAGGGACAAAGACAAAGCACAAGTTTCAGTTTCAAGTCACTTTTTTTAAACTAGTGCCTTTTCAAAAACCAGTTTCCATAGTGACAGGGAACTGTGGCACCATTGTGAAGGTCCAAAAAGCCCAGGCCCAGTGTTAGCCAGAAATTCAGCAGTGCAGCCAGCTCCAGAGCAGCCTGCCCCCAGCCTTGGTGTGTTCACAGTGGGCCTTTGCTGCAAATGCCTTTCCTGCCCACCAGCGAGACTTTTAGCTGCCTGTGGGCTGTACTACCCCATAGCACTACAGCTCTGCTTAACTGCAGGTAAAATTATGTATTTGCAAAAAAGGGATATGCTCTCTGGCTCGTACTTTGATTTGGTTTAGCTGTATTCAAGCTTACTTTGCTATAAAGGGAAAAGCCAGCTTTGAAGACAGCTTTCAACCATTGTTTCCTGATGCAGACCAGTGTGAAAAACCAAAATGTTCTCACAATCATCTGGTGAGTCAGCAGAGGAGCCCGCCTGAAAGCCCAGGTCTTATTTACTACAACACACTGTCTCCCTCCTTCCCCCTCATTTTTTGTCGCACAGGGTATTGCCACCCATGCATATAATCCAAAGGGGCCTAGGGAATCTCACACAATCATATTTTTCTTCTGGTCCTTGCCATAACACATAAGAAGTGTGCCAGAGTTGCTCAGAACATCCGCCAGGTTTGGCTCAATGCCAGGTGGTGGAGGTTTGCAAGTGGTGAGTGCTGCCACTTATTCAAAGTGCTCATTTCCCCTCATCCTTACCTGCTGGATTATGTTGCAGTCAGTAGTATGCAGAGAAATGCAACCACAGCACTCTTACAGATCAAGTCTCAGCTAAAATTACAGGTACCTGTCAAGTGCTTATGTTACTTGTAGCTTTTAGGTAATATGCATTACACATGTGTAATAGGTAAAGTGTTCATGCTATTTGTACAAATCTCAGGAACCCTTTCCGTAGGTCTGGCACTTGTGCCTTTCCTCAGGAATACCTGAGGCCATGGACATTAATGAGGGTCTCTGTGGCCTGTGCTGTGTGTACTGCTTTTCAGCAGACCCAGCCAACTGGATGGGAACAAGGATGCCTGCCCAAGAGGCACAGGCACCTAATGGCCCCAACCGGTACTGTGTGCATGTAGCGATTTCAAAAGAGAAAGGAGCCACAGCATGGAGCTGGACAAGGCTCTTCTGGCACCAGGGCACCAGTTTGACTCAAAGCATACGCAGGCCACTTCCTCCAGCCCCAAACCAAGCACTATGTCTTTCAGTTTTATGATAGACTAACATTTTTCTTAAATATTTTGCAATCATTATTCCTTTCCTATTCCTCCTATTTTTGCCTGCATATCCATGTGACTCTTTCGGAGCTGAGATCACACACAAAGAAACAGAGTGAGAGTGGTAACAAACGCAGTTTTTGTCAGAGAAGAATGTTTTGCTTGTTGTTTCCTGTTAAACCACTGGAAATGGTATACCCAAACAAAAAATTGTCCTTCCGGTGCAAGATTTTAACTCAAATGAAAAAGGCCATGTTCTATAGGACAGAAAGCAGAAAGAAAGGCATATTTAGACCAGTTCTTTTAACAGTATTTCTAATGTAAGGGTAGATGTACTGCACCAGACTAAGGATTAGTCTATCCTAAGGCTGAAAGCAGCTAACTGTTGCAGAGCCCCAGAGGAGGCCAAGAGGCTAGATATATTTGCTTTGTATATTCCCAGCCTTGAGCAACCAGCAGCTCAGGGATTTAATAAGACAGAGGTGAAACTGTGTATGCATTGCCAGGATAAGCTGAACAAAATAAGAACTATGTATGTCTTGAAAATTAATCCTTAGGATTCACCAAAACTCAAGAAGTGCACCACTCTGTCTTACAATTGCGAGTGAAGGCACTGTCTTAGGGAGGTATTTCCTGCAAGACACAAAATATTCCCTTGCTTCCTCAAGACCTTTGAGTGACCCTATTGAATTGTTAAAATTCCATTACAAAGTGGCTGATGGGAACATGTGCAATAAATAGCTTCTAAGATCAATGGCAGTCTTGCTGATTTAAAATCAATGTATTGCATGCTGACAGTGCTGGCAGTGTTTCCCTCTGGGAAATGTAACAGTGATTGGCTTTAAATAAACATAGTGGTAAAAAACTTTATCTGAACTCATTAGTGACTCAGACATTTTAGAGTAATTTAGAAAATGCCTGTTGCCCACAGACAAGACTTTGAGGTGTTCAGTGACTTTGGATACTGAAATCTATGGTGGACCTCTGGAAAATACCATAGAGCAGAGCAGAACTGAAAATGCCCTCTGAAAAACGGGTGCTTATGGTACATAGGCCATCCATCAAAAGCTACCAGTCACTTCTGAAAATCTGAGGCGAACAACATCAGGTTACTACAGCTCTAATGACCACCATGCACCTTTTCTGGGCCAATTCTTTGCTCCCCTCACAGCTTCTGGCTGGCCCTCATCCCATGTGACACCATACATTCATGATAGGGATAAACCCACCAAAACCTAAAATGCCACCAAAAGTTGGTCTCGTCCACCAGCCACCAGCACTTAGCTTTGGGTCGGGCTGGCATCCTCTCCCTCTTCTTCCTTAATGCTTTTCCCTCACCATGAGTACAATTTTTCTGCCAGGTGCTCAGCTAGATTGCTTTAATGAAAATAGACATTAAAGCATCTGCCCTACCTATATTCTGTTTTGTAATCTAACCATTTATTTGCATCATTTTCTTTCCCTACAAATCATCTGATCCTATTTCCCAGGACAAGCCTTCACCTATTTTCATGCATGTTGTAGACTCCAGCTATTACCACCTCCTGATTGTAAAGAAGTATAACACTAAATCACTAGTGAATTGATCACTAGATAAATCAGAGCTCTTTTTGGTGGGTTTCTAAACTGCAAAATGGGGCACCTGAGTGAGGAATGGGTATCAGAACTTTTTTCTGAGGTAGGTTGTTCTGGATTTTTTAGTTTATTTAACAACTTCTATTGAACCCTTCTCTATTCCTTTTAACTTCTTACATGTTACATGAAATAGCTTTAAAGGATAGTACAGAGAGATAAAACTGTTTGTTGGTTAACAAACAGGAGGAGTTGGAAGCCACTGTGCAGCTATGAAGCTATGATCTAATCACTATCACTGAAACATAGTGGGACCAATCACACAACTGAAGCTCTGCAGTCAATGGCTATAAACTGTTCAGAAGGGAGAGGCAAGGATGGAGGGGAAGGGCGGTGCCTTCCATGTAAAAAAATGGATTGACTGCACAGAAGTGTCTTTGAAAAACAGCAATGAACAGGTTGAGAGCTTATGAGTAAAAATTAGGGGCCAAGCCAACAAAGGAAACCTCACGGTTGCTGTTTACTGCAGGCCACCCGAGCAAGAGGAGCCTGTTGATGAAGCCTTCTTACTTTGACTACAGGAAACATTGTGCTTGCACGCTCTGATCCTGGTGGGGCATTCCAATCACCCTGATACCTCCTGGAAAAGCAGCACAGCAAGCTATAAGCAATCCAGGGGACTCTAGGAGTGTGCTGAGGATAATTTCTTAATCCAGCTGATAGACAGCCAGACCAGAGGAGAAGCGTTACTAGACCTGTTGTTTACCAACATGGATGAACTAATTACAGATGACAAGATTGGTGACAGCCTGGGTTGCAGTGATCACACCCTGGTGGCATTCACAGCCTTGAGGGGTATGGGCCAAATGAAGAGTAGAGTCAGGACCCTGAATTTTAGGAGAGCAAACTTCCATTTGTTTAAGGAATTAGTGGATGGGACCCACTGGGAATCAGCCCTCAGGGATAAAGGAGCTGAACAGAGCTGGCAGCTCTTTAAGGACATTTTTCTAAGAGCGCAAGAGCTCTTGATTCCCACATGTAAGAAATAGGGAAAGGAAGGCAGGAGACCAGCATGGCAGAGTAAGGACCCCCTGGTCAAACTGAAGTGTAAGACGGCAATGCATAGGCAGTGGAACCAGGCACATGTATCCTGGGAAGAATACAAAGATGCTGCCTGGATGTATAGGGGTGGAATCAGGAAAGCTAAGACACAAGATTAATTGGGAAAGGGATGTGAAGAATAATAAGATGGGCTTCTACAGGTACGTTGGGCAGAAAAGGAAGATTAAAGAAAATGTACCACCATGACCCAGTAAACAAGACAGAAGTAGTGACAACTGACATGGAGAAGGCTGAGGTACTAAAAAAATTTAAGTCTCAGTTTTCAACAGTAATCTTTCTTCCCACATCTTTCAGGCCCCGGAAGGTTAAGACAAGGACTGGGTGAATGAAGTCCCTCCTGTCATAAGTAAAGATCAGGTCTGAGGCAGCCTGTGGAACATGATCAGACGTAAGTCCATGGGACCCGATGAGATGCACTGCACGGTCCTGAGGGAATTGGCTGATGTAATTACCAAGCCACTCTCCATCACATTTGAAAAGGCATGGAAGACAGGCAAAGTCACCTGCAACTAGAAAAAGGCAACTTTTGACCCATTTTAAAAAGGGTAAAAAGGAGGACCCTGGGAATTACTGATAAGTTGTCAGTAGTTCCATGATCTTCCCAGCTATGCCTGGGAAGATCATGGAACAGATGCTCCCGCCAGGATGGAAGACCCCCTGGCCCTCCTGCAATGCCTTGCTGGAGTCTCATCCAGGGGAGGCCATGCACAGGACGAGGAATGGGCTGTAGTGCAGGCAACTGAAGGGAGGGGGAGGGCAGTCCCTTTGCCCAAGGGGCAGCAGAAGGGCATGGGGGAGTGATCCCCAGGAAAGGCACCCTCAGGCCCACTGACCACCCTCCTTCTCCCACGTGAGGCCATCTCTCAGGCCACAGGCACACCAACTCCCAGAAGAGCCATATTTGGCCACCTGTGGCCTCCTGATGTCACAAGCCAGCTCACTGCGGTTCCTTCCGGGCCCTATAAATACATGGACACTGGCAGCTGGCCCATAGTTCGCTGAGCTTTGAGGCCCTCAGGTTCCAAGCATGCCTGGAAAGAAGAGGTCCAAGAGCAAAGCATATGGCTGCCCATATTTGTGTGCGGGCAGAGAAGATGCACGGCTGCAGGAACCACAGAGGAAGAGGAGGTGGCTTCACACGGGAGAGCAGCCACACCATGTGGCTGATGGTGTGGAGCCCACGGAGGTGGATGGCCCTGAAGATCAGGAAAAAACAATGGCAGTGGATCCACCTCCAGCATGGCTCCCCTTGCACCACTACACTGTGCCAGGGCTCCCATCCATGATGCCACAGCAGCAGTGTTGCAGGAGTGCCCGGCATCACAGAAGTGCCCGGCGTCGCAGGAGCACCCGGCCCATCCACCACACCTGCCACTAGCTGGGAGGCCTGGCCTCCATGCTTGGCCCTCCTACAAGCTCACCCATTCCATCTCCTGGCATCAACAGTTATTGCATTTATTGCCATGGGTGGTGTGAGCCCTTCTTTCCCATCCCCCACCTCCTCCCCCTATTTAAAAAAAAAACAAGCCACCAATAAACCAAGAAAATAACAGTAAAAAATGCTTGTCTCCTCTCTTGTTTGGTACTTTGGCGACTGCATCTGGACTCCTCTGTCCACTCCTGGTCTCCCCAGCCCAGGAAAGACACTGATGAGTGGGGTGTGGGCCCAGCCCAGGGCCTTCGAGGTGGTGAAGGACCGGGGAATCCAGCACACATGGGCAGGCTGAGGGAACTGCCTCTGGCCGTGATGTAGTGAGACACTGGAGCAGGTTGCCCAGAGAAGTTGTGGATGTCCCATCCCTGGAAGTGTTCAAGGTGAGGCTGGCTGTGGCTTTGGGCAATCCGGTCTAGTGAAAGATACCTGTCAGCCTCACCTCTGTGCCTGGGAAGGTCATGGAACAGATCCTCCTGGAAGATATGTCAAAATATATGAAAGACAGGGAGGTGATTCGAGACAGCTGACATGGCTTCGCCAAGGGCAAGCTGTGCCTGACTAATCTAGTGGCCTTCTATGATGGAGCAACTGCACCAGTGGACAAGGGAAGGGCTATGGATGTCGTCTAGCTGGACTTCTGTAAGGCCTTTGGTACCGTCCCCCACAACATTATTGCTGCTAAATTAAAGAGCTCTGGGTTTGATGGATGGACTGTTAGATGGATAAGCAGCTGGCTGAATGGCCACATCCGAAGAGTTACAGTCGATGGCTCAATGTCAATTGAAACTAGTGGTGTTCCTAGGAGTCCACGCTGGGACTAGTTCTGTTTAATATCTTCATGGGGTTGAGTGTGCCCTCAGCAAATTTGCAGATGTCTCCAAGCTGAGTGGCTCAGTTGACACACCTGAGGGACAGGATGCCATTCAGAGGGACCTGGACAAGCTTGAGAAGTGGGTGCAGGTTACCCTTGTGAGGTTGAACAAGGGCAAGTGCAAGGTCCTGCACCTGTGTCAGGCAATCGCTGGTATTGGCTGGGGGATGAAGGGGTTGAGGTTAGGCATAAGTCAGCACTCTGTGCTCACAGCCTGGAAAGCCAACTGTGTGCTGGGCTGCATCAAAAAAAGCATGGCCAGCAGGTTGAGGGAGGTGATTCTGCCCCTCTACTCCACTCTGGTGAAACCCCACCTGGAGTGCTGCGTCCAGCTCTGGGGTCCCCAGAGGAGGGCCTCAAAAATGATCCGAGGGCTGGAGCACCTCTCCTACGAGGACAGGCTGAGAGAGTTAGGGTTGTTCATAGCCTGGATAAGAAAAGGCATCAGCAAGACCTTATTGTGGCCTTTCAATACTTAAAGAGGACTTATAAGAAAGATGGGGGCAGACTTTTTAATAGGGCCTATAGCGATAGGACAGGGGGTAATGGTTTTAAGCTGAAAGAGGGTAGATTCAGGCTAGATATAAGGAAGAAATATTTTACAATGCGGGTGGTGAAACACTGGAACTGGTTGCCCAGAGAGGAGGTAGATGCCCTACCTCTGGAAACAGTCAAGGTCAGGTTGGACAGTGCTCTGAGCAACCTGATCTAGCTGAAGATGCTGGGGGTGTGGGTGTAGCTCAGGGCCTTCAAGAGGGCTGAAGCACCTCTCCTGTGAGGACAGGCTGAGAGAGTTGGGGTTGTTCAGCCTGGAGAAGAGAAGGCTCCAGCAAGACTTCATTATATAGTGTATAAGAAAGAGAGAGAGACTTTTTACCAAGGCCTGCAGTGATTAGGACAAGGGTCAATATGGAAAGGTTGAATATGGAGAATTAATTCCCCTAATTAATAAAGATTATTAATATTTTTTATAAGATTTTAATGTGCTTGTTTTGATGGCTATTACGATATAAACCAATCACAAAGAAGCAAAGTCCCATAATAGATCTGTACCCTCGATCCTGCTTAGCCATACACATGCTCAACTCTAGATCTAAATTCTAACTTTTCCATACACATGTACATGCACACGTACACACGGTATTTATTAAGCCCAAACAGCAAATTGATTTTATGCCTGGGAAGAAAACTTTCAAATACAAAGCCTATAAATAGATGATGTATTGCCTTTCTGGCTCAGTAAATAGCCTGAAAAAGTGCTCTCAGGAGGCCTAAATTTGCAGTGTCCCCCCTTTACTTCACTGAGACGTTAATTCTGCAGTCTAAATTTAATACTCTGTGTTTATTAACATTATGGGAATTGCTACCATGAGGGAAAGAAAGGCACTTTCTGAATTTCTCTAGGCATCAGGAAATAAATCTTTATAGAAAGGAAACAGCCCGGTATGTCCTCATGTGCAGGGAGAAGCACCAGATTACTTCACAGATTACTATACCTGATACTAGTATCAGGAACTAGTACAATAACCGGTATGCAGGCCACAAATGGGCCTAAATAGAGTTGGATATGACAAAACAGACAGCCACACTGGATGTATCCCACAGCAGCTGACATGAACACCACTGTCCCAGGATCTGGGTGCACTGTGCTTGGAGCGGCCAGAAAGGAGACAACTCGGGAGCATCTCACACAGATGAGTCTCAAATAAAGCTTTTCCAGCACTTAACAACACACTTGTTTCTGGTTCCACAGTAGTTAAATTCCCAGGCACTTTTATATTAACAGTAAATCTGAAAGTGAAAAATGAAGCATGTTCCTCCATGGCCCACTGGCAGAGCCTGTTACATCAGAGCGAGAGCAGAGCCCCCCCAATTCCAGATGCACCTGATCATCAGAAATGTTTTGCTGCTCTTCCAGCCATTGCTGAAGGTAGGACAACTTCCCTGAATAATAAACAGCTAGAAAATACAGAGCTTTATGGTTGTCCCAACATTTTCCTATAAACACCCATATATTCTATTTCACGTGAATATCCACAGACCCTTGCACTGAGAAAGCCATCACTTTTTGGAAGAGTGTGCATTTTTGGGAGGTGTTTGAACTGCATTTAACAACATGGAGTTTTGAGTCTTCCTGACGCACTGGGCTTCAGGGTGGGACCCAGCTAGGAGGGACTGGTGGAGTCCATGGACTAACATTTCTCCAACAGGAGAATGAACCAGTGGAAAAAAAATACAGAGAGGGGAAGAAAAAGGGTCAAGCTATTATTGAAACTTATGGTGGATAATTTTAAAAAGAAACAATATGCTCACATGAGCCACGGAGCTGCTGCACACACATGGAGCCACAGGGCTATGTGCAGTATATTGAACAACATGGGATCCTTCAGAAAAAAATTGGCTGTGTAGTAACCTTGCTGAAGATGGGATTTCTCTTGCTTTCTTCCACCCCCACCCCCACCCAAACCACAAACATGGCCCAGCAGAAGCATTTTCAAGCACAAACATGCACAGAAATACTTAATGCTCTGGTTTGCTATTCCCGACTCCCATAAATTTGCGCTCATGTAATTGCTGCTCTCTGTTTGCCTACTGATAACAAGTTAAAAATACCACAGGCACCCCAAATTAGAACTATTTTCTATATTTTGCTAAATCCCTGCATTTGATATAGAACAAAATGCTGTGATGAGACACATGAGATCTCTCTTGCCTGCACTGGTCAGGACAGGAGACTGCATGGCATATACAGACTAAGACAAATTTGATTGTGTTATGAAGCCATCGATCCTGTATCCCCTTTGCTTGCTTCATCTGTTCCTTGGTGTTTCTACAGTGAATGGATTTGTGCCAGGACCTGTTCTATCAGAGCCTGCATTTAGATAAAACGTGAAATATTTCTGTTCTATCCAAATTCCTAATTTATACTCCAAGGTGCCCCTAACTTAGATTAAACGTAAAATATTTCTGTTATTTAGAAAAAATGTAGATAAAATGTAATTTAGATAAAATGTAAAATGAAATATAAAACATTTATCTTCTATCCAAATTCCTAATTTATACTCCAAAGTGTCCCTCACTGTCAAAGGATTACTTATCATTGATGTAGCACTTATTTTGATAGTGGAAAAATGGATGTCATCCTGTGAATAATCTTGTGAGTTACATGAAATTAATCTAGTATTAAATAAACAACAGCAACAAATTTTCATCTTATATTCAGGTTGTAAAACCTTTGTCATGGGACCCATCTCTTTATTACATACAAATATCGTGTGTGCCTTTGGGACTTCTGGATCTCTATTTTTGAAAGGTTTGTGAAAGGAACTGTCTGTAAATCACAAAAGGTCAACCCCCTCCCAAGCCAAACTAATGAGATTGAGTTTCCCAGTGCCTGTTTGAGATGGGAAGGTCAGGAGATGCACACAGTTTCCCCTTCAGTTCTGATAGGTTCCTCTGAGCTAATAACATAGCATGAAAACCCACCCACAAGAGTTAACATATTTTGAATGTCTGCATCAATGACACAGAGAAATACCTCATTTGTGAGACCAGGTGAAGCTTCAGCTGCTAACCAGTAAAGTCAGATACTGCATTAGAACAAAAGAACAAATGCAAAGCTGCATCCATCCTAATATCATCTCCCACTTTTAGAGCAGCAGAGACAATACCCAAATGCAAACATACTCCAACCCATTGTACTGCCTAGCTTGTCTCTTAAATAAAGGCAGACAAAGAGTTTGGCTAAGGACCAAGGAGTTCGTTTTTTTTTTGAGGTATTTAAATGCCAAGACATAATCAAGCTCCCAGAAGGATTTTTCAAAAGTAGTTGGGGACCCAAGTTCTGAGAGTCCATTGGTCCTCCTGAAAATCCCGTATGGTATCAAATTAACTGCATTGTTTGACATCTAAATACCCCTGTTTGCTTGTGCTGCTTCTGCTAGGGCCCTCCCCCTTGATTTCAGCAGGGCAAAGCCTTTGTTGTGAAAAGCTGTGAAGTATCTTCCCATTCTCTAGTTCACCTAGCTCCCCGAAAAAAAGGCAAAGCTTATCCTTCTCTTCTTGCCTAATGAAAATGTTACTGCCCATAGATTATTTTAACTGAGATTGTGAGAACAGCACTCAATCCCCAGAATGTGGCCATGCGGTCTTTGCTGTACAGAGCCTAGTTTGCTTTGATCTGATAGAGGTTTACTTGCCACAGATTTCGCTGCAACACCTCTGTGATCTGATAGTGCAGATTTGCAGTTTCTTTTTTCGGGTAGAAATCCCTCTTAGACCGGTAGTTGACGTAAAGACTGCAGCGTCCGTCCCAGTCCCATCAGATGGTGATGGGCCAAACTCTGCCCTCTATTTACACGCCTCTGTTGAGATAAATCGGGTTGCCTCTGTGGGATCTTGGGACTGCTGTTCATATACATTTCATCCTCAGAAACATGATACCAATCTCTTGCACAAAGATTGCAAAATTGCACAGATTATTTTTCTACTTTATAGAAGAAAACATTCCCTCGATGTGATAAATACTGAACGTGACTTTTGCTCAGGCCGCAAATAGCAGATTACTTAATCATCTACTATTTAAGTACCTGTTTGTTTTGTTATGAAGTGAAACTTTGCAGCAAGATCATATTACATGTAAAGCGGCTTCCTGCATCCTTCAGTATTAATCCTCAAGTAAAACCAGATTGAAGGTAGTCCTAGGGTAACTTTAATAAGCCCCATCTTCTGCATCCCACTCACTAGTATCCCACATTACACATTCCTTGCCCTGTCTTTGTGCCCGCTCTATCGTTTTTTCAGCCTCTGGATGACCTTGGCAGGAGGATGGGGATGGGGAGGTGAGCTGGCAGGGACCTGCTCCTGGGGGGCACAGGGGCCATCACCAGCTGCTGAGAGCAGGGATAGGGCTGGAAAACACAGGCAGCCCTGCAGAGAGAGGGGCTGCCAAGCACCTGCGCGTCTTAAGATAGAGGCTGTGTAAAACCTTAAGTGGGAAGCTGTGAAATGAGAGAAGCCCCTCGAAAGGGAAAAATGGGGGATGGTGAGGAGTCAAGGTGGAGCTGGAAGGGTGGAAGGCCACAGGAGTCTGTGCAAGAAGTAGGAATGTGAAAGGAAAGGGTAGGTGCCGTAGAGGGGTACGGCAGGTAGGCCCGGGAAGTCAAGGGAGGAGGAAGGCTGGGGCCGGGGGTGCGCGGGCACAGGCAGGCGACCGGGCTTGCCGGAGTGAGACGCTGCGTTGGGAGGGACCCGAGATCGGGCAAGGGCCATACGTTGCGCTGCCCCCCTCCCCGTGCCTGGCACCGTCGGCACCGTCAGCACCGTCAGCCCTGGGCGGTGCTGGGGCCAAGGACGCGGCCCTGCCCGGCCCGGCCCAGTCCGCTCCGGTGGCGTTCCCGAGCCTCCGCGGCGCGGCCGTGCGGGGGCGTTCACCGGGGGCGGGAGGGGCAGGCCCGGCCGCTGGCCCCCCTCGCCAGGCGGGGAAGCCGCTGTGCCAAGCGAGCCGACGCCTCTGTCGGCCCAGAGCGAGCGGCCGGAGAAGCGAGCCCTCGCTGGTGCTGCAGCGGCGCGGGCAGCGCGTCCTGCCCCGGCACGGGCTGCGGGCCAAGGAGCCCGTTGTCGGGAGGGGACCTCTGCGCCTCCCCAGGGCCCGGCCACGGGCTGCAGCCGGGGGTCGCAAGGACGGACGCTCCCCGCAGGCCGCGTCCCCGTCTGCGGCCACCGCCGGGGAGGAGACGCGGCGCAGGGCCCAGCCGCTGCCCGGCCGGCGCCTCGCCAGGAGGGGGGCGGCACCAGTGACGCGGCCGCCGCCACCGGGAGCCGAGGGAGCACCCCTGCGGGTGCCCGCCACCGGCCAGCCGGCCTGCCCGCCCGCTCGCACGCCCCGGGGCGGGGCGGGGCGGGGCGGGGCCCGCTCCCTCCCTCTCCCCGCAGCGCATTCGCCGCGGGGGCCCCCTCTGCGGTGACGTCACCGTTATTAAAAAAGCGCCCCGGCAGGCAGGCAGGGCAGCGGGCAGGCGGCAGGAGCGGCGGCGGCGGCGGCGGCGGCGGCGGCGGCGGCGGCGGCGGCGGCGGCAGCAGCAGCAGCAGCAGCAGCAGCAGCAGCACGTGCCCCGCTGCCGACATGGTGTCCCCCGTCACCGTGGTGAGTGCGAGCCGCGCGACAGGCGGGGGGAGCAGGACACCCCCTCCCCGGGCGGCATCCCTTCCCCTCTCGCCCACCCCACCATCACTGGTGCTCGCTACCCGGTCCCCGAGTGGGGGGGGGCTGCTACCCTCCCGCCGCCGCTCCCCGCGGGGCGCGAGGCAGCAACCGTTGGCGCCGGGAGACCGTTGGCGGAGACCCCGCCGCGGCCCCCCGCGTGCGCTGGTGCCACCCCGGCAGCTGTTGCTCCAGCGGTGCGCCTCCCTCGCCATCTCGTTCTCCTCTTGTCATTCATATTTTCAAAAGATTCAGTAACTCGGCTGCTTTGCGCAGAGCGCACCTGCTCAGAGCGCCTCCGCTCCGGCTGCCCCTGCGCCGTGGCAGCGCCCGGAGCATCCTCCTGCCCCGCGGCCTCCCTGACCCCGCAGGCACCTCTGCCGAGGTGGCCGTACTGCCCGGCCGGTGCTTGGGCTACGGCTTATGTCGGCCACCGCGGCGGGCAGACCTTGCCATGGGCTGGGCCACCTCCCACCGAGACCCCATCGCCCCTGACAAGCCAGTCTGGCACTTCCACCATCTAAGGACTTGAGCGGGGATGGTGTCACCTGTACCGGTGTCTCATGGGGGAGTCATTGTGCTTAATTAAGGTAACCAGCAATAAGGTAGTGAGTCGCCGCTGTCCTGTCAGCAAAGCTGGCAGCTGAAGTAGCTGTGGCTCATGCCAGGCAGGGCCAGCAATACCAGGTCCTGGCCCTGCATGTGAAGGGGGAGTGTTTCAATGCTGAAAGAAGACAAAATGCTTTCAGCCAGAACAGCAGAGAAGCTGCGCTCTTAGACACACTGTTTTGGATGTTCCTGTTTCTAGAAGGCGAGGGTTTTGTCTGAATACACCAGCAGACTAATGTGCGCTGTAAGAATCACTAACTCTTGGTGGGAGAGTTGCCTGGTGCTTTGCTGCAGCACTGAACACCTATTGCTGGTGTCCTGGTTCCCTGCGGAACCATTGGTATCTTGTTTTGAAACATTTTGGTTAATGGCTAGTCTGTTGCGTTCTCTCTCACAGGTAGAAATCCCATCCCTTCCCTGTTCTTCATTTACAAAGCCAGGATTCAAAACTTTTAAATTGCTTTGCCAGTTCTGCACAGCAGCTTGTATTGTCTGATACTTCAGATGAATTTTCCCCCAGTTATTAAGATGTACCTGGTAAATTCATCAGCAGCCTGGGGGTGATTTTTATCTTTGCCGACAGAGGGAAGTAGCTTGCAAATTATACCATTGTGGTGCTAAACTTTTTTTTTTTTTTTCAAATATGCTTCTCAAAAATAACTAAAGAGGTTTGGTACCTTTGCACTTCTGTGCTGTAAGCTAAATTCATCCTTAAGTTACAGTGAATTTTGTGTGTCTACCTCAGAAATAAAATCTTAGGCTGGGACAATACTGAAATGGCTCAAAAACTGGCAGAATTTGTTTCATAATCCACAGGAGGCAGTATTTGGCCTTCAGGGCTAGTGAATCAGTGTGGTCTTGCAGAGTATATTTCAGCTGAGCTTTGAGAAGAGGCAAATTACTAAAGCATGAGCATGTGTTGGGAAGGGTGTATGTAGTTCAGACAGGAAGGCTTTACCTACACAAGAAATTAGGCTTTAGGAAGGTAACTTGGGAGGGAAAAAGAAACCTGCTTTTTTTGCTTGCCCTTTTGACATGTAACAATGCGTGTTCCTGCTCCGGCTTCATGCCTGACATACTGACTCTTTGCTTCACCAAAGGCAACTAAGGCAGTGGAAAGGCTGTGGAAAGGTGGAGGGATGATGAGCCTGGGAGCTGCAGCCAGTGCTGCAGCTGTTTACCATGGCTGTAGAAGTGGGAGGGGAGGGCAGAGTATATGATCCTCCTCCGAGCTCATAAAAAAAGAGCTGCCAGCCTCCAGACTGTTAAGGAGCAGTCCTTGCACAACACCTTCAGTGGGTTTTCGTGTCGCTCTTCTCCAAAGGAGTGCACTGTGCTGCTCCAGCATCGGCTCTGCTGTGGTCCACAAAGGGCAGGCTGAAAACGGTGTCATGCAGCAGCGTGCACTGCCCGGGAGCATGGTGCGGCCCCTGCACAGCTGCCAGCTGGAGCCGTGCAGCAGATGAGAAGCAGGGTGGCTGTACAGCTGGTGGGCTCCCTCTGGCGAGTTGCTTGCTGAAGGGAACAGCAGTGGGCAATTGGTCTGGCCACAGCTAGGTGCTACCCTCGGGGGCCCAGGCCTTATCTCTGCACCACACTGCCTTTTGCTGTATAGATAGACCAGGTGTTTGGGGCCATAGATAGACCATGCCTATCTCTGCTTTGACACATGATGGGGATGCTCTCTCTGGGGGCAGCACCTGGGGCATAATTAAATTAGCCAGAGGAATTGATCTGTCTACAGTGGATGTCCTCTGCCAGTACACGGCATCATCAGCCTCAATGGGGAGGACATGAGAAAGGCACAGCGGAGAGTGACATGGTTTTGCTTCCTGCTTTCGAAGCGATGGCCTTAGTACATAACTGCAGCAGATGGCTCTGACTACTTATATACAACCTGGTCTCCTACGTCTCCCCCTTTTTCCTTCTTTAGGACACTCTTGTAACAAAAATCAGAAACCCTGAGCTCCAAGTCTGCTCTACAACTGATAGCTGGAAGAAACCATGCAAGGAGTCATAGACCATGGAGAGGAAGCTAGGGAGAGATCATGGCTAGGGCTGCTTGTTTGCTGGCTGCCAGGTATGCATCATGGCCTGGGGTGTTTGGCATGTCTGCCCCACACGCAAAGACAGGCCACAGCACTGTGCAGAGCTAGCCAAGCTGTTGTCTCTGGTGCTGCACAGTTTGGATGTGCTGAGAGGGGAGCGTGCCCACAAATAAACAAATCGGGCCAAAATACCTATTAACATATTGTGCCAGGTTCTCAGCTGGGATAAAGCTCTGAGGACCTGCTGGTGCCAGAGTCTAGACTTGCATGGCACTGGGCTGTGGCAGAGAAGATGCATTTGTCTGCCAGTTCTGCTCCAGCTGGTGAGCAATGCTCGCTCTGGTTAGAAGTCACCTTGGAGGTAAGCTTTTACTGCTTACTCTGCTAGACAAGCAGGAGCACCCTGCTTAAAAATTATTATTCTTGATACAGCTCTGAGTAAGAACTGGTTTTTTTCTGCATAAAGTCGTGTGGGCTGAGAGCCTGCTGTTGGAGAGCATTATTAATAAATGGTGCATTTGCTTCATGGATACGTGAGTTTAATTCCTTTCTTGTTCAGCCATCACTGGTCCCATCTTAATAAAAGTCCTTTCTGAGACTGTCTCATTAGTGATTTTTGTCCTGTGGGTTTTTTTTTGTTTTTGTACCCCCTTCCCCCCCACCCCCTACTGGTTAAGCAGTTTTTAGTGTGAGCTTGTGGGAGATAGCCCTTGCCTTAAGGACCTCTCTGTTCAGAAGGCACCATGATTGCAGGGGCTACAAGTGTTCAGGCGATCAGCCTGGAGACACGCAGTCATTCTGGTATTTACATAATGCTCCTTGCTCAAAGGGACCTTATTTTGCCCCTAAAGTTAGGACTAAACTTAGTACAGGGCTTCGCACCACCTTGAGGAAAACAGGGCATGGGAAATACAAAGACATTAATTGGCTGAGAATAGGTCTCTTTTGGGGGCCAGTTATAGATGATATTGGTGTGTCTTTTTAAGTGAGATGAACTATGGTCTCTCATCCCTACATCATGCTGTCTGTATCTGACTTTTACTTGGCCTAGCACAGTCTTATGTGTGGGAGGGAGGTGAAGCTCCCTGTTTGGGCAGATTTTTGCCCAGAAGCCATATATTAACAACCTCTATCCCTTCCCTTTCATCCTCTGCTGTATATGCATCTTTAAACAGAGATAGCTGGGATGGGGAAGAATAAGCATGTTTTGGCTGCATCTAGCAAGTCAGGCCCTCGGCCCGTTCCCCCCGTGTGGGAAGTAGCCAGCAACCCTCCTGGGAACAGCCCTTGTCAACTGTCTGGGTAGATGAAGGATATCACTGTGGGGGAGTAGGAAGGTCAGTTACAAAAACTGGGCAAAAAATGTGAAAGGTACGATCTGGGAAGGTAATAATGAGTACCAACTATTGGATAGGGCTGGAGAATTGGATGGGCATCACTGGAGTTTTCGAGGAAGGGCCAGACCAAACTGATCCAGATGAATATAGAGACCTGATGTAAATCATGTTGCTTAGAGACTGTGCTGTGGGCCATTGAAGCAGTAGTAGGTCTAAGCATAGTTTAAAAGATTTATTATTAGAAAGTGTGCTCTATAATCCTCAAACTGCTATTGAAAACAAGAAAGCCAGATCATACTTTGAACTATTTCAGCCTTTGTTTCTTAAATAGAGGATGTATTATTTCTGCATTAATGTATAAAGTGTTAGCAACAGTCTAAGTCGGAAGTAACTCTTATGGTAGAGAGGCTAATTTTACTTGTTCTCTTTGTTTATACCCAATATTGTTGCTTTCATTATAATTTTCCTGATTACTTAAATACATCATAAATTGGATTTTACTGTGCAGGAGGCTTGTAAACATACACATTTATTTACCACAGACAATTATGGCAATATGGCACTTGTATAAAACCCAAGGCAATTTAAATGAATTATAGAAAAGATTTCTAAACATCTGAACTCAATGAAGTAAGGGAGAGAATCATTCACAAGGTAAGCTTAGCAGGATCTTAGTAGCATTTATGTCAGTCACACCTTTTGGGAGAAGCCTAAAAGCTTTGGTCCTTCTGAGCAAAAAGCTGTGCTGCTTTGTGCCAGCTAGAGCTCAGGCATAGTGTTACATGCCACGATTTATTTTTTCAGACTGAACTTGTGCATTCTTCCTATGACACTGACATTCTTTGCTGTAGCTGTTGCTATGAGAGGGTGGGCTTAGATGTGGGTAACTGAAATGGGAGGCTAGAAAGTGCAGGCTTCTCTCACGCTCTTCCCAGTCCCAGTGTGGTTGCACTAAGCAGTTAGTGCCGATCACTGCTGTAGGCACTGCTGTAGATAAAAGGCTTCATTAACTCAAGTATATCACTCAAGTCACATGCGCCTGTTGTTCAAAGTGTGCTTTGTGCATTAAGATTATGGGTCTGGTTCAGAAGCCTGTACTTACACATAATTCCTCCGAATGGACAGAGATGCATTTCTTCTATTCTCTTTTCCTGTTCAAGTATCTATATCCAAAATACACTGAGTGCGACAGAAGAGCCAAAGTTATCTTTCTTGTGAGTAACTCTGTAGTAATAAGGAAATAATAACTCCAGTGAAATTATATTCTTAGAAAAAGATGGCATCTGGAACCCGTCTTCTGCTAGCATGCAGAAACTCCTGAACAGCAAAAAGATTATTAGTTACATAACTCTCTTCCCTCCCGGAGGCCTAAGTGGCTATTATATTAGCACTTAATTTTCCTGCTGCCTTTCATGTCACACAACACCCAATAGATTTGTAATTACAATAGAGATATAGGTTTTGCTTACTGCAGCATGCCCAAAATGAAGGTGATGGTTATTGCTTCTTCTAGCTCGCTGGTGCCCTTCCTGTGTCAATTCCTTTCACTCCCATAATCTAAATAGCGTTTCACCTAATGGCAGGTTTCTGCATGACAAGTGTGTCAGTCTGGAGCATCCCTCCATGTAATGCTGAATAAGAACAAGTAACCAGGTGACATGGAGCAGAAAACTGTCTAGGAGAAGATTACATGCAACCAGAGCTAAAAGGTGGTAGGTGGACTGGGGGAGAGTTTTCCTGGAAGATTTCAAGTGTGCTGGGGTGGGAAGGATTTCAGATATCTGCAGAGAGCCTGGGGACTCACACTGCAGATTCTGACCCAGAATTGCACAGGGCGCAGTTTCTCTCTGGGTAAGTGCAACTTGTGTCTTTTCTTCTGTTAATTTAATGTTGACGGCTGACTTTTGTTTTGCAATCTGCCTGTTAATGAGGAGGGTGGCTGTTTTGATTCATCTTGCTGTGGGCTTATGGAAATTCCTTGTTTCTACCATGCTTTCTCCCAGAAACTAATTTCTATAGATCACTGTAAAATATGTACTTTCCAAGACGAGACAAGCCATGTTACTGAATTGGCCTTGGGACTTTTGTCAAGTTTGAATGGTGAGGTTTAATTTTCTGCCCCTCACCAGACACTGGCTTTGGAGACAGATATGGTGGCAGTTGGCATCAGGCATCACATTTCTGATTATGTATCAAAATGAGTGCATTTCTGCTAGTGGCACATAGCCTCTAGTTGAATCAATGCTTGAGACTGAGGGTAAGTTTGAAGTTGAGCTGCACATTTTTCAGCAAATACTAGACACATGGGGCAGATCCTAAGCCTTACGTGAGTCATTTTGTCTCCCACAGCTTCAGCAGAACTGGATTTGTGCTGTCTGAGAGCCTGTGACCATAGCTTGGCTGCTGTATCCCTATTTGCTTGTGTCTTGGTTTTGTTATGGCATAAATCAGAGCCAGCCAGGGTGCTTGGATAGCAGTGCTGACTTGTGCTCTGTTGCAAGAGAAAGTAAGCAAGTTGCATGGCTTTTCCCTGCACCCTGACATAAAAGGAGCATGATGACAAATTTATCACTTAACTGATGTTTGTGAAGTTTCTACTTGGCTCATGTCCCATGCATCTGTGGACTTGCACCCTGTCATGGTTTAATCCCAGCCAGCAACTAAGCCCCACCCAGCTGCTTGCTTGCTTCCTTCCTGGTGGGATGGGGGAGAGAATTGGAAGGGTAAAAGTGAGAAAACTTGTGGTTTGAGATAAAGACAGTTCAATATGTAGGGGCAAGAGCTGCATGCACAAGCAAAGCAAAACAAAGCAAGGAGTTCATTCACTACTTCCCACTGGCCGGCAGGTGTTCAGCCATCCCCAGGAAAGCATAGCTCTATCACACGTAACAATTTCTTGGAAAGACAAACGCCGTCAATCTGAATGTCCCCCCCTTCCTTCTTCTTCCCCCAGCTTTATATGCTGAGCATGACGTCGTACGGTGTGGGATATCCCTTTGGCCAGTTGGGGTCAGCTGTGTCCCCTCTGGCTTCTTGTGTACCCCCAGCCCATTCGCTGGTGGGGTGAGGTGAGAAGCAGAAGAGGCCTTGACTCTAAGTGCTGCAGTAACTAAAACAACCCTAGTAAGCAGCTGCACGCTTACTTGTGAGCATGGTCTACATTTGTATATGCAGCCCGATTACAGCAGCAGTTTTGCAAGTGAAACTGTTGATAAATTAGTGTGAATCTTGGGAGTGCATGGGTTAGTGTTTGCAGACATTAGTGCTTACATCTGCCTGCCCCACATCTCTTGAGACTGGCTGGGAAATTCCAATTTATTGTCATGCAATTTGTGCCTGATACTGGCTTGCCCAGGTCACAATGTCTTGACACAAGAATAGATATTGGAAATAAAATCTCTGACTCCAGTGTCATACTTTGACCTTACTTCTTCCTGTCTCTTAAAGCATATCTTGTCTAGACTCTGCTCTTCCCAGAAAGGTGGGACTAGATGATCCCTGAGGGCCCTTCCAACCTGTGATTCTGTGATTCATATTGGTCCCATGATAACACGAGGAGGGCTGCTGCTTTTTTGTACCAGAGCGGCACCTCTCTACATACACATCTTTATTGGGGTGCATTGTTATTTTCCCCTTCTAATTTTCAACATCAGTTTCACACACTTTCAACCTGCAGGACATGATATGCAGGTAGAGCATTTCATTCAGCTTTCTGTTAGGCACAAGACAAGCAGGGCTGTCCCTTCTAGGTTTCCCAGGACAGCCCTGCTTGCTTTTGCCAGATTTTGCTGATCTTATTGCAGTCCCTTGTGAGGATCTGTACAGTGAAAATCTCTTGCATAGAGCTGCCAGCTTTCCCAGCTGCTGGCAGCTGCCTTCCCCATCTCTTTCAGTTCTGCCTTCCCCTTTTGCAAAAACCTCACCTGCTAGGTGTGCATGAATCTGGTGTGTCAGCCAGAAAGGTGAGCTGCAAAAGTGCCTTTTGTGTGCTAGAGGTGGTTTCACCCTTGGCACATCTTTGGGGATGGCTGGTAGGGCTGGTACAGCCTGGCATGTGCCACCTGCCTTTTCTGCAACATTAATGGCTCTTTACTGTTATCCTAAGGGCCTGTGATGGCACCAATGCCTGCAACGCTCTTCATTTAGACCTGCGTTATTCCCCGTAGATGGTAGGTAAAATGAGGCTTTCTCTGCTGAAGAAGTTCCTTTTGGATGGAAGGCCCTCCCTTTCCTCCCAAATACCAATCCCTACCATCAAAGCAGCATGTGGCAAGGTAGAGCTTTGCCAAGTGCCCATTTCCCCTGAGCGCCCAACCTTCTATGCGCCCCCTTCTGCTGTGGTCAAGCAATGGGGTGGCCTGGGCCCTCCAACAAATACATAATGTTGCAGTGGATTGTGGGATGCAAATAAGGCTGTAAATGGGAGAGTGAAGGCAAAAGGTGGATGTCAGCTCTGGGGACAAGTTACTCTGTGTGCAGACCCCTCACTTCTATTATCTAGAGGCTCAGCCTGCCCTTGGTGCTGACAAGGAAAGAACTGACAGTTCTCCATGGGGCATTTTACTTTGGGTCTGCCATCTCAGAGAGACTGGAGTGAGGCCCCAGTCTTGCCACACAGCTTGTGGCGCAGATGTCGGTGTGTGGCACCTGCCTGCAGCAATGAGCCTTGCAAGGGGGTGCTGCTTCTGCTGTGGCCCTGTGCCCCACCATCAGCACATTGGGCTTGCCCAGCTCCTCCAAGGTAATGCTCAGAACAGCATAAAACCTAACACTATTTTTTCCTGAGTAGCAGAAATCTGCATTCTCTTTCACAGAAGAGTGTGATATAAATAATGACAAATCTCCTGAGAACAAGGGCTCGTAGCCTGGAAACCATCCCCAGGATGAGCTGTGGAGACTCTTCCATAAGCAGTAGAAATTTTTTATCTGGATTTTAGTGTGACAAGCCAAATAACTGCCTCTTCCCATCCTGAGAGGAATTGCCTAGGACAGCCACTGACTGCGCATTTCAGGGTGCTGGCTGGCAGGCTCCTGATGTTCCCTGTGGCTTCACAGCATCCTCCTGAAGTCCTGGGCAGTGCTAGGGGACACAGCTGCACCTGAGCTTATTCACTGAGGAAAGGTGTGTGCTCTTGTGGTGGCAGCACTGCAGCTCTGATGAGCAGAATGAAAAGACAGACCCATTGTGGTTCAGGTTTTTAAACGTCTGCAAGGGGTTCTTTTATGAGTGTTACAGCAAAGGAAATGTTCAGAGAGGCTTGCTTTCTGCTACACAAAAAGGAAGATCTGGAATCCCAGGAGGGAAAGGCAATCTTTGCTCTGAGATAAGATGCTGGCAGGCAAATGCTGGGTTTTTGCTTTCATTTCTGAGAGCCAGTGGACTACCCTGAAAGCATATCTGTGACAGCTCCTACAGGTCTGCAGACATTTGAATTCTAGACTGGTTTAACACTGTTGGTCATTGGCAATGGTATATTGCTGACCGTACTCAGAAGGCAATCTCCAAAACCGTCGACAGCCATAGGATTGCTATAGATGTGGACTCAATCATTACTACCACAGGTTAAGAAAAGGTTTTTAAAACAGCCCTGCTTGTGGTCCTGTGCCAGTCCAGTAGACAGGACAGATGATGCTTGGTAATGTTTTTTTCCAACCCAACCAAAAGAAGCCCTAGCAAAACCACATACATCCAAGCTGAGTCTTCAGGGTGAAATGTGTTTGTCTGTAATTTGATTTTTATGAGTTAACATCTGTTAAAGAAAGGCATTGCCATCTTGATGGCTTCCATGCAATCCCAGAAAGCCAAGGGCAGATACCCCAGTGACTTTGTAAGGCATTGGCTGGTGTAGCAGTATCTCACTTTGTGTGGCCTGATCGCAGTAGTTCCTGCATAGTGAAGGTTCAAGAGACACTGTCGCATAGCTTGTTGACCGCAGTTAGCCAAACTAACAGGATTTCTTCTTCTATTTAGTACAGGAAATACCTTTATGGATGCTGTAACTTCCTTAATTGCTGGAGGGAACACTGTGGTCCAGTGTCTCAAGATAGCTTTGGGCAATGTCATGATTTAAGGCAAGAAACAGGATGCAGGATCCCCTGATGAGGTGGGGATTATTTCCTTGGCTCCAGAACCACCTGCTTCTACTTTGGGCTGTTATGGGACTGTTCTGTCACATTTCTAAGGCCTCCTGCAAGGACTGTTTTGAAGGCGAGACTCCAGTTTCCTATTTCTGACATTCCCCACACTGTTTTACATCGCAGGTGTTTGCAGATGCATTTTTTTTAAAACTTTTGGCTATACAGCAGAGAGCTGCAATGTCCAAGAGCTCCCAGGTCACATTGGCCCTGAGCCAAACTAGCCTTGTCAGCAGCCCCGTTAGCATGGTCAGTGTGACTGCTCAGCACCCAGCATTTTTTAATTTCTTCCTTAATGAACTGAAGACAAGATGGGACTGCTGTTTTATTCATATTGCAGCTTTGCAAACATGGGCTTTGCTGTTTCTATGTGAGTGGCAGCCTTAACTTGGGAAGGGGCAGAAGTGAAGCTTGCCAGCTGCCTTTTCCTGTTATCACTTATCTCCCTCCCTGACCACTGCACAGGGATTGTGCTGTTTTGTTGCCTTACAACAGGGGTTGTAGCTATTTGTTGTCCTCTGGAGAAGACCACAAAGCTTGTCTAATGTTTCTCTCTTTTACATTCCCGAGCCATTTATTTAAATATCATTCATATATTGTGTGTTCAGTGCAGTTTTCTCCTAAAACCTATCCTAGAGAATCCCCTTCATAAATATACTCCCATATAACAGATGATAGGGGGTTTGGTGGTAGATCACAGCATGGCTGAGGTAAAGCCATTGGGTAGCAGAGAGTTCTCTTGAGCAGCATCTATGGCTAAGGACAGACAGCAGTCTGTGGCAGAGAAATTGCACTTGGAGAGCAAACATCAGGAAATAAACCTTTGCAACAGCCGTGTCTGCAATCTCGCATTGCTAGTGCTCCCATGACACGATGAGCCTTGCTCACGTGCTCCCCAGCTGGCTCAGTACAAAACAACCCGTTCTCGACGCTCGCCTGCTGCCGCTCAGCTGGGCAGCCGTGCTGTGCCCCTGCTGTGCCCAGGCATGTGGCTGCATTGCAGGGGCTTGAGCTGTGGTTTCCCCTGGGAGAGGCTGGTGCAGGCAAACGTTGCCCTGCTGCCAGGTAGCATGTGCCCTGCTGCCAGGCGGCTGTGGGGAAACTGCTGCTCCAAATTTCCTCCCTTCTTTCTGCATCTGGGGCGAATATGCTCATCTGGAAAAATTTAACCTCAGTGCTGATAGATTAACCCCCCATGGTTAATCCAGAGGTTAAGTTGAATGTTGATGTGACTGCAAGTCAGGCAGGATTTTGGCTTGGAAATGAAACTTTTTGTTGCGGTTCTCATTTCTGCGTGCAGCTGTGTGTGGAGTAGCTCAGACCAGCACAAGGTCCCTTTTTAGATGCCCATTTGATTAATCCTCACCCACTGCCTGCTCCCCTGTGGCTTCACCAGAGAGTGACTTTTCTGGTGCCAAGAACTTGTGCAGCAATATACCTGAGTTCACCACCCAAGGACTGTGAGGGCCTAAGCCAAATTCTTAATTGTATTTTTCTGGCAGATAGCCATAGCTTGGTCTTAAGGAAAAGAAGTCAAGTATTTCTAGCTCTCAGCTCTGTGTCAGTCCATTGTGGAGCAAAGCTGGGAAGTGCGGCTGGAGCTTACTTTGCTTCACTGGGGGGTAATGCCATTGATCCATGGGGAGGAAGAAAGTACCCAGGCTGCTGGGGTAGAGGGGGGAATGAGAGAAGCCAGCAAGCCAGCCCTAGCTTGCAGGAGGAGTTGAAGAGACCCTGAGGATGGAATAGCTGCCTTGGACCCATTGCTCCTGCCATATGTGGCTGAACTGGGAGGATAGTCCTTTTGCGGGTGGGAAGTGTTCAGGCCGAGCCCTGTTACTTTTGGCTTGTGCTGAACAATGGAGGTTCTCCTGTCAGACAAAACCACGATTTTTTTGACCACCTGTAAACAGGTCTGGCTGGACAGCTGAGCACAAGACGAATTTCACTGCATTACCCTTGTTGGAGAAATGGAGGCCCTGAGTTGTGCTGGGGAGAGCCAGTAGCTGCCATAAAGCACCACAAGGCCTGGCTAAACTCACTGCATGGTATAAGCATGATGTAGACAGAGGATTATCAGCACACACATCCTCTCAAAGGCCAATCAGGTATCATCCTCTCCTGGGTGATCTATTAGCTATTTTACAAGTCCATTGTAGATGGAGCCTCTATGGTTTTGTTTCCACTTGAGGGGAGGAGGGTTTATCTATCACCCTGAATTTCCTGCAGCATGTGGAACCTGTTCAGGAGCCATCTGCCTTGGATGCCTGGCCTGTGGCACCTCCAACACAAACATAAACCCTCTTATTAATTCCTTGTTTGCACAAATTGTTGGACAAACACAGTATTTCAGGCAGGTTGGTTGGCTGGTTCAGTAACTCTTCACCACCCTCCATAAACAAGCACTTTTTTTCAGAATTTTATTCAGGAGTAACTTGGGGCATGTATGAGATAGTGCCTTCCTTGACAAAAGGCAATTGATTCTCCTCCAAAAGCATGTTTGCTCCTGCAGGAGAGCAGAGTTGGAGGTGAAGCACTTTGCACTCGCCTACACTCATGAGAGTTTACCAGATAGGGCTGTCCCCACCAGCCCCAGTATTTCAGCAATGCTGTGGAGTGAAAAGCACTGGCTGGCTAGTCCCTTAACATCTCATCTGTCTCCTCCTCTTTCACCTCTGAGCCACCCAGGAGGGATGCAGAACTAAGTGGCCAGAGTGGCTGCTGGGGACTTTGCTTTGTGGCCTGGTGAGGTACCATGCCAGGGCTGGTCATCTGCATCCACCTGGGAAAGGGGAGATGTGAGTGGTGAATTTGAGTGCCGAACATCTGAATCCTCCCTATTACACACACTTCTGTCCCCCTGCCTAAAAACTCCCTCCCTCAGTTTCAGTCTGTACAGATTCAGAAGGCTTGATGTTGCACCATCTGAACAAAGGTGGCAATGTGCAAGCAAGCCTAGGATGATGGTGGCTTTGCAGTCACCTCGTGTGGGTTCATGGCCAGGAATTGCCCAGCACTGCTGCATTTCTCCTTGGTTCAGCAAAAGTTGATGGGTTGATGAATTCAGGGGAAAATCATCTGCCTCTGGCTAGGATCTGTGCACACATGGACTTCTCCTTATGGTCTATTCATTTTGGTTCAGCACAAAGATGGGTTTTCTGTAGGCTCAGCCTGATGGGGAGTTGTATTTGTTCCCCATTGCTCTGTAGATGAGAGCCTGTGGCACATATATATATATATATACTTTGTCCTAACTGTGGTCCATCCCCAGGCTGAAGCAGCTTTCCCTCTATGACTCAGACTGCACAGAGGATTGTCAGAGTCTTGGAAAGAGCCACATATTCTGGGGAATGAGAATTCATGGGCTTGCAGTGGCAGCATAACACATGGCAACAAAGCCACATAAATATTTATTGGTGAACAACTGGGGGCAAGAGCTATTGTCACAGTAGAGCAGAATCAGGGTAGGATCCATGATTCAGGATGCTAGAAGCCAGAAGAAACAACTCAGCCATGGATATACAAAATGGTACTCAGCCAGCCAAGACCACCGGGAGGGATGGGCGGAGGACAACAGCCCAGCTTTTTTTGGCCAGTGTGCACAGTTGTGCTCAAGTGTTGCTCAGTGGAATAGCTGGGGTATTATTATTAAAAAAAAAAACTTTTCCTGGAAAGCAGCATTTTACAGCCCAATGGGTGTAAGCCATATCCCCACAGCAGGTTGACACACTGCTGGTGTCTGGAAGAGGCTGTATACTCATTTTCTGTGCAGGCTTATTTAGGGGATTTGTGGAGAGAAGAGCATTATTTGATTCTCCACATTGTTTCCTGGGACCAGCGTGAGGCTTAGGAACAGTGAACTTTGTCCGACTTAGCATTTCAAAGCAACAAGCTTCTGATGTTCTTCTATACCTCAGGAGCAAGATGTCTCCGTCCATGTGGCAGCTGGATTTTCTTCATCCCACTTGTGATGTAGATACAGACAACTGGCTCCAATGTGTTAAAGAAAATCATGGCACTGGCTTACAAATGTAGCTATTCCTCTGTGGTTGCAACTTATTCTCGGGTAGAGGAGCTAGCTGTAAATTTTTTGGCTTGCTTATGTGCTTTCAGCACTCAGAACAGGCTGTCTGTGCTGCTGAGGATCAGCATAGATGTTCCCCAGGTCATACCCCCTAGTGAATATTGGTTTATATAGATGTGAATCATGAGCATCTCCTAGTGCTGCATAGCGGGGAGGCGCAGGAAGAGATTATCCCATGGGGACCCCTGGGCTTTGGTTGAAATCTCCAATAACTAATTGAAGCTATAGCTTAGAAGCTGTTGTATGAAGCTTTTGGTCATCTTTGTGTGCTATATCTTATATATTGCATGTTGGGAACTTTTGTCAGTCCTTATTACCCAGAGCTACTTCTTCAGGTCTGCCACTTCTGTAAGAGTCTTTCTTCATCAGCTAGCCTAAAGTCTCAAGACATCTTACAACAATACCAAATGACAGCATGGTTGGAATACTTATGTGATAGCATCATCTGTCACTCTTGAACAACAGCAACAAAGAAATGAGCAATAATTCAAACTGGAGCAGAATAAGAACAGACAAAACAAGATGGGATATTGTAAACCTATGAATCCCTAACAGGAAAGTGGATATCCAAGCCCTGGGCCTCCATAGAGCTGCATGTGCCAATACCATGCTCTGTGTGAAGATCAGACATGTCAACCACAAGCAGAAAAAGGAGGAAAACATAGGCCCACTGTTAAACGGAAAAGGAGAGTCAATCACCAATGATGCTGAAAAGGCAGAGGTCCTCAACACCTTCTTCACCTCTGTCTTTACCAACACTGTTGGGTCACAGGCTTTGGGAATGAAATTGCTGATTGATCCAAATGCCGACCCACCATCAGTGAAGGAAGAGTTAGTACATGAATTACTACAGGAGCTTGACCCCTACAAAACAATGGGCCCTGACGCCATCCACCCGAGGGTGTTGAGAGAGCTGGCTGACATCACCACAAGGCCACTCTTCATAATCTTTGAGAAGTCCTGGAGAACGGGGGATGCCCCAGAGGACTGGAGGAAGGCAAATGTTACCCCTATCTACAAGAAAGGCTTGAGGGAGGATCTGGGTAATTATAGGTCCATCAGCCTTACTTCCATCCCTGGGAAAGTTATGGAATGAATCCTCCTGGGGGCCCTCTCAAGTCAAATGAAGCACGTGACTGGGAAAAGCCAACATGGCTTCACTAAGGGCAGATTGTGCTTGACAAACCTGGTGGGCTTCTATGACAAAGTGACTTGCCTGGTTGACATGGGTGGGTGGTGGACATTGTCTACCTGGACTTTTCCAAGGCCTTTGATATGGTCCCCCACAGTCTCCGCCTGGAGAAATTGATGGGTTATGGCCTAGACAAGTGGTTTGCGCAGTGGGTGGGGAACTGGCTGATGGGCTGCACCCAAAGGATGGTGATAAATAACTTCTTTTCCAAGTGGCAACCTGTCACAAGTGGAGCGCCCCAGGGATCAATGCTGGGCCCAATGTTATTCAACATCTTTATAAGTGATCTGGATAATGGCATCAAGTGTAGCCTGATGAATTTTGCTGATGACACCAAGTTGAGTGGGGAAGTAGACACTCCAGAAGGGAGAGCTGCTCTGCAGGGAGATCTGCATAGTCTGGAAGAGTGGGCCAGCCAGAACCTTATGAAGTTCAACAAGGAGAAGTGTAAGGTCATGCACCTGGGAACACATAATCTGGGAGTGCAGCAGAGACTGGGATCCACCTGGCTGGAGAGCAGCTCTGTGGAAAGGGACCTGTGGGTCCTGGTGGACAGGAAGCTCAACATGAGCAAACAGTGTGCTGCTGCGGCCAGGAAGGCCAACAGGGTGCTGGGTTGCATCAAAAAGGGCATCGCCAGCAGGGCTAAAGAAGTAATCATCCCGCTCTACTCAGCGCTTGTCAGGGCACACCTGGAGTGCTGTGTACAGTTCTGGTCCCTGCTCTACAAAAAGGATGTGGACAGGCTGGAAGGGGTCCAGAGAAGGGCCACCAAGATGATCAAAGGACTGGGAAGCTGCCATATGAGGATAGGCTGGGAGAACTGGGTTTGTTCAGCCTTGAGAAAAGGAGGCTCAGAGGGGATCTCATCACCATGTACCAGTACTTAAGGGGTAGCTACAAAGAAGATGGAGACTCCCTTGGAGTCCCATGGAGAGGACAAGGGGAAATGGATACAAGTTGCTCTTGGGGAGATTCCGATTGGACAGGAGAGGGAAATTTTTCATAGTGAGGACAGTCAACCATTGGAATAATCTCCCTAGGGAAGTGGTTGACTCGGCCATGTTGGACACCTTCAAGGGTCGTCTGGACAGGGTGCTGGGCCATCTTGTTTAGACTGTGCTCTTCCTGGAAAGGTTGGACTAGATGATCCCTGAGGTCCCTTCCAACCTGTGATTCTGTAATCACAGAATGGTTGAGGTTGGAAAGGACTTCTGGAGGTCATCTGGTCCAAAGTATTTTGGTGAAAGCCATGACACAACTTCCTCCTAGTCTACCTAAGTCTTGGAGGTTTTAATTGGATTTGCTTGGGTACAGATAATTTAATAAATGGTACTTTCACTATAATTCCACAAATACAGAGATAGTGGCTTTACAGCCATTTAAACTAATTTGTAAAGACTCCAAGTAACTTAATAGTCGTAGCAGTTGAGAAAATGTTCAGCTTAGAAATTCAAAACTTGGAAATACTGTCTTGTCATTGTATTCAAGATGTTTTCTGTACTGCATTTCAGCCCAGAGTAAATTAGCAGTGGAAGAAGGAAAGAAGTGGGAAGAAAAATGCAATAGAATTTGTAACAAAATGGCAAAACCCAGCTTAAAGCCATAAGAATCACATATGTTAGCAAAAAGGACCTTGTCACATGCATCAGGTGCTTTCTTTTCCAACACCATGGCACAGCCCCATCTCACGTTCTGTCTCTGAGACACAGGTGCAAAGGAGATGGGTGGCTTGATGCAATTTATCCATGCAGCCAAGAAATAATGTTCCTTGCCCTGAGGTACAGGCAAGTCCAGTCATGGATTATGTTCTTGGCTTTGCTCAACCCACAGCCGCCACTTATGTTGGTATGTGGTTTCCCAATACCAGCTGTGACTTGTCCTCCAGGTGGTAAGTTGCCCCATCACCTCTGGCCAAGCCTCAGCCACATGGCCAAACAGAGGGCAGTTCCCCAGCCTCATCTTCTGGTTGCCTCAGATTTTCATGGGAGGCTTGTCCCAAGTATTTCCAGTGCCACACCATCTCAGCAGGATGTGCTGCCCAGCCCTTAGGTGCGTAAGTACCTCTGTCTCAGCAAGTGGTGTCCCTCATTGGGCACTCATTTTGGTCGGAGCCAGCACAGGGGCTCCACTGAGCTGCAGCATTCAGTAATTGGCAAGGACGTGTTTGGAAATAACTCATCTGAAGTATACTTGTAGAAAAAGTGTAAAGGAATAAAGTGTTAATGATGAGAAGCATGTAGCCCTTCTAGATATACAAGGTTATTCTTCTACAAAGGACTCTGTAACACTGTAAATTCCAGGGTTATGGGTGAGTAACTGAGACTGGAATATGACCACTTATGCCTGAAAAATTCCTTGACTGTTATTAGAATGGAAATAATACAAATGATTATTTTAAAATAAGGCTAGCTGGGCTTGGGAAATTCCCATTTAGATAGTAAGAAATGGTAATTTTAAGTTCACCAAGCAAACATAATCTTTCTGCACAAGTGCATATCTTATATTCAGTAAGTCAAGGTTCCTGGGGAAAATGACAAGTATAATTAAAACCTGTCTCATCATGCATGCACACAGGGGAGGGCAAGCTGTGACTGTAATGGTAACTGCTCATAGCAGGTGTTTTAATATGGGGTATTAAATGAAAATTCCTGTGTTTATTAACCCAAATATGCTCCTGTATGCTTCTAACAGTGCTTCTGTGATGTGTTGCAAACAAGGCTGAACTTGAACTATATCTTTCATCATAAACGTTTGTTTTCAGAGGTACAAAACTACCTACCCTTAGCTGAGACCGTTACAGGGACCTGGACCACTGCTGATGCTGAAAAATCTTTTGCACTTCGTAGCTCTGGAGGTTGATATTTTTCTTGAAGGTGCTGAAGATCTTGGGCTTGTTATGGTGTGGTGCGGAACCTCCACAACTGGGGGGGAGAGGAGGAAACATTGCCAGAAGTGCTGTCATCTATTGCCTGAAACTGTGAGAGGATGAATGGGATCAACTACATTTTTAATAAAGAGGCACACAAGGGGAGGAGGCAGAGCTGGAGCTGGGCACCGGCTTTGGAGGTGGTTGGGGATAGCCTGAGCCTGATGTGTCACTGCAGAAGGGCAAGGTGCTGGGTCTGAAGGAGGGGGAGGCTTCGCTCTACTCTTCCCCTTTGACACTTGATAGTTCCCAGGCACCTGCAGTGCTGTGAGACTATGTGGGCTTTTATGACTTTTATTTCAAGTTCATTTCTTATCTGCTGCCAGAATTCTCCCAAGGAATGTAGACAAGAGGTGGTAAATGGTGATTAATTTAGACAACCTAAGTAGAAAACTCATGATGGGCTCCCCATGTAGTACAAGAAATTAACGGCTTGCTGGTGTCCTTTTGTGAGTGAATTGTGTAGCCTGGTTGTTTAATGGAGTGTTTAAAAATTGTGTTGACAATAGCCTATGAATAATGTAAAGAGGAATAATGAAATATCTTACTGCTAAGAAACTGCTGATATACCTGGGAACTTTCCATCAGATGTGAGAACAATTTTGAAAACACTGTCTTCTTGGGATGCCCTTTATTTACGGTCTTGCTGCTTCAGAGATTGCATTCGCTTTTTAGATACTGCGTGTGAAGGTGCCCTCCACCACCTCTGCCTCTGTCTTCCAGCTTCACCTGATTATCTTTGCTTCTGTCTGTAAAAGATCCTGAATTTTGATGAGTTTAGGCTTTATTAAATGAGCATCGTAAGTATGGAGATATTTGCTGTGCGGCCTTCAGCCATTCTAGGTATCTGCACCAAGGCACATTGCATCAAAGGAAGATGGATGCTGGTTTAGTGTCATGGAAATGTCCCGTGATGCAAGAAGCAGAAATAGGGCCAAGTGATTTGGAAAAAAAGACCAATGTTTCTTCTGCAGGGTTTTGGAGCACGGGCTCTTTGCATGAGATAAGCAACCCCAGTGTCACATGTGGATGTTCAGATTTTGATGGACTTTGCAGTGTCAATCCAGTTCTCATGCCTCAATTTTTCGCCATGTCCTCCTCCAGTGCATGAGGCCTCTGAGTGCTTTGGCCATGACTAGTGGCAAGTCGTGATTGTAAGCAAGTAAATATTGCTTGACCAAATTGATTAGAAGATTGAGAGTGAACCCCTGCTTGCAGGAGAGCTCTGGAAGTTGCACTGCCATAGCTGCAGGAGGAAACAGGCCTCCTAAAAGACCCCAGGACGTACCTGATCAACATTGCAGGCACATGAGGCAATCACACTCTCTTCCTTTCCTCTTTGTTTTGGCCCTCAGCTGCACTCCAGGAGAAAATAAAATTGTAGCTTTGTTTCTCCTGCCAGGTTTTTCCCACCTGCACTAAAACGCAGAAATATCACAGAAAGCAGGTGAACACAGTGTGTATCTTACCACTGTCCAGGGTGGTCTCAGCTAAGTGTACGGTAAGAGCAGGCCCAGCTTGTGGAGTGTGTAGCTGTGTGCCCTGCCTCTGCTGTGGCTTTGTTATGAGTAGCCTACTGCTCATGCTGCATTTTTGTGTCTGGATTTACACAACAGAGCCCTCAGTCAAAATATTTCCTGCAATATGGGCAGTATATTATTAGTGTAATGCTAGAACAAAGCAACATGTGACTGGTGTTGATATTAGTCAGCTGAGGAAGTGACCTCCTCACCTGGGAGGTTTATGTGATGAGTTTTGAAATCATGTGGTGGTGCCAACAGCAAGCTCCTGGCATGAGGCTACAGGGCAGGAGAGAGAATGGGCTAGAAGAGAGTTGGTTTCCTCAGGGTGATAAGCAAGTGGATTCACCAAAATGGGAGGGAAGATTTGCAATGTTATTGGCTTGATTACTTGGCTTGATTAGGATATTCCTGGGGAGTGCAGTATTTTTGCAGCTACCGGAAAGGTGTATAGAACGGGTTAGTCTAAACACAAGATAGGTGGCAAGGACCACCAGAGGAATTTGACTCATGGCCTAAATGTTTTCAGTAGAACAAATAAAGAGAAAAGGTATCTAAAACTTCCGCCATCTCCACCACCCAAAACCCCTCCTGCCAGCCAAGAAGTGTTTTCAGCAGAGTGGGTCACAAAGGTCTAGGCTGAGGATCATGGTCAAGTTCAACCAGCCTTTCTCAGGATAGAAATGCTGCTAGATGACAGTGTACATGAAAGAGCAGCTTTCAAACGGAGGGAGACAGTTCTTTATTCCACTGATGCTTCTGTTGATCCTATTAATTTCCCTTTTTTTAATATTTGTTTCTTTTAGGTGAAGAGTGAAGGCCCCAAACTGGTGCCCTTCTTTAAAGCCACTTGTGTCTATTTTGTCCTCTGGCTGCCAACTTCTAGCCCATCCTGGTTCAGTGCCCTCATCAAATGTCTGCCCATCTTCTGCCTGTGGGTTTTCCTCCTGGCTCATGGAATTAATTTCTTAGTGTCACACCGGAGTGCCAGCCGCATCCTAGCAGGACTCATATTCTCGGCAGTGGGAGACGCCTTTCTCATCTGGCAGGAGCAGGGCTACTTCATTCATGGTGAGTGCAGTGTCAGTCCTAAAGGGATGCCACAGTGTCCAGCTTTTATTCTCTTTATTTAGTAATGAGTTGCTGGGCCACATGTTTTGTTTATTAATGTACAACTTAAGCCCCAGGCAGTGGGAATCAGTCATACCTTGACTAACGTCCATCATGGTTAGAGGAGTCACACTATGGGTGAGTCTTTCTCCTGAGCTTCTCTTGAGGTCAGAGTGGTAGTTGGGGCAGGTTTGGTTCCCTGTCATGTGCTCACAGCATCTCAGCTGGCTGGAACTGGGAAGGGGGCATGGGCAGGATGCCTGGGTAAAAGAAGGAAATGCTCACAGTACTCTGCAGCTCCCATGAAGCTAAGGGAAGTATCTACCTACTCTCTCTCTGCAGGGAGATATGTCAGCCCTTTGCTACAAGGATCAGAAATAGGACATATGGTGCAAAGGTCCTCAGTGAAGAACAGCTGGAGAGGACCCTTTTGTTTTTATAGACAGCCTGTAGCCTGGGGGAGGCATTTAAGTGGATGCTAGAAACCAAAGCATCAGAAATCTTGTCCTACTTGCAGGTCCATCAGTATGAATCATGCAGCCTGTTGTACAAGACATGTCTGTTCTGCAAGGCGTGTAAATGACGGCGAATCAAGGACAAACCTTACCATAGTGGCCTGTTTTCTCTATAGAAAGATCCACATCTCCCAGAGCAAAACAAGCTTGTTTTATTTTGCTAGTTTGCAGACTAGAACATAATGATTTAGATTAATCATTTAAAGCCACGTTGAACCTGCCTGCAGCCGACACTCTCCCTGGCCTTGGACTGTCACAAAAAATCATCAGCAGTTAAGTCCTTCGCTAAAGTGACTGGTGGGGTTTCTGAAGTTAATTCAACCAACCAGCACAGGGATCTCATGTATCACCCACCATTAACTGGGTGCTGTGACTGGCCCACTGGAAAATGTGGTGAGATGAGGGAACTTTTCTGACATGTGCTGCTGTCAGCTATGAAAGTCAAAGACTTATTTTTCCCCCTCTCATAAGGTCAGTATTTGGTTTTATTCTGGGATTCCCACAGGCTCACTCTTTATGAGAGGGAAGTGTGTGAAATGCCAGACATGAAAGGCTAAATGCTCTGAATCTGGTTTTAATCCTGCTTCCCAAGGGTTTATCCCAATCTCATTAAAAGTTCATGTAAAAATTTTTACTGGTTTTGGTGGGGTTTAAATTAAGCCCTGAGGATTGTATCTGTCTGGCTGAACCTTGGGCATGTTGCTGAGGAGCTCCAGCTTTCTTTTGGGGTGTCATCCCCTCTGTGCTTAGTGTTGGCATTCCCACCATTCCCAGCTTAGTGCAGGTTGCCTCAGCCTGACAGCTTGTGCTTTGTTTTTGCCTCCTGGAATTGGTCCTTGAGCTGTGGCTTGGAAAACATTCAAAGCCTGATCCTCACTGTGACCGTTTTTGTACATGGACTGTTCTGAACTTCTCCATTCCCACGTAGCTGGGATATCTCTGAGTTGCCTCTCCAATTTAGCGCTAGAGGCAGGTCAACCAGTCACGGCAATTCAGAAACTGGTTAATTTTATTTTAATCTGCAAATAAGATGGTTTTTCAACACTAGTCTCATAACTGAGAAGTGGTGCTTTGAGGGTTTAGGCACATTTTTCTTCTTAAGGAGAAGAAAAGCTCTCTTGGAGCATTTTGAAAATCTCACCCTTCATCCTGGCTGTCTCCTGCCTGATTCCATTCATGCTAATCCAGGCTACCATCTTCCGTAGTGAAGTGTTAACATTTGCATTTCGGCTGTTAGCAGATAAAGCATACCACCCCACTTCATCCTTCACCTCTCCCGCAAAACGTATTTTCTCCTATTTAAAACTCAGCAGGCTGCTGTTGTTGACAACTGACAATATTCAACCTTTTGACGTCATCGTTTGTGGGAATTTGAAATTTCAGGAGAATAAGAGGAAATACTAGATAAAAATGTACTTTCTGTTCAATTTCGATGTCTTTCAGGCTAAAAAAAAAATAGGGTTGGGAACTGGGCTGATTTGAATAGCTTTTGAGACAATGAGTTTATAAAAGGACATTTGTCCATTACTTTATAGGGAAGTGAGAGCCTGGGAACCTACTCCTGGCACACTTGAGTTTTTTTCATTTTTGCTGTTTCAGTCTACTAATAACATGCTATTCTCTGACTAGTATCTTACTGCATGTAGAAGATATTTTACAGTGTTAACACCCATCTCCTTTGATAGCAGGCACTTAGAAACAATGTATGCTTTTGGTGAAGAAGATGGGGACTAACAAAAAGGATTTATTGCCAGCCTGAGGGGAAACTCAAGGGGCAGGGAGGGGGAAGGAAGAGGACAGAGAGGAGAGGGGCTGCTCTGCCTGATGTGGTTGGGAGGGTCAAGCCAAAGGCTGAGAAATGCAAGAGGAATGCACCCCCTTCCCTGTGCAGCTCTCACAGGTTTCCCCAGTTCCTGGTTTGATTTGTGGGTGTTGAATGAGCAAACCTGGGAGCTGACTCTCTTGTTTGTGACCGGCCTCACCACATATCACAAAACTCCTGCCTTTCTGAGTTTCTGCTTGGCTGCCACGTCCTGCCCTCCTCTTCTCCTCCTCCTTTTTGCCAGCTGCCTGCATGAAGGAAAACACATTCTTCAGTTCCCTATCCCAGAACTGTCCATATAATGCCTTTGAAGGAAAAACCACTTCTCATTGCTAGGGTGAACCACCCTACTGCTTACTGCCCCCAGGGCTCTAACCTTTCCTGTGCTATAAAACTATAAACAGCTCTTGTCCTAAATCCCTCCTTGGTTTCCTCAGTGCTGTGCCCATGATGTGTAATAGCTCTGTGAAACATCAGCTTCTCATTGCCCTCCTTTGCACTTGTCTTCCTTCCCCTTCATACTGTCCATTTTTTCCAGCCTCACCTTGCAGACCAGGTCCCCACCCGCCCCCTCCCTCCTGTGGGTTCCTCTCTCATCCCAGCATGGCTGAGCTTTCACTGGATGTCCCATCTGGTCCTCCTCAAAGGCAGGGATACACTTCCTTTTCTTTGAGCTGCCTCAGCACAGGAATATTGTGATGAAGAAATGTCTGCCAGCAGCAGGTTTTAGTGACTGCCCTTGACACCACAGCATCATGCTTTAAATGTAAACAAGTGCCCTGCTGGAGGACTCAGCTTCCCAGATTCTTTTCTCCACTTCATGCTTTAGAGCTGCATGAAAACTTCCAGCTACCCTAACCCTGCCAGGATAAAGTGGAACAGCCTGCAGCTGCACCACGTGCAGGTCTGGGAACCAGAGGACCAGAGGAGCTGGACTCAGTTTGGACCCTGTTATCTACAATTGGCCCGACAACTAGTAGTCAGCAGCTGTACCAACACATTGAGACATTTTTTTTTGTCAAACGGATTAGTGGCAAGTGAATAACATATAGGCAGTACGTTCCAACACTCGCATCTGGCATTTTTCAGGGGTGTTGCACTTCCAAAGGGAAGCTGGCATTTTATTTTCACTGGTTGATTCCAGCTAAGGTTCATCTGAATCTTGCAAATAGCCATAAAATTGTTGGCAGATCACATTGGTGCAGTCCCTGAAATATGCCAGCTGCTTACTTCCAGCTTAGGTTTCTCCTAACTATGGGCAGAGGTGGAGTAGAAGCCGGATTTAGTCCCTGAGTGCCTTTGAGTTTCTGGCTACATACAGTCAGGCTTTGTGTCTGGGTTTGAAGGGATTGGTATCTTTTTTCACATTTTGTTCCTACACTGCTCTGATTCCAGCGTTACTGTTCCACACGTGACCTATGAGCAAAACACGTTGGATAGTTAGAGGGGATGATCGTTGGTCTGCTTTGCCGCCAACCTTCCATCCAAAGCAGGGAAGGAGGAACCACCTGAAAAACAGGCTTTTTTCCTTCTGCAGCAGCTTAGTTCCCCTGGCCTCAGCAAAAAGGCTTGCATCTTGGCTGCACTTGTACATGCGCTGGGGCTTTTTCTTAGGCCAGGAGCTTGGTGCTAAAGCTGATCTCCTATGCACGTATGCTATATTAAAGTAGTCCCAAGTGGTCAGTACGGTTCCCACTGAAAGTGTTAACGGTTGTAATGCTGCAAGTACACCTAAGCCTGTGCTTGTTGTGGTATATTTAAAATCCAGCAGAGCCACATGTTTTCTTCTGCTACCAGCTGCCAGTCACTGATGAAAGGTCACACTTGCCTCTTTCCAGGTCTGCTGATGTTCGCCATCACACACATCCTGTACTCTTCAGCCTTCGGCATGAAGCCTTTGGACCTCAAAGCCGGCTTGTTGATGGGCCTCGTTTCCAGTTCCTGTTATGCCTTCCTGTACTCCTACCTCTCAGGCCCATTCACCTACCTGGTAGCTGTCTACATTGCCTTGATTGGCTTCATGGGCTGGCGAGCGGTTGCCGGCATGCAGCTGTGCAATGACCTCTGGACGTGGACGAAGCTCTCGGCCTGCATCGGTGCGATGCTGTTCATGGTGTCAGATCTGACCATTGCACTTAACAAGTTCTGCTTTCCTGTGCCCTACTCACGCTTCATCATCATGGCTACTTACTATGCAGCCCAAATGCTCATTGCACTGTCAGCTGTAGAGAGCAGAGATGAAGAGGACTTCAGAAAGAGGAGCTAGGTGGAGTGCCAATAGTCTGTGAACAATGTGGGTTATATCTCAGGTGCTGTAGCTGCATTCACCCCTGAGAGAGATCTCCATTTCTCTAGGCACATTGGTGATGTTGATTTTGCTTCTTTGAAGCATTACCTTTGGGGCTTTTTTTTCAATGGCTTTCTCTGAATACAGCTTACTTCGGTGTGGGATCTGCATCAGAAAGCTTAGACTGTCCCTGCAGTAGCTACTCATTCAACTTTTCCTCCTTGGAAGTGGTGTACTACTGCATTTTACTAGTCTTGAAACTGATGCTGGAAGAGGAGGGCTGATGGAAAGGAGGTTTGGCCATGCACTGTGCTAGAAGACTTGCTTTCAATAGTAGGCAGAGAGGCACAGATCTCTGCTAAAGTCATAGGTAAAAATGAATTTAACTGATGTTTGTCTCTTTTAGTGCATTACAAACTCAAACTGGAGCTATTGCCTCTGCTGAAAGTAAGCCTGGAGGTAGAGTAAAAACAGTATATCCAGATGAGGGCTGACTTTTGGAGTCAACGACAGCATGTGGGGCAGTGCCCAGCAGAACCAGAATGAAATCAAAACACCAAGCAGAGAGCACAGAGCACGAGGTGCACTGACATACAGTTCTGTGTGCTTTGATCGCAGCTGATCACTGCTCCAGCCCAGGTCTGTAGGTGCCCGTCAGTGTTGCCACATGTGGCAGAACAAGGAGTTCGGTGGGATTTCAGGGACATCTAGGTAACCAGGCCAGTGCATTCTCCCCCGCCATACGTGTGCACAGTTACACAGTATCTGCAGCCACCAGTGACAGGTGAGATGTAATGGGCACATGAGGAACTTTGAATTTTGCAGCAGGACTTTGAGCATGTGTCTTAGTAATGTATGTCCTAATTGTCCTTAGTATGGCACACAGGAATCTAACCATTATGCCTCCTTTTCCCAGTATCCTAACAAATACTATTCCATATACATATGAAGCTTTACAGTACTGTGGCTTGCATTAGCTCTTGAATCTTCATGTGAGCATCTCCCATGGTCAAGGCCCTGATTTTGGGTGTATATTGTTGTGTTTTGTCAGCTGGTTGTCAACAATCAGCTTTGCACTGTTTCTGGAAAGCTCCTTTTCAGCAGAGCTTCCTGAAAATGCTATCCTGTGTGCTTGAAATGCCTGCTGCTTCCTTCTTGAACTCACATGGATGCAATAAGAATGTGAGAGCCATCAGGGCTGGGAAAACCTGTTTAATTCTGATCCAAATTCTTTGGTTGGTTTGTGTGCCAATCTGCTGAAGCAAGATTACTTCAGACTTCTGACTCTCTTAAAAAGATATAGGAAGAGGTTTCCCTAATTTTTAATCTGAGATTATCTGTGATCATATCTATAGTTTTTTCCTCTTATTTAGGATATCTGACAGCAAGTTCTGTTTCTGTTTTAAACTATCTGGAATGTGCTTTTTCATTCTGTCCATCCTAGGGCTGCTCCCATGGGCTGCAATGTTCCCCCAATCACTTCTTTTAAGACGAGAGTGCACTCAGGTGTGCAAAAGAACCTTGCTGAGGGTTTCTGCACCTCTTCAAACTTGCAGCTGAATTGGGACAACCAAAACACTGCATGATTCAAATCTGCGCGTGCCCCAACAATCCCTTGCGCATGCTCATATGGGCAGAGCAAACAGGAGGGGCAGCCCTCCAGACAGCCTCCTGGGCTGAAAATCACCATGGTCTACATATCTAGCATGCCCAGACCATTCCAGGCAAAAGCCTGGCACTGACTCCCTGGCACAGTTGGCAGAGGATGAACTCCTGTTTGTGAGGAGGGTGGCAGGATCAGGGGGCAGCTGAGGCAACCCTACCAACCCTGCTAGCTTTTCCCTTTGTATTGAGAAGTGTCAAGTGGGTCTCCTGCTCCTCCCCAGCCTCGTGTGGTGGGCCTGGGTGTCGAATAAGCATTACTTCCCCACGACTTCTGCATCAGTGCAAATGCAGCCAGTATTACAAAAATCTAGGTTAACCATCCTGACGCTGTGGAATCATCTGCTGCTTTTCAGACAGAGATCAGAAAGGTCAGCTGCATTACTGGGAGGGAAAGCATTGTAAATAGCACAGCCCCGTGTAATCTCTTCCCTTTAATGCTGTTGTGTAATATTGTCAGTATTCATTCACTGGCACACCAGGGTCCGTCTGGAGTAAACTGCTAAGGGAATTTAGAGCCATACAACAACTTCATTCATCAGCATTGCTTATCTCCTGGCCACAGCTTGAACCCTGCAGCGTGGCTCTCTGCAGATGTCACCTGCTGTTACTCAGCTTGACTGTTTGCAAATCTCTTCCTGTAACAGACTGACCCAGCTAAGAGGAACCCCACTGTCCTCCCAGCATGCCAGCAAACAGCACATTTCAGTCTGATTTACAGCTCCTTGCCATGGGTCAGTCCAGCACACTCAGTCCTTAGCTAGCAGTTCTTCAGAGGAGCCTCCCACCCTGAGCTTCCCATTGCTTTGATGAAAATGTGTGTGTGATAAAGTAACCTTTATTTAAAAGTTAGAATTTTGATTATCTCTTTCTTTCTGTCTAGAAATGAGTAGTCTTCAATTTCCCAAAGATGGCTGAGTTGCTTTTCTGCGTGCTTTTTCATCGTGGCTTGCTTTGTTATTCTGTTCCACCATCGACTACTGGATATTTGCAGAAAAGGATCTTTTAACTGTTATTAGGAGGCCTGCCATCTCCTCTCTGCAGGCCATCAGAGGTGCAGCTTCTGGTGGCAGAGGTCTCTGGGTGGCTCTGGCTGGGACAGCAGAAACGTGCAGGCCAAGTGGGCTGTTGTTCCTTTGCTGTCCCCTCACCAGGAGCAGACTGGCTGGGACGCATCCTGGCCAGCCATGCTGGCTCTGTCCCAGCGCTGCAGTGGCTTCAGTCTTCCCAGGAACATGAGGCAGAGCCCTCAGCATAGACAGTCAGGGAGAGTCCTGGCTGGCTTGAAGGGTCACCAGCAAAGGCTCTCAATCTTCAAAATCTCTCTCCTGCTCTATATTCCTCATTTTAATCCATATCACTTGAATGAGACCATTTTCCTGGAAGCTCTTTCCTGCTGTGAAGAGACCAGCTCCTGTGGACACTGATTTGACACAATTCTGAGTTTTATAAACCCTGAGGAACATTAAGCAGTTGCTGACAGTCGGTTAAATACCTTGTCTTTGGATTAAAACTATTCCCTCAACCCCAGCAAGGGTAGTGTTTACTTTGAAAGGGAGCAAACAAGAAGTAGGAATGACATGACTGTCTGTGGTACTGCCTTTGTGGATCTTCCTGTTGTCTCTTTGCACTGTAAAACTGCGAGGTTTGATCTGTTCTTCCCTTTTTCAGGGGTACAATCTTTGAGAAGCACCTAGTCTTTGGCTCAGGGACATTACAGAGGGAATGAAGCACCCTAGCAGTGTATTGTGCCTGGCCTCAGCAGTATCAGCTCCTTTGCTTGCTACATGCAGAGGCTTTCTTTTCACACTGCTGTATTCAAACACCCCTCTGCAATTCCCATCTATGGTCAGTTGAGGTTATACACGTGGCCTGATTACTTTCGTCTCTTTCCTTTCTGTAGTTATCACCCTCTTGGAGAGCCTTTGGCTCCTTATTTGGACATATAAAAGATGTAGCACATTTATTTCAGCCTTGTATGTCTTGCTGTAGATGGATCCTCCTCACACAGAACTCCCAATGAAGTCAAATAAGCAATGCTAATTACAACTGGTTTTTAAATGCTAGCAATGCTTCTGGGCTGTGCCAGTCACACTGATGTCAGCAGGGTGAAGCTGGTGTAGAAATGGTGTGTTGAAAAGAACAAAGCCAGAGGATTTTAACAGCTTTACTCTTATGCCATCAAGAAAACTGTATTCATGCTTAGTACCTGGCTACTTACCCCTCCGTGCTGAGGCAACTGTAAGAGTGATTGGTTTAAGAATTACTGACATGGCTTTTAAGTAGATTGCTGAACATTTCCTGTTGTAATCAGTGGAGGTAACTGATACATTTTTACACAGGTATATAAAATTTCCAGGACAAACTTTGCAGAATCTTGTAGTGGCTCTTCACAGTTTTCTGGTCCCGTAGTTTAACACTAACACCTGTGTGTTTTCAGCTTGCTATCAAGGCAATTCTGGGAGCTGTTCTGGAAGAAGCAGATCAAAGCAAACAGCAACTGTAAAGCTCAGTTGCAGGTGCCTCCTCTTTGCTTGGTTTCTGGATACAGATGGGCTCTTTTAAGCAGAGGCATCATAACAGCACTCTTGGAAGAGGATGGGAAGTTACCAACTTCTCATGACAGAAGTCCTCTTAGGTACTTCTCCTGCCTTTTATCCATGGTTGCTCCTTTTGTGGCCTTGGGTAAGTCACTTAAATTTTCTGGGGCCAGGTCCTCATCTGGCATAAAAAGGCACAAGTATATGATGGCCAGTGCTATGCCAAGTTACAAGAGCAGGGGACGAGGTCCTCACCCCATTTCTAAATAGAGATATTAGCACTTACCTACCTCACAGGATGCTGTGAGGATTAATGCTCATACAGCGCTTTGAAGATGGAAAGTGTTATGTAGGTCCCAAGTATTATCCTACCTTAGTGTAAAAATGCTTTTAGGGATCTGCAAGACTTCTCTTAAAGCATGGAATGTGTGACTGCCTTTTCAATTTGATCAATTTCCATCAGATGGAAAGCAAATGTAAAATATTTATTCATACTGATTAACAGGATGGGCTCAGCTGCACTTGAAATCTGAGGAGGGTTTAGCTTAAAAGTCTGAACTCTAATTTAAGTTTTTGCAAGTGGTTTTTAGTTCTTCTAAAAGCCTCAAACGAATTCTGTATCCAGGTGTTGCAGCCTGGTCTTATCCTTGACTGTTAGCTAGAATAAATCTAATCCAGCCAAAACACAGTGCTGTCATAGTCTGCTAGGGCTGTTGAAAAGACTGGAACAGAAAATGAAGTTACTCTATTCAACCTTCATTCTGCAGAAGGTCAGCTAGGTTTCATGGGACAACTTGCAAAGGCATGTTTAATTCTGTGATTGTAAGTTTTACTGGCTTTAAAATCAGCAGAGAGGGAAGGCTTTGATGGAATCAAGAAGGTTGGCACATCCTTTTCATCTGAATCAAAGAAATAGCAGGTTCTGTAGCGAAGGAGGTGCTTGTACCTAGGGCCCAGAACAAAAGTTGATCTAGAAATACAGCTCTAAACCATCACCATATTCTCAACTAGCATAAAAATGTCACTGTTCACTGATTTCAGATCTGGACAACACCTAGAAACTAAGTTCTGGTAGCAAACACAAATGAAGGTGAAGAATTACACACCAAGGAACGTGAGCTGTGTACATGTGAAATGGACCATAATTTTGAAGCAGCTGCAGTAAAATCTTATCTTAATATAAACTCAGAAGCAAACACAATGCAAATTTTTACGATTTCTTTAAAATGTTTGATGGGTTTTAGTTGTCTTAGTTGGGAGGAAATATTCTTAATGTTATTTTATTTTTGCTTTTATTGTAAAGAATGAAAATATACAACTCTAGATAGACCACAAATGAAGAAAAGTGGCCAGCTGGCAGGAATGGCAAAACTTCTGTGGCTTGTATTGTTTCTGTGGTGACACTACACTGCTGTAGGATGAGCTACTGAAGTGGTATGATGGCTCAACAGTGAGGCTGAAGCCCAAGACCAGTCTCATATAAGAGGGATGCAGGGGCTGAGCCACCAAGACTGCAGTGGGAGCACGACTGGGTCAATTTGGATGAGTCAAAAGACAGAGGGAGCATCAGGAAATAAAATAAACATTTTCCTGACAGATAAAAAGCAAGAAACCAAAGCCAGCCTGTTGGGCAACGGTGCTGAATCAGTACAAACACACGTATCTAGACCTTGCTTGTGCAGGCTCCTGCTGGACCAGGCCTTGCTCCCAATTCTCCTGGGGACGCTTGCTCCAAGCCTAAAGTGCTGGCAGGGTCAGGCCAGCAGAACCAGTTGCTTTGTTAAATAATACTTCAAACACTAGAAAACAAAACAAAACACAAAAACCAAACAAGGAAGGAAAAAGCAAATGCCAGGCAGTAATTCTGCCTGGCTGAGGCCACAGATTGGCTGGTCTGTCCTGAATGCTAATCTCCATGTCTTGTACCCATGTGAGCTGTCTCTCTCCAGCCCCTCTCCCACGCATTCCAGGCAGAGTGCACTGAAAGAAGTGACCGAAGCAGCTGCTGTCCCCTGGGGACTCAAGCATTTTGCCACGTCTGAGTTTCTAGCACTTACTTCCTTTACTGTGATTGTAAAGGTCACCACATGCGGTATGACCACTTGATCTGGGATCTTTTCTTAACACATTTTTATGCTGATTTTACTATTTTAATTCTTTGTTTGGAATGTATTTTTTTCTCATTTTTTCTGTGTGTAACAACAATTAAAAATATTAATTTACTGGGTATTTTTACTGTGCAGATACAATGTCTCCTTGCTCATCTTGCGTTTCTGTGGCAGTTTCAGCATGGAGTATGTAGCCAACTGAAGCTCTGTGATAGACAATTTTGTGCCACTGTTATGCCCATCATGCCCATCAGTCGTGTGGCTGTGCCCTGGAGCTACCCAGCGCCCCACTGAAGCCGACTAACAGCTGGCTACAGCATTCCTGCCTGGGGAACCCTGAAAGACAGCCCCGTGCCCCCACAGAGCGCATGTAACACAATCAGACCAGGCACCACCATGATGATGGCACCTGGCTCGTGTTACATGTCCCTGCTGCCCTGGGGCGCGGAGCCCTGAAACACGCTTAGCCCTTGCTGCTACAGCCAGTTCCGCATACAATGGCCATTTGTCCACACTTCCAGGGAGAAGGCAGCTTGCTGCAAAGGATTGCTCTGGGAAGGCTGCTCGCTGCCCAGAAATCCCAGACAAATGGCCAAGTCTCTTTTCCCCCACTGCCCCAGCAAAATTTCCAGGAGGAAAAAGTAGGGTAGTATGGACATTTTTCTCTGATTGGGGTTCTGATGCCAATTTCTTCAGCTGTTTGATGCAGTGGCACAGATACTTGGTTTCATTAATCCCAAACCAGGCCATCTGTCATCAGTGGAACAGGTTTCAAGGATTTATAACATAGCAACACAGAGTATGTGACTGCTGCCAGTCCATTAAATGGAGCTGCTCGCAGGCTTAAGAGAGACGCCTTCATACTCCCCTTCTGAAGTGGAAGATTCCTGATGTGAGAATAAATCAGTACCAGGCAGAAAGACTACCAAATTATTTTCAAAGCAGTCCAAAAGGGTTAACAGCAGGGAAAAGCAGGTGCTTCTTTCCTCTTTCTTTAATTTGGTCTTTTACAATTCCTTTCAAAAACTTAGAGGCCTGCTGGGAGGAGCATCCTGTTTCCTCATACCTCCTTCCTAGCTCCAGAGGGAACAAAGGTAGCAAAATATTCTCATACTGGGTGTGTGTCTGTGGCTGTCACTGTTCTGCTTTTATTTCACAGCTGGCTCCTGGAAGAGTTTACTCTAATTAGAAGAACCAGAACGAGAGTGTGTGTGTAGATATATATATATGCATATTTATCTGTCTGTCAATCTGTTGATCCATCAATGGTTCAGACATTCTGTAATGCCTTATCTAGTCTCGGGCACCAGCAGTGAAGTTCCTGAACCCTTCTGGATGTCAAGTTTTACCTTATATGGCCAGCTCTTTCACAAAGTGACTCCTTCATTTGCAAAGTTGCAGGCTGTATTTACTTTCTTGGTATTGCAATGATTTAAGCACTTCAGATTTATGGCATACTCTGTGTTTATATGCAATCTGACATAATGAAGCCTAGATCATCATGAAGGTCCTGCTGGACTATCTGGGGACATGGAGACAGAACTCAAGTCTCTTGAACTCAGAAGCAGAATTCTCATTGACCAGTGCAGAAGCAAACAGATATTTGGAAGAGAACTACAATCTTTGGCTCCTTTTATTGCCATTAAGATGCATTAGCAGATGGTATTAGAAGTATCATCTTTAACATGCCACCCTGCTGTCTGAAACCACTTAGACAGAAGGAAGACAGAAACATCAGCAGTGTCCCTGCTGAGCAGAAGCCTCACTCTACTGCCTAGTTTAACTGACCATTACAGAAGCCAAGAGCAGTTGCATTTTGAACCACACAAAGACAAACTACACAGCCACAGCAATCCTGTTCTGCATGCTGGACCAGGTGGAGCTAGTTCCACCACTTACATCTTGTGTTTTGACTTCTGCAAACTTTCTGTCACTGTGTCCAGGAGGCCTTTATCATCTTTTTCTTAAGGAGAAAAAAAAAAAAAGACTAAGTGACATAATTATTGCAACCAACCCTAAGTTTTGAGTGCAAGTCTTGCAAAGTTCTGGCTAAAAATCTTTATGAAACTTTCTACTGTATAAAGGAAAAAGTTGTCCAGTGACAGTGTTTGTAGGAAGTGAACAGTTCAAATTTAGGGAGTCTCATTTTCATTTCCCCTATTTCAGTTCATCACTGTTCCAAGTAATTAACTTTGTGTCTAACAGGCTTTGTGTTCTCTGCAGCCTGCCATGTCCCAGCCTGAGGAAAATGATATTTACCCCTTTTGAGCTACAACTGCAGGAAAGATGCTGCTGTGTGACACAGCAGTGGGGCAATGCCCCATTTGTTTTTGCAAATATTAAGAAAAAGGCTGAAACTGAAAACATGGCTAAGCAGCAGAATGCAAGTGTCCTTCCCTAAAGACGAGGGACAGAAGAGCATATATTAAGTGAAGACAGATATTTGAGAAACAGAGGTTTAGCTCCCATAGAAATCAGTAACTGAGACTCCTGCACAGCTATTTGAATCAGCAGATTTGCTGAGCCCTTAGATCACTCCTTACTACTTTCCCTTAGGGCAGCCTGTCACCAGGTAAAGACCATTGAAAGTCTCTAAAAAAAGTCCCTAAAGAAAGTCTTCCAAGTCCTGGCCTGAAGGTGCTCCCAGCGTAACAAAGAGAGCTTCCACACGAGGTAAGATATCCTCCAGCCTACAACACCTGACTCCAGGCAGTAACTACCCCTCTTCCAGAACTAAAATTAGCAGGAATATAGGAGATCTAAAACAAACCTGCAGTTAAGCTCAATTTGAAGTGAATTCCTTATCTCTTAAAGTTGGTTTTACAGTCTTATTCTGACTCCTGCTTTCCCACCTCAGCTGCAAATAGCCCTAGCAGCAGAGAGACCCTCCCAAGAGACTGCTCAGGTCAAAGCAAGGAGGAGCCTGAGGAGGCCTCAGAAATAGGCTCCCACTAAGGAATCTGAATATAAATTAGCACCTCACCCACACAGCACTTTTGCAAGCCTTGTTCCTCAGCCAGCTCTGTTTATAAACATGCTCCTTTGAATTACTTTGAAGAGGTGTGTTCTGATTATAACAGTCCTCACCTTGACAAGCTCTGTGAGGGAAGGTGGAAGGTAAGTCCTACCCAGCAATCAGATCTCTGAAGGGATAGAAAGCTGTTCTTGTGCCCCTCAGGCCTGCCTGCCCTCCCTGAACATAGGCGAGCAGTGCTGCCAGGGGTCCGCTTGCATCAGCCTGGCTGGCAGTGATGCCAGGCCAGGGAGAGCAGCCACTGATTTTGGGGACTAGGAAACTGTCCTCCAGCTGTGGCTTGAAACTCTGGCTTCAGAGAGGAGCTTATCAGGGAGTGTGGGAAATGGGAGACCCAATAACACCAGAAATTCTTAAAAAATGGTAAAGAACTGCTTTTAGTCTTTTAGTCTTTTAGGTGGGCAGTGGCTGGCTTCAGTGAAAGAAGTGTGGCATGTATCCTACATACAAAGACAGATGAGTTTGCCTGAAAATCAGAGCAAGGATCCCAGCACACACATCCTTTCACTCTGTGGACCCATGCTTAGCCACATTAGCAGAGAGAACCAAACATAGGGAGGGGGGGTGGACACTTAGCAGGGTGTCCAGAAGCAATGATCGCAGACAAAAATAACTTTAAAAGATCTTTCCAAATATAGACCCTCATTATTGGTGCTGTATCAGTTTCATTTCAAGCTGTGCCTGGCAGTGTCTTTTTCTTGTTCCCTTCAAGAAAGCATCAAAAGCTCCTGAGGCACCAGGGTCTTTCTTTAGAAAGGGATAATGGGGGAAATATACTTCAGAGTCATGACAGACAAAAAGGATGGAAAATCCTTGCTCTCAAATATTTAACCTTGAAGGCTACCTAGTTAATCAGTCATAAGCAGGGTAAGCTTACCAGGGGCTGATGAAACTCACAGGACACAGCTATCTCAAGGCACTGCTGTACATATTTTAAGACCACTCTGCCAGCTTCAAGTTTGGGCATGGTGACATGGGAAAACCATGTGTGGATCGTGGGTTGCTGTTGGTAAAACCTCACCCCACGCACCTGGAAGCGTGGTCTCACAGGTTCAACTTGACCCAGCTGAACTGTGTGTTACAACCTGATTTAAAACTTCACTGGGTTCTTCCAGCATGTAAAAAAAAACAGAGAAGCAAGAGGGGAATATGAAATGTCTGATTTCCTTCCTTTTTGTGTCTTGGAAATTTTTACTAGCTTTCATACAATGTTGGCAAAATCCTGCTATTTCACAAAGAAAGAGAACACATTTACCCAGTGCAGTGTCTGTTCTGACAACAAAACTGTTGTCAGAATGCATCGGTTGACTGCTTGGAGGTGCTAAGTATGCCACAGGTGCAGGGCAAGCCTAGTGAGGGACTGAGAAATAGCCATATTTGCTTTTGAGCTATCTAGGGAATTAATGAAAAGACCTTCTAGCCAAAATATGCCATTTTAAGGGACCCAATACTGCCTTCAAGCAACTGAAGACAAAGCTCAGTGACTTCAGATGGAGACCAAATCAGAGTTAGGCTGTTTTTCAGACATGAAGGTAAGTTCTCACATTGTGGCCCTTGTAACTCCAGCTGCAGTACCTACAGACTGAGCAATCTCTTCCTCTGTAGACAAGGATGAGAGCCAAACTGGCCCAGAGAAGTGTGATCCACAGTGCCAGTCCCAGCAAGTGCACCTGCCCTGGAAAATGGCAGAGTGCAAACTATACTCAGAGACATGAAATCTATGGTTATTCAACCTGGAGGGAATAACCCCCAACAAATCACAGTGGCTGCAAATCTGACTTACCACAGATGATCAGCTTGCAGCTGCAAGTTGTAGGGATCATAAGCAGACAGATGCTACTTTTTGAGTTGAAACACCACTTAGACTTGGATGTGATGCTAATAGTGCCATTGCACAGGGTCATCATTGGGTGGGGGTTGCTGATGAAAGCACAGGTCATGGAGCAGTCATTGCCATGACTCATGTGGTGGTTCTTCAGTGGGGTGATGAAACAGGAAGCACAGTTCTTCCTGGGATACTCCATCTTGAAGTCAAAACATTCTGCTGAGGACAGAGTCACTGTGGGCTGCTTTGCACTGCACTGTTTGTTGCACACGCAAACGTGCAAACAGAGCCAGCACCATCAAGACAGAGAATATTCTCCTGCACAAGTAATAATCTGAAGAGCTGGGTATGACATTTCATGACCTGGTCCTTCTTTCCCACCAGGGAAAACTTGGAGAGAAGGAAGAATGAACAATACACCACATTACTCTCAGCATCTGACCAGCATACCTATCTCAACATGTAAACAAATACAGACTGAAAAGCAAGAGAGGAAGGAATCAGAAATCATTCCCCCGTTAATCTGCTATGCAACTGTAAGCAAGCAATTAATTTCTTTGTTTCCTGGGCTGTAAATAAGGTGTCGGATTTTTGCTCCATGGGAATATATTGATGCCTTCTATCACTAATGCCATTAAATTGTAAAGTGCTTTTGGATATTTGGCTCCCGAGGCATTTTAGAAATGCATGATTAAATTACACCCAATTATAAACCAAAGCAGGTGATCTTGTAAAGGAAGGGATATTGCTCTGCTGGTGTTGCTCTGAGGCATTAATAGTCTACAGAATGCTCTGGGGGAACCAAGGGGAACTGCACGTGCAATTTAATTGCCAGTGTCCACTGCAAATCTTCCATTTTCAGCCTGTATTTAAATATATTTCTTGAAGTCTTTATTATCTCATTTTGCATTGGCATGGGGTCCCATCAGGTAAATCCCTTGGATCCCAAATGTAGCATGGTATGGCAAAATTCTCTTATGAGACCTCATTTTCAGTAAACAGCTTATCTCTTCCTTAAACTTCAGAGTTTTTCTACCATCTCTTAGGTTTGTGCAGATAAACCTTGTGACTTGCTATTTTTAATGAAGAATAGGAAATCAGTTCACATCTGCATGTGTCCTGCTGTCCTGTCTGAAGACAGGTAGGCTGTTATCAAAGGAATGTTCAAGGGAATGCACTGCAAGGAACAACCAACCTCGCGTTCCTCCATTTACTACTCTTCTGTATTTGCCTACATACACAGAGTTTACTGAAGTTATTTCAGAGTCCGTAAAATCCAGGCCTAGAGTACTTCCATACAAGAACACAACTGCAGCTACATTAGGTGGAAGTGCTCTTTCTTAAGCAGCGCATGTAGACGAAGAAACATACCTATGGTCTAGTTATATTGACCAAGGAAGGCTGATTGTCAAAAAAACCCCACAATTTGACACCTGATTACTCATTTCAGTGTACTATTTATTCTGTTATTTTGATGTATTGCCCATTACTCTTAATGGGATTAGAAGACTTGTAGCAGCATGTAGATAGGCTTCTGAAAACATATATGCATAGTGTGGTAATAGAAAACAAATTATATATTAATACAACAGGAATAGGCCAAGCAGAAAAATTTGGCTTGGATCTCACTATTCAGAGTAACTGCATTCTGCTTTGCCCCAGACTGGGCAGAAGGATCACTTACCATTTTGATCTGATGAACTGGGTGGGGCATATTCAGTTTTGTTTAGGAGTATGGCTAATGAGACATCCTTATTAGTGATTAGGCCTAATCAGGGAGTGACTGAACAAAGGAGAAGGCATTTAGCTGAGGGGATGACTTCTGAGTGTTTAATTTAATGTGCTTTAGGGACTTCTTGTAGCTTCTGGCCCAGAAAGACTGTCACAGCCTCCTACATGTGACATATTTGTTTGCTTTTCATTTAGGAAACAAATCCTAGTCAGACTGGAAATACGCTACAAGCCAAATGACTTGTAATTCCAATCTTCTGTTATGTCAAGACGTGGTAATATCAACCTCCCTGCACGTGGATGGCCCCTACTGTCCTGAATTTTAATTTAAACAGCATCTGTATGAACTGGTATGTAATGTGCTACACACACATGTACTAAAAGGAAGCCTGGTCCTGAAGAGATTGCCAACAAATGGATGGGATAGGACAGAAGGTATTCTTGCATCTATTCCCCAGCTGGGGACCAAAGGTGAAGAATAGGTTAGTGATATACCCAAGGCCACAGAGGGAGCCTGAGCTTAGACCTGAGTCTTGTGTACAAGACCACCCATCTCCCCCCAGTGCTGTCATGAATTTTTATGCTTACCTCTGCCTTTGGAGAGGTACCACTGCTCCTGTGAATTGCAGACAATGACTCAGTATTTCCTCCCCGGGAGCAGGCCTGTGACAGTGTACTTTTGCTGTAGACCTCCTCTGCGGCTGTGAATGACATAGCAGTACTGACATTGCATTTCAGGACATCATAATAAGTCTGCTAGTCATCTTCTACATCTGAGCTATGATTTAGGGCCACAGTGTTTGTGACTTCTTTAACCAGCTGCAGATTAGTGGGTGGTCAGGGGAAATCTAAGAATTAATTAGCACATTTAAGTATTGATTTCTTCTGTTTGGGACCCTCCCGCTGTCCTTTTCTGGGGCAAAACTTTTCACTGAGCTCCTCCCATCCAAAGTCCTTGTGTGTCTGTGAAAGCACTTGTTTCCTTGATTTCTTCTACCCTGAGCAACCTGAGGACCAATTTGCCCTATGCCTGTAATTCCCTTCTGTCATGGTTCAGCCTCAGCTGGCAACTAAACACCACACAGCCGCTCGCTCGCTCCCCCCCACCCCTGTGGGATGGGGAAGAGAATCAGAAGAGCAAAAAACTTGTGGGTTGAGATAAGCACAGTTTAATAATTACAATAAAATAATAATTATAATAATGATTATGATAATAATGACAATAACGTTAACATAATAAAATGGAAAAGGAAGGGAAAGAAAAAAAAAGGAAGAAAAACCACAGAAACACGAACGATACAACCACTCACCACCGGCTGACCGACGCTGCCCGTCTCCGAGCCACGATTTCTGCCTCCCTCCCCTGGCCAGCTACTCCCAGTTAACATACTGGACATGATGTTACATGATATGGAATATCCCTTTGGTCAGTTTGAATCTGCTCTCTTAGCTGTGCCCCCTCCCCTCCCGGCTTCTTGTGCACCCGGCAGAGCATGGGAAGCTGGAAAAGTCCTTGACTAGTACAAGCGCTACCCAGCAACAGCCCAAACATCTGTGTGTTATCTCAACATTTTTTTCATGCTAAGTTCAAAGCACAGCACTATACCAGCTAGAGTGAAGAAAATCAACTCTACCCCAGCTAAAACCATGACACCTTCTCATGTAAAAATACAGCTATTGATTTTAAAAAGTACTCTCTGAAAAGATGCTAAGTATGAAATACACTGCAAAGGTCCCTAACCCCCAACAGATCATTATAGTAACAGGAGTCTCTCCAAGTAGCAAGCCAGCCTGCCTCCACTTGGCTGTCATAAACCCACTTGCAATGAAAATGATGTCACCACACTGCTGAGGGGACAGACACTCTTGTGTTAGTGCTGTGATGGGGATTTGCCTGATCAAATAATGGCACGAAAAACAAGGCTGCATTTGGAGACGTCTAGAGAAATAACTGCTTCGCCCTTTCCCTCCACATTGGACAGAGTGAGAAAAGCCTGAGCAGTACCTTTCTTATCTCTTAGCTCTGAATGATGCTCCTCTCCTGCTTGGCTCAGCTAACTGGCTTTGAGCTACTGTGAAGGTGGGACTTTGGAAACACAGTGGCAAGAGGTAGGAAAATCCTTTCTGACCAGGGAGTCTTTTTCCCCTTGAGTGGAAACAACATTTTGGATCACTCCTGTGGCATGGATAAGGGATGTGTATGATTGGGTTAATTTGTTTGTTTGTTTGTTTTTCAAGAAAAAGACAACCTTCCTAACTCTAGTATGGATGCAGAAATTGTGTGAAATATCCGTCAGCAGAGGAATGCCTCCCGTTGATACCCAGAGGTGACTGAGATGCTCAAGTTTGCTCCATACTCTACCTGCAATTTGCATTTGAACGTTGTAAAGGGCTTCTCTGCAACTATTCTTGAGGATAATCTGGTACAGGTCAGGAACAAATCGCTTGGTGCTGTGGACAAGGACTGGGAATAATTCTTGTCCTCCCTCTTGTTGACATTCCTTCTTTTTGCCACATCCCTGGTGGTGGTGGTGAGCCCTGGCCAAGACAAATGTGCAGCTATAACATTCTGCTTCCTGACTTGGGTGGCAACAGAAACAAACCACATCTTTGAGCACAAAAGGGATATCTGTGTCTACAGGAGCCACTTGTACACAATCTACCTGATAGAAAAGTGTTCCAAGGACAACAATCCTAGAGATTTTTTCAGTCCTGATTTCGGCTTTTCATGGCATCACTGTAAAGGCAATGGCAGGCTTTGTCCCCAGCAAAATGCGTAGAGCTTGGCTTGGAAGATGCCACATAAACCTTATGCTACAGTTCATTAGTTTGATCATCTTGAAAGCTGAGGGAAAACAGCTGGTGTGATACAGATAAACTTGTACAATTTAGATTGAAATACATTCTTACACTGGGGCTGATGCTGCAAGGTGCTGTAGGGCCCCATTTTGTTCAGTAGTCTAGGCTTAATAAAAATGAAAGCACAGAAATTGCCCTTAGCCTCTACAGAAATAAGCTCAACATCCGTGTTAATAGAAACTGTACCTCAGAAAGGACAGTGTTGAGACCTCAAGTGTTGTTACAACCCGATTACTCCCTTAGGTCACCCAAGGTTTAATCAAGAATGATTTTACTACAGTTAGCACAACTACAGTTGCATGCTTGAAAAATTTTGCTCCTTGTGATGAATCAGAGAGCCTCCCCAATGTTTTATGGTTTGCTGAACATTGTTGGTCCAGCTGCAGAGGGCTGGATTGTGCAGCTGACAAACTTGCATGCACAGAAGTCCTTCTACCCTTACTACCACAGGGAGGCTTATAAAAAGACTAGCCATAAAAATAGCAAGCAGTTATGCAGGACTTCATGAACCTAAAGCACTGCATGAGTTTTCTCGAACAGTCACCTTCTTTTAAATCAAAATGACAGCTCATGTGATAAAGGCCAAAGGACAACTACAGCCTCCATAGCCCTGCAGCTGTATTTCACCCGATGCCCAAGAAAACTGTAATTGCAGGATTTCTCCTCTGACAGGACACAAGACAGAAGCTCACAGGGAAAGATGTATGAATGCATGGTGCTGTCCCAGCACAAACCACCATGTGGCCCTTCAGCCTCACAATCAGATCAAACCTATGGGGCAGGGGGGGATAAAAGAAAAACAGTCAGAGAGAGAAAAATTAAAAAATTAAAATAGTGAGAGATGGCACAGAAAAGTAAAGCCAGTCTTCAGTCTGTTGAGTCATGCCTGGAGACTGGAAGAAGAGACCTTCGAACTGTTTCTGCAGAAGGCAGTTATTGTAAGGGTTGCAATGTTGCCAGCCCTTTTCCTAACAACTGCACCACCAGAAGAGAAACACTGATGTCTCAGCAATCAACAGTTTAGTGACACGAACCTATTCAGGACAATTCAGGTGAGGCAGGTGAACAGGAACATTTAAAAATAGTTCATGTAAAAAGTGAATGAGAACAAAGGAAAATAAGCAGCAACATCTCCTGAGACGGCACGGCACCTCTCATGAAATGAGGCACCTCATTAGATGATTTTACTGTCCACCTTCTGCCACAAACAATTTTGTATAATGTCTGTTTCTTATTGAACTTCTCATACTCTTCAGTACAGTACTGCATGTTGCCATTCCGCACCAGACAAGTTTGTCTGGAGCCTGCAGTCTCTCTGGGATTTTGTGATGTTTCTCTATCTGGAGATGTGGTAACAAAGCCATGCTGCACAGACTTGTTGTGTATCTCCAAAGTGGACACTGACAAGAGAAACAACCATTTTTTGTATCAGTCACCTGGATGTTGCCTTCTGAGGCATCCTCATCAAGCCTGAATGTCTTTCTGCTTGATTAGGAAACAGTGCTATATAACATGACTCATTAATCATCCATCTTTTCTTGCTGGCATTAGTGCTACTGAGGGCAGTCAGCACCATGCTTTTTTACCTGGGAGTATGTTAGACATAAAAACTGAATGTCCTCATTAACAAGTAAGCAGCCATAAGTCCTAAACAATAAAGAATTAAATACTTTGCTACCTCAAATAGTAAGTATCTGAGGATTTCATGGCAGGTTATGATACCTTCCTTCTCAAGACACAATTAGTGTCTTTGAAGCATCATATCTGACGATACTATTTCAACTTTAGCATGCTGGCACCTGACTGTTCATCCCATTCAAACTGAGCACCTGAGAGAATTATAATCCTGTCTCAGTACCACTGTATTTACAACAAACTGACATTTCAAACATGATGGTTTATTTGCTGTAGTACCTACTCTCCTAATCCATACTCAGACTACAGTATCGTAACAGGAACGAGATAAGCTTCCAACAGTGACCTCTGTAGTCACATGTGAGATGTGATGTGAGAGGTCAGATGGTGGAAGAAACAACTGCCATTATACCTGACATACTCATTCAGGGACAGCTCAGCAAGAAGCATGGCAGAATGATTTTAAGTTGGCTCAAGGATTGCACGGCTCGTGCTGTTCTCCGTCTCTTCTTGGCACCTCTGAAAACTCAGCAAAAAGAAGCAGAGCTGTGATGCAAAATATTCCTTTGTGCAAGATGAATTTGATAACGCTCTACAAAATGAGGGATATTTTAAAAACACAAGAAAGTATCAGCTGATAGATGGGAGTTTCAGCTGGACAGATACTGCATGTCTTACCTGAAGGTGGCATTGCTAGAATTCCTTCCTGTAACTCTGCTACTTCTCTCCCCCCAGCTTCATTCACAGCTCGGGTTAAGAAGCAGATTCATCCCTCCTGCAAGCCTCCCACAGTGTAAGTGGTACTAGAGATAGGGATCTTGGTGCATTTTGTCCATTTCTTGGTGTCCTCAGCTCACATCTCTAGTATGTGTCCTGACAGCGCATCTCCTGGTCTGGTTCCTGCCATGCTAAGGAAACGCTGGAGTCGGAGAAATCCACCACCTTCAGCAGTCCTGGAGGCTCTGTGACAGCAGAAGACCTGTGACACAGTACTGTACTACAGGCCTATGCTTGCATGTGCGAATACAGAGCTATTCCTATTTCAAGATGCTGAACTTGCAAGGTTTTAGGGTAAAAGCAGCCTTAGTGAACACAGAGCAAATTCTGTCCAACAAAACAATGTCGTTCCTAAAACAGCGCATACATGTAGACCCTGTTCCAAAGTTGGCCATTTAAGAAAAGTCCTCACAACGTTTGACATGGGACCATCTGAATTCAGCTTGGAAAGGCACCTTCTGTGAGCATTTGACCACTACTCATTCTCTACATGTGATTGGGACAGGTGTCTAGCATTAAAGGTTTGCTTCTGTCTCTTCCTAGCTGACTTGTGAGCTCCGCAGTACATTTCCTACAACCTGTCTTGTATGGCTTTGAGTGCCTGGTGTCTCTTCTTGTTTAATAAATCCCTCTTACAGTCCTATGTAAAGTGGACAGGTGCTATCTGGGCTGCTTCAATTAGTGAAGTTGCTTCCTGACTTGCAAGATCCTGTTAATGTTCTTCAATTTTATTTGCCAAAGATTACAGTACCCCTAATTAATAGTAATTTTTGAAAATACAGATCTTGCTTTTTGCTCTTTAGTCCGCCTTGCAGCGGTCTAGTTAGATCTCCATAATATGTAAGAAGAGCAAAAGATGGGAGATTAAAAAAATCTGTATATGTTTTTAATCTAATGAATAGGGAGTTGTGTATCTGAATCCACATTCTACTCTGAAAGTCTCAGCTAAAATGCAATGACCTCCCCCTGCCCTCCCCAACCCAAAAAAATCAACCAGTGCAGCATGCCGTGACAAACTGGTGCTAGTGGCTTTTGTACAGAACACTCCTAAGAACACACAGGGTCATAAGGAATGTGGTGCATATGGGCAGTACTTATTCTCCTAGGCCTAATGGGAAATAATGCAAGTCTTCAAATAGGAGAAGAATCATAGCTTCAGGCTTTAAATTGTTTTTGTGTTGTCTTCTGATGTAAAGGGACCTGAATGCTTTCCCATCTGAGTAACTATTTAACCTCAAGGCTCTCGTCTACTACATAGAATTCTGTCATTTTTTAGCTATATGGGCTTCCATACTTGGCCAGTTTTTTTCCTGAATTATGGGAACCTACTAAGGCCCACTCCTGTATCTATTACAAGATTCCATCAATAGTTTAAGCTATTTATTGAAGGCCTCTGACAGCCTTTTGTTTTTAAAACACTTTAGTTATATGGTCATATAAAGTAAGAATTCTCTATAACTGGCACAAAATAAAATCTGCCCATTTCAGCATTTCTGAGGCTACTGTAATCCTTTGGAGTTTGTCCGTGATTTTGATCAGTCAAGAATTAGGCACAGATTCTTTCTACTAAAAATCTAGTATTAAAATAAAAGAATGTAGGCAACTTCCATGCATTCCGCAAGAGTTTTCTTTTAAAAGGGTTGATGGGGGACTGATAAAGGAGCATAGTAACATGTATGAGAGATTATTTTCTTTGTCATACATTAGGGCCTTTGGCAACCTATACATGAACATTAAGCACTAAAGGTATCTACACCTTAGAGCACCTTGAAGTGAAATATGACTTCCTTATTAAGTTACAATCATGTTGATCTCTGCTGTTTACATATACTCAATTTCCCCCAGGTGGGAATCTCTTACTGTGTCCTTATCTTAATGGTTACACATTTTAAGTGAATAATATAACACTTTCAGGCACTTACAATATAATTATGTTTATAGCCAACAGTATTCAGGCCTTCCTTAATCTTTAGTTAAGCTGTAAACACAGTGCAGTCCATCATATTGAGCCAGGCTGGAATTTGCCACATTCCCTCAGATTTCAGTTATAAATGCATAGATCTGATCATCACATACATGTTTAGGAAAACTGGACATTAAACAGTGAAAGAAACATACTGATGGAATCCTTTGCAATGAGAGGTTGAGCGCATGCTGAGAAGTCCAGTGCCTGCAAGGTTCACAGCTATCACACAGAACTCATTCTGTATCCTCCAGAAAACAATCCACTTTGAATCTGGTACCTAGAGACACACATGTTGCGATTACACAACTCTCTAATCACCCATAAAAGTGTTCCCAAGTGGTCACTAATTCTTTTTAATTGCTTTTGGATTAAGATAAACCAAGAAGAAATTTCAGCTCACAGACTGCTGGAGAACAAGATAAATTTCAGGGTTCAGGGAGCCCCTAAACTAGGTCTAACCTTCACTTCTCTAGTGGTCTGCTCTATTTTCATATCTCTCTCTCCAAGGAGGAGATGGAATTTTGTTGCATATTATAAGAGGAAAAATGCATAATTTGCTTTCCACTGGATTATGGTCTATAGCCTGGTGTGATCACACATACTGGGGGAAAATATCTTCATGTCTTGCTCCACTGACTTCAGTGGGATTGCCCATGATGTAACAAATTCAATAGCGTGGCCAAGCCTTTCACAATCTAGCCTTCAAGCAAGGTCAATTTTGGAAAAAAAACCCAAACCCAACCTGAGTAATTGCATAATTTGCCTTAAAAAGTGTTTCCATTATTTACCATGAGGAATAATGGTGCTTTAAGGAGGATATTTCTGGATAGTCTGATTGATTGTAACTTAATATGAAAGTCCAACATTTTGAATGATAGAGAGGAAAGAATCCAAGAAAGAACCAAAATATTAACAGAAAAGGAAAAACAGAAGTCTCGTTAGTCAGACGCTTGCTGCTGATAGGAACCCTCCCATGTGTTATACAAGCTGTGCTAAGCATGGATCATATGGTTGTTATCTGATGGATACAACAAATCAGTCACTTGTTTAATTCAGTTGTGGTCTAAATCAGGGAAAAACAGTCAAATTTAGGTAGGGAGAAATGTAAAATATAGATGCTTGAAATTAGGTACCCAAATTCATAGGTGTGACTTTCAGAGGTGCTGAGTGTTCTGCCCTCTCATCGTTGCTTGTGAGTGTCAAGACACTTCTATACAAGGGCTGAAAATCTTGCTTTGAACAGCATATGTCAAAATGTGTGTCTTGCTAGATGCCATGATGACATTTTCCTGGATCAATCAATACTCAGCTTTGCAGTCAAAGCTTATCTAATTTTCCTTCTGCCTAAATAAAACAGATAATAATCTTGGTCTGACCTTGGACTGGCTTCTTGGTGACTGAGACACAAAGACTGCTGCTTTTCTTTTTTCTATGATGTAACCTTGCACTTGGGAGCCTCCATCCTGGGCTGGGAAGTTCCAGGTGATGGTGACATCTTCTTCTCTGACATCTACAACTTCAGGCTGAAACACCTGGGTCTGCACAGAAGGAAATCAAATTAGCACACTACAGTCAGAATTCATTGACTCCAAATTGTGTGTGTGTGTTACGTGCATGTGTATAAATATGTATGCATTCATGTACAGCAAGAAATCAAGGAGGGTAACTTCTATGTTAAGGTTTATTCATGGCCACAACCTTTTTCTAAAGACTCTTTATTTGCAATCTACTTCCCTTTGTTATTTCCAATGTTGAAAGATTTCATTCTTGCGCTTATTCTGAAAATGAGCTCTTTCTGCGATGCATTACAGAGTGGCTCAGAAATGCCTTCCCTATTCCATAGTTAGTTTGGACAATGCAAAGTTTTAGGTGAGAATTGATATACATTACTTCAGTTTCACAGGATCACAGAATCACAGGTTGGAAGGGACCTCAGGGATCATCTAGTCCAACCTTTCTAGGAAGAGCGCAGTCTAGACAAGATGGCCCAGCACCCTGTCCAGCCGAATCTTCAAAGTGCCCAACATGGCTGAGTCAACCACTTCCCTGGGGAGATCATTCCAATGGGTGACTGTCCTCACTGTGAAAAATTTTCCTCTCATGTCCAAATCGGAATCTCCCCAAGAGCAACTTGTGTCCATTCCCCTTGTCCTCTCCATGGGACTCCGTGTAAAAAGGGAGTCTCCATCTTCTTTGTAGCTACCCCTTAAGTACTGGTACATGGTGATGAGATCCCCTCTGAGCCTCCTTTTCTCAAGGCTGAACAAACCCAGCTCTCCCAACCTATCCTCACATGGCCGGCTTCCCAGTCCTTTGATCATCTTGGTGGCCCTTCTCTGGACCCCTTCCAGCCTGTCCACATCCTTTTTGTAGAGCAGGGACCAGAACTGTACACAGTACTCCAGGTGTGGCCTGACAAGTGCTGAGTAGAGTGGGATGATGATTTCTTTAGCCCTTTCTTTAGCTGGCGATGCCCTTTTTGATGCAACCCAGCATCCCGTTGGCCTTCTTGGCCGCAGCAGCACACTGTTTGCTCATGTTGAGCTTTCTGTCCACCAGGACCCACAGGTCCCTTTCCACAGAGCTGCTCTCCAGCCAGGTGGATCCCAGTCTCTGCTGCACTCCCAGATTATGTGTTCCCAGGTGCATGACCTTACACTTCTCCTTGTTGAACTTCATAAGGTTCTTGCTGGCCCACTCTTCCAGACTATGCAGATCTCCCTGCAGAGCAGCTCTCCCTTCTGGAGTGTCTACTTCCCCACTCGGTGTCATCAGCAAAATTCATCAGGCTACACTTGATGCCGTTATCCAGATCACTTATAAAGATGTTGAATAACATTGGGCCCAGTATTGATCCCTGGGGCGCTCCACTTGTGACAGGTTGCCACTTGGAAAAGAAGCTATTTATCACCATCCTTTGGGTGCAGCCCATCAGCCAGTTCCCCACCCACTGCGCAAACCACTTGTCTAGGCCATAACCCATCAATTTCTCCAGGCGGAGACTGTGGGGGACCATATCAAAGGCCTTGGAAAAGTCCAGGTAGACAATGTCCACCACCCACCCATGTCAACCAGGCAAGTCACTTTGTCATAGAAGCCCACCAGGTTTGTCAAGCACAATCTGCCCTTAGTGAAGCCATGTTGGCTTTTCCCAATCACGTGCTTCATTTGACTTGAGAGGGCCCCCAGGAGGATTCATTCCATAACTTTCCCAGGGATGGAAGTAAGGCTGATGGACCTATAATTACCCAGATCCTCCCTCAAGCCTTTCTTGTAGATAGGGGTAACATTTGCCTTCCTCCAGTCCTCTGGGGCATCCCCCGTTCTCCAGGACTTCTCAAAGATTATGAAGAGTGGCCTTGCGGTGATGTCAGCCAGCTCTCTCAACACCCTCGGGTGGATGGCGTCAGGGCCCATTGTTTTGTAGGGGTCAAGCTCCTGTAGTAATTCATGTACTAACTCTTCCTTCACTGATGGTGGGTCGGCATTTGGATCAATCAGCAATTTCGTTCCCAAAGCCTGTGACCCAACAGTGTTGGTAAAGACAGAGGTGAAGAAGGTGTTGAGGACCTCTGCCTTTTCAGCATCATTGGTGATTGACTCTCCTTTTCCGTTTAACAGTGGGCCTATGTTTTCCTCCTTTTTCTGCTTGTGGTTGACATACCTGAAGAAACCTTTCTTGTTATTTTTGACATCTATGGCCAGTTTCAATTCGAGCTAGGCTTTTGCTTTTCTAACTGCGTCTCTGCACACTCTGGCAATGCCCTTGTAGCTCTCGATGGATAATCCTTCACTTTTCCATCTCTGGTATGCTTCCCTTTTGGATTTGAGTAGACCCAGGAGGTCATGGTTGAGCCAAGGGGGCCTCTTGCTCCACTTACTTCCCTTGCCTTTATAGGGGATAAACTGGCTTTGTGCTTCCAATAGAGAGTTCTTGAAGAACTCCCAGCACTCACTAGCTCCTTTGTCTTCCATGGGAGCATCCCATGGAATCCCTCCCAACTGAGCCCTGAGTGAACTCAAGTTTGCTCTTCTAAAATCCAGAACCCCTGTCTTAGAGCTGACCTTCAGCATGCTCAGCAGGATCCCAAACTCCACAATATTGTGGTCACTGCAGCCAAGGCTATCACTAACAGAGATATTAAAAAGCAGGTTTTCTCGGTTTGTGAATAGCAAGTCCAGCAGGGCCTCATTCCTGGTTGGCACATCTAATGTTTGTATGAGGAAGTTTGGTAGTTTTCTTTCTGAAATGTTTCACTAGGCCAGACTTGATGTTTGCACTGTATCTTCTGTGATACACTCTGGTCTTGGGGAGAGTGCAAATCCCCTTTCACTGGGGATCCCAGTCCATAAAGGAAAAATGGGAACAAGGGGTACCCGAACTAAACTCTGGGAAGATAGTTCAGCAGTGTTTTCTAACCAAGTTATTTTTGGCTGACATATTTTCTTTTTTGGCTGCAAAACAAAATGTTTTTAAGCATTTCCCTTTTAAATCATCTTCCCTCCTCCCCCACAATATTTTCCAGAGAAAGCCACTTTTCATTTCTGCTGTATCCCACTAAGGTTACATAACTGATACTAGAACAGTCCATGTTGAGGGGTTTCTGAGTCTGCAAACACTTGCAGTGAAAGGACCTGGGTATTTGTTTGATCCTGGCTATCAGCCTAAGCACAAAGCAGCTTCTAAGCTCTGTTCTTGGAATTTTTCCTCTGAAGCACAGGGGACAGTGTTCTTTTGGGGACTGGCAAGGAGGAAGAGGATAAAACCAATGGGAAGTGGGACTGTGAAGCCACATTAAAACTGGCTGGCTAATAGGTTCTCCAGCAAATGTTTCTTCTGTTTACAGGGGCTTGATGAAGCCCTCAGAGCTGATGTCATGTATTCTGAATTAATAGGCTTTCCCTTCCTCCACCTTCTCTGTAGCAAATGTGGAGTAGTTGCTCTCCACCACCCCTACTTTGATCCACATTTTTTTCTCCAGCCATCCTCCTCTTGCTGATGAATTGAGTCACCTGCTTTCCTCCATTGCCTTTGGGTGCTTTCCATCTCATTTTACATTTTCCCCATGTGTTACAGGAACTCTGCTTTCCCCTGTGGGGGTTTTAGTTTGTCTGCAGTGTGAGCAGCTGACCAGAGTGACATGGAGGGCTATTATTTAGAGGGTCATAGCCTGTCACAGTGTAAATCAGTGTAGATTACAGTAAAACTAAACTGTATTGAATCACTTGATTTGATAACTCCAAGTCTGCCCCACTGCAAGGTTTTTTGAAAGAAAGTCTGAATTAGTGTCTGTAACCCAACATATCTACCAGTGATTATTCTGCTATGAAATGATGGATTTAGCACCTACTAACAAAGTTGAGGTAATGATTGTCAGAAGCTGAGCCGCAGTCATTTTTCAGATTCAGCGTAACGGCTCCACTGGCTTCTCTCTCATAGGTTTTGATTGTGAGCAACACAGTCACTGGCTTTCTGCATCACCACTTTCTCCTCCTCTGTCACCTCAACACCATCTTTGAAACATATGACTTTGGGCACCTTGATGCTTGCTGTATGCTTAGCCTTCACAGTAATGCTGTGTGCAGCAAAAAGCTCGAGGACAGATTCTTCAATAACAGGATAATCTGGAAAGAACAGAAGACGTCTGAAAGCTGCAGCTGCAGATACAGCTTGGTGTCTTTCCTGTGTCCCTGAGTTCCCAGAAGAGGTGGTCCAAAGCTGGGTCCTTCATATATTCCTTCATGTGTTTAATATAAGAATCCTGTACTTTGTGAAAGTCTTTGGCGACACTCAAAATCTTCAGTGTGTTTTGATTCAGTTAATTTAGTTCCGTTTCTTGTATGGGGAGATGACTGACCTCCTTTAGCTGTTCAGCTCAGCAGAAAAAGAGGGACCTGTGGGAAATAGCAAGCCCCAAAGCTCCTCACTTCCCTAGGGCCTGGAGATTTGAACCCAGGCATTTTCTAAGTTTTGCAAGGCACAAGAAGCAGCCCTTTGTGCTGTTCTTCCCTAAGGCCACACTGGGATGTCAATGATCATGATAAAGATAGCAGAATCGAAGTTAGGTACTGCTTGTAAAGAGAACTTTCCCTCATTTGTTACAGAGTAATATGGGAAAATGATAAGGATGTCCCTCACACAATACAGCAAAATAACCAGGTTCCTAAACATATTTGTTGTTTTTCCTGTTATTTTTGTCACAAAATGTGTTTGTTTAGAAATTACGATCTTCTGCTGAAAGTCATAAAAAGGCATTCAAAAATATTTTTGAATGCAGGAAAATCAACTATCCCTATGCCAAGGCTTTGCTGTGGATGGCTTTTTACTGCAACACAGGTATAATAAATATTCGGTGCTGCAGCCACAGGATCCTTACTGCTGTGCTTGTCCTGCTGTCTGTGCACCTTGCCTTGATTCTACAGAAAGAGATGCTTATTTCCATGCTGCAGATGAGTCTGAAAGTCCATCTGGCGCCATCTGGCTGCCAAGAGCTGAGTAATATGCATATTTATATATTTCTATATATAATTTCAGAAAAGGTGTTTATCTTGTTGCTCATGACAACAATGTTTGAAATAAATCACTGATTTATAAACACAGAAATCTATGATTAGTCACTTAAAATCAACCAGTTCGACTGTTCAATTTTCTCCCCTCAGGGAACAAAGAATCAGAAAGCAGAGGTTTTGCTCATGCACAAAGATAAGCCTGTAAAATGGTACAGGCCCACGTAAGCAGACCTGGTGAAGCACTGATTCTGCAAGTGTTTGTGTATGCCTGGTAAAGGGATGGGGTGGCTACCTCCAGTGGCAACTGTTGCTCCACACTCTGCCCTTTGGCTCTAAACACGTACCTCCTCTCCCATTCTGTCCATGAGGAGTTTGTGGATGGCTCCCTGCTTCACTGTCCAGATGCTTTTATGTGCACAATCTGACAAGAAGATTGAGGCAGGAAACAACCCACATTGCAACAAACACCATCTCCAACCCTGTCCCTGAGTCCTCTGACCAGTTTCCTGCTCTAAGATGACTAAGCGGCCAGGATTTCTAGCTCCTACTCTGCTAAAATTCTCTGGGATCTATGAACAAAAGGAATTCAGTGTTATATGGACAGAGTGACCTGTGCATCTGCATAGATGAGCCATACGGCATGTAACAAAGGGTGTGCATTAGCATGCAAAGGACACATTTACTGATTACTCTGAGAATCAGAGACTGGGAGAGGGAGAAGGGTAGGTGGTGAGAAGCCGACCTTGTGGGAAAGAATGTGAGTCTACAGGCTGAGAAAATGGGTTAGCAAATGTGAAAGCATCTTTACAGGAGTCTGGGAAGGAAAATTTTGAAAAAGCCAGGATCCAAAGCCAAAACTTAGTAAGACTGAGGCTTACTAAGACTGGGAAAGATTAGATCTGTTCTTGTCTTATCTGTCCATCTGTTTGTCCTTAGTCAAAAGCCCTTTATCAAAACCAGGCCAAGTCCCACAGTAGCTATTTGGAGAAAACTTCCCACTAGGATTTTGCAGCCTTTCATTATACTGACAATACCATGGACATTTTACCTATTTGCCATCATTAAGCCATATTCCTTCCACCTTCATGTCATTCAGGACAATACAGAGCTCAGCAGGATCCCCAGTTAGAGCAAGAACATCACACACATAATATTCATGGTTGCAAATGTCTCTGGAAGAAATCCTGGTGGAAACATATGAACAGAAAAACTGTGTAGAATGATTGTTGACCGAGCACTTCAAACACCAAGTTGGTATTCAATGGCAGGTAGACCTCAAAACAAAACGGACAGGCCCTCGGAATGAAAGTAGTTTAGTGAACTGGACATCATGGGAAGAAACAGGGATGGAGAAAGGCTGTTCCTAAGGAGTTTTTGCCCTTCTTTATGGGTGTTCACTGGAGAGAATGTAGCTACAGGAACCCAAAAGCTGAAGCAGAACGCAGCATCTTGGCACTGCTCCATACCCTTATCTGGTCCAGAGGAGCTGTCAAAAAACTTCCTCTACTGCCTATGTAATATTTGTATCTGAACCTGAACTCTGCGTGGGGAAAGATGAATCTGTAACTAAGGCACCAGCCTGCAATTCCAGTGTGCAGAGGAGTCAGAGGCAGCTCAGCCACGAGTTTCTAGGCTACCCGTGCCACAGAAGTGGTTTCTGTCCCAGGGAGTGGTCAGAGGAGGCCCCTGCCCTTCCCCTGCCCTGCCCGTGTCCCTTCGGGCCACGCTGGCCATGGCCCACAGAGGGCACTCACATACCAGGCCTGGTACCCATCCTCCCGGAGCCAGGGCTTCCTTGCCCGCTGCCAGCCATACTCAACCCTGGCCAGGGACTCCTTGCCAGGCTTCACTCCTGGAAAGCCCAGGGCTGGGGGTGCTATTGGGAAACCACTCCCTTCCAGCCTGTTTTGGGAAAACAACATGAGAAATACATGGCCAAAATGCAATTAATGGAGTGACCTCCACCCAAGTCCATACACCAGTACAGGGTTTGTGGCATATCATCTGACACAGAAAACGCAGGACTATTAGGAAGAGACCAGCCTCAGAGACATCTGTCAGGGATGGGCACTGGGGTAGATCAATCATCCATGTGAGAAAATCTGCTTGACCTCACAGCTGAGCTTCTTTTGGCTCCTGAAGTTTTGTTCATGCCGTCCTGCCAACTGAATATTCAGTTGTTCCTGAACCTGTGAAGGATACACTAATATAATTTTAACCTTTCATGCAGTTCATTTTAAAATGGTCTTAAAATACTGCACTTTTCATGGAAGGCACCTGGGCATAGTTCAAAGCTGGTCCACATCTAACAGAAGTAATCTCAAATACTGAAATCTGTCAGCCAGATTGAAGCCACTGAAATCCACACCCTAATTTTGAAATTCTTCTCCAGCCTATGCTGAGAGCATGAAGCTAAGCTGTCGAACTTTTCTTCCCCACTCTTAACAGCCTCGTGTCTTTCTATAAGGATTACAGACTTAAGTTTACAGTATCACCAAAGCTATTGCAAAATTAATTCACAAAACAAATGTAATATTAAATATTTACCAGCCTCATGTTGTGCTACTGGTCCTCAGCAGACTACAGTCAAATGTCCCATGGGTTGCTTTAAAGAATCAGATAAAATTCATTAGGACAACCCTGATTAAAACAAAAAACACAATACAGTTTACTAGGCTGGTTTAGGTGACATGTACAAGGACTTAAATGGAAGGTTTACTGCTTTACGCTTCTACCGCTTTATAGAGCAAAGGGAGGTCCTTAATTATTATCTGCATGCTACCAAGAGGGGGCACAGACGAAAGGCTTATTCCATGTTAAACAACAGACTGCAGAGCAGTGTTACCTCACATCAGTTTCCTAGCTGTTACAGCAAAGCAGCACTGCTCCTCTGCAGGGAGTTCACTGAAGAACAGTGTAAAGACTGTTCCTCCTTTTCCTCTCATGAGCCATTCACACTTACCTTCCACAGTTACACTGGCACTGCTGTACTGCTCATTACAGTCACTGTCTTGCGTAGCCTACGATCCGTGCGCATTCTCCCAAGTCACTTAGCTCAGCAGCATTAATGATAAGCTCCGCTCTCTTCACTTCATGCTTCATAATGTACTGAGGAGACCTCTCAATCACTCACCCATTCTACATCCCCCTTCACAGTGACATCTTCAGAAATCAGCACACACTCCAGGCAGGCTTCTCCCTTCTTTTTCACTTGAGTGTTCTTGAGATTGCTGACAAACTGAATTGGAACCCGTGGGAAAGGGGAAAGGGCTGGCAAGAAAGAATGGCACACACCAGCAGGCACCTTATAAATAAAAACAGGTGGCTTTGCCTTTGCAGGATATATCAGCTCCTGTGCAGGAGAGATTCCAGGCTTGGGACCTTACTTCCAGTGTCAGAATGAGGTCTTGATGCTCCTCTGCTTGCTTGTCCACAGACTAGCTTTATAAGACTGTGGCTTCCATTTTTTTCAGCCCAAGCTCTGGGGTTTTGTGTTTTAGCTTTATGGATTTTGCAGCTCAAATGCTGCTATCTTGCATTTGATTCACCCACTGCCTAAAGATGCTTTTCACTGATCATAAGAAATGCAGAGTGGAGTGCTCTGCACTAGATCTCCAGTCTTAACACTGAGTTCTTTAAAGTCACTGGAACAGACAGAGAACGCTTAATTTTCACAGCGTGGGCCAATCCATCCTCAGATGCGATGATTTCATATTTATCATCCCACTTCAGCTCTTTCCCATTGAACTTCTAGGTGAACTTTTGCACTTTCTTTGGCAGGCAGATTTCAAACACTACTGTCTGTCTTTCAGTCACTTTCAGTAGTTTCAGTTCTGTCAGGAGTTATGGGCTCATCTGTTAAAATACAAGACGACAAATATTCATTCTGTTACGCTTAGTTCCTGATCTCAGATTTCCAGCACTAAATAACTAGACTTCAGTGAAGTAATTTTGATTTCTTTCTTGAGTGGTAGCAGAAAGATCAATTCATTCCTTCAACTTCAGTGGAAATTAAGCTAAATACAGTTCATAATGTTCAGTAAAAGTTGCATGTAATCCTAGAATACCAAGAGACACATTGCTTTTCTGTTCAGTTCTTTGTCTTAGCTCTGCTTTTTCCCCTCTCCTTTACTGTAGATCATTGTAAAGCAAATGGCTTCAGGCAACTGCAGGTGACATCTAAAAGCACACCTGGAATCATTTGGCAAGCTGAAGGAGGACTGACATCTTCCTGCATTAACCGTCAAGAGTGCTGCAGTGCCTGGCACTGGATCACTGTTTGGCTTAAGTAAAGCAATCTACCACACCAGCAAACAGCTTGCGCCCAAGCCCTGCTAAGGGCTTTGTCAAAGGTAAGTATTATAGTTAAAGAATGGTACTTATGGCAAAGCTTATCTTTAAGAGATGGCCCTACTGCAATAAAAGGTAAGGCAGGTGGGCAGCATCACTTTTACTTAGCATTGATTTAAAGTAAGTTTGCTATATGTAATGTGGTTGGTTTTCTTTCAAACAGCAGGCACACATATGGCTGGTTGTAGGAACCATAAACAGATGAAAGATGATCATTGTCATTATGCCCAGGCCCATCCACTCACTCCCAAGTCCTGTAATATTGTTTGAGCAAAGTTAACTTCCACTAAAAGGACAGTGCCAAGGTGCATATTGTCATTCCATGTTTTCCACTAAAACTGGTCCAAAATCAGTAGTGACTCACACCCCTGCCACACTGACATCAGTGGAGAATTTGGCTTATTATCTATAATAACTAGGCTTCAAACTGAAATCTGCTATCTTGTGAAAGCTGTTTTCACATGGGTGCTCTGGTAATTGTGGGTTGGTTTATGACTTGTACAATGGTAGATTTCTGTTTGAGCCTAAAAAGACAAGTGAATCATGAATGCTGCAAAGACATATAAGAAAAGAAAATAGGTCACAGTTTGGCCCACCAATTTTAACCCTCAAATTTTTGTCTGCAGATGTCGACATAGTACACAGACCCTCATGTGTCCGAGATCAAAGATTACCTATCCCTCCCAGCATAACAGAGCGTTTCTTGTCACGCACAAGAAGACTGTAGGTGCCTAGGTCTTTCCCACTCACACTAGTGATGCACAGCATATATTTCATACCCATATGCTTCATATCGCTTTTTTCCTCAGGGAATACAGTCAAAACAAAGGCTTTTCCCCATAATAAGCATAATGCTTGCACCTTTGAAAACATGTTCTTTTTGTGCAGTGGACACAGAGGGCAAGACACACAGTGCTCAGTTTAAAGTCAGCAGGGGATAGATTCTTCCATCCTGCTTCACCCCATTCTACTTGCAGCAAATCTGCTCTGCAAAGACTCTCCATTTTGCCTAACTTCCAAGCCTAGTTGTCAGTAACTGGTCAAGCCACTAATCAAGCCAGACAGACCTCTAGAGTTTAACTTTAGTCATGATCAAGGATACTGTGTAGATGGCATCAGTGTGGGTATTGGACACTACACACTTGTAATCATCTGTATCATCTCAGGAGAAGCATTCAGATTGGAAAGAAAAAAAACCAAAACAAACCATAGAGAAAGCAATAAGCAAGAGCTCCACATAGGTTGGGGTGGTGGGGAGCAGATGTGGCAAACATATTAGTGAATTTCTCTTGTTATTTGTGTTTAAATGAGTATTTTTGTAATCATTAACAGAATTGACCTGTTGAAAATCCAGAATCTCTGAGGGCAGAAATTTTGAGGCCAAATCCAATGCTCCCTCCTCCCTGAGGATCCCTCACAGCCTTCCCAAAGCTCCAGAAACAGACAGAAGTCTTCCCACTGACAGTGACGTGTTTTGGATCAAGTCCATTCTTGGCCTAAGGCAGCAAAATGAAGCCACATTTCTTCTCAGATATGTCCTTTTATTCTGGTGCTCTGGATTCAAAGCGAGAGGTGAATTAGAGTGAACTAAGAATTAAGGAGAGAGGAGAGAAAGGGACAGAACAATGAAAGTAAGGAAAAGAACAGAAGAAGGGCAGAACTTTTGCAGCCATGGGACATCACAAATTAAACAGGGCTGAACTAGGACAAATGTCTTGAATAATATTAATTATTAAGATTTAGTGTTGGTTTTGCCTGAATGCCACACAAGAGGCATTAGGGCCTCACTATGCTAAACACAAAACCAAGTAAGAAAAATAATGGTTCTTGCACTGATCCTTTTTCTGTTGATTGGAAACACTGCCCTATAAACACAAAACAGTACCTGAAAGTAGCAGTGTTGCAGTACGCTGACTGCAAACGGGGACATTTTTATTGCTGCTGAGGAATACTATAGTGCTTAAGTTTTTCTTTTTTACAGTTTTTTACTGTGAACATAAAAAAAAAAGCTAAGAAAAAAAGGTGTGTTACCTTAGCACACACTCCTTAAAAATACTGTCAAAAACATTACGGATCCTTCTTCTATTGATGCCCACTCTCTCTTTTCCAGGTTTCATTAGGCTTTGGTCTACTTTTAACTTTAGTTCAGAATATTGCTTTGTCTCCTAAAATTCAAGAAGAAACATTGGAATTAATGAACGAAAGAGTGAAATGGAACAGGGGCCTGTTACCTACTGTCTCTGTTTGGGTTTATTGTAAACGCATGGTTTCTTTTCCTGCCGTCTTTATGAAGAAGATTAGATTAACCTTGCTTTACTTTACATACTACAACTTTACATCCATCACAGATACCACTCTGGGAATGAAATTTGTTCATTAGCAGTGCTCTGCACACTGACAAGAATGATTTGTGATTTTTTTTGTGGTATATAATAAAGACTCATATGATCTTTCTGTCACTTTAGACAGTCACAGATCTGTCATATGGGAGACTCTACATGATGGAAAGGCTTATTTACTTATGCATTAAAGGTCACATTCTTCCAGCCCCAGCCAAATAATTCCGTTTTGCATAAACAAGAACATATATATTTAAATCAGTAAAAACAGGTTTCCAACAGCTAAAATGAACAGCAGCTTTCCCACTGATTTTGACTGATCCAAGACAAATCTCTAAAAACAGTGAGGATGGGCATAGGTAGCTGCAGTTTGTGCCTGTTTTTATTTACCATTCTTCCAGTTGTAGAAGATGACGGACCATACTTAATTGCATGAGATGGGTGAATATACCCAAGAGCACCTGAAAATTCAGTCAGTCGTTGGTATGCACTAGGTAAAGAATTGTCTTTCACCAGAAATTGTTGTTACTCACACCCAGGTGTTGCCAGCAGACAAGGATTTTCCGTAAATTCTGGAACGCTTTCTCCAGCAAGGATATCAAAGCTGTCACCATACTAAAAGACTCCTATATGGCAGGAGACTTCCTAGAAACAACTTCTTCAGTTGGAGAAAAAAAAAACACATTAATCAAGCAGAACAGAGAGGTACTGTTTGAAGGATTTATCTACCAGGAGTAGGAAAGGGTGGATTATCCTTTCCAGTGTTTCTGTGGGATTTTGGGCAAGTAATTTGCTCTCTCTGTACCTGTCTTGTCATCTACACAATGGGAAAATTGGGCTGCCTTGCTGCACAGGGGTGCTGCAAGGTGCTTAGATGTCATTCAAGAAAGGTATTGAAACTGGACATATCGAAAGGCCCATTAGGACTTATTCTGTTCTGCACATGCTGTACTAAGCTCCTGAATGCTGCTCATGCCCTATGTTCAGACAAATGTCCATAGTTTAAGATAAACCCTCCTCCTTTAAAGTGTTAGTTTCAGGGCTCCAAAAAGCTGCATTTTTCTATCAGAATGAACACATTTAGCTTGATTTTATAAGAACTAGTTCTTCAGTTCAGGTAAAACTGTGGTTTTTTTTCCAGCCAGACTGACCAGTAAGGACCTGGCCCTGAATACTCATTTCTAACAGCTCCATGCAAATGCCTCACTGGAACTGAGATATTTTGCTCTGGTTAATAGCAACAGGTCTCAGTTTTTCACCAGGAAAATCAACAGAAACTCTGCTACCAGATTGCATTGTTCTGCTTTATTCATTTAGACTGTTATTGCACTTTTCCTTAATCAAGGCCCTCCCCAGCTCTCCTAAGTGTATCACAGTGGGATATGCAAATGCTACAAGGGCCTGTGCACACCCTGCTCTCAGTGGATGTGCCCCATGGGAACTGTGTCGTTGCCCTCACTGCAGTGTCAAGACAGAACCAGTAAGGAGGTTGCTTTAAGCCAAGATAATCAAAGCAAGACAAAATCTTTCTAATCAAAGGCAATGGCTGATGCAGGGGCAATACCTGTAGCCTTCCAATAGCACATACCATGTGCTGGCCTTTGAGAAGAACAAAAATACTCACTTCTCCCTCAGCAGAAGGCAAACCCCACCTCACAGATGCAGCCCACCTTTTATCACCTTGCTGTGCATCACTGAGGGAGGCTGTGTGACCACACTCCAGGAAAAAATTCTGTCACCACATAGCCTGTTTCCAGTGGGGATTCTGCTGCCTATAGCTATGCCAAGACTGGTCCCAGAACGGAAGGCAGTTCAGAGAAAAGGGACTATTTGATTCTAGTCCTCAAGGAATGAGTACTAGTAATCTAGAAATTATAGCTTCCTAGTTTTAAAAAGTGTTCCTTGGTAAGACAGATACAGTAAGGAATGGTAGTCACTGACACAGTTGTGTGCTGCTGAAGGATCTTGGGGCAGAAGGAAATCAACCAAAACCACAAGCTTTTCCAAGAGTTGGGGGCACAAATGATAAAGCTATAATTATGCACTGCAACCTAGAAGATACAGTCCACAGGAAAGACAATGTTCAGACCATATGACCTTGAGACTTTGCTTTGTTGCCAGTAGAAATTATAGCTATGCGAAAAGTGCTCTGTTTTGGGCATCCTCCCAAGGAGATCCTTTTTCTTATCAGAATATATATACCCTGGTGTCCTTGCTGAGCTGGCCTTTGTCTCCAGCCTGCCTGTATGAGAGACAAATGTTCTCTGACTCCTTTACGCACAGAAGACAAGTGAGAAGTCTCTATCCTAGACTATATATCTCCATATACTGTCTAAAATTATACAGGGATATCATGCATCTGTAGACCCTGTTACTTCTTTCCTCTTCTGCTCAGCAATTTTCTCAGAGAGACACAATTTTAAAGTCTTTCCTACAAACCACAAAACCAAGAGAAAGAAATCACTCTTGCTTTGGCCTGGTCTGCCCAAAGTCGTCCCTCCCACCCTTACCACCCTCTCTCACTCTTCTGTTCTCACCCTTTCACTCTTGCATGCCAGTGGTCATTGGTGTTGGTGACAGCAATGATTGGGGGTGGTTAGGAAGACATGAGATGTTACTCTCTAATCCCAAATGCCTTAGAAAAGAGTGTATTTTACCCTCAGTCATTATGGGGCAAATCCACACCAGTAGCACCAAGTGCTAAAACAAGAAGGCATATAGCATGCTGCTTTACTCACCTGCTCCACTGCACAACTCCCTGTATGTCTTCGGATTTGCATTTTCAAATCCTAGAAGCTCACAGAGACACAGTTTAAAAGCCAAGCCATCATTTTAACAGTTCCTCCTTTCACCTTGAAAATTGAATTCCCCTTACTTATATTTCTTTTGTCTGATCAAAATTTTCATCCTTGGCCACAGATTTTCTGAACATGAAAATGTTACCAGTTAAGATCCAGTAGCTTGTGCCAGCTGAGGAGCACAAATGGCTGGTAAGAAACAGGATTTTTCTAAACTGCTGGGCTATTACCTTTTGGCCTTCAGTGAGGAGAGCATGCACTCTGTTAGAAAAATTGCCCTTAACAGTATGTATGAGCTTTTAGAAGCCCATCAGATTACAAGATTTCCTCTTTCGTGAGGAGACTGGAACCAACTTCCAGAGCCTGAAAGGTTGCTTGAAAGATGTGACATTGTCTATTACTGCCCATCACCGTGACTCAGCTTGCCCATACCCTGACTGTGCGCAAGAAAGAAAACAAAATGATAATGCAGACAGCCCTCTGTGCTTAGGACCACAGATAAATTGTGAATCAACCCACAGGTACTCTGCAGGGAGATTAACTTCATTCATCACATATAGTGTAGCTATCACACTGCATTTACTATAGCTGCTATTAACAGAATCAGCACACATTTACAAGGCAAACCAGATCTCAAGAAGAGACTTGTCAGTACCACTTAAGTACACACAACAAAGACTTAGTGCAAGCGAATGGTTATTTTAGTTTGTTACAGAAGACAGAGTTGGACAAGTTTGACTAATTCTATTGTAGGTAACTGAGTCTTCCGGTAACTACTAGGTAACTACCGTACTTCTTGCAACTCTCTTACTCCTGGTTTTAAGCATCTTAAGGAGTTATACTTCAGAGTGGTACTTCACAAGGCTCCTTTCTTGGAAAGGGAAGGAAATGAAAAGCAAAGCAGATATGAGACTAAAGCTATTGATCTCACACAGTCAATTTCTACCCTGCCTGCCCACAGCCACAGAATATGTTTATGTATATTTTACCTTTTTTTTTTTTTTTTTTCCAGCTGCTAAGGCCCTGATCATTCGTACTAAAGAGACAGGAGCTTTCAAGACCATTACTGATCCTTCTATGTTCCTCAGCTCACATGAAGTCCCGTACATTGTTGCATTCCTAGGAAGATGCCTGGGTCCCTTTATACTGGGCAGGTATGGCTTTGAGTACTTAAAAATTTAAGTATCTACTGGCTTCTTGTGGGCTATGTTGTTACACCCTTTACATTGGCTTCAGTAGTTTCTCATTCTTGGAATAACAGGATGATAAGTCTTCAAGTATGGGGCTAGAAGGAGTAACCCTTCTGCAGGCCAAAAGGATACCTTCTTATTTAAAAATAAACATTACCTCCCCAATCTCAGGTTTTCTTATGATTGTTTAATAGTTTGCCTTCGATCACTTGTTCTTCATATTCAAAACAAAATATGTGGGTTCAGGTTTCAAACAGTTAAACATTCAACAAATCCTGCTCTGGTGTTGAAGTCAGTCGCCAGTTCTCCTTTCACAGCTCAGTGAAATGGCCAGGCTTTGGCTTTGCCTATTTTTAAGTTATACAGGCAGTGGTTTCCACCGTTTCCAAGTCCAGCCGTGGAAACAGCCATGCAGTTACTTAGACAGGGACCAGGCTCTTTAGAAAATCACTTCACAGCTTTAGATTAGAGAAGTCATTATTTAATCAGTTCTCTTCTACTCCTTAATAAGTCTGAGATTCTGTCACCCTTCTTCCTACTGAGAAGGATTTCATTCCCAACGAGTAAGGTACTTCTCAAGAAGCAGATGAATTACAGATCTCAGCCCGTGTATTTAGCTCTCTTACTAGTGTTAACAGCAGCAGTGCTGAAATAGTGCAGGTGCAAGAGGCCATTTTACATGTATACATGTCCATCCATTCTGAAAGACGCAAACTACGTATCTTGCTTGCAACGAAGCCTGAACTAGTGGCAATAAACTTTGCTGCTCTTAACTGACTACATTTGATTTGTTTGGAACAGACCGCTGTTATCTATTCTGTATTTGCTAAATTAAAAAGAAAAGGGAATCTAGTGCAAGAGGTACCTGGGTTATAAAAATCTAGCAAACTTCCAGAGGGTGACAGGAATAATTCTCGTGGTAAACTCTGGAAAAACCTGGGTTTTGCCATATAACACTTTTCCTGAAGATTTTAAGATGATTTCTGCTAGTCTAGGAAAGAAAGGGGAAGGTAAAAATTTTAACAAAAAGCAAAAAAACCAGTGCAGACATTGAAACATCATAAACTTTTCCAGTGAGCAAAAAATACCACATACAGACAGCAAAACTAAACACATGCTTTAGTTTACAGGCTGAAGGATTCCAGCAAGACAGAGGCTCTGCGCTCTCATCTCTAGAAGTTAGTGTTCTTATTAACACAGATGCATTTATCAAATCAGAAGTGTGTGGAAATGGGATCGGTCATGCTGTGAAGTGGATAAGGTATTACTTATTGCTTGCCTAATAAACCTATCAAGGAACCAATCTTCACTTACCTCTTCAATACTCTAATTCAGGAACAAAAGACCAATTTAGACACAGAAAAAACTGTTATCTAGGCTGGAAGTCACATTTTCCCCAACAAAAACAAAACACTGCCAACTCAATCCAATTCCTCCCACCTACACAAACTGACTTAAAAAACAGGCAGTCCCTTTCGATGTTCATTCCACAGTGCTCATGCTTCTGTTCTTATACCAGCTACTGTGGCACGTTGAGCAGGCATGCGTGTATGCACACACGTGCACATGCTGCTGTGGGGGAAAACCAATGCATATGAATTAGAAGATCTTTCAGTCTGGATCATTAAGTCTGGCCACACGGGCAGACGAAGGCCTCAGAAAGGGGAGGAGTGACTTTGAACGATCTCTTCATTGCCCTGACCTTTGTGATGCATGAGTGTTTGCTCTCCATATTCCTCACAACAGCCTAAAGACTAAGAATACTGCAGCAGATGTAGTGAAACCGATCACATTTGGTTTTCCTTCTTTGAGGCAAAAGGGAGTCAAAGGCAATTTACAATAGAAGGTTTCTGTTGTGCCTTATTAGTTTTGACTTAATTCCTGACAGTCTTCCTTTCATCTGCTTCAGAGGCAAACAACCTAAGCATGTAAAGGAATTGCAATAGTCCTTTGCCAGATTGTTTAAGCTTGATTTTCTTAAATGCTCAGAGCCATATTGCCAGCTCTGGTGCCAACATAGCTTTTAATTCTGAGTAAATAATTTAGCCTTTCTCTGCATTCAGTTTTGCTGTCAGCTGAATAAACCTGACACTGCTGCCCTGCTGGGGATTACATGGCACGCAAGTTTGAGCAGGTCTCTGCACTAAAGTGAATTGTACCCCCTTCTGTGACTTTCACACTACGCCACGAGAATGTGGCACCTGTTGTATATGGGTGCCTAATCCGTATCAGCACTCAGGAAAGTGGACTCTTCTCTTTCCTTGCATTCAATAGAATGAATTCACCTCTTTGTGAATATGTGAAATTTGCTTTTAGATGTCAGAAATCAATGCTTGTGTTGTCTAGAGCATGCAGTTCTTTGACTGCCCATCCCTTAGGCACAAAGTTGCAAATGTTGCTTTCATTCACGTATGTCTTCCATGCTTTAGAATGGAGTAAATTTTTTTCTTGCAGGACTCCTGAGCTGCCCTACGTTATCCTAAGTTGATAGTCATTCTCATAGACATAAGCAAATATACAGCTACAGACTTGGCAGAAAAAACAAGGTTATCCCGCACGTATCTCAGAAAAAAAGTGTTGTTTTTTCTCCCTAGCAAACGTATAAAGCATGTTTCATGTCAAAGAGACAGTTATGATTAAAAAAATTGTAAATTTACCATTTCATTTTGTTTAAAATGGTTTCCAGGGAAAGAACACATCAAAAATAATAGTGCAGGTTCACTTCTAAAACTTGCCAACTCACCACTCAACAGTCACAGACTTTCTAAGACTATCTCTATGCAAGCGGCACGGTTCCTCCACTGCAGAGACAGCAGGGAAATGACAGGAACCGAGGTCCTTCAGTCTCAATCCCTTTTTTGCAACTGCAAATTCACAGGTTAAGGATAAGGTTTTCCAAAGTAGACTAATTGTAGAGGAAACAGCCAGAATTACTTTTGAAAATCTTGCTAGTAAATGCAATACTCTACCATACATGACTGCTACGTAGTTCATGTTTCAGAATAATTTGACCAAGTCATCTTTATCTTGATCCTTCAGAGTCAGATGTGCTTTATCTGGGCACAGCTCTTGCTCTCAAGTGCAATCTTAGTTTTTGTCTTTTCATAACCCTGTCTACCTGCTGATCATAGAGTACCTACAAAAGGAGAGTGTGCCATTAATCTGCTACCATGACAGAAACATAAACAGGCTAACACTGCTTAAGTGTGACGGCCAACAACCAAATGACCAGCCAACAAGTGAGGCTCTGCCCTGTTCATGAAGTGTAAAAAAGCTTATGAAACAAGACAACACCGTTAGCAATAATAAAATCATCTCAAGTTTGTTATATGCTAACCTACCTGAAGAGAGGAAATCAGTCCTCTGGGAAACAACTGTTTTGTAGGTATTAATGCTGTAGTCTCTGGTACAAAGAGGCCTGGGGAGCGAGCTGGAGAGAGTGGATGATGTCTGCTAGGAATTTTCTTTGAATAGAGTGCCCAGTAAAAAGAGAAGGCTAGTAAGACACATAGCTCAGTTCCTATGGTCAGCTCAGTTTCAAACCTACTGATAACAGAAGCAGAAGTCTCACTCATCCCAAGCGTTTCTGTATGGCCAGAGCTCCTTTCTGCTAATCCTAAGAACTTCTTAAGACTACCTCTGCTGTCAGAAGAGATCAGAACAGCTGATATAAGGTCCTTCAGACCTCAAATTCTATTGAGAGAGAGAGAGAGAGAGAGATAGAAAGATGTTAATTACAGCAAGGCTGAAGAGTAAACAGGAAGATTAGCTCCAAATCTGTTACACAAAATAACGCTTCAAGAGGCATTTGGATACTTTGATCCTGACCAAGTGGCATGCTCTTGCCTGGTGTGAGATGGCAGCAGTACAGCCCTCATAACCAGAATGCAACTAGGCTGACATTTGCTTTGTCCTAATGAATTGAAGCAAAGCAGCCTGATTTTATCAGTGACCACTCTTCTCAGGATATTCCACGTATGTAGAATGGGAGTGGACAGCAGGTTGGATTTCCTTCACCAGTATAAATCGTTCACTTCTATTCAAGTCAGCGAAGCACTGCCAACTAATACCTGCTGAGGATTTGCACAAGAGCCTCCAAGTCTGTATCTTAGAGCCCTTTATACCTTCTTTGCTATAAACCAGTTCTCCTCTAGAAGGTCTCCTTGTACAGGAGGAAATTTATACACTGAACTTCACTCCTATATGCACATTCCTACCAATCATCAACAAATATTCTTTAGCAGATGCACAGGAAGCTGACGACAGAACAAGTAATTTTATTCACTCACTCAGTTATGACACTGAAGGGCACTGAACAGCGGAAAGCATCATTTATAGGGAGTTCCACATACAATGTTATTCAGAACATCAGTGGTGCTTTTGTTATTTCTAAGGAGTGCTTAGTAGAATAGTGTTACCCCTTCGAAAGAATCGGTAGCGATGGGGAGAATATAGCTAGCAAGGTTTACATAAAACTAACAGTCATGTTATGCTCAAAAGCTTAAGTTTATTGCTCTATTTAATGACTACCACCAGTATTTTTAAAAAGAATGCCAGTTCTTCCTGCTAGCTTCTCACTGAAGGAAATATTTTAAATACAGCAATAAAATCAAGTGGTTTAAAGATAACACATTTTGCCACACATTCATGCAAACCCTGATGACAGGGTTTTTACAGGTTCATGGATACAGAATAAACACAGAGTATGTGTACTGAAACACTGGGAAACTTTCCCCACAGTGATGAATTTGTAGGCATAACATTTCAGGCCCTACGCCCTGCACCTACTGATGCCAATGGCAAAACCTCAGTGGGAACAGGATCATCCTTATTGTTCGGAGAGCTGCTTTACCCTTCTCCTGATTGGGAAGCGCAGTAAATTCTCAGAATCCCCTGCACTAATAAAAGTGGTGGGTTTTGGTTATTGTTACAAATAAAGTGAAGCAAAAATATTTTTAGAAGATCATTACAGCGTCTATTCACAAAACACTCATCCTTCATGTTAAGGGTCCTGTGTACCTCCATTTTTCTCTGCTCAAAAAGCACTTAAACATGTGCTTACCTCCAAGTATTAAACACAAACTACAGTCTTCACAGCCTGACTGAGATCTAAAAAGAAAAAAACCAACCAAAACCAGAAGCATGTGCAGCAGCTCTGTATTATTGAAAAGGAACACTGCTGCCCGGACTTGATTAGAATGGGACAATGATTGTCTAAATTTGGTTTGAGGGCAAATGTATCAAAAAGCAACCAACACATTCAGACTGAGTTTTTTTTTTCAAGCTGCCTACAGGATTTGCGTTAATTTTATTAATCACTGGGCACCTGGTCACCCTCAGAACTTTGAAACAAGTTTAAATTAATAGAATACAAGTGATTTTATTATTACATTTTTAATAAAGATGAATTCAACTCAGAAAATTCCTCACCTGATTTCAAACCTCAGATTTCAGGGGAAATTATATTTGGATTGTGGTCTGAATACATAAAAAGAGAAACTATTTGCAAAAATCAAACATGGTTGCAAGACAGACACAAGAATATTGACAAAGAAAAGGTAAAGCGTAAAGAATTTATGTTCAGATTAACTTCTACAGTTCACCTCAGATTCACCCAGCTGTCATGATACTGGGGTACATTGCTGGTAAGAATTGGAGGTAAGAGTTTGACACACATCATTGGAATATTTTTCCCCTTTAATTCTGGTAACACTGGTGGTGGACTGCTTCAGAAAAAATAAACAAGCAAACATGATGTGTGAAATATCATTTCAATGTGAATCTACTTGAATCTTTTAACGCAGAGGCTCAGAAGGTTTACGATATACACAGTATTCGGTAACTTTATATGTAAAAACAATCAGAAAGAGGCAAAAAGTTACTTTCAAGCTTAGTCAACATACGGCACATTTCAGCATGACAATTCAAAAGTTTCACACTGTATTTGGATATATTAGCAATGTTTTTTTTAAAAATAGCAAACTGAAGACAGTGGATTTTTTCTGAATTTTTTCTTGCTTTTGTAACAAATGAAGCTACTATTCTTATTTACAGTATAAATAAGCCTTTTTTGGTGAATATTATGTCCTGTCACATATGTTTAAGACAAGGCGTATCTCAGCTCTTAAATGTCAATGCAAACAAGAGCATAAAAGCAATATCAAAGTAAAACAGTGTATCTTTCCAGCTAAGAGAGCCAGTTTACCATATGCCTCTTATCAGATGTGAAATATATCTGAATGCAGTCAGAAGTTCTCTTGGTTTTAGCCTTTAGGAATATCATGAGCACTTATTCTTCTGCTGCTCTAGAAAGCTGTTTTCCATACAAGCTCATAACATGATGGACAAATTGATACTGTTCACAAGTCTGGATCATTCCTCCCCTGAAAAGGAAAGAAAAAAAGGGGAGGGGGAACAGCAGCGTTATTACATGCAAATAACATATGAGGAAATGGCATAGCTAACATGAAGCTGGTGTTACACACAAAAGGTCTATTCCAAAGCTTCCTGAAATGAGTGCCCATTGACTGGGAACAGCTCGCAGTCTGACCTAGAGCTCAGTTTTTAAAGTATCTGCTAACTAAGGAACAGAAACTAGTCAGAACAGGAATGGGATTTACCTTCATTTTTCTTGGCAGAGGCCTTCATCCAGTAAGGCAACACCATCATCGTTTACATTCATATTATCAAAGCAGCTATACTCCAAGCACCATTTTGAACACCATGAAAAGCAATCCCACACCCCCAGGCTCTAGATGGATAGATGGGAGCAGGGGGAATAAAGAGGGGAAGTAGCTTATCAAATACTTCACAGCTGCACTAGGGACTGAATTCAGGACTATAGTGGGCCAGGCCAGGCCAGGCCAGGCAACTGATGTAGCACACGACTTTGCCATTCTGGAATGAGGGTTCTTTCCTCTGTGCCATCCCATGCTGTGCTTTTGGCAAGTTCACCAGGGAACTAGGGGATGGCCAGCAGGATTTTAGGACAGACAGTGGGACTTCAACAAAAGACAACTCAGATTTGTAACTGAATTGACTGCCATGCACACCTTGATAAGTAAAAGACTCCCAGCACAGAAATCTGTTTTGGTTTAGCTTTTATTTCAGCTTTTGCTGTTCTCTTTAAAGTGCAAACCTGAAAGGAAATGCAAGCAGGAGCAGAAACGGTTTGCTTTTCCATGTATCATTAGCCTGTGTATTACTGCAAGTAGCATATTAATCAATGCATGGGTACTACAGCGGGAGACAGAAATGAACAAAAAGAACAAGTTGTCCATTTTAAGCAAATTTTACTAACACTTAAAATTCTGCTAAGAGTACCTCAACAACAGTGATATGATCTCTTGATAATCCATTACAAAAATAATTAAAACTCATGGCTCAAATTCGTAGAAGGTGTATGCAGAATTGCGCCAGCGCTGGTGCATAGATCCTGGGAGCACAGTGCCAAAAGGAGGCTGAAACAAGTGGTGTTGAGGAACATGGGAACCTGTGGGTGGCCAGCACCAACCAGACTGTGTCGGTCTGAGAAAGACCACATGTGGTGCATTCCCTCAGAAACCTCCACCAGAGGAAATTAATGAAAAGTTGCTTCCTCCAAGCTGAATAGATAGCAGACTGCTCGTACCCTCCTTGGGGACTGCCCTTGTCTATGGGGTACAGCTTAACAATTGTGGGTCACACAATAACCATACCAGTAAGGGGTAGATGAGTGGTCAAGACAACCTCCTCCTTCAGCCTTTTGCAGTTATTCTGTTAAGCGGCATTTGAAATAACATTTAACAATGAGCAGGAAAGTGCAGGGACCCGTGCCCCAACCTCTTATCAGTAACCAAAGGTGGGAAACACACACTGCATTTCTAAAGAAACTGTTTCATAGCTGAGCATCTTCTCCCCCTCTGCTCTACTTAATACAGGCTCACAGTTGATCAGTTTCTGAGTCCTTCTGTGCTGCACACAGAATTGAAGTATATTTATGTTAGTTCATGACGCACAATGAACGTTAGTCATATCTGGCAATTACTCCCCATGCAATTCCATTAATAGTGAGGTTGCACCCTGAAGTTGTAGCAACAGAAACACTAGGATGGCCATCAAGTTTCAGACTGCAGGAAATTATTTTCCTTTTTATCTGGTTCCCTACTATGTGGTGGCTTCCTTCCCACACACATGCACACCATGACATGTGCTTGCTATCCAGGCTTCAGCACAGAATAGAGGAATTACATTCTCATCCCTATTTGCCACAGAAACCTTTCAAATCTGAGTTGCATTGTGGGAAAGGACAGCAAATGTCTCTCAGCACTGTGGGAAGGATGCAGGAATCATCACTTCCACTCCTTAGTCATATTAGGTTATTTTAGGTTCAGGTGTTGGCCACTGGTGCAAAGCCCAGTGCACAGGATTCTTCCAAGGGATCTCTAAGGGAATGAAGGGAAAGAAACATTTGTCCCCTTCACCCCCACAGCAACCTCAAAGGCAGTTCTCAGGGCTAATGTCAACCCCTCTACTGCTGTGAACCAGTGAGGTGCATTATTTTACGTGTCTGCTCTGGCCTGCATCCAACCCTCCTTCCCTAAGTCCCTGGTGACTCCTTCTCATCCACCTTATTTTCTCTAGCCAGTAACCACCAGACAGGAGGAGGAGATAGAGAGGGTATTCCTTCCTATGGCTGCTTGGACACTGCCTCATCATCTCATGCTGCTTTGGAAGTCACATGGAGCTTTTGTGGGGGTTTAGTGACAATAACAGTGGATGGCAGCATGACTTCCAAGAGACTACGAGCCCCATTTTTCACTCCTTGAAGAAACCATCCTCTTCTGTAGCAAGGATAGTGATTTGACTATTTTCCATCTTGAGTATTTTCTCCCACAACATTTAAATGGTCTTTTCCACTTCCTTTTCCTCCATGGTGTCCTTTAAGTGTGATCTCCCTTCTCCAGCTTCTGCAAATGACTGCCAGTCCCCCTCTCCCTGCAAAGCTAGTATTTCTAATTGGCCTTCTGTATCAAGCACATTTGTAAGCAGGTGTCTTCAACCTTTGTTTGTATGGCTACTTTCCTGTGTAACATTAGTCACAGAAACAAGATATTTCAGATCCAGCCAGATATTTCACTGGGCCATGGATAATCAGCACTCACTACTCATACTCTGTTCTTTTTATCAAGAAGCCTTTCCTTGTCTGGCCTGAAATCCATTGAAATAGCCAACCTCCAAGCACCTGCAGGTCGCTGTCTATCAGAGCCTCAGCAGGGCAGCAAGCATTTCATTTTCTGCCTCCCACTGAGCATAATTTCTCCTCTGAAATAAAGTTCAGCGTGGGGTTGAGGTTCTTTTTTTTCCTCAGAAAAATCTTTGGTATGTTTTTCGTGACATCTCTTCCCCCGACTACATTTATCATTATCATTAGAGAGAGCACTGAGACATGTTTTGATGGCACTTGAAACCAGTGGGAGAGGAAAAATAACATCTCTGGTGCAAAATTCAAGTCTGTTTACTTCATAATCAAACTCAAGGTGGTGTGTTAAGAAATGCTTAACTGGAAACCATTGAATTTCTGGAGATTTTCACAACTCCCTTCATATGTCTGCAAACACTCCAGACTGCATATTCTCCCCACAAAGTCCCAAGCAGGCATGTTGTCCCAGCACTGCTCACAGCTCCAACTACGCAAGGCCAGTTATCTTTACTCCTCCTGGGAGCAAAGTGCCGATCTGTGGCTCTCAACTTAAGCTCAGCAGACCTTTGAGCCTTTGCTTCTGTAAGAACATGGGGCCAACTCCTCAGCTGGTGAAAGGTCATCCCTTGCTGCACTGAGCTGTGCAGCTGCCCAGCTGTGCAGATTTTGATGCCAGCTGTGAATCTAGCTCAGTTCTACGGCTTTTCATTGAGATTTACTGCTCATAAAATAGGCAAAGATAAGTTAGAACTGCTTAGAATAGGACAACTTCCTTCCAGGAACATTCTCTCTTGGCCTCCATTTGCCTTTGTTCTTCCCATGTTCCCATTTATTTCTCCTTAAAGTAAAGGGAAAGGTTACATTTTTTTTTTTTTTTTTTCAAAGGAAACAGGCTTTCTTACCTGTCTAACCGCAACTGGCAGGCTGTTCGCAATATGTCAACTATGCCCTCGCTCTTCAGCTGTTTACAACAGACACTAGTTGCAATAAAGCAGCCAGTCCTCCCGATGCCTGCACTAAGGGAAGGAAAAGCAGAGAGAGGCAGTGGATGTGTTAAAATGGCTTTGGAACTTTCTTGTTAAATGAGTGCCATTACACCAGTAATCAAACCCCATTATCCCTTTCTTCCCTCCAACCTTTGCCAAGCGGGTGCTTGCAAATATAAAGCCATAACTAGGAAACGATACTAATTTCAATGGGACAACAAAATTAAGTGTGAGCCACTTGCAACAAAAGCATGGACATTGCACTTACAGTGCTAGAAATGGACTGTTGGGTACCATTTGACCCAATACGTGATGAAACCACTGAAAATAAGCAGTTAAACAGTATTTCTTAGTTAGACTTGCTTTGAAGGCAATCTTTTCTTTGAGATTCTTAATCCTAATAGCTTCTTTGAAAGGTATTCAGTCACATGTACAGTAGAAAAACCCCAACGAACACATTACTTAAATAATTAGAGCTAACAGCAACATCGTAAGTGCGATGCCATTTGCTGCTCAGATCTGCAATCCAGTAATTCTCTGAATTAGCGCAGGATACAACAAATTCACCATTAAAGATATGTCCTTGTCTTTCCTGAACACCTTTGTATCTGATTCAGTCTTTGAGTAATGACCAGAATTGATTTTATTCTCAAATGCAAAGTGCTATCAAAGCTGTGAATTCTTATTACCTAATAAAAAGCTAGCAGCAATAGCTGACAGCCCTTCTTACGCATTAAATAATTAAGTGAGCATCCTCAGGAATAATTACTTGACACAACCGCAAGAATCCTGCTCCCATTTAAATTGCTCTAAAGTTATAAAACAAAACCATTGGCAACAGGAACAGGTTACCCAGAGAGGCTGTAGATGTCCCAACCCCTGCAGACACTCAAGGTCAGGCTGGACGGGGCTCTGAGCAACCTGCTCTAGTTGAAGATGTCCCTGCTCGCTGCAGGGGGTTTGGACAAGCTGACCTTTAAAGGTCTCTTCCAACCCAAACCATTCTATGATTCTCATAGCTTCACTATTAGGATTGTAAATATTTTTTTTCTTAAAGGTGCATTACTTTACATCACTGAAAGGCAAAACCACAGTGATTATATTCTACCAAGGATCTCCCACAAAGGCCAAAGCAGCTACAGTACTCAGTGTAACACAGGCGTTGGCTAACGGCTTGCTGCACATGCAACTCTCAAATAGATGCAATGTATTAAATTCTTTCTTCAGGTAAAATGACTGCAACTGAGGATAGTCTGAAAAGGCTCTGGTCCACAGTTATCACATCAAATATTTCATAATCCTATCACCATGTCTCTTAGTAGTTATTTCAGATAAAAATACCCCATTTCCCCCCAAACTATTACTGTGTCATGGGGCTGACACCATACAAGAGGACAAAACAAGTATGCAAAGCAAGAGTGACATGGTGACCAGAATCTTTACCTGCAACAAATACCATAATACTTAAAAGAGCTCTTAGAGAAGGACCTTCTTACAAACCATTTGTTATTTTTCTCTGAACTTTCCCCATTTTATCAAAATCTGTTTTAAAACACAGGCAGAAAAACTGGACATGTGGCATCATATGAATGTTTTACTAGTGATTACTCCATAATAGCTTATAGGTGGATCTTTGATGACACCAGGCTACCAACCATTCATGCCAAGAGTCTTTATAAAAACATTCCCATTGTATGATAATACCCCATAAACTATGGCATCTGGATAGCAACTATCTGCCATTTCCTAGGAAATGTTATGCAAAACTACATAAAATTCCTTACCAAAATCCCAAAGATCAATTTGGAAAAATGTCTTTTATTGAAGTCATGGAAGATTACCCTGGCAAGATTACTGCATCACTTATCAGGCTTTCCTCTATTTACCTGAAACAATCGTTTTGAGAACTGACTTGTAGTTTTCAAGTAATCACATTTAACCTCTCTAAACACTGGCAAAACAGAAATTGCTTTTAGACTTCTGGAACTTCTCAACTTTTCCAAGAACTAGAACTCTACTGTACTAAACTTCAATGGTTTAGAGCCTGTGGACCAATTTTGTTAAATATTCTTGAAAACCATTCAGTACAGCTGATTTAATAATAGTTAGTAGTTGTTGCTTAACACATTCCCTAGTGAGCGGTGTGAAAGAATGTACTTCATCGTGTCTACAACTAATAAGTGCGTCATCCTACTTCTTTGTGAAGACAGAAGTATCTATCTTCGTCTATTTTTTCTGCTCTGTGATGCATAATTACAATTTTCTTGTCAGGCTTCAAATCACTGTAAAGATTCTGCTGCTTCCGTATAAGAAATCTTCATATTTGCCAGCGGCTTTTCACAGATATTTCAGTTTTACTATCAACTGCATACATTTCCTGTCTATTGATTAGTACTTGCTGCAATCAGCTTTGCCACTGTTTCATTTGTTTTATGTATTACACTTAAATTATTTTCTTTGGCCTAATGAGGATTTTTTTAAAATCAAAGATGGAATCTACAAAACAGGGTTTTGAGGCTTAGGGTTAAATAGTCTAATTTTTCTGTTTGCCTATGTTTTTCTACTCATTTTCACTCACAGTATGTTAATCTTTGGTAACCTGGCCCTTTTAAGGTCATTAAAGCATATGTTACTGATAAGGCAAATAAAATGATACTGTTCTTACTTGTAACTAAGCTACCACCAGCTTCTGTGTTCAGCTCAGTCTGGACCTAAATGTAACACTTGGTAATAGAAAATTGTTGTAATTAAATTTTAGAAGTTCCAAGCATATTTCAGCAGCAGTTGGGCAAGATCTCCCCCATGTCTGACTGATGGCCAATATGACAGTTACCTGCACTATGCCACTGTATCTGAAGAAGCCCTTAGAAGTCATATACAACATTTATTTACCTGCAGTGAACAATCACTGGGGCATTCTTCTCTTCAGCACTCTGCATTGCCTCTTCAACTTCCAGTACTAGCTGTAACAGAGGTGGGGCTTGATCTGGTGTCTTCTGGTCTGGCCAAGATGTGTACCAGTAATGTTTCAGGTTTCTGACTTCTTCTCCTTTCTGCAATCCAGTTAAGAGAAACACCACAAAATTTTAAAAGAAATTCTGATTGTAAATTGATATTGAAACCTGCCTTCCTCTGTAAGAATGAGATGAGTAAATCAATGGCTAAATGGAACAGGAGAACCAAATGGCAAGCCACACAACACAGAAATCTGGATTTCAAATATCACGTCTGCACTTCAGTAAACTGCCTTAAAAAAAGGAATAATCTCCCCCCCAAGTATGATGCTCTTTTAGTGCCAAGAGCTGTGTGCAAAACACTCCAGGCAGTCTGTTCTCTCTTGACAGATTCATTCAGCAAAGCCAGAGCTGTGCCTGTGACATAATTGCTTTCATAATGTATTTGACAGACAGAGAGCCAGGAGCTATATCTCTGTCTCTGATAACTAGATAGAGGAGGTAGAAAGATGGGAGCTTATTTTTCTCTCTCTTCTGATGGACAGACTCATATCAGTTTCCTGTCAATTCTACTCTTCTCTTAGACATGGTGAGAAATTCAGAGACACTACGGAAGATAGGAATTGTATCTAGCTGCAGTCCAGAGCTTTTCGAGACACACAAATCCCAATTCTCCCTCTGTCTCAGCATGGCTATGAATATAGCAAATGTGCCGTTACCTTTTCTGAGTGCCAAGTAGCACTGCGTACTTCTGATTTTGTGTGTTCAAAGTGACATCCTTCTGCCTGATTTCTAAAGGTGCCAAATAGTAACATGGAGCTCACGGAACCTTTCAGCCATTACATAAGCCAGCTGGCATAGGGCTAAGCAAATGTCTTCAAAAGGTCCGAGAACAGAAGTGTTAGTTTCCACAACCTTCCCTTAAACACATGGCTGGCTGAGTTTAAGAGGGGAGGAAAAAGTGAACAAATTCACCTCTTTCTAAAGAGTCAGACACAAATATCTGGAAATAGTTTCTGTCACCTGTACTCCTAAGCCCCTATGACCGTCAGTCACCGGATGTTAAAAGTGCTCTGTGGTTGTGCCAGTTTCCATCCTTCTCATGGGTTGACAAAGCTTTTCCATAGCTTCACAGTGAACTAGACTGGGGAAGCAATCTAGGTTTTTATTTTTCTTGCTCATGCTAGATTAATTTTCAGACAGATCAGTAAGTTTCCCCCTTTAGCTTACCAGTCACATAAACACTTGTGTGGGCACACGGGAGATGGCATAAGGGTAGGAACAAGAGAGCTGGACAAAGGGAAGCTGAGCTTCATTTAGTTGCTGTTCCAGCTCATATTGGGTTTAAAGTGTTCATTGAAGCATAGCCATAAGAACCTTAATGGTATATTTAGCTCAGTTTAGGAAAAGAGAGCCTTGCTATCATAGCACAGAGCCCGGCTTTAGGTTATTTACCTTAGTGAGAGAATGTTCTGGTCAAGAAAGCATAACTCGTTGTCATGAACAGTACTTCAACTCGCTATGGTACATCCAATCAAATTTCAACACTGCTCCAAAACATGAACATACACAGTCGCTTTTGAATGTGTGACTATGTATGAGCCACAGAAGTTATGAACACTGGATTCTTAAGTGGGTTGTGAAAAATTATAATAAAAATGTTGTCAACAATACTGAGAGAAAAGTAAAAGATAAGAGTCATCTGAAGAAAAGCATGAATCACTGCATAAAGTCACTCACTTGACAGAAACAGAACAGAGCTGAAGTTCTAATGATGAACTCTGAATGTTTTTAGTGTTATCTACACTGTTACCAGCTTTACACTTCTGCTTAGAGAACCCTGACTTCTGTGGCTCTGTGCACTTCTGCTTTGACTTTAACAAAATATGCTCTATTGGTGCTTCCTTGGGAACACATAGAAGTAGGCAAGATTTGATGGTTTGAGGTCTACCATCATGTATGCTGTAGCTGAGGCTGGGATTATGAATCGGTGGCTAGATGCTGGCAAGTTCCTTTGAGAAAGGAAAACAAGCCTTGCCCTATTACCTGAGCATTTTCCAAATTCCTAAAGCTTGTCAAATGCAGTCCCCTATTCTGAGAAAAGTACAACAGTCCACTCTGTAACACATGCAGTAATCCTGTATTGCTGCTGGTGGTATCATATACTTCTGACCACTGCTGTTTAAGGGAAAAGAGGAGTCAATTCATGGCTTCTCTAGCTTTCGCTACTAAGTCATTTAACATGCATATGGTCTGGAGCCAGTACTCACTACTGCTATTAAATGACAAATGTACAGCTCTAGGCAATGGTAACCTAATAAATGGAATCTTTATTTCAGCTCTAGAACTCAGCAGTTTACCCCCTGACACTTGTGGGTGATATAAAAGAGACACTGACCCATTAGTAATGAAAACAAAAGCACTATTGAACTGAAAAACAAACTGGGATGAGCTTAAAGTAAATAATCAATTATCAAGTCATTTAAGTAGGGAAGGAACTACATCCTTGGAGACATGTATGTCCAATAAAGGCTTTCCTATAATTTCCTATTCTATCTTATGGCAGTTGGACTAGATGACCTTTAAAAGGACCCATCCAACCCAAACTATTCTATGATTTGTGAGAGACAAAATGTCTTTCCTGGCTATGATTGGGAAAAGTGTGTTGTATCTATATTTCTTTCCTTATCAATTTGCTGTACTCTGCTACCCTAGCTATTCTTTTCTTTCTGTTAGTGCCTGAACATACTGGATATGCCCTGACAAATAATCTGGCTTTCAGTTTGCTGGTTGTTGGGGTTTTTTTTCCCCCTGTGGGATCCACAGTTTTGTAAACAAAAGAGATACATTCATATTTGACTCTAAATTCTGAAGCTCCTTCTCTAACATGGAGAGCTTCACTTATGGAAGATCACTTACAGAAGAGCTGAGCAGGGATAAGAGAATTTGGGAGAACTCTGAGAGGTTGCTGTGGAAGAAAACATTCTACAGAGTATTAGCTTGAAAGGTACTTGTGAGATGGGAGTATGGCTTATTATGCTTGAATTGTTGTATATAAGCTCTTCAGGACTGTTTCTTTGTTTTGTGCAACACCTGTAAGAAAGATTGTTTTTTGGATATACTACTACAATATTGATATTAAAAGCCACTCCCTTGCAACTCCCATCTGAAGATGGAACTGCCTATTACCTTCCTGAGAAGAACGATCCTTCCTCAGGGAAAGAATCAAATTTCCTTCCATAAATATAGAGGGAAAGTGTTTTTTTGTTTGGGGGGTGGGGAGAACATCGAACATTTCAACCTAAATCTCTAAAGTTAATGTCAAGCTGAAAAAAAAAATTGCATTATTCACTAATATTAAAATGTTGTATTTAACAATTTAAAACAATTATGAAAAACTCTTCTGGCAGACAGTGTAGTTTTTTTTATTGAGGAAATTTTGTTTTATCATAGTAACTCAGAAGTTACTGGTTCTGTTAGATATCAACATTCCAGCAGAATTAATCTGTGTTTTATCTTGCTGCTGCACTGTAGTGTTTTGGATAAATTATGTTTAAGACCTCTGCAAGTCTGTAACACACTTGTAAATATTCCTTACTTCCCACTTGTCAGGGAGTGTGATTTTGTCCTTGCTGCCTTTGCCAAAAGCATGAGTGACAGACTTTCCACACTCTCAATCCAGACATGGGATTTCATATGCTGGCTTTCTGCCTGTTAGCATATGGCTGAAGAGAACTGAAACTGATTAGATAAAAGGAGAGTTTTTCCAGCTCGGAAAGAAACTATGGCATTATACTGAGGTCAGAGGTAGATCTCGTAGATGAAAGATGTATAAAAGTTTAATAAATAGACTGTTCTAATTAAAACATGTAGCTTGAGATTCTAGAACCTAGCAACGAAAACAGTTGTAAAATAGGATTCTGGTACTTTAGACTAAGTAGCATTTAAGTACTAAAAAAATTAAACCTCTGTTTAAACTCCCCATCCACAAGAAGACAGAATGTAAAACTACATATACAGTTAGCTGGAAAGATACTAACGTTCAGAAATGTAAGCATGGAGAATGCTGTGGTGAAAGTGTTTTTAAAGGTCATCAACAGTTTTAGTGTCTTGGAGTGGAATGATGCCTTAAAGCATCTTCAAAGTCAAGACAGCCAAATCTCTCAAAGAATAAATTAGCATGGTACCTATTAAAATGGCTTCAGCCATGGTGAACAGAAGTGGTGTTACCACAACACTAACAAGTGCCAAGCAGAGCAGCAGTCCCACTGCTGAAAGAAACTAAAAACAGGTAAGCAAAATTAAAAAGCCTTTTGCTCGGTTCTCAACTCCCCCACTTATTGTTAGTAGCACAAGTCACCTTAGGTGTAACCAGCTGGTGGGTATCCAGCAGTCTGACAGCATCCTAATAATGATCATAAAAAGACAAGAAGCACAATCTAAATATTTCTTCGGGGTCTTGCCATACTACAAATTATGTAAGATGTCATGCAGGTAGAAGTTCCCTGTTAGTAATAGTAACCCTTTGCCTAAGTCCATGGCCCAAAGAATAAACAAGCCTTTGAATTCTACAAGTGCTGCCTGTCTGACTTGGAAAGGCTGGTAAGAAGCCATCCGCGAGCTAACCTGTCACTCTAAATCACCAGTCAACACAGAAGATACAGGCAGAGAATGAGTCACTGGTTCCTTCCACTGACTGAACCCTGTACTGCTACAATTGGCCTGGTAGCTTTCAGAGTGTATATATACAGTAAAAATCTCTGACTGCTTATTTTACTGTAGCTTTTATATGTTAGCAAACTGGGCAAAGCTATGACAACTTCAGTAATGAGAAGTTATATTTGTACAGCAGTACGCTGTGCAGAAGATTTCTACACAACCCTCCATGAACATCTCCATTTAAGGGTTAAGACAGCTAAATTACTCTAAGTACATTAGAATGATTTACCTTTAGGGTGATGAGCCTTAAACGGTAGTCGTCTGCTTGTATGACTTGGTTGACTGTGATTTCTATTCCTTCATAGGTGACCTGCTCCTCTGGCCAATATTCTGTGCATTTCTGTGAGCAATACAAAATAAATCTAGTTAAACAGATATCAAGGGAGGTTCATTTTTACTCCTCTGAAATTGGATATAGCACATGCATAGATAAATACGAATGAATGTTGTTTCTATACTAAGTACAAGTTTTCACTTTCAAAACAGGGACCACATTTTCAGGTGATTTTTTGCTGCATTCATAATAGCCTGACTGCATGATTAAAAATGCACAGATCAAGTCATAACTAACCAATATTTTTGAATACACACATCCTTATTTATCTTTATCCAACTGATGAGCAGTTTGAAGGTTCATTAGAAAGGCTAGTGGCCATGTGCCTGTGTTTTTAGATTAATCCTTTTCTTAAGATAATAATGATTAGTATAATATACACTAGTTACCAATATTTCTGAAGTGTATATACACTGATATGGAAACACAAAATACATCTTTTCTATTTTTTATACTCAGAGACCATTGACCAAAGGGTCAATGATAAGATGATCATTTGCATAGATTTTTGTGCAAAAGAACACAACTGGGGATATTTTTGGGAATTAGATTATGTACCAAAATCCACTTTAAATGGATACTGAGAATCTTTTAAAGCTAAGAATCTAAAAGGAAGCTGTGAGACCTATTAGACTACAACATTTGGTTTTGCCAAAGAGCAGTCAGAGATGAAGCCAGCACAACCTGACAATTAGAGAAGGAGAAACTAGTGTTCATTTGCAAATCTACATTGTGGTACTGATATACTAGTCATGAGTAGGTGAGAATCTGTAAGCGCTCCTACCCTGGAAGGAGGCCTGAAAAAGACTGTGGGTTTTGGCATGCAGTTTCTCTTTAACCTAATCAACATGCAAAGGAAGAGACAAGCACTTCAACATGGTGCCTGAACTAGGTCATGGACAAGGAATGACATGAACAAGGCAGGGCCTGAGAAAAAGGCTCCCTTGTGATAATGGAAGAAGTAATCCCGTTATCACAGGAGAATAAGAATCTGCTATTGGACAAACCCACTTAAAGATGATGCTTGTAAGCTTCCTCTTTTACATAGCAGTACACGATCCTGAAAGAAGCAAGTTAAATAATTTTGCTCTCCCCCATCAAAATAATAAAAAATAATTTCACGTCAGACTAACAACGGAAAAGTATCTTGCAAAGTTACCGAGTCAAAATTTCTGTGTGGGAGAATCGGTGTTGTTCCATCTGCATAGTGCATCAGTTAATAACCCACTGGGAATGCAGCCCACTGTCTCTCTGTGAAATTATTTACGCAGATTGCATTTTTTCTTTTTCTCCTCTTAAACTGCAGAATCCATTGTAAAAATTGTCAAGAGCGCTAGCAGCTATCAATAGGCACAGACGTTGCTCTGCTTAAAGGAGTGGAGTAAGATTGCCCACTCATTTCTGTGGGCTGTCTGTCAGTTCAGATTAGATGTGACAGAGGGCTGAGATACAGAGCTTTTAATACTCACATTAGCAAAGTCATTGCACTGAGGAGGAATACAAAGCCCCTGTTACTAGCATCATTGCTGAACAAAGGTTTTGGTTTTGAATCTACGTACTTCTGAGTCCTGTTATTCGTATATTAATGTAAATGTTATGGAAGAAAGGGAATGAATATAGGAGACATTTACGTGAAAGGACTTACCCTATATTTATGGCTGAGATTCCTGACACCGTTTAATTTTTGACACAAAAGGTATCAGAAAAGACTCAGCAGCTTTGATATGATATATAGGCTGTAGCAAGCTCCAGTTATATAGCGCATCAGCACTGCAGTGCACTGCTTTCCCAAGACTGATATGATGGGTGCAATACTTGGTCAGTGTGGATAAGAGGAAATTCAGATGTAAAGGTTAATTTACATTCCTGTTATACAATCTTGCTATGAAAACTATAGTGGAAGAACTTATCACCAGATATATCATTCAGGACCAATATTTCCTCTGCATCATCTTTAAACTTCTAAGTCCTTAAATAATTCTGGTACACTGTGTCATGACATATTAACATCTTACTTGCCATACTGGCAACTCTGATTAACGAGCTGCCTCTCAGATAGAGGCAGATGTGAGTTTAAAATGTTAGTGCAAACAAAACATTAGATCAGCTGCATATCGTACTTTGCATCAGCAATGCCTTGACAGTATGCGTCCAACCAGATGGCTATAACAACTGACCATTTTTAACTTGCAAAGCATGACAATTCTGTGTCTGCCTTGTTCTGTCTTTTTTTCATGAAAATCCAAGGTTAAATTTACTTCACAACTGGGGAAGGCTAAAGGTTTGTGCACATGCCTAATTATGGGCACTAAGCTCCCAGCTAGAGGTTAAGCTATTATAACTGTGTGTATGACAGAGGTATGCCCATATTCTAGGGCTTGTAAGTGTCTAAAGCCTCTTCTCCAATGGAAATTCTCTCACCTAAATGACTAATGGGTTCTCAGGGACAAGCTTTGACAAATATTGCTGCTGTGGCTTCAGAAACACCATTTGGATCTCTCCACTACACCTTGGTGAGGAGGGATACAGAGCCCAACACATGCCCAGACGACTTCCTCACATCATACACTGCCAATAAAGGCAGACTTAAGCTCAGCTACCTGTCTGTGAACCAAAGCCCAGGCACATGGTTCTTGTAAGTCTGCTATGGGGAAAATATTTCAGCAGGCAAGTAATGAACAGCTGGGGGGCAGCAGTATTTTAAACTGCAAGAAAAATCATAGAATTATAGAATCATTAAGGTTGGAAAAGACCTCTAGGATCATCAAGTCCAACTGTCAGCCCAATGCTACCCTGTCTCCTAAACCATGCCCTTAAGTGCCATGCCTACTTGTCTCTTAAATACCTCCAGGGATGGTCACTCAGCTACTTCCCCAGGCAGCCTGTTCCAATGCCTGACCACTCTCTCTGTAAAGAAATTCTTCCTAATATCCAATCTAAACCTTCCCTGATGCAGCTTAAAGCCGTTTCCTCTCATTCTATCGCTAGTAACTTGGGAGAAGACTGACACCCACCTCACTACCACCTTTCAGGTAGTTGTAGAGAGCAATTATGTCTCCCCTCAGCCTCCTCTTCTCCAGGATAAACAACCCCAGTTCCTTCAGCTGCTCTGCAGAAGACTTGCTCTCCAGACCCTTCACCAGCTTTGTTGCCCTTCTCTGGACACGCTCCAGCAACTCAGTGTCTTGTACTCTGGGCCCAAAACTGAATACAGTATTCAAGGTGCGGCCTCACCAGTGCCGAGTACAGGGGCACAATCACTTCCCTGCTCCTGCTGGCCACGCTATTCCTGATACAAGCCAGGATGCTGTTGGCCTTCTTGGCCACCTGGGCACACTGCTGGCTCATGTTCAGCTGGCTGTCGACCAGCACCCCCAGGTCCTTCTCTGCGGCGCAGCTTTCCAGCCACTTTTCCCCAAGCCTGTAGTGTTGCATGGGGTTGTTGTGACCCAAGTACAAGACCTGGTGCTTAGTCTTGTTGAACCTCATACAGTTGGCCTTGGCCCATTGATCCAGCCTGTCCAGGTCCCTCTGCAGAGCCTTCCTACCCACCAGCAGATCAGCACTCCCACCCAACTTGGTGTCACCTGCAAACTGACTGAGGGTGCACTCGATCCCCTCGTCCAGATCATTGATAAAGATATTAAACAGAACTGGTCCCAACACTGAGCCCTGGGGAACCCTGGTCGTGACCGGCTGCCAACTGGATTTAGCTCCATTCACCACAACTCTCTGGGCTCAGCCATTCAGCCAGTTTTCTACCCAACGAAGGGTACGCCTGTCCAAGCCATGAGCCGCCAGCTTCTCTAGGATACTGTGGGAGACAGTATCATCGGCTTTACTAAAGTCCAGGTATCATGTTAGGTGGATTAGCAGAAACACCATGACAGTTCAATTTTTGGAAGTAGGTGGTGAATAGAAAATTTCAGCATCTTAATTTCAATTTTTCAAAAGCATTTTGTAGATGCATTCAGGAAAAGGTCTTCCATATCCAAACCAGCTCTTGTTGTTGGTTATTGTAACTAGCATCTTTCATAAGTCGGGGACAGCCTCAATGAAATGTGGTTATAGATGCTGAATCGTAATAAATGCACCAACTCTGCTGATAAGATATTCAGCCTTAGTAGTTATGGGGTACTATTGGATGTGATTACTTTAGAGAGAACATGAAAGAGTGTCTGCAAATAAAGATGGGTTTAGAGAGGTTTCAGGTTGGCTGGGAGAGGGAAAATGGCAAAACCAGCAGTAGGCTAAGTCAGACAGATCAGACAGAAAAACAAGACTTAAAGTAAACTGAACTGAAAGAGAAGCCCACGTCACCTCTGAGCCTGAAGTATTTAATGCTGGCTCTGATTGCTCAGGCCACTGAACCAAGTTCTGTTTGCTGGCTTACATCTATGCTGAAAATAGCTGCTAGAGTACAGATAAAAATACAGGCTATATGTAACACCATTACCTCATTCATCTCTTCTATATTGGTAATCATGACAATGATGGGAGAACGCTCCTGCCACACCATTCTCCAGAAATCACTGACAGTATTAACTATTGGTCCCTGAGTAGCAATATAAACCTTTTCCTCTCCTCCATAGCCCTGCCAACAAAACAACAAGAGATCAATTTTAACAGGGATGACCACCACAACCTTGAAGGTTCAGTCTTTAAAACAGAGTGCTACCACTGGTTGGAGTGGTGACTCCACAGCATCGGTTCTTCCCCTCTCTCTCTCCTGCACATGTGTACACGGAACAATGACACAATATGGACTCATGTAATTATAGCAATGAGTGTCCAACAGCCTTGAGATGACTCTGGCTAGGTCAACAGCCTTATTCAGGCTTATTATCCAGTGCCTTGCTCAGGCCAGCTGACAAGCAATTTGCATCAAGAAATGCAGAATTGTGGTTTTGTCTGGTCTGAACCTGTACAGTTGCACTTTGAGATTTGGTTTTCAGTTAATATAAGCAGGAGAGAAGAGCAATCAGTTCCACTATGATGCCTTTAAAAGCCAGTGGATGTTGCAATTCTGTTTACATTAACAGTGGCTGATAGAGGCTAGGCAGACACATTGTACTACTGAGCTCTTACCCTGATGTAGTTAGCATTGATGTAAGAGCTAAGGGGGTCGTCCTGATCAGCTGAGGTAAGGCACACTCTGCTGTGAGGATCTGAAAGGTGTAAAGAGATAAGGACTAGTTTAGCAGTTGCTCAGAGGCAAGAAACAAAGACACGAGATTATTTTGTACATCGAGGCATTTACATGCATTCATGGCCATCACAACAGATGTGAGTGGCCTTGGAGAGCTCCCATGTTAAAATGTTACCATAAAAAAAGAAAAAGGTAGTTGGGGTAATTTGGCTTCTTCTGATTATTTTACCCACTCTCTGAAGCCTGCTTAATTGTTCCTGTTGCAAAGTCAGTGCCCTGCAGTGACTCTGGAAAAGCAGTTTTCTGCTCCAATAAATCATTTCTCAATTTGTTAGGTCAACAGACTCATTCTGGCTTGTAAGACATTAGAATATTGTTTGTGAAATGACAGCAAGCAGCTTTTCTCCCAAACCATAAACATACATCCCCTTCACACAGGCAAGCCAGACAATAACTCTTTCCCTGTTTTGCCTTGCAGTGAACTAAACTCCAAGATGTGCTATTAACAAATATAATGGTTAAAGAGAAATTAAAGAATATTAACATTCTCTTGTACTTTGCATAAGCCTCTTCAATACTTGAGTCTCCCTCATTGGAGCTGTTTACGAAGCATCATTCTTGTTTTAATAAGAGAAATTAAAACATTATTCCACCTGATAAGTTCAGTCCAATTCCCACTGAAGTCAATGGGAGCTGTTCCACTGACTTTAATGGGAGCTGACACAGGACCACGTTCATTCACTTTCACCAGTACTACACAGTTTATCATTGACGAGAAACATCCTTCTGACAGAGGCCTCAGCAAGCAACACCACCGTATACCAACAGGAGAATATTAAAAACAAACCACAGATGACTTCTTCATAAAAAAATCCGGCCTGCTTAAAAAACAGAACAAAATAAAAAATATGCAATAGTGTGACATTGGGTAAAGCACAAAGGACTAACCAAGCACACAGTAACATCAGCAGTACTACAAACACAGACTTGGCATGAAACACTGTCCTCAGAATGGATTAATGTTATCCATTATGTAATAACAGAATCACAATCTGCAAAGCAAAGATATTAACAAAGATACTGTTTTGTAGCACAGAAGTACTGAAACCAGCAAGTGCCTCTCTAATACAGTTCCCTCCTGCTCAACTTTGCTCGCATCTCTAGTGCTGGGGAAATGGTGAGACAAGAGATAAAATCTGCTTTTTAATCAGTAATCCTGGTAGCCTACGACATGTCATACCATGATAAAGGTGACACTGGTTGCCATATGTTTATTCAAATGTCACTGGATTGGGTAGTTAGACCCCTTGCATGGAGTCCCTTTGCCTGGGTTTTATGCAGTCATCCATGGAGCCTGATGAAGTCTGAGTAACAATTACATGATTTTTCCCCACTAATAACAGCAGTAAGAGTATATTGTCCTGTCATGGTTTTAGCTGGGATAGAGTTAATTTTCTTCACTGCAGCTGGCATACTGCTGTGCTTTGAACTTAGTATGAAAACAATGTTGATAACACACCAATGTTTTGGTTGTTGCTGGGTAGTGCTTGTACTAGTCAAGGACCTTTCTAGCCTCCCCTGGTCTGCAGGGTGCACAAGAAGCCAGGAGGGGAGGGGGCACAGCTGAGAGAGCAGATTCAAACTGACCAAAGGGATATTCCATATCATGTAACATCATGTCCAGTATGTTAACTGGGAGGAGCTGGCCAGGGGAGGGAGGCAGCAATCGTGGCTTGGGGACGGGCAGCATCAGTTGGCAGGTGGTGAGCAGTTGTATCGTTTGTGTTTCTGTTTCTGGTTTTTTTTTTTCCTTTTTCCCCCTTTCCTTTTTATTATATTATCATAATAATTATTATTATAATTATTATTTGGTTGCAATTATTAACCCGTTCTTATCTCAACCCACAAGTGGGGGTTTTTTTGTGCTTTTGCTCTTCTGATTCTCTCCCCTGTCCCACAGGGGTGGGGGGAATGAGCGAGCGGCTGCGTGGTGTTTAGTTGCTGACTGAGGCTGAACCACGACATGTCCATTTCATGGTGGGTCTTAAGGGAGAAATAAAATGGATCTGAAGAACTCTATCAACAGGTGCCACCGACTTGTAAGCACAAGCTTCTTTTAGTATTCTTCAACTGCAGTAGAAGTTGAGTTACTTTTCACTGTAGACTTTTTTATTGCTGTATCCACAAATATTAAAATATTATTCAGAATATGCTTTTACTTTAACCTCTAATACTTGGCTTGTGATTTTCCTTTTAATATAGTATTTACATTTATTAAGGTTGTATGTTCAACCTTATTTCATATAAGAGACCTATTAATGCATTGTTAATACAAGAATGTGCACAGTTTTGCAGAAAGTGTAACTGAAACTGAATTGCATCTCTATACAAGTATATAAACCTGAATAACTCCTCTTTAAAAAAAAATAAAATCATAACAAGACTTTAATGTAAGAATTTGCAGTATGAATTTGTAATTTTCAATAGAGAGGCATTTAAGAAAAATCAAATCCTACTCTTAAAGAAAACATTTCTCCCAGGACAAAACAGTGCACAGGCCAGGTTCAAAGACACCATGCCTTTAAAAAAGCAGTAGTAATCTGTATCTCTAAGAAATCAAACGGTATGTCAGCTATTTTTTGCACAGTCTCTTTTATGGCCATTTTGTGTTGATACTATGACTGACATCTTAGAGGAACTCACTAAATTTAACTGAAATGTCTTGCATAACTTAAAATAGTGTAAAAGAAAGAGACCTATAGAGAAATTTTAAAAGTCTGTCTAGACGTTACTTTTCAGAAAAGGATTCAATGAGATTGATATACAACGTGTTCCAATAAGTTCTTGCCATCTCTGGAATTCTATAACAAGAACATGCTTTTCTATATATTCAAAAAGTGCCTCCAAAGATCTTAGAGAAAAGTCATAATTTTCCAGGAAATGCCACAGGACTCATTCCCAGAAGAGGACTATCTGCAAGCAAATTTGTAGTCATGAAATATCCAAATCAACCTCTGCTGGCAGTTGGAAAAGCCAATGGCTTAGCATTTTCCCCAAAAGCACACTTCTGCCATCAAAAGGTACCTTCCAAGCCATTTTACTACTAACAGCAAAATTGGAGAATCTGCAAAAAGAATTTACTACAAAAGAAATATAAGTGAGATTCATTACAGACTATTATCCTGTCTCTCACTTACTACAATCAACTCTAGGGTTGCAAGTAACTCAACATGATGTTAAGTGACTACTTACCTTTCGATAACTGCCTAGATTGCTTCTGGCGATGCAGCTGGTAAGGGAATTTTAGTTACTTTTTAAGTTCAGGTTTTAGTTTTGACTCTAGTTCGGTAATTAAGCATTTGCTGTTCCTTATGATAATCAGTTGTCTGAGTCTGCCCTATTGCAGCTTGTTCAGCAGTTCCTGACATTACTGGTTTCTGTAGCTAAACCTTGGAGGAACGCTAGGTAGATACTCAAGGCAGCATAGGCTACATTTGGTCAGCTCAGAAACAAAAAAGTCAGTGGATGGTCAAATCCTGAAAAGCACTGGACTCTCACTCATCTTACATCTGGTTTCCTCTCCTACTTGTGCATGGACAGTTTACCAGGGTCCTTGGCTTTGAAGCACAAAGGGGATGTTTAGCTCTCCTTGTTAGCGTCTTTACTAATGGCACCAAGCCCTTTGAAATGGAGGTAGTTCGATAAAAGTGAACAGTCTGCCCTCTTTCCTCAGCAATATCAAGCCATCCTTTGGTCACAGCCAGGGATAAAGTTGCACAGAGGTTACTAGTTTAGGAATTAATTCATAAAAAATATCCAGATCATAATGGTCTTGGAATAAGCTTGTTAATCCTTGGAGGTGCAGAATCATAGAATCATTTAAGTTGGAAAAGACCTCTAGGATCATCAAGTCCAACCGTTAACCTAACACTGCAAAGTCCGTCACTAAACCGTGTCCCTAGAAGTGATACATCTACATAGCTTTTAAATACCTCCAGGCATGGTGACTCAACCACTTCCCTGAGCAGCCTGTTCCAACACTTGACAACCCTTTTGGTGAAGAAATTCTTCCTAATATCCAATCTAAACCTCCTCTGGTGCAACTTGAGGCTGTTTCCTCTTGTCCTAATGCTAGTAACTTGGGGGAAGAGATTAACATCCACCTCGCTATGACCTCCCTTCAGGTTGTACTTGTAGAGAGTGAGGTCTCCCCTCAGCCTCCTCTTCTCCAGGATAAACAACCCCAGTTCCTTCAGCTGCTCTGCAGAAGACTTGCTCTCCAGACCCTTCACCAGCTTTGTTGCCCTTCTCTGGACACGCTCCAGCAACTCAGTGTCTTGTACTCTGGGCCCAAAACTGAATACAGTATTCAAGGTGCGGCCTCACCAGTGCCGAGTACAGGGGCACAATCACTTCCCTGCTCCTGCTGGCCACACTATTCCTGATACAAGCCAGGATGCTGTTGGCCTTCTTGGCCACCTGGGCACACTGCTGGCTCATGTTCAGCTGGCTGTCGACCAGCACCCCCAGGTCCTTCTCTGCGGCGCAGCTTTCCAGCCACTTTTCCCCAAGCCTGTAGTGTTGCATGGGGTTGTTGTGACCCAAGTACAAGACCTGGTGCTTAGTCTTGTTGAACCTCATACAGTTGGCCTTGGCCCATTGATCCAGCCTGTCCAGGTCCCTCTGCAGAGCCTTCCTACCCACCAGCAGATCAGCACTCCCACCCAACTTGGCAATATCTGCACGGTAGGGTAGAAATTAGTTATCTGGAGAGGTCAAAGCGACAACAATGCCTGCTAGCTGATACCCATATGTCTGAGATGAAGTTTGCAGCAAATAATTAACCCACTGAGTAATCATTCTTAAAAATATATGGTAGTGGACCAACTGGCATCTGTTTACAACTCTGGAACAGGGTGTTCAAAATGGCAGCAATCCTGATGGTTCAATTTAAACATCCAATATACGATATTTAAAATGGATCCAGATCTCAAAGTACACATTAGATACCAAATTTAGAATACATATATCACTTTAAAATCTAGCAGTTTGGGAATGTGAAATCACTACCCACTTTTGCAATCTTCCCTTTCCAGCAAAAACAGTGAATTAATACTTGAACGATTCACGTCCATCATTAGCACAGAAATGGTGAAACGTGGCTGAATGTTTTTATACTTCTCATCTAAGGTGGAGTACAAAGTCATCAGGAGGGTTGCACACATCAGATCATTGGCTGCAGCTGCTGGAGTTGCATGTCTAGATAAAAAAGTCTCTTCTGGAATAATTTCCAATCCATGCTCGTTAAATAAAATAACAGGTATAGCTGAGGACACTTTTGACTTTTCTGCACTTATCTGTGCTAACCTGACACTAAACCTTTTGGGCTTTGCAAATAGAGCATCTGCGGCTAGCAGTGACATCTTCCAACAATGGCTTAGAGCAAAAAAAGAGGTATGACATCTAATCGTATCACTTGTCAAAGTAACTTTAAGTATGACACAGGGGAAAATGATGACACTTGCAAAAATTTGTACCAAAATATTTCTCAAAACTCCTACTCCTGGCTGCAAATAATAGTGTAATAGAAAAGAAAAACGATTCTGATTTTCTGTATCATCTTAACGGCATCAGGCCAGCTACCTATATTCTCAGTTTGCATTTGTGGCATGATCTGAGAAACACATCAGTCAGGAAAATAACATTGCTAGAATTTAGTCCTTCTAAAGAGTTTAATCAAAGAAACCATTAAGTAACATCTGAATAAACACACCAAGTTCTTGGATAGAATTTTTAAGCAGCACCAAAAGATGCAATTCTATTGACTCAAATACCTAAGTGCTGCTGATGTTCAGTGAATCTTAGGTTCTTCATGCTCTGTACCTCTTCTGAAATTTGATTTATGCTTTGAAGCCATGTTGCTGCTTCATAAATATGGCCTTTGGACAATACATGGTAGTGACAGCACATGATGCATTTTGGAAAAGAAAGTGCAAAGCCCTTCAGCATGTGGGATAAACCACCCTGCCTCAGTGACTTAAACAGCAGGAAACTTACTTGGGAGAATTGTTTTGTAGCGATTCTTACGCACTAAGCCTGGAATATCATATTCCTTTGGATCCACAAAGTTCATTGGAATTTCCTGTTTAAAAAAACAAAACAAAACACAGTAGGTAGTGTTATTAGATTCACAAGAGGAATAAAAAACCCAAGCCCATTACGTCCTGCCTGTGAGGGAGGCAAAGTGATGAAGTCAACAGAGACATATGGTACAGAACTTCCAGCAATTTACCACCAAAATATGACTGATGTTTCCTTTTATTGTCACTGGCTTTCTTTTCTGAAATTCTTAATATGAAAATGCTTATAGTGACTAATTCGTTAATACATGCAATTGCATTATGTTAGCTCCTAATATTATTAGAGCTGAATTGCAAGTGTAGGCACAGAACTAAGCAAAAGGTGGTACGTAAGATACGCTGCTGCCAAAGCAATGGACCTCAGACACAATCCTTTCTGACTCACACTCCTCCTTCCTCTCCGAGAGTGGAAGGAAATAATTTTCTAGTGACTCTCACCAGCAACAAGTTACGACCTATATTATGACAGGTTGGTGTACTGACTTGACTCTATAGAGCTAAAGGAATGCCACTCTTTTTGCTCACGACACTTTAAAGGTCCATGTGCAAGGACAGCAAACAAGTGTTCGGGGACTACCTGCTCTCTACACTACTGATCCAAAGAACACAAAGATGGAGTGGCTTCTTGTTCTCCACTACTTATCTCCTGCAAGTAAGTGGGCAACATCAGGCAGGAACAAACAGGAACCTTCCACCAACTGGAGTCAGTAGGCATGTGATGAGATGGGATGTGTCAACCAGGCTCAGCAGAGAAAGGGCTCATGTGAGTTTGGGAGCAGAGCTGGTCATCTTAGCTGCTGCACGCTGGACTTGAGTGGCCAGTACTGGACATACTGGTAATGGCAGTCAGGGTTGAGTAAGATAAGCCTCACTCTGCAAAGAAATTAAGATGAGCAGAGCTATGGACTGTGTTAAATTCTGGAGCTTTAGAAGACTGACCATCTGTATTCTGCCTCTTACACAGCCCTGAGTGTACTGTTGGGCTTAACCAGAGGCAATTAATGATTAAAACATTTTGTTGGAAGTAGTTTCCTATCAATTCAAGGACCTGCATGGGAATGAAACCTTCATGTTTTCCTCAATTGTTACATGGTATTTAGTTGCCCAACACTCTTCTTGAGCCAAGCTCCATGGTCTGTCTTTGGGACTTAGTCATTCACTGCTCAAGCAAATTCTTGGTGACATCAATAGGACTTCTAGGTAAAAACTCTAGGTCTTATAAGAGTTTCAGGCCTTAGCCCTACAAGTGACACCCTCTCTGACTTTTCTTCCAAAATGAAACACAGCTGCTGGCTTCATCGTGGATCTGGACTTTGAAAATCAAGTAGGTGGGACAGACTGAAAACACATGATGCAGAGCTAGCTGGTGATAACTGTTTCATAAAAAAAAAAAAAAAACAACAACCAAACTAGTTTACAATTTTTAATTACAGAAATAACATTTTTGGTTACACAGCATTTTTATCTAGGCTTTTCCAGTTTTCATTAAAGAATAAAAACGACTTGGGATAGTTTGACTGTTGAATGATTTTTCTGAACACCAGGAAAATTAATTCAAAAATCTCTTAGAAAAATGAAGCATATATTTTCCTACTTCTAACATTATCATCCTTGCTTGAAAGCTACAGTGCACCTCAGAGACTGAAGAAACTGTATGTGGACTTGTTCAGCAGTCAATTCAGACATTCGCTAAGCAAACGTTTGCTCTCTAGAACAGCAATAGATGCTTTACCTTAAAAGAATCAGGGCTTGCCTACTCAAAAGCTGCTTTTCTTTAACTTGTACAGCACCAAGTGAATTAAAGGCCACAGATATCTGGTGGTCTGTTTTAAAACAGAAGTCCAGACTATTTCATCTCCCTCTGTGCTTGTAAAGTGGAAAAAAAAACCCCACAACCCTGAAAATGCACAAGGAGGGAAGACAGCAAGTGATACTCGAAGTGTTACTCCTGCCCTTTCAGACCCTTGCAGGTGATAAGGAGGACAGGCTGAAAGGGCTGTTATGTTGCAAAACATCATCTTCCTCCTGCTCTGCTGAGATTCCATGCTTAAGAGAATACTTGACTTGGCAGCATTAACTTCAGTAGCTCTTGATCATGTGCTCTGAAATACCTCAGCATCCGAAGGCTGTACCCTGGTTACCTCCCATCTTGTGCAGGAATTTACAACTCTGCCTAGTAGACATAATACTCATACCCACTGCAGCATTTTGCATATGCTTTGCCAGGTACAACAAACATGACAATGCCTATCACACAGACACTCAAGCAGTTAAGGAAGAGACTCTCAGAATGCAAAGATCTAAAAGCCAGTGTACTTACTACACCAAAATGTATCTAGCCTTTATCCTGAATTACTTAGAAATCTAGTTTTCAACTACTTGCTTCATCTGTGTACATATATTATTTCCCAAAATGGGGCAAAGAATTCTTTCTCCCAAAGCAACACTGGATACAGTGAGCTAAGGAAACATACTTCAGAATCCTAAAAGCAACTGACAGAGCAGCTTACAACTAGTAAATAATTTTTGTGCAAAAAAAACCTGTAAAACATACTTTCTACAGCTCCTGCTGAATGACATAGCCATCCTGTGCTTTAGTTATCTGGAGAATGTTCAGGCTTGGAAAGTAGCTCCATGCCAAGCATTCAACAACAAAGATCATGCACGAACTAATTTCATCCCTAGGGCAGCTCCAGGCATATTTCAAGAAATTTTGCCTACAGCAAACTTGGCTTTTCTTCTGTACTCTAGTGAAAAAGTTTGATTTTTGGGGTAAAAAGTAGCATGCTGGCAGAAAAAAAAACAAACAACAAACTTGTGAAAACAAAGCTCTTTTTTTTTGTTGTTGCCAGAAACAATTCTCTTTTTTAAGTGACAATTTCACTGAAAGCTTTCAGATACTGTCATTTCAAGGGATCACCAATTTCAGAATTGCATCATTAAATGCTTCACTGATGGAAGTAGAGTTTGTATGTACTACTTTTAGACTTGCAGAAAATAATAGCAAGGTTCACAGAAGAGACAAAATATCCCCTTCTTCTGATGCTCCTAGAAGAGAGAGAGGTCAGATACTCACAAAGAACTCTGCCTGGAGTATGAAAGGATCCAGTGCTTTCTTGTGCAGTTCCTCTTCAGTAAGGATGTTGGATGCTGTCTGGAGGTATTCTCGGGCTGACTGTTCCCGTGGTGACATGACATAGCCAAAACCCTGCTCAGAACAGCCTGGGGTACACATATCCAGTGTGAGTGAAACATTTGAACCTCTCCTGCAAAACAGAGCCATCGGAGTTTGCTTACAGCAGAACAGACTGACCATCATTATCAACATGGACGCAGTCCCAAAGACAGATAAACAGCAGCTTCAGAAAAGCACCCAGTGGGTTCTGCTGTGTACATTATGGTCACGAACTGTGAAAATGGGTGATGCTTCTTGTATAGACAAGATCAGAAGATGATTTTGTACACTGGAATATGAAGGCTGACATTTTCAAAGTGTTGTCTGTAGTGAGGTAACTGTATATTTTGTCACCCAAGTAAAAGCAACTTGCTTGTCAAAGGTGTTGAGTGTGCAAGTTTTCATACTTGGGTAAATCACACCATATTTTCGGATGCCTGAATATGGACTGACATTTTAGACACCACAAGTGAAAATATTGGTCTTAGTTTTTATCAGGCCAGATCCTACTGAATAACCATTTATTAGTAGCACAGACAACATCAGTGGGATAAGATCTTTATCTAAAGATAAAGACAGGAGATGCAAACCATTACAGTGAATAATTCTTCTGCCTAAAAAACTTTCTTTCCAGAACAGTACATCATGAGAAGGGTAAAATGAAGGTCCCAACAATTTAACAGTTACATTAAAAACAGATATGCTGTTGAATATAGAATTTTTAGTGGCTTTTGAGTTAGCCACACAGTAAAATGAAAAGGTCAAAATGCCTGCACTGTTTATTGAATACAGTTTTAAGGCATTTCTGAGCTTCTGTCAATCTCACATATCACCGACAAAAGTAAAATTCAAATGCCATCAGTGAATCTATATTTAAATATCTTTAACATAATAATAAAATAATACAATATGATGATTACTAGGTGTAATGTTCTATGCATCCACACACTAAACCTATTTTTGATGACTCTCAACTGGCAAAATCTAGTTGGGAGGTGTTTGTGGGAGCTATTGAAAAACTGCAAACATGCAGGCATGACTAGCTCACAAAGACAGTAGAAGTTGTTACTTGGACCACAGCCCTTTTCTGGATTCAGGAGTTTTTCCAAAAAGAGTGTGCAGCCAGCCTCCTGCTATGATTCACAGTCATGGGGAAATGATTTTGGATGAAACATGACCACTAGTAGTAGACACTGAATCTTTAGTGACACCTTTCAAAAGATTTTGAGCCTTCCCTGTGTGCAGTTAAATTGCTACTAGATTCCTCCCCAGAAATAGATGCCTTTGATAACAAATGCTTTTGTTTCTTTTAAGGTAGAAGAGGATGCATACATAGATATATTAACAGTTCTTCAGCATGAGGAAATGAGATTGTTTCTTCTTAAGAGTAACATTCAGTGCTGTTTAAATTTAGCTAGTGACTACTCTTCTGCTGGCATAGGTGGATAAAGAATGAGAGGGAAGTAAGATGGGGAAGCAAAATGGGTGCAAAAGTGGGATAGGTAGATAATTCAACACAGCACCAGAGAAGAGTGACCAATGCTTGATGTAAATGAAATCTGTCAGCACAGCCCAAACCTGAAATGTCTGGCTTCTGAAGTACACGTGTATGTTGAAAACAAGTTTATTTTACATCGTAAGCATAAAATTCTACCTAGTGTGTGCACTTCAAGCAGTTGCTTTCTTTTTTCCCATCTCTACTTTGTTGATGGTTTTTAATTGTAACTCATTACTTCAATCAACTGATATTCCCCAATTCTCTTGAAACAGTATCTTTCCTGCAGGCTAGCGGTTACCTGAGAAGAAATGTCAGCACCTTTAAAATGAGAAAGATCAAATGAAATCAAGGATGGTGATGCATTTTAAGGCCAGTCTTGCCCATAATGAAAAACAATGGGAAAAAACTCACTGACAGCAGCAGGTTCAGGGACAAGCCCTAGAAGTTACTGCAATCTTGTATTTAAAAAGTAGAAGAATATAACAATAAAAGGTAGGACATTTTAGGACAGATGTTATAATATACAATAAAGTGAGAAAAAAACATTCTAAGCTCGCAGAGTGCAAATTAAAAGCCTTTTCTGTAACATTCCCTCTTACTGTGTCACGTGGCACTTTGGAAACTCAGCATCACTCCTTTTCAAATCTAAGTTCTGCCCTTTAAGCTTTAGATATGAGAATTAACTCTGGTTAGAACTCCTGTTAAGCTTCAAAATCTAAAAATAAAGAAAGGTGATACTTTGCTACTTTGGGCCCTTCAGTAACCTCCTTCTTATTCATAACATCATCACCTTTGCAGAATTTCTTCATAGGATTTCTGTCCTCAAGATCTTTGTTCTCTTTCACTAAGACAACTGAAAGAACACAGAACAGAACAAGATGCAGGCTGCCAACAATATAAACTCAGGTTTTCTGTGGTCCACAGAAGAAAGGACAGGAACCTTAAACCAACCTCAGCCTCAGAGATGAGGGTGCTAAGTCTGGTGTACTTCCTTTCACTCATCCATTCACTCATGCACACAGACATGCTGGCAAAGTGAAAATAAAATAATCATATGGATGAACACATAAGGATGGTTCCGTCCGACTGCACACTCAATAACTCCACTGAAGATTCCCCTGCCCCAGCTCACACATTCTGGAATTCACCCACCTCTGGGCCTTTTAGAGTTCACCCATTACAGGTGACCTTCCTGTGAGATGTATGAGTGAAGGTGGAGAAATGCAACACAAATCAATACTGCTTCACTCCTATCTTCCTTTTATCTTAAAACTGCTTTTTCCCAGCTGTGAATCTCTCCAAGAAGCTCCATTGCCCTGCTGGTTCAAGGAGCGAATACCAGCTAACCCCTAAGTTTCATTACTGGGTTAATTTCAAAGGAATTAATTTACTTTTGGACTAATTTATATGAGAATTATTGCAGATTACTATGTGTCCTGTGGTTTGCTTTTGAAGAAAGGACTAATCCTCCAGCTTGAGTGACAGAAAAAAATTGACAAGATCCACCTCTTTCAGAGGTAAAAGCTTTTACCACCCTATAGTGGATTTCATGCTATACAGTTGCCATCTTGGGGAATGGCAAGAGACTCACCAAATACAAATGGATATTTCAAAGGAAAGAAATGATGCTTTGTAATAACACTTGTTGACAGCTGTCTAAATGACGCTTTTGAATAACACTTGTTGACAGCTGTCTAGAAACTGTATGTTTTTTGGCCAATACATTTATAACTGGACTGAAAACAAGACAGGAGATAAAGCAGGTGCTTGGCTTTAAAACCACATTTTAAGGTGACATTCATGAAGGCAATAAAGCTTCCTACTAGGCACAGAACTCCTAAATCCACAAAATCTGGGACCAGACTTTCCCCTGTTAATCACATCTACCCTACCTTTCTTGCAAGCCCACGGATTTAACCGTTAGAGTAGCTGGATCTGTCTCCACTTTAATGTCCATTACGCAGTCAAAGACCGGAGTCTCCGGTACAGGATCCAAATCTAGGAAGTCATCCTCATTTTTATCCTCTGTCCACTCTGAGTACGTGAATGAAGGCTGCCGGCTCACAGATTGGCGTCTGTCCTCTTGTAGTGGAAAGGGGGGGTCTGGACGGGCTCTGAGTAGGTGCCAAAACTGGAGGAAACAAACATTTAAAAAAGCTTTCTGCTTGTTGCCAGCCCTTCCACACAGCCTAGAGGGTGAGGCTTTAGGGCAGCATCCCAGGTCACTATAATGTATTAGAATTGGAGAGTATTGAAGAGGACAGGAATGTTCCACGCAGGAGTAGCTTTGTAGTGCATGTTACAAGGATTCACATCTACCCATTCAAACCTGCTTTCAGCCACAGAGGTTTCCACAGAGCTGGCCAGGCTTAACTCAGGGATACAGTGGAAGCAAAATGTGCTTGTGACCATCATATGCAAGCCAATGTGATATCACTGTCCTTTTGTTCAGTTTCTTACCCTTCCTAAGCTTGTTTACAAAAAAAATCTAAAATACTATTCTACAAATCATACCTCCCCTGACTTAATGGTTTTCCATCTACAATTTAGATATAGCTGGGTTAAGAAAAGTAAAAATTTTTCCTGAACTGAACATCTTTGATAGTCTGGCACTGTACCCCAAATTCATGTATAAATCAATCATTTTTAAAAGAGGCCTTGATTTTGATGCACCTAGTTTTGAGGCTCAGAATGCCCATTTCAGTTTCTGGTCAGTGGCAAAGCCTGTCTTATAATCTAATTATCCAATTTAAACATGATATAGACATTAAATAATAAATCTTGTGAAGCTCTAGGACATAAATGTAATATTAAAGTTTATACTATAAACTGATGAAGGGTTTGAAATGTCATGAACCTAAAAAATTTAGTGTATCATATTGGTTTGCATGGAATCTGTGGCAGACTAGATGATTTGTAGATTGCATCAGTAGACTGTTTAATCCTACACAGAAGCCTCAGTTAAATATTTCAAGTCCACCTCTGAATTCTAGGATCTGGAACCTTAGGCCATCTTTATCCCTCTAGCATTGAACTAGGAGCAATACAACTCAGGCTATTTGTTACACAAACGATGTTGTACTGTCATGCATCCTTTTGAGACTAAGAACAGGTTGTATTTTCCAAAGTAAAGCCTCTTCCATCCTTTTCTTATATGGGTTTTAAATGGGCAGTTGAATTTAGAAAATGTGCCATTAAAAATGGTCAAATTTCTCTTCCTAGGCTACTAAAGCACATTAGCTCGTATGTGATTTTAAACAACTATTTTTTCATGCCTGTATGCCTTCATGTACTCTCATTTCCCTGAGAAAGAATGAAAGGAAGTGAAGCAAGTTCTAATTTCTGTCCATAGTCACCTTTAGCTAATGTTAGACACTCACAAAGCAGCAGTATTCATTTGACAGTTACTTCACACAAAATGTTTTTTTGTTTCAGTTAATCAGAGTACAGAGTAAGTACAAAAGCAAACACAGGAATATGATTACTACACTTTCATTTTATACAAATTTTGGGCCAAATCTGAACCAAGTGTATCCTACATGCTTGGCCTGATGGATGACATGCAAGAAGCTTGAAGATCTGATTCTATTTTCATTCCCCAAGATGACTTCTGGAGCTTGGCAGTCCCACAGTACTAGTCATGATTCTTTCACATACTGCAAAACTGTAATAGACGAGCAGTTCAGTGTAAAGTATTTGCTCAACAACTTTGTACTGCTGGAGAGTGCTGTTGTTACTAAACTCAACACTTGTGCTGAGGGCCAAGTTGCAGGTCTAGGTACCAATTATCTATTACAGATTCTAGAGCTGGTATGGTGACACAGGATTGATTTTACTGGTGATTTAACATACTGTAAATCCAAAGGAACAAAAAGTTCACCCTAGAAACAAAGCAGCTTTTCATTAGATAGAAAGAGCTGTGTGGCAAGTAAGGAGCTGCCCAAGACACTAGAAAAGATTAAGTTATACTTAAGAGTCATGGGGTTAAACTAAACAATGGAAAAAACAGTCAGCTCTGAAAACCCGTTCAGGAGGACTAGACAGCTCTATGCTGCCTCTCTGCAGCTAGATAGGTCTTAAAACACCATTATATGAGACAAAAAATGGACAGCATCAGTTATATAAGCCTCAAGCACTCTATCCAGTCTCTGATTTTCACAATGATTGCTAACTTCCCAACACATTCTGGTGCCTGGGTATTCTCAGAAAAGGGCTTCAAACCTTAGCTGAGGTGTGCTCTCTTGAAAAATTTGCTCTGCATGTATTAGAGTCACTAATGCCCTAATACAGGGAGGAGCTGGACTTTAGCAAGTGCAAAGACCAGACAGGGCCTCTCTTCTCTTGGTATCACAAGAAACCGCTTGACCACCAATTCTTAGCCTCATTTGGTGGCCCAACTGTTATTGCTCTACATTAAAACAACAAAGTACCTGACAAAAAGGCACATTTTCTTCCTTCCCCAGGGAATTACTAAAGCTTTACTGTAAGTTACCACAGTTACCAAATTAAAAAAAAAAGTATAAGCTGCTTTTCATTGTTATGTCATCTAGTATATACATCAGTTTAGGATTGATCTATCAGGTCCATCTACAAAGACCGAGGAGTACATTTAGGAAAGAAAGATTTCATAAAGGCACTCCTTAATATAAAAGACCCCTTCAAGGTCTTTTCTAGGCAGCACATCACTTAAAACCCATTTAAAAAAACAGAACAAAAATAACAAACCAACCAACCAACCAGTTCTCCCCCCAAAAACACCAAACAAACAAAAAAAACAACCCCCAAAACAAACAGATATTATTCAGCTGAGAAACAGGGAAAATAAAGAAAACTGTCTTCATGCAACTCTCTGTTGTCCACCAGGCTGGGATTCTAGAAATCCTGCTTAGCTCCATCAATACATTATTTTCAATGTGCAGTTTGTGATTATTTTACACCTTATTCCCTAGATACTGCTAGAAGCAGATGTTTCAAATCGCAGAGCAGCATGACCTGGGCTGCATTACCTCGGGGGAGGTGATTCTCACCCTCAGCTCTGCTCTGGTGAGACCCCACCTGGAGTGCTGCATCCAGCTCTGGGGCCCCCAGCACAGGAAAGACATGGACAGTTGGAGTGGGTCCAGACAAGGGCCACAGAAATGATCCAACGGCTGGAGCACCTCTCCTATGAGGACAGGCTGAGAGATTTGGGGCTGTTCAGACTGGAGAAGAAAAGGCACAGGTGAGACCTTATTGTGGCCTTTCAATACTTAAAGGGGGCTTATAAGAAAGATGGGGACAGACTTTTCAGTTGGGCCTGTAGCGATAGGACAGGGGGTAATGGTTTTAAGCTGAAAGAGGGTAGATTCAGGCTAGATATACAGAAGAAACATTTTATGATGAGGGTGGTAAAACACTGGAACAGGTTGCCCAGAGAGGAGGTAGATGCCCCACCCCTGGAAACAGTCAAGGTCAGGTTGGACAGTGCTCTGAGCAACCTGATCTAGTTGAAGATGTCCCTGTTCACTGCATGGGGTTTGGACAAGCTGACCTTTAAACATCCCTTCCAACCCAAACCATTCTATGATTCTATGACTGTCAGATAGTAAGGTAACAGGCAGGTAGTGTCCTAGTTTCAGCTGGGATAGAGTTAATTTTCCTCCTAGTAGCTGATATAGTGCAACGTTTTGGATTTAGCGTGAGAATAATGTGACAAACACAGAGATATTTTAGTTGTTACTAAGTGGTTCTTATACTAAGTCAAGGACTTTTCAGCTTCCCATGCTCTTCAAGTGAGGAGGTGCACAAGAAGCTGGGAGGGAGCAAAGCTAGGACAGCTGACCCAAACTGGCTAAAGAGATACTGCATAACATATGACATCATGCTCAGTATATTAACTGGGGGGAGTTGGCCAGGGCACAGTAATTGCTGCTCAGGGACTGGCTGGACCATTGGTCCGTGAGCAGTGGCATTACTTCTTTCTCCTGGGTTTTGTTTCTCTCTTTTTTTGTTGTTTTCCTTTTCATTACAATTTAAAAAAATTATTATTTTATTCGATTTCAGTCATTAAACTATTCTTGTCTCAACCAGAGTTTTCTTACTTTTACCCTTCCGATTCTCTCCCCCTTCCTGCCAGGTGGGAGGGTGAGCAACCATCTGTTGCCAACTAGGGTTAAACCACAACAGGTAGGAAGAAGGGACAAGGCTCATATGCTCTCTCTGAGCAGCCTCTCCTTTGTAATGCCACTGTTAGAGAGAACACACTGGACAAGATGGACCATTGGCCTGACCTCACAGGGCATTTCTTATGTTCTGGTTCTCTGTGATTCATCCAGAGAACAGGCTGTCACACAGAGACATTCGCGCCTCCACTCTAGCTAGGAGACTGTTAGCACAGACCGCAGGAATACAACACAGAGCAAGCTTGACTATGTGGAAATTGTTATAAAGATGTTTTCTGTACAAAAGTTTTAAGCAACACCTTAAAAAGGGCCAAGTCTGCTCTCATCTACACTGGTTAAGTGTTCACTTGCAAGGAATTACTACATATGCAAAGCAGTTCAAACTGAGGTCAGGATTTTTGGTCACAAAGAGCTTTCATTTGAAGTTACTTGCTAAGCTAAGAATGGGTCAAGCAATAAAATGTTTCAATCCAGCAACAGTTAGGTTGGATATGCAGAGAAATCACACCTCTGCTATTTTGGTTTCTAGCTCAGGATGTTTTGCTGCAAAATTACCTAGAACTCACACAGTTCATCACTATTCTCAGATGTCTCACTTTTGTTCTTTAATATTTGCACTACAAAATCGCCAGAAGTTTATTTTCTGAGGACAAAATTCATCTGGATAAGGAACAGCAGCTTCAAGAAGGCAGAAAATTGCATAAGCCCAGCAAACTTCCTTGCCTACATCAGTGATCACAATAATGGAGGTATTGACACTAATTACTTGCCTTGTGAAGGCTCTTAAAAAGCACATTCACCCAACACATTGAACAGAAGATTCCACTGCTGAGTGAACTTAACCATAGTATGTAATATGACAAACTTCCTAGCAGGGAGTGTGGCCAGCAAATCAAAGGAGGTATCATTCCCATCTCCTTCGCACTGATGCGGCTGCACCTTGAATACTGTGTCCGATTTTAGGCCCTCTGGTTTAAGACAGAGAAGGGCAAACAGGAGTGGACCCAGTAGAGGACTACAAAGGAGGTCAGGGTCTCGACTGCATGACCTTTGAAAAAGATGGAGGGATTTGGGCTTGTTCAGCCTGGCAAAGAGGAGGCTGGGGTGATCTAACAGCAGCTTTCAACTACTTGAAGGGCAGCTCCAGGATGGTGCAGCCATACTCTTCTTGGTAGTGGCAGCATATACCACAAAGGACAATGGCCACAAACTGCAGAAATTAGCTGAGACATTCAGCTTTGGGAAATTCAGATCAGACATTAGGAAAAAATTCTTCCCCAAGAGCGCCATGCAGTCATGATGCAGGTGCCCAGAGAGATGCTACATCTCCTTCTCGGGAGGTTTTCAAAACCTGTGTAGAAAAATGCATGGCTGACCTTACTCAGTATTGGCAACAGCCCTGCTTCAAGCACATTACACTAGCAATCTCCAGAGGTCCATTCTCACCAACAGTCCTGTCATCATATGATGTACTTCATTATACTGTGCATCACTCAAATAGCATGTACATGGTACAGCTTCAGCTTCCTGAGCTGCCTGGAGATGCACTGCTGTAAGGACAGGAGGTGATGTTCCACCTGCGTTTTCAGTAACTGCATTCCCACTCTAACAGAACAGTATACAAGGTATGAAAAGCCATGTTTAATTAGAGCTCCCTAAAAAGAATTCTCCCTAGGTCTCCCATCTAGCACACACCTTTGTGCCAGTTACACAATCAATAGAGAAACACAATACACTCTTCCTGCTTCCCAACAGCTGACATCTAGCTAGATTCATTGTAGTCATGCCACTCATGTCCTGCAGTTGGAGCCTTGGCCTACGTCTACAAGGGCATTACATTCACAAGTACACTGGTGCTCTGGAACAGCTATTTCTGCCACTTAAGTCAATGGATGGTCTGCAAGTAATTCATAAGGCAGCAACATCAGATGGTCCTATTATTGGACCACATCTCTTCTATTTAAATGAAAATATTTTCCCCATCTGTGGATGGAAAAAATAAAAACCATCAGTGTAATCCCCAATTCATCAAGAAACTGAGTAACGATAAGTGTAGTTGTGATTCCTGTATGTAAAGCAAGCAGATAATTATATAGAAATAGCCCCAAAGACATTGGTTTACAATCAGCTTGGGCATAATATCAACAACTTCTGGTAAATTAGACCTCTTATAAAAACTCACTGAAAAAGGGCAAAAGTTTGCACAGTATCATAACTTACCAGAGATCCTACAAATAACAGTCCTAGGGAAGCTAAAGACAGCAGGATGTATGATACCACAATGCTCCCGATTCTAGTCAGGTCCTGTGAATCAACAGAATTGACAATGATTCATAAAGTATTTAGGGGCACTGCACAGTGTCTGCACGCATGCTCTTGGCAAACTGTGTATTCATTCTTGGATTTCCTATGTAGATTTAATCATCTATTACTCTCGTCCATGGAAAACCCACCAACAGAAAAATGCCAGGCTTTGGAGAAGACTGAAATTGAAACCATGTCTAAGCCTCAGCATCTCAGAAGGTCTAAAAACTGGATTTCACTGTGAAGGCCAACAGGCAATCTGCTTGCTACCCTCATACATTGTCAAAATTGAGATCTGGATCCACAATTCAATTTTGCAGCCTGGACCCATGTTCATTGCCACAGTCAGTGTAATTTTATACTCTGGCAAAGGGCTTTGAAGAATGTTTAGTACTGTTCGTGGGTCCTTACATAAAACCCAGTCACAGAGGATTTTTTCTACGTTTTCTACTCATTCTGTGAAATACCATCAGGTTCATTCACAGCACTGGCAGTGAAATTCACTCTGATGTCTTAGTCATATTTAAGTAGTTTAGAGTTCAGCCTATTCTCAATAGCAGGTGCAAAATACAATTCTAATGGACTTCAGTGGGCAAGGAATTTTCCTCTGTTTCTGACCCACTAGTACAGCTAAAAAGAAATTCAGAGTTAAAAGCTTTCATTTGCTTATTTTGACATCAGAAGATTTCTTTGCCTTTACTGTTTTCAAGTCTAAATTTGCACTGTAATTAGTGCTATAATAAACAGTCTTCAAAGATATGCATGAACATTTGCACAGGGTCATACTTGGGGTGTTCTTGTGGAGCATTCTAGGAATCAGTTTCCTCCACACTGAACACTAAGTCAAAATCCTATAAATCAGGGATTTTCTGTAAGGAACAACTTGTTAACGATCGACCCACTGCAAGTAAGATACAAGCAATGCTCTATTAAGAGCTCTGATTGTGCGTAATAAAGCCAACTAAGAAAGGACAAAGAAAAAGTGCTGCTTTCAAATAAACAAAAGAACAGGTGACACATAGCACAAACATTTTTAAGCGAACACAGGAAAAAGTCTCCACTCTACTTCAGCCACAAGAGGCACCAAGTCAGATTTTGTATTTGTACTGCATAGCCTCTGCTACAAAGATTATATACAATGAATCTAAACATTCTGATAGCAAATATATGTTGCCTGGTTTATTAAAGTAGCTGCTCACCATTTATTTAAGGTTCTGTCCACACTAGAGAAATCTGCACTGGGTATAATTACCCCAGTAATTTATCAGATGAATCATACTGGTATATGTGTCATTATGCCATGGTGAGAAGCTAAGCAATTTTACTAGTGTAGCTTTGTAGATGTAATTGAATCTGTACACCTAGTACACCTGAAATACTTTTACTACACATGGATATGCTCTAAACACTCAACAAAAACAGAATTTTATTACTATCTTTTGATTTGCACCCTTTATGTGGGTTGATCTATTCTTCCAGAATTTAAACTTCTATCCATCCTATTAAATTAAGTTCTAGCTCTCCCTTTACTGTGGGCTAAACCTTAGTGGGCTGATTTCTTTTTGCTTTGTTTCATTTGCACATTATGAAAAATCTGCCCTGCTAAAGATGATCTAATATCATAGCCAAAAATTCAGCCTTATATCTTGAAGATAAAATATGGCTCTATTTTCAGAAAACTCTTCACTGTTTCAGGATGCACACACAATGCAGCAGTCACTGTATTATATGAAGAGCATGTGTATTGTGCTTTTAATCAGAAGCGATCTTAGAAGCACCACCAAGGCTACTGACATCAACTATATAATCAGATAGGAGTACAGGGACTTACCTCCCCTTGATCTGACAAAAACTGCTTAAACGGGGTAAGCAAGTAAGACAGCAGGCCAATGGCATTCTGAGCTGCTGGGATGGTCCCATAAGTGCTGTACCACAGCATCATGCAGAGAAGCTGTGTAATCAATCAGAAAATACATAATGAGCATCTCATTATCCAAACATTCGTTTTCATTTCAAGACTGCATAATTAACTAATTTAGTTCTCATTGATTTCATGTTGATCATCATTTTTGCTTTATGAAGTCAGGTATTTTCTAGGCTGTAGCTTAACAAGAATAAAAAGACTGAATGCTAAATGCTCCGCTACAATTAACTAGACGCGTATCACTAAGGTAAGCAAGCTTACTCGGATCTACATAGCAAACAGGCTGCCCATAAGTAGCCTGTACATCAAAACAGCAGCCAATTCCTCAGACTTCTGAACTTTCAGCATTATTAGTTTTAGATCAAAACTGGTAATTTAGTGAACTTTGTATGTTATTAAAAGACTATTAAAGGCCTATCCACACTATGCAAAGTTCTCACAAATAGCCATGTTCATACAGGTATCCCTATAAACAGATACATACATTAAAACATTTCATTTGAACCACTTAAGGTTGCTGCGCACACCACAGTTAACATAAAACTAGAAAAGCAATGATATCGGTATTTAGCACCCTCACAGAGAGGTATACCCTCATCCCCATCCAAGAAGGGCGTGCTGCAACTTGAAAAGGATACATCGCCCAATCCACTTTTTAGCAATATGGTTATCTACCCCATAGGGATCAGCTACAGTAGATGCATTTGTTGGGAGATGGGTCATTTGGCCGAGGGGCAGGGAATGGGATGGGAGTCTGGGACATCAAAAGGCAGGAGCTGTTTGCAAAGCAAGGCTGTGAGAGGTGGCTGACAGAAATGGGAGGACTGCAGCTATGTCCACTGCTAAACCTACAATGAAAAAGGAGGAAACCTCCCAATCCAACAAAGCTTAAAAGAAGGGTCCCAGCATTTCAAAGCTATGACAAGCTGCCTTACCAGTATCTGTGAGAGGACAAACAGATACATGCTGTCTCCAGGCATTAATCCATTCCACCGGGCAGCCCAACCAACCAGTGCTGTTTTCTGGGAGGTTTTGAGGGAGTGCTCCTTCCTGTTCAGCTGTCCTTGTTGTCCTTCAGCGTCATCCATTGACTCCATAACAGCGGGATTGGAAAGACCTTCATGTGAAAATGACATGTGCAGGGAATGAATAGTATTAACCCTTGCAGCCACTGAGGAGCCTGCAAGGGCTACTATTGCTTTCCTAGAGACGGTGGTTACCTCTCAGTTCTGCATCAGTAAGTAGAGCTCAGGATTGTGAGCGTCACATTCTATTAGTGCAGCTGTATTCACCTGCCTTCGTCAGGAAAAAAGTGAGTGTGGGTGGATAAATTATTTTCCCTTTCTTTCCGGAGGTGCAGATTCTGAGCTTTGTTGTTAATAAATTCTCATTTACATTGCTGCACCTTTTTGTTTTTACTTTTTAAAAGGAACCATCTGTACTATTTCCTAGCTCCACACTTCCCAGCTACAGGGTGGCAGAGAACCCATTTTGTCCCTCCCTGCCTCAATTTCTCTATTTCCCTTATTTGTCTGCTTTGTCTAATTTAATTTATAAATCTCTGAGGTACAGACATTATGTGTCTGAATAGTGCTCAAGGGCTCTGGATTTTGGCTGAGTGTCCTAAGGCACTAACAAAATAGACTTTATTCTAATAACCTACTTCTTGGATAAATTCATACTCTACTCATAATCTATTTAATAACATTGTAATGCTATTCCATTCAGTGGAAATATGCACTGGAGTGGCCAGTCCTTCAGTAACAGTATATTGAACACAGTCTGTGTAGATATAAATTAATTTACAGGCTAAAAGTAGTGTAAGATCATACCCATTTGATCTAAGTGCTACTTATTTACATCCTCCTGCATGAGGAAAGCCCCAAGGCTGCCCTATGTACAAAACCTTAACTTAGCCTTAACCCTAAGCCAGCCACCTGTGCCCCAGGGAAAGGCTACATTGTTGGCCCTTGGTGGTTTTGAGAGGTCAGGTTTCTATAAAACATCCCTCTCAGACATTTCTCTAAATGTCTCACAATAGTAACTCTAAGTCAGATAAGCATCCATAAACTAGCCACAGCGCTAATTAGGCAAACGAAACATAGAATCCGTGTATCAGTTGAGGGTCTCGCCGTTGGTACAGTAAGGATTCATGAAAATATCCCATTCTGGTTTTTAAAATACAGAACTGTGAGGGTGGACAGGAACACGAGATGCTTACTCCCACTCTGTGATTGTTCTCTTCCCTCACCAAAACAGATTTTAGGACACCCATCCCTGCACAAAAGAACAAGTTGTTTGGGAAATGCTGATGGCTTCCTCTACAAGGTTCTCCATTCCCACAGCTGCCCTGCAACAAGAGAGTCATCACTGTGTAATTACTGGGGAAACTTGGAGACACAAGCAGGAGCACCTGCAAGGCACTACCAGTTACTTCCCCAGGAGCTCAGGTTACTGGTTTCTCATTTTCAAAATATCTCCAGTCATTTTATGATGGGCAGTGGCCTCAGCAGGGTATGCTGGGTATAACTGGTTATACATAGCTATTTTCATTGTCTTTACACAGATATTTCTCAGGAAGGATAGAGAATGTGCATCTAGACAGACATATACCCATGTATGTCATACCACAGGTATATGACAAAAGTAACTATTTGCCAGGAAGGACTCAGTACAGTGATTTGCATAAACATTATCAAAATTTCATGTTAAACAGTCAATAAAACATGCAGAAATATGGAACTAAAAAAGGTCAAATCAGGTGTCAACAATCCCAGCCTGTACTTCTCAGAGTGGTAAGACTTCCTTCACTTTCATGTATATGTCGCTAATCCTCAAAACAACCACTTAAAAATATCACTTTTCAAAAAAAAAAAGCAGTTTCTGGAATAGAGCTCAAAAGATCACGGGAGCTCTACTTCTCTGTCCTCCAGGCTCCATCCAGTAATCTACAGTCGATGACAAACCCCACCAAGAAACACAGAGCCCAGACGCAGTCCTTGGTGTCCAGGGACACTGACCATACATTTAACACCTGACTTCTGATACCACGCTACAAAGAGCTGGACTCAAAGTTCTCCAGGAGGATGATCAGCAGCCACATTAAGCCGCCACAGTTAAGGCTGCCTAAATATTTTCAATGCTGACCTCGGTTTTAATTTTCTACCATGTGCTGAAACTTAACAGTTAAAGTTGAAAACTTTCAAGCTTCCAAACTGCTTCAATGTCTCACTGGATTTGCACAATAACTGAGGGGAAAACCCTTGTTAATGTTTGCCAAATTTTTTTCAGCTATTTTTGTGAGATGTTTGTGCTCTGTGTTTTGGAACAGAAATTTGAAAATTTAGCAGGGACAGAATCTTGATGCCAGAAATTATTTTTGCCATCCATGTAAAAAGACATGCGCCTGTGGCTGAGATATAAACCTTCAAAAATATCTATTTACATATAGTTTATTATGGCTTGCTCCTGAAGTTGTTAACGTCCCATTTTCACTAAGCATATTTTAAGTCCTACTTTCCCTTTGTCTGCATTAAATAATGAACCTCTGTCCCTAAGAATGGCTAATGAACCTGTTTACTGTTTTATCAAATCCTAATGACTTCCTTTCTTGGATACCCATCCCCAAAGCTCAAGATAAAATCCACACAGAACACAACTAAAACATCTTTGGGAAGACAACCGGAACAGGGAGACAGAGAATGCAGATTTCAAGCTCAGCTTTCAACTACTTAAGTTACAATATTTCATATTTCCAAATAACCATTTTTTTAACAGACCAAAAACTCATTCACCTGCCTTATACAGCAGGTAAACAGAATTTCCTTGTTTCATATCTGTAACAGCCTGAGATTTTACAAGGTCGCTTCTGTCTATGTTGGAATCCTGGCTCTAATATGATGATGTGAAGGCCACTTAACCACACGCCTTCTAGAACAAAGACGTCAAAGTTAGGGGACTGCTCTGTGTCTGTAACCATGGGGATCTATGCCTCTCCACAGCCCAGAAGCCCGATTCCCGGTATTCCAGTGTTGTCTAGCAACAGCTGTACAATTGTGGGAGCCACATTCTCCTTCTTATGACTGCCTATATGAAGGACAACAGACTACTTCTACTTTAAATTATTTTCACTGCACAACGTAGAGATCTGGGCTATGGACCCAGGAGTCCAGGATTCCAGCTCTGCTGAACCAGAGCTGGAATAACAGCAGAACCTGTTGATACAGTTCAGCTGTTATCAACAGGTATTTTCACTAATACAGTAAAAGACAATGAGGGCACCAGGTCAAGAAATAAAATAATGGAGAACTGTCTGAATTCATATGTATAGATGTATAGATTAATATCTTGGGTGTACAAAGAAGGTGCCTTGGACTAATGAAAGTCCACTCAAAAATTTGCTACTCCAAATCACAAAAGATTAGATTTTAACAATGATGCCCACCTGTAGTTCTGTATTGATTTAAACTATATCAGCTTTAAACAACACTTCAATTACCATTCACACTTCATCTTGTAATCCTATATTCCTGTATTATTTGCCCTAATTGGCCCTGGTTTCTTTCAATGCACAGAACAGCTAATAAATGAGAGACACATCAGTAAAGTTTTCTTGTGTCAAGGTCAGTGTGAAGGTCTTGAGACAGCTGACAAGGATGACTACAGCCAGGGAGGAGTGAATTAAGCCTCTCCTCTGCTAGTGATTTGACTGGCAGTGAAATCTAACATCCATGTGATATCCTCCTGAATTTTTGCATCATGGAGACTGGGATTCAAGTTCCACAAGTACTTCTGCTTTGATGAAGGGCTATGCTTGCTAGAAAAATCTCTTTGGCAGAAGAATTAAAAGGTCTCTGACATCTGTAGCAGCATATGGCTTGTTAAAGCAACTTGGAATTTCAGAACAGCACCATAAACTTAACCTTGTTCTTGCTGTTCAGGGAAAGGAACTTTCTGGATCAAACCAGTGATCCATTTATCCTGTATTCTTTCCTTAAACATAGCCACCAGTACAAGCTGCCAAAAATAAACGGCACAACACTTTGCTATGGGTTAATCTATACAGGGAAATATTTTTGTCCACTCACAAGGTAACAGCTGGCTTCCATAACTCAGGCAATGCCCATTTTAAAACCTCCATATCTCTTTTTCTGACTTCATATGTGCATACATAAAGGGCAGAAGAATGAAACAAGAATACCTATATATGCTCTCAGAAACACGCGTGCTTAGAGTCCTAGACTTAACTGAAACACTGAAAGGTAATGATAAGTAAGTCAACAATGCCTTGCAGTAACATGCCATGATCCAATCAAATTCTGCTGTGGGTGACCATCAGCAGCTCTGTAACTCAACCGATTCATACTTAGAGCCTTCAGAGGAAAACCAAACAAAACACAATTCCCCAGGACCACATATCCTGGCTGTTTCCTAACAAAGTTAACACTTCAGAAGGAACTTGTGTCCTCTTTTGTGCATAGGTGCTTATGCTCAAGGAATTGATGCGGCTCTGTTGGCAGACTTAGTTTAACAATGTATTTTTGAGATTAAAAAAGACTTGTTCCTTACCAAAAGGATTTTTATAATAGAAATGTACCCCAGTAATGAAAATACAGCGCTCATACAGTTATTAGACTTTCACTTATATCCACCACCCTGTGCCGGTGGGAATTATGCTTCTGGGGGATTGGGTGGTACTGCCTTTTCACTGGGAAACAAATTTTATTAATGGTGGCTTTTTCATTTGTGGTGGAATCCCCAAACTCCATGGAACTACCTGCCAGACACAAAGGATAGGATGGAAAAATGGGCCTCACCTGTTTTGCCTACTCTCACATCCATAAATATTACCAACACTTCACACCAGAGTACTAAATCCACATATAGCCTCCATATCTTCAGATATCAAAATGCAATTGCCTACTGAAATCACCGTCTCCAATTTCAATCTAACTGCTAGGGAGACCTGCTATTGATGAGAGAACAACAGATGAATGTATACTACTGATATGGGTTTGCAAATCAATCGCTTATTTTTCACATGCAGCTAAGTGCATATGCAGGACATAGCCCTGGCATTGTACTTCACATATCTGGTCAAGACGTTGTTAAATCTGCAGGTCATAAGACACACTGATTGCAGGCAAGTCTAGATGATGGCAAGACACATCAAAGCTGAATGAGCTGCCTCAGAGTGCACATGAGAGAGAGGTAGCTTGTGCTAGAGGGTAAAAAGCTCATCTAATCAAAGAATGGAGCTTTAGGAGAAAGGTATTGGCTCAGAAGACATTATCTTTTCTTCCCACTGCAGTATGAGAAGGATAGAAACAGAATAATTAGCATTTGGACCAAAAGTCAATCTTTCTTTTGTACTGAAGTGGTATGGGAGGAAGTGGGTAAGAGGAAGGGGACCTTTCATATTTGTATGGCAAACACAACTTGTGTACTTTTGTTCCTCTCTCCACAGGAAACCAACTGGTGGGTCACTATTCTACAACTCAAACTTTTACGGAACTTCTTTATAACCAGCCAATCTCAGATATTAAGGAGTTAAACATAATGACAGAAGGTACATCATTACTCTTTTCAGATGGATACAATTCATCACTTGGGGAAGTCTGTTTTTTCTTGATGCCCTCTACTCTCCTAACTCTTCTGACAAGTCATTATAAAAATTACACTCAAGATCTAATGAGCTGTATTGAAAGCTGGGAATGCTATTTCCAATGCTTGCTGTTATCCTAAGAATGCATTTCTTTCTCCGGCTCCTCCATTATTAATTAATTTTTTTCCACTTTCCTAGTCATGATATGGTACTGACTACTTCTACTCTGCTTAATCCCTGACCTACTCTGTTTACAAGAGTTTGATACATTTACCTTTTCCAAATGGCTGAATAAAACATGACTTGGGGAAGACCATCTAGTCCCTAAAAGTATCCAGATTAAGAGCTATAAAGACAGACATTCCCAAATGCACCCTACAGCTACCCTACTACTGCCTGACTGGAGATAGAAGGTATTTACAACATAATTGCCTCAATACTTCCAATTCAACTCTGGAAAAAGTCCCAAGGTTTAGCTGCCAAGAACTTGTGGTTGGTAGATCTTGTGTTTGTAACGCAAAACCACATAGAGAGTGACTTCAGAAGATACCAGACAGCTTAACTCAAACACTAGTAACAACCCAGACAAATCCATATATCCCACTGTGTTTACCACTAAACACTGCAAGGCACTGAAGCAATTCTAAAATCACTGTGGTATCTAACTGGAAGCCAGTTAGATTCACCCAGCCATCCTTTGCAGGGCTGCAAAGTGAAACTGCAGACTTCGTTCTCCAATATGTGTAACAGAGATAAAAGAAGAAATAAGCCTGATGTACCATTAACCCAAGAGGTCCAAGCAACTGTAACTACCATCTCTTGACAAATTCCAGAGGAATGGAAAAGTCTTCTTCAAGACTCAGCCTACATATCAGCAACCTGATTGTCAGTCTCCTATGTTGCTTATTCTGAGATTAAATTCAGCTTACAATTTCTAACACTTTCAGTTTGCACTAAATGTATCTACCCTGGATCATAAGAATTAGCTGCTTCAGTCCTCCCTTCTGAAAGAAAACCACAGAAATTGATAATAAAGCACTACAACTTTTTGCATCGTTAGAAAACTTAGACATTACCTAAATTTTCTAAATTCTAAAACTTATAATTTTCTAAAAATTAGAAAGACACTGCAGTGGCCCCTCCTTAATATTGAGGGAGAAAGGTTAATTTACCCTTGTGTGACAGAGGACAACCCACAAGTATCATCAATTTTTCTTTGCACTTGCTTGCCTGTGAATGGCAGCTAGCACACTTAAAGCCAGCCACCTTCATTGTGAGAAAGGCAAACATTCTCCATGGAGTTCCTGAAACAACTGTGCAGAAAGGGAAATGGGTGTCAACTACTGGACAGGATAAGCACTGGAGACTCGCACATTTCAAGCTCAGCTAGTAGAGTCTGGTTGCTGCTTAAGTCAAACTCTGATTACCAAAATGGAAAGATGCATTGAGAGAGAAAGAAAGCAAGGAGGAAAGTTACGCAGAAAATCTGTGAGAAAGCTGGCAATGAACTGAGGTCTACATATTTCTAGTCCAATGCCTCTCTCCTTTCACTAGCAACACTTTTAAACTTGGAGAAGAAACTTTCTACTTGAAATAAGTTCTGCTGAAAACAATATGCAGCCCCTTCTCCCTGGTGGTAGGCTGCACAACTCCATCCGTAAATGGCCTATTCTCATCTCTGAGGGAACAGGAACCTGATACCAGGGTGTGCAAGGAGAATAATTGCCTTTCCACTCAGCAGCTCCCTGCTGAACTGCTGAGTCACACATTTTCTCTGCATTCGTTTTCACACTGCTCCCACTCAGTCCACCTGCCACTTCATCTGGGTTGGGTGGGAGGAGAGAAAAAGAGGTGAAGTCAGAAAAAATGTTCATGTTCACCCAGGACTGCTATTATGATACTGGAGGGTCATGTATAAAATCAATCCTGCAAGCTGCTAGAGAGGAATGGAGAAGAGAAATATCACATTATAAGACAAACAGCCTCCTCCTCTTCTTCTACAAGAGGAGACTGGCCAGCAAACAAGTTGCAAACATCATCTGACTCCCAATCAGTCACTGATGTTATAATGCTTGCCGATATGTTCTGCAAATTTCAGGCTCAGACCAGGCCTTAGGGTTTTCCCTCTTTTCTGTGATTTAGAAGAGCTTTCAAGCTGCTGTGACTTTTTTCAACAGTCCAACAGGTACTGTGTAGTAATTGACCAGCTGCCACTGGGAAGTGCCACAATGGTAAGTGCCAATACCATCTGGATAGACTGCAGTTCCTAAGGGCATCTTCAGCTGAGTTGCTGCAAAGAAAACATCCACCAGCCCTAACTTTCATCATTAACAAAGATCAAGAGAAAATCTTAGCCATTTTCTTGCAGCTTTCATAAAACCCAAGCATAACAGGAGCCAACATCTCCTGCCAACTGTTAAATTCTTATGTAGAAAAGGGACTCTGCTATCAGTGGTGGGATACAAGTTTATCATGGTTATAGAGGGTCTAGATTCCTCTTAGGTTGGGCTGTACATATAGAAACATACATTTAATTAAATTATCAAGCTAGTAATTTTTCCCATAATTAGATTTCTGGACAGTACTGTTTATAGGTCGTGAAAAAAGAAAATGCCCAGAAGCTTCCTAGCTTATTAAGTCAATGATCTGAAAAAGCGCTTCTGAAACTGACTTTCAAACTAAACCAGGACAACTGTGATTAATTTTGAAACTAATTCTTAACCTACTGCTACAGTTAGTATTCAGTAGAAAAACTGGGGCTTGTTACAAACTAAATAAGGATTTTGTTTTATTAGGTAGAATTAGCAATTCAACACGTAAGCCTGTTTTTCCCCCCTGTGAGAAAGAGTCTGTTCAGCTTTGCCTCTCAGTAACTCTTCTGGTGCAAGTCTGCTTAAAAATGTGCTTGCACTGTCCAGGCCTGAAGTGTGAATACAAAACCCATTCTGAGAAGAGTTCAGTGACATCACATTAAACATGTCTTTCAATATCAACTTCTACTCTCCATCTTCTATAATGGCTCATCATCATGTTGCTCAAGAAATAGTTCATGAAAAGATATGGTAACTGCAGGGGAAAGAAATGTGGGAAAGAAAAAAGCAACACTCAAAACCTTCTCAAAGTTGCCTGCCTCCATAAAGTTTTTTGTTCCAAATAATCAGAAGTACAAGACAGACTTCTGGTCTATGAAGTCATCCTTGAAGAGGGAAGGATGCAGCCTGCCACCAGAGACTTTGTTTCACTGAAGGGTGAGACCAGAAGACTTCATTTGATCTGCCATCAAACTCATCCTTCCTGGAAGAAATCAGATGCTCAAGACAGTGCTCCTCCCAGACCTGGAGTCCTACACATTGCTGTTGGCTGCTTAATATACCTAGTCCATCTAGTAAGACAGAAAGTATCTTAATCATCTCACTGAATCTCCACTCCATAATAATTCACATGAAACAGAGTTGCAAGGGCAAAGCAGCTCACAATGTGCTTGGCTGACACCACTCTAGATCAGGTGTAAGCCTCACTTACACGGGAGCAAGAAGAAAACAAAATCATCAGGCTCTCTGCTCTAGAGACAGGACTCCCAGTGCAGCAAAGATGAACCGCCATGAGCCATCAGAAGCAGTAAGGGATTGTCAGATAAAGCAACCATATGGCAAGTCTATGATAGCTACTGTACCATCTGCTGGGGTCCGATTCTCCTCCAATACTTGTTACAAACTGCTATGTCTCTACTAATAATGGGGGAGTTGCTCTTAATTTCCAATGCAAGATTAGTTATGTCCCTGTCCACACATAAATCGTACTCCCACTATTAAATCAAATATACAAGAGGTTTACTTTTAATGGCTCTACTAATGTTTACAGGTCTTAAACACAAGATCTGTTGTTAAGCACTGTCCTTTTTCCTTTTCTCCGGCAAAACATGTCATGTTAAAGGATATCCTATTTTTCATAGCAGCTAGGGTCCCTAGACAGTGTTTGCTTCGAAACAATTAAAATATTAAATATGGTGTCAAATTACAACTCTTAAAAAGTGAACGCAGACCCTCGGTGAGCAGAGACAGCGAATATTAACTTCTATCACACCCACATGTAATTACCACTTGCCATCTTTCAATCAGGGCTCTATTCAAAGCTTCTTTTGGTTTGTTTTTTTTTTTGCGCATGGCTCTTTCCTTCTTTCCTGTTAAATCCCTTACAGGATTACCGCTTAACAATTAGACAATTTTTTTTCTTTTTTAATAAAGAATACATTTCTTTGTTATGTTGTTTTCTTTAGTGAAAGTTTTCAAGTGTCTGGTGATAATTTTGGAGGTGCCTTGAGCTTTTATAAACAGACTGCAAGTTGACTTTCAGTGGAGTTGGTTGTGCCAAATTATTCCCAGCTTGCACTGAAAATGGAAACCCACAAAGCAGCTCTGTAATTCCACAGTTAAAGACCTATGACTTTGCTTGCTCATGAACCAGCCTTGCACAGACAACACAGCCAGGGAGAACTGTCAACAGCACAACAATGCAGATTGAGATGTACTGGGTGGAATTCTCTTTCTGAAACAGGATAACCAACTCTCCCCTCCCAAATACAAATTACAATTTTTGTGCCTTTAGCCTTTAGCTAAAGGGTGTACTTAAAGTGCCTGAATGCATAACAAAAAAATAGCATCAATGATTTAAAAACCAGTCAAACGGCCTCTGCAATACAAGAGCAAATCTGACAACTAAAAGAAAGAAGCACATTCTGATTTCACACAGTTTTTAAAGTATTTACTAGTCACACTACTATCACGTGAATTGGTGTTAGCACACTATATTGCTTGAAAAAAGCATATTTCTTCTCATAAATGAAAAACAACTACAGTTCTAATGCTAACACCATTGTGTGCTTCTAATTCCTCTTCAGCAACTTACTAGCCTGGTGTCCTGCGGGTATTAAAACTGCTTTCTGCTCTGGTGAATGAGAGGGTTTGCACCTTGAAGGAGATGGGAGATATGCTGGCTTCCTTCCAGGTGCAAATGTGAACATTTTGATGATGTTCATTTGGGTATAGCCTGCTTTACTAAGTGACTAAAATCTTACGCCCTAGAGCCTTCCGCAAAAACATTTAGGAAAGCCACTATCACATTCAACATTTATTTCAAAAGACATTCCCTTTCCTGAGCAAAGTAAATTATATCAAGCCCAGTCTCAACAATCATCTTCAGTCACAAACCTGATATATGCCTCAAGGGTACTATCCCAAGTATAAGCATTTAACTTTCTTTCATGCATTTACAAAGGCTATGCTTGCACTGTTTGGTTTAGTCAGAAAGCAATGGTATCATTCAGATACTATAACTTAGGCTCCAGAATAAGCACTTGTATAGATAAGGGTGTGGACATCTAGAAAGAGGATGCCCACACTCATTTTACCTCTGTACTAGAGTGCTATTTCCACCCAGGGCTACTCCATTATGGGCCCAAATGCAAAGCCTGCACAATTAAATACCATTGCTTCCACTTCAGTGCACTGCTACCTCTGTAACTGCAGTCCCTTCATGTTAGGGGCATGCTAAGATTATTGAAATGTGGTAAATCTAACAGTCTCAATCTCTCCTTCTCCCTAGCTTACCACATAGCAGCACAAAAAGTGAACAACAGTGCATGTAGAGGAAGGTAACAGTTCACTTTGTTTACTTGTGTCTAGTCTATATGGGTTCCTGTTCTGTGCTCATCAAAATGGATGCACAGCCTTAAGAGTTGAACTAAAAAAAAATACAACAGCTTGCCTTCTCATATTCTTTCCAGTGAGGGAACACGCACAGAGCAATGTTTTGTCTAGCAGACATGCCCAAGTTGTTACGGATCTATGGCAGAGAAGGTGAGACAAAAAACCCCCATGCACTGATCTTGAGCTTTGCAATTATTCTGAGAGGATTTTGCACCACTTGCCTACAATCATGAGCTTCACTCTACAAAACAATCCAAAGAAAACATACCTATCATGGACACATGCATCCCAAGGCTCTGCTTGATCTGTGGTGACTGTACCTCATGCCACAGAGCCTCATGCTGATTTACCTTAGCAAAAGCTGACATTAATCAGTAGGTCTGCAAGGTGGTAAGCAAAGCTCTGTGGAGCCATCATTTTGCATACTGCATCAGCACAGCATTTCTACTGCTAGCTTCAGGGCCAGCTCAGTATCAGCTAGGCTAGGGACTTTTGTTCTGTACTCCCCCAAACAGTGTGGGAATGCTCTTCGATACCTTAGACCAAGACCATTCTGGAAAGGACTTGAATATGATCTGATGTGACATGGAAGCAGGTGGCAGGCAGAGCTGCCAAAGAAGTACACTTAAAACCTCCAATTGCTGCAGGTATAAAAGGTCTTACAGTATCTGCTATGCTGAGGATGAAAAGACAGCTAGTTATTTTACCACCTCATCTATGCAACACAAATTGGGGCTATTCAGAAATGTTGTTTTCTTGGGTCTTGATTAAAGCATTTCTTTACTTTTCAGGAGCTCTTGATTTCGTAACATTTATAATTCAGGTCACCACAAAGGCACCAAACATGTCCCTGTGGACTCCTAGTTACCTCACTGTTCTGTCTCCATGTTGAAACACTGCTGTGTAGATAATATATTTTGAAATACAGGTAGTCAACTGCCTTCCATAGTGTGTTCCTTATGAAGTGTGGGTGACAGCATGTGTCAATGGGAAGCAAGATTTCATCCACACAGCTATGTTCCTGCTATGCTATCCACAACAATTCATCTGCATAAACAGGAAATGCCAAATACCTCATACCAAGTCTCTTCGCACACTGAGGTATACACTTGATTTCAGTAAGAAGAGTTAAACCTGCACTGAGTAATCTTGTAAATCCATTCTTGGCTTCTAAAGACCAATGCAGTGCTTTCAACCACACCCCACCTCTTCTTCCACAGGAGCCAGATTCTACCGGAAGATTTTTCCCTTGCACCACTCAACTCCCAGTGACAAGTATGTGCAACACACTCTCTTGGTCCTTTTCCCTGAAGATAGCATTAATTAAGCTGGGAAGATCATAAGCAGAATGGACAAGAGCAAGCCACATTTTATAAATGGCCCAGGTAGAAGCACTATGGTTTGTTTCCAATATGCTGAGCAGAGACAAAAAAAAAAAAACCAAAACAAAAGACAAATCAAGGAAATATAAAGTCCTAGTTTTGGGGAATAATTGTAACATCATAATTAATCCTTTCACCTCTACAGATCTCTAAATGGTCTTACCAATGGAAAAGACATAGCATCACCGAATCCATACGTGTATCCAATAAGAACAGCATTTTAGTAGCATGCTGAAGAACCTTAAGAACAAAGGAAGCCTCACCTAAGAGCTGTTGCACAAGCATTTTCCCCTGTGGAAAACAGCACAGGCTCTTCAGTTCCCTGGCAAAGGACATTCAGAACCAGCCAGTACCAGTGAGCACATGGCAGTACAGCGAGCACACAGGGTGCTAAAAGGTCCCATTTTGAGAGCCCCCTGCATGAAGATGATAAAAAGAACCTATTCTGAAAAAGCTTTCTGCATTTATCTTTGTCTCCCACAGAAAGCATACAAAATGGAAGGCATTTATTGTCTTTCAGGAGCACCATTCCTTTTCCTGAAAACCTGCAAAATTGGTCAGATTAAACTTCTACCTATTTTGGCAGGAATATTCCCTTTGCAAGTTGGGAGCAAGCCTTGCAGCCTAACAACCTCCCCTCTTATTTCTCACCTCAGAAGTAAGAGCCCTTTTTTACATATAGGGAAGACAGCATTCAAACTGCTGAAGACTTTGCAAAGCAGCAACTTTGGACCGTCATTTGAAGGTCAGTCTCCAACATACAGTATTTATCTGCCTATTGTCAAACAACTGCTGGCACAAAAAGGAGTTTTAATAGAATGTTAGTTAATTAAGTCCAGAATGTTAATGGGTTTTTCATAACACTGTGGCATTGTATCTATGAAAAGCAATGAAAAAATGGTCCTGTTTAAAAGTGGTAATAGCTGTAGTCTTTGAACATATGCTTAATGAATAAATCTGTTAGGAAAAAAGGCCTGTGTGTATTGGAGGGTGGTAATATGTTTGTTCTCACTTAAAGCATGCCATAATGGCAATCATCAACAGAAAATGGCCTCTATTGTCAGGACTAAATAAAACTCCGTTTGGCCATTCACTTTCAGGTGAAATTGCTTTTTTCTTTTAAATAATAGATTCTTTTAGCTAAACAGTTGAGTTGAAAATAAAGCAATACCACATTCATGTAATTAAGGACACCTGATAAGCGTTCATGCTCTTTGGTAGGTGCGAAGAACCACAATATAGTAATATGCAGGCAGCTTGCTACCACAGCATGGGGTGCTGCATGCAAGAAGCCAAACAGACTACAGTGAAGAGGCATTCAGAACCCATGGTGAGAACAGTCTAACAACCCAGTGCTAGCACATATTGCAGTGGTGGGTGCAATTTCAGGGATGAAATTATATAGAATACACTGCAACACAAAACCTGAATAGAATAGGCTATTAAAAGCTTAGGTGACAACCAGAATTCTATGATGGCAAAGCACACGAGAACAAAATCTATTGGGTTTCCATTTCCATAAGCAGGTGGGTGAATCTAATAAGCTAGTTAATTTGTTCATGAAATTAAAATGCCAATTCCTTATACTGGGAAGTAAGTATGGAAAATATCCACAGTTAAGCCATAGGTGACTGGGTATTTTTAATGGAAGTTTGACAGATGTTGCTAAAATGCACCCCAAAAAAGTCAAACATGTCAATATCTTTCTTCCCCGAAAGTGTAACAGGCTGCCTGGGGAAGTGGTTGAGTCACCATCCCTGGAGGTATTTAAATGCTGTGTAGATGTGGTGCTTACGGACATGGTTTAATGGTGGACTTGGCAGTGTTAGGTTAACCATTGGACTTGATCTTAAAGGTCTTTTCCAATCTAAACAATTCTATTAATATTACTTAACTCTTCTTCTGTCCTCCCAAAAGCTCTTCTCACAGGGTACCAGAACCTCTCCTTTCTTCATAAAATTGGAAAGCTGAAGCTCCTCAGTTCCACTCTGAATGCTCCTAAGGAAGGTTTACCCAGACAGGCTCCCCTTCCTGTTCTTTCCCTCAATAACATGCTTGAATGTGGCTCTTTTTTGCAACATAGCCAGATTTCAATTGAAAGGTGCATTTTGTGGTGAAAGGGCCATCGGGAACTCCCAAATTGCATTCAATGAGATTTCCTAGTTGCAGCCAGAAATCTAACAACCAGGTAAGACCATGCCACAATCAACTCTGCTTTGACAGCTCTTCTCAGGCAGCAGGGTTGGGAGACTGCTCCTCACTGCTTTTGGACAGTTGAGCGTGACTCAACGCCTGCTCTCCATCAGCTTTGCTAAATTCTCAGTCCTTGCAGTCCCTCCTCTTTCCTTTAAGAATTTTTCCCTGTGCACATGCAGAGCAGATCCATATTAACAAAGATCAGAGATCATGAGTAGGTGGAAAGATAAGAAGCACAAATATAAAGCAAGTTTTAGGTTCCCAAGACTTCTTTTCTGAGAGGGAGCTCTGACACAATGAAGAAAACATTCCATCATTAAAACCTCTAATTCTTGGGGATGGTATTTCCTTCCCACCTTCTTCTTAATGTTATCCCTATTGAAATACTTTTCTTGTTGAGGTTTCTTTCATTATCCCATGCTGACAGGGCTGTCACCAGCAGGCATAAGGAAAGCATGAAACCTCAATCTGCAAACTGGTAAGGCAGAAGTCTAGAAAGCATGATTTCCAAAAGCAGTAGAGGTTTGAGATACTGTGACAACAGATATTAGACTTCCAAAGGGTGGTTAGCTTCAGCTAAAAAAACAGTTTATAAGACTGTTGCAAACAGACACATATCAGCAAGGTTCTGTTCTCAAAAGTGACTAGCATTTTTACCAGGCTGATTTTCAGCTTTTTTCAACATGTAGTTATGTGATTAGTTTGTCCATTAATCAACCAGTTAGCCCACCAACCCAAATAGTGACCATGAAGCATGCACAAAATGTGATATGTAACAATGTCCAATTCAAAGCACTGAATCCCACATCCCTGAAACAGGTCCTTTGGTATTTTCGACGTCTAAAACCAAAATGTCTGTTCTATGACATTAAACCAGGTTCTAGAAAACCACTCTCATCAGGTAACATGAAAGATTAAAGTTAAGCTAGACAACAGACTAGCAGCAACAAGCAGAGAAAGGAGGAGATAAAATTAAGATGACAAAAGTGACAAAAGAAGGTGTGAGTATGTTTGAGAATAATGGAAATGAGAATATCTGATGAGAAGAGATAAAAGAAGGAAAATAAATACAAGGCCATAGAAGAGAAGCCCACGGGAGGAGGAGGAGGGTGAAAGCCTGGCAGAAGGACTGAGTGGAGACTAAAAACAGCATCTGGCAGTAGCTCAAATCAAACAAGGCAGCATATGCAAGAAGTGCAGTGCACTGAAAACTTCCTTCCTCTTGGGGATTAAGTAGCCTCAGAGAGAGGGCAGAGATTCTTTCCTCGCTCTCCTCTGGAATATCTTGCTCTAAACTCTGAAGCAGGAAAAAAATCTAGTTAAATCTTTCTGTGATTGTAATTTCCCAGTTGCCACTGTGATATCTGCATGGAATTTTCAAAGGCAAAGCTGCAGAAATCACACTGATTTTGATTAATTTTTCTAGTGGGGAAACATGATGGTGGGTACCTCATCCCTAAATGATTTAGGGCATCGAGAGGCCAGTTTTTCAAAAGGTCTGGCAAAATTTTCAGAATCCCCAATCCAGCCAGATACAACCCTAGTTCTGCTGAAACAAATTTTATTGTTTTTCAAAAGATGGGCCTTAGTTGTTCCGTTTTCAAAAGTGGCTTAGAAATATGGAGTCTATTTCACACTGAAAGACAATGAGACGATATGCACAGTTGCTTTTGAAACAGACTGACATGCTTTTCAAACTGCTGCCTACCATATGCTTTTGCTTCCTTTAATTGTGTGTCTGTGAATACAGCACACAAATACATGTCTGTTTGTCACTCACAATTAAGGAAATACAGGTGCAGTCGTGAGAACATCAGGTACTAAAAACTGTCTGAGGACAGTCCAGCATTCCAAGTCTTAAACTGCAGTGACGTTTATAATATTTGCACCTGCACAAAACCCAAAGGTCCCATATGGGGGTAAGTATTACAGCACTAGCTAACACCTAATATATTGTCAGTTCTGTCAGCTCCCATAGGGGTGGAACATCGCCTTACAGGTACACAGGCCAAGCCAAGCAACGCCATTTCAGGGAATACCTCACCACATCCCACCTGTTTTTTGTCAGGGTGCATGTGCATAGGCTGCTACATCTAACTGCATAGCAGGAACAAACTAAAACTGTGATTCTTCCACCTGTGACCATCCAAAGCATGGTTGCAACTGGAGTTTGCTGCTCTTTCTCCCCTCCGGTCCATATACCCCTATTTCCTTCACCAGAAACCAGGAAAGACGACAGGAAGATGATGCCAACTAGATCTCACTCTAACAAAGATAAAGCACATGGTCAGATGATTTTCTGTGACAGTCCCTACCCCTGAAGATCAGGCTTAAAAGGTGGGAGCTACATACAGAGAGGCAAGAGCACATGAGGGGAAGACTGTCCTAATACAGATGGTGAAAGAAAGACTGACAGAGCAGTCCTGAATAATCCTTGAGGGAGAGTGACAGCCCAGAGATACCATTTTGCTGCCTGTATAGTAGTGGGAACACAGCAGAATGTACTTTTACCTTGGACTTAGGATCCCAATCTTCCTAGGGACTGCCAGAAACTGTCTTAAAAAACCAAATTGTAATCCACCTTTGAAACACAGCTGCCTACTTCTGCTAGCACTCCTGGGCCACACTATATGAAGTACGCCTCCCTATCCTGTCAAGATATGCTCATGATTCTTGATGAACCTTCAAATTTTTCAAGTGGCATTCTTGTATTAAGGTCCAAAGGCTGAAACCAAAACAAATAATTGGTGTGGTCAAATGAATATGAGCCCACACTTTTGGTTATTTTTTCATTGCAAGCGCAGCCCAGTATTATCGATCAAACAAGAGGAAGCTTTGTCTTATCAATTTGGAAAAAAACCACCCCAAACCATCCTGTCATGGCAACTGGAAATGCAGTATTTATCTGGGAAACAGAAGCAGGGTGGAATGCACCTGGAGGAAAACAGATGTACATCCTTGTGGAAGTCCAGGAAAGGCTCACAGCTGCTAGAGAAGCAGCAGCATAGCTGTTAGAATACCTTGCTGTGGAAATGCAAATCACAAGCTTTGCACCAAAACACTGTGCTAGATCAGCCTGTGTGTATCTTTTACTTGGGCTGTTAGGTTGAAGATGATAGCATACACCACTTCAAACTGCTGTCTGCAGAAACCTGTATGCTCTAATCCAGTTGATGTTGCCTGCTAGGCCTTTTGAAGTTCAAGATAAACCTTTGCAGCAGTTCATAATTTGAAAATGCATACTCCACCAATGCCAAACTGTCAGAATTGCCAGAGACCAGCCAGCTTCAGTTTTCTAGTTACAGTGACATGATGAATTGCAATCTCTCCATGGTGACCCAGAAAGTCACTTAGTGATACACAAACCCAGAGATGTACCAGCAAATGGATTCTGTTGTGTTTTCTTGCAGGATGCCTGAAAGGTGACTAAAGGATTCCAACTTTCACTGGAACTTCAGCAGAAAACAATCAGTTTCCTTAAATGCCTTATAAAATCCCAGTCTGAATAACAGAGTAATGCCTTTGGTATCAAACAAAAAGAGATCCTTGATATTGTGACTGCTATGCTGGGCTAATGGAGCTGGCAGATGAGAAAGTGTAGAGTGGGGGACAGCACCAACAGGTTCAAAATCTCTAAGTTACAAATGCCAGTTTACCAGCGTTATACTCCTTACTGGTATGAGGCAAGAAAACCATTTTATGCACAGGATGGAAGGAGAAGGAAGAGCATCAAGTCAACTCAAGCCACCTGTCCAGCTTGAGAAAGTATCAAGTACAAGAGGAATAATAATAATAAAAAAGCCTAAGAACTTGTCCAGCCCTTCAGAAAGGTATACTGCACAAAAAGCATCTTCCAAACATCACCTTCCAAGTCATTGTTGTTCCTTTATGATCTCAACAAACACAAAATTTTGCTGTATTTACCCATGTTACTCATATAGCATAACATAGTAAATGCATGTTACCCACCTTTTAATCCATTGGTAAATGCCAGACTTTCCAGCCATGATTATTTCTTTTGATTCTCCTCGTTGTTGCAGTTGACATTTTCACCACTTTTATCTAGTGTGCTGTGAATGTCACTTCTTCATGATTTGTAATGGAACAGAAGAAAAACAACCTTACAAGAAAATGGGTGGGGTTTTTCATGCCAAAGTCGGAATGGCTTTTTTCATGGTTCTATGCGCATTCCATATGCAAGCATATGGTTAGCCAACCTCTGTTCATGTTACTATACATACACTTCATAAGAACAAATCTCTTTCTGAATCAAGCATTCATTAGAAATCCTGACTATAAATACTACAGCAAAATCATGGAATGCCCATGTAATTAAAGCTCAATGTTAAATGAGTGGTGTCTCAGCTTGCATATGTTAAACCATTAAGAAAGAAAACTCTCTTTTCCACTATGTTCCCAGAGAAGTGTTCTTTCCAGTGAGAGCATATTGCTATATCTTATTTCTCAAAGAGAAGCAGTATAAGCCACACAGAGCCAGAATAAGGCTTCCTTATTCACTTCACTCCTCTTTTTCTAAGAAATCTCCCTGAAGTCATCAGGATTATTTGTGCAACACCATCAAATGAAACAGGGATTACAATCTGGCCCACTGGAAACAACAATTATTCTCATGTATTACAGATAGCCAATACTTTAAAGTTCCTTGAAGGCAAACTGTCTTATACAATCCTGAAAGAAACTGTACTAAAGCAATAAAGACCGTATAACTAAAACAACTGGCACATGATAATTTACTAAACAGATACCTGTCAAAAAGAAAAGACCAATTTTTAATTTAGCTATATATTGAAATCAGGGTCCCTGTAGATGCAAACCTGTAGATGCAGTGCTCCTTGGCACTGCAAACCACCTCATTTGCATAATCTCTTTGTTTCTTAGATGCTGTTCAGATATGGACTGAGATTTTAATCAGTTTAATTTTCTACAGTGCTGAGTTTTGTGTACACACTGCAGAAGAAACTTGCTTTAAGAAGGATTTAACTGAAAGACCTCAATTTCAAACTGTCAACCCAAGTGCATGCTCCTTCAAAAATAGCATGTTAATTTTGCTCATCCCCACAGACTCATGTGACCTCTTATCTGCATCATGTTTTCCACCCGCGCCACAGCAGCTCATGGCTATGTCTCACAGCTACAGCAAAACTTTTCAAGCCTCCAGGAACACCATCCAGTTTTATTTCATTCTGCACACTTTTTGCTTCATGCGTTATGTTGGATGAAAGCACATGCAAAATCTAACACAAGGCAGCTCTGCAAAATAAATAGCCTTCTGGTTACTTAAAATGACCATTTTTCAATCTAGTCTATCATTTTATGGTTTCACCATCCCTTTTCAGTGGCCGGCACAAACACATCCTAACAGTTTCCCAAGGCATTCTTCAGAATTTGAAAGTGAACACTGCTGAACATTTGCTCTCTGACCTACCCTAACCAAGCAATGCATTATAAATGTCTCATTAGCTCACATGCCCTGTAATGAAAATGACAGTATTTTCTTTGTATGTCTTTTATTGATTGCTCAACTTCTGCACAGAAACACTGGAGACCTTCAGCCACATTCTACATAGCATTTTCTGCAGTATTGAAGTTTATTAGTGCATTTGTGGCAGCTAAACAGAATGATACTGTTTTCTTAGCCAAGCTTGAAACAAGGGCCAGTCTACAGTCCTGTGATATTGCCTGGACAATGACTTTTACTTCAAACATTTTTTGGAGCATCTTCCATCAATTTTAAAGACATGGATTTGCATTTCATACACCATTTCCTAAGCCTTCTCTCAAATTACTATCATTGATACTTCCTAATTGTCTCAGTTTCTTGTGCCAAAACCAGTCTGTTCAGCCACCTCAGACTGAGGCCTTTCCAGGGTACCTTTTCAGTAAGCATGCTTGCCAGAAGCACCTTATACAGACTTTCTTCCACAGTACTTTACCAATGCTCCCATACTGACACTATTCTGTTAACATGAAGTCAACTGCATGACCTTCAGCTCACATTCAGCTGGAAAGCTTTACCACAAGTTTTTTTTTTTGTTGTTGGAACTATTCCACTTTGATGTCACATGATAAATGATTGTCGATCTTGTCTTTCTCCCCTCCCACATCAGGTTTTCCCAGGCTAAGCTTTTCTGCAAGGCAGAACTACCCACGCCTTATTCTGCAATAAACACAACACTGTTTGAAAAACTTCCCTTTGTATTGCCCACATATAAAGAGTAAGCCAATATCACTGCTGAATAAAATATCTTTTTGACAAACAACCTGCAGACTATTTGTGTGAACACATGATATTTTGGCCAAGCAGAATTCACTGGAGATGAGGGGAAGCAAAGAGGGGAACACTCCTCTCAGGACAGTGTCAAAGCCTAAGTGAACACAAAAGGGGAAGAAGTGAAGTCCCATATACACCAGGAGGAAAAAAAAAAAGTATTACTCTACCAGAACCATTCACACATTTTCCCCTAAAACAGCTATACTGGTAGACAGGAAATAGGAAGTGAAATGTGAAAGACTTCTGAATGTACTCAGTATCCATAAGAATCATATACTGGATTTATAACACATAGATACAATTTTTTTAAAAACTACCCAGTTAAAAACACCGTGTGTGTGGTTTCTGTGTTGGTTGAAGGATCAAATTCCCTCATGGTTTAACTCCATATTTTTAACTACATCTTAATCCAAATTTCAGTGCAGGAATAAATTTGGTAAACTCTGCAGAGTGTTTTCTGAAATCATTATTTTGTATGACCAGTAGAATTGGATTTATATCTTGCTTTGAAATTAATATAGTCTATGACTATAAATACCAGGTAAGTTACAACATCATGTTTTTACTTATGCTAAACTATCAAGAGTAAGTGCTTTGAGGCAAAAAGTGCATGTTTGCCATTTACTATACATTTGTACGTGTCCTAACATAAAAGGGCTTCCAGTTATTTGGCATGCCTACACACCATGTCAATATAAAAGTAAATAATACTGATGTTTTATGGTCTAGGTTTAACACTGGCCTCAAAGGATCTGGACAAGACTGTGTAACACAAAGCCTGTAAAAGACCACTAGCATGACTCTGAGCTTATAGAAAGTGCATCCTTTCTACCATCAAATCAGTGGCAAGCATTGACTATCAGCTGGCCAAAGCTGACCATTTATATCTAATCTGTAAAAAGAATGTGAATACCCAGGAGAAACATCTGTAGGCTACCTGAAGTTTCTCAGGATTCTTAAATAAGTTAAGAGGTCACAGCTCATTAAGGGCTTTTCAGAAAAAAAAAAAAGTGTACAGCAGGTGTAATGAACCCATTCACCTTACAGCTTGTTTGCATACAGAACATGTTTTTGCACTCCAAACATTCCCTGATAAAGGCTTTCAGCATCCTCTTTCCATAAGCTGGGCCTCCTTCACAGTGTGGAGTTGATTCCAAAGGCACAGCCCCATCAGCTGAACTGGCTTCTGTACTGTAAAAACAACGTCAGACTGCAACAGCCTGCAAGACATCCATACAAGATGGTATGAAAGGCTGGTCCAGTGCAGCACTAAGGCATATTTAGGCTGTAACCAGATGGTGAGCAGATCAGCCTTCTAACCAATAAAAAGGAAAAAAGTTTATGTACACCAGATACATGATTGAAAGTCCAAAGTCCAGTAGCTCTAAGAGCCCTCATTGCTCAGATAGGAAACACTTTCTGGTAAGACACAGAATATGCTTAGAACCAAGTCCCAAATGACTTGAAAACACCCACTTCCTTGATTATAAAACAAAACTAATTTACTTACTGCTTGCCACAGATAAATAAAAAACATGGTTCAGACAGCTATGGACTTGATTTAAAAGGACTTTCTATGGAGATTTTATAAGACAAAAGCTCAGTCCTCTAGGCTTCTTTAGAAATCCTAGCTAAAACTATCTTCATAGACATCAAGTCAGTAATGGACATAAAATGGACTCTTTGCATGGTGTAAGAACCACAGCTAGATTAAAAGATACAGTCCACTACAAAAAGATCTAGCAAAAAGTACCCTCCATGCTAACAGGGCTTTGCAAAACATTTACAACCTGCAACAAATTTTCCCCCTTTTTTTTTTGTTTTTGTTCTTTGCACTCTCCAAGAAGATTAGGAAAAGTTCTGAAAGAGCGTATGACTGTTTTTCATCTGTACTGAAGTGACAGTATGATATACCTGATCTTTCTTGCCTTACTTACCATCTGACATGCACTCAGTCCTTCAGTCACATAGCAGCTCAGTTCCAATGTCTGCTCCAGGACAGATGGTCCTCTGGGATTACCGTTTATATCCTTTATGCATTAGAATCCTAAAAAATAAGTGAAAAATCTAAGCTTTAACACTATCATATGTCCAAGAATCATCCAGGGCCTTTACACATAACTTTTCTTGAAAAGAAATTCTAAAAGACCATGATGTGACATTCATCCATAAAGGCAGTATCAAGCCACTGATCTGTGGGGTGGGAAGAAGAATGGAAAGGACATGAAGCATATTCCTGTGTTGCTATTGACTCACTTGCTTTTGCTTATTGCCTGTGTACAGGAACTGGGATCTACCCCAAGCCTTCCAGGTGTCCGAAGGGTACGTACCATAAAGTCTTTTAGTATTTAAGGAAAAGGGGACAATCCATAAGCTAAGCTCCCTTAGGAGCCATCTGCTCCATATGGAAAAAGCCTTCAGCTGAAATCAGAACGGCCAATTTCATTAAAATCTGAGAGTGCTTAAAGGTCTCTGAGTACAAGACAGAGACCCTTCCTACTTATTTGAGATGGACTGCTGAATGTGTCATACCTACCACATAGGGGGGCTAACTGAATACATAATTTGGAAATAGACAGTCCATCACAGCCTCAGAGACTGTGTGTCAAACATGCCACTCAAAGCACAGCAAAACCACGCAGAGATGTAGAAAGAAATTCACCTCTAAAACTGCAAGGACTTCTTCCTTCTTTACAAATTCTGCTAAGGGAGGGGCCAGAGATGTGTTCTTTGTCCAGATGATACCGTGCTCTGCCTCCACGGCTTATATGATTTGTCATCTACTTTTAAAGCACCTTGCACTGTGAACATCAGGCCAGTTCATCCACAGTCTCATCCAAAGACCACAGAAACCAATACAACTCTTTCTATTGGTGCCAACATACTTTGCATTACAAGCCCAATCAAGAAGTCTTCTGAAGAACAAGAGTATAAAGGGCTAAATCTTGAAAGAACCTCCCCCTACAGAGGTCCTGTTGAAATCAGAAATCACTCTGTTGAAACAGAGTGTCCATTTCACTAGAAACTGATCTTTCCAGTTTTGAATAGGCTAATAAATCAAAGACTGCCTAGATACTCAGACACTGTGTCTGACACTGGGACATGAGGTGACCACTGCATATAGATAAGCACACCTGCATGTTAAAGAAAAACATATTTAAAAGCAAGTCACATTCTTAGAAGACATCAGGATACCAGACGACAGCATCCAGGTAAAAGCAAGTCAGCAGAATCACGTGTGAGGCACTCCTCAAAAAAAATCACCTCAACCAACACAGCACATCTTAGCATTGAGTAATCCTCTGCTACCCAGGACAAGGGAGGATAGTCAAGTGCTCCCTAAGTCAAGGGAAGAAACTTGCTGTAAAGATCTGGACACATGCTATGTCTTTCACTTGTAATACAAACATAGTATGGAAGAACTATGTAGGTCCAAGAATAAGAAACACTGTCTGTGCACACAGTGTGTGTCAAAACATAATCTAAAAGTTATTCTTAAAACCAGAAAAATCAGGCATAAAGCATACAGATGGTATTTATTCTTTTATAGCCACTTAGAAACACCTCTCCCTCCCTCGCAGGAAAAAATGACAGTTATTTTCAGCTAGATGTTTTTAAGTGTGTTTTCTGATGTATTTGCTTAAATCAATGCTCGAACACAGAAAAGATGTCTTGCAGGCAACTCCTAAGGGGAGCCAACCTTCTTTTACAGAGCAGGTGCCACTCAAAACAATTAACAAGCCCCATAAAAAGACAGTGTGGATAGTTCTGAGTCTACCATCAACACCCCCATTGCTCCTCTGAAACTTCTGGCAATGACATAATCACCAGCTCTGTATAATGGTTCCCAAGAAACAGGTTTTGCAATGCACTCACTCCACTCCAGCAGCATATCCATGAGGTGCAGAACCAAGGAGTAACTGGATTTCATAACTGATTGCCACTGGAAAAAAGGAATTGGTGCCTCTTTACGCACTACTGAAGGCCAAAGTGTATGCCCAAACCACATCAAGCAGTCTAATAGAAGATGTTATGCCTCTGTATACAGCTCTCCTTATGTTAACCTTGCCTTTACACAAAGGACTCCGGTATCTGAACAGGTTGGCCCTGTATATAAAGTATTTCTTCTGTTAAGTGGAAGTGTAATTGACTCTGCATGCTCAGTCCAATGCAAATGGAAGACAACATTGATAAAATTCAAGCAAGAAGTGCTTAGTGCTTTTACACAAGCAGTCTAAGAATGTGTACACATGGTTACTGTGGTTCAGCTGACACAAGGTAACTTGATCACACATTTTAGTTTTTAACATAAAGCTATTTGCAATGACAGCAGCCCCAAATGCTGTTCCTTGACCTTCTTTAGTGCCTGCAGTACATATTCAAATGCTGGTATAAAAGGGTTTTCTTTACATACACTGCACACCAAGCACAGGAACCAGGTACCATGACATTTCCAGAGAGAACAAATGAATAAGAATTAATGCTGAAGCTGTAGGCATAAGTCCTGTATCTCTAGATCCTTGTAGCTTCTAGAAAGAAAGAGTTACCTCTTTTTAAGCTATGTACAACTGTTGTAGCCTGCCTGCAGTACAGGTGCCTTCCCAGATTCCACACTCAATCCCTTTCTCCACACTGCCTCTAAATTCAAACATTCCTCCTCTGCTTGCTCTTTCCCCCACCACACTACTTAGGGACAAGTGTAGTTTTAAACTCTTGAAGGAAGTAAGTCCATCTATTGCCTAACATGCCCCATCTTTCTGTCTCTCCAATAGCAGGTAAACAATCAGAAGAAAATACCACTAAAGCAAAGACAGTTAGGAATCACTCTTGTCTCTGAAAATGTTCAGTCTTATTCTCAATTACCACGCATCTTGCAGTTATTATCAATGCAAAACTGATGTGAAAAAAATATTTAGATTTAGTAGCATTTTACACCTACTTTACACTGATATAGAAGAAATATGCTGTCATGTGCCCATGATTATAAGGAAAACCTTGGAGGCAGAGTAGCTTTACAGAAAGCTATTCACCTTAAACAATAATGTAATACAACTGCATAACCTTGCTTTTAAAACTCTTCTGTGTCCTTCGTTATACTGACATGAGCAGCCAAAACTAGTCACAGGAGCACTTAGTCATGTGCATAAGAGCCAGCAAAATCAGGCTCCAAGTTAAGAAAAGATTTCAGCACTTCATTTTGCTCTTTGTGAAACCTCTAGAGGATGTGTCACGGAGGACTGATAAGCAATTGCAAAACTTCTGGTAGCAAGTACTCAGCAGCACATTCAGGCTAGTTCATGGAAGCAAGAATTACTTTATCTTGTGCTCTCTATGATCAAAACCCCAAGTTTTTAAACTACCATGTTAACTTTTGCTGAAAACACTGGCATAGTCTGCCCAAATGCAAGCAAAAATTGTGCACGCAATTATCTGTATCTACACTTTGGCACTGACGGAGCAGCAAAGCAGGTTAACGTGGAGGAGCATCATCACAGAACAGTAACACAAACCCAGAGGGCAGAACGCAAAAAGAGAAAATGCTTTATTGCTACTGTTCACTTTTTCCTTGTTCTGGTAAGGATGTAGAATCTATTCCAGAGAACACATTATTCAAGCAATCTGTAGCGATGGTGTGTTGTAAGGTGTTCCCTCACTCCATCTACAACCCCAGATCAGACAAGAGTATTTGCCTGAAAAAGGACTACACAGAGCCACACACTCTCCAACTGTTTGTCCTTATACTCCCTTTTCTCCATCTTAAGAATGGACAAACCTAAGACAGGGCCAAGCCTCCTGGGACTGAGGAGCAGAAACTTGTTATTAACATAAAAAAGCGTGTACATAATTGGCTTCTGTCTTGGGATCTGAAAACCAAGTTTAATTAACCAGCTGAGTGGAAAGCACAGTGTATATAATGCAGAGTCTCCATGGACGTTTGCCCCAGTCATTCCACACAACCCCTTGTAACTGCTAGTCCACATAATAGCAGGTTTTGCTGGTAAAGATACAGTAACTGGGGTGAGGGATCCAGATGACAACTTTCACAGAGATCAAGAAAGAAGAAACAAGTGTTTAAAATAGAGACCAAGCCATATTACACAGGCTACTAAGTAGTTCTGTAAGGGAAATACAGCTTTGTTGCTTCCTGAACTGCTACAAATTAGTTTGTCATCAGATAGAAGGTCATTCAGGTCTTAAAGAATATTGACAGATCTGCCACTCTCAATGAAAGAGAGTCCTGGAAAGAGTCTGAAGACTTCTGCCTTTCTCTACCTACACTCTGGAAGTCCGCTTATATTGCATGCTTATACAACAGTGAAAAGTGTGAAAGACTTGGAAAAAAATTAGCTCCAGGAACAACTGAAGACTGTACATTGAATACTTCATCATCTGGTTGCCAGGCCACAGAACTGTAACTTGGTGGTCTGGGATTTTGTTTTTTGTTCTCAGTGACTCAATTTTTTAAGATTCAGCTCAAGAGATGGTCTCCCATTCTGTGTTTGCAAAGTTCTTAGCTCAGTGGGCCCTTAACATTTCTTGGGAAATGTAAATGAGACTACCATACAAAAAACAAACACTTAAGGTTAGCTTCATGTTGCATTTAAGATGATCTAACCTTCCACTGCTGTAGAGAGAGAGGGGTTTGTTTCATTCTGGTCACTCACCTCTATTACATAGTATCCATCTATCTTATCTATCCATGCAGCAACAAGGCTGCTGCTTCAGCCTACAAAACTGATGGAAAACTAATTAATTTGGGGGGTGGATTAGTCATCGTTGGAGGAGTGAAAAGGGGACCATCTTCAGTGGAAGCTCACTGCTAGATTAAATGCAAAGCTGAACTGCACTCTGCTTAGAGGGATTTACAGAACTTCCCTGGGTGTTCAGCTCAGTAGTATCTGCATGTATGTTTTAAAACTATGGCTAAGCAGGTATCAAACAGAATTCAACTGCTCTGTTACTGCATACTAATTTTTGTCAAAACCTCACAGCAATTTTATCAAAGAAAGAGAGATCAAACCTCAATCAAGGCAGTTAAAATCCAAAACTTCTCAACAGCATTCCCACTGGAAAAAACCTAAGGGTTTTTCCAGTCATTTAAAAAAAGTAAACTCAGATAATTACACAGCATGCACTGCTATCCTAGTGAATGTTTATAGCAATCACTTGAAATTCTGATGTCACTCACAACAGGTATCAGCTGGTAGTTTTAAAAACTTGATCATACATCAAAAACTATGACCAATATTGTTTTCTGTGCATAGAGAGAAACATCCTGCTCAAGGATCTGAACTTGTATTTAAAAACAAAACACAACATTAAGAATAAAAAGCACCCAGTATGGTTCTGAGACACATATGTGGCTGCATTGCATATTCCCTGCCTACACTGACAGTGTGGGAGCTCTGTTAGTCATCTAATGCGCATATTTGCTTGGCACAATGCCTTTACTTTCTTATGCAGGCAAGAAAGATGATCACCAGTTTATTGTATTTTTACATCTTCATTGCATGTTCACCAGTCAGTATGACCAAGCCTTCCCAATTCAAACTACAAATGGTAAGGAGAGAGACCAGTTCAAAGTGAAGCCCAAAGACTGGAAGGTTGTTAAGCATGTCTGTAAAGACAAGGGTGACATTTTAGATTCATTCTGCTTAGATACAATTTTTGGTGGGACCTAACAAGATGTTTATTTTAAGAATAAGGACCTTTTATCGAATAGAAGCCTAATTTAGCTTTGCTTTCAAGCCCGACACAGATCCTTTTACTATCTTCAAGGGCATTAGGGGTTCTCAGTTGTCTTCCTTCAACTGCCCTTCTCTGCCTCCATTCTGGAAGAAGCTGGAACAGAACCTGAATTTAGTTTTCATGTAAGACTGTCATAAGATCTCCCTGCCCAGATTCCAGCAGGATCACACAAATTCCATACTTTTGGCATCCCAATTTCATTTAAATCATACAAAGCACATACAAGAAAGGTGTGCCTTTTTACTGTAATGCTGAGGATGAAATCCGAAGAGAAAGGGAGGGAGACAGAACTTCCAGATGCCTCATTGTCACTCTTTCAAGGTCTGACTCTGGCCATTTCCCCTCCCAAAGGCCCTGGATGCTGCAAATTAGTATTTTACCATGAGATACTTCACGTTACAACCTGCTTTGTATAGAATTAACAAAGCACCAATTCAATTTCTTTCTCACACACAAGGGAAGAAGTGCTTTGATGGGAGGTAGCTCATGCTGTTTCTTTGATACCTCGGTGTGAGCCAACTTAACTGACTACTGTATTTATGTCAAGTGTCATGCTGCCCCGCTCCACTGTGGAAACTGGCAAGGCCAGCCTTCAAAAGGAGGCTGTCTGGGACTGCCTTGTAGGACCTCTGCTAATCCCTTCCTAATCCCATAGTGTCTTAGGCAATATGGACTGCCATGTCTTTTCTGGTTTTGCCCTAGATGTGCACAAGCTTGGATTCCTGAGGACTGCAGTGCTTTGGAGTAATGTCTGCAGACTGCATTCTGTGTGTTAGTTCTAGCTGAAGGGAACAGCTTTAGACAAGCAGAAGTTCAGAAGAGGTAAGATCCGGTCTGATCTAGTGGAGCTCTGTCTTTAAATGCTATGATGGTAAGACAGAAGAAATATGTGGGAAGCATCAACAATAATCAACCATCTCAAGTTCATTAGCAATTAATTTAGTGACCTACTAAAGTCTAGCAAAGATGAATCCTGAGAGATTCTGGTCACAGTTACCCTGATGTAAATCTAGATTAACTCCTAGAGAGAACATCAGTCTCCATGACAGCTACTTCAGATTTACATCCAGCTACTCTGAATTTGTGCCCTTGTTTTCACAGCAGTGTGGGAGATCTGTCTCAATACATATAAGCTCTGCTCTCCTGCAGATTCTACAAGGTACACAGTTACACTCCTGTAAAAATCTAACCTCAGTGAAATGAGGAAATAAAATTCTCTGCTCTGATGAAACCTGAGCCTCCCGCATAACATACAAAAAACCTGTTACAGAGCCAGCCACTACAAGTGGTCCCAATATCCCCCTTAGCACTCAGACTTTGGGCAGTAAGGATAATTCCCTCTTGCTGGATTTCATGAAGCAAAATAGCAAGCATCACAGAATCATTAAGGTTGGAAACGACCTCTAGGATAATCAAGTCCAACCATTTACACAACACTGCCATGTCTCCTAAACCATGCCCTGAAGTGCCACGTCTACTTGTCTCTTAAATACCTGCAGGGATGGCAACTCTACCATCTCTCTGGGCAGCCTGTTCCAATGCCTGATCACTCTTTCAATGAAGAAATTTTTCCTAATATCCAATCTAAATCTCCCCTGACGCAGCTTGAAGCTGTTTCCTCTCGTTCTATCGCTAGTAACCAGGGAGAAGAGACCAACACCCACCTCACTACAGCTTCCTCTCAGGTAGTTGTAGAGAGCAATAAGGTCTCCCCTCAGCCTCCTCTTCTCCAGCATAAACAACCCCAGTTCCCTCAACTGCTCCTCATCAGACTTGCTCTCTACATCCTTCACCAGCTTCGTTGCCCTTCTCTGGACACGCTCCAGCACCTCAATGTCCTTCTTGTACTCAGGGGCCCAAAACTGAACACAGTACTTGAGGTGTGGCCTCAACAGTGTACAGGGGCACAATCACTTCCCCCCAGGTCCTCCGCCGGGCAGCTTTCTAGCCACTCTTCCCCAAGCCTGTAGCGTTGCATGGGGTTGTTGTGACCCAAGTGCAGGACCTGGCACTTGGCCTTGTTAAATCTCATACAATTGGCCTCAGTCCATCGATCCAGCCTGTCCAGGTCCCTCTGCAGAGCCTTCCTACCCACCAGCAGATCAGCACTACCACGCAACTTGGTGTCATCTGCAAACTTACTAAGGGTGCACTCGATCCCCTTATCCAGATCATTGATAAAGATATTAAACAGAACTGGCCCCAACACTGAGCCCTGGGGAACCCTGGTCATGACCGGCCACCAACTGGAGTTAACTCTGTTCACCACAACACTCTGGGCTTGGCCCATCCTGCTTAGGACTCTTATGAGTATTAAGATTACCAGATGCTCAGAGTGCACAGTTTTGAGTCCAGTCTCACAAACCTACCAAAATCCCACATAAGTCTTTCCAAGGACATCTTTCTAAGAGGGTAAAGAGTGGGCAAACACCTCCTGGCCATTAGCACTTCCCCATGTGATATACACTGCAGCTGTATCAAAGGAAATTAGACTATGAAAATGGAGTTATTGTCCTGCCACACAGCCCTTCACCCATCTACCAATGCTGCTCTGCATCCCCATGCCTGCATAGCCATCACTCCCCACCCCCCACCCCCCCATTAAGCCAACTGCTGGATTAAAATTATATAACACCCCTTCCCACCCACATGAATCCCAATCCAAATAACGCAGCACTGCTTATTGTTTGTATGCCTCTGGGTGAGCCAGAGTACAGGTCATAAGTAACAAAGAGCAGAAACAGATCACAGGCCACGTAAAAATGCAAGTGCTGTAATTCTGAATTCAATGTACGTCCAGAGAGCTTGTCAAATGGTTTGCATAAACATAATGGAAAGGTACTTATAGCCACTTCTGTTAAATGGCTTAAGTTCACATTAAGAACTTGCACCAAACTCGCTCACATGGGGGTATTTTAAGCAAACTATAAATCTCCCCATAGAAGCCTAACTTTGAAAGAATTGGACACATTCCTACCCCCATTCTGCTGCTGCTGATGTTCACACTGCAAATCCTAACTGCCTTACCTAGCCAGTTCCTGCAAAGAATGATACTATCTGAAGGAGCCCAGCATCTGCTTGTTATTCCTTTGTTTCATGCCATAAGTGGGGTTGATAGGGTTACCCAAGATGATCCAGCAAGCTCAGAGCAGTCTTCATGCATTCATAAGGATGTTGCAGAGCTCTATTCGATTTTGGAATATTTTTTCTGCTCTCATGTGCAATTCCACTCTGAAGACTGCTTTGCCATTAAATATTAGTGCAGATTCATGACCTCTCAGCATTGAGACCATCAAAACAGCCTGATCATCTTTTGAGCAAGCATCATACTAGAAAAGCATATGACATGAGCAAAGGTAGCCAAAATTTTCATGGTTCCCAGCATTTGTAGAGTTCAAACAGCATAAGTCAAGAACATCCACAAGTAGAATACACTGAAAGATATATGTCATCACTAAATAAGCTTTTGTGTCTAGTAGTATTCTAAAATTTAGTAAAAGAGTTAAGCTATTTGCATGGTTAACCCTAGATTGGGCGGGCATATTTTAAATCTATAAAAATTGCTTGAAAAGGGACAGTTGTTTTAGAGTGAAGTGCTTTAAAGGACCCACTCTCTCTTTCAAACAAAGAAACAAACAAAAAGAAACAGCCAGGTTTCTACAAGAAAGAAGATCTGTTCTCACTGAAGTATTTAAATGAAGTGGCTGGAAAGTACTTGGCAATAAACAACTTGAAAACAAAATGGTAATATTTAGGATGGCACACTTTGAAAGATAATATATAATAGCTAAATAAATACTGATCTTTGTAAAAGATGGCACTTTAGCCAAGCAATTCTACACAAAAGAATTTCTTCCACATAGGTCAGTTTGGCTCTTACAGTTAGACCTCCCCAAAACTATTAAACTTTTATGAACTTGTCTATGGATACAAGTTATGTCATAGTATAGTAGGATGAGTATTTTAGAATAGATATTCCAGAATGAATATGTCCATACATTAAGTTGTTTAGAAAGTTATTGCACAGTGATGTTATATAGATAACCTGTGAGTAGTACAGAATATTGTAGCATCCCACAAATAAAAACAATTCAACATTTTTCTGAGATGAAGCAAAATAATCTAGCCTCCAGATGTAACAAGAACTAAGGAAAACCCACGGCACCCTATAACTCTTATCTCAACCTCCATAAAATTACTGGGCAGAAATAAAGCTAGAATTACACACAAATCTCAGGTGCCTTTTCTGAACCTAACTGACCTTCACCAACAGGTGGGATAGAAATTCAACTGGTTACTGAGGGCTGGGCACGAATAACCTGCTTACTTTCTAGAAGACTGACTGGACACAAAGCAATCTGTCTTTGTACTGTTTCTCCAGGATCTCCCCAGCTGACTCATCCTCCTGCCTAAAGTATGGCAGAAGGGTGAAACAATTTTTTTAACAGAGATGAAAGTAAAACAAAGTAAAACGGAACCTCTCACATTATCAGAAATGACTTTATATACTAGCAAGAGACAGACTAAACCCAAAAGTTGATGTCAATTTGCAAACTGCCATTAAATTTCCAGGAAGCTTATCCACCAAGGAGCATACTGCACCCTAGAGAGTCCTTAATTAATAGTGTCACATTTGCAATAGGCTAGTTAAGGTTGTGTCAGGATTTACATTATAAATCCCTAATTATATGTTAGCAAAACGATCCTGAAACTTACTGAAACACAATATACAGGGTTGTGCTCCAGGAAGACAGACCCTGGGAGGAAGGTGGGGATAAAGTGTTAGTATCAGGGTAGACTGGATTTTGTGTTTTAATTTTAAAATAAAGGGGGAGGGGGGGTGGGGGTGTGTGTGGGGAGAACACCACAAAACCTAACAAAACCCGAAAACCCCCACAAAAAAACCCAAACCCAACAACAACAAAAAAAGAGGCAAGCTTGGAAACATTTCAAGTTCTAAAAACAGAGAACATTTCTGGCAGATATTTAAGACCGTAAATGCCCTTGATTCTAATCTCAGTGGGATGTATGGGTGGCTAGGATCCCCCCAAAGAATGAGGAATTACCAGTGTCTAAATACTCATTTATATTAATGGGCATTAAAGGATGCAGCTGTTTCTGGGGTCTGGAACACAGTCCATGTGTACTTGTTCTGTTACTCTTGATTTAGAGAGCTTGATCCTGCTTCCATCACAGGGCTGACGCTGTCTACAGTTCAGGGTCAGGAAGACAAGCACTATAACTTCCAAACGTGATGAAATACACAGTAGATATAAGAGCTTTATGCACAGAATATACTTTGCATTACTCTTCCCATGATGTTTATATGTGGTTTATTTCACAGTATCTTGGCATTGTTTCTTTGATTAGAAAATATGTAGTGTCAAACTTGGAGCTCTAACCCTATCAGCTGGAGCAGAATGCACTGCTCTGACTTCTAATACTTGGAAATGGATTGCAGTAGTGGGGAGGGGAAGCAGCATTAGACAGTGTTAAGATTGTGGACAGAGGCACTTCGTTACCATTCAAGTCTGCAGTAAGTGGTTTCAGTACTAAAGTAAGGCCAGTAAGGTTAAAAGTAAGGATGGTAAGGTCAAAGTAAAGCCACTAAGTGGTTTCACCACCAAATGGAGGCCCATCTGCTGACTGCTTCCTGCCTTCATTGTCCTGAGGTCCAGGCACTGGTGCCCCTAAATGTCCAATGATACTCCACTCTATATCCTTCAGTATTTCTGTTCACCTTCACAGAGGTGAACGTGTGCCGAAGAACAGCCTTCAGAGTGCCTCACGCCTTGGCTGCTGCCAGGTCTGTCCCACCTGTGAACCCCAGACAACTGGCAGTGGGACATGGGAGGATCCTCCTTTTATCCCACCCTATGCATCGTGGTCATCTGTACAGGTGACAGCAAAATGGTATCAGGGCCATGCCACAGCCTCCCCTGCTTGGGCTCTGCCAGCTTAAGTTTGATTACCCATGGGAAAAAAAAAAGCATGTTTCTTCTAGAGTCCAGTGCTGTAGCTCAAAAGGCAGTGGCAGTCTGTTATGACTTTTCTTAGGGAGGAAGCTCTTTTCTTAAAGAGGACCAACTCAGGTCCTAGGCCAGGACTCAGGAGCTCCCCATCCTGTCTGATATAAGACTTTCCAATTAAGACAGTATTGCCTTAATTTTACTTAATTTTATTAAGTATTTGGACACTACAAGCTACAAAACGGCCACCTATTCATGTATGTGAAACATGACCACTCTTTTAGGGCCTGGGTTTGAAAAGCTTATCCATTCACAACAGTAAGACCTTGTATGTTAACAATCAAGACACTCACCCTGACCAGCAATTACTGATTAGATATCATACCATACCTTGCCTTTCACACACTGTTGTCTCCCCAGGGTAAACTACTGTGAGCCTGACCTTCTTGCGTTATTCCTCCCTTTCTACAAACAGGCTGAGTTTATTAGCATGGTAAATTGATCTTAAGAAGGATTCGAACAGAGAGCAGACAATGCTGTAGAAAGAAAACAGTTTTCTTGTTTCTACCACTGTACCCAATGGCATCTTCCTGTTTGCTAAATAGCCACCTGCTCTGGTTAAATTTCCACATTGATCTTGGGGTGCAACACATCACTGAAGGGAGCAGAACCAGTTATCCCAAAAGGATAAATGCAGCACCTCAAACCATCAGTATATCACTACTAAATACCATTTAGCCTATTGCTGCCACAGCCTTAAAAATTAATGAGTTCTCTAGGGAGTATACTGCTCAAAGGAAAGGAAGCTGCTGCCAATACTGTTTTCCTCTCCCTAGCGCCACCTCAAGTCAAAACAGAACAGCAGCTTTTGCCCCCCAGCAGAGTATTAGGATCCTTTCAGACAGAAAAAATACCTATGCTTGTGTGGACTTGAAATTTCACAACCTGCAAGCCATCACCATGTAATCCGATCTTGTCTCCTCCACCATCTGGGGGACTTCTGCAATCAAATTCAATACAAAGAGGAATTAAGCTTCATTTTGGGGTAACTTCTGAAGTTATATTGGTCCCAGTTTTGCAAATATGCTAAACCTTGCTCAGAAATAATGACCTGCATACAACTAAAGGGAGTGCTTAGTTTCTCCAGCTCTAGCGCTGACTTGATTTCTCACTTCCCCTTTTCTGTGCAGCAGTTAAAAACACACTCACAGACATGATATGGCATATACACAGAGACACAGGTCAGCAAGGTTATTTATGTTAGGCCCCTTCTTTAAGGGATTATCTCATGCAAAGGGAAACATCAGCAGATGGGCCTCTGCTGCTGCATCATGTTCCTCAAATGTGAATGCCTGGCAGGTACAGAAGTGGATAGGATCAATCACTCTCTCACCCTTTCCAGCCCTTGCTTTTCATGGCATCACTGCACAAAACAGACGCAAAAAAAAGAAACAGCTTCTTTTGCCTTCCAATCCCTTTGGTAGCCCAAAACCACTCCCTGCATCAAACAGTGTCACTAAGAAACAGTCTGCCAGGAAAAGTTTAGAAATCCTCAAACAAAACGAGTTAAACATTCAAAATTATCATCACTTAACAGCTCCAAAATAATGCAGTAAGAGATTAGCATGGCAGAGCAGCTTTAAAATTTACACTGATCTGAGACCAGTTCTTGAACAACAGGAAAAAAAGTTCTTCTCTAGGACAAAGGACCAATATAATGTAAACCACTATGACTATCTAGCCTGACTTGTTAGCAGGATCTCAGATTTCTGCTTATCTCTAGGCCTGGTAACTTATAAAGCATCACCTCCTAAAATCATGCAGCAACCAAAGAAGAAATTTGGCAATCACAAGAAAGTAGATGCAATGCCTAAGTTCAATATTTCAGGAAATGGCCTAGAAAGCTAGATGGATTAGTGTGGCATTTTCCAGGACCATTTTCCAAATACCTGCTGTGTTCTCAGAATCAGAGATCATGACGTCCATGGCAATCAGTTGCAAAAGAGGAATAAAAAACCAGAAGCAAATGATTCTTTTATGTATCCTGTAGTGGTGGCCATCAGCTCATACGAGTCCATGATAAAGTCCCTTACAAACAAGGCATGTGTGTGTCTCCCTATTACGGACAGAGGAATTTCAACAGCCAGTCCATTATCAGCTAATAGCATTCTAGGCTAACAGTCTATAATAAACTTGATGCCAAGTATATTGAATGTCATGAAAGCAAAGGTAACCGCAGACACTCCTCAAAAGCTTTTTGTCCAAACCTAAATAAGATCTACAAGTTATCACTGCTGTTACTTGTATCTTAAATACCAGTAACTCTAGAAGACCAGCTCTAGAAGACAGTTATCAACATGTGAAAAATTGTCATTAACTCAAAACTTACTGGAAGTCCCTTTCCCTTCCAAACACACTGAACACCTTGCTTAAGGACAAATACACAACACATTGTAACAAAAGGACTAAAGAAATCACAGAACTACAGCATCATATCCTAACCTATCTCACAGTATTTCCTCAATTCAAAAACCATAAAAACAGAAAAATTTTTACCCAAAATTCATGTTAGATGGCACATCAGCTACTGTGCTAAAGCAACACTGGTAAATATTAGGAAAAACAAAGTACTAAAATACTTGAAGCAGCTGCGTGCAGTAATTTCTATATAATCTCCCTGGTTCTAGCTACTTATGCATCATTATTTATCTAGGGTGTGTTCATCTTAAGGTCATCACATATTGAACCCCTTTGATTTACTTTAGCTGACACAGGTAATTAGTTCTCCAGAGGTTTAGAACTTCTTTCTCATTATTGCTCATATTTTTTTGCCTTGGCTACTTGTTTCTGCTGAAGCACTCAGTTGCCACCAATTTTATGCTTCTCCCAGTTAAGCTGTTCGCTGGATTTACAGGCAACCTACTGCATGCTGCATCTTCAGAAATTATAAATGTAGCCAATTCTATGGCTTCCAGGGAAAAGCTGCTTCTTTCATACTTGGACAACATCAAACAGAAGCTGCTAATCTGAGAGGATGTAGGGGACAGAGAGGGCAGTTTGCACTTCCTTGGTTTGAAGCCTTTGTGGCAGAAGGTTGCTCGGCTCTCTGTGAGAGAAAGAGAGAAATATATAGCTAGAGGAGATGACACTTGGGCTGGAGAGGCAACAGACACAGATGGAAAGGATGAAAGCCGTGCACAGAGCAGGAGATATTGGTATCGGCTGAAAAAAATATGAAGGAAGAAAAGCTTGTAGACACAGATAGGAAACTCTATATTCCCAGCTAGAATAAACATCTGGTTTCAAGACAACAAATCAGCTTAAAGATCTGCTCTCAATTTCTACTTCAGTTCAGTATCAACAACCAAGAGAGTAAGCGGGATGCCTTAATAAAGCAAATTCCCAAATGACAGCAGACACTATTCCAGCTAGCTTTGGACTGTCTTCTCTTCCCGGTGTAATCAGCAATCTCACAGGCACAGCTTTACAAATCCCAGGCCACCAGATAAATGCCAGCAGGCTGTGATAGAACACAGTAAAGCCAGAAACAGTGTTAGCAGGACCTGACTTTTAAGCAAGCTTGCCAAGCAGAAGAGAATCTTTTTTTCTACATCTTGGATACACAGGTAATGGTTTCCTCTGTCCAAACACAGAAACTGGTACCATGCCTGAATCAGCATCTTACCACTTGCATAGTTTGTTTGGTTAAAAAACCCTTTATGTAACATTGAAGTCATATCCAGGACTAACACAAAGCAACAGTCCTCAGTTTAACCTAATGCAAGCTCATACAGTGTAATCTAACCCACTCAAGGACAACAGACTGAAAACTGATGTTCTGAGCTGCACAGAATAGACTGCAGATAAAACATATTGTTGCTTAATTGCTGGTTCTCTCATTATCTAGCATCACTACAAAACTTTAGAGCACTGAGTCTCCATTTGTGATCTGCTGCCCACTGGCAACATAAACTGTGGCAAATGGCCAAAACTATATTCAGTAGCAAGACCTACAGTGTTTCCAATCAGGAGTTTGAGGGGTCAGGGTGCCAAAGAGTGCATACAAAATTCAAAGGGACAAAACCAATATTTTTTCCTAAAAAGTTCACTGTTGTACATGATGCTTAAAGCTCAAAAGAGATAAAAAAAGTTAAGAACACATAGTAGTGCCTACTTCAGAAAAAAAAAAACATAACTAAGAAACTAGAGATGTTATAAAACGTACATAGCATGGAGAATATTACACATGACTGCAGTAATTTACCACAAAGAACAGAACACTTATGGGTCTGAAAACATGGTCTAAGACAATAAATAACAGGCTAAAATACACTCAGCATTTGGGCAACTCAAATCCTTATGGATCTGAGTGCAAGTTAGGCATCATGGAACTATGTCAGAAGTCCCCCTCTAATTTAAAAGAAAATGTTAACTATTTTAACTACGTGGCCATTTTAAATGGGCTCTAAAGTGCAGAAGTAACCACCAGCAGAATAAAATAGCCATTACATGCTTTTTAGTCACAGGATTTGTTACAATAATTCACAAAGCTCCCAGCAGTTTCATAACAAAGTAGTCACATCTGCAGTTTCACAGAAATTATCACGTCTGCGCCAACATTTCATCTTATAAATGTTTGCAGGCTCTGATTTCCATGTTTAGAAACAAGCCAATTAGTTGAATTATTCCACCTCTCTGGCTTGCTGTTCTCATACTTAAGGAGCAAATGTTTTGGTCAGTGTATGGAATGGTGGCAGTGATTTGTACTGGCAAGGGAGGCTCTGCTCCTAAAGGAGATAGCTACAGCCAATCCCCAGGCTGTACTGAGACTGAAAATGAGGGAACAAACACTGTTGTGAGTACCAAATGGAAGATGTTCTGGGAAAGAAAATAAATAAATCTAGCCACACTCAACAAGACAAGGTACAGGAAGGAAGCAGAAAGTCTCTGTTCCTAAAAGTAAAATGGGCTCCAGGGAACCATCAGGAAAAAAAATCATATTACCTGATGAATAGAATGGACTCCCTTTCCCAGAATCTCTGGATTATGCTAGAAATAATATTAAGCATATTTTATTTACCTGTATTAAAAAAAAAGGAAAAAAAAAAGAAAAAATCCCTAAAACCCTAAACAGGCAAGTGTAATTCAGTGAACTGAGAGTAAATTCAAAAGTGGTATCATATACCCAAGGAAATACTTCAAACATCATCTCTGGCAAAACAAATACTCTCTTAGAGAGGCTGAACCAAGATGTCTAGCTTGCTTTTATGTGCCCTGACCTAAACAGTACAGCCTGAATCTTGCAAGAGTGGAGAAAAATGAAACCTCAAGCCCATAAGGACTCTCACTGCTATTAGCAGGCCTGCAGTAGTCTACCTTCCCATAAAATAGTAAGGAATATATATCTGTATTTTAAATAGCCCAAATTTTGGTCAAGTCAAGGACACCACTATGGGATGCAAAATTTCATTACTGGTTAAGAAACACATGGAATGCATCCAGGGAGATCCAGCTGCCTGCCTTCGAGTAGGTAGCTACTCAATAGCGGAATTGTAAGAACAGGTCTCCAGAGTGGCTGTGTGGAAAAGCTTCTGGTCCTTGTGTGTTGTCACCACAGCTGCACATGACAACTATCAACCTACAACCCAAGGACTGCTTGTAACAACCTGATTTTCGAAGACCAGCTGGGATCAGTGATCAGGTTCAATGGGCTGTTCTGCTCCCCCATACTTTTCTCAACCAAAGTAGAAACTTCTCAACTCTCTCTCCACACCCTTACTGTTCACTTACAATCATCATTCTACACATGTGTAGTAAAGCTGTGGCCCGGGGAGGATGGTGGGAGGCAGGAACAGGGCTACAAGTAACAACACTTCTTTAAAACTGAAATTAGGTTAAGTATCTGCCTGCCAAACCCCACCCCCACCAAAAAAAACCACCAAAGAAAAAAAAAAAGAAAAAAGCTAGTTACTGTTGGTTTAGCCCACCTAAACTTTTTTAATTGAGTCTTCCAAAAGGATCCAAAGCTTGTTATACTCTAATGGAGCCCTCCCCTTATCTCACACCCATAAAGTATTCACCTCCACCTAAAAAAGTCTGCAATGCTGTTGGTTGCTAAAAATCTCCTGCCATTGAAACATCAGGAAGAAAAGAAGGTAATAATCAGAATGACCTGCTTTTACAGACTGCAAGTCATCTATTATGGAAACGGTTATTATTTATAGCACCTGAGAGATACAGTTCAGAACAAATACCCTCACCATGCAAAATTCTGAGTGTTTTTTTTTCAGTAGTTTTTGTTATTCAATGATACCTGAAAAAGTTCTCTGCATCTTTACAAAATGCCAGCATTTGTATTTCCTATCAAACTCTAAGATACCATTACAGGCTGGTGATATCACTGGTGTTACAAATAGAATATTCTCTCCCACTGAACGGGAGTACCAACTATCTGCAGGGAAAAAGGAAACGTTTGTCTCTCAGGGTGGAAACCACAAGGATTGCTACTTTCTGCGGTGCAGAATTAGGGAAAAAATGAGATACAACCTCATTTTGAAAGTGAGGTATACATTTGTCCAAATGAACTAATCATCTAAATTCATCTAAGCTGCCCCTGCTAACAGGTGAAATCAGCAGAGAATTAAACTATACATTAAACAGTAACATAAGTAGTATGCTGCAGTTTCAATAATGAAAGAAGGTATGCACAACCTTAATATTAGCAAATACATATGGTCCTGTAAGCTTTGATTTAGTCTTTAAGGATGTGAAAGTTTTGAGTTTGTGTGTCTAAGAATGTCAGAAGCAATATATGTAGGTTATGAAAAAACACCCTGAAATTAAGTATAGATGAAATAACTGAAGGTAATCAAAACATTCCAGATTCTCTCATCAATAAAACCATTATTTTTTAAAAGATTATCAATCTAAATTTAAGGTCAATCACAATTTTAGAATATGCTTTAATTCACAGCCCAACACTGAATTTGTTGTAATACTTCTTTTGACTCTCATTTACAATTATTTTATAGGCTGATATGGTCTCGCAGCACAAATACTCCACTGTCAAGTACTTAGGAGCTTGACATGAAAAACGCAACTTCCAACTCACTTATTACAAAGAAAATCTAAAATACTTACTGATTTTTACCAGAATTCCTCCAAATATTTATTTTTATTTTGCAAGGACAATTTCCTTCAAGCATCTTGTTTGTTGCTTTGCATGCATCAACACTCCCCCACTATCTGACATCTGTTCCTTTGCCATTTAAAACAATGTTATACTTTACTGACTTAAGTTGATAGACTAGTGCTATTCTTACACCAATTTTCAACATCTAATTCCTAATGACACATAACGTAAGTTATCTTTACCTGTACCCCTTGTATTTGAGCACAGGGTATACATCTCCAGACACACAGAGAACTCACAGGATCTAGAGAGACTGTGATTTCTAGGTATAATTCTGATTTCAGTAAATATGTATTTCAACAAGTAACAAATGTCACAGAGTTCCTTCTCTGCTGCACTAGCAATACAAGATACATCATTACCTCAATAAACAGCTACGACTGTAAATAGAAAGTGATCTTCTAAATAGAAAGTATTCTGTTCACTATACAGATACAGAACAAGGGAGTGGATATCTAAACGGACATGTAACTTTAACTTCTCACAGTGGGTTTATAGATGAAAATACATATCTTTACCAAAGCACATGTACTTTGAAGATCTTTGTGCTTTTGTTACACTTCAGCTTGCATTGTTATTGAGCTGCTTCTGGGGTTTTAGTTCTCCTTTAGGTTTAGATGTGATTTCAGCAACTTCTGCAATAGTAAGTTATACCTAAGAGACTGTCTACACAGGGGTACCTACCAGAAGAGCCATTCTGAATATTTAGGCATATACATTTCCAAGTTCAGAGTCTGCTTCTGTAAAAGGTGTGCATGTGCGGAAAATAAGCTTGGTACGTTAATGTTAGCAAAATTCCACATGTAAATTAGAACTCCATTTCTCAATAAAATACATCCACCCGTATCTCTCAGGGTCATGTAGGAATGAATGATAGGATTTGATCACTGCCTACTTTTAAATAGAAACATACTTTGTAAGATTGCTTTCTGCATCTACTGTTTCTTACAAGAACTGTGTAATGAAGGTGAAAGGAAGTGGAAACTGGAGATGAGATTATTCCACTTTTTGAAACAGAAAAATCTAAATCCACTGGACTTAGTCGCTAAAATATTCACTAATATTGATTTTTTTTTTCCTCCCAGGAGCAGTTATCAATCTTATAGCTGCCAAGTATAGTATTATTTTTATATTTATTATTGGAGTTACAATTGTGTGATGTATTTCAGGGGATAATGCGCAGTGTTAACTTGCTAGCCTCCTGATCTGTAACCTGTTCCTTACTGACAGGACCCTATACTGCAAAAAGCCTCAGTGATAAAAAAGGCTTTGCAAGGGTATGAACATCATTCATATGAAATATTTTGCATATTTTATGACATCAAAGATTTCATGACCCTTGTCAACTGCAGGTTCCAGCCTTCCGCAAATGAACTAACATCTTCAGAACTCACAGCTTTCAGAATGGAGACTCCTTTGGAACCAGTCAGGCTGTAAAAATTACACCATTCATTTTCTAGGTTTCCTAGCAGTGCTAGAAACAAAGTAGTTCAGAAACGATGAGTGCAGATTCAGGTTCACCAGGGTAAATAAAATTCCTTCCTCTAATGTAGAGGTATTCAATTCATATTCACGTGTAGAGAAAATCTAGTTGCTCCATAGTCATATTAGCGTAACTGAACACAAACAAATGCACCTACACAGGTCCTGAAAGCAGACTCTAGCACACTATTAAGTTTCTTTAGTGCAATAACTTGTTGTAAAGCCAAGGACATCTAGTCCTCCTTAAGACTTACAATTTCAGACTAGACTACCGTGCCATCTTACGCTGTCAGTGTCTGCCAGGAACTCTGGAGCTCTATCCTCCATCAGCTTCTTTAAGGAACATTCTTACCTTGCACAAAACTGCTGTCTTCAGAGTCCTGGGTGCTCATTAGCACTTTTAATGAAACATGGTCTGTGGACAAACGAGCAGTAGAACAATTCTAGTGATATATGAATTACAGCATTTGAGTGATTTTAAAAAGCAGTGGAATTAAGACTAGCTGTGTCATAGCTTACACAGTTTGATGAAATGGTATATGCAGGACCCGAGGGAATGGCAGAAAATGTACCTGGGGAGGTTTAGGTTGGATATTAGGAAAAGGTTCTTCACCCAGAGGGTGATGGAGCCCTGGAACAGGCTCCCCAGGGAGGTAGTCAAGGCACCAAGCCTGACGATATTCAAGAAGCACTCAGACAACGCCCTCAGAGATTGGGATTGTCCTGTGCAGGGACAGCAGTTGGACTTGATGATCCTTGTGGGTCCCTTCCAACTCAGGACATTCTATGATTCTATGCACACAGATATCAGTTTGGATAGTGACATTAGCTGTGTGTGTGACACTGCAGAACTAGCAAGCAGGCTCTGCACATTGCAGCTATTAGTAATCTTTCATTGAAGCTTTCAAAATCTTCTGAACCTCTGGCACATCCAGGAGTACCAAGTCTGCACACACAGGATTATGAAGACAAGTATCATCCTAAACAAATTAATGCACATAAAAGATATTAAATGCACTCAGCACTCTTTCTAGCACTCATTGCTATTTGAACCCAGCATCAAATATTCAATTCTTTTAGAAAACATGGTCTAAATGGCTTCATTGTACTGTGGTGATTGACAAGGCTAGTCTGAAGGTGTTTATCCCATTCCACATACGGGAGATCACAATCTCCCTGTAACTTAAGTGAGTTGCTTATACCTGAAGAGTGAGTTTGTGTCAAAAACAAGAGTTCCCATTAACACATGCAGGTGTGTCAACAGGTCAGCATTGCTATTAAAATGCAGGTCACACTATCTAGCTGTTAATACACATAAGCACAGTAGTAAAGCACAGAATGAAACTAGTTATGATAAAGAATCACAAAGAGAACAAGAAACATTTTTTTATGCTAGAGGTCCACTTCTTAAGAATACTGAAGACTTTGGGCAGCTACCCTTGACCTTAAACCATCATCAGACTGTTACCTTCTACCACACCAGCCTCTTAGAGCTGCAAACTGGGATTTGAGCCCCACTGAAACAAGTTATGAAAGGCTGCTCCTACCCCAAACAGGTTAGGAATCAGGCTACAGGCAGAGATCACTAAACAGGGGAGGGCTAAGAGGAAAAAAAGACACAAACCAAGAACATACAGAACCACTTACTGTAATTCTAGCTGGTCACAAATCAGGAGTCTTACAATGCAGGAGAACAAATCTGACCTCAAACATGCAAATTATTACCATACTAGCTCTTTAAAATGTTGCTCAAAATCACAGGTCAAGTTGGTTCCATACCATTAAGGGAGGAGTCTGCAAAGAGCGAAAAAAGAATTACTGTGCCTGAGCTCCACGGTGAGATAAAAAAAGATAAAAAATCCTATGACCCTCCAGAGACATTCAAGACTTGTCCTTTTTGAATATTGTGGCTCGCTCACTATGCAGTAGCACATATACATATAGCATACACATACTGTGCATCTCTTCTGGCCTTATTCCGCTAAAGATGCCTCAATACAATCAGCTCTACAGTTCTTAACTTTCACTTGCATGTTTTGTTTGCAGGGAGTCTCAAACACCCTCTAAAGTAGATGCACTTTATATACAAAAACTAAAAATAAACTCGTTAAACCATCAGCTTAAACCAAGAACCCGTGCCCTATCATAGGTTGAATCTTAGGTCCTCTCAGTCACACTTTGCTGTGGTCTACACAGGATAAGAAGCGAATAGAAAGAGAATGGCGATAATAAAATTTTCCGTGATTTTAGTGAAGATAGGGTTCTGTCACACACCTTTTAAAAAGCCACAATTTAGAAACCCTCTTCTACTAAATCTTACAGGGCTCTAGGCTCCACAGCCTCTTCTGCCTTTTGACTCAACATCCCATGGGACAGAGTGATCTGGTTAAGCAAATAACAACTAACAAAACCTAGGAAAACTCCCTGACTTTTAGCAAGGCTTTGTTTGTAGATGATTGCAAGGTAAAGCCAAGCAAGTGGAATTCTTTAACGTAGTCTGTTAGACAAATTTACTCATTTTATTCTGGAAACAGAAATTTCCTAATTTGTACACTAACTTCACTCCCTTTGTTGAACAAACTTAATTTCCCTATCTTATCTCTTCTGTTGACAAGCCTGAAACAGAGCTAAATGGCTGATCTTTTAGGCAGAGGCAGAAAGTCAGAACAGAATTTTTTTTTTTCCTTCTGTGCTGCAAATCAGTGTAAGTGCTCCTGCTGCAGCAACATCTGCCTTTCCAGATACTAAGAAGCAGATACTGGAAGGCATCCTGCTACATAATGCAATTTGAAGATCCATAAACCAAAATAAATGCTTGTAAAGAACTTTTCTTCCCCCCCCCCCCCCCCTTTTTTTTTTTTAAGCATAAACTGCATAACAGAAAACAGCCCTTCCATTTCAAAACAGTTTAGGTACTTAAAAGCTGAATATGTTTATTTGCTTTTCTGCTTTGTACCTTATCGATATTAATTTCAAAAGATGCCTGCTATAATAATCCAGATTTGCATTCTTGTTGTGCATTCAACCATTTATCACACTAAATTTTTACTAAATTGATAGTCTTGCTACTTAGAGGCTCTTGTTCTACTTTTACATGCATGACATCCAGTTGGCAACACTCTCTGCAGTGGAGTGACAAACGTTTTAAAGCTTAGCCCTTAAACCACAACAATAATGCTAAATGAGAAGTAAACAAGAAACAAAAAACCCCAAATCCTACAAAGAATAATGCCTATTCAATTACAACAAAATTAATTATACAAGTGAGCATGATGTGCTTACCTTCCCGCACATACCTACTGAAAAAGTTGGGATTCATCATATACAAATATAAAACAAGAGTTCTGGTGTCCATTTCATTCACATTCAAGGCAACAGGCTAAATTTTCTCTCAATGGGTGCGTATTGAGCCCCTGAACAATCCTTGGCTTCAGATATACAACCCTAATTCAAATATATCAATGAAAACATTGGCAAAAGCACTATGTTCTGCTAGTCCAAAGGAACAAATTGGAAAACAAGTGTAGGGCAAGCAAAGAGAAAATTTTTACTTCAGATATTCCACACGGTAAACATTTAGCACTCTGCCATGTACCACACAATTTCTGCTGAAATCAACGTGAGCTCTGGATCTATCAGAGATTTGAACTTGATCCCTTAACTGTATAATTTATACAAAAAATAAGTTATCTCAAACTGCCTAACAAAACTGTGATCAAACCAATAAATTGCTTCCTAAATATATACAACACTCGTGAAATAAAATAGGGCAATGCAGCCACATTTCTTATGAATCTGCAATTTATTGCTCTTAACACAAGCACAGAATCTGATCCTCAGCTGTAAACCTTCACCAATCGGGTGGCAGCCACTGGAGCTGAATCCAAGCCTCGGAAACTTCGTAAATAACACTGTATATAACAAAGGCTTACCCTACTAAATTTGGGTTTCTTTTCCTAATGTAAGAATCACAGTCTCGCTAAAACGTAATTGCATAACAAGACAAGCATATGTAAAGTTTGACAAAAATCCTCTTATTTGCAAATAAGGGACAAATCCCAGGACACATGAGAAGCCTCTCTTCTGTTCCACCAACATCCAGCTGCACTAAGTCTCCAGCTTCCCAACACTTTATTACCTACAACGCCAACTATCCTGCTCTCAGCACTGCCATCTAGTAGAAAGCGGCAGCGTACCACGGGCTGCCCATCACATCAGCTCAAGGCAGCACTATTCCCGGAAAGCATCGCAAAGCTGTTGCTGCTGCTAAAATTTTAACTGCAGCCAGTAGTGAACTACCGACTATACCGGTCTGAGAGCCGCCTCCCCCAAACCCCTAGTCCTTCCCAGGCGAGAACCGCTAAGCCCACACATCGGCCTCTGCTCCCCATGTATCTTGGCGTACTCTTTGGCGGGGGAAGACAGGAGAAATTCGCATGGCGAGGACCCCACCTGGCGCACGCCGCCACCGCGCCGGGGCCCGGCCGGGGAGGGCAGCAGGCGCCCCGCGGCTGCGAGCGGCGCCGGAGGAGACGGGCCGCCGCCCGCCCGCCCTCGCCACCCCTCGCAGGTTCGCGGGCAGCTGCGTGGGGACCGCGGGAGCGGGCACGCACAGCCGGCTGCTCCCCCCCGTGCTCTCCCCAGCCCCTCGCCCGGCAGCCCCTCCGCCCATCGGCCGGGCTGACGCGGCTTGCCCACCTCCGAGCACCGTCCTTCCCCGGGGGACCGGGCTGCTGCTGTCGGCATCGCATTCCCCCCACCCCCCCCCCAACCCCGCGCGGCAGGACGAGATGCGAAGCGGCTGCAGTAAAAGCCAAGCAAAGTACCTGCCCTGCCCGCCGCCCCCACCGCCGGCCGAAGGCGCGGCCCCAGGCGCGCAGCCGCCCCCTCCCGCCCCGGGAGCGGCCGTCGCAGCACGGTACAGCCTTACCTCCCCTCCCCGGCTTCAGGGATCCGCCACCGCCTACCGTGCCCGCCCCCACCTGCGCCGTCCCTCCCAGCCCCGCACTCAGGTGCGGAGGGAGCACAAAGGCAGAGCCGCCCGCTGCGGCGCGGCGCGTGAGGGCCCGCCGCGCCTCTCCCCCGCCGAGCCCCCAGCCCTGCTGCGCGCTGCACCGGCGCCCCCGCTCCGCTCCCCTCCCCGCCACTGAGCGCCCTGCCCGCCTCAGCCAGCTGCAGGGCGTGCGCGCCGGCCGGCGTGTGTGTGTGTGTGTGTGTGTGTGTCCGTCCGTCGCCCCCCTCCCCCTCCCCCTCCCCCCGAACCCGTTACGACCGCTACAACTTGCCCCGCGCCTCTCCTCAGAGCCCCCTCACACCCCCCGCCCCGCAGCGATGCGGTTGTCGCCGGGACTACGAAGCGCGCCCCTCAGCCTCGGGGAGATCCCCGGCCCCGGGGAGAGCCGAGGGGATCCCGCCACCCCACGTACCCTACCCCCACCCCACCACCCCCCGCCCCACCATTGACACACACCGGGCTCGCCCTCCGGCGAACAGCAGGGGCAGGCGGTCCCCTCCGCCGGCGCGCCGCCCCCGCAGCCCCCGGCGGACACGTACACGCAGCCCTGCCAGCACCCGGCCTCCCCGCCGCCGGAGGCACCGAGCCCTCCGCTTGGCGCTCCCGCCAGACAGAGCGGCCGCCCGGCCCCCCCGCCGCACGCACACACCCACCCACTCGGCGGCGGCGGGGGGACAGGTGATGAGCGGGCAGGAGAGGAGCCGCCCCTCCCCGAGGCGGGAAGGTCTGTGGTGCAAAATCGCTCCCGCCTTCCCTTCCCACTCCCCCCATCCCTATTCCTGCCGATGCCCCCGGGAAGGGCTGTGAGGCTGGCAGCAGCGACAACAGCCGCCCCCTCCCCCGGGAAAGCTGTTCTCCCTCCTTCTCCCTTGCTCGCCTTGCTGCTTGACTGACAGGGAGCCTTCCAGCGGCCGCCCACGCGCGCTCCCGTTTTCCCTCAGTCGGAGAGGGAGATGGCGAAGGAGAAAGCATGAATGAAACCGCCTGGCAGCGAGCGGGAGCGCCCGGAGAGAGGCCGGCCCCGGCGCCCGGGAGAGCCGGAGCCGCCTCCGCAGCGAGGCCCCAGGGGCCGGCGGGGTGGCGCCAGTGGGCCCAGGTGGGTAGGACGGCGTGCTGCGGGCAGCGCTGCGGCGGGGCGGCCGTGCCCCCGGCCTCCCCTGTGGGCTGCTGGTTCCCGCGTGGGGGCGGGAGCGCCCGGCCGCAGACTGCCGACATTGCCCCCGCCTCCCTTCTCCGAGGGCGCCGGGAGGCCGTTTTAAGAGGCAGCTACCCCTTCTCGGGGGTTTGTTCCTGCCTTTTGACCTCCAAATTCCTGGGGCCGCATCTGAAGAGTGGCTGGAGGTCATGGGTCCCTATGGTTTAGTGCAAGTACTTTAACTAGTGTGGTTGACTCTGTGCTGAAGTGGATGAAGAACGTGCCTCTCCTCAGCTCAAGTCTGGGTAAACAAACTCAGGGCAGGAGGTTGATGCCCTCTCAAACGAGAGCCATGACTGTGGCGACGTGGCTGATCTCCTATAAACCTACTTGGCTCCACCAAAGGCAACCAATTTTATGCTGATAAAACCCCAGCACCTAATACCTGAACTAGGGCTCTTGTTCGGAAGTACTAGGAGGGAGAAAAGGATCTCAAAGATTGCTTTAAGCCCACTTGGTTTTTCCAGTGATTACTTGGTACTGTGGGATAGCCTTGCGATCCCTTTTTCACTCAGATCAGTTGTCCCTTAAAAGGTTGTAAGTTGTTAAACACATACTTCACAGCCTCTGGCTGGAGACCAGAGGTTTTCCCAGTGCTTTGGCATGAATACCATTGAGTTTGATTTGTGATGTTAGTTTTACTAGCTTAACTTACTGGAGAGTCAAAGGATTAAATGTTCAGGTCATGGGGGCCTATTAAGTCAGTGAAATTACCTCAGTATCCTTTCACTGAAGGTCAGTAATTCCTCCAAGTTACTTAATATCTTATAGTTTCTTAATTTTATTTATTGGAATCCTTGACTGGGAAACCCAAATGTATTTATCTATCTAAATCTCTCCTACAATTTAAATTGAACAGGGTGTTTTTCTACTTCTGACTATGCATGGAATATTTTGTTATATGCCATTAGATACATTGCATGCTGCACTTGAGACGTATCTGCATTTGCAGTTACATAATCGATAAACATGGGGTTTTGTCCTATGAATCTAGAATCAGATACTGAGCTGTTTTAAATCAGTATGCCTCCACAAATTTAATGCCTGCCAGAAAACTTATATCAGCTAAAATTTGAGCCTCTGAATTTAAAAAGCTGCTTAGGATTCATATGATGAGAAGTGTCTTAGTAACTTTATTTTTTAGATTTTGCTTTCCTGAAAACTGAGTGCATGATAAAACATTGTCAAGTCCTTTGCTATAGAACAACAAATATAAGATTATAATTGAGATGGGTCAATGCAATTCTTTATGTATTTGTTTTATAAGGTTCTTATGTTTGTGCTAATAGTTCAACATGACTCACCTACAGTACATATTACTGCCACAGCTGTTGTAAACCTTCTTCTGAGTCAGAGAATGACTTTATGACCTAGAATTCTGGCAGCGAGTACTATCCTAGTGATTTTCCCAATTAAGAGAGAATTGCAAGTTGGTATCAGTGCAGGGTGAGTCAGGGTTTGATGTAAGAGGCAAAACTGGACTTATCAGTTACTACTGGGCTAGCTCAGTATCCTCTTCCCTTCCAAAAGTCAGTGGCGTGAAAACCTGGAATGAGCCTGTAATGGGAACTCCTCTCAGAGTTCAGAAAGACTGCAGTGGACCTGGCAATTAGCTCTCCTCGGTCCCAAATGCTCCTAGATACTGTGTCAACCATCTGCTGCTCATTGCTGTGGGGTGCACAGTAGTTTTTCAGGGGGATGGGGCCAGCAGCAGTAAATAGTTGAGAGGCAGCAAGGCTTCTCTGCTTTACTCTGAGAAACTATTTTCCTGCTTGGGCTTACCAAAGTGCAAGAGGTATGCATTTAAAACCACATGTGCTACTGCATGTGGTCCTCTGCATTTTTTTGCTGAAAACCAGCCCAAATCCGCCCCAACTGATTTTGAATAACAAAATTTGGGTACCCCGTACCCTGCCAACTGCTTGCTGCAGAGAACATGTTGGAATCAGTCAACCAGCAACTCTCTGTTACAATTGTATCAAGAAAAGGGGCCAACATTTAGGGTTGGGTATACGGCTGAGCCACGAGGGCATGGTGAGCTTGAATTTAGGCTGGTTGCAGCCTGGCATTAGGGTTTGTTCTGGTGTTTGTCGCCCTGCCAGTCAGGGTCTAGCAGGGTTAGGGTCTGGCTTGAGTCTGGAGGGCAGTGAGAGGGAATTGTTGCTGGGGAAGGCAGAAATCACTAGCCTGCCACAATTAGGAAGGGTTTTAAGTATGAGATTGGGGTGAGGTTAACATCAGACATGAGGCTGAGGGTGAAGATTAGAGATTCAGTGACCACCCTAGCTATGGTTAGGGACTTCAGTGTCGACTCTGACAGCTACTTTCTACTAGGCAGGCAGAGGTTGCTGACTTTGGGTTACAGCTAGGATCAGGGTTGATCTTTAGGTGAAGCACAGCTGATGAGCCAGGCCTGAAGTAGTGTTCAGAAGGTGCTACCTAAATAATTTTGGGGTATCCACTGATATAGCTATAGCTGAAATTTGGGTTAAAATTTGATCTTGCTGCAAGTGAAGCACTTACTCTAAGCTGGGTCTGAGGCAGCTGTTGGAGCAGGTAAAGGATCCTGTGCAAAGGTTAGGGTGGAAATAGCTGAAAATTTGTAACACTTGAAGTTGATGCACTGCTGTATTTGTGTCCTTGTTAACGCTGTATGTCCCTTTGGTTTTGTGGCTCAGGAAGTCATTAAAAAAATCTAGTCCAGCTGGTTTCTAAATGACTTTGTTTTTTATTTCCCTTTTGACTTTCTAACTGCTTGCAGCAAAGAGCAGCCAGGCCCTCACAAAATGCTGCTTTCGGTGAAATTCTTCTTAGTGGATGGGGGATGTGGGTTGAGACCGCTCTCTGGGACTGTCTTTGACATAGAGTTACATATATATATATATTTTAAACCTCAGGTTCATAAATGCAAATCAGCCTTCTGGAGGTAAAAAGTCAGTGAAGGTTTTATGACAGGGTAGACACACTGAGGTCAAAATGTTACCTGGGGTGCACTGGTGGGGTTGCTTCCTTTCCCTGTGTTACATCTGCAGCAAAACAGCTGACCTGCACTAGCAACCATGACTTAACACCGATGCAGTACTCCTCAGACATAAGAGCAAGCCGTGTGGAGTCATAGGCACCATTGCGAGTAATCTTTGTGGGGTTTTTTCAGGATCTGTGGCTGAGAAAGTAAGAGCAGCTTTCTGCAGCGAAAGCCCTCTCCAAACACGAAACTGACGTCCTCAGAAGAACGATGAGCTGTTCAGCTGTAGCTTTCATGCTTCTTGTTGCCACTCAGTAGTTCCTTTTAAAAAGAGAAGGAAGATGCCATTGACAACATAGCAGATAAAACAGCACAGTCCTTAGTGGACTCACATTGTCTTGGGGAAAAGTGGCAAAGTAGCAGTTAATAAATAATGCAGCAGCTCCTGAATTAGCCAAACCTGCATTTCCTTCAAATTAGCCAAACCTGCTGCGTTTATCTCACCATTCTGGCCATGTTGATACACATGGGCTGCATCTTTTTTTTTTTTTTTTTCCCCTCCCATTTTGCAGTGTAAGGAGAGGATTAATCCTGCTTCCAGTGGGAAGAGTCCAGTGGAACCTGGCAGGCTTTTATATTTCTTTTCCCTCTCTTGGTTGCTTCAGCCTATGTCTTCTTTTAAACAGGATGCATCTCATACAGAGGTGATGGAATGAATGAGCCAGAAGGCTAACCAGAGGCATCAGAGAGCTGATGAAGTCCACTGTACACCAATGGGAGAAACATTTCCAGCCCAGCTCAGTAATTCTGCATCAGGTATGCGAGGTCATACAAAATGAACGTTTCCACATTTTCTTAAGGGTTCTCCAAACCACATTAGGGACAGCTTACATTTGGCCTCAAAGTCAGATCATATCTCCCCATCTCTTTCCTCTCCCAAGGTAAGTCAAGGAAGAAGGATTGGAGATGGACTTACTCTGTCCAAGTATCCACAAACTACCAAGAGCAGGTCCTTCAGTAATGGAGGGTTAGTTTTTTTTTTTTCCCCTGCACAAAAAGTTATTCCAAAAATCCTGAACTATTGCATATATAGTTATATTTATTTTTACTTTGAGCTATGCCCTACTGTGTCTGTTGTATTTTTTACAAGTTTAACCTTTCATATAAAAAATATCTATAAATAAATGTCCATGGGACCAGGCAAGATACGTCTAAGGGTGCTAAGGGAGTGGTTTGTCAGTATAAAGCTGCTTTCTCCTGTCTTTGAAAGGTTGTGGCAACTGGGGGAGGTCCTTGGTGACTGGAGAAAGGCAAATGGGATGCTCATCTTCAGAAAGGAGGGAGATCTGTGTTACTGCAGTCTGATCAGTCCCACCTCAGTCACTGGGGGGGTTATGAAGGAGAAGTACCTACAAGCATTTTCTAGGCACATGAAGGAGAAGGTGGTGATTTGGAATGTCAAGAATGGGCATATCAAAGGCAAACCATACCTGACCAGTCTGATTGTCTTGTATGAAGAAAAGTTTACTTCAGGGAACAAGAGGAAAGCAGTAGATGTTTTTTACCTGGCGTTAGCAAGGCTGTTGACTTAGTCTCCTATAGGATCCTTGTAGACAGCTAGGGTGGTGTGGAATGATAGCTGAGCTGCAAGGTGGATAAGAAGTTGGCTGAGCCCCAGGGCTTGAAGGGTAGTAGTCAACAATTCAAAATTTATCTGGTGACTGGTTATTAGCCATGTTCCTCTGGGGCTGTTGCTGTTTGACATCATTGTCAATGACCTGCAAGGGATGGACTACAACCTTGTTTCACAAATGAAACCAAATTGGGGCTGCTGTTCAGAGAGAAGTCACGAAGCTGAGGAATGGGCCAACGAAACTTCATGATATTTTGAGGCAAATGTAAAGTTCTGTGCTTTTGTGCAATGTCTTGTATTTTTGTACCGTATTTTCTGTATTGATGGAGTAATCTCATGTGACAGTACAAGCTGGGAACCATGGGGCCAGAGAGCAGCTTTGCAGGAAAGGATGTGGGAGTCTCAGAGCATGACAAGTTGAACCTGAATCAGCAGTGTGCCCTTGCAGCAATGAAGGCTAACTGCATACTGGGTTACAGTAGCAAAAGCATAGGCAGCAGCTGAGGGAAGTGATTTCACCCTTCTGTGAAGTACTTGTGAGGCTGCATCTGGAGTTCTGAGTCTCCCTATACAGGAGAGGGTCTAGTGCAGGGCTTTCAAAGGTGGTTAGAAGCTGGAGCATGCTGCTGCAAAGAGGGGGTAAAAGCACTGAGGGTTTGGTTGGGGTTTTTTTAACCTGGATAAGAGAAAGCAAAGGGAGGATCATGGTGCTGTCTTCACCTACCTAACAGTGAGTAATAAAGACATAATCAGATTCTGCATTGCAAAAGAAGAGGAGACAAGTGCTCTTAAGTTGTAACAAGAGCTACATTCTGACCAGATACAAGGAAAATGTGACTACTTTCACAGTCAGCATGATTAAAAACAGTCACAGGCTGCCCAGAGAGATTGTGGTATCTCCATACTTGGCATTACTCAGAACTCAGCTGGACAACACCCTGAGCAACCTCATTTAGCTTCCAAGTTGGTCCTGCTTTTAGTAGGAATTGGACCAGATGACCTCCAGAAGTCCCTTCCAACCTGAATTATCCTATGGTTTTAGAGGGAATCTTTGCAGTTAGCCTTTGACAATGACTCTGTATCCTGATTTTCAAAGGAGGAAGTGTAAGATTAAGGCAAGGAAACAGGAAGAACAGTGGGGTAAAATGTCAGGTAGTAGGTACTAAAAAGGGGCTAGAATAGAAGCTTCATGGCCAGAAGCTTTAGGAAGAGCCTATGCAGTGGGTTCTGGTTGGCGGAGGAAGGAAATGTATGTGAACCATCTGCAGGAACTGACTTGGGTTGGTGTGGAAATATTTTGTTGAACAGGCAAAATGCAGGGAGCTTTGTATGAAATGCTGCCTGCTTAGCTGGCCCCTTTGTTTTGTAGTAACCTCCACGTCTTCCCCTCTGACCACTTTTCTTATATCTGTATGCATGATATAAATCAAGATAGCTTTATTGATGTGAACAGAGCCACACCACATTTGTTTTGGTTAAATACGAAATTAAAATCAGGGGATTGTTTTTGTGCAGTAGACTTGGTAGGAGCATAAGGGAGAAATGTGACTTAAAATAGCATTTGGGAAATATATATAGCAAAATGAACAAACAGTATGCAGTGAGTCATGTCCAGCGGTTCTTGCAATAAAAGGAAGAGGCGCTTCTCTGAGGAAGCTAGCTGGGAATAGTTCTTACTTATCTGAAGCTGGAGCTACCCTCTGGGGGCAGCATTTTGGCAGTCCCTCTTTGCCCTGTGGCAATGGGGTGCGCTGGCCCCAGGGGAGGGTAGCACTTGGTGTTCACGGCAGTCAGACGATGGTAACAGAGAATCTGAACTAGTTTCTGAATTGCCAGTACTCAGGAGCACTCATAAAGACTAACTGCGTGCAATTTGAGTCACGGTGTTGTCTTGAGGCTTGGTGCCTGCTTCAGCACTCTCATCCTGCAACAGACTGGGTACGATGCATCTCTGCACTTAGTACCCCCTGAAGCCAGTGGATCCCTTTGTGGGTACAGACCACTCTCTAGGTAAAGGTTATTGTAGGACTGGACCACAGACAATCATGCATTGAGAGACCCTGCATAGGTTAGCAAAGAAATTTTCTAGGACAGTTAAGTAAACATGATTTAAAATCTGGTTTGTCTGGCAAGCGAAGACCAAGAACTGCCCTTTTACACATGGCCAAAGGCTATACTGAGTATGTCCTTGGGGCATGACAAATGCCGTTGTCTTAGGGGAATCTGCTACAACACAGTTATCCTCTTACCTGGCTGCTATGCAGACTTACAAGCCGGTGGCACTGCTGCCTTGAAACAAACTAACTGTGCTAAGGTGGAAGGTAGCAGTGCAGGGCAGCTTTGGTTTTACAACCTTTGAAACCCAAGTGAAGCAGGATAGAATTGTCCAGGTTGGGCGGCAGCAGTTTGGCCATCTCTATTAAATATAAAACTCAACACACAGCAGAGAGAAGGGGCTCTGATGACACTGTTTCAGCTTTGTTCTCATGGTAACCGTTATGTCATCAGGATACCATGGTTACTATAATACTTATATTTCAAATGTTAAAAAAGGCAGAAGGAGAAAAAAAAACTTTTCCCGAAGTTGAGAAAGAGATGTGTTTATTCAGAATTAACTAGTCATGAGGAAGGATTATCCAGCAGTTGTTAATGCTTCATGGAAAAGCCATTTTGAAACAATGAAGAACTGTTTTAATTAGTAATTGGTGTTTTTGCTGTTGTCCCTGTCACCATATGGTGCATGTCCTGGGGTTTCCCCTCTCTGAGCTTGTGTCACCAGCAGCTATTTTGATAAATGCACACTGCAGAAGGCTAACATGGTCATATTAAAAACTTCGGAAGCATAATTTCTGCTTGAGGTAAAAACCTCAATTTGCACAAAAGTCAGCAATAAAAAATCCAAAATGTTAAGATTGGGTTTGTGAGGTTATCTCACTTCAGAGGTTCACAAAAAGCAAAAGAAATCTTGGCTTGGATGCTTTCAAGATGCTGAAGCATATGGCTCAGAGGAAATCAGAATGGCAGCTTGCTATTCCTTGTTTGAGGACAAAAAGTATGCTGATGGCAGTGTGCTTTTGGGGGATCATACCTGCAGACCTCTACAGCTACAGCATGAAAGGTACCTTTGCTGAAGGAGAGAACATATGCTCTGATACTGTGAGAATGTACAATTTTGAAAATGGTCTGATAACGAGAAGTGGAAGAGCTTTAGACCATTTTATGTATGAACATGAGAAGGAACAAAAATAAAATAGACAAGGCATATATTTTCAAAAGCAGCTGGTGTTCGTGGGACCTTTGGTATTAGTAACTGCTCAATATAGGACTGCTTAAGGAAATTGGTGGTCATTCTGTGCATTGTCAGTATCAGGTCCTGGGAGATAGTTCAAGACAAAATCCAAAAATGCTGTGCATTTAAAATTTCAAATTCACTCTTGGAACTCTTGTGAGTTCAGGATTGCTCAGTTGGTGCAGGGCTGATTTTGAAATGGTAGAAAATAAGATTAACAAAATATTATCACCTGTTTTGTTCTTCCTCCATTTTCCCCTGATAACTGTTTTCACCTATTAAAGTATCTTTTTCTATATTGGATGGTAAATTCCTGAGGCCAGGATTGTAGTTTTCTATACCAGCTCAACAGGGCTCAATCATAACAAAGCAGGCAAGACTCTTATAAAAGCACAAAACTACACAGGCTGGATTTTAAGTGCTAGAAGACACCTTTTTTTGCAAAAGAAATGCTATCAGTTGAGAAGTACAGTATGCCACATTATATATATACTCACAGCCCATGAAAATTTGTTGTAATACCCAGCAAGAAAAAGGACTAATGGCTGCTGTGGAAACCTAACCATAAAGAAATCAATGAGATGTATACAGTTGACTCTAAGATGTTGCTTTTTAATACATGCCAAGCTTCCCAAAGCATTAAAGTACCCCAAGTTATCCCTAGATTCATTTGAACTGTGCAGGATCTCTTCTGTCCACATCTAGCATTCAAAACGTCAGCTCTGCATGCTTTTTGCATTCTTGCTGTTGCATATTTTACATACAAATAGTCAAATCACAAAAGTTATGGCAAAACCAACAGTAATCATGAGCCAGATCTCCCTGTACATAAAAATCCATAGTCTAGCTTCAGCTGTCATGATTTCAGGGGGAATGAAAGGGGGCAAAAGCACAAATCTGACAGGAAAGGCTGTCACTATAGAGAACACTGCCTCTTGACTACAAAAATATCCATGCCAGAAAACAGCTAGTGATGCTTCTAAAAAATTCTCTCTCTCTAGATTAAGTAATCAGCTGCCCTTTCTTAATGTTCACTGTAGCCTAGCTGATTTCGTACATCTGTTGTAGCCTTGCAAATATTAGTAAACAAGCATTTCACAGCAAGCGTTGCTGCTAAGCAGAATTGATAGACACTCAAGTTGGCTGAAGTCTATACAGATGGGTATAGTTACAGATTTTTACCTGTTTATTTATCTGATTTAATAGTCCACTTGCTCCAGACTGAAGAAAATTAATGTCAAAAGTAATCATTTGGAACAGAAATACAAGCTCCAGTAGCAAGAGACCACATGTACATTCGATCCAAGAGTCCCATAGAAAAATGTTTCCTAGAAAGTACCTTCTGACTTGGAATAGCCCTACCAAGGTCAGAAATATTTGAAAACATGGGATTTCAGATAACTCATTTGGAAAAGAATTATTTCAGTGGTACTTCCTAAGCTTTCTGTGTGTCTGGGATAAAGAAGTATTCTTTGCTACTGAAGTTCATTCATTGCCAGAACGTACCAGCAATTATAGTTATACAAAGACATGTATATGAATACATATCTGATGTATATGAATAATGGTGGCCCCAAGGCATCACCATGTGGCAAGCCAAAATGTTAAACCAGGGGAGTCAAACTGATGAGGGCCTTATGATCAATATCTTGAGCAGAGGTAAGTTCGGTATTGTGTTTCTAAGAGATTGCCACCGTAGAAAATAACTTTTTTGGTTTTAATAGTATCTTGATGTCTTAAAAAACGCCTTCAGTATACTGGAAAAAGACAAGATTAGTCTTTGGTTTGATTAGGTTTCAGGGCATATAATCAGCTAAGAATTTTAACTTCTATGTCGTGGCAGGTAACATAAAGACAAGATATATATCTCTGCTGAAAATAACTTGATTAAGAAACCAAGGACCTGCATATTCCATGTAGTCATCAGAAGTTGGCATATGCTCTGCAAGACTGCTTTGTCTGGCACCTGAAGCTGTTTTCAAGCTTTTTCTTTGAATTCTTCTAGTTGGTATTCGTTCCCAGTCTTGTTGTCACTTAGCATTACTGAATTGCCAGCAGCAGCAGCGCCCTTTCTTTCTGCCTGTTGTGGCAAAGCCTAGTTCATCAGGCAGTGCTCATAGGTTACTCCAAATTCTGACATATGGGAGCTTATGAATTGTTTTCCCTATATTAATAATGAAGAATGACACTTAAAAAAATTAATAGCAATAGTCTATGTCAGGTGAAAGTTTTCTAGTGCAACTTCGGCATTTTTCTTCTGTAGATACTGCTTTTGCAGTAAATGAAGCTAATAATTTTTCTAGAATGCTGTTTACAGAATATGTGCACGAACCCATTGTTAATGTCATCAGTCGTCTTAATGCATACGCATATCTTTAATTCTGTTTTTGTCATCACACAAACTGTTTCTGCACAAATAAGCATAATATAGTCTGACTTTTGATTGAGAAAAAATGTGTATAGTATAAATACACAATTTTAAGAATACTTGATTTGAGCCTCCTTTACTAAAACTAACCAGTTGGGAGTAATTGTCTTTGAAAAGCCTTACTGCTGTTGCTTAACAGTACTGTCTGCCATGTAATTTAGTACCTCTCTACATGCAAAATATGAACACTGTTAAGGTTTATATACTGCAAGAGACATAAAATTTTTATTTTCTATAATAACCATTTGCAAAAGTAATACGCAATTTTGATTATTTAGTGCTTGGGTAATGCACACCAGTTGATGTGTATGAAACTCACAGTAGGAGTAACTGACATAGGATCCATATGGCACTCGAGCATCGAATTCAGCGAGAGAAACTGAAAGGTCATCCAAACTTAAATTGGAGAGTGAGCTTCATCTTAAGAAAAAAAAAGTTACTTACCTATGGCCAACTGTTATATATATATGTAACATCTATATCCCTACCCTGCATCTATATCCCTGCCTTGTTGCTGTATCTTAAAAAGAAGCAGGGGTGGACTGTCACGGGCCTTCCGAGGAGGCGGTAAGAATTAAACAGGTATTACTGAAGAAAACAAGTGCACTTAATCCAGGCTATACAGCTCTGACAGTTACTGGCTGTGCTGGTTTTGGCTGGGATAGAATTAATTTTCTTCACTGTGGCCAGTATGGGGCTATGTTTTGTATTTGTGCTAAAACCAGCATTGATAACACAGGGATGTTTTCCTTGTTGCTGAGCAGGGCTTACATAGAGCCAAGGCCTTTTCTGCTTCTCACCCCACTCACCAGAGAGTGGGCTGGGGGTGCACAAGAAGCTGGGAGGGGACACAGCTGGGACACCTGACCCCAACTGGCCAAAGGGATATTCCATACCGTACGACGTCATGCTCAGGAAGAAGGAGGAAGGGGGGGATGTTCAGATGATAGTGTTTGTCTTCCCAAGCTACCGTTACGCATGATGGAGCCCTGCTTTCCTGGGGATGGCTGAACACCTGCCTGCTGATGGAAAGTAGTGAATGAATTCCTTGTTTTGCTTTGCTTGCATGCTCGGCTTTTGCTTTACCTATTAAATTGTCTTTATTTCAACCCACAAGCTTTCTCACTTTCGCCCTTCTGATTCTCTCCCCCATCCCACCCAGAGGGGAGTGAGTGAGTGGCTGGATAGGGCTTAGCTCCCAGCTGGGGTTAAACCAGACAAGCTGCAGATCTAGAAGACTCTGTCTCTGGAGACATGGCTTGACATCCCCATAGTGCCACCAAATCCCTGTGAAGACTTAGACAAATAGCAAAGAGTGCTTAATGACTCAGTGTGCTCTCAGGCTTTACCAGAGAGCACCCCAGACAGGGGACATCACTGGAAACCCCTCTGTCATTCTTCAAGCTTCACTACCTACTTTTTTCCTCTGTATAAATCAGTTTGTCAGGTAAAGAAGACAGTGGGAAAATAGCACCTGCCCACACAAAAACTCAGCCAGGAGCTGGGAGATTGCCAGAGTTTGCATACGGAGCACAGAGAGAGGCAATGATCTTGAATCTTAATCTCTTAGCATATCATTCTTTTATCTATGGAATAGTGATGAAGCTTTACCTCGGAAAAGTATTGCATTGATTAGTTGTTGATGTGAGAGGAATCTTTGTGCGGAGGTTGTTGCCCTACAGGAACTGACTGGGAGAGAGGCATTTCCATGACTCAGTACTTGTGATGTGACAGAGTTCAGAGGCAGTGTCAAGAAACTGCAACATTTTACTGCAGGTCTGGCAGCATTTAATGTGGTCATGGCTAAACCATAGCTATAGTATACGAATCTTAACTTTTAAAGTAAAAATAAATTTTTCTCCTGGTCTGAGACCAGGGACCAAAACCCAGAAGGAGAACAAAAAGAAACACAGTTTATCATTCTAAATGTTTAGTGGTTTGGGTTTTTTTCTGCCAGTAACATGGTTTTGGATTACTTGGCTGCCGTGAAATACGAGACCAAACCTGGAGCAGAACAGAAAAATGTAACATCAGATGTGACTCTCATCGTATTAGCATAAATAGGTCTAACTCTTCTTTTAATTAAATGCTTTCAATCCTGCTAACTTCAGAAGGGTTCCACAGCTGTAACAAACAGCAGCATTTACCCATGGATCCTGTAGTCTGGGTAAGGTGTAATAGCAGAAGCAAGAGGAGATATATGAGGTAGTCAACAGCAAATGGTGGGAATTCAGTACTCTGAATCTAAATATATGTGATTTAAAACAGTACCAAAAGGGCAAGGCGACTACCCAATCTTTAAGCCTGGTGGAAGATTGTTAAAGGGAATGATCACAAACTCCCAGATTTATTATTGTGCTCCAAATTTTGTTTGTTTGGTTGGTTTTTTTTCTTGGAATGTGCCTCCATCTTCTCAGTGAAGGTCCAGAGCTTCCATACATATTGGGGTAGTGGCTACCTGTGGATGCCAGGGTGTCACAAATGAAGGAAGTGTGGAGGGTTGTGGTGAAGCACAACATCTAAGGAAGCAGAAGCTCTAATGCGGTCATTGTGCTGAAGTCCTGGACGAGGAGATTTCAGCTTCTAGCAAGATCAATTCTCTGTGGAATTGATGATATATGATGGAAGAAAAAGTCCTCACAGCCTGGAGACTCTCATTCCTCATCTGGAGGGTCAAGATAGGGCATTGTGTGATAAGACTGCAGTACTATGTTGTGTATTAGTGTCATTGAAGATTCAAATATATCAGCAATCCTAGTTGAAGTAATAGGAAAATCCCTTCTAAGCCTAAATGATGGGTCAAAACTGTTAAGTACTGGAGTGAGTTTCTTGAATTCTTCAGAGCTTACTTTGAACTTTTGTAATTCATAAAGATGGTATGGCTGTGGACAAAGCCTGCCTTACAGCCTCCTTAACCTCTTGGCCCCAGGCCCTAACTTCAAAGGTGCTATTCTGTGCTCATAGTTGCATATAGAAATATGCTTTAAAGTCACACTTGTCCATGGCATAAGCCAGGGCAATTCTTTTTGAAGCTGATGCAAGTTCTGTCTGCTTATATCCAGAGAGGACTAAGTCTTAAAAGGCCTAAAGTTTGGTTTTTCTCTTTCCATGTTCTTTGTGTGACTGGCTAGAGCTGTTTGAATTCAAGTAGCTATTGGTACAGTTCAATAACTGGGAAACAAAAGAGTTAAGAATAAGTTTTTGTTTATTTGCTAAAGTATCAGCTGAAAGCTCCCTTTCCAGTTTTCATTGCAATGTGACGGTGAGAGAATTACCTAAAGCAGGACTGAAGCATGACTAGATCCATATTTCAAAGTGAATTCTATGTGAGATCCATTTTGCATGTTCAATTTACAGCATTTTAATCCATTCATTTAAATGTAAATTCTCTGGACATTAACTCTTTTACAACATGGAAGACCTGTTTATATTTATTGATGCAGTGACCTTGAGAGCAGGAGAGCAACAAAAGGTGACCTTCAATTTCATTGTAATGCCACCCAGGAATCAAGCAATCTAATATCTCTCTTGTTGGTTCAGAGCAGTGACACATATCACTAATATATTGCATGCACACACAAAAGGAACACAAGAGATGCTCCTGCTTGTGTTATTACTCACTTCCTATTTCTAACTTAAGAATGTGTTAGTAAGAGTGTTACACAAACTGTCGATACAGTTTTAACAAGAAGAAATACAGTACAATGCATCGTAGGAGTATGGAGTGATATAGTTTTCCTGTGTGGGTTGGAGAAAGTATTTTTTTAAGTATTTGGATTACACAGACTATATATGATTAGCCTAGTTGTTGCCAATTACAGGTGTTCTAACACCCACCTTCTCCTGTTATATGGTTTTTGTCATGACTGGCATCATTGTTTAATCATTACAGCAGTGGACAAAGACTCAGCATTCCTGGCTGCTGAGAGTGATTTGGATGATTTACTGGGTTTTTGTCCTTGGATCAGTCAGAGTTCAGTCTCTTTATCCTTCCATCTTTCCTTCTGAAAGCAGAAATAATCTGGAGGTTGATATATTTATGCTTAGGACTCTTTCCCACACTCTGCAGTAAAAAAGCAAATAAATGTAAGCATTTTGTCCCACGTGAAATTCTGGTATTTGAAAATTTTTGTTTATCAGGAATTGGGCCAAACATAATAATATTGATGTGTTTTACTTTCTGTGGGTTGAAAAGTTCCAATAAATAAATGCTGATTAGGAAATAGAGGCCTTGGATACTTCTGCAGTCCCAAAGTGAATTGGTTGTATTATGTTTCCCGAACAGAAAAGGAACATTTTGAATGGAATTCAGTTTGTCTTGTCTCTGTGTCACCTAAAAAATTTGGGATTATCATACCAGCCCACCGAGTTTATCTAAATTGCCTAGGGTCAGCTGAGTCCCAGGGCGTACTGTGTTAGTTGCCCTACCTTGGGCCCATTCAGTATCAACAGGAGATCTCAGATAGCTGGGGCTGAAGGGAAAAGAAGCTCACATGAGGCACCACAGCAGTGAACAAGCATACAAATTAACATTGATGTGACTTTGACCCATTCCAGTTTGGCTCAACAACCTGAAGTTTATTGGTGAGAAGGAACAAAGGCCAAGGCTCATGGTATCAGAAGACCAAAGCAATCCCTTCATCCACTGTGTTCACGTAAACGCTAGTGATGTCAGGGTGGAATCCAATACAACATGTGGCAGAACATATGTAAGAACACAAAATATGAAAGAACAGTGGTAATACAACTTTAAAAACCTGGATAAGGTGAAATGGTTGTGCCTTGTAAGGGAAAGAATGGTTAACGTAAAATTCCAGAAGCCTGCAATTCTGTCATAGGCTCTGATACAGACCCATGGCATAAGTGGTTCATGATGCCTGAAGTCAGTTTATATTCTTACCAGGAGAATGCCTTTCAAAACCTAAAGCAGTGACTTTAGCAAACTGTCCTCATCCTCCTAAGGGAGAGCTGGTTATCAGTAGAAAGGTGTTTAAATAGGTCTAATACGAGTAAATTCAGTGAACCTTTTTGCTGTCCCAATATTTTCCAACCTGTCAAATGCAGAGACATTTCAAAAAGGTTGTTTAGATAGACAGAATCTACAGAAACTAATCTGGACCTGCTAGAAAATGAACGTCTAAGGAGAATACGAACTAGGACATGATTCTTGAAGAAAATAATAGTATATTTTCTTGCAGTACAAGGTTTAGTCTTTGGCTGCCAACTCAGCTGCAGGAAGGAAAAGAATTGCAACTGGAGCAGCTGGGTTTTCACTGGGATGTATTTGAAAATGGGTTCTCAATTTCTGCCTCCTATCTGAGGAGGGCTGTAATACTGTGTCCTGAGACACTTTGTGCATGCCCAGCTCTCAGCTACCCTGCCAGTGAGGTGTTCTAAACCTTCTGGTTTGCTCTGCCTGCATCTAAATGTCACAACTTCCTCTGAAAGCCACTTAAGGTGCTTCAGGAGCACTCTCAAGGCAGCTCTCACCTTCTGGGAGAAAACAACAGCCTCTGGTGGATGATACTGAATGATTAGAAAAGCCTCAGAAGGAGAGAGGGAGGGGGTAAAAGACATTTGTCTTCACACACACACCCCCCACACCCCCACACCCCCCCAACATTAAAGTAAAAGCTTGCATCATGCATTTGAATGCTGTTGTACTCGATCACAACAGACTGTGAAGTTGCTATATTTTATCCCTGGTACCTATAGGAGCATGAGCAAAAGAGAGGAGCCAGAGAGGGATCTTTATGTGGAGTTGTCAATAGTTGTGACCAATCGTGCAAATTGCTTGAGCTTTCCAGGTCAGAATTTCTGAGAAGCTCTTCAGAGGTCAAGAAAAATTACTGGTAGGTTTGGGTTTTTGTTTTTTTTTTTTTTTTTTGCATAGACCAACAACATTCTGAATGTTCCAGGGACCTGTTCTGTGACGGTCATGCTGCTTGAACTGGGTACTTCTGCCCTGTCTCTGTGCAGAATTACCCAGTCTGGTGTGATTCAGTCCCAAATTAGGAGCTGGCAAATTCTAGGGCTTTTGGAAACATGGCTGTTTCTTAGTGTGTGGCGGGGGTTGGTTTTTTTTTTTTTATGCTGGAGGTCTGGATGTTCTTCCTCTTTCATATTACTCTCTCACTTTTGATGTAGGTGTTAAGCAAAGGTTGCTGCTCTGTGTGTTTACTGGTTTGTCTTTCTGTCTTTTAAATAATCATCAAGAGTGCCTAGGGCACAGGATGGGCACCTTTCCCATCTGATTTTATACACATAAATAAATACTTGTAGAAAAGACAGCTGTGGTAGTTTCCCCTCTTCTCTGATAGATCTCTCTTCAAAGCTGTGGATCAAAAGAGCATTGCAAATATTCAGCAGAAGGGACCATGACTCTGAGGACTGGCACAGAAGTGTCACATGTGAACTTCTAAGCCTGCATAAGTAACCTTCCAAAATGTAGGTTGAGAAAATAATAAACACACTTACCTTGCCAGCAGGGAAAAAAGTGCTTCCGGTCACTCAGACCAACTCTCTGAGGCGTTGCAGTCATGTATGGAAGCTGAAGGAGGCCTGTCTGAGGCCTGCTGCCTTCAGAAATGTGACAGAAATTCAAGTCTGCTTTCACTGAGACATTAGAAATGGCACTGCAGAGGCTCAAGTGATCAAAATTAAAATTCCAGCTCTGACACAGACTTTTGGAGTGTATGAGCGAATTACCATGCACATCAGTTCCTACTGGCAAAAAAAAAAAAAAAGATAACATTTCTTCTCTCTGGCTTTATCTTGTATCAGAGCATCAGACTGAGGCCATTTCTCATTAAATAGATGTATTTGAACCCCAGCCCTCCTGGGGCAGCTAGGCAACAAAAACAGAGGTTAAAATAGTAGTAAGTGGGTAAATAAGTGATTTCTAACATCTTGGAATTAATGTGGGATGTCCTGGTATTGATTTTATACACTAAATAAGTAAGATTTACCTGTTAATGAAGACAGGTGAACTTCTATTGAACGGTATAAAACTTACCTGAGAGACAAGCAAGTAACAAGATTTGACTTGTAGACAACTATTCTCTTATAAAACCAATGAGGCAAGAGAGAATTTTATAACTGCATAGGCTCTCAAAACAGCTCACCCACTATCCTATCTTTAAGCCTGTTGGAAGATTGGTAAAGGGAATGATCACAAACTCCCAAATTTACTATTGTGCTCTAAATTTTGTTCATTTTTTTTCCTTTCCGTAGCTCATTCCAGCATGAGTTTGGATGTCAAAAGCTGATGGCAACAAGACATCTGCTGCTGTCCTGAAACTGCATCTCTAGTTGGTAATATTAACTTTGTTTCCTTAAACTTGTTTACTAAAACTGGTATTTAACAGTAGGGAATGTATCTTCTTCACAACCAATACTCATTACTGAATTGGACTAAACAAACCTGGTTCTTCATTGTCTGGCTATCCACCTGCAAAGAGCATTTCTTAAAAAAGAGTAAAATGGTCAAGCAGGATTTTGCAGTGATATAAATAAATGTGTGAGGCAGTACAGGACAACGAATAACCAGACTGGTGTTTTAAGTGTGGAGTCCCACACTGAGTAAAGGGTTGTAATTTCTCAGGCTGAATGAGTAAAGTGAAGGGCAAAAGAAACTGCAGTAACTCCGCAGCTCTATAGATGTCACCAGCCTGTCACTCCAGCCTTTCCCAGCCGTTTTCTGGTTGGTACCTATTTCACTCCAGCCATTTATTTTGTAGCCCCAGAGGGACTGTTGTTTGTATGATGAAATACTGCATAGTACAAATTAAGAGCTGCCAGCAGTGAGCTGTGCCTGGACAGGAGATACAAAATGGAAAATGTAAATGGTAACACAGTACTTTTTCAATTACATCTTAAGCAAACATACTTACCAGAAGTCAGAGAACAGCGTGAACTGCTTTTTAGATATTGCCAGCTAAATCATTATAGCACTTCCTGAGCTTTGTTTAAAATGATTTATGGAGGTTATTTGCAACATTTCTCCTTCTCCTGGAATTCCCACGTAAAAACCCAAACCACTAATTTCCGTTCACATAACACCCACAGCAGGCATGCACTGTTCTCTTGGAGCTGGGAAGTTGTCTGCAAAATGGCAAGGGCAGTTCCAAAAAGGAAAAAAAACAGTACAGAAGGAAAATTACCCCCTTGCATCCTTTCAGAGGATGACTTAGATGCTAACTTCACATAAGGAGCCAAAGGTGTGAAGATAGGGCAAGGTGGGAGGGGAACAGAGAACAGGGAGATGGGTTTGCTTGTTGAAGTGAGGTTTTGGGAGCCTCTTTAATTAACAGCTCAATTTGGAGGTTCTACAGCAACACCTCAGAGATTTCAGATTTGAGTCCCAGGTGGAGCAGCTGCAGCTGCGCTGGAGAGGGTGGCTGTGCTTTGGCTGTGCCGCTGTCCCACTGTACATACCTCTGTTTAGTGGTACTGGGGTTCTGTTGCCTCCTGTAGTCAGACTCCTGCTTAGGGCTCTGAGCACAACTGATCTCTGTTACATCAATGGGGAAAAGCTGTAACTGACTGCTGTTGTGTTCATGGGAAGGAGCAGACAGATTGAGGTCAGGTTTATAGTACAGTATTTGGCTAGAGTAGTTGCTAGCTGGAGGCATGGGGAGGAGGGGAGGAAGGCACCCTGATGTAGCAATGCTTTCAGAGAAACTCCTTTAGTCATTGTATGACAAGTATCTGCAAGGGGCTTTGCCAGCATAGCTAGAGCTTTGCCGTGATTCCTGGAGGCAAGCCCTGGCCAAAGAGACTGCTCAGAAAACATACATTCATCAGTCGAAGGAAAGTGTTTTGACACAGGCTTTGTTCAATCCTTACTCGAGACTTATTTTTGAGACTGCCCCAAACAGTGGTACTTTCCCAGCTTGAAGTTCAAGTAAGCCACAGGGAGCAGGATGGAGAGATCAGAGACTGAGGTTAGGAGAGGGGCAGGTCATGGCAGGGCGGGCAGTAGTGTCTGGCCGCTGGGATTCTCAGGCTAGTGGTTTGTCCATGAGATCACAGTTGGCTAGCCCATAGTAGTGCATCTGTGGAGATATAGAGCAGGGCAGTGCTTTTCTCTTGGATTTTGAGCAAATTTCTCAGAGTAGTGAAGAGAAATACTAAAAAATGCACGCTTTCTTCAGGATTTCCATTTTTTAGACTCATTTAAAATACATTTAAAAGCTTTGTTAGTAAATGATCCTCAAAAATTTGAAAATACTTATTAGCCTAGCTGGTAATGACACTGCAGGCACTCCACTGTTAATAAATAATCAGCATTTTTCATACGATGCCTTTCACCTTGATGGAGGGTGATACCCTAATTTGATATACAAGGGTGTATTTTAGTGCAAGACCACCAGTGTCAGTGCTATTGCTATGAATTTATGTTGTTGTAATAGGAAGTAGAATTTGTCCCTAAAAAAGCAGCAGTGAAAAATGAACATATACTATAATTCCCCAAGTGGTAGATTTTCATATTATCTACATTCATTCAGGATTTGAATCTTGGAGATTGAATTAATTTCAGATCTCCTACCACCTGACCCAAACCAAAAACCAGACAGCTGTGTTTGTTACTGCTTAGTAATATAGTTTTCCAGGAAAACACAGTGTAAGCTCGACCCTACTGAAATAGCTGGCTGTCATTTGTGCTTTACAAAGTGTGCCACTAACTGAAGAGAGAACAAGTATCTGCCTACCCCAGGAAACATACAGTTTAACTTTGGTGCGTGCAAGAGTGCGTCAAAAATGGGTTTGAAACATTGTTTTAAAATCCTGTTCAATGGAAAGGAGATCAAAAACTAGGCTTAGTTTAGTTTATTGTTTGATTCAGAACAAAACACACTGTTCAAGAAAAGGGGCAATGACCCAAGAGACTGCAAACGTGCAGGCAGGATTAGAAGAGTCTGTTTTCTGCAGCACTATGTAAAATAGGGACCAAAAATAGGCTCATTCACCATATTGACTGTGACGCATGACTTAGTATCATAGAATTATTAGGGTTGGAAAAGACCTCTAGGATTAATCAAGTCCAACCATTTACACAACACTGCCATGTCTCCTAAACCATGCCCTGAAGAGCCATGTCAACACATTTTTTGGACACCTCCAGGGACCGTGACTCTACCACCTCCCTGGACAGTCTGTTCCAATGCCTGATCACTCTTTCAATGAAGAAATTTTTCCTAATATCCAATCTAAATCTCCCCTGACGCAGCTTGAAGCTGTTTCCTCTTGTCCTATTGCTAGTCACCAGGGAGAAGAGACCAACACCCACCTCACTACAGCTTCCTCTCAGGTAGCTGTAGAGAGTGATAAGGTCTCCCCTCAGCCTCCTCTTCTCCAGGATAGACAACCCCAGCTCCCTCAGCTGCTCCTTATCAGACCTGCTCTCCAGACCCTTCACCAGCTTCGCTGCCCTTCTCTGGACACGCTCCAGCACCTCAATGTCCTTCTTGTACTCAAGGGCCCAAAACTGAACACAGTATTCAAGGTGTGGCCTCACCAGTGCCGAGTACAGGGGCACGATCACTTCCCTGCTCCTGCTGGCCACACTATTCCTGATACAAGCCAGGATGCTGTTGGCCTTCTTGGCCACCTGGGCACACTGCTGGCTCACGTTCAGCTGGCTGTCAGCCAACACCCCCAGGTCTTTCTCCGCCACGCAGCTTTCCAGCCACTTTTCCCCAAGCCTGTAGTGTTGCATGGGGTTGTTGTGACCCAAGACTTAATCCCTGAAATATATCTATTATGTAGATTTATGTCTGTTCTCAAAAGCTGAAGAAGCACTAACACCTTGGGACCCAAAGCTGAGGTTTTAGAAGGAGTCAGCTTTAGCTGAACACCCATACTGACAGGCTGGGCCCTGTGGTGGCAAGAGAAAGCTTTTTGGCCTGCTCCACTGCAGTCAGTCCTTTTGGAGTTTGGGCTCTTCTGCCTGGCAGCAGCAAAGTAATTGTCTTTCATGCTGAACTCTGAAGATGGAAGGCAGCAGAGATCCCAAATGGTTTCAGTAGTTTTACATAGGGGTCAGAATGGCACAGTGACTGAAAACAGAGCTTGTTGGACAGCCACAAAGAGCTAGTTTGCTGTGTTCTCTTCAATACAGTCCAGTGAGTTGTCTTGGGACTATTCTGAACCACTGCTTTCTGAATGGAATAGTTCCTTTTTTATGTGAAGTGATGCTTGGAGATGGACACATATGTGTACAGGAAATTCACAAATTATTTATTGCCATCTACATATTTAAATGGCAGAAGAAAATAAGCTTTTCATCTCCTTTGTTGCAAGAAACAGAATTCTGGTATATTCCTTTTATGCAACTTACTAATGAGCAGACAAAAAGACTTATATATATTTGGAATGTGTAGATTATGCAATTGAAAAAAGAAGTAGTATTTCAATTTGTTATGCCAATCGTGGATTATAACACAGTTTTAATTGAAGGGAGATCCACATCAATATCCACTGCATTAATCAAGATAAGATGCATTGCAATGACTACTGAATGAAGAATAATGAAACACCGAGAATTTAGAGATACTATATCTTGGCTCTTCCACATACTAGACTATCAGAATTAATTGAATCAGTCCAAACTTTATGGCTGGTGGCATGTTCATTGTTTTCTAAAAGGAATGAGAGTGTAGGCACAATCTACCCCATATATCAAAAGCTGGTTCATCTAGAACTTGTTACAAAACTCAGCTGCTGAAGTTTTGCAAATCAGTTTTGCCAATCACCAGTTACAGTAGCATGGCCCATCTTGATCGGAAACTCTTGTACCATAGTTCATTAGAGGTAAATGTATGTGTCTGAGGACACATAGGCAAACATTTACACACTGGATTAGTTGTTTGGAGAGAAATATATGTGGTTTTGATGAGAAATCATTTTAAACTAGCTCACAGGCTTTGCTGTCTGTAAGGGATTATGTGCAAATGAATCTTTGATATGATTATTATTTATTTGAACTTCCAAGGTCATACTTTATTGCAGAGAGAGGCAGATTCTACCTGAATGATTTGCCTCCATCTCTTGCAAGTTGGCTGGAATCTTAAGTGGGATTAACTAGCAGAAATGCAATAGTAAAACCATGATGCTGGGGTCACAGATTTTGCCTGTAAATTAGGCTTGGCCTTGGTTATCCAAAATCTGAAGTAGAGCAAAGGTATTCATTCCATAAAGGAAATTAATTCACTTGTATTATAACCAGTTTAGATGGTTAGATGGGCTAATGTGAACTTCAAATGATGTGATTTTACCAGCAATGAGTTACAAAAAAAAAAAAAAGAACTTTGAATCCTGCATTGCAAGTATTTATACCAGAAGTTTGGTTCATGCACCCACTTGAGAAACAATAATGCAGGGCCCAATTCTCCCTTCATTTGCTCTGACCATTTCAGATTAATAAAATTAAGAGCCAGACTGAATAGTACGTTCTCTAATCACAGACCATAGATTGCTGTCCTTGCAGCCTGCTTTGCATATCTCACTAAAACACAGCCTGTGCAAAGAAGGCATCCAGTTTGGGTTCATAAAACGGAGAATCTGCCGCTTCCCCTGCTAGTCTGTTCCAATGGTTAGTCACTCTCACTCTTAAAAATGTGTTACTTATTTCCCATCTGGCATCCAGATATGGGAATGTATGTCAGAATAGCTCTGCTGACTTTAATGTGCTACTCCTGATGAGAGGAGAAACTTACGATCCCGAATTGGAGAGCCTGTTAGTGCTACAGGTTTGAGCACTTGGTGCCAGCTATTTCAGTCAGCAAGCTGGGATGTGCGTTACTGTCTTATTACTTTCTTTTGTTTGTTCCACTAAGTGAACATTTGTTCACTGAGTCAGCCCTTACGTGCCTGTTCTACCCACTCCTTTTTTCCCCTTCTTCCCCAGTGGAGAATCATTGCAAAGTACAGTGATGCACAGTGTCTGCCATTTCCATGAGCAGGGCAGGAGTTCATTCTGCCCATTCACAAGCTATTTGTACCCTTTGAAATATATATGCACATGTGCACACAAAAACATGAGCAAACCCACTCAGAATCTGTCTCAAAAACTCCTGCTGAAAGCTGTCAATTATCCCACACAGAGGTAACCTTCCTTTTAGTCTTTTAAAGGTCAAGTCTATCCTGTTACAGAGGATCAGAAAGTCAGTGTGGTTGCTAGAGTGTGATAAAATTTTCATTTTGGATCATAATGATATATGATAGTGTCTAGATAATAATTTTAACACTTCTACTACAACATGATTTTGTGATACCACAGCTAATCTTGTAATTACATCGCCACCTGGTGCCTGTTAGCATCATATACCAAACTGCAGAAAATCCAGTGTTTCTATGACAATTTCTGTAGCAAATGCTGTGGGTTTGGTCTAAAATATTGGGCTTTAAAGGTTTCTTGTGAGAGGGACAGGATAGGCACAGTTGATACCAAAATGCTGGATCCTGGGTGTCTGAAAATTTTGCAATGTGCTAGTTAGATTCGAATCATAGAATAATTAAGGTTGGAAAAAACCTCTAAGATCATCAAGTCCAACTGTCAATCCAACACCACCACACCTTCCAAACCATGTCCCAAAGTGCCATGTCTACATGTGGTTGCCACAGTCCTCACTGCCATTTGTAAATCCAGTGTAACCCTGTAGTTTGCTGCAGTGGTGGATCTCCTGCGGGACACTGAGGTAGTGGCTGCATCCCTTGTTAGCACTGTGCAGTACATGTGCTGCAGATCAGTTCATCGGCAGTACCCCTTCACCCTCTTCATCCCAGTGTCCAAGAAAACTCCTGATTTTTGAATACTCATCAAATGCAGAAAAGTTCCTTTTTTCCTTTTTGTTTATTTTGCTTTGGTGTTGGAGGGAAATTGAATCACTAACTAAGAGCCATTTACTGCTTCCCTTAAAGTTCCTGATCATGGGAGAAATCCCACAAGGTTCCAGAGCTAGGATTTACCCTTTGCTATACTGCACATATAATGAAGGCTAGACCTTCAGGACAGCAGGTAGTAGACCGTTGTCACTCTCTAGATAGGCTGGACAGATCACACTTACAGATCTGATTTTATCCTGTAATTTCATTTCATGGTTCAGGATCACCTCCTTGTAGGCTCAATACAGAGAAGACTCCATTTCCTTGCCCTAATATGCTGTGAAGCCTGCATCCACACCAACTTGGCTGAAGGGATCTGTGCTGCTGTGACAAGCAGTTCTGTTCCCTCTGAGTCAAAAGATTCCTGGAACAGCCTCTTCCTCACATCCTCTCTGCACATTGTCTTGAAGGGAATACTTTTGGACAACACCCGGACACCATCCCATGCTGTGCTGTGTTACAGAGAATTTCACAATTGCCTTATGTGCAGAAGGGAACCGGGAACTTGGCCACAACCATTTCCTAAGCTCCTTACATTGTGCTGTGGTTTTCAAGAGCTTTTGTGTCCTGGACCGAGCAGAGGTGCCAGCTCACCCTTCTACCCTAAAATGCATGCTTCAGGCAAGAGAAGCATTCCCCCGTGTCTTGCTTCCCGCTACCACCACCAAAAGCATGGGTAGCATGAAGCTGTGTGATGTCATGAGAGGGATGAGCAGGGCAATGGGGGGGGTTGGTTGCTAGCAGCAGGGGAAGTGGGGCAGCTAGGAAGCCTGGAAGAGCAATAAGTCCTAGAGCCCTATGACTTTTTTCTAGTGGGCTTTCTCCTGCCAGAGGAAAATGAGTTAAATCAAAATGTAGAAGGAAGTGGAGGAATTATGATGGGGCAAATAGCAAGTTCAGTGCTCAGGGGTCATCTCAGAGAGGATCTGCTTCTGAAAACAGCGTTTGGTTCTTCACATCCTACATTCCCCTTTCCCTCCCAGAGTATGCCATGGGGAAGGGGAGTAGCACCACCTACCCCCACGAAGAGCTTTTCAGGATGTCTGTTGCCTGGCTGTCATACCAGCCATGGTCTGTCCACGGATGCAGGCAGACCTTATTTCCAGGTGCTGATTGCCATGTTCATAGCGATTTCTCTTCTTTTCCCATTCCCCAATATACTCCAGGTGGAGGAACTACACTCCTGGGTCTTTGTATACTGGGTCCTGCAGGCACACTCTTACCTGCGTAGGTGGCCCCTCCAAATACTAAGCTGAGGAGGGGAGTCATCCTTGGACTCACCTCTGATCATTTCTTTGTGCTTTATTTTGGGCATAGGTCAGTGCTCAGTGCTTCCTCGTTTCCTGCAGCCTTCATTTCTCAGCACTCTGCAAGCAGCTCTGTCCCACCTCACAGGGCCTGTGTTTAACCTGGAGTACACCTCTAGCCAGTTAGGGCACTAAGTAAGAATGAGTGGCACTATCTGGTCCCCAGACCTGAATTTCAGAGGTACTAAGTACTTGCAGACTTGATTGACTTTGTTTGGAGCTGCTCTGGTTCAGGAGTTTGGCCACCAGTCTTCCAAATAAATGAACACATCCAGCCAAACCTGAGCTTACATTCATCAGCCAAGTGAAGGGAATTAGCCGTATTGACACCAGATGAGAAATTGGCCCTAAAGTATCTGTAAGGCAAACAATGGGAGAGACAGAAAGCATTAATAGATATTCCATGTAATGTTTTGTAAACTTTCCTGCTATATTGCCAGGGGGATTTTAATACATCAACACATTTAAAATAGATCTCAGTGAGATGTTTGAAATTGGAGCCAGTTCTCCCCCTGCCCTGAACATCCTTATTGTTCCCATCACCATTTCAGCTCTCTCCCATCTGGAAAAGACCCCCTTGCTGACCCACTTCCTGCCCCTGTAGCAGTACTAGGAACTGCACAAGGAATCCTTGTTTTACTGCACTTCAGACGCTGACATTGCATTTTGCAGCTAACCAGGCTTCATCTGGAGAGTATAGTTCTTGCGTTTCCTGATGTGATTCAGTTGTGAGGAAAGTGTTTAACCTTTTTGTCAAAGGTTAAACATATAAAAGGGGAATGTGAAGTTCTTGTATTCCTGTTGTTGCCACATTAAAGAGAGCAGCTTTCACAGCTGAGCTAAATCTAACTTTTCTGAGGGGAAATTTCTTTCTGTATCCAACTCAAAGTTGCAGTTACTGCACTTGTTAAGGAAAGTGTATGTTTGAGCAGGGCTATATGACAAGGGTCATTCATTGACCATTTTGATAGTTTTTTTCTTCTTAATAGTCCTCTCTGCCTCTCCCAGTGGATTTGAAGAGGCTTGGATAGGCATTTGTATTAAGTGAGCCAGTTACAGTTTTTCAAAATGATCCATTTCTATAAAATATAAAGAACTTCAGAAGAAGATAAACAGCAAGCATTCTTTTGCTTGAAAGCAAAAGAATTTGTCCCTACCTGTTCTTACTGACACCGTATTATTTTAATCCATCTTTCTCCACTGCTTGGCTGAGTATACCGTTTTCTTAGCCATAATTACCAAGACTGATGACTTAGCTATGTTACCTACAATCACATGCCTCTTCCCACTGACTAAATACTTCATGGCATACTCTTGTCATGATCCAGATGACTCTGTCAGAGAGCTCATTCCAGTTTTACTGTGTGTGTAGGCTGCTTCTGTCCTTCATGAAGCATTAGAACACACCTATTTTTCTTTAGAGACAAATCCACAGGTGACCTGCTGGTTGTTCTGCACCAATTGCACCACTGATAATGTGTTGATGTTTATCTTTATGGCTAGGTCTGAAATACCCAATTGTAATTAATCAGCGATGATTATCCAATGTGTCTGTGAGAGAGCCAGGAAGAGAGTCTACAGTAACCATTGACTGTGGTTTTGCTCTTCTATCTCTGTTGCTCAAGGCCTTCATTCTAGTGGATAATTAGATTGTTCTTGCCTGGTCTGGGTTCTTCTGCAGCTCTCTAGGATTGTGTCATAAGTAGACAGCTCCATACAGGAGTTTTGCCAGGCTGGAAAGATAATAATCTTGAAAGGGAAAAGAAGATAAACAATAGATAAAGAATAAAGAAAAATTAGAAACGTCATTTCCCAAGGGAGTGTTTCTGACAATCTGTTAACTTTTCATTGGAGCGTTCATAAGCACTTCCAAAAAAATGTCACAAACTCTTAGCAGAGCAGCTTGAACCTCTGCTGATGAATTGAAGGAAATTTGTTCTAAAGAAAATACATCACATGAAGGTATCCCACAATACTGGATCAGCCAAAAACAACACCACGGAACAGGAATTCCTTCAATTTAACAATACCATAATCTCATTGCAGGCTGAGCAGTAACATTAGAGACTGCACATATAACACCTTCCCTTACAGTTGAAATTTGGCAGTGGTGACTTTGAAATAAAAAATCCTAAAAAACCTTAATCTTCAGCCTGGATGCATTTGTTTGTGTAAGAGGATTTAGGAGTTAACCACTTATAAAGTCAAATCAATGTAGTATTAAGATTCCTATGTTTTATTCCAGGCATATAAGTAATGTATTATTCAAGATATTGCAGAACAGTTCAAAGCTGACGTAGTGCGTGTTTCATTACATGAACTGTGGAGGAGTGCTGATTTTCCATCGCTCTTATGTGCTCCAGTCACTGTAGTTCTGTCTCCTCCTGCCAGGCAAACTTGATCTGACTGTGCTTTCTTTAATTACATTGCTTTCATTGAAAGGACAAAAGTAACCACTGTGAATCATGCTGTCAAAAACCTAGGCACCACCTTCCATAGTTCTTCATTTACATTATAATCAGCTGCCTTTTGGTTCAAAAACTAATTCCTTGCAAAGCTAGCATAAAAGAGGTCTGTGTGAGGACCTCCTGGACTCAGGAATTGTTGGTGGTACGACGTTATTGCAGATATAGCATAGAGCAGCTGCATGGTCATCACCACAGCTCCTGGCCTGCTGTAGAAGCTTTGACCTCCTCTATATTCATGTATGGAGAGACTTTGATTGCAGATCTGTAGGACAAACGCAGACCTCTCTCCTTGGGCACATAACAGCTCTTCCTGTTTGCCCACTACAGAAGGAATTGCTGCACCGATATGTGCAATTCCTGCACACTGCTCCTCTGGACCTTCTGCACCCCCCTGGCTCTGAGGCTCCAATATACCAGTAATCCAGGCATATACTTGGACCGGGATTTGTTCCTTCTAACTGAATGCCTGAGTTAAGAGTGCAGTAACACCAGACTTGGTAGGTTAATGGTTCAAGATGTCATGAAAATTCCTTACAACATAGGTTCTGTCATATTAGCAGACCTTTTGGGCAAGGGACCAGTGAGAAGCAGGAACAGGCTGTTTATCTGAGCAGGGATACTTTCTCCCTTTCTCCCTTTCTGCTCAGATCTCCCCCTTGCCCAACCAGGTCCTGAAATACTGGACAAAAAAAGACAAACAAGATAACTAAAAAGGGTTCCAAAGGTATTTTTCTTTTGTAAATCTCAGATTTGTAGAAACCTATTTCAGGCATTTTGAAGATAGAAGGTTACTAGAATGACAATAAGTTGGGGTTTATATTAGGGAAGGAAGAAAAAGGATGGCAAAACCAGAACTGGTATTTCCTTTAGGACAGGAGGCTTTACAGGGAGAGAAGTCTGTGTGAAACAAAGTGACTACTTCTGCCACTATCACTCTGAATAGTGAAGGCTATAGCAGACCCTCCACCTTCATTCAGCTTGAAAAATAATTTAGCCTTTCCATTCACAGTGTCTGTACATACTCCTATGTTTAGCCACAGACTATTAAAACCCTGTGTGTATTAGTCAGTGATACGGACCTTTTTTTCCCTGCAGACATAGGACATTTTCCAATCTATTTCAGAAAGAAAGAAGAACTGGAATTGGATTCGAAATGAGGGAACCTGGGCTCATTTCCCAGCTCTGCCATGTACATCTTGCAGTCTTGGGCAAATTTTAGCTCTGTCTATTTTGAGCTACATGGGGCAGGCACTTTCTCATTTGCTATGCATACATGCAGTGCATGCACAAAGGGGACTCCAACCACTCATGAGTAACCAGTGAGCAGATGGTAGTAAATTGTCAGAGAGACTAGGTATTCCCACTCTGATAGTTTTTGTAGCAAATCTAATCTTTTAAAAACTCCTGCCAATAGGCCAAAATTGGAGGTATGTAAAAGAAAAATTAAATGAAGGAATCAATTTTCCAAATAACTCTTTCCCAACTCTAAAATATGAAAGGACTTTCCAGTGTAGGAACTGAGGCAGGTTGGACATACTGGCAAAGTCCTGCTAAGCCAAATGTCAGTGCTGTGCTTAGTTAAATCCATGGTAAGCTTGTCCTTTTGACTTGTAGAAACAGAGAACTCCTTTGGGCCAGATATGTCCTTAATATCTCACTTGAATTCACTCAGATGAGCTTTTTACAATTAGGAGTCTCCCTGTTTGGCAATACTTCTGCATTGTCACAGGCAGAGATGACATAATGAAGTACTCTTACGCATATTCTTGAGCTCTTCTGGGTAAAAATAGTGACCCTCAGCTTTAATCTTCAGAACTTCGCGTCTCAGTGCAGCTATTCTGATGACAAGAGTGAGCAGATCTGGCTAAAGCAGGAAACAGATGTATCCTCTTATTCTTAACATAAATTTTGGGGGTTTATTTTTTGGTTAGCTGTGGTCCTAATCTCACTTTTGATCGAGTGCAGAGGAAAAGAGTAATTAGTGAAGTATTGGTGTTATTATTATTTCCTGACATTAACTCTCCTGCTACTTGTCCATCCTTTTCTCAGGCCCAGCAAAATGGTGTGTGAGTTTAACAGCCGAAGGTAATTTTTTATTGCTGGTCCCTCTCTGTGCTCTGAAGTCATACTGCATTCATTCTACCGAGCTAGTAAAAAAAGAAACAACTACTGAATGTGGCCACAGTTACGTGGGTGGTAAGTGCCTTGTAACAGTATAGCTTATACAGGAAGGGGAATACGTTTTATTAATGTAGTTTTTGTAGTTGAAGGATTTTTTTCCAAATGCATGGTTTTATCTGCAAAGCAGATACAAATATAGTTTATAACAACTATATTATTGTACAGCAATATATAATAACTACTATCTATTAGTAAGACTATTTGTTTTTAAAATTAATGATTCCTCTTTTTTTGTTTTTGTAACATGGTTCTGAATGATACAAAATTGCTATTTCGCTTAAGCTATCATATGGGTGGCCGAGGTACAAAAAGAGATGAGTTGATTTACCAAACACCACAGCCAGGAACTAGCCCCTCATCTTCTGAAGGTGAGACCTATAGTTAAGCACAGGAGCTTCTTCTTCCCCATTGCCTTCCATGAGCATGAGTTCCTCAGCATTTCTGACACCTCTTTACTTACCCTACTGCAAGAAGCATAGCCCTTGTGTCATTTGTTGTGCAGCAGGCTGTGCAAGCACATCCTTCCTCCTAACATCTGGTCTGGATAGATACCCCAGGGACCACGAGGAGATGCAGAATGGTTTTTTCTTTTCCTCTCCCTCTTTCCCTCTTTTTTTTCAGTTATTACATAATAGCTGATTTTTTGGCTGCCGTAGTTATCCCTGGTGGAATGTTGTAGTTCCCTAAGCAGTAATGATAATACTTCAGACCATATTGCAAACATTTATGTAACTTTTTAATACAAACCTGCTGTGTGTGTACCTTTTTAGTTACTGTGGTCTCAGTATATCATAACTTTACAGCATAAGGTAGTTATGAAAAGATATTCCTCCTGTATATTTCATTCTCTTAAGAACCAGAAATCTCAGGATATATTTTGAAGGCAAGATTTTCTAAGACAGGTTTTTATTTAAAGTATCTTTGTATTCAAGCAGATGTATTCATGCAAAAGACAATCTAGTCCCTTTCCATAAAACTCTTTTGATCTTTCTTCATCATATTTAAATTTGTTTTCATTGTGATCAGCTGCTTTTAATGTATTTTGACACTTAATTTAAAACCTACAATTACAGGCTAGAATCATTATGGCCACTGAGGCAAATTCAGTTCTGAGGCAAGTCAGTGACAGAGTGATCGTATGTGCCTGCAACATTTCTAAATTTTTACCTCCCTGTACAGAAGTAACCACTCTACTGTCAGGCTGGGGGCTCTAGCCTACATGTGGCAAAGCGGGAAGTGTGCAGCTGTACAGTTCTCTGTGTACAGCCCAGCCTTCCCTGGGAGGCACTGTGACTACCAGGGTACTTCTTTCATAGGGTAAATGGGTATTCCTCTCTCACAGGCATCTGGATGAACAGTGGTGAAACATGGAAGCTGAGGAGTAGCTGAAAAATAGCTACACACTGCCAGATTACTATAATTTCTTAGACTGTTGAACAGGAAGGGAAACCACCCTCTTCCACATTTGCACACATTTTGTTGTGTTCATTGCTCAGAGATGTATTGCAACTCATAGTTAACCTTTTCAATCTCTGCCATCCCCATGGAAACTTTGGATAGCAGAAAATATCGGCATAATATGATGCAAGTTCCTATATTTGCTAGCGCTGGCCAGCAGGTTAATTCTATGCAGCCTGCCCATTTTTCTTCCTTTTCTCCCTCCTTTTCAACAGGAATATTGAATATGACAAGCAATGCTGATTTCAAACTGAAACTTTGAAAGGAAGCTTCTATGCAAACTCGTGTGTTTAAGAACAAATCTAAAATAGTTCTCAGCAGAAACTGTTAAACTAATCCAAGTATTATGGTTTAGATTACTAAACCCAATCCATATAAACTGATTCAGGGGACCCATCCACAGGACCCACCCATTGCTACAGCCATAGTTTTGTAGAGGAACTCTGATCTTTCAGATGAGACACCTCTAAGAGAGGCAGAATTTTTGGGATCAGAATGTGCTGTTATGTCTTCTATCAGCTTAAAACATTCACAGCATGCACGGTATTTTGGGGGTGTGAGAACAAGGGGGTGCAGATTGGAAAGGTCTCACGTTACATCATCTTTGGTGATTGAAAGTAAAAATTCTTGAAATGGGTGGAGAAAGAATTGTTTCCATTCCCTGCCACCCTGAAATGATAAATGCTTGGAAAACTCCCAGAATGTTACTGAAGTACCTAAAAAGTAAATATTTATTCTGCACACAAATCTTTTAGTTCTGTCAGTAGCTGAATTTGATTATTCTCGTGTTGGTTTCTATTATTTGACTGGGGTTTTGTAGACAGATGGCCTCTTGTAGTGTTAATAAAAACAACTTATGTAGAATGATTGGGCTGTGTAGTAATTGGGGAGATACTGAGGGATTAGGAAAGAGCATAGCCTGCCAAAACCTAGTTTCTGTTTATACACATTTAATTCCTTCTTACAGAAAATTAAGGTTTTCTTCTTCAGGCATGTTCAGTTATTCTGGTCAAGTAAGGCTAGAGTTTGGGATACTGAGAAATAGAGGTTTGTAGGTCAAACTTGTCATCCTGGGACATTTCACTGGTATAACAAAGAAAAGTTTATTTTTGAGTTTATTTTAATAGCTAAACCCCCTATGCTGCTGAAGCTGTGCCAGCAAAACTCTAAAATGCTATGAACTCCAGATGATGCACGAAGAGCTGGGAAGGGACTGAGCTGTGAATAGAGCTGACCAAAAGACAACTCACCAAACAATTTTTTTTTCACTGCATGTTGTGCCCCCAATCTACCTTTTGCTTTGTATTGTAGCATCCATGAAACTTTTGTTTCTTTAAAATCTTCTTAATCACAACTATCAGACACTCTTATTTAGTAAAAATGTAAATAGGGAAAGTTTAACAGAGATTTAAAACAGTTAAAACTTTTCTTACAAAATCAGCACAAGTATTTGGTGAACTTTACCAAGATGCAATGTTTCAAACTTGTTGAAAATTTATGATGTGAAAAAAACTCTGCTTTTTCAGTAATGCCATAAGTTGCTCTCCCTCTTCCCTTGAAAGAAAAATATGATCAACTTTCTCCACTTTAGGTTTTTAGATGACTTTTGAATGAAGATAAAAAATTCAGCCTGTAAGAATGAAGCATTTTGAAACACAGTCATAGATGAGTGAGTTGCAGCAGAGGGAATAAAGATGCCTCCCCAAACCTACTGTGGCAAGGACGTTTATTAGCCTAGAACTGGGAGGGAACTGAAAGTCAGATTCTTCTTTCCTGACCGCAGAGATTTGTAATATGGCTGTCTACACCTGAGCTAATTCTCTGCACAGCCTTAAAAATCAATGCAGAGAATGAGGCACTTTTAGGATGCTTGTCTGCCCAGCTGCTTGCATCAACTGAGCTGCACTGTGCTAACCAAGTAGCCTTTTATCTCTCTGGACAGTTAAAGGAGCCTGCAGTGACTAGTTCAGACGTAGTTGCCCCAACTGCAGGTACCTCTGCTTGGTCATCTGAATCCCACCCTGGCTGCCTGCTGTTTCATGGCCATTCTGAATATCACAACTCACTGAATGGAGTATATTGGTACTTGTGCTGCAGCAGACATAGGTCCCTGGCCTAAGTGGTGTTTCTCCTCTTGGCTGCTGACACTGAGACAGAATGCATCCTGTGATGAAAGGAAAGCATGTACAATGCAGTTCAAAGTATCAAAACTGTTTGCTGAGCTGGCAGGAAATTTAATTTAGCACATGGGACTTAACGCTGCAAAGATTTAATGTCCTTATTCAGATAAGAATGAAAGCCTTGTGATTGCCCTGTCAACTGAAACATGTGTAGGGCTTCCAGTCACCAGGCCATAAAAGCGCTGATATACTTGTGCACATTACAAAGGTCTTCCTAGTCCTTCCTCTTGCTTCTTTGAAAATGGTTTAGCTGAGACAGGATGACTGACTCTACCATTGGCCTAACCTCACCTAGCATGCAGTTTACCATGTCACTGATGCCAGTTTAGCTCAACAGCGTCAAACGGTTGGGGTGCAGACATGGGAACATGAGAGAAGGGCAGGCTGGGAAGTACCCTCTTTCTTGCTTTTTGATTTATTTTTCCATAAAATTCTTCAGGCTTTCATCAAATGATTCTGGTATTTATAAGTCTGAATTAACTTTTGAAGAAAGAAACATCTGTATGTTGAATCTCGATGAATTTTATTCTTTCCCACAGAAAGCATCAATGTCAGGGTCTAACCATGTAGATGCGCTACAGATTCCTATATCTTTACATCCCAGAGCCCTGAGCTGCAGATTGTTGGATGCTGGAGAAAACCTGCCTGGGAAAGCATTACCACATGCTTAGCATGCTGTTATTCTCTTCTCCTTTTATTCCCTAGGCTTCTGCTATTGGCCACTGTCATTTACAGGTTAGTGGGCCAATGGGAGATTTTATATCATCTGTCAGGTCTCACTTCCTGCATAACATGAGCACCTGCCATGGTAGCAGAGCTGTCACTTTGCCTGGTTAAGTTACAGTGTGGCCAGTCCTACCAAACTTCTCAAATCCCAAGCAACAGAGCACCAAGGTGGCACAACATGGTGCCTGGGCTAGCAATGCTAGCTGGCTTGGTGGTTAAATGCAGGGAGTCAACTGGTGGACAGTTTACTCAAGCAAGGCCGACACTAGCAATGCTCATGAGACTGAAGAGCAGCAGAGTTGCCCCTTGGGCAGAAACAGAGCTCCCACCCACTGAGGTCCTCTTGGGGTACTGTGACAAGTGGTGTGGGTGTCTGTGCTCAGGCGCTCCAAATTGTCTTCCTGCCGGCACCAAAGTGTGCTTACGTTGTAAGGATCTGTATAATGCTACTTCAGTAAAAACTCATAGAGGAAGATAATACAGAATATTTTTAACAGAATATTAATAGTATTTATAAGAGTATTAAGATAGCTATGGAATTTCCAGTTTTCATAAGAGCTTAAACAGTTTTCAGGGTGCTTTATGAAGTCATCCTGGCATAATTTTCCTGGTAGGAAGTTAGAGCAGCTTTGGTAGGCAAAATATAGAAAGCTGAGTGCTCTGCATTTTAGTTTAGAAGATCAATAGATCCCTTTGTTTAGGGATCCTGATGTTAAAAGAAGAAACCTCTTGTTTATGTGCTGCCTTGGCCTGTTAGCTTTGGTTCTTACTAATAAAAGTTCTTTCAGAGCACTCAAGAGTGATCGGAGTCTTGAACAACTTTCCATAACCAGCAAAAGCATTAGATAGGAGAAAATAGGCAAGAAAAAAAAAAAGCCTCCTAAAGTCTGCCTTTCTGCAGGCAATGTGACTTTGGGTATGAATTTCAGAGTGGGTAGAGAACACACTTCTGCTTGGCATGGAAATATATACTAAGTGGAAACAGAAAAAAAAAGATTCAGGAAATACTCTTAGCTTATCAGTTCTATGGGTGTATTAGCAACTTAGATGAGAATAGTTTTCATGATGAAAAGTTAACTGTGCATGCTTCTGAACTGTTATTGCAAAATAAGAGGAAGGGGGAAGTTAATAACTAATGTTTTGGGTTGGGCTTTTTTCTGTGCTTTTACATATCTTTTAACAGCTGTGGGCAGGGGAGCATGGAGCGGACATGTTTCTGTTCTCAACTGGAAAAAAATAACCTTCAGAAATTTTCATTGGACAACATTCAAAAACTAAGAGCATTTAAATTTTTCCCCAGGCAAGAGAGGCCATTTTATGAAAAAACAAATTGCAGGAACCACCCAAACAGACCCAAATTTTCAAGAATTTTTTTTCTAGGTTTGTTTTAACATAGTCTTAATTTTTACACCCAACCTATTGGTGTAGTTAGAAAGCACCACATGTACAACTTCTAGATAATGAGAAAAATCAGTTAGTAAAACCATATTTTGGAGGAAGGTCAACATTTTATAATTGTGAATGTCTAAAGTTATGTTAATAAATGTTTAGCTTTAGCCTCCTACAGAGGAATATATTGCTTTTTCTTAAGTTCTGGACATGTGCAGATCACACTGGAGATGAGAACAGATGCTAATTTTAAAGTCAAATTACTGTTCTAGAAACTTATATATGGATTCTGAGGTACAGATTTTCTTTCTAGAATGTGCAAAATCAATGCTATCTGAGCTCCTAGTACATTTAGGCCTTCTAAAAATAGTTCCTCACGGTCTCAGACCTTTAACATTCAAGTTAAAAGTCTGTTTTGCTCATGAGTCCATATTGCTGCTATCTCCCCATCAGTGCTTATGTGGACTGGTGGAAATATTTAGCAAAAATCTAGCCTAGGCAATGCCAGCGAGGCTCATTCTTACATTTTTGGGAAGTACTTCAAGACAGCAGTGTGGCAGAGCATTTAGTTTGTATGTTACACTCCAAACCCAGATTCAGCCGCATTGCCTTCAATGAATTGCTTAAATGCTGCAAGTTAAATAGCTCTGAGTACTTTGCCAGATCAGAGGCTGACAGTCAGGGCAAACAGTCAAACACCTGCCAAATGGAGGCTTTTTCCTACACAGTAGCACCCTCTGCCCCAGCTTTGTTTCTTTCTTTACCATCCTATGTCATACCACCTCTTCAATTCTCAGCACTCCCATGGAAAGCATCAAATCTCTTTCATAACTGAATTAGCTATTTGCCTTGTAGGCAGATGTGAAGGACTGTGTAATGGGACAGTGCTGATGTTTCCAAAGTCCTCCGGGGAAGCTCTACTTTGCATTATTTTCATGCCATATCAGGGTCTTAATTTTTATAAAGGTTACTTTTGGACACTGGATTTCTTGCTAATTCCTGCTAATTTCAGCTGACTGGAGCTGGCACCAGATCTCTGCCTTGCCTGACCTCCTGTGAAGAGGAAGCAAAATTATTTTTTCACTATCAGTCTTCAGAGGAGAAATTCCCAATTCAATCTGCAGTGCTCTGCAATGCAATTCCCTCCTGCTGCCATCTTCCCTCCTCTCTTTTCTGTCAATTGCAAGGACTTCACCATTTAGCTGCAAGCCTCCCTTGGCATCTACCTGTACCTGTAGCAGATAGGCAATATTTTCACATAACTCCCTCCAGACCTATGAGTTGGCTATGGAAGCTTTGAATGAGCCAAAGAACTATGGAGGATGGGTACAGTCATAAAAATGGCCCAAAGCAAGGAAGTTGGATGTGCAAAAGAGACCAACAGCAGTGCCACAGTGTCAACACAAGTGAGTCATCTCCCTGTTGGAACTAAGCACAATGGTGACACTGCCCAGCAGTGACCCAGAAGACTAGGCCACTGCCTTTCTCACAAATAAGTAATTTGTTTTCCACCCTCTGTAAGATAAAGGTCTTCTTTTCCTCATGCTAATGAAACCACTCTCTGTTTACTGAGTTCAGTTACATTTAAGCAACTTGTGTGTGTTATATGAGGGCCGAGTTCCTTGGCATTTATACAATGGGAAAAAATTCAGATGAGTAAACTCATGTTTTATGACTCAGCAGACATAGTCTCAGTTTCTGGCTTTCAGTCAATTTCTTTCTACAACCTTGGGCAAGCTACTTAATCACTTACTGTGCCAACTGTAAAAAATTCCCTTCTCTGTGTCTCCTATTTTATCCTTCACCTATTTATTGCCAGTATTATCCTACAGATTTGTACAGCACTTACCAACAAAGGAATTTCGCTCCTGGTAATCCCTAGGTATCGCTGGAGTTAAAAGTAAAGAGCAATCAAACCATGCCATTTCCTTATGTCAACCTACAGTCCTTTAATGTGTCCTCTGGATGTCTTCCAAAACTTGCCAAACTAGAAACTAAAGCACTAATAAGAATGTATCTCCTGTCATGTAGTTTGGCTACAGATTCCAGAAATAGGGAACTTTCAATGCTGCAAGACTGAGCACAGATGCTGTGCCAGTGGGGAGCAAGGCTGCAAAGGGAAAATTGGAGTCATGAGCTGCCTGGCAGTTACTGCAAAGAGTGAACTTCTGTTTATTCACTATAACATTCTCCATCTCATTTTCATCCTGCCAGAGTATTATGCATAGGTGGCAGAACTCAGAAAACATGCTTTCTTGTCTCCCCATGTGTATAGGGCTTAGAGTTATTAGGGGATGTTTTTTTCCCTATTGGATTTGCACCTGAGGTTCTGCCTCCTGTAAGACATCCCCAAGTACAGGTTAAGGAACGAGAAAGGTGAAATACTCCCTAAAGAATTGTCTTTAGAGCCTAGGAGAGATTACATACATTGGATACCATAAGGTACCTCTATACCTGTGTCATCAGTAAGCATACTGCTATGTAACCAAAAAGTAATTTTTCTGAACTTCTGACAGTAGCCATATTAGTTGGCTTTAAGACAAAATAAATGCTGAAAAAGGGAATAAAAGGGAGCATATATATATATATCTCCACCAATCTTCATTCTCAATCAGTTTCAGGTGCACCCAATTTTGCCACTCTTGGGCAACTGGGTGTGACCAGTCTCTTTTGGCAGTATCCAAGGACTTTATAATTGTTTGCATGGTAGCAGCTCCCTGTTTGCTCTATGCTTATGAGCCATAAGGAACAGTTCTGTATTGAGACTCAGGAGATTCTTCAGCATTGTAATGTCTTCAGCAGTGTGAAGTAGCTCTCAGAATCTCCCTATAGCAATCTGCTGAGGTACGTGGGATAATTCTGCTTATGAGCCAGCCCAGGGTTTTGTAAAAGAGATGAAAGGCTAGCACAGGCTTTCCAGAGTCATAGTCCAGTTGGAGGGAGACTTCTGTGGTCTGTTATGAAGTGCTAGATGTTGAGATTTAGCTTTTCCTGTTGGAAGAAATAGATCTGGAAAACAGCCAGCAAGCTATTTCTGGAAAACAACTTTCCTAATAATTAAAAGCACCTGGGCAGACTTTCCTTGTCCAAACAGCACTGTCTAGCCAGGCCAGGCCTTTAGGGTCAAAGATTCAGATGCTGAATGGCTTTAGCAGTGGCAGGAACATAGGAATTCAAGGTGCTGCTTCTTATGCATCATTAATGTCCATTTTCAATCCAAGGTGAAGATGACAAAGGACTGAATGAACCCTTGTGACCTCTAAAGTGTCAAGAGCTCCTCAAAAGCCAGACTTTCATTCTGGCTCTGTCAGGTGTTCAGAGATCATGAGATGAACTTAAAAATCATGTGTTCTTGTGCCTGTTGCCTTCCCACCACAACACTGCATTCTGGGTTATGATCCTTTAGGGAGCTCCTGGATCATGTTTCCAGGCTTACTCCTGCAATCAGGAGGGATCCATTTGTATTTCATTTTAAAGAAAAGCTGAGTCTTTCCTGCTTGTGATGCAAATGCAGGTCCTTCTGCAAGGGAAAAAACCACCACTGTCATGAAGTTGGCAGTCAAACTGTTAAAGGTGATGGTGCTGTAGTTAAAGTGAAATGAAATCAGAGAAATTGAGATAACTGCAATTATTTATAGTTGGATGGAGGCAAGATCAGACTTTGCATTGCATTTAGGCAGCTTCTACTTCTTACTAGCTTTACTAGTCAATAGGTGTCTCATAGAAAATATACTGTGTTTACCTGATACTGTCTGGGGAGGGAATGGGGACTTGCAGATCATCCTGAGTGAAAGGTTATCTGTTGGCTAACAGCTGTCTTCCAGCTTATTCTGCCAGACCCTAGATGAGGCCGTAAAACTCACATGGCTAAAGCATGTTCTGTAGCTAGTGGGATACCAGGAAGGAATATGGCCTATGTTTGTGGATAAATGAGCTGTAGAAATAATAGGCCATGTACAAGTCTTCTGTGTCCAGAAAAGGAGGGCTGAGGAACAAAGGGAGAGAAATTAGGGAATCTACTTGGCAACTACCTTCTAGAAAGGAATAGCACCACCACTGATTACTAAATAAATTTCCCACCTCTTCTGTTTTTCTTCTGTAGCTATTGCTGCTTCTTTTGCCTATGCATGCCTTAACCTCTATCTCAGCCCATGCTTGTAGAGTGCCCCAAACTCCAGTAAGACACACCAGAAAGGTCAGTTCCTACAAGAAAGGGAGGGATTACTACTAAGTAGTTTATTTACCTTCCTATCTTAAATCCCATAAAGAAAAATCTAAATGACTTCCCTTAACTATAAGGCTTGTTTAAGAAGACAAAACTTTTAACAAGCATGTGAACCTGGACAAGCCAAAGCCTGAGGACCTCTTCAGAAGGCGAGCAGCAAGCAGAAGTTTTCATAGTTAAATAGAATCTCTTGCTTACAGAGATGAACATAGTTATGGTTTTAACTTTAATTTTGAATCTTTTACCTTTAGACAAACGATCGCTGCATCCTGGAGATATGTACTTCCTGTAGAATCAGAACTGGCTAATAGACTGGGTAGGATTGATGCTGGAACAAATCATTTAAAAAATAAAAATGGATGGTATTTATCTCACCAAACCTTATGTTAATAGTAGAGGCAACATCGTGTTCTGGTGCAGAAAGAATATGCTCTTTAAAAGAGAAACATAATCAGTTTTATTCCCTAGATTAATTAAGTATGCTGGACATAGGAAATTAATTAATTGTGCAAATGCTCCATTATGATTCCCTCTGATAATCACTAAGAGGCAAAAGCACATCTTCCATTATCTCCTGCTTTCCTGAGCTGCAGGGATTAGAAATCTCTCAAAAGGACATACCACCTTGAAACTACAAGACACACACCTGCCTGGGACCCATGCAAAGCTGGTTAAATCGTGGTGGTAGATAGGCATGGTGAGTATTCTCATGACAATGATTTTTTTCCCCTGTATCAGTTAAGTGTCCCTTTTAGAGTGCATTAGAGCAAAGAAGCCAGCAACTGTGAGTGAAGACCTTAGTCTTAGCAGAAAGTGTCAGCACTGTCTGGTTTGTGGAAGGTGACAGCATAGTTTGACAGAAAACCCATGCAATGTGTTTATGGCCACTTCTGCAGTGCTTGCAGCCACAGATTGAGACCTACCTCTACTTAGGCTGATGCAGCAGCAGCAAAGCTCCTTCAACAAGAAAAAAAAATAGTTTCACTGTTTCCCTGCCTTTGACTTGCTGCTTTCATGTTGAGGTTCTGGAGAGTTTGATTTGTTTCTCAACAGCTCCTTCAAATCTTTATTACCTTGCTTTGGTATCACCTGGAAGTATGAATTTTGTGGAGAAATAAGGCAATAATTTTCTCCCCTGCCCTTGATGTCTGTTTCCTCTTCATTCTATTATCTTCCTGCTTCCTCTCTCCCTGGCCACTGTTATTTCTTGCCTAAAAGGAGTGTTTTTACAGTTCACAGTTAATTTGAGTAACTGACTGCTGTAGAACCACATACTTGAAAGAAGTTATGTGCTTAATCTCTCAACTAGCAACACAGGTGACAGGTACAGCACTTTAGCCCATCACTCATGGGGGCTAAAAGAGAGAATAAACCCCCATCACCTCTGGCAGAGAATATAGTCTGGAGAGCCACTGCCCTTCTTCATTAGCTCGCTTTGGAGCTACCCTGCCCTGCAGCAATTAGCAAGGAGGGCAAGCATAGAAAATAACAAATGATTGCTTGTTTTCATACCCTGCGAAGCTGCTGCAACAGCATATATCTGTTTAGATGCACTTTAGGAAGTTATTTAGGAAAATGGAAGTTTTCCATTTTAAGAGAACGGATTATTCACCCAAACTTTTTAAGCTGTCAGCTGTAAAATTAACTTGGACTATTGCTGGTAAGTGCCTACTGAAGCAGGTTGAATCTAATCCATCCATTTTTAAAAGGTTCTATACCGCCCACACAGTTTATTGTTAGTTGTTGATGTGGCTTCCTTGCCTTTTGGACCCTTGTTTTCTTGGGGAGCAGAAGTACTGTTCAGAACAGCCTGTTGTTTAACTGAGGAATTGCAGGTGGAAGCAGCACAAGTGGAAACTATTTATCCAAAGAGCAATCTGCTGGTGTATCATTTTTGTTCTTATGCAAGTGCATAGTATTAGAACATGGGGGAACAGCAATAGCAATACTTCATTATTTGATTTGTAGCTTATTATTTCACTTACTAGAGTTTAGTGAGCATAAGAGCTTTTCCCAGGTAGCATCAGGAAGCTGTACAGCACTGACTGTTCAAGTGGCAGATAGCAGGGAATTTTAAAAAAATATATATTTAAAAAATGTTATCAAAAAAACCAGAACTTGGGATTTTTGAAAAGGATGTAAGCAAGCTAGGCACTCAGGTCTCATTGAGAGTTGAAAGGCCAGCACAAGAATTTGGCTAGCTGAATCTCAGCATGTCTTAAAGGATGTTTAGCGTTGTGGTGCCACAGTAAATAGCAGGTTGTTACCAAAACATCATTTCCAGTCAGACAGGACAAGTAGATGAATAAAGATCAGAGCACATCACCAGGCATTAGAATTGCAAGTGCAGGGATGCAAATTGAAAGCCAGGGAGTTCAGCCATGCTAGCTGGGATGTCAACTGATAATTTTTTGATGTCAGCTTTTGTTTTCTTTCCAGGCAGATGTCTTCCTAGCCTTCTTGCCATCTTGCTTTTCAAGCTAGATGTTACTGCCAAGATGCTTGAGACCGTCCCAGTTCAACCACAGTGATTTGAGCACAGTAAATAGGACCTGATATCCACCAAGAGGAGTCTTAGGATATCTTGCTGATCTCGGTCTCTCAGTGTTGGATACCAACACTTCAGGAATTCAATCTCACCTCTTCCTTGCTTTTTGCTTCCTGACATTTTTTGCATACCTTTGTAAAAAGGAAGAGATGTTTAGCTTAAAGCAGGTATTTCTGCAGGAGAATACTGGTTATATGTAAAACAGGCCAGTGGTGCTCCAGCTAGTAGTTTTATTGCTCAAATGACTGCTTCTCACACTTTATTACAGTATTGCCAAATGTAGATTGCTATGAAAATAGTTCATGCTTCAGTACCATGTATGAAATGAGTACAAGAAGATGTGTCTACGTCAATTTCGAGGCAATCTCTGCAATGGAGTAAGAGTTAAATGACCCTGAAAACTGTAATTACTCTCCTAGGATGTCCATAAATGGTCCTTTCCTGATATAGTTGATATGATCACACTTGGAAGACACCTGCCATTTTGCATCATTTCTCCACGTTATTATTTATATTTCTTGGGGGAATAAGCAAAAGAGAGTATAAAAGCCCAGCATTCAAACTGTGCCCACCCCCCAGTTTGTAATGTGAGACGAAAGAGAAAAGGAGGCTCAGTCATTTTGTCAAAGATTCCAACACATTTAATTTTTAACCTTTTAATTTGTTCCTTCTTTAATCGCTTTGGGATTTGAGCAGTCACCTGTGACTCCAGAGATTACAATCCTCTGATGTGGAAATCTTGGTGCTGTTAAAGTATCAATGGTTCTGCAAGTGGTGTCACAGAACCATGTTTCTGCTGACAAGTTTCTTAAGATTTCAGTTCCTGGAGGTTGCCGGATGTGTTGCAGGAGATCATGGCAGATGGGACTTCTGGCCAGCATAAGGTGTCCAGCCACTCCCATTTCTACTGCCCTTGACAGAGGTTCCCAGTCATATACACCTGCTAGTTAACTCTAGACAGGTGATTTTACTCATTCACTAGAGCAGACTCATCTATTGTAATGTTTTGTAGTACAAGTTTAGAAAGTAGCTTGGTGTTATTCCATTTAGATTATATGGTGTCATTTTGGGGACTTAAAATAGTAAATGAAAGTGATTCCACTGAAGTTTTATATGCTGAAAAACATCTGTGCATTTCTTTAGTGAGCAGGGAGACAAGAACAAAAAAAATGGCAGGTGGAGAAGGGGAAATCTTTCTGCCAGCTACACAAGCTGCTGGCTTCTTCTGGTATTTCCTAGAATCCTGCCAATCACTGCTTCCTCTTGTTCTATATGCCACCTCAGGCCACCTCCTCTCCTGTGTGAGGCAGCGGAGCTATGGCTATGCCCTTCGGTAAGCTCTACAGAGACTGCCTATCATGAAAGTCACTTTCCTCCTGCCCTTTCTACAGGTCTGTCTGAGTAAAACTCTAATGTATACTTACTGTGCTAGAGCCCTCTGCAGCCTGTGACGTTATTCCTGGCTGAAGCCTAGTCATTACATGGCACCTTGCATTTGTGAGACAAGCTATAGGACATTCCCTACTCTTCCCCTACTCCCACTGAAACAGTCCATTTGTTGCTGTGTAGAATATGACTTGTTTAAAAGGCTGGTGTCTCTTTGAATTTGAGTCACTTACAAAAATGTTTTGTGGTGTTGGAAGTAGCTCAGGTGCTGCAGTTGCTTTGGAGTGTGCTAGTCTGTGGGGTTTTAATGCGTATTTTCCCTTCAATTATTATGTAAATGATATCCTCCCGCCCACCTGCCTTCCCACGCAGAGGAAACTGGGCACTGAACGGGCATAATAGATTGAAGGTGTTACCCGCCTCCAAAAGTCATTTTCAGTTACTGCACTCTGATGTCTCGTTGAAAGTTGGGTAGAAAACCCACAAAAGCTTGTTTTCAATTTGCTCTCTTTGCTAGCCCCTACCACAACAACAAAAACTGTCTTTCTGTTCCCCCTCAGTCAAAATGAAACCATCCCAAACTTGGCCTAACCAGAACTCAAGTTAACTTTCCTCTTGTTGTAAGAAGTGACATGTTGCCTTTGAATATCCTGTCTGCTCATGTGTTACCCTCCGTCAGCAGCTCAATATCCCTTTAATTCCTTGTGAGGAACAGGAAAATTAAAAAAAAAAATAAATATATGTGCTCTTTAGGAGTTAAAGTACTAAACAGCAGTCCCTGGCCAGTACCTCCTGCAGCTACAGACCGTGGAGAGTGTGTACTAGCAGAAACCAGGTTAAAGCCACATCCAACAGCTGATGCATCACTTTCTGCATCACTTCTAACAGTAGGACCATCCCCAGATGCAGCACTTAGCCACTTTCTGCTTTTTCACAAAAGCTGCTGCTGAGGCTGGTGTGGTGTTTGCTGTAAATTTTTCAATTTCTGCCTGCAGATTGACACCCCAGGAAGGTCCTCAGCACTCATGAAGACATTCATCTCAGTAAGCTTTCCATGAGTGTAACATCTTTCCCATGGACTGCTCTGCTGTCAAGGAGGATTTCTAATTTAATGTCCAGTATTTATCATGTCCCTGATGAACTCATGCAGAGAGACTGAATTGTGTTCTGTGATCTTCCATTTGAACTAAGAACATATGAACCAAAATACATTTCTACCTATTTATGTTCTCTTTCGTTACTACTTTTGTGTATACATAAAAAAAAGAAATCCCTTCTACTATCAAGACCTTTAGTCAATATTTTAAATTTCAAGGTTATTTTAAAAGTAGTAGAACTGCATTTGTTCCTGGGACAACGCTGTACATTGTGTTCACGTACAGTTTAGTTTATTCTCCCCTTATTCATCTGTTGCAATGTAAAAGGAACTTGTAGTCCCTTTTTTTTGTGAGTTGTTCCCAAGAGACTCATCTCTGAGTTCAGTGGTACATGGAAGTCTGAAGGACCCTTTTGGGGTCAGAAGTGGTGTAAAGAAGAGCCAGAGCAATGCCAGCCAGAAAGAGCACTTTGGGCTTACATAGCTTCAGGGCACTCAGCAACGCTGGACAGGACAGAAGTTCATTTGTCATTCTGTGTGAGCCACATAGGTTCCATCTTGTCTGAATGTGAGGACTTGCAGTGGCAAGCAAAAACACACAGCACTTTTTGGACCTTAGTCTGAAATCATAACAGACGACTTCCTCTCTTACGAATGACAGTAGTAACATATACTTTCCTTGCCATTTTACCTGCCTTGCTTACTGAAATAGCAAGCCAATGCTAGCAGACTTGCTTCTTGCTATATGCTAATAGAGTAATTTGTACAGTGAGGCTCTGTTTTGGACATTGCTACTGTAAGCACCTAAGAAATGGTCAGACCAGTGATGAATCCATCCAACCCAGTGTCCTGTCTCCAGCAGTGGCATTAGGGGATTCTGCTTAGGAAGAGCAGACAAACTTAACTGCTATCTGAGGTCTGTTCCCAGCATCCACAGTCATTGATTAGGGATGTTATAGACTCATCTCTGCCTTTTCCCTGTTTATGGACATGTTGTCCATGAATTTGTCTACTCTCTTTTTGGAGCTGCTCATACTGTTTGCCTTTAAAACCTGCTGTGACTGCATATTCCACAAGTTCATTGCCTGCTATATAAGGAAGCACTTTATTGTATCTGTTTAACAAATATCTTATTAGTGTTAGTGATCCCTAGTTTTAAGTGGGATTTAGTGAATAAGTTTTTCATTCATCTTATTTCCAGGTAGTCGTCTTCTCTCTTAATTGAAAAGTCCCAGCTTTTTAAGTATCCCCTGGAAAGACAGCTGCACCACCATCTACAGAATTTTACCTGCCCTTCTCAGTACCTTCCCTCAGTCCATTATGTCCTTCTTGCAATGCTGAGTGCAGTAGCATGCATTAGTCAGGATGTGGGTGCACCTGGGTTTTATGCATTGGCAAAATTATGCTCTCTGCATTGTTTGTGCATCCTCAACACCCTTCCTGACGATGCTCAACAATTTGATGACTCTTTTGGCTGACACCGCACATTGAGCTGATGAACGAAACTGTGAATAACTAATGCGACTATACTATTGTGATCAGGGATGGCTGTGGTATGCAGTTAAATATAGCCACACTGGTTTATTTCTTTTTTAGAAACCATGTTTAATTGCCAGTGTCAGTGAAGGACAAATATTATCAACCAGGGCAGCTGCTCCAGATTGGACAGCTTTGAGTCACTATATTTTAGCAGTCTCCCTTTCTCTCTGCCCAGAGCATTAGTGGTATACCTTACTGTATAAACTAGAGCACCCATAAGTAATATGCCTGCACTTTCTTCCTGATTTTTGTGCAAGAGCCCAAGGTCACTTTTAAACTTAGGTCTCTTGTTCAAAAACTTGATTATAAAGATGTGGAAACACTTCCTTCTGATGCTTCCTTTTGAAGAGGTTTTGACTCAGATGCACAAATTAACTTCCAGATGAAATTATAGTAGAAGCTTTAGCCTGGGAGCAATATCTACCCAGTTTTATAATACTGTCACACACATAGCTTTAATAAAAGCCTATAGAATAAACAAAACTTACCTTTAGAAACAATTAGGCAATGGCATTTTTAATTCAGGGAATTTCCAATAGATTAGTAATAAGCTGTGAAGAATCCCGTGGTCTGAAATGCAACCTTGAGCCTCTAATTCCTAGGAAATTATTTATGTTGTTATGGTTATTGCTGCTGAACCATTAACACCTGGAAGACTTAAAAAAACTTGGCTTTTAATTTCTCTTTTCCATTTTCAGCATGTGAAGTCTCTGATTCTGACATGAATCGTGGCTTTTTGCTATCTAGCTCTTCCCTGAGGTCTGCACGGCTAGCACTCAACCAGAGATGCTATGAAGAGCAGAGGCATTGATACAAGGAAGCAATAAGGTACTCGTGTGATTCTTTCTCCACAGAGCTCTCAAAATCTAATGAGAAAAGCTTTTTTTGGAATATTCCTCCCAGAATTTTAAACAATCTGGAGGAGACAAACTTTTCATCAGAATCTGTACATAAAAAAAAGTTTGATTGCTACTAGTTTTGCTTTTTTTTCCCCAGTGAATCAATGAAAATCACACTTCTATTTTATGTTACAAAATAATTGTGCTTTTTAGTGCCCTGTGTCTCTCAGCACTTTTTTTTTTTCTTTTTTGTGGCCATGTTCTTCAGCATATATGAGCCTATTCAAATGTCTAGGAATCTTGGTAGCTCACTCCTTCAGTGCAGACAGAGCTATGTCCCTGATTGCATACTTCCCACACCCAAAAAAAGTCTCTGGAAAGGAGTTAGTCCTTTCCTTGAGGTCTGATAACAGCCAGTCAGAGATGTACCCTAAACCAGTAAGAAACCTCTTATGCTCTCTTTGTGCTAGTTTAACATACAATGTATAAATCCTACCAATGACCAGTACTAGTTATGATTATAAGTAAAGATATGTGTTAAGGTAATTTTATGCTACAGTACTAGAAATACTCTGCCTAGATATCGCTACAAGGAAATTTAATGCAGTCCTCTACTATTTTGGATGCTCCAGAAATGAGACTGCCTCCCAGAACTTCATAGGCCTCTTGGTTCAGGTACCTGACAGATGAGTAGTTGTGAGGACTCAGCCACAAGTGTTACATGAGAAAGTAATTAATCACAAATTCCATGTAGCGCGTCTGTGAAAAGCCCCACCAGCTATACCTGATCCAGATGGACATGGTGTGGTAAGAGAAGTTCAGCTTCCTGTAACAGTGATGTAGCTGCCCGGCTGCTCTCTGGAGCAAGGAATTAACCATAGCCTAACAAGCACAATGCCCCTTGCCTCCGAGTTGGGTTATGTGGCCTATTAAGGAAACAAGAATGAGTGAACTTGCGAGGCCAGGGACATGTAGAGTCTGGAGGTGGCAACATCAGCTTGAAGTTACTTATAAATTTGAACAGGTCAGAATCCCACTTCTTGCTGTCTCAGTGCATTTTTATTTTTTTTTTAATTTCCTCCCTCAGGGCTGGCTGTCATTACTGCTTAAAATCAGTGGAGAGATTCCCACTGAATTTCAGGGGTAACTGGATTAGTTACTAAGTTGTTGTACTGGAAAGGCATGCAATTAAAAAAGCCATATTGTTCTCGCTGAGTTGGAGCCAAGGATGACCGGTATGATTGCTCAAGTGCAGCTGTGTAGTGTAACTCTGATCTGCCACCACAAAGGCAGTTGGTTGCTTTTCAGATGTGAGTGAAACCTGGCCTAGCCAGAAGCTGCAGTCTGGCAACTTAGACCACCGGGCTCTGCCCAGGCATGGGGAGCTGCAACAAGGAATTTCTTTTAGGAGTCAGAGGTGTAATTTCCAGATGGTAGAGGCTGCTCTGCAGAAGTTAGCTCAGCATAACAACTTCACTGCAGTGGGTGAGACTTCTGGCAGGTATGTGGTTTACCAGGAAGAGTCTTCAGCTGGAAAACAGTTCTTAGGTGCTTTACACTATATGGAAAGCATACAAAAAGGTGGTTTTATTAGTGGTTTTTGTATAGTGTTTATTTCCTTGTTTGAACACACCCTAGCAATTTTAAAATACTTTTCTGAAGTAATTATCTATTTCCTACAAATCTTATCACTATGAAGGGATGCCCCTGCACTGTTTATCTAGCTCCAACCCTAAGCCTCACCCTCCCGAACAGTGAGGTATGCACATGCCCTTATTGTGGTGAGTCTTCCCAAGAGCTCCCATGGTAATAGTTGCTTCCATAATGCTATGCATATGTTTTGAGGGCTCAGGAAAGACAGGGAAATTACAATCACGTGAGCTGAAAGCTTTTGAGAAAGTGAAGACTGTCAGTGTTTCCATAATTAAAGATATGCTGTGTAAACCGACCCTGTCTCTCCCTTTCCCCGTACCCAAGCTGAATGAAACGTGAAGCAATGCATTAAGCCTGGGAACTAAGTTAAGGTTATAAAAGCGATTGCATTTGATGATGTCCTTCTTGATGACATGGATAAAACACGTCCAAAACAGCGCCTGGGGAGGGACAGGACTTTTGGGGAGGTCATGAACGGCGCAATAAGCGGAGCCAGTCGCCGCGGCAAACGTACGATCGCCGCCGCCAGGCTGGGCAGCCCCTTCCCCCCGCCCGGGGCCCGCAGGGGCCGCGGCCGCCGCCGCGCTCCGCTCCCGCCGGTGGAGGCGAGGCCGGGGTTCGCCTGGTTTCACCACCGGCCCTTCTGCCCATCGCCGCTCCCGAGCAGCGTCCCGAGGGCGGGGCGGGCGGCGGGGCGCACCCCGCGGCGCCGCTTCCTCCAGGAGCGCCCGCGGAGGCCGGGAAACTTTCGGAGGGAGCCACTTCCTCGGCCGGCCGGGGTGGGGGGGATGTCAGATGCCAGGAGGGAGGGGGGTAAGGGGGGGAAAGCGCCAGCCGCAGTCCCCGCGCCCGCTGCAAGACGGCCATTTAAGCCCTGGGCGAGGGGCCGGTGGTGGAGGGAGGTGCGCGGCCGTCCCTGCCCGCGGCCGGCTGTTCCGCTCGCCCCCTCACTCCGCCCCGCGCAGGGCTTCCCCCGCGGCGGCGGCTCCAGCCGCCCGCCTTTCCAGTCAGGGAGCGCTAGAGGGAGCGGCGGGAGGGTGAGGTGCCGCCGCCGCCTGTGAGGGCGGTGAAGGGGTGGGACGCCGGGCGGTGCGGGGCGCGCAGCCCGGCCATGTCTCCGGGGGAGGCGGCGTCGGGTTGAGCGGCCGTGCGCGTAGCGGGGAGCGCTCTCCGCCACCATGAGGCGGCTGCTGCTGCCCCTACCCCTGCCCTGCCTCCTCCTGCTGCTGCCGCCGCCGCTGCTGCTGCTGCTGCTGCCGGCCGAGGTGAGACCGCGGCGCGGGGGACGGGGCAGGGCGGGGGGTCCGCCGCACCTGCCCCCGCCGGGAGCTGCCCTGGCGGCGGTGCCCGCCGCTCCGCGGCGCAGGTGTGCGGCTGGGGCTCGGGCTTTGTCCTGCGGCGGGTCTGCCGGTGCCGCCTGCGGAGGCCTGGGGGGGCCCGCGGCGTGGGCCGGCGGAGGCGGCGCTCACCTGGGGCGGCCGCCGGCTGGATCCCCCGGACCTCGGCCTCCCCGGCGCTCTCGCCCGCCCCTTGGGGTTCTGAGCCTCGCCCGGCTGCGTCCCGGGGGGCGACCGCTGGCCGGCACCGGCAGGGATGTAGTGGGAGCGTGACCCTGTGGCACAGCCGCACGGCTTCTTTCGGGGCTGAGGCAGCCCCGGTTGTTTACCTCGCTAAAAGGCACCTTAGGTAGACCACGGACGGCTCCGGTCCCCCCACTGAGTGTTGTACCCTGCCCTGGTCGTGTCGCTGCTGGTTAATTAGTAATACGTTATTTGCACATTGCCCGTGCTGGTGGTGCGCATCGCCCACTGGGTTACAGCCTTCGGGGGCGGTGTGGGGTTTTCACGGGAAAATCGTGCGTGGTGCAGAGAGTGGACCTGGTGGTGCAGGGCCGCGGGTCAGCGGGAGGCCTCTGCCGGCACACTCTTGTTTCACGTCTCCCTCGGTGCCTGAGCGTGTTGCAGAATGTTCTTCCAAGAATACCTTTCAGTGATGTAAATCAAAATCATTTGCCAGGTGACCTACTCATTGCATGTTGGCATAGACTTTCACCCCATGCATCTCTCAGCTGATAGCTTCCTAGCGTTCCCATAGGAACTCTTCATGACTGCTGTGAACTCTAATGTTGTGGGGCTTGCTGAACTTTTGCTTCCAGACATGCCTGTTTGGCTTCTCTGCATCAACAGTTTCTGCTACAGAAGCATGAACGTGTGTTGGTACGGAACAAGGTGCTCAGTAATCTGTGGTGATAGTTCTGCTTGGCCTATGTGTCAGTCCCACCCTGAGAGCTGCAGAGCAGAACTATGCTATTGCTGTAGGTTTTTAACTGTTTTTTTTCATTTTTTATCTTACATTGGCACCAGCTCGTGATTACAGCTAATGGCTATTGTAAATCTTTGTTTCTTCTTCCTTTTGTGTCTCATTCAGTTTGGGGTACCTTGCAGTGTTTTGTTGTTCCATCTATGTTTGCTGTTGTAGCAAGCCTAGATTTAAAAATCTCCACTGAGTAAGAGCTAAGACTGAACCAGGAATCGAAGTACTCCAGCATTTTGGAAAAGCTCAGGGCAGGACTGGATTGTCCTTGGGTGTAGCCTTGCAGGCTTACCCAGGCACAGGAGCCTTCTGTGGACATGTGGGTTGCATTGACCTCTATTCCTTGAAGCAGGGAGCCTTTGTGTGAGGATCTGCCAGCCACGACCTCTGTTGTTTGTAGTTTTTCTTCTCAAGTGGTGTATGAAATCTTGTGATGTAATGATCTGCTTGTCCTCTAAGCCTGGCTCTTAACTGGTGTCTAGTATGATAAATCATAATTAAAAAAATAGGACCCTTTCCTCAATTACATGTAGTTACATTTATATATTCATCATCTTGGGGCCCGACCCCTGTGGGATGCTCAAGTAGGTCCTGTCATCCCCTGATAGTATTAGAGCTCCCATCAACGTGTTACAGGACACAGGTCAGGTCTGCATATTTTGGTGTGGCTCACAATTTTAGGTGGGGGCTCCCCGACTCAAGGTGTCATGGTCTGAAAATTCAGAAGACTACAGTTTTTGACAGCCTCAGTTGTGACTTCAGGTGTCCTGGTGAACGCGAAGGCTGGTGCAAGGACGTCTCTGTTCACCAGACAACTGGTGACGGTCAGTGCCTTGTGGAGTTTTGAACACTAGGAGCATTTGTGTGATCTGTGGAGAGAGATGGGGAAAAGGCCCCTTAGGAGCTTTTTCCTTAGAGGAATAGGATATAAACCAAGGCCTTGCTGATGGTATGATTCTGCAAATCGTTTATCATTTGAAATCGCTACGTTTCAGTGTAGCCACTTGTGGCAGGTATGGGGGATAACTCATGCGAGAAAAGTGTGTTATGTTTATATAGCCCATTAATGCCAACAATATGTAGATGTAGAATATGTAGAATAAAGCCTTGGGGGAATGCTTTATTGGAGGGAATGCTTGCTCTAAGCACAATACTCTTGTTGCCTGTTCCAAGTAGCGTTCACATGGTCTTGCCCTCTAAAAATCAGGACGGTCTCTTAACGGGGAACAATTTTGCTCTTTGTGGTGGATTCTTTGCATAGGTTAAGGCAGATGTTGGGGTTGTCCAGTGTTGTTCATGGTGTGGCATGTGTGCAGGTACAGGGACGTGGCCTGAGATTACCTGGTGAGGTATTTAGCTGGTGTAAAAAGATGACAGCAGCTGGCAAAACTGTCAAGCATGTGGCATGAGCTGGACATCATGCATTGCTGGTAAGAACTGTTGTCCCTTGCCTACAGTCTCCCTGCTGGCCCACGAGAGGAAGGGCAGCGAGTCTTGTGGAAGTCGCTCTTGGCTGGATCTGGCCTCCGTGTTGCGTTTTTAGATGACTCTGGGGTTGGTAAGGGGACAGTGCTCTTAACACAGGCAGCATTGTTGGCCCAAACACACGCAAGGGCTGGGAAGCATCCCGAGCTGTGGAACAGCTGTGTCATGGCAGCTCCTGGGTGGTGTGACAGGCATATGATCATTCTGTGGCATCTTTTACTCAAGGATAAGCATCTTCCCTATTTTTAATGAATTACAACATAGTGGGCAAGATTCGAGTTGTTAAAAAACAAACCTTGCTCTGTTTTTTTTCATGGGAGTTAGTGACTTGAGAAGGATCATGTTAGTGATACGACAACATAACATCTACTACTCAAGAGCAATGGACTTTAAGCTCCAGTGTTTGTGTGCTTGTTTTGGTGCTTAGAGTTATAAATGCCTTTTATGTGGACCTAATAGCTTGTTTTTACGGCTTATTCTGTGCACAGAACTACCAATACTGTGTGAGTTGATTATATAGGATTATGACTTAATTACTGATCTGGATTTCCAACTGAGGAGTTTAAATGAAGCACCATCATATCTGAAATGCAGGCCTGCCATGTGTGTATATTGTATGTTACTTAATTTCTGCTATATATAGGTCATTGTTAATCATCCTTGTTGATTCTTCTCTTGTATGGTACTCTAAATTTTAGTTTGTGAAATTATTCTGGGTAATCTTCAGCACATGAAAGAAAAAAGTTGAAGTACTATTTAACAAAAATAGTTTGAGAATACTTTGTGACATAGGTCTACATAGAGCTTTCAAAAAGAATAAAGCTTGAGAATCATGAGGCTCCCTTGCTGCTTCTGTAAATACAATTCTGGGATAAAACCTTTAATGAACACCGTTAGAAACACAGGTATGGGCATCGCTGATCTGGAGACCTGAGCAGGCCTGGACTTATGCAGCATAGACCAGAAAGGGAAGTTGCATCTGTGAACTGAGTTTGCTTGTGTCAGAGAAGCTTAGAAATAGAATTCTCTACTGTCAGGACAAGTTATATTTCTGTGATGACTGACAGCTAATGCTGAAATGCAAAGGCAGTTATTTTTGTTTAAAACTGCAACACAGGTTAATTTCACCTGCTTCTTTATGTTCATTGTAAGAACCCACAACACAAACATCATCCGCCATACTCAGTAGATGCTGTGTTTTCGATGTGGCATGGATGTGCGTAGCAGTTCCTTACCTGCATAGGCTGACTGCACACTGCAGCACTCTCAGATGGTTTCCAGTACTTTGTTTTCAGTCTCCAGCCAGCAACACACAACAAAATATCTTCTGCTGCATGTTTGAGATCAGAATTCAAGCCCACAGTGGAAACGTTGTCTGTGCAAACTGCCACGCTATTATTAGTACTTCCTCAATTATGTGAGCTACATGCAAGTCTTTGTTGAGGATTTTCATGGCATGTAAATTTTTTGGTTGGAGTTTCTAAATATGAGAGAAATTGCTACTGTTCTGAAATCTTCAGTTGTTTATTGTGTAGGGCATAATCCATATAATTTTAATTTATGCATTTCTTCCTATTAGAATTACAGTGTTATCATAGGGTGAGCATTTCAGTGATGATAGAGAATGGTTGGGGACTGGGAATTTGACGTTTGTAGGTATGAAGCCTGTCTTACGTTGTTTATTTGGGTTTTTTGCTTGCTTGCTTGAAAGAAGATTCCCAATATGAGCAAAGGAGAGAAAAGCTATTAAAACAGTCGATGGCTGCACATCTGCTTGTTAACCTGATGCAACTGCTTTTAGTTAGACTTCAAAATTCAAATGTAGATAGTACCTTGAACATCCATGAAAGGTTGCTGGAAGTGTATGAGGAGCTAGTTGAATTTTCTGTAGCAGAGAGAGCCTACTGCTATATAGGAATGGAAGAATGAAAGAGAACCTTGCCTTAAATGGAACCATCAGTAGCAAATTAACTTTCAGCAGATGACGACTGCACAGGGGAGGACTTCAGCTGTGGGGGAAAAAGACAACTAAGTGTAGGTGAGCATGTGCTAATATGAAATGTTAGAAAGCAACATGAGGGGGGAAAGAGTGATCAGGTGTGTGCAGGAAAGGAAGAATAAAACAGATGCACTGCTCTGGAAGGCTGCACCAAGGCTTTTCTCTAAGTGCTTTCCAGCTGTTCCAAATGTATCTGAACATAAACAGGCCTCCTGGGGCTATTAATCCAAAATTCCAGGAGAAAATCCAAGATTAAATGGGAAAGGTATTTCTGTAATCCAGCAAAGAATGGACATGTACATATGGTCCAACCAGAGCTGGATCGATAAACTTGTGGCCTCATTTAGTTACCTTGTATGCCGTTCCTGGGCATTCAGTGGGAAAGACAGGGCAACACAGAGTAATGTCCGTATCTTTCCATAAATGTTGTTGGTATTTGACACATCACTGAATGTAGTTAAGGTTACTTTCCTACCATCACCAAGAAATTGGAAGAATCCCTTGGTATTAGAAACCACACAGTCCAACTATCACTCTTTTCCCCTCTGATTTTTCTGAGACACCTAGGGCCACACATGAAAGCCTCTTTCTCCACCTGTAGAAATGTAATCGGAAGAAAGGAAACTGTGCCTTTAACTGCGTCTCAGAATAGAGGAAACTGCACCTACAGCAACAAGCAGAGGAAGGAATGATGTTGGTGTCTGCTGTGGTACCAGACCTATGGAGTCTCTAACTGATCTTGGCTTTATGTGGTGCTTCAAACCCTGCTAGTATGTGTGGGGAGGAGGGCTAAGCCCTGTGTTTGATGCGAGTCCCATTTCGGGGAGGAGAAGAGACTACTGGAAGGATTACCTTTAAGCTCTCCTAGCCAATGCCTAGAAATCCATTTCTCTCCAGTGCTGCACATCTGCTTGCCCTTGGTTGCCTTTTCCCATTCTTCTTGTACCTCCCATTTGTTTGGTATGGTTCTGACTTTTCTCACTGTTTTGTACAGTTCTAGCAAAACTAAATGAGTAAAAGAAGTTGGCAAGTGCCTCATTCATGCAGTTTTTGTTGTATACTGGGGTTCCACTTTAGGCTTTAGAATGTGGGGTTTTTTTAGATGTTGGGTTGGATGTTCTGTTTATTGGAAAAACTTCATGGTTTTTTTGGTTGATTGGTTTGGCTTTGTGGTGTGCAGGAGAGTGCCATCTACGTACCGTAGTATTGTTTTTTTACTGTGCACCATATGGGCCAGGGATTGAGCATAAGGAATAATCTGTGTGGACTTCACCCCTATTTCCCCCCATTGAAGGTAAGAAATTTCTGCTTCTGAGACTACAAAATCATCAAGTAAAGACTTGAACATCAGGTCCAGAGCTTTACTGTAAATTACAGTCTGTCTCTTGTAGCCTGGTAAGCAGATGCAGTCTCTTAGTGTATCTGTGTTGGGGGCTGTGGGTGTTTGAGAAAGGGTGAGGGTGACATCTGGTCCTGGCTCTGTGAGTGTCTCTTCTGCACCCGAAGGTGCTGGAGCCCTCTCTCCTGTCACAGCCCAGGTGAGAGGAGGGACTTCAGTGCCTGGGAGCTTTTCCTTGTTAGGATTTTATAGTTTGTATCTAAAACACAGCTGGCTGTGTGATTAGGTGCATTCTCAAATTAATCCCTTACTTCCTTTTGGCAATATTTTGATAGGGTTTTCTTTTGCCTGCCAGCTTGCAAGGCATTGGGTTGAACCTAGCCTGAATGGGATTGTTCCCTAAAGAGGGGTTATTTGTGCAAGCCAGCTTTGTAGAAGACCAGCCTGTCCCTGGTCGTTGGGGGATTGTAGCCTGGCATGTTCTGATGGGTTTAAATGCATGTTTAAAAGCCTCTGCTTTTACTAGTTCAGTAGGACTTTTTTTTTTTTAAAGAGTGTATCAAGACGAATCATTCATGGTTTTAGGACATCTTGGTGGCTGGGTGGTAAGACACTTAGCCAAGGTTATGAGGTTATGCATCTTGCTCTGTTTGCTGTTTATCTCTGCAGTGGGAGATGGCTGTGGAGGGTGTTTTCTCATAGGAATGTGGTGACTTGTTTCTGCATTCCCTGTTGTGGTGGAGCTTAGACTGCGCTTTCTCTCGTTTCCTCCTGTGTACTTGGATTCTGTTAAGTTAGAGCACTTTAAATAACCTTTCATGTTTATTTTCTTATATATACACATGAACAGGTCACTGCTGGCAAGTCTATTTCTACATATCTGCTTTTAAGTCCTCGTTTTCGGATTATGATTTCTACCAACAGTCCCTGGAAATAAGGAAGGAGCCATGCAAAGGGCAGGTGGATGCCCAGCCAGAGGGTCAGCTTGGCAGCACTATATTGCCTCACAAGACAGGAGGATGCTACAAAGGATGGGGCATCAGACTGTAGCCAGGGAAAGGTGCCGCTTCATTTTGGGGCAGGCCAGCCTACATATGCAGCAAAGCAAGGAACTGTCTGTGATATTACAGACTGTGAAAGCTTCCTGCTGCCTCCCTCTAGTGCTTGTTGTGCCTGCAATGTCAACAGTCCCTGCAGATAAATGGAGGTTGCTTCTTTTTGCTGCCTGTCCTCTGCAGGGTTTCCTCATGCCCAAAGTGCCTCAGCCAACTGATTCCCAGAGCATTCCCTTGAAACTTTGAACTGAATTTTGCCAGAGATGCGTGATACAGAGGGGCAATGGGGAAAATTGTGAGAGTTCATTTAGTTAGCTCCATCTGGCCACAGTCTGTATTAGCTCAAGAACAGATTACTTGTTAGTTTCCGTCTGAATCCACAGTAAGAGAGATCACATCTTTGTCTTTATTTGCCTAAAATTGCTGTTCTGCTTGTATTTGTGCAAGGTGGACTATGTGTTTTTGAAGTGGAAATAGCAGGGAGTATGCTAGAATGGTAATAGTGTCCAGCTGAAATTAGAAGAGGCTTCCACCACTAGCAACATCTGAAACAATAGCCCTAATTGGAAAGGGGACCAGTTTTCTGTGCTGGCAGGGATTTGGGGAAAATGACCTCTCTCTGAGACCAAAATGTAGCTTTGGCTGAGAAGAAGGGCTTCCGCTGTTACCCTCTGGAATGCAGGTGAGAGAAACGCATGTTAGTAGTTTCACTGTACCAGAAAGTAGCAGCATAGAACCATCAAAAGAGATTGACTCAGCCTTGCCAGTGGTTTTATTACAATATTAGGCATGCCATGGTTTCAGTGTACTTTTTAAACATTAAAACGTGACTTGTTATGAAAACCAGTGTGAAGGGAAAATATGGGTGCCTGTGGCTGGCATCAAATTTACATATGCAAAATTGTGTTAATAAGGGAGTTTAGGGTTTTTCTCCTTTCGTGATCATGCTCAGTTGTTTTCTCTGATTCTGCAGGGACTTTTAATACTTACGAATGCCTCAAACCGAGGGGGAAATAGAATGAATAGTGATAAGTTGGTAGGGTCCTTTTAGGTCATCAAATTTTGTTTCCTTTAATTATTTTTCTCCAGTGAAAGCAGTTATGGGATTCTTATGTCTTCCTGATGCTTTACATATTATAATCACCCATTTATAACCAAATTTGGATTTGAGAATTGACAGCTCATGGCTTCCCTCCTACATGAATTATGCTTTCTAAATTCTAGTGTTCTTTCAGTGTCATTGCAGGAACAGCCACTTCTTCTAATAGTAGGCTTGGAGTTCAATACTAATAAAAATGTGGTTTTTCTGGCCAATTCCGATGCCATTTATTTGCAAACTAGGCTGGACCTGGTTAACTGAGGTCTTTGATGGTTTCACCTTCTATGGATTTATACTTTTTTTTTTAAAGGAGAAATACAAGAAGTGTAGCCACAGTTTCCTTTCCACAGTCTTTGTAAATGTGTATCTTCCACAAAACAGTAAAAAACCCAAAGAGGGAAAAAAAAGCCAACCCCCCAAAAAAAACCTCACTCGTTGGGGAAGTTCATTATCTTTGGTTAAGTTTGCATAATTCTTTGAGGGGAATTCACCTCTAGAGTCTGGTTCCGTGCAGCTGGGCACCAGGGAAAAAGAAGCAGCCCAGCTTTGAGGTCAGGATCTGGCCTTTTTAGCTGGCATACTGTGGATGCCACAGACATAAGCCTGGTATTTTAAACTCAGAGTCTCTGGTAGATGTTGTATCTGACAGCTGAAGAAAGGAGACTGACATACTCTCACATGGGATAAAGGGGCAGCATTAACACCTGCAGAATGGAAATAATTTATTTTTCTCTTTTCAGCATCTCTCTGCAGTTAAAAATCCTATTTCTGGAAATATTTTCAGAGGTGGAAGAGAAAAAAGAGAGAAGATTTTTGTGAAAGTTTGTTTTTCACTTAAAAAAGTGACTAATAGACTAGCCAGTTACTCTTTCTGATGAACCTTGTATTAGTTTTAAGACTCTTCTTACAACTAACTGAAAAATGCACTTTATTGGTACTATTAAATTGAACGTGTTCACTTGAATGATCAATGATAAATTAAGTGTATTGCCACATCCGTGTTAAAATAATTGAAACTATAAGTACATGCAGGCATTAGTAGATATTGGTATTGTGAATGTGTTAACTGAAATCCAGTTTTAAGACACAATTATGGGAAAGGACAAGGCCGTAAGGTCTGGAATTAGATCAGTTAGCCCTTTGTCCTTTAATCTCCATAACAATGCAGGTAATTGTATGTATATAATAAATCACAACAATACTCTCCTTTGTCCCTGTTAAAGGAAAGAAAACTTTCATTTGTCTGTAACTTATCAAGGACTTGAATTTGGAGATGTTAAAATTTCTAGGAGATAGTTACAAATAAAAAAGGTAGCCAGATAACAGAAGCAAATTTAAAAAAAAATATTTCTTTTGTGTGTTGAATCCATTTGGAAACAGGCATCTTTTCCAGCTTAACAGTTACAGATTAAATATTGTTATAAAGTGTTCAGCTGTTTCTTCATATGACTTTTAACAGTCGGTATCTTCCAGCACCATGTCAGTGCATTTTTATCTTGTCTCTTTCTCCAGCTGTAATTATTTTTCATTATTGCTGAAAGGTAGCTGATCTAAAATATAAATGTCTTAACACAATGTATTTTTTAATGTGGATTTGAGACTATGCAATGAAAGTGTAATTGCTTCAATGCTTTTACTGTGTGCCTGATTCCTCTGTGACATAATTTCTGATGTCTGCTATACACTCGTAGTAAAAGATCCACATGAAAGAAGCTAATAATTAGGTCTCTACATTAATGAAATTGAGAGCTTAAAATGCTTGAAAAAAGCAGCTATATCCTTAACTAACTTCACAATCATATAACCTGCTTTTTTTAAAAAAAAAAAAGTCCCCCCACCCAGGCATTGTATGCTTTTGATTATTAAAGCGTATAATTAGTTTCTTGTACTCTGTCTTAAGCTAACTTACTTTTTCTTTCTTGTCTGCAATATTTTGCAAAGTACTGACACTGCTAGTGAGAGTATATGTACTGAGCTCTAGCCAGCAGCAAATATTTGCAGGTGGATGCAATATCTGGAACAGCCTGAAGCGGTACTCATTTCCCAGTACTACAAGACAGACCTATGGCATGTGGTTTAACTGGTATTTAACTATTGTCTTCTGACTCAGTCTTCATACTTCTAAATGTGTCTGTTCAACTATTTCCTGAGTCAGTGTGTGAAGCGTAACACTGCAGGAGGAGCAAGCAGAAGCCCAAAGCTGCTAATTATTTACTGCAGAGTGTACTCTTCTCCACTCCAGCAATCTCCTGGTAATGGAGCCCAGTTCTTTTTATGGTGGAATTACTTAGAACTTCATCTAAGAGGTGCAAATAAAATAGTTCTCTTCTAAATCTCTGAAAGTTTGAGGAGGCTACAAAAAACCACTTCATTTACTTGCACTGGTTTTTTTTGTGTGGGTTTTTTTTTTGGTTGTTGTTGTTTGGTTTTTTTTTTGTTTGTTTTGACTTGCAGGAAGGGACTGCTGTTTCTCCAGCAGCAGATTCACAGAGCAGCCCCTGCTCCATCCTAGCAAATCCACTGCCTGCTTGCTGTGCTGTTACCAGGCAGAAGGTCATTTCTGATAACTTTCACTGTGCCCCTTAGATTTTCTGTGCAGTACATTTATGGTTTGGCTTGTAAGCAGTGTGTGCAGTGATTCTTCCTATGTCCAAGTTTAAGGCTATTCACGACAACTGACACAGTTGGCTACCTCTTTTCCAGCTTCTCTTCAAAGTAAGAATAATGGTAAGTTGCAATGCCCAACTGTGCCATAGACCAGTTGCCGCAGATGATGCGAGTCCCCTGCACTCCTGTTTCTGCAAATTGGCTAACCTAGTTGCTTCTGCTCTTTTCTGAATTAATTTTTTTTGTTAAAAAAAAAAGGGGGGGGGGTGTGAAAAAGAAAACAGGTATCTCATGTGCAGATGTTTATTCAGAGTCATTGCTACATACAGTATTTGTCACTACTGTCTTCAGATTGCATCAAGGTTCATTCCAGCTATGTTAATCTGAGATCTGCAGTGAAAACTGGTCAGCTGAACATGTTGTCTCCACCTGGAGAAGTGTGTGGGAAAGATAGGAGAAAAGATGCTGCCAAATTTCAGTTCCCTTTTTGAGCAAAGGGTGCTTACTTTTTGCTCTCCTGAAGTCGATGCTTGCTGCTCCATCTTCCAGGGAGTCTGTAGGACTTCTGAAATCCTGCTAGAGTTTTGAAGATTAAGGTAATGACAGAGAAGTTGTAGGACCTGCAGTAGGTTGTGCTGTTAAGATTTGTCTGAGGACACAGGAGTTGCTCACCTGCTGCCCCTCATATCTTGTCTTCACACTTTCCTCCCCCTTGTTGTACCGGTTGTGTTTTGTGACCTGGAGGTTGTAAATGTCATGAGCTGTTGTGCGTTTGTACGTGGCCAGTACTAAGGAACCTTGATGGGGTTAGGACCTCTGGCAATGACTTCAAAAAATAAACCTTTCTCAGTCTCCAGGTGCATGTAGGAAGTCAACACAGTGCCTCACCACATCTGTCTCCACCAGAATTCACTTCTACTCACAAACTGTGTCAAAAATGAGAACTGGAGGGGAAGAAAGCTTCCCTCACAGAACTTCCTGTATTTTCTGAATACAGTATTCCTTTTTGGTCGTGAATGGGTTATAAATCAGACAAAAGCTGGGTTGTGGAGTCTTGCCCCTTTCTTCTGTAAGTGAATTGGTTAATTCTTGGTGGGTTGGTAGATAGGAAAGGCATTCCTTACATCAGGCACAGTTGAGGAAGGGTTTCTTGTGCTGTGAGATAGACAGTCATCTCTAGACACAGGGCAGCCTGTGGTAAATGACTCGAGTGCTTGGGAAGAGGGGTTATGAGTGTGATTGAGGCAATCAAACCCTTGGCAGGCATTTAGTGGGACAGTGAATTTCATCCTGGTTGCTTGGTGTGCCACAGAGCAAGTCTGAGTTGTGAAACAGCTACTAGGAGCAAGTAGGGGCAGCAAGAGGGATCAGGATGGTAGGGAGCAAACTGTACCTCTGACACTATGAAGGGATGGCTTTGCAGATCCTGTTGAGAAATCAGAGCTAAAGGTAACCCTTTATATTGCCCATTATATTGTAATGGTGCAAAATCAGTATGCTAGTAAAATGTCTGCTTTGTAAATGGCTACCAGCAGACTGTTAAAGCTTCAAACTTTGTGTATTGTACATAACTGAAACAAACCCGGTTGTTGCCTTTGATTTCTCAGCTTCTTTTTGCTGAGGAAGAAAACCCACAGTTTGTTTCTGAATGTCCCATAATGCTGGGACTGGTCTTGTGGGCAGTCTGTGGTTTGTATGTATTGGGTGGTGTTTGGAGGACTCTAATTTGAGATGTTCCTATCCCTGCTTCAATGTAATGAAGGGAGCTAAACGAGAACCATGTGTGGGTACAGCTGAGGAGGACGTGGAAAAGCAAGCGAGAGGCTAATTGAGTTTGGGATGTAAGCACTCTTTCATCATGTCCCATCTGTATGAAACCAAAAGCAAAGACAAGTTTCTAAAGAAAAGGAACTAGGTTGTTGGGGGAGGATGTTGGGTAAATGCAGAGTGTACATGAGGCGCAAGACTGGTGCAGCCTACATAAGTTAACAGCATGTATCCACTGTTGAAGCAGTGCCCGAATATGTGCTGTTCCATTACAGCTGAACTGTGTTCATCTCTGAAATAAAACTGACCAGTCCGCCTCCTTCTTTTTAATTAGATCCTGTTGGGATGAGACATCTCTTCCTGAAATGAGAGAAAGGTAAAATTCACACACACCCCCACAGACCTTTGCACACTTGACAGCTGTGATAACATGACACTATCCCCTGTAATTTGGATACTGCTTAAAAGTGATAGAAGGCATTTCTAGTCAGCTAGTGTTGGACTTGCAGGCTCTTGCTACATGAGGTTACCAGCTGTATGCCATTTACAATGAGGTGATGATAATAGGTGCCTGCTGATGGTCAAAACCACAGTCATCCGAGAGCTTCAGGAGGAGTGAGCCTAATTCGTCTACTGCACTACACAGTAGCAAAGTCTCCAGTCTCTATGGTTGCTGCTATTGCGGGCAGGATGTGATAGGTATTTCTGTTTGCTTATATATATATTTCAGGGTATTGCTCAAAGCTTCCTAGCTAAGAATGGGGTTACCTTGCTTGTTGTGAAAGTGCATAGGAAGGCAGTCTCTGTTCTGAAATGTCTGAATATGTGTTATTTTAAGCATGCACATGTGCAAACACAGTGTGTATTTAGGAGACATCTCTAGAGCTGCAAAAATACATCTCTGAAAAACTAGAAAGTGTTGGAATTAAAGCTGCTGATTTGACTTTGATCTGCCCCTTTCTGAAGTTTGGAGGCAGGGCTCAGAGCATGACTTCTCTCCCCCTCAACATGTTTAACTGCCTTTGCTCAGTGCCAGCCCCCTCATCAGAGGGAGCTGTTGGAGAAGCTTCAGCTTGTCCAGATGCATTTTGTGATGAAGATGGAGGATGTCCCTGTGCAGCTCCCCCTATACAGCCATGCCAAGAAGTACATTCCCCTGCTTTGATTTTGGAGCCACTTTCAAGCTGAAGCGAGAGCTTGCCCACATGGGTTGTGGGGGCGTTGCAGCTGAGTGGGTACCTGGTAAGGTGACCTACTGGGTGCCGTGCTAACCTGGATCCTGTCCCATAGGATCAGCTTCCTGGCTTGACCTTGGACTTACCTCATTACTACAGACAGGGCTGGTGATCCTAACCCTGGGCTGAGCCTTTATTGCAGGGCTTGCCATATTTGGGTACCTTGGCAGTGTGCCCCTGGCTGGTAGAGCCTCTACCTCCTGCTGTGCTATCCTGCTCAGCCCCTTGCTCCCCTTTCCTTGCCTTCCTGTGCACAATCCTTGTATGTCTTTTGATTCTTTCACCTAATTTTTCCCTGTCCTTCGTCTCCTTCTCTTCCCATGTAGCATGGTTAGAGTTGCTTACAGAGCATCTTTCAGTACTTGATTTGGCTTAGTTGCTCTTTAAGTAGCTTTATGCTGTGTTTAATATCCTCTGCTCCAGTTCTGCAAAGACTCCAGTAGGCACAAGTCATTTAGGATGTTTTATTTTGATATCCCAAGTGTTTCTGATGTATGTAAATTTTTCCCAGCAATAGCAAAGGCTACCTTAGTGAAGGGAGGACTGAAGAGGTTGGGGGAAGTCCATTTCTACCCAGACCATAAGAAGGAAAAAAGGTCACTGGGGTGTTTAGTAATGAACAAGGAACGTGTTTTCCCTCATCTTAATTTTCTCAATGTTTTACAGCATTTTGGCTGCAATATTTCATAATTAAGTAAATATTTTTAACCAGATGCTGGCATGTAGTCTTAAAAATTTCCTTCCACACTGAAGCACTTGGGTAAGTTAAGAGCAAATGAAAAGGGGTTTTCTGTTAGGAAACCCTGGGCAATGTCACGTTACACCCTGTGCTATTACCATTTAGACTTCTCATTTAACTGGTTGGCCTTGATTTTCAGAGCATCGGTGCCTTTCTGCCTTTCATACAAAACTGCTCTTCCTACTCTTCCCTCTCATATTGCTGCAGACATTCATTCGGAGCCGAGCTCTGTGGTTTTGGACACGCTGTATGTGTGGGCGTCCTCAGTTTTAGCAGTCGCTGTGGCAATGCTCTGGTGAAATCTCCGAGCGCACGTGATGGGCTACCCTGGCAGAGCTGTGCCACAGCGCAGCGTCGCAACCTTTCGTCCCTAAATTCCCCCTTCTTTGGGCCAAATAATCCTGTTATAACTTAAAGTAGGTAAAAGCTCCACCCATTCTGTAAAATCTTTGTTTTCTTAACGCAAGTGTGGATGGTCTTTCTCATGGCCATCTATTTATTTCTAAATCAATACTTAAGTCTCCTCTGTATCTTCATAATTGCAATTTGTCAGTTATTTTGATTGCAAACCCTTCCCTAATAATGGCCCCATCTTTTACACTGTTGCCTGTTATGTATTATTTTAGAAACGCGGCTGGTTTAATATTTTAGCATTTTTATCATTATGAAACTTCAGAACATGATTTTTCTTTTAAAAAGTCTATTTCTAAAATTCAGTCCTCCTCTTTACACATCTCTCTCTCTCCCCCCTTCCTTTTCTGCCCACACCTCAAGTCAAATTTTAGGTATGTGGGTGGAATGGGTTTTAGGAATGTGGGGAAAGTGGATAGTTACATGCAGTGATGATGGGGAGGAATAAATGCCTGTGTAGTGTAGTGACAAAATAGTGCTTTGTTGCAGAACTTGGATTGTAATTGCACATGGTATATGGCATAGCTTCCACCCAAATTTTGTCATGCTTGTCTCAATTTTTGCATATACATGTGACAGAAGAAGTTTTCTTAATTTGTATTTTTTTCGTTTGCTGAGGAAGAGGGTGTTTGAAAGCAAAAATTTCTGTGACCCATATGCCTTGCTTTTCAGTCAGCTCTAATTAAATGTCTTTTTCCTCCCTGATTTTGAGTTGTTTCCCCTTTGTGTGCAGAAGTGAGAACTTACGTGGGAGATCCCCATCATTGTTTTCATGTCATGGTCCTATTTTATGATCTCATAGTTCGCTCTGTGCAGATCTGATATGTTACCAAAGATTGTGATTACAAACATGTTCATTATACAGAAAGAGATTATGGTAGGCTAAATATTAGTTCTGTAAGTCCTTCGGTCAGTATTTCAGAGTAATAGTGAAGATCAATGTACTGAGACCCCTGGGAAAGCTTCTGTTCATAAATGTGGAGAACAAGGCATGAGGGTCTGAAGTAATGCAGCGAACTGATGACATGCAGCTCGGACTTCTGCATTTCAGTGCTGCTGTCTAATTGCAAGAGGACCCTACTCTTGTTTTCTCTTTCTGCCCGAAAGTCATGTTTAATATTAGTCAGCTTTTGTATAACTATAAGGTAATAGGAAACTTTTAGTAGTATTAGCCAGTTCAAGTATATTTGTGTATGTGTTTCTATCTGTATGACTGTATATACCCCCATACGTGTGTGTATATATATTTGCGAATGTAGAACAGGAGAGAAGAAATCAGCCTTTAGTGAGAAATAATTTATTTTTGTATTTAGTTTTATTTGTTTAGTATCCAGTATTGTTTGAAAGAGGCTGAAGGAAAAGGAACTGTGCGTTGAGATAAGCAGTAGGAGAATTAAAAAAAGACAGACATGTGCTTGGCTTAAATGATGTCCAGACTTACTGTGATATTTTCCAGGCACTGGTATTTTCCCTTTTTATTAAGATTATAAACAGTTGATTCTTGTTGAGTCTACAAAATAACAAAAAGGAACAATATTAATACATTTAACTGTTCCTGAAATATGCATTTGAGTGCATTGTTTTACATGTCCTTTGTGTTTAAAGAGGAGCCTTGTTATAGCAAGTTTTAACTTCTATGACTGATTAAGGAACCATTAGCTTGAGAAATAACCGTGTGATTAATTGCAGGGGAAAAAAAATTGGTGAATCAAATAAAGTAGTACTTGAATGCTTTCACCTGAGGCACTTACAAGGAATTTCATCAACAGAATGTGCCAGTGTTGTTTCACTGTCTTCTACTTCTGTTAAATTGATTTGGGCAGGATGTCATTTCACAGGCATTTTGTGTACCCACATCTCTGCAACTGTTGGAAAAATCAAGGGCTTCTTCCTGCCCCAGCATCACTAGTGTTGATGTGGCTGCCTGGTGAACAGGGCTGGGCAACTGGTGGGGACATTGTAGTGGTGTATATTTGCAAGTGTGGGTTTGACATGGGCGTTTATGAGCTCAGCAGTCCCTTGCTAGGCTGGCATGTATCCGGTCCAGATCCTTTTCGGGTGTCAAGTTGACGCGTTGCAAACATGTCTGGATGTGGGGATGGAAAGATGGGATGAGTTGCCTGGGGTTGAGCACCAGCATTGCAGGTTTTCCTTGCCAAAGCGGAGCTTGGTAGCTCACTTTCCATCCAGCCCATCTGTGGGGCATTTGGATTTTTTAATACCCAGGTACTGCTTGTTTGGGTCCCAGGGGCTACGGCTGGTTATGTATTGGCTCCTCAAGGTGTCATGTGCATTCAGGCTCCAGGAAGCTGTTCTCTGAAGCTTTTGGTCACTTATCTCTTTGCTTTGTTATCTGGGTGATAGTGCTGTGAACTTCCCACTGCAAGCAAATGGTTCCTGGAGAAAGAGGGAATTAAAAAACCCTTGATGGGTTCTAAGGTTGCAATTGAGAATGTATTTTCCTATGAAAATACAGCCTATGGAAATCTAAGCCAGTCTGCTATGACATGGTAGCAAATGACTTACCTTGTACTGATAGAGCTCCAAGAGGTTGGTGGCGAAGTCTGAATGTCTCCAGATATATAAATAATGTTATATTATCTTATCGTGGTCTAGGCATGTGTTGCCTTCAAATAGGAAAAATACATAATATTGCTTATTTTTAAATCTTTCTTTTCAAAAAGCATGTGCCAAGAAGCAGCATGCTGGGGAATGAGTTCAGTTGTAACTGGAGGGATTTTTTTCTTATTAGCAGAATTGTTTGTGAATGAGCAATGGAGATAGTGACCTACAGGGTTTACAAAATGTGGGAATCTGCCTGTCTAGCCAGCACTATAAATAAATGAGAAAGGGTTTTGAAAGATTTTTGTCAGCTCGATATACATTGTTTTGTTTCAGCAAGTCTCCTTTGCTCACAAACTCCATTCTGTATGTGGTGCTATTTATAAACTGTAGGGTGAAGGAAGAGTCTCTGGGAGAGGGTGATTCACAGACGCAAAAAAGGGCCATAAACAATGTTAACACTGTGGCATAGTCTGATAAAATCAGAAACTTGGACAAAGAGTGCAACACTATTCCTCTCTGGGGCTGTTGTGCGGCAGCTTTTTCTCCCTTTCTGCTGACCTTCTCTGACTTGCCAAAAATGCCGTCTAGTTTTGTTTTCACAGGAGCCCAACACTGAGTTGCCCACGGTTAACTTAAGAGCAGCGCTATGGCTTGGTCTTCTGCAGGGAGACTCTCATGCCTGATCCATCTAAAGAGTGCGTATCACTGCTAGTTTCGTGCAGTGCGGCAGGGGAATGTCAAAGGGCTTCCTGGTAGCTCAGTGGCTCTCTCATCTGCACCATGGCCAGGCGTGGCTGCAGAGAGCTTGTGTTCACAGCCAAAGGTGGATTAATGTTTGTACCACAGGCTGCGAGTTGGGGTGACAAGCTATGGATATGTGTTCCCTCCTGCTGTTCCTTTTGTGGGCTCTGGCAGAGGAAGTGGGATGGAGGATTTGGCAAAATCTCCTGGAGCTTGCCTGTGACTACGCTGAGGGACAGAGGGCAGAGCAGACAGGAGCTGTTTTAGTATACTGAAGCAGTATTTTGAGCGTATGTCCTTCCTGTATAGGTAGAGGTAGCTTAGTTACCTCCAGGAATAATATACGTGCTTCCTCCTGCGAAATGAAACACTGAAAAAGTCCAGGATTATTTACTGAAAGAGGAGAAAGCAGAAGGATTATGAAGGGGAAGGACATAATCATTACTATGTCTATACGCTGGTACTTGGAGATGTTATTTTAGCTGAGCTTTGAGGCACAGCGTACGCCTTATGCGTGTATATTGTCTTCAAGGCCATTACAGTCTGGAAAGGAAGTGATTTGTCAAGTTTACCCAAGAACTACATTGCAGAGCTCATCCTAAAACTGAGGAATTATAAGCAGGCTAGCATATCTGCAGAACCGTGGTATGTCCCAGTGTGTCCAGAAAACAGTAATTCAGTGAGCTACGCAGGAGAAGAGAATGTGGAGAGATGAAGGAAAAGACTGTGGCACAGGAATTAAAGATTAAAGTTGCCTGTGCTGGTGGGTGGGGATCCCAAAGTGCTTCCTGCTCAGAAGCCTGTTAGAACAAAATCAGAAATATACTTTTGAGCATTCAGTCCCCAATGGAGCTGAAAAGCACACGGAGTTTAAAAAAAAAAAAGGCGAGCCCAACCACATAAAAATACACAGACAAAAGTGTGCACCCTTCATAGGCAGGAAAATCCTATCTTTTGCTTTCTCCTATTATGGGAGGGGTCATTGTTTCTTTTTCAGTAAAAGAATCCTTTTTTTAAAATGTCTGTGGGAAAGGAGAATAGCCTGAATTGAGTCTTTGAGATGATGTATTACAGAGAGTCACAGAAAATGTACTATGCAAATGACTATCTGCCTTATTAGATGCCTCAATAGAGTTCATTGTCTCAATATTGCTATTATTGGAGATGGATGGACTCTACATGATTTTACCATCAAGCTGAAAAACTTCAGTGTTGCAGTCTCATTGCTAGGGTAATAACAGCACACTGACTTAAAGTAGAGAATTGAATTAAGGGAAGTGAAAGGTCCATTGCTTTGTCCATTTTAGTTTGGCTTTTGTAGACTGCATCATTTTAGGGGTCACAACAGGGGGGTTTGTGCTTTGTGTTCTTGGTTTTGTTCATCTTTCACTGCTAATAGAAAGAAAGCCCTTTTACAGGGAGAAATTCTCTAGCACCTGCTGTGATTTTGCTTGATTGCAGTTGTAGGGATGTCGGCGTTGTTGGACAGTGGCAATGCTGGCATATTTCTTGGGTGGGTGCTGATCCTGTACAGTGGGTGCTGACCCTGTGCCAGCTTGGCCTCCTTGTGGAGGAGGAGCACCTACTCCTTTTCTCCCTGATGTCAGGAGCTCATCATAGTATTGCTCCTTTCCTCCTTTGGCTGGCGTCTTACCTATGGCACTGCTAACAGAGTCTCCCCTGACTTGTCACAGGAGCCTCACATACTGCCTAGGGCAAAATCTAAACCCTGAAAGCTGCTGAAGTCAAAATCTATCTAATGTCGAAGTCTAGGCATTGGCATAGTCTCCCTTAAACCTGCTTTGGATGTAGTGGGTTGCATTACAAACAAACAAGAATACTTTCATAGGTCAGGTGCTTGAAATTACAGTGAACTGGTGTTTTGTGGTGTGTGTAGAGTTCTTTGTGTAGGGGTTTTCTTGTAATCCAGCTTCTCAAGCAGATGTGGCGGGAACTTTGGCTATGAAGTTGTTAGAATGGATGGTCAGTGATACCTAATTTTTTTAGGTTTTATTTTTTTCTGGGCATCATTTGATGTATTGTGTCTGCCTACCTTACAGAATGGGAATTTTCAGGTAAAACTTTGGCTCAGGGACTGTGTTTGCTGTCTCTGTGGCCCCATGGCAATAGCAGGGATCCATCATTGAGTTTTCAGCTAGGGTTGGGCAATACCGCTGTTGTCCATGGAAAGACATATCTCTCCCAAGCAATTTTTCTTCTTCTAAAGCTACCATTTGCTTCATTTTTTTCTCAGTGGGGAGGGGGAAACAATCCCATTTCTGTCTCTATTTTATTGAATGGTTAATATGTGTAAAAGTTAATGAGTAACTAGAAGCAGCACAGGCAAATCAGAAAACAGTAACATTACTCAGTGTTTGCTTTCCTTCCTTGACTTTTCAGTTGCTGAGGGGATGGGGAGGGATTATTACTCATTAAACAAAAAAGTTCTCGACAGCCACCAGCATTTCCCCCCAATTAACCAACTGCTCCCCCTTAGTCCTTGGAAGTAGCACCTGTCATGCAGTACTCTCTAATGTGAATTAATAACCAGGAATTGCAATGGGTACACACCCAGTGAGCCACACAGTAGCTCTCAGCATATGAAACATACAGAAATAAGATTATTCTGAATTTGGAGGCTTTGTTTTGTGTGCTTCATTCTTCTCCTAATTCTACAACCTCTCCGCATGTCACCTAACACTTATTTCCAAGGACAGCCCAGCTGACCTCATGGCAGTCAACCCTGATGTAAATGAAGGTGAGAAGCCACTTGGCTGAAGTAATCACAGTTCTGTGATGTGAACTTAGGCACTGCCCTGTCCTTTCCTGTCCCCTCACTGGTGCTAATGGTGGGGCTAGTGGCTCTTACCTTTCCTCCTTCGTTTCACCAGAGCTGCATGCATGCACTGAGCTCTGCAGTTGTAAAGCTGGCTAAATCTGCTCCTTAGTTTCCTTAAATATTAAGGAAACCTTAAATGTTAAGATAATGTCTTCCTTACAAATCTTTATGGAGAAAAACCTAAACTGCAGAGTAAGGCATACTCTGCTCTTACTGTGTGATTCATCTTGGGGTATGTGTTCTGGCTTTCAGTATTTCAGTGTTGCTTATGAATGTTTAGTAAATTTTCCTTCCTTTCAGATATATGCATATACACTTGGAAGTTCTTCTCTATTTCACTTTTTCACTTCAGTTTTCCACCCCGCTCGAGAGGTTAGTTTAATGCAAGTGTGTGTGTAGAAAAAGAAATGAAAGTATTGGTGACTGTTGTAACCCTTGTCTTCATGTTTTCACAGAAGTTTTGGATCCATCTCAGAACAATTACGGCTTCTAAGGGTTAAAAATTGCCACTTGGTGCAGTCTGGGAATTCTTCTGGAGAAGGTTTAAGCAGTAACTTAGCCTAAATTCCTCTAGCACCTAATCCAGCAGATATTATGAAGTCATAAAGCAGTAGCTCTTCTGATTTTGGTTTTTTTTTAGTGATACTTTTCTACCACTGTGACCACTAACATGATGATTACTCAAAGTTCTTTAAAAAACAAAAATAACCCCAAAACATGTCTGTCCTTCTCCTGGAACTTTTGGAAGCATCGTGGCCAAGTCAGTGTCACGTGTGCTCTGTGTATTCAGTCATGGTGCTTCTGTCAGGCACAAAATGGGGAAGGAAGAAGTACCACAGGAAACAGTAAGATAAGCCTGTAAACCCCAAAGTCTTTGTAGATTATCAGGAATGAACACAGCACCTGAAAATATCCTTAACTGACTAAAATGAGGAAAAAACCCCTAATTAGTAGTGCGACATTTAACCTAAAATTCTATTCATGCTGAGTTCAGTGAATGGAGGGTTAATTAGTATTTTCCCTCTATCGATAGAACTTAAGAAAATGCTGAAAAGATGATTACAGTAGTATGATTTGTTTGGCATGTACAGCAAGAGAAACTCTCCTTCTCTTCTACTGCTCATCAGAAGGGCTCTGTGTACAAGGTAGTGTATTGTTTTGCACTGAGATTTCTGTCTAATCTTTAAATCCATATGTGGCTTTTTGCCTTGCTTGAATATGTTCTGTGATTATACATAATAAGGTTCTATTATATGCAAGAAGCACACTTAATACTGGTTCTGCCATTGCTTTTGTTTTGAACACCATGACTTTTATGCAGCTTCTCTGTTTCTTGTAGGACTTCTTTGTATTTTTTTATTCACTTTATTAAAGCAATAGGGCAAATATTCTCAGTATCTCACTTAAGAAAGCATGTTACGCATTTTTGGCTGTGTACAGTTCAATTACCATTTCATAAAATGGCTCATAAAGCTGTGAAGAGCTCCAGGGTCATTACTTCTCCTGCCCTCTTTTTCTGACTCCCTCATTTGTCTCAGAAGAGCTTTAGTCATTTACAGTGTCCTTCCTCTTAAAAATTTATATTTTATTTTCAGCTGCACCACCTGCCCTGGGTGAAATTTCCTCCCTTTCTAATGGAAGACTGAAGGTCTGGTTGTTGAGGAAGTGAACCCTTACATCTTTGGTTGTTGATGATGGGAAGTGGAATTGTAGCCCAAGACCACTAAGCTCTTCTGACATCTCACTTGCCTGTTTCCTTTCTATGCCAAAGGAAACGAGATTTTTTTGCTGATGCTAGCTTTGCATTTCTCCGTATGAGTTAATTGTTTCTTTTTGCACATCTGGGTTTTCTTTAATTCTTAAGATTTTTCCAATAAATCTTAGCAGCTTTCTTGACTATTTACCAAAGCAGCAGCAGTTTGGAAATGACTTCTAAAACGGGAAAGGGTAAATTATCTCACATTGTCATTCCAATGTTTTAGACCCTCTGTGGGCACCACAAAAGGCAAATTCCTTGCTGAGCCTTTGCTGGACCATGAAGTATTTATGTCTGGTGAATGCTGTAGATTCATCTTTCAAAAATATGTTGTGGGAAATAGAATTAATGTTTTCCTCCTTTGCAAATGCCAACTACCTGAAAGACCCTACTGTATTACCGTAGTTAGGTTGGAAGGACAATAGGGAGGAGCTGGTTTTGCCAGATGTGAGCACAGTTCTCAGCAGAACGGTGCCCTGGTTGCTGTTTCTATGTGTTACTAAAGTGCGGATATATGCAATTTGCATGAAGAGGCAAAATAAAGGGTGCTAAATTTCCTCCTGCTTTCTTCAAGTTCTGCTATTTTGAGCTGATGTATTTGTCTCCTCTGCTAATATTATTATGCAGAGGAAGGAGGACAGTTTATTTAAACACAAGTATTTCATAGCAGTTAATTTGTGTGGTATTTATAGCAATTACTTGAAGAACACATGGTAGCTTTTGTGAATAAAAACTGTACTAAGCTGTGCTAGGGAGTAGTGCTGGTCATCTAATGAAATATTTTGCATCATGTGATTCCCAACTGGCTCGTTCACTTCACTGTTGGTGCTGGCTGAAAGATTATTTGTTCCTACTCTGTGAGAATAATCCCTCTGCAAGTACCTTGTGCATCTCAGGAATGATAACAATAAACTAGTGTACCTGGAATAGTGAGTACTTCTGAAAGCAGTCTTTCTAAAGGCTTGTGCTCATGTCCAGGAATGTACACTGTTATGGCAAAAGGACCTTGATCTCTGTGACTTTTAAAGAAGTAACTTGCCCTTCTTGTGGCCTTCAACTGGGTCACACAGGCAAAGGAAAGAAGAGTAGGGCAGGCAGGTAGGGAACGAATGGATTGTAGAAGTGATGCTTCTGAGATTTCTGGTCAATAAAGAACGTGCCTTCGTGTTTTGTAGGCAAGGGTAGAGCTTTCACCAGACAGGAAGATCAGCAAATTAGTCTGTTTACTTGCTTTACCTCATTGAAATGTTTGTCACCTCTGTGAGGTGTGTGTTGTGGCAGAAGGTGAACATTTTCCTGCCTCAGTTGCCATCGAGATGGATAAGCTCTAGATCTTTTCCTTTATGTTTGCAAGAGGGTGAGGCTTTACAAAACAGCTGAGCCAATCTAATGGCCATTTACTTCCCTGCTGTCATTCAGTGATGTGGGTTGCTCCCTTTCACTCTGCTGGCCCATGTCTGACCCCATGCTGGACTGGGTAAGATAGCTAAACTAGCAGAAAGCTATTCCCGTTATTCAGGCAGAGAAATTCTCTGCCAAATTAGCTCCTTAAACAAATTCACTGTGCAGTCAGGTGAGTGACTGTACCTCAGTAAGGGCAGCCTGAGGAGAGGAGGTGTGGCTTGCACCTTTCAAGCAACAACCACAGTTGAGTAGGGTGAGCTACATTCTGTAATAGTAGTAGGAAAAGTTATATTCGTAATATTTTAGTTTATTATGCAGTGTCATATCATCCATCCACATAAACCTGGAATCAAATGCCAATTTCAGAGCTAAATGCTTGAACCATTTTAAAAGAGCAAATCAAAGCCCAGTGTGATGGTAATAACAATATGCTGATGATCAATGAGTTTGTTTCAGACTTCAAATTTTTCTTTACCAGCTGCAAAGACAGGAAGCTGTTTCAAGAACAAAAATCAGTTTTCCTATTTAAAATAATTTCTGTACCTGGTTTCTGGAGAAAAGTAGAAATAACATGGTGGCAATGTTGCACACCTCTGTAAGCAGGAGCAAGTATTTCCTATCAGCCAAAACAAAATGAATTTACCAGTATTTTCTGGAGAGCTGTCTGCTACTAGCCATGTGATATACTAATACTTGCCCTCTCTCTATATGTGCCTTGTTGAACATGAGATTAGTGGCAAAGTTTAATTTCTTAATTGTTTAGAAATAAGCATCTTTTAATAAAAATATGTAGTGTAGTCTTGGATATTGTAGTCTTAACTTTTACCTTTTCCCAGTATTTATGCCACTTTTAACACCAGTTTGTCCCCACTAACCTGAGTTATTGGTTGTTAACAATATGTGAGGGCAAAACACCTACTTTGCTAAGGGTCTCATGCAATTTTTCTCATACATTCAGTGGGTGCAGATGGGCTTTGTTGTTTATTTCAGCATGAGCTGGAAAAAATCCACACATTCAAGTACACTAAAATAGTTTGAATATTTGTGTCTCAATATATTTTCTTTTGGGGTAGATACAAGTGATTATGTAAAACTAATTAAGCTGTGGAATCATTGACATGGGGATGTGATAGATTCTCCAGTATTCGCACTTCTAAATCAAACTGTTTTTTTCCTTGAACTGATAATTTAGCTAAACTCCAAGGCACAGATTTTGTGCAGAAGCCTTTGCAGGAGGAATTGGGCCATGTAAAGGTCTGTGACTTGCATTGCTCCACCTATAATACTTGCAGAGAAGTGTTTTGGTGATTTGCACGGTGTTGCAGCTTTGCACAGTGCACGTTTTTCTTCAGTAGACTTGTGCCTTGACTGCTTAGAGAAAGTTGGAAGGACTGGGATCCTTCAGTATCTTCCTATGCACTTTCCATTCTTGTTGCTGTTAGGAATTGCAGACTGGTTACTTAGAGTTCATGCAGAGGTCAGAACATGGGAATCTGCTGGCAAAATCTTTTTTCTTCCTCCTCCAGTTTACATTAGGGAATTAATTTTTGTTTCTTTGTTGTTTATTTTACCCTAAGGCTCTTATCTGTTTCCCGAAACACATTTTGTTTCTTTTGAGGCTTAATATTCCTGTTGTGTCAGACATTTATTACACATTTGAACAAAAAAGGTGATTTTTAGACTTTTCTTGTAGTAGTGCTGGCAAGGAATTATTTCTAGTTAGGAGGCCGAGTTTAAAGCCTATTAGTTTTTATCAGTTAGTAAAGGCTATGAAGCAGGCTGAACTCCTCTCTCCAGCTCTGACAATCTTATGCTACTGTTGCCACGTGTTTTCACTTGTAATTGTTATGACCATATGGGTCCTCTCCACCTTTCTTTTGTGTTTATCTCTACCTATGAACAAGGACTCTGTGAAAATGGAGGGAAATATTGTGAATTTTATTCAATGTTATTTGTGTGCCCTTGAATTTTTCTTTGTGGGAACAGCATCCATTTGCAACATGACACTAGTAACTTTTGGAACAAAAGTGGTAGGAAAAACCCATCTGGGCTTTGGGTATTGGTTTGATGGGAGGTGGCTAAGGAGGGATATTAGGTGAGGTGAACCTGGGGCTCTTTTTGTGGCCTAGTTTCGTCTCCCAGGCTGCTGTTGCTGGCAGCTCCTGAGCTGAGCCTGGTGGTTGAGCTACATTGGTCAGAGGGGCCGGGCAGAAAGGATTCTCCTAAGGATTTGAAAGGTCCTTTGACAAAATTTGCTCTGGTAATTTAAGCTATTACCTGGCTTGCCTGGCAGGGGCTGGGTTGGTAGCTGGACTCAGTAACGTTTCAAACCTCCACAGTGAAACTCACCACTTCTCAGCTTGCCTACATCCTTCACCTGGAACAAAGCGGCAAGGGAGCCGAGCAGAGGTTTGCAGGGTGGCACCATGTGGGTAGGCAGGAATTTGGACCTGGCTGATGGAGCACCTGGCTGTCTGCAATGACAGCAGTTGTAGGAGTGTTGTCTGTAATCAGGAATGAGAGGCAATCTTGCCCCTTGTCTGTAGTCTTCTACAGAGAAAGGTGCTTTATTCATTCACACAGAACAGACCTCAAAATGCAGACTTTATGCTTTAAAAATGACCAAAATAGTAATCACAGGTTGGAGTAGGAAGAACAAAGCTGAACAGAAGTTCTCTCCCATTGCCACTTGCCATCTCTTCCTGCTCTAAGTGCCCAGCCAAAGCATTAGTACTGAGCTGATGCAGAGAAGTACTGTAGAGTTGTTCATAATATAAGCAATCCTTTTTGTATGTATTTGGATGTAGGTTACCTATTTTCATCTATTTGAGGAATTGTTGACCATATTTTAATTATGAGTTTCCACCTGAAAAAAAAGTAATCAGAACAGAAGTAATCTGTGCCCCATTTTTTTATGCGTATGAAAAAACTTTTAAAAAAGGGCAGCAAAAACCTCTCTTCTAGATATATGCAGATTAAATGTTTTGATATAGGGAAGTTTACACACAAACCTAATGATGAGGATCAGCTAGTCATATGAACGTTTGGATGTTTACCCAAAACCAGGGAAGCAAACAGCAAACACAGTTCCCAGCTCCGCTGCAACTCTTTACTTATCAAACTCAGCTCCTTTTGTTTGCTGTTGCCTTATGGTGCTTTGGGAAGAAAGAGATGGCTTGGCATTTCTCAGTGTATTTGGGGATTTCTTGTGCTAAAACTACAGGTCTTCCCCCCCTTCCTTCCCCCCCCCCCCCCCTTTTTTTCTTAATTCCTTCTCTGTCATTGCTGCTCTTAAATTCAAAATTGTTTTGGAAGTGCTGAACTACCATCCCCACTCTGCAGCAGAAACAATGAAAGAGGGCAGGAATGTGTCTAATGACCCATGAAAGCAAGAATCCTTGTAAGCAGTTGGTTGGGAAAATAAGTCACATGTCTGTATTTTGAATATTTGGGGTAATTCAGAAAGCATATGCAATAGGAGAAAGCCTGTCAAAACAGTTCTTGCAGGCCCTTGTGTATGTGTCAGAACCTGAGCAGCTGATCCAAAAAAATGTTTGGGAGCTACTGTCAGATCTGTTCTTCAAATATGGTGTCTGCGGGGTTGTAGGAAGTCCCCACAACATGCAGTGATTAGCCTTCAACTTTTTCATTAATGTGAAGTTTTTTTTCTTCAGGGTGAAGGTTTTACCACAGGTTGCATGTTCAGGAAAGCACTGCAAGCTCAGTAATAGTTTTACAACTGTTGTTTTGCCTGGCTTTATCGCTGATCCCAGAGATTGTCAGGAAAAAACTGAAAACGTAAAAAGTGCTGCTCCTGATGTCGTTAATTTCTATAGCTTGTCAGGGTTTAATGTCTTATTGATTTGTGGCTGCTGATTAGAGTGAACAAACGAGTTTTAAGTTGTTAAATTGTAAGGTGAGAGCAATTAATATACATAGATATATTTTCAGAGGCTTTTTTAATATTTGCAAAGATAAGATTTGCCCATTTCTGTACCAGCAATGATAGAAATTTTGCTTAAATAAACTGAAATAAAATACAGCGAAGCCTTTAAAAACAAAGCATGGAAGGAAGGGGCAGAAATTTATTGGCTCATTGTGTTGATGACTTGCTAAATACATAAGCGCAGGGCAAGCAACTTGAAGGGCTTGGCTCAAGGTCTATTTCAAAGTCTTTTCATACATGTGTTATGGTGTCCTTAGGGAAAATTAATTCTTATGTCTGGAGGCTGTCTTAGAGACAGTAGTGTTAAGATCCATGTTTTATCTGGTTAAACATTGTTGAAACTGAAAGCTGTTAAAATAGTCCTAGGTGGTTTTAATGTGATGCTAACTGAAGTTACTTTGCATAAAGACCTCCATGGCTTCAGTATCTGGCCATGGTCAGCTGGTCAGTTAAATATATTTTCACTTAATTCACATGCTGCTGTGCTTATTTTCAGTAATCTCTTCTTCCTGCAATATAACTGTAATATTTCTTCATGTAATTTCTCGCAAGTCATGCATGCGTAGGCAAGTAGATGAGAAGAATTCCTAACAGCAGCTCAGTGGAACTGCTAAGTGATTTGAAATTGCACATCTTAAGTAATTAGTTAAAAAACAAAGCAAACAAGCAAAAAACCCCTGGTGATGTTGTATAGAATAACACTGGTAACTTGTCTTGCAAACTCTGCAAATTTGAGGTACAGATCGCCAAAGCACAGTAAGGTAGAAACCTGTTGCACTGTTTGTAGCAGCCTTACAAGACTTTACGCTTGGGACTGTACAATAAATATGCTATCATTTTTATCACAAGGGAATGTTTTCCGTTCAGTTTAAGATTTTGCTGCTTCACGTGCTCTGCTGTTGTGTTTCAAATAGTATGTGTACTCTGAAGCTTAATGCGTTAAATGGCAGACTGTAAAGAAAAATTTTTTTTACATTTCAAAATTGAAAATTATGTGATTTAGACTGTTGCGGAAAGCCACAAAATTAGCAGAGCAAATAAAGAGGAAATAGTGTTGACAGGTTCCTTTTCCTTACCATAATTATTAAAAATACTGGCTTGTAAAAAGGCCTGTGAGTAATGGTTATGAAATGCAGCAAGAAAAACTTCACAGTGAAAGAGAATCTTCGTCTGTCCTCTCGGTTGTTACGTGCAGCTGGTCAGGGACCGAATGGAAAACACTTCTACAATAAGCCCTAAATTATGAGGGAAATGAGTTATATTAAAGAAATATACAGCTTTTGGGAAAGGAAGACCAGAAGCAGTACTCGATTAGGACTAAATACAGTGTCCCAAAATTTCAGGCACTTTGTTCCTAGTACAGTCTTCTCTACATGCCACTGGTTTCGTTTTAACTATTTTAAAAAAAAGGTTTGTGGGTTTTTTCTTTTTTTAAAAAAAGAATAAAACATGCCTAATGCTTTCATCATTCTGTTGGCCAAAGCCTGGCTACTGCCTGATTCCTTACTCAGTGCAACAGAAACTTCACCAATTCTCATCAGTTTGCTAAAAAACTGCCTGCGTGCTGAATACAGCACTGCAGTTACTGCCTCTATTCCCTTGGTTCTCAGCCATCATAAGGAGGATGAAATGTTTCTAATGTGTAATACTTTCAGCTGTTTCTTAATTATCATGTTCCTTTGCCCCTTGCTCAGAGGGATAATGTATACTCGGGGCCCAGTGGATCAGGGTTGTTTTCAAGCAGGCTGTTACTTTAAGCCAGATTTCTTATTTCTGGTCTCCAGAGTTCTAACCCTTAAAACTACAGGCTGTGTGATACTAGGTTACATACTGAAAAATGAGGATCAGAGATGTCCTTTGCATACAGATTTCAGAAAAGGCCAGTTTTAAATGGCTCCCACTTTTACTTGTCTCTGAGAAAATCAAACCTGTGTTGAAGGCTCTGTTTGTCCCTGTAGCAGAAATGCTGCAGGGAGTTTTGGGGAATTTTCAATCATTTCTGCAGAAATATGTACAGTGAATGGTTTTGGTGCTTAGTCCTGTCCTAACATAGATGTGTTTTTTTGAGGGATGATACTTGCAGTAGTGGGAGAGACCGAACTGACTGTACGCTTCCATATCTCGTTATACTTGTTGATGCTTGCAGTTTGGCCCACTGGTCATCTTGTGAACGTAAGTTAGCATTTAAGTCTCCTTTTACCTATGAAAGGAATGGTGACTTCTTAAAAAAATGCACATTTATCTGCTGAATCCAAGCTTGACTTGGACGAAACTATGTGGGAATCGAAGCCCCCCCAGCTGGCCCCTGCCACCCTGCTTGTCACTCTCTCCAGTTCAGAGCTGCTTCTGGCCAACTTCAAAGAATTTACTTCAAAGGCTTTCAGCAGACACAGAACAGAAAAGGCTGAGGCTGTAGTATCCAGCTTTGGGAAAGCTATCGAAGTCTCGGCTTCTTGAGGAGTCTTGTTCTATTTTCCTGTTATTTGCTCTGTGCACAGCAAAATGCTGACTGTTTTTATGAGCAGCATGGAGGCTGGCATTCACCCGTCACTTAAACTGTGCAGCAAGAAGGGAAAGTGCCAGCGAAAGGTAGGTATATTCAGTTCTGGCAGAACAAAGGAACTTAAAATTCAGTGATGGAAAGAAATTCCATTTTAGTTCCCCATGTCCCCTGAACATGGGGATTGTCTTTATAACTGAAGTGCAACTGAATCCTGCCTTTATGGGATCTTTTTTTTTTTTTAGCAATCTTATTACAACCGTTCTGATTCTGGTTAGTCCCACAAAGCTCTGGTGGTTCCTCTTCTTAGCTTCCTGAGATCTTACTTCTCGGCAACTTCCTATAACTATAATAATTAGCTCTGCAGCATAGGAGCATAGTGTGCATTGCCTGGAAATCTGCTTGCTTTTTTTTTTTTTTTTTAAAAATGTGGTACTTTCTGGGTGTCAAGTGTCCACTTCCACAAGGGGAGACTGCGGCTCCTGCTGGCACAATTGGTCTGGAAACCTCGAGCAAGCTGGAGGAGGGGCAGCCACATCTCAGGTTGGAGCGAACCCTTCTGCAGTGGAACAGGACCTCAGTTGTGCAAAAAGATGTGCTCTGCAGATCTTCCTGCCTTAACATCCTGAAACTCTGTGTGTGGGGTTTTTTGGGGGTGAATCCTCCTTCCCCCAAACCCCAGGGTGTATGTTCTGTTGCGATACTGTTCTTAACTAAAAGCTGTTGTGGCTTCAGGAGGAGCCATGTAACATTGGGCCTGGGAGAGCTGCTGAAAAGTCTCTGTCCATGAAAAATAAAATGGGGGCAGGAAGAAAGCACCTGGTACAGCATTTTCGTGAGAGGTACGTGGTATCCTTCAAAAGTAGATACAGAAATATGACAACTGCAAGCCTTATTTTATTCTTCACATCCTGGGTTTTTTTAATATTAATAGTTTCCTTTAAGACAGTGGCCCTGAGATGGGGTGTGGTTTGTACTACGCATTTGCCAGGCTATTTATATATTTAGAGCCTTGCTCCTGCTAGTGTGTAGGGGGGAAAACTGTGGGAAAAAATGTGAAAAGTTGTAATTTTTTCTTCCCCTATTATTTTAAAGCCGCTTTTTGTGTGTGTGTGTGTGTGTGTGTGTGTGCGCGTGCGTGTGGAGGAACAAGAGATCCCAGTGCCTGCAAAAACCAGAGGTTTGCTGCTTGAGCAGAACGTTAATCCAGAATCAATAGCAGGAAGGATATCTCAAATACTGAATATTTTTATTAAACCATACAAACTTTTCTTATACATATATAATTATGTGTATATACATATAAAATTTTTCCCCACCTCTTTCTGCAGTAGCTGTTACTAGAGTGGAAACTGGGAACTAAGACTCTGATCCTGACAAGCACTGAGTGTCCTTCCAGTTAGAGCCATGAATGTCTGTAGCTCTCCACCCCAGCCTGGCATGTGCCACTGGCTGGGAGTTGTGCGCTGGAAGACATTATCAGACAGGAACTCTGGATTCATTTGCGTGCGCGCACACACACAAAAAGCAGGCAATTCTGGCTCCCATCGTATCACTGAGATCTTTCATTGTCTTGATCTTGTTTTTAGAAGTCTTGACGCTGACTGGTGATTGAAAAAGCTGTGCCGCAGGGTGGAGGCTTTCCTCTGCTGCTGCCTGGTCTCCTGTTGAAAGCGGCTGCTGATGCACCCACTCAGGACTGGGAAATGCAGCTGGGGGGTCTTGCCAGCTTGGCCAGGTGTCAGAATGGCAGGTGGGAAAAGCAGTTCACAGAAGCTGTCATATGGGAGAAATGCAAAACTCAGGTCAATCTTAACAGCTGGCCCCAATTTTTATATTTGTCTATTTACTTTTCATTGTCATCAGGGAGTGTAAATTTGCAGATCGATCATAAAGATGCAAGACATGGGCAAGCTTAGGTAAATGGGGCAGTGTTTTCAGCTGACTGCAAGTTTGTGTCCGAAGCCATAGAGCTGAAAACATCCAGTCTCTTGAGTAATCACTAACAGCATCCCTGCTGGTACATAATTGGGCATAATGCCTCATGAAAGCTGTGTGAGTACTGAAAGTAGTTTTGTGTAGGAATGGGCGCTTTTTAGGTAAGAAACTACACCTGCAACACAGTATTTTCTCTCCAGTAAAGAAAACATAGTAAAAGGAGCTGTTTGGCCCAAATTCTGGGGGCTGGGAATGCTGTAATTAAAGCATGTATGAGAACACAGATTGGAGAATCCTGCTTTGCTGTGCATACATCAGCTTGCCTTTAGTGGTGCTAATCAGAGCACTGCATTATGATCTTGCTGCTGCCACTTCATAGTGTTGTTCTGCCCATAACTCTGATTAATGAGATGAATTTTGGGTCTAAATTCTTACTATTTTTACCTATAAACAAAACTGGCATTAAATGGTTCAGACCCCTCCTTCCCCAGGATATTAATTTCAATGAATGTATTATACATGTCTCTATCTGATATACAGGCTTGTTGAGTAGTATTTAGTCCCACCCTGAGTAATAGGAAATAATGAAGAACATTCTTACCATAGTGCTCCAACTGCTTTTGAATGAGGGGAATGTACTGAGTGGCCTCTGATAGAAGAACTTGACACTGTTCCCCAAATTACTGCTATTCAGTGGGATTATGCAGAAAGCTAAACAGAAAGGAAAAAAAGAGTAATTTATGCCTGTCATTTGTACTCTGCTGCCTCCCCTCCCTGATGTGCAAACAGATGCCTTTCCCCAGTGCTTCTTTTTAACATTTATTGTTTTTACAGTCTTTTCTGCTCCCAGGGCTGTTGGCCTCCAGGTGCTAGTAAAATGTGAATGTGTCCCAGACGTGCCCTCTCCCCAGTGCACACAGTTCTGCATCGGCCAGATTCTTTTTTTTATAACATAAAAAGAAAATAAAAAATCTATATCTGTCTTTGTTTTTGCATTTGATGGCATACATATGGGAAAACAACTTCCCTTCTTCCATCCCCCCCCCCCCCCCCCGAAAAAAAAAAAAAAAAGAAATTTCAGTGGGAAAAAATTGTGGCAATTCAACAAGATATTGGTGGAGTGGGGGAGATGGGGATGGGGGAAGTCTTACAGAAACACATAAAAACCCAGTTTGGCTAATTTCAAGTTAATTTGACTGGTGTGACCTCATGTTTAAGTGGTTTAGCTTGGGCTTCTAGCCTGTGTGGTTTGTGTTTTTAAAACCAAGAGCCACAGGGGAAGGAGTTGGGAGGAAGGCAGTGGGAGAGGAGAGCAGCCCATATTTTTCCCCAGGAGCACATCCCTGTGTGTCTTTTGAAGCCATTTTTCTTCTTTGGGGCTTGACCTCAGATCTCCCCTGCAGCAGGAATGTGTTTATTGCTTGGTGGTAATTAAGGGTGACTGGGCACACGATGGAGGACAGGTCTAAGCCATGCTGATGGCTCTTGGGAGAGGGACCTGTGGCCCTGCTCTGCACCTTCCCATCGCCTCAATGGGCCAGCAAGCAGGTGGCCCTGCAGCCAGCTCAGTGCACCCGACCAAAACCTAAACCTGCATAAAGTAGTCTGTTGGCCAGGCAGCAGGGAGATTTCAACCTGAAACTATGTGCCAGCTGAGTGCTGTAACCATTTGGCTGTTGGAAACTACTTTCACCATATTATGGCTGAATGTAGTCCTTTGTTGCCTTGGCTTTTTTTTTTTTCCCCCTGAGCCCAGCATCTGAATGTTTCTGTCGTGATCAAAATAGTTCATTTTGATCTCCTGCACTGGCTTCAATGGAAGTCAGAGGGGGTTGTCCTCAAGTGAACCCTTCTGTAAGTTCAGCCCAAATTCATGAATAGTTTAGTCTTCCCTGAAACTGTGTTTTTAATGAATAAATGATTCAGCAAGGGGAAGAAAAAAGTTTCATCCAGAAACAGCAATGTTAACATCTGCTGGGCCTGCTTCTTTATTGTTATATAGTCTTCAGGATTGTCGTGAGCGGTGTTGATCCAGTTCAGCCCATAAGTGAACTTGATTCCCTCAGATAAGTGAGGGGTTTTGTTTTGTTTTTGAAGTGTATAGCTTTAAAAAGAGAGAGCTTTGCAGCAAAAGCTGTGGTACTGCAGTAGAAGGAACTAGCTCACATGGTAACACAAACAAGATATCTAAGAGGCAACATAAACTGTCTATAATAATAGAGGAAACGATTAGTCATTTTAAACTCATCCTTATTCAAAGCTGTTCTGGCTCTCAGGCGTCTGTTCAGTGTTTGAAATAAAGGAGGAAACTCTGGTGCTTTATTGGAAAGGTTGTTCCTGCAGAAGATCAGCTCAGTTGGAAGATGATGTTTCGGTCTATTTTGGATTGTTTCTGGGGTGACTGAGCCGCCATTTACACCCAGCTTTTCTGATAGCTGTTATCAATACCCCCAGGTGTGTTCTGTTGATGGAATCACAATAAAATTCCTACTAATGAAAATAATGAAAGGAGCCTCATAGGCTGCATGTTACCAGTGCTAAGACTTGATAGATACTTGACGTGTTCACGTGATACGGGAGAGGTATGTGAAAGAACAATGTAAGAGCTTATAATGTTACCATCCTAATATTTGGGGATGGGGTGATCTTCATACAGCATATGTTGAAAAGGGGTAAGAGAGATATTAGGAAAACTGGCAATATCTTTTGGGGTGAAATTCTGGTTAAATCAGGATAAAGAATAGAAATTATGAAATACTCTCTCCTTCAGTTGTTTCACTCTACAGTGTCCAGTGCGGGTAGTTTGAAAGTAGGGTACAAAGGATGTTATTCATATGAGACAGGTTTGGTAAACCTGCAGTATAAACGCTTTGAGAGGTAACACCACACAAGTGCAATTCGTTTCCTTTCATTTAAATATGAAGGTTAAATTCTGATTAAGTCATATCATATAACTTCAGTTTTTGAGAAATTAGCTAGGAAATATTTGGTGGTAGATGTTGAATCAAAAACGTGAAAGATGTTACCAGAGACTTTCCCATTTAATTACTGCCTTTATTGTAGTACTTGTGACTTTCAGTGCAGGATTATCCCTGGGCTTAATGACTGACCATGCCATCTACTTCTGACAGTAAAAAGGTAATTCTTTGTGTTTGGAATTTTCTGTGCTTGGATTGTCTTTGCTGGTGTTGGATTCCTGTCTCCAGAGTAATAGTGTTTGAAAGAAAGTAGTTAAGTAGGTAGCTTCATGTTCTCACAGTCCATAATGAAACATGGTTGTTTGAAGTACATGCAGTGCAAAAACTTTTTTTTTTGGGGGGTGGGGAGGGACGGACACTTACAAAACCATAATTACTTGCTGCTTATAGGATATTTAATCTTGAAATGTTTTCTATAAACATGTCTGTGATTTTAGAGCTATGCCCTGATAAGACATTCTAGTTGATGGTTGGTGTGGGGGGTTTTTTTGTTATTGTTGTTTGTGGGTTTTTTTGTTTTGGTTGTTTTGTGCCTGGGGATTTTGGTTTTTTTGTTTGTTTGTTTGGATGGGTTTTTTTGTTTTAACCATAATCATGAGACATGGGTGGTGATGTCTTTCCTTTTACATGCAACAATGTCATATATGCTCAGAGCTCATCTTTCCCGTAGCCTGTGTCTGAACCACCTGGGTAGTGGTGCAGAGGCATTCACTTGCTGGTCTCTCCTCAGTTTTAAAACAAGAAGGAAACCCCTTAGTTATCCAAACACTTTTCTGTTTGTTTGGCTTACTTGTAAGGAATGTGCTTTGGTAAGTGTCTTTGAAAGACAGAGCAGGGGCTAGGCTCTAAATCTTAAAGCCTGGATTTAAAGCGGGCTCTAAACACAGCCTTCACAACATGTAGTTGCTGTTAGAAGAAGCATAGGCATAAAACTTGCTGTATGGTGCAGGGGAGAAAGTGTTGTAACAGTGGATTTTAAAAGGTTATGAGTCATACAGACAGGATATATCACTAGAAAAGAAAAGGAGAAAATGTCTTTATAAAGATGTTCAGCCCTTAGGGATTGTCTAGACATCTACCTTCATGCCTTTTGGCATCTGGAGACTCATGTGTCACAATACATGGTATTCTCTTGAGAGAAAAGAAGTCTGTGGGTACATTTCCATTTTCATAGCTTGAGTCAGGTGATGGATCAGGCATTTTTCTAAACTAGGGCCTTGTCTGCACTAGTGTATGCAAGCTAATGTGTTTCTCAGTCATTTGTAAAGTCTTTTAGCTTTGCACCAGGCAGTCTGGGTGCAGTGAACAGTGGGCTTTAGTTCGACTTGGCTTGGTATGCCTTTGGTCTCATTTGTATGTGTCTTCTTAGCTGAGTCTTTCATCTTGATATAACTCTTTGCAGTTAGTGTCTGCAAGATGCCTCCTCACTAATGCAGAAACACAGGGTGGGGGTTCTGCCATGCAGGCAAGGGATCAAACCCTGCTGGCACCTCTTGCCGATAAGGTAAATTGGTCTGAAGTGACTTTTCCTGTTAGTTTGTTTTCTGCAGTTGAACTGCTGTAATGCAGTTGCTGTAAGCAGTGATAAAGCAGTATCTCCTAGAGATGATGAGAGGCTGCCATAGACTGTGAAGGATGCACTGCTTTGTTCTGGTATGTAATCATGCTTATAAAAGTTTTATATTCTTTATTCAAACCTGGTTTTCAGGTAGTCACGTTTCTGTCAGCATTATATAACTCTGTGACATTTTTACTATCTCTGTTAGAGACAGGAGAGGTGCAAAGGAATCTAGCTTGTGAATCACTCTTGTTTAACCCTTACTGGAAGGTGGGCAAAATGCACGAGGCCACTAAGGGAGCAGTTCAGGGAAGGCAATGTGGAAGTCAGCACAACCATGTCAATTAAAAGGTACAAGATAATGAGATTTCAGCAGCTGGAATGCAATTAACTTCCTCTTCTCTCTTATCTGTCTCCCCTACCTGCACATTTCACGCGGGTGAACAGCCATGTGGTAGGTAGCAAAGGTCAATGATTTATGTCATCTGATACAATACTTCTGACTCAGCACCCTGACTTCTCACATATTTTTAAATGTGCTGAAGTTTAAAGACCTAAGAAGATCCCACCCACCATGTGGTGCAGAGTGCTTAAGGTTTGTGCAACTCCTGTTGTATGTTGCTGCTTTACAGGCTTTACTGTTGGCAAGCAGCAGTTTATAGATTATTACAAATATGTATGTTATCCCCCTAATCTGGGGGAAATCTGCCTATTACATGAGCAAATAGAGTAAATGACTTGGCATTCTGTGACATGCACATAAAATATGATGCAGGCATGGAGGATTTAGTTTCATCTTTGTCTTAGTGCTAGTTTAATGTGACATTAGTATTTGGGGGGGGGGGGGTGAGGCTTTGTCCCGTGTTGTACATGGTGAAATACATCACAGTGAACTGAAGGGTTTCTTCTCTACCCTTCTCTGTAGCTCCTGCTCCAAATGTACAGACACATTTAAGTGGGTTTTCTATTCAAAGCTTTGGTACTTGTCAGCCTTGAACATGCAGATTAAAAAGTTTAGAAGTATATTTTTAACATAGCAGTCAAAGTCCCATACCTTTAGTTATGTTTTAATGCATTACTTGAGCATTATTTTTCATAGCCTTACCTGTATTTTACTTTTTTCTGTTGTTGTTATTAGCAAATAAGTAATAGCTGTGGTTGTGCTCTAGCTGGATTGGGGTATGTCCTCGTTTCCTCCCGGTAAATTATAGAGATATTATACTTCAGCTATTGCAAAGTATAAAAAATTGAACACTAAATGTCAGGCCAGGAAGAAATGTCTCTGATATGGACATGTTTTACTACCATTCATTACTGTCTTGGTTGGAAATGTTTTGCTACTGTGTATTGCAGGTGTTGTTTCAGCTTTAACATGTGAAATCCATATAAACCTGTATGTATATAACTCCGAAGTTCTTGTCCTTCTAGGCTTCCAACGCATTTTATGGTGGTGCAGGGAAACTGTTTCTACAGTTTAACTCACGGTTAGAAAACTTCTAGAGAAGAAGTAGTGATATTTTTCAGTTTCCGTGTTTGTGGTTTGTTGAGGGCATAGGAGCAAAACATGTAATGTTTTGTAGACGTTGAACATATAACCTGGCTGAAATAAAATCAGATCTGTTCTTGTGACTTTCAGTTTGAGTCAAAGAATAATTAATTGAAGGTGGTGTTGAAGATTCAACAAAAATGAAGCAGGAGGATGAGCATTTGCGATTGATTTTAGTGTCTACTGCTCTTCTTTCATCCTGCCATTTTGTATATAAGTATTAAGAGAGGCTTGTCTAAAATACATTGAGGATATCTGGGGAACGTCCCTAGACTTGAATTTCTAACTATCCCAAATATGCTTTTTAAAAAAATAATTTGGCTAAATGGGTTAATAACATAGATAAGGAAAAGAGAGATACTGATGAAGGCCTCCCCTACCCCCAGTCTATTCTGCAGTGTTGGTGCCTGACTAGTATTAGTTCTTTTTAATGTCCCACTCTTTTTTTGGCCACAGTTGAGGCAATAGCTGCTACTACAGGCTCTGCCAAAGTGAGATCCTGCCAAAGTGCTTGGAGGATGGTACTGCACTTGTTGCTGCCCCTTTCTGGTTTTTCATTAGGGGTAAAACTCAAATGTTGCGGAGGGCTGTGTGACAAAATTATTCTTAGTAGTGCACCACTATTTCTAATAAATCTTCAAAGTGCTTTTAAAATATTTTGCTAAGGTAATCTGTTAAACAGAAGGCTGCCTGCATAATGTATATATATGCCTTCAAAATTGCAACTTCTATAGAAATATTCTTTTTAAAATATTATGGTTTTAAAATTTGCAAGAACTGTCATCAAGTGGAAGGTTGAAATAATTGTGCTTCATTATTAAACTTGCTGGTAGTGCATATTCATTCAGTGGTAATACAGCCAATTTGGGTGAAATTGGATAAACTTAAGAAATGCTTGTCTTTCACTTAATTGCATTTTTTAAAGGTTATTTTCAGTAATCTTTTATGAAAACTTTGAATTTGTCTTTAAGACTATGCAATGGGAAGAGGCATGCTTTTGTATTCTGGTAATACTGGTAGCAGAAAATCCGTAATTGTATGGAAATAGTGAAGGCTATGGGAAGCCATATCAGTGATGTTATTACTCTAAGCAAATTACAATCAAAATGTTGTAAAAATTGACTCTTAAAAGCCTTCTCTGTTTATTTTTTCAAGTGACTACAAGGCTAAGCAAACACGCCACAGTGATGCAATATGCAATTTATTTGAAATGGACATGTTTCAAGACTCATAATAAGTAACATAAACATATCTTTCTCTTAAATATAAGAGTTTGAAATAAGCTACTAGCTATTTGATCTGTATCAGAGCTAAACCAAACATACAGATCAGCAGGAACTCCTTCATGTAACTTGGAAGGAGAAAGAAGCCATGGATATTATTTTCTAGAATAAAAGGTTTGCAGCTGGTCAGGCTGCAGTGTCAGTTTGCTTTCCAGTTCTTACCCGGCATCACCTAGCCTTTTTCCACCATAGCTGGTCCTCTCAGATGGCCATGAAGTTGACCTTTGATAGACATGTCTATTGACTGGTAAGTGAGAGAGAGCCCACGTTGTTGTCAGTGAATAACATCTCATGCAGCCATAATGTATTCATAGAGGCGAGTCTGGTGATGGGGTGATGGTGGAGCCAATTCTCATTCCTGTTTCTATTCAGCTTCTGTTCAAAGAGGAGGAAAAGAGACACTCTACCAGAGCCCTAGATGAACTTACTGGAGCCATACAATGAGGTCTTTTGTTCCCTCCCAGGAGTACTACTACATGTTTTGAACGCTTGCAGTCCATTTGTCTTTTGCTACAGTTTAAATTCATTAAGGGATTAAATGAGCTGACAGTTGCAGGCAAACCTCAAGGGTGTCCCTCCAACCCCATGGTGCTGCATATGGGAAAACATTGTTTAATCGAATTGTTTGTGTTTGTGATAATCTGATCCTTGTAGATCAGCCAGATACCTGACTTATTTTAGAGTTGGAAAAGGTTTAGTACCACATTATTTGCTATGAGGCAATTTGCATTTGTTTTGAAGAAGTTGATCAAATACTACTTTGCTTTTAGGGACCATCAGAAAATGTAGATTCAATACAAAACAGTGCAGCTGAAGATGTGAGATGTAGTAAATAAGCACCGTGAAGAAGTTTTAAGTTCCAGCCAGTAATTTATTGTATAGCATTACTTCTATTGTGACAGGTTTGTGATGCTTGAAGATGCACTGAGCCTGCCTTAGCCAACTGGGCATAGTCACTAGCTCCCACAATCTGCATATGAGCCAGTGTTTACATCTGCCTCCTGACTTTACGCTCTAGCATGGTCATCCTTAGCCTTGCACTTTCCAGAATATGTCAACTTTTATGGGAATTTAGGCATATTTAACTGCTGTTAATCACTTGGGCTGAAGTTTGGTGGTTTTACTGGGGCCTCTAGTGGTCTCAAGGTTGCACTACCAAACCAGAGCTGCTTTTTGGGGATGGTGGGGAAGGATTGCTTTTCCTCCCTCCCTTTGGGTAGATTTACCTAGCAATGGGGCAAGGGCAGTGCCATACAGATAACTTTGGATTCTAGTGGAACATTTTACATGGAGTTAGAGCTGAATGTGCTGCTGAAGGAGCATAAATAAATGGTAATAAACAGTAACAGAGCGTGAAGGAGGAGATGAAGGTTAGCCTGAGAGGCCTCTGTGTCAAGCAGTGGTCACAAGCTGGTTTTTCCCAGCTGCACACCTCATTGCTTTTCAAATTAGAAAGTTTTCAGGACCCTGCTAAGGGCAAAAAGATAAACTGTCCTAAGAAAAGTATAGCAGTAAGGCAGAAAACAACAAGCCCGTCATGTACCAGCATCAAGACTGCCACAAAAAAAGGATTTTCTACCTAGCAAGACAGTTTTGAGCTCTATGTGAGCAAGCTGAAAGCTTTCACAGGCCATGGTTCTCCTGCCCCTAGACAGGGTGTCATAGATCAAAAATTTGGTCTTTATTTTCAGCATAATCTTTCTTGATGTTGTGTTTGAGCTTTTGTATAAGTTTTAAAATCCCTTCACAGCTAGTTTTACTTGGAAAACTCTCAAACCAAATCCAGTTCAATGTTGTTCTTCTTGTAAAGTGTCTTTTAACGCTTTCCTGAGCAAAGACCGTGCAGTCTAAAGTGTCCAACTCAGGAAAGTGAAACCTACTTGTGATGAGAAAGAAACTTGAGAGTCTCAGTTGCACTCAGCTAAGCAGATCTGAAATGGGGCCTTGTCAAGAAATGCCCCTTGTTTTCATGGCTGTGCCCCAAAGGCCAGGCGGCTGCTGGCTCTGGTGTACGTTTTCCGTGTTGCCTGGGTGGCCAGCCCTGCTAATTTGGGGACAGCATTGTATGGTTGCCACAGGAGTCTGTCTTTTTTTTTTTGTGTTTTGTTTTTCATTGTATCCTCCTCCTTCCAGGGTGTGCCTGAGTAATGACTCAGAGTGAAAAAATAGTGCTGTTAGGCTACATGCAGGAATGTGCCTTGTTCACATAAAATAAAGGCTGATGCATTCACAGTTTTGAAAGAAAATGACTGGCAGCATTAACTGAAAATTCTTACTAAAAGAGGAGGTTTTTCAGTTCAGGCATTGCTTGTTGCAGACCCAGCTGCAGTTTCAGTGGTGTCGGTTATGATGTGCAGCTTCAGTAAGGTAACAAATTGGATTTTAGTAAGCAGTTGTTTTAAATACTACTCATTGCCATTGTCAGATAAGCACACTGTTATCTTTGTAAACTCCTTCAGCAGGATCATCTCTGAAGAGACATTACATGTAGGACTTATTGGGCTATGCAAATAATTAAAACTCATTGAAACTTCTCAGCCTTTTGCCAGGATGAAGTTTTGTTGTTGTTTTCTCAGTTGGAAGATTGCAGACTGCTTGGAGGGATGCTACTGGACTGTGAGGTAGTTTGCAGCACCTACTGCCTGTGGTTCATCAGGACCTGCAGGTCTAGGGGAAACAGAGAACTACTGGGTTGCATGGAAAAGTTTTAAACTGACAGTTGATCTGGAATCCGTTGGAAAGAAGTCTAATGGAGCTTCCTAGGGTCAGTGGTGAGAGAGCCATCAGTTGTGATGCAGTCGTGCTTGGTGTCTAGGCCTATTGTCAGCCCATTTCCTACCAAAATCTGTGCTGCTTGGTCTTTAGGTATTTCTGAGCTTGTTTACTTTGTACATGCACAGGTAGGTGAATCACTTCCTTGTACCAAACCACAAGAAAACTTGTGCAAGGAGTCTTTTGTTGAAAGGTAGGACTGAGGAAGGGGAAATGGATCTAACAGGTACAATTCAGATGAGACCCATTCTATGTTTTTCCTCTTTATTTTGGATATGTTGCCCAGAAAACTCCTCACTCCTAGGTTAGCCATCTGAGAAGCAGACACAGGTAAAATTTGGAGAAAAATCAGGAGAGGAAGAACGAACTGTATCCAGTATGTTTTACCACAAATTTTCACGTGGTGTCTCATCTTGGCTTTCCTACAAGGCTTTGTTTCCACAACATTTTTAGTTCACTGGAGGTACTGCACAAACCAGAATCTCCTCATCTGTTTTCATAAAAGCCAGTGGAAAAAATTATATTTGGTCCCTCTTTGGAGAAAAGCTTGCTTCAGGGAAGAGAGAATTTAGAAATGTCAGGGGTAAAGTATAAATACATGCAAAGTAGAAATAGTCTTTCCTCTTTCACATAACTGCAGAATAGCTCAAAATAGCCTATGCACAGTTGTGTATGGCTGTTGACTGCTCTAGGGTTTTGCATAGCTTCCTAATACAACATGGTGTCATAAGAGGGTCCAGCCCTACCTAATTAATAATAAACATCAGCTCATGTTTCTTTCTTCTGGGTTCTGGATCTCCATTTGGTCCCATGCAGTCTCATTAGTGGAGCTGCTCATCTAAGGTTAAAGGAAGAGAAGACTCCAAAGATCTTGCAAAAACTTAGAGCACTGCTTCTAAAATTAGAGGGTTTTTTCCTCAGGATAAACCCACTTAAACCAAACATTCTGTGAAACAATGTTTTGTGGATGGGCCGTGAGTGCCTGCCTAAGATACCAGAGGGAAAACATGTGGAGCTGACAGTTGCCACAGCATATTTTCAGTTTGTCATTGGAAGTGAATGTGTCATATTATTGAGATCATCTAGAGTTGATTTGAATCAAAAAACCTGTTGTGCATTATAGTTAAAATGAATTTAGCAGGGTAAATATACACTGGAAAAGGGTAGGAAAAAACCCAAAACAAACAAAAAAACCAAAACCCACAAACAAAAAAACCCACAAAACAAAACAAAGAAGCCTACACCCAAACCCTAGCACCAGATCCAGAAAGTAATCTTAAATGAAACTAAATAGCATAATTAAATGTTAGCTTCTGACTTAGCCTCCTGTTGACTATGTCTTCCTCCAGGTAGTAAGGACTTGATACACAAATCCTGAGGGCTAAGCGCTCACAAATGCACCTGAAATTGATAACTGAACTGTTAGCATAGCTTGGAGTGAATCTACAGCACACAGGCTTAATCTACATTGTCTTTTCTTTTCATAAAATAAGTACAGGGGAAAACACTTGCTTTTCTTGGTATATCTTTAATTCTGTATGAATTTCTATGCATTTTAAAATAATATTAACAGTATAACAATTTGCGCTTAGAAGTTGTCTGCTTAAATACAGAGAAATCCTTTGCCACTGAAGACTTATGACATTTTAGGAAGAAATTAGAAAATGGGAAAATATTACATAAGTATATTTTAGCTCATTTTCCAGTATTATATTTTTTCACACCAAACCCCAGAAATTACCAAAGGCAGGCATGTTACTTGAACTAGGTTCATACAGGTTTAGGCACATAGTTCCATGCCACAGTTCAGGTGATCTCATTTTTCTTGCCTGGCGCTGTAAGCCTACAAGCATCATTAATTTGGATGTAACGTGAAAATGAATGAAGTGAAACAGCCCTGAGATGGCTTGCAAGAGACAGAAACATTATATCTTTCAAAACCCCATCCTGTCTCTGAGACTTGTCTCCTGCAGGAAGGTGTGACTCCCTGCTGATTTAGACTTTACACTCCCAATGAAGTGGGAAGATGTCCCCAGCTGGAATAGCAGTCAATGCCTTACAGATCCTAGAAAATCAGCAAGTATTGGAAAGCTATGTCAGTCTGTAGATGCAATACCTCAGCAATCCTTCCATTATTGTGGGGCTTCACAGTCGCCCAGAGTTTAATTTTCACTTACTTTGTGTGACCTTGAATAAAACCTTTCTGTGGGAATGCTTTCTGAATAAACCTATGGCGAGTATAAAATATGAGAGGTGACAGAGCAGTCTGCAAGTGGCTGAATTACTGTGTCTTTGCTGGTTAATGTTTGTCAGCTGAGCAGCGATGACTGATAACATCAGCAAAGCAAACCCTGGAGTCTTAAAACCATTGTGATGGTTGCAATCTGGTGGCCTACCCTAAAGCCCATAGTTATGGATGTGGGACAACTAATGGTAGATGGGCATAGCAGGGAAAAAAAAAATGGAAGTGAGACCAGGGTTGCTGGGGCAGTGATCTTAATTATGCTGTTGCTTTTGTGAAAGGGTATTGAGAGAGAATTTGGAGACCGCTGTGGTAGTTTGGGGGTATTTTTGCTGAGCTCCTTCAAACCTGAGAGGATGGGTAGGTGGAGAAGAGAAGATCTGAAGGTACGCATGTGAAAGATCATTAGCTTTGAGAGGGGTGTGATTAATTTCCTGGTTTTTTGCATCTGAGTCACAGAGTACACACTGGTGAGCACACAAAAAGTAGCAAGCAGCAGTCTTGAGTAGTGTTCTCATAAAGGATTTGTGGCTAAGGGGGTTTTTTGGTTAGGATTTTTTGGTTTGCTCACTTTGACTGTATAGCCAGTTTCTTAACCTTGTATTTACATGAACCAAACCACATTGTTTGTTTTGGAAACTGGAGCACCCCAGGCAGGTGGGTTGCTGTCGACAAGGGTTTTCCTCCGGTACAGGAACCCTGACTTCATTAGAGGATACAGGTTGGCAGCAGAGCCTAGCCTGATCTAAAGCCTTGCAGTCAGCGGAAGGGGAGGCATGACTGTCTTCCCCACTGCTGACCAGCTCCTGTGGCTCCCCCGATACAAGTGTACAGCAGGCACATTCTAAATCCTGCTCCTGAAAATATCTCAGTCTTAGTTTGAGTCTTATCAAATATCACTGGAACTTGGGCTTCTCAGTCACTTAATATTTTTGAAGATGTTCCTGCAGCCCATCTTATTTCTTTCTCGGTACAGTTACCTGTGAGACTAGTAATAGTAATTCCTCAATTAGGTGACCCACTGTATACCTGAGGAGGATGGAGCTGAATCCTTCTTCTATTATACACCACCAACTCCTGGTCAAGAAACTGCACACATAAGGAGCACAGGACAGACCTGGCATGAGTGCAGATGAATTATTCAGCACCTTTGGAATGTACAGCCTTTGATCAGGCTCGAAGCATGGCTGTGTGACACGTGAAATGATTCATTTGCCACAGCCGATGACAGTGATGAGTTTGTATATACACCTCTCCTGTTCAGTTGAAACGTTCGGTGTTTAGCATTTTGCTCTCTCTTGATCTGTTGAGTGTTTTCTTGGGGAGGGATGTTCCACCTCTACCCCAAGTTCCAGTTTTTTGGTTAAAAGAGTGCCCAACTCTATACATGAGTAATATGGATTCATGTCATTGAAAAGCAGAAATGACGGGGCTTCTGATAGATTAGATGCAAACACAAGGAGAATCAGGTGTTCAGCACAAATATCCTCTGAAATAACAAACGTTTTGTATAAATAGCATCTCATTAAGTAATAACATAAGGCTGGAGAACAGTTCCGTTCACAGCTTTTGTTGAAAAATATAGCATGGAATGACTGAGTCAGGCAGGCTGATGCTTGGGGATGGAATAATTTGTTTTGCGCAGTTTTGCATTTCAGAAGGAGGCCTGCCTGCTGCTGATGGGATGAGGTTTTTTTAATTTGGTTTGCACATGGGGTTCTGGAAAGTCAGAGGGGTATTGTGAGGGGGAATTGCCAAAGTGTGTGGTAAACAAAATCAAGTAAAGTGATGGGAAGCTGGTCATGCATCACACGACAGGAGTTTTAGCATAACTTCCCTTTTGTTGTTTGAGCATCATTAACAAAACCCATGTGTGACAGTACCACCAAGTTTCTACCAGCTTGATAAGAATTTGCTGTTAGATCAGATGGCTGTAGCTGGGGGTAGAACAGGAATCAATATGCTGCTTCGTTGAGCTGGGAGGGAAGAAATGGGGAGGTGAGAAGCAGGGGTGCAGGGGGCTTGATAGTGGCATACCTGTTTCTCAGTCACATGACGTCTGTTGTTCCTGTTGTCCCTGAATTCAGAACATGGGGAGAAGGAGACAAGAAACGTCATCATCTTCAGGCAGTTTTACAGAAGAGAAAGTAACTCAAGGACAGGTTGTGAATAATGTCAGGCTTTTACTGTTTTGTCTGTAGGGATACAGAAATTATGGTGGCTTAGTCCTGTGGCATTTCTTATTGGTTTTGTTCTTCTTTTTGTGATTTCCCTTTCTTACTAAACACAGCATCTCTCTTTGCTTTTAGATTGCCCTGCTTTTCAGGGAATCTCACCTCTTGCTCATCATTCAGCGGTTGTTTCTATGTAGCTTAGCACTTCTGCTCTGAACCCTGCATGGTAGCGTTCTTCTGCCTTAAGAGTGGCTTTTTCCTTTGTAGTCTCTTCTTCCTTGGCCACTTCTTTTGAAAGAGCACAGAAGGGCTCTTGACCTGAGTGCAGATGAACTCTTCCTTACTTTCTAAGAGCCTCGTAGTTTGGCTGGGCTCTCAAGTATTTAGAAAGGTTGAAGAGGAACCTCACACTTGTATGTAGGACGTCAATGTCCCAAGTAATGTCCTTTGTATCCTGTGTTGTCAGTAGGGCTGTGCTGGAGAAGACCAGATGTTAGTTCTTTGATGCTTACAAGTGCTGTTTTGCATAGGAAGTGTGCCCAAACACTTCTTGCTGTGGCAGTGAGACCATCACAGGCTGGAAGGGTGTCTCTCCACTTGAAGCTTGCTTATGCTGCATTTCTCTTTAAAGCTGGAGGGGTTGTTTCTAGTGTTGGTTTTAGTCAGCTAGCCTGCCTCATCTTTGTGGAGAGTGCTTTTTGTAGTCTCTCATATGGAGAACAAGACAATTTATTGTTATCTTCTGACTACTTCTTGAGAGTGTGTCTGCTTGGGCCCACGACTGTGGTGTGGGGAGCTACCGCTGATGGAGCTACTTGTGGCACCAGCAACGTGTGAGCTGGGGGAGTGAGTGATTTGGGATTCAAGCATTGCATTGGGTTGTTGTGATATAGCTGCTTATTTTGAGTTAGCTCGTGGAATTGCAGAAACAGCTAAGAAACTGTCTAAGAAAACAGGGTGGAAAGAGAAAATGAGACTATTTCAAATGCTTTAGATAAATGTGTCAACCTCTGCAGTCAGCAGGCTTGGTGCTTTGTGTGGGTAAGGCACCATCCGGCATAAAGCTAAGCTGGATTTTGTAGGAGCAACACAGTATAAGGTCCATCTGAAGGACTAGTCCTTCTGCAGGTGATGTTAGAGCAGCCAGGACTGGTGACTGCCTCCGCCTGCACCCACTGTGATGCCAAACCTAGACCCAGAGGTGCATGGGCAGAAACCTCCCATGCCCACAAGCCTCCCTGGCACAAAGCACTGTGACCTGTGCATCTCCAGCACCATGCTGGGGGGGACATGCCCATCTGTGCGACATGTATGCCTGCATGCTTGTTTTTGCCTTGCCTTGTCATGTGTAGCTTTGCAAGGTGAATAGTTGCATTTAGTCCCTGGTACAATTGCTGAAGTAATCTGTTACATGACAAAACCAGCTGCTGCAGTCAGTTGCGTCAGCTGGCTACGAGAGTCTTGGGGGTCTCAGGAAATCACAGTTTTCTTCTCACGTGCCTGCAGACCTCAGTCTGGGGCTTTTATTTCATTCCTTTAGGAGCATTTTGTGCTGCCATCTGGAGGAAGATGAAGAAAACAATTTAGAGGCTAGCTTGCATGCTAACAGGAAGGGAAATGGCTTATTTGGAAGTAAAAGCATGAAGTTGCAAGACTAAAAAAAAAACATTTTCAAACGAAAATTCTGGTGTGCTTGTCAGTATTACTAGCAGAGTAGTTTCAGGTTGCAGTTAAAAGGCAGCTGCTGATACTTTATAGATAGGTACATATATACAAACTAGATTTCAGAATATATACTAAGTGTTTTGAACTCTGACTACACTGAGTTTGTTTCAGAAAATGCAAAATATTCTTTTGTGAGAAGTAATAATAAAATTTATACAGCAATGGGATGAAAGGAAAAATCTTATGCATAAAAAAGACCTAATTAACATCTGCTGCTTTTTGTGGGATGCTGTCAAAAGTACTAACTAAAGTGTCTTTCAACTAAGAGCTTGTAGGTTTTGTTTTTAAATTTATATGTGCAAAATGATTAGCATGTGTTATGCAAGCTGGTCTTCTGATCAAATAAACTGGTTGTTGTTTTTTTTAAAAAAAATTAACTAACATTTTACGGGAATGTTTGGGGCTTTTTTCTCTAATAGTTTGGTATACTTTTGGTATTATTGTTGTGTCAGTAGGTTTTTTAGGTATCTTTGTTCCAGGTTGAAAAGTCTGGAGCACAACAAGAGATGTCTTTTCTTTTTTTAAACTGATTTCCTCTCCCCATATGTTAATTAAACCAGTCTTTATTTTATTTCAGCTTTCAGTAGTTTAAAAGTTTTAATTTATTTTTTTTTTTCCAGGTCAGATGTACAATTGCCTGTAAGTATCATTCTGTTACTCAGTTATATTTTTTTAATGACTCTCATTTTCTTAATATCTTTTAAGAAAGATTGAACAGTATCAGCTAAGTATTTTAAAAGGAATTCCTGAAAAGAGTTCTTAGAAATAGCTTTCAAAGATGTAAACTCACTTTAGTGACTAATTCCTGCAATGTGTTTAAGGATATTTTAATCCCTTTGCTTTTCAGTTTGTAAAGGATTCTGGTAAAATCAAGTACAGATACAATGTACGTAGGAAGATTATATTGCCTTTAAGTATGTTTTTCAAAACAAACCCATCCCAAAACAAAAGACGACACCCAAAGTGATGCTTTAAGGATTTTCTAAAGTGAGTACAGCAACTGCTGTACTTGCCAAGATGACAAGTTTTTATGTGGCAAAAATTTCAAAAAGTACTTGCAAATGAGTTCTACTTTAATATTGAACATCAGGTTTGCATGAGTTAGCCTTTAAATTTTAGGGCCTGAATCAACTCTCTCCACACTTTGAGCTGTGCTATCTCAACCTGAAGTTGTTCTCTCTAGGTATACCATGTCTCTTCCTTACTTGTGGGAACACACTGTGTGAATATGAGAACTTTTTTGCTCATACACTGAAGGGAAGAGACAGAATTGCTGTGCCGGGTTAAGTAAAGCAGCTAGCTTATGATAATACATGAGAAGGATACACATGCAGAATGCAGCTGAAAGTTGGTTCCTTTCTTCTCAAACAAAACGGCACTGAAAAAACCAGCAGATCATAGTAGCTTTCATCCAAACCAGTAGAGTCAGTGAATGACTGAAATAATGTGGCAATCTCTTAATCTAAATCAAGTCGTCTGACAGAAGTTAAAAGTGGTAAAACTAGGAAATGTGTAGCAAAATCTGAGGGAAAACAACCTGGAAAAACAGAAGTGACTGCAGGTCTGTGCATGATATATGAAAATGACTGTACGTTTGCAAATGGGAAGCCCAGAAGTTTTGTAAAGATACTTACTGCTTTGTATTCTTTCTTTCAGGCACTGAGGATTGCATTTCAAACAACATAACTGCAGAAACAGGAGCCAGTAGTAATGATAATGTATCAGTAAACTCCACAAGTGGGAACGAAACCTATAGAGGTGGAAGTTTGTCCAGGGATGTATCAGTAGCTGACAGCACAATAAGTGATCAGAACAATGTAACACGTAAGTGGATTGGAATGCAACTGGGATGTGAATCTTGAGGGTGTTTTGTGGTTTTATACTGCGTTAGCATTTTAAGCCCAAACTCTGGTCCAGAGTGCAAAGACCATGCAGGGGTGTAGATTCAGCGGCTTTACTGGAGTAGAGAATGGACCAAGGAAATGTATCTGCACAGCTGACTGGGAGTGCAGTTTAACACTCTGATTGTTGCCGGGCCTTGAAATAATTTTATCACTGTTAGACTTGGGCTCCCTTCCCTGCTTATTATGGCTTTTTTAGGTTACAGCTGCAACAGTTCAAACATACTGTGACAAACAGCTTTGAAATGCATATATAACAGTACACCTGAAGTACTCTACCGAGTATAGAGGTAATCATGTATCTAGAGGAGAGCTGTATGAATCTTGCAGCTAGAAAGGCTCTTCTCTTTGGGATAGCCAACTTAGGAAAAAATAACAGCAGGTGGTGTATTCCAGTCTTTCTCAGCAACATGCATGAAGTTGACAGCTCAGGCGTGACGGTAATAACTGCTGCACCTAGGCAGTTTTACTCCTTGAGATGAAGTGAAACTTGAGGATTTAGAGGAACAGTGGATTGCAGAGCTAGCAAGCATGCCTTGCAACATGTAAGGATGGCTCCATTATTTTCCCAGGCTGACTACTGTTTTAAAGACCTATTGTTGGGGTAGGGGTGGAGAAGACCGCTTTATGTATTAACCAGCAAATATTCTTGCAGATAAAAAGATATTTTGTTTTTTCATGCCTTTCACAGAGCCCAGCCCAGTTCTTGATCTCAAGGCAGAATATGTTGGTGTGACTTCTGTGAAATTATCCTGGGAGGTGAACAGCACTGCTTCCAACTCCTACACCTTCAGGATAGAGGTTGTAAATGGTACCTCTGTTTGGAACCTGACGTCCAATGTTACCAACATTGAAATTACTGAGTTAATCCCGGGGACGATGTACAATTTCACAGTATTTGCAGTAGCAGCTGATGGTCAGACAGAAGAAGAAGGGTTGTCCATAACCCTGCATACAAGTAAGTCGCATTGCAGCCCTCTTTCTGGTGGACTCTATTTTGCTGTGCAGCTCAGGGCTCTAACTATGTATGCGAGGACTGTAATTCAATGCTATTTCGAACAGACATGATATATTAGTCCTGGAGCTTGATCTACGCTATATACAAAGGATAGGATGTTAATGTGCAGCAGAAAGACAGCCCTGATGTTTTTGTTTTGTATTTATCTTCCTTCTTCACCATCATCATCCCTGTCCTGCCCACCTCTCTAGATTCCCAGAGGAAGCCCTGGGAGTGCTGGCACAGTGGTGAGCTGTGATTCTGCTTTGGAGTGTCAAAGGGAGATGAATCCCACTCAGAATGCCTTTTCTCAGTTCTCTCTTAGCTGCCCGTTGATGCAAAAGCCTCCAGGAGCATCTGGTGATGTTGTTAGGGTGCTTCTGCACTCTGAACGATGAGTGATGTGAGTGAAGCAGCAGTGTGCCTGTGTTGTTCTGTCCATGTACGTGAGCGATGTTCTTGCAGGTTGATGGATTGTTGTCTTGCCTTTCACAGAGCCCAGCCCAGTTCTTGATCTCAAGGCAGAATATGTTGGTGTGACTTCTGTGAAATTATCCTGGGAGGTGAACAGCACTGCTTCCAACTCCTACACCTTCAGGATAGAGGTTGTAAATGGTACCTCTGTTTGGAACCTGACGTCCAATGTTACCAACATTGAAATTACTGAGTTAATCCCGGGGACGATGTACAATTTCACAGTATTTGCAGTAGCAGCTGATGGTCAGACAGAAGAAGAAGGGTTGTCCATAACCCTGCATACAAGTAAGTCACAGTTACTTGCAGCCTTCTTCTGGTGGGGAGTTCAGTGCTCTGCCTACCTCCCTGAGGGCTGAAATATACAACTGTTCTGTATAGATGTGATGTTTCAGTCCTGGAGCCTAGTCTGGGCTGTCTACTAAGCATGGGTTCTTAATGTGTGAAAGAGAAATGTTCCTTCTTTTAAAAAAAGAAGCAAAACCAGCCAAACAAAACCCACCTGCCCTCCCCTCCATCTTCATCTCCTTTTATCTCCTTTTGTAGGAGATAACTTCTTGTCACAAGGACTCAGTGAGCCAACTATGAAAGATGCCCTCCTAGACTTGCTGTCTGTGAATAGAGAAGGACTCGTGCGGGATGTGGCTGTCTTGGCCGCAGCGATCATGAAATGGTTGAATTTAAAATTTTCAGTGTAATAAGAAAAAAAGACAGCAGAGTTGCTACTGTGGACTTCAAGAGAGCAAACTTCAAGCTATTTAGGAAGCTACTTAGCAGAGTACCCTGGGAATCTGCTTTTGAGGACTTAGAAGTCCATGAGTGCTGGTCAGTTTTTAAGAACCGCCTTTTAGAAGTGCAAGAGTAGGCAGTTCCACTGTCAAATGCCAAGCCGGTGGGGCAGAAGACCAGATGGCTGAAGAGAGAAATCCTTGTGGAGCTCAAGAGGAGAAAGAAATCATATGCTCTCTTGAAGCAAGGTCAGGCTTTGCAGGAAGGTTACAGAGCTATGGTTCATATATGCAGGGAGAAGACATGAAAGGCCAAAACTTAGAGTTGAAACTGGCCATTGTTGTGTCAGACAAGAAAAAAGGCTTTTTTAAGTATGTTAATAGTGGGAAGAGGTCTTAAAGAAAACATTGGGCTGATACTTGTTGAAGATGGTCACCTGACTAACAGGGATGAAAGAAAAGCAGAGGCATTCAATGCTTTTTTTTTTTTTTTTTTTTTTTTTGCCTCAGCCTTTAGGAATACAGATAGACCTTGGGCTGCACCATCCCCTGAGTCGGACAGCCATGAGTGCGGGAACAGTGACTGCGTTTGTTGACACCAAAGTTATAAGGGACCAGCTGTATCAGCTGAATGTTCACAGGTCCCTGGGGCCTGATGGGATTCGTCACAGAGTACTGAAGGAGCTAGTGGGTGTTAAGGCAGGAACCCTCTCGATCACCTACCAAAGGTGTTGGGAGTCTGGGGAGGTTCCTACTGACTGGAAGCAGGCCGGTGTTATTCCAGTTTACAAGAAGGGTGTGAGGGAAGACCTAGGAAGCTACAGACCTGTTAGAATAGCCTCAGTTCCTGGAAAAATTATGGAGAAGATTGTACTGTGTACCATTGAAAGGCATTTAAAGAATAATGCAATCATCAGGCACAGTCAGCATGGGTTCACAAAAGGGAAGTCCTGTTTAACTAATTTGATATCCTTCTGTCATGGTTTCAGCTGTGATAGAGTTAATTTTCTTCACTCTAGCTGGTATAGTGCTGTGCTTTGAAATTAGCATGGAAAAAAACCTGTTGAGATAACACACAGATGTTTAGGCTGTTGCTGGGCAGCGCTGATACTAGTCAAGGACATGTCTAGCCTCCCATGCTCTGCTGGGTGCACAAGAAGCCGGGAGGGGAGGGGGCACAGCTAAGAGAGTGGATTCAAACTGACCAAAGGGATATTCCATATCATGTAACGTCATGCCCAGTATGCTACCTGGGAGGGGCTGGCCGGGGCAGGGAGGGAGCAATCGCGGCTCGGGGACGGGCAGCGTCGGTCGGCGGGTGGTGAGCGGTTGTATCGTTCGTGTTTCTGCGTTTTTGTTCCCTGTTTTCCCTTTCCTTCCTTTTCCCTTTTATTATATTAACATTACTGTCATTATTATCATAATCATTTATCATCATCATTCTATTGTAGTTATTAAACTGTGCTTATCTCAACCCACAAGTTCTTTTGCTCGTCCGATTCTCTTCCCCATCCCACAGGGGTGGGGGGGGGGGGTGAGCGAGCGGCTGCGTGGTGTTCAGTTGCCAGCTGAGGCTGAACCACGACACCTTCTATGATAAGGTCACCCACCTAGCTGGTGAAGGGAAGGCAGTGGATGTAGCTTTTCTGGATTTTGGTAAGGCTTTTGATGATACTGTCCCTCTCAGCATCCTTCTGGACAAGTTGTTCAACTGTGGGGTGAGTGGGTTCATGGTGCTCTGGGTGAAGAGCTGGCTGAAGGGCAGGCCTCAGAGGGTTGTAATGAATGGGGCTACACCTGGCTGGCGACTGGTCACCAGCACTGTTCCTCAGGGCTCAATTGTAGGGCCAGCTCTAGCTCTGTTCAGTATGTTTATCAGTGATCTGGGTGGAGGAGTTGAATGCACCATTAGCAAGTTTGCTGATGATACCAAACTGGGAGATGCTGTTGACTCTCTTGAGGGACAGGAGGCCTTGCAGAGGGATTTAGATGGATTGGAGCACTGGGCTATGATTAGTGGGATGAAATTCAACAAGTCAAAATGCCAGACTCTGCACCTGGGAAGGAGTAACGCCAGGCACAAGTGTAAACTGGGAGAGGAGTGGCTGGAGAGCAGCCCTGCGGAAAGTGATCTGGGGGTGCTGGTTGACAGCAGGCTCGTTACGAGTCAGCAGTGTGCCCTGGGAGCCCAGAGGGCAAACCGCGTCCTGGCGTGCATCAAGCACATCATAACCAGCCAGTCAAGAGAGGTGATTATCCTTCTGTATTCAGTGTTGGTGCAGCCTCATCTTGAGTACCATGTGCAGTTCTGGGCCCCACAACTTAAGAAGGATGCAAAGGTCCTTGAATGCATCCAGAGGAGGGCAACAAAACTGGTGAAAGGGCTGGAAGAAGTGTCCTGTGAGGAGCGACTGAGGGCTTTGGACTTGTCTAGCTTGGAGAAAAGGAGGCTGAGGGGTGACCTCATTGCTTTCTACAGCTTTCTGGAGAGGGGACGTGGAAAGGGAGGTGCTGAGCCTCTCTTCCCTGTCTCCAGCAATAGCATGCATGGGAATGGTTCAAAGCTGCACCACAGGAGGTTCAGCCTGGACATTAGGAAATATTTCTTTACAGAGAGGGTGGTCAAACACTGGAACAGGCTTCCTAAGGAGGTGGTTGATGCCCCAAGACTGGCAGTGTTTAAGAGGCATTTGTGCAATGCCTTCAATAATATGCTTTAACTTTTGGTCAGCCCTGCAGTGGTCAGACAGTTGGACTAGATGATTGTTGTATATCCTTTCTAACTGAAATTATGCTGTGCTATTCTGTGCTAGTCTATTCTCTTTCCAGCCACATTGACGGATTGTTGTCTTGCCTTTCACAGAGCCCAGCCCAGTTCTTGATCTCAAGGCAGAATATGTTGGTGAGACTTCTGTGAAATTATCCTGGGAGGTAAACAGCACTGCTTCTGACTCCTACACATTCAGGATAGAGGTTGTAAATGGTACCTCTGTTTGGAACCTGACGTCCAATGTTACCAACATTGAAATTACTGAGTTAATCCCGGGGACATTGTACAATTTCACAGTATTTGCAGTAGCAGCTGATGTTCAGACGGAAGGAGAAGGGTTGTCTCTACTTTTGTATACAAGTAAGTCACACTTTCTTGCAGCTGTGATTCAGGTGTATCATATTTTGCTGTGCAGCTCAGGGTTCTGTCTGCCTGACCAAGTGTTGAAATATAATACAATCCTTACATGGGCTGCCTGCTAAGAATGGGGAGTTAATGTGTAGAAGAAACATAGCCCCAGTTAGATTTTTAAATTGTTTTTTTAAAAATAAAACCACACAAGCTCCTTCAACTCCCAAACCCAAAAGAAAAAATTCCCCACAACAACAAAACCAACCAACCAATGGAAAAAAAACCAACAAACCTTCCTTCCCATCATCATCATCCCTGTCCTGCCCACCTCTCTAGATTCCCAGAGGAAGCCCTGGGAGTGCTGGCACAGTGGTGAGCTGTGATTCTGCTTTGGAATGTCAAAGGGAGATGAATCCCACTCAGAATGCCTTTTCTCAGTTCTCTCTTAGCTGCCCGTTGATGCAAAAGCCTCCAGGAGCATCTGGTGATGTTGTTAGGGTGCTTCTGCACTCTGAACGATGAGTGATGTGAGTGAAGCAGCGGTGTGCCTGTGTTGTTCTGTCCATGTACGTGAGCGATGTTCTCGCAGGTTGATGGATTGTTGTCTTGCCTTTCACAGAGCCCAGCCCAGTTCTTGATCTCAAGGCAGAATATGTTGGTGTGACTTCTGTGAAATTATCCTGGGAGGTGAACAGCACTGCTTCCAACTCCTACACCTTCAGGATAGAGGTTGTAAATGGTACCTCTGTTTGGAACCTGACGTCCAGTGTTACCAACATTGAAATTACTGAGTTAATCCCGGGGACGATGTACAATTTCACAGTATTTGCAGTAGCAGCTGATGGTCAGACGGAAGGAGAAGGACTGTCCCTCCCCCTGCGTACAAGTAAGTCGCATTGCAGCCCTCTTTCTGGTGGACTCTATTTTGCTGTGCAGCTCAGGGCTCTAACTATGTATGCGAGGACTGTAATTCAATGCTATTTCGAACAGACATGATATATTAGTCCTGGAGCTTGATCTGCGCTATATACAAAGGATAGGATGTTAATGTGCAGCAGAAAGACAGCCCTGATGTTTTTGTTTTGTATTTATCTTCCTTCTTCACCATCATCATCCCTGTCCTGCCCACCTCTCTAGATTCCCAGAGGAAGCCCTGGGAGTGCTGGCACAGTGGTGAGCTGTGATTCTGCTTTGGAGTGTCAAAGGGAGATGAATCCCACTCAGAATGCCTTTTCTCAGTTCTCTCTTAGCTGCCCGTTGATGCAAAAGCCTCCAGGAGCATCTGGTGATGTTGTTAGGGTGCTTCTGCACTCTGAACGATGAGTGATGTGAAGAGAGTGAAGCAGCAGTGTGCCTGTGTTGTTCTGTCCATGTACGTGAGCAATGTTCTTGCAGGTTGATGGATTGTTGTCTTGCCTTTCACAGAGCCCAGCCCAATTCTTGATCTCAAGGCAGAATATGTTGGTGTGACTTCTGTGCAATTATCCTGGGAGGTGAACAGCACTGCTTCCAACTCCTACACCTTCAGGATAGAGGTTGTAAATGGTACCTCTGTTTGGAACCTGACGTCCAATGTTACCAACATTGAAATTACTGAGTTAATCCCGGGGACGATGTACAACTTCACAGTATTTGCAGTAGCGGCTGATGGTCAGACGGAAGGAGAAGGGTTGTCTCTACTCTTGTATACAAGTAAGTCACAATTTCATGCAGGCCTATTTCTGGTGCACTGTAACCCTGTATACAAGTAGGGAAATGGTGCCTCTCAGTTGCAAATGAACATGTAGCTTGTACAAAGTTACTCTGCTTCAGTTTCCAACTTTGTACTGTTTCTCATTGTAACGTTGCTTTGCTCCAGGGCCTGTGAGCATGAGTGCCAAGCCACCTTTGGTAAAAGCAAAAAGGACTGAGATTATATGTAATTCTGTGTAAATGCATTGCCTGTGAAGAAGTTATTTCATCAGCCTGGCTGCTCAGGACTAGAGATGCAGCTGCTTACAACAGCATGACTTTCTCTAGACTTGAGTGCTGAATGGGGCCCCCTATAATGCTTCTGGGAGCAGGTTTTTACTGCTTATGTCAAAGGACATGGTGTGCAGGGATGTGGTGGCTGGGATCACAGAGGCTTTTTCTTGGAGATTGTTTTGAATTCTTTCAGAGTCCCTGGCCTAGGGGTTCTGTGGGATGTGACAGTGCCTAAGGTCACATTGTTGAGTCTGGTGCTGTTGCTGTCAGCTTTGCACCATAGCACCTTTTCCTGGATTAGAGGGACAGCTGGGAGGGGAAGATTTTTTGTGTGTGTGTGTGTGTCTAGCTCAGGAAGGGAAAGTGAACAGGCAACATCCCTGCAAAGCACTTAGAGTCAGCGTGTCCTGGACCTGCTACTGAGCAGATGAGCTTGTCTAAGCTGCCTGAGTTAAGTCTTGTCTGCCTAGTGTTGATGCTGAATTTGGCTTGCAGACACAGCCCCCAACGGTGGGTCAGCTGTTGGACCTGCTCAAGGAGCCCATTTCTTTCTGCTGATTTTGGGGAGAGGCTGGGCTGAAGGGTTCAGATTAAGACTCGCAGGCAATATTTTGAGTTAACAGACCAAAATCACCCTGCATTCTGCTTCTTTCCCTGATTTCCATCTGTGTCTCGGTCTGGAAACCCACTGTGGAAGGAAATAATTTTAGCATGTGAAATGAAATAAAGAGAATATCCCCCAGAACTCCTGTGGCCTTTCTAGAGATGCCCCAGCATGAATGTCTGAAACGAGGCATTTGTTGTGGTTTAATCCAGCTGGCAACTAAGCCCCACCCAGCTGCTCGCTCACTCCCGCCTGGTGGGATGGGGGAGAGAATTGGAAGGGTAAAAGTGAGAAGGCTCATGGGTTGAGATAAAGATGGTTTAATAGGTAAAGCAAAAGCCCCACATGCAAGAAAAGTAAAAACAAGGAATTCATTCACTACTTGCCATCAGCAGGCCGGTGTTCAGCCATCCTCAGGAAAGCAGGGCTCTATCACGTGTAACGGTTACTTGGGAAGACAAACGCCATCACTCTGAATGTCCCACACTTTCTTCTTCCCCTAGCTTTATATGCTGAGCATGATGTCATATGGCGTGGAATATCCCTTTGGCCAGTTTGGGTCAGCTGTCCTGGCCGTGCCCCCTCCCAACTTCTTGCACTTGGCAGAGCACGGGGAGCTGAAATTAGTCCTTAACTAGCGTAAGCACTACTTAGCAATAACTAAAACATCGCTGTCTTATCAACACTGTTTTTAGCACAAATCCAAAATATAGCCCTTTACTGGCTACTTTTAAGATAATTAACTCTATCCCAGCCAAAATCAGCACAGCATTGATATTGTAGAAGTGCTGCTTGGCTACAAATAATGCCCATTCTATGCGGAATAGGGAAATGTGGTTGTGGCTCTTCTGTCCTTACTTCTCTGTCTTGACAGATGGTTCTCTTGCCTTTCACAGAGCCCAGCCCAGTTCTTGATCTCAAGGCAGAATATGTTGGTGTGACTTCTGTGAAATTATCCTGGGAGGTGAACAGCACTGCTTCCAACTCCTACACCTTCAGGATAGAGGTTGTAAATGGTACCTCTGTTTTGAACCTGACGTCCAATGTTACCAACATTGAAATTACTGAGTTAATCCCGGGGACGATGTACAATTTCACAGTATTTGCAGTAGCAGCTGATGGTCAGACGGAAGGAGAAGGGTTGTCTCTACTTTTGTATACAAGTAAGTCACACTTTCTTGCAGCTGTGATTCAGGTGTATCATATTTTGCTGTGCAGCTCAGGGTTCTGTCTGCCTGAGGGTTGTAATTTAGTACTGTTGCAGGCAGAGGTGATGCTTTGGCCCTGGAGCTGGCCAATCTTGTCAAGCATAGGATGTTAAAGTGCAGAAGCAGCATTGCCCTGATAGATCACTGTTGATGAAGTTTGTCCCCAAGTCTGATCATGCAGAGAAGAGGTTTCTCCCTGAGAACCTCTATCCTGTAAATTTGGGAAGGGGGTTGGTTTCATTTCCTGGAGTATGGGGGCCTCAGACCCTTATTTTAAGGGATTTCACATAGAACATATCGCACCAAGGGAACTTTTGTCATTGTTGGGCCCATAGGTGCCATCAGGCTGCAGGAGAGTGAGAATTAGGCAACGCTAGTTCAGGAGAACGGCATTGGCCATACAGCATCTCTTTGTTGAGGCTCAAAAGTCTTGACACCTGGTGTTGGAGGGACCATTTTGGAGCTGACCTGCATGGCTGTAGCCCAGCCTGGTTATTCCACAGGTTGTATTTGAAAGGAAACAGATGCCTGTTTTGTCATTTTTGTTGTCCTGAAATGTACCTGAATGTGTGCTCCTAACTTTGGAGTCGATTTCCAAGTTTCTCATGTGCTGTCTGACTGTAATGGTGTGTTGTACATCCTCAAAAGAGGACAGAGAATTGGGTGCTGCAGAGAGGGTTTCTGGAGGTGGCCTCCCTGCCATGGGAGTGAGCTCAGGTCATTGAGGGTTGTAGGAGGAGTAGGGTGCCTGGGTCGTCACCTCTGTTCCTCTTCTAGTGCTATTTCATGTTCCTTACCTTTTCCTGTGAGGAGATGCACCACCATTTTTCCCCTCTACTCTTTTCCTCCTCTTTGGATTGCCAGGGTAAACCCTGGGACTGCTGGCGCCATGATGACCTGTGCTCTTGCATTTGAATGTGAAAGGAAGGTGAATCACACTTCAGATGCCTCTTTCTTGTTTTTCTGTTACCCAGCCATTGATGCAAAAGCCTCCAGGAATATCTGGCAATGTCGTTGGCGTGCTCCTGCACTCTGAATGATGAGTGATGTGAAGAGAGTGAAGCAGCAGTGTGCCTGTGTTGTTCTGTCCATGTACGTGAGCAATGTTCTTGCAGGTTGATGGATTGTTGTCTTGCCTTTCACAGAGCCCAGCCCAGTTCTTGATCTCAAGGCAGAATATGTTGGTGTGACTTCTGTGCAGTTATCATGGGAGGTGAACAGCACTGCTTCCAACTCCTACACCTTCAGGATAGAGGTTGTAAATGGTACCTCTGTTTGGAACCTGACGTCCAATGTTACCAACATTGAAATTACTGAGTTAATCCCGGGGACGATGTACAATTTCACAGTATTTGCAGTAGCAGCTGATGGTCAGACAGAAGGAGAAGGGTTGTCTCTGCTCTTGTATACAAGTAAGTCACGGTTTTGTGCAGCCCTGTTCTGGTAGGCTGTATTTTGCCATGCAGCTCAGGCTTCTGCCTGCCTGCCCAAGGGTTGAAATACAGTATTGTTTCAGGCAGAAGTGCTGCACATGGCTTACCTGCAGTCAGCGATGCTTATGTGTGGGAGGGGGTTCTGTGGGAGGTTTTGCTGCCTCTTCTCCTGGTGAATGGAGCCCTCAGACCCTTATTTTGAAGGGCTCCCGCATAGTGCATTGTGCCTGGGAACTTCCCCTGTCAGAGGGGCCCGTGGCTGCAGCTGGCATGTGGGCACACTGGGCTCTTGGCCACGCTGCTCTGATCAGTTCATCAGCAGTGAGGAGGAAGCTGAGGTGCTCCTCTCGTCCTCATGCTAGGCATTGTGTCCTTGTTTCCCCCTTGTTGTGAATATGTGCTGCTGTGTCCTTTCCTTTGTTTTGTCCCATTTTAACTGAAGCGAATCTGTCCCAGAGCTCCTCAATGGGGTTTCCAGGTGTTCCAGAACAAATCAGTTAAGAGAGAATCTCTGGTACCGTGAAAGTGCTGCTTGGCTACTCGAAATGCTCAGTCTGCCTGAAACATGGAAGCATTGCTGTGCCTCTGCTTTTTCTGTCTGTCAGCAGATACCTGTGAGCATTGATGGAGTCTCATCTTCACTTCCACAGAGCCCAGCTCCATTTTCCATATCTGGGCAGAGTATGCTGATCTCTGATTTTCCCCTTGGAGCACAGATTATACTTCTAACTACACCTAGAGGATAGATATCCAAAGTCATGGTTCTTCCTCTAGGAACTATTTTTTACTGTGTCCCATGGGACACTCACACAAACTGACATGTTGTGGTTGCTGCTCTTAAGGATGGCTACTGCTGTGCTCTTAATGCATGGAGCTTATATTTGTGTTCTTCTTTGTTGGCCACTAAGTTTTACATAATTTTACAGGGAGCTAGTGTCAATCTACATACTACTTTAAAAATGTTTATAGAGTAGTATGTTCGATGGTTGAACAGTATTTTGAAACGTTTGCTGATCTTGACAGATATTCAGCCTAAATATTCTCAGTAAGCCTGTCTGCAGAGGAGTTAGCACAGAAGAGGTCTGTGTACTTAATGTGCTAAATGCTTTTCTTCACAGGGCAGCAAGTCCTTGTAGGCAGTAGCTTCATCTTTTTAAAAGTGGAAAGGAATACTGTAGTCTTACAGAATGACAGAATGGTAGGGTTTGGAAGGGACCTCTGGAGATCATCTTGTCCAACCCCACTGCTTGACCAGGGACACCAGAGGAGGGGGCACAGGAACGCGTCCAGGCAGGTTTTGAATGTCTCCAGGGAAGGAGACTCTACAACCTCCCTGGGCAGCCTGTTCCACTGCTCTGTCACCCTCACAGGAAGGAAGATTTTTCTCATGTTGAGGTGGAACTTCCTGTGTTCCAACTTGTGCCCGTTGCCCTTGTCCTGCCGTTGGGCACTATTGAAAAGAGTCTAGTCCCATCATCCTGACATCCTCTGTTTAGGTATTTATAGGTATTGAAGAAATCCCCCATAGTCTTCTCTTGTCCAGGCTGAACAAAACCAGGTCTTTCAGCCTCTCCTCATAAAGGAGATGCTCCAGCCCCCTAATCATCTTGGTAGCTCTCCGGTGGACTTGCTCAAGCAGTTCCCTGCCCTTCTTAAACTGGGGGGCCCAAAACTGGACACAGTACTCCACATGTGGTCTCACTAGGGCAGAGTAGAGGGGGAGGATAACCTCTCTTCATCTGCTGGCCACACTCCTTTTAATGCATCCCAGGATACTGTTGGCCTTCTTGGCCACAAGGGCACACTGCTGGCTCATGGTCAACTTGTTGTCCACCAGCACTCCCAGGTCCTTCTCAACAGAGCCGCTTTCCAGTAGTTCAGCCCCCAGCCTGTACTGGTGCATGGGGTTGTTCCTCCCCAGGTGCAGGACCTTGCACTTGCTCTTGTTGAATTTCATCAGGTTCCCCTCAGCCCAGCTCTCCAGCCTGTCCAGGTCTCACTGGATGGCAGCACAGCCTTCTGGTGTATCAGCCACTCCTCCCAGCTTGGTATCATCAGCGAACTTGCTGAGGTTACGCTCTGTCCCATCACCCAGGTCATTGATGAATATGTTGAACAGGACTGGACCCAGCACAGACCCCTGGGGAACACCACTAGTGACAGGCCACCATCCAGACTCTGCCCCATTGATCACGACCCTGAGTTCGGTTGTTGAGCCAGTTCTCTGTCCACCTCACTGTCCACTCATGCAACCCATACTCCTTAGCTTGCCTGTGAGGAGGCTATGTGAGACAGTGTCTAATGCCTTACTGCAGTCAGGATATACAACTTCCACTGTTCTCCCTTTGTTGACCTAGCCAGCCATGCCATCACAGAAGGCTATCAGGTTGGTCAGGCACGATCTTCCCTTGGTGAATCCATGTTGACTGTTTCTGATAACCTTCTTGTCCTCTGCATGCCTGGAGATGACCTCCAGGATGAACTGCTCCATCACCTTTCCAGGAACGGAGGTGAGGCTGACAGGCCTATAGTTTCCCAGGTCCTCCTTTTTGCCCTTTTTGAAGATTGGGGTGACATTTGCTTTCCTTCAGTCCTCGGGCACCTCTCCTGTCCTCCATGATCTTTCAAAGATGATGGAGAGTGTCTCTGCAAGAACATCTGCCAGCTCCCTTAGCACTGGTGGGTGCATCCCATCAGGGCCCATAGATTTGCGAGGATCCAGTTTGCATAGGTGGTCCCTGACCCAATCCTCCTTAACCAATGGTAAGTCTTCCTTTCTCCCGATTTGTCCTCTCTTCTCTGGTGGCTGAGATGCCTGAGGGCCAGCCTTAGCAGTGAAGACTGAGGCAAAGAAGGCATTCAGTAACTCTGCTTTCTCTGCATCCTGCGTCGCCAGGGTCCCTTCCTTGTTCAGCAGTGGGCCCACTGCATCCCCAGTCTTCCTTCTATTGCTGATGTATTTAAAGAAGCCCTTCTTGTTATCTTTGACATGCCTTGCCAGATTTAATTCCAAGTGGGCCTTGGCCTTCCTCGTTGCATCTCCGCATACTCTGACAACATTCCTGTATTCCTCCCAAGTGGCAGGTCCCTTTTTTCACATACTGTGAACCTCCCTTTTGCATTTGCGTTTCTCTAGAAGCTCTTTGCTCATCCATGCAGGTCTCCTGGCTCCTCTGCCTGATTTCTTTCTCCTGGGGATGCACCGATTTTGAGCTCAGAGGAAGTGGTCCTTGAATACTGTCCAGGTCTCTTGGACCCCCCTGCCTTTCAGAGCCCTAGCCCATGGGATTCCTCCTAGCAGGCCTTTCAAGAGGCCAAAGTTGGGCCTCTTGAAGTTCAAGGTTGTAACCTGACTCATAGTCCTGCTTCTACCTCACAGTATCCTAAACTCAACCATCTCATGGTCACTGCATCCAAGGCTACCCCCAACTCTCACATCCTCAACCAGCCCTTCCTTGTTTATTAGGATAATGTCAAGCAGCATGTCTTGCCTCGTTGGCTCCTCCACCACCTGCATCAAAAAGTTGTCCTCAGTGCTCTCCAGGAACCTTCTGGATCACGCATGGCTCACTGTGTTGCTTTTCCAGCAAATATCAGGGTGGTTCAAGGCCCCCATGAGGACCAGGGCCTGCGATTACGAGGCTACTTCCAGCTGTCTGTAGAAGGCTTCATCAACTTCCTCTTCTTGATCAGGTGGCCTGTAGCAAACACCCACAACAGTGTCACCCATATTTGGCTGCCCCTTAATTTTTACCCACAAGCCCTCAACTTGTTCGCCTTCCATTCCAAGGCAGAGCTCGATGCATTCCAGTTGCTCCCTCACATAAAGAGCAACTCCCCCACCCCACCTTGCTGGTCTGTCTTTCCTGAAAAGTCTGTAGCCATCCATGACCACATTCCAGTCATACGAGCTATCCCACCATGTCTCTGTGATTGCAGTAAGATCACGGCCCTGTGACCACACACGGACCTCTAGTTCCTCCTGTTTATTCCCCATGCTGCGTGCATTGGCGTACAGGCATTTCAGAAAGGTGCTTGAGCACACAGGTTTCCCCAGAGGGCTGTACGAGGACCCACTATAGCCATGCAAACCCTTGGGGTGGTTGGTCTCCTGGTTGCCATCACATGAGGCCACCACGACACCTTTATCACTGCTCAGGTTGTCCTGTCTTATTCCCCCATTGTGTGTGATGGCATTAGCATTGCCAGTTTGTCCCCCTCCCCCGAGTTCCTCAGTTTAAAGCCCTCCTCACCAAGTTTGCCAGTCTTCTGCGAAAGAATCCCTTGCCCCTTCCAGACAGGTGGAGTCCATCCCTCCCTAGCAGCCTATGGTTGTTGAAGAACATCCCATTGTCATAAAAGCCAAAACCCTCACCTTGACACAGCCATGTAACCAGGAGTTGATCAGTATTATTTGCCTATTTCTAGTCGCCCATTTTTCTCGAAGAGGTGGTATGGAGGAGAAGATAATGTGGGCACCAATGTTTTTCACTTGCTTTCTCAGAGCTTTATAGTCTTGCTTAGTTCTGCCCAGACTCAGGCTTGCAGCATCATTTGTGTCCACATGGAAGAGTAGCAGAGGATAGTAATCAGTGCTTTTGACAAGTTGTGGCATCCTCTCAGTGATGTCTTGGTTCTTAGCTCTCGGAAGACAGCAAACCTCTTGTGACTCCTTGTCAGGTCGGCAGATGGGTGCCTCGGTGCCTTTTAACAGTGTCACCCACTACAAGCACTTGTCTCTTCTTTTTGCGGTATCTACTTACAAATGTTTATACACAGAACTTAAAAATAGACAGCTTTATCTATTTACTACAATACTTGATTTCTTACTTCTCTTTTTTATTCTTTTTTTGCAGTTCCTGCCCCAGTGAATTCATTTCAATGTGAACCAGTGGCCAAGCAGCCTTACCTAATGCTAAAGTGGGCATGTCCTTCTGGTAACAATTCTGGCTTCAAAATTACAATAAATAAAGATACATTCCAAAATGAAGGACGGGCTCCATCCTGCGGGAGAGAAGGCTCAGAGGAAACCTTAATAATAAAATATTTAGATTATTTCAGCAACTATACTGTTACTATTGTAACTCTTTCAAATAGTTCTGAAAGCTCTCCAGTGTGGAAAGAGTGTAATACAAGCATTACTGGTAAGCATTAAGATTTGTGAATGAAAGATATTCATAGGACCAAAATATTAATTTTATGAGTATAGAATACCAAACTTGATATGCAGTACATTATCAGCCTACAGATTATGAATAAAATGCTACATTCACGCAAAGCCTAATGTGACGCACAGTAGATAATGCATTATATGAACAGCATCAGCATTACAGCATTTTCCTGTTTAGAAAAATTCCCTTTATCAGTCATTAAGATACTGAAAAAACATTTCTCTTTGTAGACCCACCTGCTCCAAGCAAAGCTCCATTAGTCAAGGCAGTCAGTCATAGCTCATTGTCTGTTGAATTCTCTGATTTTGAGTCATTGAATGGACCACTAAAAGCCTATGCAGTAATGATCGCAACAGAAGAACAAGGTAAGATGTTATGATATTCTCTTGTAGCTGTGTGAAACAATTTATCAGACAGCATTGTGTTTTAAACTCTAAGGAGGTATTAAATGGATAGAGAAAAAGCTGAGTCACTATTTTCAATCACCTCTCAATAATCGTGAGGCAAATACCTTTCTCGCTTGACTGTCAGATCACTCCTTGTTTTCAGAAAGCCACTGTTTTCACTCAGCCTTTTCCAGCCTGGCTTATCCTTGTATACAAATCTCATATGTATTGCCACTGTGCTGCTGCCATCTTGATTTGCCAGTTATTCCTGCCACAAGATTGTGTAGTATCCTTTTTCCCCCCCCCCCCCCATAATAATTTTTCAGAGCTACTAATATAAGCAGCTTTGGAATGTGGGATGTTTCTCCTCTTCCCTTCTTCAGCTGGATGATTCTGCAGTAAGATCTGAGAGACTGAGAGCATGCGTGAGCACGCTTTCTGTCTGATTTTACTTAAAACACATTATTAACTGAGAGAGATGGGGTGCAGGTGGAAGGCTTGAATAGCATTGTCAGCATTACATACCATGGGAAGCTGAATGCCAGAGGAAGCTAGAGCGTAGTCTGTCAAACTCACCTCTTTAAAGCATCAAAACAAAGAACTGTCTTTAATTGGTGAGTGCCTAGTGATAAATCATAAAATTGAGGAACTTACCTTTGCAGTATAGGTTCTAGTTGAACCTCTTTTCATTTTTGCCACTGCACTGGAGGAATAAAGCAGCTGATGGAGATAGTTTTCCCCCAGGTGGGATTTGACGTTCATGCTTATCCTTTGTCTTAGCACTGGAAATTCATCTTGCAGCAGTTTGACTGTAGATCTTTTTTCAGTTGTTTTCCATACAATATATGTCCAAGAAATGCCCGGAGGTGTGTGTGTATATATGTGTGTATGTGTATATATATATAATGTAGTACATCAGTGCAGAAAATTCCTATTTTTCACGTGCCTACTCAGCTGCTCCAGAGTTGCTGAGTTGAATGTCAAGCTCTTGCACACAGCAACAGCTCTGCTTGTACCTTCAGCCAGTCCTGTTTAGTCTTGATGAGATTTAGTGCATTTTTCTATGCGGTTTAATTGCATGGTATTCAAGAAAGAGGACTTTCAAGATGTGATTGAGAGAAATAAGGAAGGAAGATTGCTTGTAATTGTAAGATAGCGTCTCCGAGTGTTTTGATAGGAGCTGCAAACCGTCCTTACAGCCTAGCATCACTTCAGCTTTATAGTGTTGAAATAGCGTTAGTATGTTTGAGATGTATTTCTCTGTCTTAAAATGGACATCATTACCTTTAGGATAGACAGAGGGGACTTCATTCAGTTGTGTAAGCAGTGGTGTCTACGGCTGTTTGAGATGTCCGAAGGTGATAGCCAGCACATCCACAAGGAGCTGCAGTTATAATCTGGGATGTACATCCTTTTGGAATGGGAACTAGGGACCAAACAGGACATATAACATAACTCAGATAATGGTGAACACCCATTTCTAGGCAACTGAGTTAATTGTGACCTCAGCTGCTTTTAATGTAACCAAACTAGTGCTTTAAAAGAGCTGTCTTGCACCCTGTTCCTGCACAGTTATGGTTGATGAGAGCTTTGCTGCTGGTGGCAGGGAGCCACCAGCTCACCAGTGGCATGTCAAACCTTGTCTACACAACTGTAGAAAATTTACTAGAGCTTTTCCACCTTTCAGAGCTCCTGCAAGCCTTCTCCATTTTAAAGATGAATTCAATACTGTATCTGCTTTTAGATAGAGCTTTTAGCTTTGTAAAGGCAGTCAGTAGAGAGCAATGTATGCAAACCTCAGTCAATATTCTGAATATTTATGTCAGTTCACTTGCTCTTGAGTTTTTGGATAACTGGTAATTTGAGCTGGTTTATTACCTCTTAGGTCACACGTGCCTCAAGTTTCTAGGGTTCATCTTCTAACAACATACACTGTAAAGTGGTGCTGTTCTGCAGATGATGCCATGTTGGTTGCTGTTTGACTGCAGTAACAAGTTTTTCTTAGTCTTCTGGAAAAGAAACTGTTCTGATCACTGTTTTGTTCAATGCTTGTCTATGTCAGTAAAAGGCAGAAATTAACTCCTTCGTCTCTTAGGGTTTAGGTGTGAGACTTCTTGTAAGACACAGCAAGGAAGTATAGGTCAGGATGATTTTAGTGTCACCCTGAATGAGGCTTGATGCTGTTTGGGTAGCACGGTGTTACTGGACACCAGGTGACTTTTTCTACACAGTTTGCATTATACTGTCTAGATATAGTAGTTGATAGAGTGCATGTGGATGTGAGTGACTTGTCTGATGAAGTTTGCCCACGAGGAGACCAGAATCCACCACCAGTGTACCTTTACAGAGAAGCTCCACTATACATGGTAGGGGTAAAACCAAAAAAAATGTTAAAACAACACTGGGGAGTAGGAAAGTAGTTCAGTAGATTGCACTGTATTAGAAGAGATTTCTGAGATTCTGTTGCACTCAGCCTTTCATTTCGGGCAGTATGTATGGAGTAATGACAACTGTGGTTAAGGTGGCACCCTGCATTACCGTTTCAGCCGCTGTGCTGATGCATACAAAATCAGCAGATGATGTATATCACATATATCCTTGTTTTTTCCTGAAGCTTGTACATCTTTGAAGTCTGAACTGAAGAACACATACAAAGATTTCAAGAAGAAGACGACAGTCGCCTATGTAGCATATGTTATAGATACAGAGCAGGCAAAATCACCTTCTTTCCATTCTCAGAATGGTACAAACATCGTTGATATAGGCAAGGGAAACACAATGTATGGCTACGAAAACGGACCATTGATTCCACTTCGTTCATACAGGTATTTGTCTCAAACCACTGTTTGGTTAATTTTGCTGCAGTTGAAATGTAAAAGATCATCTAATGAAAAGATTACAGATCTTGCTTAAGGCTGTTGAAACCATGTAATGTACCTGTGTTTTTTTTCTTCTACCTTATCAACAGGGCAAGTGTTGCAGGTTTCACTAATATAACCTTTACCATGGCCAGCATCATTGTGGGGGAAGATAGTTATGTATCATTTTCACCCTGTTCTGAGGCGGTTTTGCTACCCCAGGACCCAGGTATAGTTAATGTCAAATATAGGACTGGTGGCTTGGCACATACACACTGTGTGGAGATTCCTCAGTTATGGCAAGTTTCATAATAGGAAAACACCCGTTGGTTTCCCTCTGATGGACTGTTCCTTTCTAGTTTTGCAGTCACATTGCTCTGTAAATTCATACCTTGCTAGTTCTGCGGGTGACCTCTTTTTTCCATGTATTACTTCCACTATGGAAGTAACCGAAAGCTGTGCTACCTGGGGCATGTTGAAAGGAACTGGATGATACAGGGAGACTTTGGTACATAAACAAGTAGCAAAAAGCAGCTGATGTTCTAACAGTTCTGGTAAGTTGGAAGTGGGTGTCTTGGAATGCAAATACTGGTCCTTTGATCACAATTTTTTATTAATTTACATCCTTGTTTTATTATTCTTTATGAGCTTTCAATACTGGTATTGCCAAAGGACACAGTAAAGAAAAGACATTTAGCAGAGCAGAATGTGTTCTGTCACTTGCGAAGTTCTCCTGTAGCATGTTGATTGAGTTAGATCATTAGCAAAGAGGTAGATCAATAATGAGTAATAGCTGTTCTCTTTTATCAGGTGTTATTGGTGGAGCTGTTATTGGATGCCTTTTAGCTATATTGGCTGTAGTCGCTATAGGGGGTTTCATATTCTGGAGAAGGAAAAGGTAATGTGTGTTCATTATTCTGTTTGTTGTGATGAGGAACACCAGTATTTCACTTCTGTATCTTTCTCCTAAAAAGGCCTCTCTTTCTGTTTTATACGCTTTAAAAAACATTCTTTAAAAACCTTGTTTATATCTTACAGATTAACTAGTTTGATACATTGACATTAAAGGACTTCATTGGACTCCCTAGTTAAAAACTAACGAGTTAAGATTTGGGTTTTTTAGCTCTTCTGAATTTATGCATGCTGATGAAGTAATTCAGTCAGAAGTGAGCAAACATCACAAATTATTGTGCTAAAAGACATATGTAATTGTATCTTAGATGGTTTGATTTGAAAATATCCATTAATCACATTTTTTTAATTGCTTGATGGCCTGTCACATAAAACTTCCATTCTGGAGATTCCAGAAGCTGCTGAGTTGCCTAGGGTTTGAGCTGGTCTCTTGGGTTTCCAATCTTTTCTAAATAATCTGGGACTTAGAGTCCACATGGGCTTTTTCCTGCTTCTCATTGTGTGGGACATCCTTTCTAACAATTTAGCTGTAGGGCCCTTAGTCCAGTTTTCTTAGTTTCTTTGATTAACTGCTGTTATTCTTACAAGTGTGTCCAGTAGCTGTGGATAATAATGAGAAGAGCTTCCTTTAAAGCTAGGAACACTTAGTTTCTTTCAGCTACCACTTTTAGTACCACTGACACATCACTATTGAACACTTACTGTAGGGATTCTGGGATGAGTAGCAGTTCTCCCGAGATGTTAGGTAGTGACACAGATCCCTCGGAGGTACATCTTCCACCAAACTGTGTGCTTTGTGTTCTGGCACTATGCTTTGGTTCCAACAGAAAGAAAAGGTCCCATTGCGCAACATCACTGAATGAAGGATGAAGTATTTTATTCTTAGTGTAGGTGTAAGGTTTGCCTCAGGAGGGTTTTCTTGCACAGAATGAGATGCTTTAAAAGAAATTGTTCTGAACAGGCACAGGAAATAGCTGTTGTCGGAAATCTTATGTGTGTTCCATTAAATTCTACCGTGAACCTATTGTGGTGTTTTCTTTCACCTTATAGGAAAGATAAAAGAAATACTGAAGTGTCCTTTTCTCCAATTAAGTAAGTCCATATCCTTTTACACATTGTTTTCTGAGCTCAATAGCAAAACTTATGCTGATCTCTGATGCTTGTTTTCTGTGCAGTTTTATATAGAATTTTGCAGTATTAATTCTTCATGGAATTTAAAGACTCCAGCCTGCAGATCAATAATCTTATTGATCGAGACATCTAGAGCTGCCACAGGGATTTGAGTGCTTGCTTAATGAATCACCAGTAGATACACAAACACTCCGTGTAGTTTTGAAAAACAGGATGTTTGGATGAAATGCAGGCTTCCGTGCACATTGAGGAGACAATCCAAATTGTCGATAAAGCGCACATAAGCAAAATCCTGCACTGTGGCCTGAATTTTCCTTTGCTTTTTGGCTACTTTTGTGCTGAGCTATTAATTCGGATGATGCTGACATTGTAAAAGCTGGCCATGGGAGGGTAACCACAATATACTGGAAGTCACAGACAGTGCAGTTGAATCACATTATTGGTTCTTGCACCAATTGTTGTGCTGATGGAAAGGCATGGCCGGAGCATTCCACAAAGTCCCACCTGTGTGGACTTTGATAGCTGACATAAAATACATGAGGGAATGGGGCCGATCCGATGGGAGCACAGAAACAGCTGACTGATACCTTCTGTGATATCCTTCCCCGAAGGATGTGCTAGTCTGTCCTTGGATTAACAGATCAGTTAAATGCTATGCTTGATAACCTGTCCCCTGTAAATACAGTTTTGTGGCTGCTACTAACAGTCATGCTTTCATTCTTAGATTCACATAGTGAAAAATAAAGCTGCATGTGTCTAATCGACCTTTTTTTTCTTCCCCCACCCTCCCCTGAAGAATCAAGAAGTAAGTAAGGCACACTTTCTAACACATTAACTGAGTTCATGGTTTATTCACCTAATACCTGTTACTAATACATGGGTTTTCTCATCGTAGATCAAAAATTATTAAAGTGGAGAACTTCGAGTCCTACTTTAAGAAGCAGCAAGCTGATTCCAACTGTGGTTTTGCTGAAGAGTATGAGGTATGTGCCCACAGAGGAGAGAGCTTCATGGCAAACTTTTCCAGAAAAGCAAATTAGCTTTCCTATGGAGCAGTGCGAGGTTTACTGAAGGGGAAGAGAGAGGACCTCTATTATAGAGATTATTAAGCTGCACGTGTAGCCCTCCCTTCTCTGATTCAGCTCCAAATTTAGTTGAAATGCATGATAAATACTTCACATTCTGAACCATTATCTCTAACTGTGAGCTTATAGCATGGTGTGCTGTTCAGAGCTCTCACCAGAGGCAGGATCTCCAGAGTCCTTGCCCTAGTTGCACTACAGTTAGCGCAGGGAAAGCTATTTAAACTTCGCTGTACTTTTGTGTGGGTTTTTTTCATATTGTTTTTTATTTTCTACACAGCAAGACAGGTCTCTTGCTGATATCACCGACTGCTTGAATGTGTAGGTGTGATTTGCAAACTGCAGCTGTGAATAGCTTGAAGGAGCAGTCAGAGAAACAGCAATTATGATTTCCTTAGTGGCGATAACTTTTTCTATGAAATGTGCTAAAGCTTAGTTGTTATAAGGTATAAAAGACAAGCATCACATGTCAGTAAGGATTCTGTGTTGTCATGTCTGCTGTCAAATAATCTCATTTTTTTTCATCTCCTTGAACCTATTAATTGACTGTCTTCTTTCCAGTTAAAATTCTGTTCCTTTTGTTGTGCTTCGCAGGCTGGTGCTCCACCTTGCCTTCCTCTCAGATTTTGCTTCCTTCGGTCCTTTCTTGATGCACTTGCTCCCTTTCTCGCTGCAATGTCTGCAAAGCTTATGCTCGGTAGTTCACTGCCTTGGGGTCAGAATGAGTATGCAGTTGATGGCAGTGTCACGTATTCCTGCAAAGCTATTTTGGGGCTCTTAAAGCCCATTTTCTGGGTTTTAAGCACACTACTATTCCTACATTCTGTATTGATTCCTTGTCTAGCAGGTTTGCCACTGTCACCCTCCCACTCTGTAAAAAGCTGACTTTTTTGTCATCATTTATTCCAGTTTAACATGCCTACTTTTACAGCAAAGGCCAAGAGTGTTTGGAGTATTTGTCTCTTTGTCATGTGTGTATGATTCCTAAACCAGGAGCAGGTCCTCATGAATCCTTTTATTGTAGGAACTCAAGTCTGCTGGTGTCCATCAGCCCAAATTTGCTGCTGAACTTCCTGAGAACAGGGGAAAAAATAGATACAACAACGTCTTACCATGTGAGTTATTGTCTTTGGTTTTGCATTGTCTACTGGTTGAATTTTTAGGTGAAAAACTTGGGTTTAGCTCACCTGGCTTTATAGTACCCAGAGGTTTCAAAAAGGTAGTAATGTAGTCAATTTCCAAATGAATTAATTTGGGCTGCTGCCTTCCCAAACTCACTGTATAAGCAAACCTAAAGAGCTTTCACTCAAGAATGTTCCCTAAAGTTCCCAAACTTTCCCTCAAGAAAGCTCCTTAAAAAACTTTCCCTTAATTAAATAATTTTATTTTTCCATTTGTGAGAAACTTGCAGTCCCGACTGAAAAAAACAAGAGGTTAATGGTTGACTACAGACAGACAGTTGTGCAGAGCTATAAGAAATATTAAGACCCTGCTGGCCAGCTTTGCAGACAAACTAAGCCTAAGCCCAGTCAAGCTGTCTGCAGGCACCCCAGCGCAGCAGAGTGTAAGAAGAAATTGGGAGGCGAACAGTGACAGGCACTTAGGGATGCTTTGGAGGGAAAACATCAGCTGCAGTGGTGGCAGGAGGCAAATTACCTAGTTTTCTCCAGTAATTAAAACTACAGTAAATTTCATGTTGCATTAAAAATATATAAATATGCCAAAACAAACCATGTTTTAAAAAAATCAGTGTTGAATATTGTGAATTTTTATTCTGGTCCCACATTTTTGTCTTTTGTTATAAAAATACTAAACTACTGCTATTTATGATTCCTAAAGTTATATTCTTATTCTTAAAATGCACATTGTTCTAAAACACCTTTTATTTAGAAATCGTGCATTAGATAAGCAGTATTTTGCTGAAAGGTTCTAGTTCTAAAATTCATAATTTTCTTTTCCTTTTTTCTTTCTGCAGATGACATTTCTCGTGTTAAACTTTCAGATCAAAACTCTGCAACTGGTGATTATATTAATGCAAACTATATGCCTGTAAGTTGCTTCATTAGTTGAAATGAAGTATAATGTGTATTTTTATGATGCAGGCTTAACAGATCATAATGATGTTTAAAATTGGCTTTTTATGTCTCATTGATGCAAGTGTGTATGTATATGTATTTATTTTGGTTTTTTCTTCATCTTCTTAGGGCTATAACTCAAAGAAGGCATTTATTGCTGCACAGGGTCCTTTACCCAATACTATAGAAGACTTCTGGCTCATGATTTGGGAAAAGAATATCTACTCTATTGTTATGTTGACAAAATGTGTTGAACAAGCCCGGGTATGTTTTTACTAAAACTGAACCATCTCTGGAATATGGTTGGATCTCTTCTAGTTTTGTGGTTACCCTCGCAGGTTGGAAACCGACCACTTTCTTTTAACAACCATCCACTAACTGTTTTCTAAATTAAGTAAACCAATTTTTTTTAGCGTTTTCCCATTTCTGTATCTGCTGACTTCCAGAATAGATTGTCTCAGGAATTGCTCTCTTTAAGGGTGGGTTATTACCCCTCAAAAATTATTTTGGTAGAGCTTCTCCTGCCTTGGGATAGGCCATTGGGAAGGGTACACATGCTTTCTAGCCCTGCTTCAGATGGTGTGTTATTTAAAACTAACAGTCAGTTCTTCATTGCTGTGTGTAACGTGTCTAACCTTGTAACTCTCTTCTTAGACAAAATGTGAACAATACTGGCCAGACAAACAATCTAAGAGCTATGGTGACATTATTGTGACAATGGTCTCGGAGATTGTCCTTCCAGAATGGACAATAAGGGACTTCACTGTAGAAAAGGTGAGTACCCCCTCAGCTCTCAGCTGTGTGTAAATATCTGTAGAAGCAGTTGGCTGTTCTTTACATGTCAGGCAACACCAGAATGACAGAATATAGTAGTTTCACGAAAACTTAATAAAATTCAAAGTTATTGGAGGGAAAAGGATGAGTAGTTTATTTTAACTTGAGGCTATGAATGTATTGGTCTGCTTTCTGCCAAAAGTCTGATTTAATATCTTCCACACTATTTACTGGCAATAAGATTCCTGTGATGTTTATGTATATGCATTTGTTCATATGCCCTAGCTTCCCAAAACAGTGTGTTAGTAACATATCCAGAGGTGGGAATGAGTTGTCAGTAAGGCCTTCGCTGTGGCAGAAAGGGATCTGCCAGCAAAATTGAGCCTGCTAATGGGAATTACCAATTGCCCCATTGGTGATCCTGCAGCTTATTTTTCCCTGAAGCTTGCACCAAAACTTGTGCTTATGCGGGCACTTGTAATATCTGCTAGGCTGAACAATTCGTCCCATCTGTCAGCAGATTATGATCTTGGAGTAAAGTGAAAAGTAAAGGGAAATTATTTCTAAGTATTCTCTACCAGAGCAGAAGCAAGAGGGAAACTGAAATACTACAGATCAAATTACTGCATGGCTTGTAACAGGCATCTTCAGTGAAGCTGAGCTTTGCCCTGTACATGTGGCAGGAAGCCCTACTGTTGCTCCTCTGAAGCCTGTTTTCTTTTGGTTTTGATGTGTATCCATCTAGTCCACCACACCAGAGCGGCACACAGTGCGCCAGTTCCATTTCACCTCCTGGCCAGATCACGGAGTGCCGGAGACAACAGACCTTCTCATCAACTTCCGACACCTTGTTCATGAGTACAGCAGTCAAAATCCGATCGACTCTCCTACTCTGGTGCACTGCAGGTAGGAATAACATGTTTGTCTTAGACACCCCTTTTCTTTTGGTTTCTGATGTTAAAAACAATTCTTTATCAATGCGACTACAAAAAAAAAAAAAGGAAAAAATTAGTTTCCATGCTTAAGAACATGGGCTATGCACCCTGCTGAATTAAAACCTTTGCCCTGTGCTTCAGAAACACAGCAATGCTGTGTAGGCAGCAAAGTACATGATACAAAATGTCATTAGACCATCTCTCCTAGCCTGGAAAGCTTAGCTGAAAAAGTTGCCTTTTCAAGTGCTTTTATTTGTAATCTTGAGCAAGTGCAAGGCTGGGAAGCCCTGATGCATGTCCTTCCTCCCTCTTGGTGATGGTAACAACCACGCCTCTGGACTGCAGAGACTTGTAATACCTATGCCTCTGAAATAACAGAAAGCATCTTACAAGCTTCACTGGCTTTTCATCAGGCCACTGGTGAGCAGGTGGTTGAGAGAAAGTGGTAAACAGCTTCCCCATGTCATTGCAGTGCTGGTGTTGGGAGGACAGGGACGTTCATTGCCATCGACCGCCTGATTCAGCAGATTGAAATGGAGAATACTGTGGATGTGTATGGAGTGGTATATGATCTTCGCATGCACCGACCTTTAATGGTGCAAACTGAGGTAAGGCTGCCTTTTGTCCAGCAGCCTGTTTTTCAAATGTGCAGAAAAATCCAGGAAAGGTGGATTTAAGACGTAGCTCAGAATTACAGGAAGATGAGCTAGTAAGGAGCAATCTGAAATTGCTCTTTAACTTCCCACTGTCCTGCCTCATTTCTGCCTGCAACAGCAGTTGCAGCCAGGGGTTGTAGTACTTCCAAGCAATCTCTTTACAGAGTACTTTGTAGAACTGGCATTTGCAGCTGGAAAGAATCAAATCCTGAAAGAAGGGTGGTGGGTTTTTTTTTCAACTTGTTTTACCAATGTGTTTTATCTTTATAGCTGTGCCCAGAATTATCTTGAGTCAGTTGGTTTCAGTGTGCATCTTTTCTTTTGTGTTCTGCTGAAATTATCACCTTGATCCAAAAAGGTGTGTGGATTAACTCAGGCTGATCTGGAAAAGCTGTAAAATCTCCATCATGGAAGTGTTTTAAGAGGGTGTTAGCCATGACAGTAAACTTGATCTTACTTTTTAATAGGGGGGTTGATCAGATGACATGATGAAGTCCTTTTCAGCCCTATTGCTTTGAATTATACATACAACCTCTGAAAAATACTCTGTGATAACGTTCAGTGCAGTGCATCCGAACCCAAAAACCTATATTCAGGAGCAGAATTGCTTCCAAAATTTAGTATTTTCTAGAAATATATTACCTTCCTTTTTCTTTTTGTCCCACCAGGACCAGTACGTCTTCCTAAACCAGTGTGTTATGGATATTATTAGATCCCAGAAAGACAAGAAAACTGATCTTATTTACCAAAACACGACAGCAATGGCAATCTATGAAAATTTCACACCTGGGCCAGGCTTCAGGAAGGCCAATGGCTACCACGCATAGTTTGGAAGGAACGCAGTGTCTCCAGGAGGTGTTGTCTGTGCCAAGGGAAGGGAGATGTTCTACCCGTGTTTTCTGGGATTGTGTGCAGTGTCTCGCATCTGGCTTCTCCAGTTCTGTCTGCATTCGAAGATGTGACCTGCAGGAGGAAAAACACAATGCTGGCAGGAGCCATAGATTGTTATTAAAACACACACAAAAACCAAAACTATTTAAAGTTAACAGAGGAATCTTGCTTTTTCTTGGGAATTTAATAGTGCTGATAGGTGAAATAGCATTTACAGTATGACCAGTGAACTAGAATTTAAATAGTAAAATAATAACACAAGCTTTTTATTACAATTTTATATGATTTCATTTACAGATACCAGGCTCATGGGCTGTTTTAATATATTTAATTATAAGTTTCAGGAACATATTTTATCTACTGTGGCTGTTTAATTAGCTAATTAGATATGTGCCTCTGTGATTTATTTTTGTTTTGCGTTCCTTTATTTAAAAAAGGAGTACAAACAGCTCCTTCAAATGGACATTTATACTTGGAAATTGTGCCTTTTCTAGTTGCTACTCTAGAAGAAAAACAGCAGAGATTCTATTTTTGTACTGAAACTCTTAATGAGAACACAGATTTTTAAATAAGGCTTATGTCAAACTTAACTGTAGTTGCACTGTTGGCAGGACTCTCCAGAAGTTTGGAGGTGAGTTTTGTTTTTGCATTTCACCACAAATAGCCCCTGCCTTAATGTTTCGGTGCCTCTGCTAGAGGAAGAGGAGTGTGGTCTGTCACTCGAAGCTTTAACTGTAGTAAAAAAACTGAGCAAGTGAATATGTGAATGTGTGTGCAGGGGTGTGTGTGGGTGTGTATGAAGGACAGAATAGCTCCTCCCTGTTCCTGGCTGGTATTCCTGTTTTTATACGATTTATAATGATTTATTTAAAGGTGCAATATATGATTTACTGAATAATGATCACTCTATTTTAATAGAGTTTTACTCAGGTTAGTGTCTTTTTATCATTGTTGTTGTTTTTCCTCAAATATATAAATCTGTGAATATGTTGAACTAAGGTTCCAAGTGTCCAAGCACTCCCAAACAGATTGACTGGCTTTACGGTTTCTACCAAAACAAATTGCACAAAATTCTGCTGTAAAGACCAATTTCTCGGTTGTTTTAGCCATTCAAAACCGAGACACATCTGCCTGCATCTCATTTATCTAATGTAATTGTTTTATAATTATTTGCAATATACTGCTGCTGTTGTTTTAACTGGTCCTTTAAAATACAGAACAAAGAAGCAGAAAAACCCTAGTTGCCAATTTTACAAGTCAGGGATTAGATTGGATTTATTTTGCTGGTACATAACTGTTAGACTTGTGAAGGCATTACCAATGAAGGATTTCTTAAGTAGCCTGGGGGGGCAGGTTTTGGTCTCCGGATCATTGCACTGGTTGCATTGCAGAGGAATATGAAGTTTATAAATAATGCTATAGAATAGCTGTAAAGTGGTGAAAATCTTATGAAGGTTTAATAACCAGAGTCCCTGGAGTTCTGCTGCTTTTGTCTGGGTTGGTTTTTTGTTGGGTGTTTTGTTTGTTTGTTTGTTTTAGCAGAGTTGCCAGAAAAAGCTACAGATACTAGGAGTATATGTGGCATTACAGTGAAACCTGGCAACCTCATGGAATCCACTATCAGCTGAAGGAAAACATAGGAATTCCTGGTGCACAACTGTAACTTCACAGATAGCCAGAGGAATTTTTTACAACCTGGTGTGACATTGTGGTGTGCTGTGTGAGCAAAACTGGAGGGCAAACCACAGTGCGCTTCAGCTTTTTTTGTTGTTGTTGGTTTTGTAGTTGTAGCAGCCACTTGGGCGTTCTTGAATATATTTTTTCTCTCTTTCTCTGAAATACTTTAAAATAAATAAATTTTTAAAAAGTAAAGTTAATGATCATGCCCAGCTCCATCCAAACTGGCAGTCCACGTAGTGGATCTCTCACCCAGCAATCTTCCTAAGCTGCTTTCAGATGACAAAGATAAACCGCTTGGACCAAACAGAACCGTTCCAAAGGAACTGGGAGGGAAGAAAGCCTGCCCCTTAGAGTCATGCTATTTTTTTTTCTCTTAATTACTGTGCATCTGTGCAGGGCACAGAGCTAGTATTCATTATTCCAGGTCTCCCAAGAACTTGCTGTCTTAGGGTGGTGAAGGCTTTCTTGCTTCAGAAGGCCCTTGTTTTATATAGCACAGAAGAGAGGGTCATGAATCTTCTTTGCCAGATCATGTGTTTGCATTATATTGCAGCAGAATACTAGAAAACTTGCTAGAATGGTATGTGTTTCTGCCTACCCACTGCCCAGATACTCCTACAGAAAACCAACGTATCTGTCCCATTGTTTTGCTGTTGGAAGCAGGCGCCGAATTCTCATTGCGTCATCATCTATTGAGTATCCATTTTAAATACAACTATATGCATGTGTTTTCCCAAAACTGACTCATTGTAAGAAGAGATGGAAGTTTGAAGTAAATGACCTGCTGATCCCAGCTATAGGTGGAGAAGGTTGGTAAGGCTTAAAATGTTGTAAACATGAAGCTGGCCGTAGTGCCGATGTGAGTAAGTAGGACATGCCTCATAGGATGTCTCTAGAGGAGGAAAAAGATTATAGGTTATATTCTCCTACCTTATGGATCTGTCTTGGTCCAGATGGCTTAAATTCCTGCAAATAACTTTCCACTGCCTTCTGATGTTCTCTGTGTTACAACTGCCGAGATCTGTCTCCTTGGTCAGTGTTTCCTCTTGTTGCTTACATAAAGCTATCCACTTTCAGGCTGAAAGCTCCACTGTGTGGCAATTGCATCTCCTGCATCTCTGTTCTACTCTTTCTCCTGTTTGGGGCCTGCTTAAGAAGGGAAAAGTTGATGCGTTTCAAATAAGTGACTGTTGAATATCTTGAAATGATGTACAAATTTTATTGTTTTCATATTTGTTGTCTATAATGTTTTTAATGGTTTGATTTATTTTTAAAGATACAAAAATAACAATTAAAAAGCATCATCCTAGAGCACTTTGTCTTGTTTCCTTTCTTGGGGTTTTCTTTTCAGTTCCTTTTGAATAAAATTAATGTGCCAAAATACCCATTTCATTTAGAAGGGCTTTAGAATGGGTAAGGAAAGTGAGCTCCCACCCTTTAGGGTGGCAGTTGAGTTGGATTTGTGTTACAGTCACAGTGGGTCCCTGCGAGGGTGTTAATCTGTCATTGAGTCTTGCCTGGCAGGACCATGGCCTGATGCTGATGTGTCCTGGCAGTTGGTGCTTTCTCTAATGAAGAGCTTGGTGCCAGTTTAAAGGGATAATACTTTCATCTGGGGTCAATCAAAAGATTGCCACTCACAGAAATAGCCTTGGGGGAGGACCAGTGTTTGTAGGACCCATCTACTTCCATAAAAACAAGAGGGAGGACTTTCTGATCCCTTGAAGGGGATGTTCTGTTGTCAGGGGGAGGTGATAGAAGGGGGTGCAGAAATACCTTTGTAATGTTATAGCTGGCTTCTTGATTACAGATTACCTGACTGTAGATGCATACAAAATTGCCTCAGTTAAGTCCATTTCTTCCAGAATTCTTAGTTTCTGTTCCTGGTTGCCATCTGAATCGCTCCCAAGGACGATCCCATGTCTGGAGGGTGATACTCAGCAGCTCTCCAATCCCTCATGGAGTGCTGACACTTACTGTAGAATCCTGTGATCCTCCATGGAAACTCTGCTGCATTTCCTGAAATGACTGCATGGTGAGATGGGAAGGGTAGAGCGGGATTGACTCGTCATCTTCCCGTGGGAGCATGTACCAGCCACACAATGGTTGCCCAAGTGCTCTTGGTGAGGCTTGCACTGCAGGAGAGAAGCTGTGACAGTGAGCCTCCCAGTGCAGGCCCTGCAGCAGGTGACCACCACTGCCAGGGGAAGTCAGCCTGAGGGAGACTTTTAGGGAGCAAAATTCTCTTCTGTTTTTTTTTTATTCTTTTTTTCCTGTCCTTAAATCACACAGGCTGGTTTGAAATACTAGAGCTTCAGTAAAGCCAAGTGGTCTGGCTGTCCTTCGGAGTGTTAGTCTGTTCAGGTGGGTAGAGTTCAACCCGTGTATCTGGGAATCGTGTTTTGTACCTGGTCTTGTCATTTACTAGTTTTACTGCCTTTGAGACTAAAAAGGTGGAGGTCAGAAAGGAGAAGACATAACATTTCTGTCCTGTTCTTTGTTTGATAAATGGGATGTAGTCAGAAATACTGCTGCCCTTGCCTGCGCTTCTTGGCTGGGTGAATGGAGTTTGGAGATGAACAGATGGGGATGTTCTTGCAGAGGACGGTCAGAAATGGGAACCTGGAAGGGAAAAAAAAAACTGAAAACTTTCCACATTCTGCTTTTCTTAAGCAAAAAGAGGGTTTTTCTCTTGGCAGTGGGAAAGATGCTAGGTCTTAACAGCTCCTGGGTGATCTGAGTAAAAACTAATTAAAAAGTGCAGATGCAGGCACTTTTGTCCAGGGGCAGAATAAGGCGCAAGCAAAGATCAACAGGTTACTCGCTTCTGAGGTAGGTACAGTGTTCTCCCGCTTCTCACGCCCACCAGAGAAGTCATTTTGCTTCCTTTTTCAAGTTACTGTGGCTCTGCCTCAGGGAGTCCCTTTGAGCTCTTCACGTAGGAACCTTGTGTTGTTGAAACCTCTGGCTTTAAGCAGTTCCATTTTCAGGACTTTGCAGAAGGGTTTACGGAGTTGATACAAAACAACTGGAGTGCCTCTCTCCAGTGTTGTGCTTTGTTCCATCCTCCCGCCTCTCAGGTGGAGCAAACTCTTTGCCCATGCCAACCTCCTGCCTGTGAGGGGGGAGGAGGTAAACACAGCAGAAAGTCTGACTTGGAAGCACCAGGAGCAGCTGCTTCCTGCCTGCTTTGCTGGTAGAAGGGAAGGAGCTGCTTGTACATCTCACAAAGGGGAGAAGCTGGGAACCCCTCTCAGACTGTTTCTTAGACCTGAAGAAAAAGATTCAGGATCCAGGCCTGTTCTTCTTTGTCCCTGTAACTTAGCAGAACCCCATTTATTCATCCAAGTTGCTGAGTTTATTTCATTTTAAATTAATAGACATCTTCTGCTGACAGCCGGAGGAAAGCTAGCAAGCTAGCTCCTCTCACTGAGAAAGAGTAGTCTAGTTTGATCCAAAGTGAGTTACTTTAGCTCACATTTTACCTCCAACTTTCCAAGACACCAGGGAAAAGCCAGATTCTTTGGAATGATGTTCTGGATGTAATGCTAGTGTTTCAATGACATCCCTAGTGTATTAATAGTGCTTGCAGGAAGATAGTGGTAGGGACACAAGAGCTGAGTGCAAGGGACAGAGCACTCTCCACACACCATGCCACATCTCTGCCCTTGTTTCAGTGCAGGGCAGGATGGGCAAGACAACACGTATCTTCTGTGAGAGATATCTGGACTATGGTTTTCTTTAATCTCGCAGTTTCTGATGTGGTGCTTCCCGTTTTGGGAATGTACTATCAGGAGGAAGCAGGCTCTGTGATAAAGGCTGATCTAATACCAGCTCTGATTGAGGTATGTATCTACCTAAAGGGTTATTGCTGTCTTTCCAGAATGGAAATCCAGCCAGTTCGTTTCTGCTGTAAGCCTCCAGATGGCACATGATACCACTGTTCTTTCCAGGGAAAACTTTTCCTGCCAGGCTGCTGGCTTTTTCACTTCTTTCCCAGATTCCAACAGCCTTCCTCAACCCCATGCGCTGTTTCCCCTTCCTTTTCCGCATGCTGTAGGTGCAAAGCCTGTCCCCTCCAGCCCTGCCTAATGTCCTCCTAAGGCCACCGTGCCGGTGTAAGGCTGCCTGCCTGCTCCACGGGTGCTAGGTACCCCGTGTTCATTTATAGAGCATTGTACACCTGATCAGATTATGTTTTTTTCAGAAACTCTTTAAGTTCAGCAATAGCCTGACAATGCCAAATAATCCTTTGCTTCCTTGGGAGGTACCTGTACACTTCAGTCCTGCTGACACCTAGACATTCCCTGATAGGGCACATGGTCCAATGTGTAAGGGCTCTGGCTCGGACCAGCCTGAAGTTGGTTATTCAGCATTGTTGCCTCCATGCTCACTTCCCAGCTTATCAGTCTGCTCCACAGCTGTTCCCAGCAACAACAGGTTTACAGGACTGCTGAACACAGTGCAGATAATCAATAAAGACAGCAAACAACCACATGCTTGCTCATACAGCTCAATATGAATAACAAAAGGCTTTTTCATTTAATGGATCTATTTGTGGGGGTGTGTGTGTAACACTAACAGTGATTTTTCTGTGCCTCTTTTACATAGGTCCTTAGGGAGATTGTAAATGCACCTTTTAAAGGATCCAGCAACATCTGCTGACTTACTGTGGCTTCTTCCATCTCCAGCCTGAAACACGATGATATTTCAATGCAAGGCTCCAGTGATAGATACATATGGGTTTTTTTGCAAGCACAGCTATAATGGAGATGGGTGTGTGAGGGAGCTTCAGCAAATCCTCTAAATCTACTGCAAGACATATCTAAAACTGCCCAGCTGCTTACAAACCCTTCCACCCTTGAACGAGGAATAAATCAAAACTAGAAATAACATTTCATATCCAAATTTCTCATGCTGGTATATTGCCGTTTTTCCTGTGGAAGATCTGTTCTGAGCAGGGTCTGGCTGGACTGAATCTTGGCTGCTGCCCCCTGCCCTGAGTGATGCTTCCAGGGCTGACGGTGCCAGGCCAGGTCATCTCGTGCTGGAGGAAAGCTGAGCTCCGCAGGCCAGTTGTAGGCCTGTTACCAAAACACTGAGAAAAATATCTGACCAATAAGGATCAAACCTTTGAAACCATTGTAACTTAACGATAAACCATGTCTAAAGCCATTGAACTGGTTTTTCTCTGCATGATGATCTCCTAAAATGTGACTGAGATGCTAGCCAAATAGATTTCATAGTATCAACCGCAGTGAGACCATCAATCTTTCCATTTGTCAAGCTTACTGCCAGCACATTAGTACCAGTCATGTTATTTCTGTTAAGACACTTGATGCTGCCACTCTGTATTTTGAAAATGAGCCTTTTAGGGTTTTAGAAAGCAATGCATTTAAAAAATGGCACCAAACAAAGATTTGAACAGTTCTGCAGTACCTGAAAAGAAAAATCTTTCCTGGGAATTTCTTTCCATTTTATTTTTTCACCCTTTGGATGTTGTTTTAAAGCAGTTTAAAGTAGAGATGAACATTGACTGTTTCAATCAAGATTTAAGAGTATATTCCATTTTTGTTTCTCTAAAATGTGTTTTATAGTCAAGGGGACTGAAATCCTAAGAAACCCAAAGTGCCAATTGCAGTCCTGTGTGGAACACGACCTTATCCCTGTTCCCTGACCCTTGCATGTCAGACGAGAGAGGGAACAGAGGCCTACCCAGAGCAAACAGCTTGTGCAGGGCCCTGGCAAACAGAGTTTGCTTTTTTTTTTTTTTTTGAGAAAAACTGAGCACCCAGTCAGAAAATGGTGGGGAAGAGAATAGGGAATCTGTGTATATATGGACATCAATCAGATACCCCTTTAAACTCTCTTCAGATGATAGCCTGAGCTATCCAAGCTATCCAAAACAGAAGACAAATTACCGTACCACTGATAGCCCTCCTATATGTAGATTTTGGTATTGAAATAGGTTAATACATACGAGACATGCATTTTTTCCATGGTATTCTCATATCTTATTTATAGATTTCAGTTAGGGCCTTATTCTAAGCAGCTGTGGAAAGTATATGCTTTTTCCTGAAGAGTGTTGCATTAAGCCATCCTCCATGTGTATTTAGGTAGGCAACTTGCCATTTCACAGATGGAAATTAGAGGGGTTTTTAAAATTTTTTTGCCTTTTGCCAAGTTATTCCAATGTGATGTAAGTGTGCATGGCTGGGTATGCTGAAATTTCACAAATCAGTTTGAGGAAGGCAAAATCTTATTACCAAACCAGAGCCTTAAAGTGCTCTCAAAGTCACTAGCTTTAAATGATATAGAAGTACGTGGAAGTATTATGCTATAGAATATGGCCAATTCGTTCCAGATGAAACATGGTTGTAGTCGCAATTCATTACATAAAGTCATCAATATGTTTTAAGTGCTTTTACTAGGTAGAGCCAGAATCTATGTGAAAAGACAACCACCAGCTGCACCACAGTCTGCAGAGGCTGCTCTCTGTGCACTCAGAGAAAAGACGACACTGCAGTTTTTCCCAGGATTGGTCTTTTACTCAGCAAACATTTCAGCTTTTACGGCCATTGCTATTTAGTTTATTTTGGAAAAGGCAGGATGGCTCTGGAGGAGTCAAGCTGGCTGCTTTCTGGGCTGGGGACTTAGCTGCGGAGGGAAGGACCATCTCCTGATGAGAGTTTGCAGTCTGATATGACCAGAGGCAGGAGGTAAATATAATGAGTGGCTGAGTGAGGCACAAGACAGCAGTGTGATGACCATGTTCACCCTGTAAGCAGCACTTGCAATCATCCACCATTTTCTGGACTTCTCAGACAGAAAATTTTTCGGAGACATTTGAAGGCAGTTTTGTAGAATGTTCAAAAGTAGTTCCTTTCAGGAAAATGGGTGGAGTGGGAATAAAATCAGAGGGGTTTGTGGGTGATTCAAAGCCTGAAGTTGGTATCATTAACAAAGACACACAATCCCCTGACATGAAATATCACAAAAAGGATTGGCAAAATGAATTGACAGCTTTGCCAGCAGCTGTGTTGTGGGGCTGAATTGCTTTCCCATGCACGGGGGAAGCAGAACACGTTCCTGCTGTGCCGGAGCTGAGGGGCTGTAGTGGGGAAAACCCGCGTGTTTTGCTGCAGGTGCACACTACAAATGTTTGCAGAAGTCAGGCTGTGGTGCCTCTTCTTGTTTCACACAACAGAGAAGGGAAAAAAATCAAGCATTTCCACATAGTTAAATAATTCCATTGTAACTACTATAACATCTTAATAACCTAGGACTGTACCAGAAACCAGCAGGCAAACAGCAGGGTGAGATTAGTGTGGAGTCTCTCATCAGCCTCCATAGGGAAGGCATCATGCTCCAAGCTCACAGTGGCCTTTTAACTTTGCTGGCATGTAAGGAAAGTTCTTCCGTGCTAATAGTCAAATTATGATTTCCCATGATTGCAAGGCAGGAGCTGCTAAGCACAACAAAGTGAGCTTCCCCTGCTCACTAGGACATCTGCCAGTGCTGTGATCAAATCACGGCTTTCCTTGGCCCACAGTCAGGAGCTAACTGCATATTCTTGATCAAAAGCGCAGTCTGCTTGGGTGGAGATGGTTTAATTATTGGTGACAAATCTGACAAAAGTCCTCTCAAGTGACAGTCTTGGGATGGCTCAGTATTCACATATGGGGGAACCAGTTGACTAATTACAGCAAAATAACCTCAACGATGAAACGGAAACATAAGGTGGGGGTCAGAGCTGCACAAAGTCACAGGCAGCGGGCGTGAGGGTGGCCAGGCTAGGGGGACTTGCCAGTGCTAAAGACTGTGGGTGGGGGAAGAGGCGTTTGGGGTAAATCAGGCATCTGAGGATGTGCTTGGCTTTTGATCTGGTTCTTGCTATGTAAATGCGGCTGAGGGGGCAGCCCAAGAAGTCACAGCGGGCCGAGCAATGTTTCACTGTGGTGCCTTGCCAGCCTTGCGGAGGAGCTGGCAGGGCTCTGCCTCCCTGCTGTGGGCCAGTCCCCAGGTGTAGCCCAGGGCCCTCTGCACCAAGCAGAGCCACAGCACAGGAAACCAACACCAGGGCTGCCACGAATGGGAAAACCCAGAATAATTCATAGAGTTGACTCGAAATGCCAACTACTCCTAAGTAACTTCTCAGCAAAGGCAGAAAGCAAATTAAAAACATGGTGGTGATTAGGGTCTTGCTACACCTGGGAAAATCCCCCTGCCCTGGAAGCTGACTGTTTTAGTTGTGAGGAGGAGTTTGTGAGCAGCCTGAGTATGCCTGCTGTCTCTGATCCTCCCTGCTCCGCCGTTGAACCACAACCACGCAGGCATCCTGAATGTGGCCACAGGCCTCCTGCCTGCTAACGGGTGTGGGGAGGGCTCATTTCAAAGGGCGGAAGTCACGGCACCCAGATGGATTCCCCTTTGGCAGCAGATGAAAGCTGTGTGGTTTCAGAACAAAAAGCTCGATTTTTGCGTGTAGGAAATGAAGAGATCAGCTGTGTAATGTTATGCAAGCTGAAGGGGAAGACTTAAAAGTTAAAAAAAGCACATTATATTTGATGTATTCACCAGTGATGCTGACTGAGACATTCTGCACTAACTGAAGTTGCAATACAGCGCAGGTGAGGACGCTGGGCCAACAGAACAGTGGCGACAACAGATTTCTACCTCTTCTACACTGCAGCGCATCACTGTTACTAAAAGGAGGAGAAAGGGGGGTTTTTAACAGAAATCTATTTGTGGCTGTTTGGAAATGGGGGCTGGAATAAATTGGAAGCAATGGTATCTGGTACTTAAATTACAGAAGTCAGTAATAATTTCTTACTTTTCCTCAGTTTGGCTGTGCCTATGGATTTGCGTGCTGGGGAGCTGACTTGGAAGGACCAGGCCAGCATCAAAAGTTTTAATCTAGGGAAGGCTTCATGGCTCCTGTGCATGATCTTGTTGTGCACATACATGAGTTAAAGCAAGACTCCTGTGGCACTGGCAGTGAGAACAGTTTTTAAGATACTGGCTTACAGAAAAAGGTATTGTGCTGTATGTAGTAACTTATTCCATAGGTTTATATATAAGAGCAGCCTGAAAACAGTGGACTGAACACAGAGGTGGTACTACTGTGGGAGCAAAGATGTACCTGCCACCTTGAGGGAACGGACCTTGAGGGAACAGACCTTGAGACACAGAGACATGAAGAAACCCAGGTGCACTGGAGAGAGCAAAACACACAGGAAAGTTGTCCATGTTACCCACAGAAACACGTACAGCAAATCTAAAGAATAAAAAATAGCAAAGAGACAATCACAAAGCTAACAGGAGAGGAAAGGACAAGTACAAGGCTTGTTGTTTGATAAATAATAATATGTGTTGGGTTGACCTCCGCTGGCTGGAGACCTGTACCTGGCTGCTCTCTCACACCCTCTCCTCAACAGGTCTGGGGAGAAAATAAGATAAAAAAGCTCATGGGCTGAAATAAAAGCAGGAAGACTGCCTACCAATTACCATCATGGGCAAAACAGACTCTGGTTGGGGAAAATTAATGTATTGAGGGTTATAAAATGTTCAGATAGTGAGAAACAAAGAGCGATTAGCACCCACACACACACCCTCTTCCTCAGGCTCAACTTTGCTCCTTCATTCCCAAGTCCTTTGCCCAGGGAGGCGCAGGGCAATGGTGTGGGGGGCTGCAGCCAGCCATAACGGTCCCTCTCCGCCCTCCCTCCTCCTCACACCCTCCCAGGTGGCGGGAGGGGGGATCCCTGCTCTGGCACCCCAAGCTCCCCCTAACCATCCTGCCCCTCCGGCCCCGCTGCCAGCAGGGCTGCCCCTCACACCGCCCCTCGCTCGCCTTGTGCCCTTCGTGGGGGGCGCTGTCCCGCGGCGCCGCCAGCGGCACTGACAGCCTGGGCCGTGCCCTGTGCTGGGGCCTGGAGGAACCGGCTGGGACTGGCTGCGCCCAGCACGGGGCAGCTGCCGGCCGCCTCTCCTCACAGCGGGCGCCCCGCAGCCCCGCCGCTGCCAGCACCACGGCACCGACGCCCAGCATGGCCCTCCCCCTCACCACCATGCCCCCACCGGCCCAGGATACTTGTCTGGGCTGGCCGCCATGTCCAATCCACCCCACTCCCGCCATTGCTTGGGACAGGATAGGCACAGCCCAGCAGCTGTTACCTGGCCCTGAGGCAGCACCCATCCCTCAAGTCACCTGGCGGGTAGATCTACCTTCTTCAGACATTTCCCTCCAAATAGAAATGAAGTTAAAAGGATGTCTGGACGAAAGTCCCATCCCAGGAGAGAGTGCCCTCAGGGCCTGTCAGGGCTGGCATCTGCCGGGGGTGGGCAGGAGGGGATGCTGAGGCAGCTCCTCAGGGCGCACTGCCACTTTGGGGGCTGAGGGGAGGTTGTTTCGGACCTTGCGTGGGGGATTCTGGGGCATGTATTGCTGGCCACACCATGTTTTTTGGGGGTACACCGGGCTCTCCCCAGCCCACAGCACCTGCTCAAGGGGTGGGAGGGTTGTTAGGGAGCCCAAGGGGAGGCTGATATTTCCATGCGTCAGCCTCCTGGTCTAACACAGTGCTCCTATGCCTTCCCAAGGTCTGAACAAAACTGGTTGGTAAACATGCAGGATTTTGGTTTATCTGGTAGTAGTTAGCAGTGCCCAGAGCTGGGCCAGGCTGCAGGCTCACATTTTGAGAACGATGAAGGGCTTGAGATGATGAATTGCGCTGATTAATCCTCATGCAAGTGGAAGGGGAAAGGGGGCAAGGGTGGAGGGATTCATGAATAATTAAACACTGAGACACAGCAACATACATAATGCATGATAAATTAGTCCAAGTGCAGCAGAGGAAGCATGGGTAAAGTTGTTTCAACAAGCATAAAATGGGATGTGACAAGTTATTTATTCCAGAACAGCTGTTTGCTAAATTTTTTCATTTATATGGATTTCTTTCCCCTCACAGTTAGGGTCTCTACCTAGGATGGGACAGAAATCAGCAACTGAGATGGAAAATAAATTTGGTTCCTGCTGTGTCCCAGTCCAGCACGCTCCCTGCCTGGGAGATCTCTCTCTTTACTTAGTACCGGACTTTCCTATTTGATAATCTGATGCAATATTTCCTGTGCTGAGAGTGAGCCCGGTTGTTTGGGCTGCAGTTTAATTGCAGTTAAGGTGGGTAGGGTGATGTTCACAATTCCATGGAAACCAAGAGGCCCATGTTGACTCACTCAGCCTTTTCTGATCCCAGATTCCCCAAATGCCTTCTTCCTTCCAAACTGTATTTGCTGATACAACATAAATTATATTTTAAGATGTTACATTCATTACAGATGGTAACGAGGCTGCCAAACAGAGGGCATCAACTCTATACTGCAGTGTCAAACTGATTTAAGGGGGTGTGTGTAAATAAAAATGCAGTCCATTCCCTTGTTTAAACCTGGCAGGTCTGTTCAAATTCAGTTTTTCTGAAAATAACACTAAATGCCAAAAGATGCATTATTAGACTTGCAAAGTTCTGAGCAACATGATTTTTTTTTTTTCACTGTGAATCACATAAGGTCTCCTTTCCTGTGTTAATGGATAAGCGAAGTATTTGTCATGACAGATCACAGGACACCATACACAGAAGGTGTTTATTACAGATAGCTAGTACAGCTACTCTGACACACCAAAACCCCAGCTTTGACAGAGCTGGCTTCACCCCTTTTGCTCATCACGGGCTGCACCTGGAGTAGGATTGCATGAAGCCACCAGGAGCTGAGCACTGAGCTTTTCCTACCACTCCTGCATCCTTCACATGAGGGCTTACTAAAACACCAGTCCTTCGATCTTGTCTCTCCTTCCAAGCTCTGCCTGCTCCAAAGAAGTCTACCCCCTTAAAACAAGGGCCACTGGATGTCATGCCTGCTGACCTGCCTGCTCCAAGAGAGGCTATCCCACTTCTCAGAGGTGTAAACAATAGACAGTGAAATAATTTTCTGTTACTCTCTGCAGGCTGCATTTTTCCAATCCAGGACTGATGCATGCTTTCTGGTAGATATTACAGTTCTTTGCCTAGGATTGCACTTGGATTTCTCCACATTTCTGGAGGTGACAGAACAGTACCCTCAGGCAGGGACTGCTTAGACATGAAGTGGGCAGGAAATAGTCTGAGTTCTTCTGACTGGTGTGCCATTTCCCCCTATACATGCTCTTTCATCATTCCTTGCTAGAAAGGGTAAAACTATGGAAAGTGACACTGTCCCACTGTCACATGTGCACGAAGTATGTGTGAAAGGTTGAGTATAAGGCAGATGTCCACCCAAAAATCAGTATGTTCTCTTTAAACATTGAGGTCACCTGTATAATGAAAAATATATATGTTAAAAACATGCAAATACTGAGACTATAAAATATGCAAAATCAGAAGAGTGCTGTAAAAAGGCTAAGACTGCACAACCCCCTCACTGAGGACACACCGATGCAGCTGCATATTCAGGTGCTGGAAGGGATGAGGAAGAGGGAAGCAGCTTTTGATCTTCTGTTAGAGAAAAGCCCAATGCAGTTTTAACAGCCTTAGCCATAACTACAAAGATATGCCTTTGGTTCCTTGAAGTGTCGAAGGCTTCTTCCACGCTGCTGGGCTCCCCCAGTAGTAAGAAAGTAACGTAAATTTCCCAGAAGTAATGCCCTACTTCACAAAGCCATCCTGAGGATAAATGCGCTAAAGAGAATAAAAAATGTGCTATGGCCAGGCAAAGCACAAGCATGCTATGGGAACTCCTCAGTGAGCAGGTTCAGCAGGTGAGCAGAGTTCTGCTTTTTTTCTTTTTGGTAGGGTTTTTCCCCTTCAGCTGTTGCACTGACTCACTGATTTGCATAGCCACTCATATTATGGTTTCTGAAAAACTTTGAGCACCCAATTGTGATGATGAAATGCCCTGTCAGTCATCTCTAATTCAGTTAGATTCTTTTCTTTCTCTCTCTTCTCCTCCTAGTGCCTTGATCTAGATGGGCCTTACCACTTTAAAAGTAAAGTGGGACACAGGGATGTGAGAGAGAAAAGGAAAATTTCTGAACTCCCTGCCCTGTTCCAAATTAATTAGAGCCAAAACCACCTCAAATACATGTAGAAAGCAGCTTAGAAAATGCTCTCCATTACTGCATTTAAACACTGAGCCTGAAGTTTATGACAATGAATGACAAACCAAATCCTGCATTAGCGGCTATCTGTGCAGTTTGACCACACTTGAAATACACAGTAAGGGAAAATGTAGGTCTTTACTATGTTTCTAGCATAATGTGCACAACTTGCAGAATAAATGAACCCAATGCTTGCAAGTGGGATGGAATACCAGCACAGCTGCCTGGCTGACTGATTTTTCTTTTACCAGCTATATGAAAATCAAGAAGTTCTTGCAGGCAGGCTGCTGTGGTAACCTACTTGGCATCCCCCTCTTTTGTATGCCACTGGTGTGGGCCCTGGCCTGCTGCTGGCTTTAAGCGCTCCTACTCCGAAAGGTATGGGGGCTCCTCACTTGCTTGTCGTGTCTCAGTTTCCTTAAGATGGCTACTTCCAGTAAGTATATGTCATGCTCCTCTGCAGCCAAGACACTGTTTTCCTAAGCTGCTACTCGACAAGCCTCTTTCCACAGTACCAAGACCTGCTTTGAGGGAGCACCCGGCAAGTAATTGTCTTCAGGTAGTGTGTGCTCCCTGCCCAGCATTGCCATTGAAAGAGTAATATGGCAGTGTACAGTGACTTCAAATGAAACCCCTCACTTTCCAAAGATAGAAGAAGATTCCCCGCTGGAAGAAAAGCCTGTGTGAATTGGCATGGGTCTATGCCAATTTACATCAAAGGAAAATCCAGATCATAAATGCTTGCACATGTAGCTTTCCAAGATCAGAGTTCAAAGTCCAGGCTATTGAATTCAGTTATGCCATGCCTCCGTACTGCCTGATATTAGTATATTGTGGCTCTTCAGGAGCCTCTTTTCCAGTTCCTGCGTAACACAGCTTTCAGAGCTGTGGGAGGTAACATCTTTGGCTTGTGGTTCCCCAAAGGGCTGTAGTATCAGCATGTAAAAAGAGGAGAGGTAGTGCTGTCTTGCATAAATGAGTAAAAATACATCCATATCAAAACAGGAGATTAAAGGCAATGGCATATGAAAGGGAAAAGTGGTTATTGTTAATGAAAGTTGTCTTACCCTATGCTAACGTAACCCTTTTTTCCTTGCCATTTGCTTTTTCATTAAGAAACTTCTCCCATTTCAAGATGTGGTGTAGCTTTTTGCAGTCGTAATTTTCCAAGGGGTTGTCTGCACTACAGGCAATTTTGTCCTCTAATATATGTAGGTGAGGGTATGTAATGTTACTGGTGAAAATTGGATGGTATTTGGTTTTCACTTGTGTCAGGAGACTGAAATAAATGTTGCTGGAAACATGGGCCTTGGCCTGGACTGCCCTCAGACTGGGTGGTGAGTCAGCTTTGCAGATGAAGCACCTTGGTGCAAAACTTCTGTGGAAACAAGTCCACATAGTTTTTACCTCAAAGAAGTTGGGAGAGGTAAATGCCAGCAAGGGAGCAAAACAGTGCGCAGAGACCACCTGTGCTTTTTCTCTATCACAATTTCATAGCAAAATGGGTCATCTACTGTCAAAATACATATTTTCAGACTGGTGACATAGAGGCCTGGTCTTCCTCCCACTGTTAATTTAGAAGTAAAGACCTCCTAAGGCCTTTCCTGACCTGCTAACATGCATAACTGCAATGAATGCCTTGTCGTCTTTAGGATTTACTGTAGGTTAGCTAACACATACTAAGACTGACTTTTTTTTGTTTTCCTAGTAAAGGCAAGACCTAAGGGTCCCCAACGTCAGCCAGCTCTGACTGCCACCTCTGTGAAATTTTGTTGCATACTGGGATATTGTGCTGCTGCCGTAGGACTGGCAGGGTGAAATCAAGGGCTCTTCCAAATGGCAATGAAGTCTAGGACGAACACGTGGGTCCGAGGACAGGATGGCTTCATGCAGCCACTGCAGCAGGTCCAGCTCTGGAAGATAAAATAGAGGTAAGATTTCAGTGGTCTCCACACTGCCCACCACAAACAACATCTCTGCCCTCGAGTGCATGCTAGGTTGTTTGAGCAGTAATTCCCACTGCCCCCGACAAAGCTAGGTCTGATGTGGCACCCTGGCTAGCAGGGTGAATTCACGGCTCTGGATGTCGCTATATTGTTTCCCAGCACATGAGGCACCTGCTTGACTGGTTTCTTTATCCTTGTCAGTGTTCAGAATAGCTGTGCATCTATTTTAGCCAAGCAAGTCAAGTGCAAGTTGTTTTTCATGCAGGATGACTGTGTACAGCAGCACAAGCAGGGGGAAGCTGGATTTTTGGAGAGCAGACCCTTAGTATGGGGCAAAATGCTCGCCTGCACTCTGATGCTGATTTTCTCCTTTATTGGCTGCTCCTGAGTCTGCAGACGGAGGAACGGTCTCCTGTGGAACAGCAGCTTTAGACAATTTTATTGGCTGATGAATCTGATCTTGCCTGGCCACCTTCCAGGAACACTGACTTGCCCGAGATGAGAGTGAGAGGAAGGTTGCTCTGCCTGAGTCTGTAAAGCAATTGTTTTGAGACCAACGTAACACCCATGCCTTGCTGCACAGTAAGTATATAAAGATAGGTCCGTATACACACATATATTTGTGTGAAGTGCTTTATAATAGAATTGCTGACACAATTAAATGTGCAGCTCCTGTGGACTGCGTCTCGTTTGCTGCTTAATTATGTGAAAATGTACTTGTAAATTGCTTGCTGTCACAAAATGCTCAATTAACTGTTGCAGTGATCTAAGTTGAAACACTGCATTTGTCTCCTCCTCTGATTATGTGCTGCAAGACATTGATTTAAGCTTTTTGCCATGAGAGAACAAAATACAGCTGCAAGATATTGCTCTTAAAATGTTTTCTTCAGCTTTATTCTTTTGCTATTGGAAACTCAAAATACCAGAGCTGCTTGCTAATATTTGCTCAAGTCTTCTGAAAATTGCTGATTAATCTTGCTCTTTCTTTTGTAAGGGTAACTTCTGTAAAGTTTGATGTTATGGATCGTTTTGCAAGTTGTACTTTGCCATAGAGCAAAAATAGGGCAGAGCTAAGGAAGAGAACGTTTTTAATGTAGCCCCCACAGTGTGTGGTGCTCAAAGTGGCAGGATACTGCATTGCACCTACATCAGTTGCAACCAGCTCTCCAGATGAACATTTCTGGAAGAGCCTCCAAAACTATTTCTACCTAAGGAATTGATGGTTGACCCGCAGCACTAGAACAGAATGAAGGAATGCAGCTTTTTAGGCTGCAGTAGCTCTATAATATTTAAAGATGCAGCTAATCCTGAGAGCACAGCATACCTGCTGCTTCAGAAGTGATGCCAGATATTTTAAGTTTCACTCTAACAACCTGCAGTGCCCCTAATAGCCAGAGTGGAGTCGGAAACTGTGACTTTTGGACAGCTTTGGGAAACACCTTTTATCACTGTACTTGTTCAAAATACCTCTAATTTTCATCATTCTTTGTTAGGAGAGGTGGGGAAGGAAGTGTGGTGGCAGTGTTTTCTGCAAACAGACCCTTGCCGAGCATAATGCAGGGACAATATAGCATCCTCAGGGCTAAGACAAAGCATTACATTAAAGATGACTAAAGCTGTCCACAGCCCCCAAACACTTCCTGAGCTAGAACTTTTGATACTCTTGGGCTGTGCTTAGCACAACTGTGTTGATGACAACAGTGCTTCTTTTGGCCATGGGGGAACCTGAGCAGCTTCATGATTTGCCATGGCTGGAACAGCTCTGCAGTACCATACTGGCCTGGGATGCAACGGGTTCCTTAAGGAGCCAGAAATAGACAGCATGGTACTGGCTATAGCCTCTTAAAATCACCTGCACCATAAGCTGCCTTTCTAAGCTGTAGTGTTGTTATGTTTTGAGAATTATGGTAAGAGGTCGGAGCAGGAGGGCCAAGATTTGCAGGTGGAAGAGAGACACATGCATTTCTTTGCAGCTGTAAGGAAGAGTTTCCCCATTATGTCTAAGCAGGGAGGAGGGGAGGCCTCACTTGGTGCAATTCCTAGCTGTATTTCAGCTGCAGGAGGAAATAACCTTGTTGAACTGGCTCCCATGACAAGTGGAATAGCGGTATATGAAGTCATATAGCTCTGTTATCAGCTGCGGTTATGAGATTACCTTATCGTAATGAGAAATGATGTGGCAAATGTGTTTTAGTATGGCGGGTGCAATCGTGCCAGGTAGCATTGGCAAACTTTGGTACTGTGTCTTCTAAATATTTTGTTGACCCTGTAAATAGTCTAAACTACTTTTTTGCTTGCTCTTGCGTTTCTGCACTACTCCTCACTGGTTCTTGCTGGTTGAGGCTTCTAAGGGACCCATGGGAAGATGATATTGATACTCCTTGGATTTCAAACATCCCTTCTAGAAATCACCAGCACTGCCATTATATGGAAGGTGAGGCAGTATCTGAAGAAGAGAATGATCTAGTTTTATAGATGTGTTTGTGATTTCCTGGGATTTTGTTGTGGAATTTCAATTAGGGCTCCTTTCAGGTTAAGATTTAAGTTTAATACATGTGGAGAACACAGTATTGGCATACCAGCTCAGTACCTGTTCACCCTCCTGGAAAGGTTTTTTGTAATGTCAGACATGCAGCTGTGAAGTTCCAATCCGTGGCTGTTGCCATTGTAATACTAAAAAAGAAGGGAAAAGGGAGGAAACTGTGTATTAAGATGTGAATTCTGCTAGTTTTAGGTTTAAATGAAAAGCATTTGAAAGCAGCCCGTGGTAGAAATGAAGCTTTACCACTAAGCAGGATGCAACTTACTTGGGGGGGAATGCATGGTCCTCTTGATTCTCCAAAGGGCTCTTTGATACCCTGTTGCAGGTATGCTATTGGTGTGTTTCTGCAAGACAGCAATTGTGCAAAAGCTAAATACAGGCTGCTTATTTGTTTTTTGAGCATTTGCAGTAACCCTAGTTGCCACAACAGTTAAAATGCTGGTGACTTCTCTCACCGTCAAGCCAAAGGCAGAGGTGGCCTCACTTCGGGAACCTTATGCCTGTGCTGTGCTGGTGCCCTCTGTGAGCAGTCCCCAGGAAGCGAGGGTGGCTTGGGGCCCTGTGGCAGGGCAGGGGAGGACAACAGGTCACATCAGATGTGTTGCCCTTTCCTGGCCTGCCCCACAGCTTGTAGGTGTGCAAAGGCCACGACTACAGCCAGACTCAAAACAGCATGTCAGATTTTTGCTGTTCTGCCATCAGTCGTCTGGTGTACTGCTCTGTGTCCCAATTGCCTCCCCCAGCCTTGTAAATGTGCCAGGATCCTGATCTGTCATTTTTCTAGATAGATAAAAGATAAGGGCATTTCTAGGCCTTTTGCCTTGAGGGGGAGAAATGAAAAAAAGTGGAAAAATTTCAGAAGAGGAGGCAACCAAAAATATCATAAAGCTTGTGATCTTTGTTAATGGTTATATTTGGCAATTCTGTAGAAATCTATCTGAGTGAAAACTATGATTCTCAGACTTTTAAAAAAGCATTTCTTTGGAAATGTTCTTAAATTAAGATGTGAGTGAAGAAAGTGAAAATACATAGATTTGTATTTTGACAGTTTAAAATAGCTTTTATGCAATGCTTTTACAATATGTTAGTTTAGAATATGGACTTGCAAATTACAGTAGTATTATAAAGTGCTTGAAATCCAGAATGACACATAAACTTATTGCAGTGATTTTATTTTTATCTTGGTTGGGTTTGTGTTAGTTTGGATTTGAATTTGTATTTCTGTATATGTATATAAACATAATCTTATTAACATGTATGTAAGCAGGAAGCTGGTAGGCAATGTGCTTACATATATATCAGCATTATTGTTGAGCCATAATATGAAATATTTATTACCTATATCCATTCGTAAATCTGATGTGCTGTGAATTTATGCTAGGAGTAACAAGGCAAGAAACTGTTTATGCTCTGTGATAAAAATAGCCAGAGCAACAATGGGAATGAAAACTGGAATATTGTTCTTCAGTTTTAATTACAGCCCGACAAATGGTGCATTCAATTTTCATTGTTAATAAATGGCCCATATGGCATCCTTTGATCACATGCTCTGCAGCTTCTGCAACACTAAGGCACTTATTTTCAAGGAATACAGAACATAACATTTAATCTGTGATTTTTGAGCAGAAGATTGTCTTGAGTAAGAAAATGGAAACTAGTAGGAGAAGGTACCTTATGTAGCTTAGAGTTTTCCAGTCTGAGGGCTTGGTGCATGCTGCATGCAGCTCAGCAGCAGGGCCAGCAACTTCCTCACATTCCAAATTGAACTGTGTAAAACTAGGAAGGGTTTTTCCCCACCAGCAAATTTCATTCTTTTGCAGCAGTGTGAGGATGGTTTTTCCATGGTGCACAATCCACATTCCAGGATGCCTGGCATGCAGGGACAGCTAAAAACTAACCAGAGAAGGAGGCTTTATTTAGAAAGCAAAGCAAAACAAAATCAGAATTTCTTTGCATGTGAGAAATATGTATCAAAAAACAACCTCATCCCAACCCTGCCCCCTACCCCCACCCCACCCACCTCAAAATAAAGGCAACCTATTTGCTTTTAATCACAGTATTTATCATACATTTAGAAACAAAACTGAAATCCATAGCCAGGGCACCAGCTGGAGACATTCAGGAATATCTCCATGGAAATACCATCTTGGAAAGCAAAGTCTGCTGAAGTTTGCTCATTATTATCTTCAGAGCATTGCTGTCGGGGAGAAAACAGGAGCTAAGCGATAACTAGCCTCCCTGTTTTCTACACCCACTGTCACACAGATGGATAGGTGGTAGGATCTCTCCAAATCAGCTCATGTCCTCCCTTGCAGTGTAGCTCTTGCATCCACTTGGATCTGAGTGGGCAGCCAGTGTTTGGGACATTCCTGGGGTGTTTCTACCAGAAAATTATACTGATTATACCCAACTCATATCTTTAATGTAATCTTACGTGTTTACAAAGCATGTGTGTACATATGTTTCTGTTTCCCCAAACCAAAGTCCTGGGTAAAAAACTAGCTGGATGGCCAAGCCCAGAGAATTGCAGTGAACAGAGCTAAATCCAGTTGGCGGACGGTCATGACCAGGGTTCCCCAGGGCTCAGCGTTGGGACCAGTTCTGTTTAATATCTTTATCAATGATCTGGACGAGGGGATCGAGTGCACCCTCCGTCAGTTTGCAGGTGACACCAAGTTGGGTGGGAGTGCTGATCTGCTCGAGGCTAGGAAAACTCTGCAGAGGGACCTGGACAGGCTGGATCGATGGACTGAGGCCAACTGTATGAGGTTCAACAAGACTAAGCACCAGGTCTTGTACTTGGGTCACAACAACCCCATGCAACGCTACAGGCTTTGGGAAAAGTGGCTGGAAAGCTGCCTGGTGGAGAAGGACCTGGGGGTGCTGGTTGACAGCTGACTGAACATGAGCCAGCAGTGTGCCCAGGTGGCCAAGAAGGCCAACAGCATCCTGGCTTGTATCAGGAATAGTGTGGCCAGCAGGAGCAGGGAAGTGATCGTGCCCCTGTACTCGGCACTGGTGAGGCCGCACCTCGAGTACTGTGTTCAGTTTTAGGCCCCTGAATACAAGAAGGACATTGAGTTGCTGGAGCATATCTAGAGAAGGGCAATGAAGCTGATGAAGGGTCTAGAGAACAGGTCTTATGAGAAGCGGCTGAGGCAGCTGGGGTTGTTTTATCCTGGAGAAGAGGAGGCTGAGGAGAGACCTTATCACTCTCTACATCTACCTGAAAGAAGGTCATAGCGAGGTGGGTGTTGGTCTCTTCTAAGTTACCAGTGATAGAATGAGAAGAAACGTCTTCAAGCTGCATCAGGGGAGGTTTCGATTGGATATTAGGAAAAAGTCCTTTACTGAAAGAGTGGTCAGGCATTGGAACAGGCTGCCCAAAGAGGTGGTAGAGTCACCATCCCTGGAGGTATTTAAAAGACAAGTAGACGTGGCACTTCAGGGCATGGTTTAGGACACAGGGTAGCGTTGGGTTGACAGTTGGACTTGATGATCCTAGAGGTCTTTTCCAACCTTAACAATTCTATGATTCCTCCCTCACAGTTTTCTTGTGACCCTTCCAGGAGCCAGGAGAGGCAGGAAGGAAGCAGGGAGAAGAAGAGGAGGGAAAGACTATTGGTCTCACTTTGTGAAAGCTTCATCAGTAAGATAGCAACCTACAACCACTCATAACCTGCTGCAACACTGTCAGCCCCCCCAAGTAGTCTGAACCTCTGGTCTGACAGTAGCAAATGACCAAACTGCAGGGACTCACCCATTGCTCCATACAAGCAAAAATTTGTGTCCCCTTAACCTTTTGCAAATGACGGGTACAACGTGAGAGCTTAAAACCCAAGGCAGATGGTGCATTTCTGTACCATGCATCATTTCGTATGTATGATGAAATGTGGCTGGCTAAGTGTGTCCAGATGGGCATTGCATCTTTTGATGAAGAAATCATTAAAATGTGGCAATTTGTGGGAATCTAGGCTAAAATAAGCTCTCACATGGAATGTTAGTACAAGGCACAAAGTTGAAAAAATCGTTCTCCGCATATGTAACTAAAGTGGGGGGAAAAAACCTTTAAAAGATTGTGTAATCATTTATATTACTGCTTTATGGAACCTGAATTTAAGTCACTTAAAACACTGTGAAATCAAGGGGTGTTCAGCCAGTACTCTAGTGATAATGTATGAAATGCTTCCCCAACATACCTGCTTCCTCCTTTCAGCTGACTTTTTAGGAAGGATTTTTGAGGAAAATGTTCTATCTGATGTTACTTGCCTATAATTTTCAGGCTAGACTACAGAGGGATTATATACTTGTTATTTTGGTTTCCCTTTAGAGAGTTCTGCAGTGTTTCATAAATCCAGATGACCAGTACAGGTTTTAGGGAATATGTAATTTGCCACAGGGAATATATGCTGGTCACAACCTCTGTTCTTAGAGGAGATGGCAGCTAACAAAAATGATGCCTGACAGGCTGTTTTGGACTGTGGGGAATGATCTGTCATCTCCTCAGCTTCCTGTAAATTGCTGTGGTTCAAGATAGGGGTAAAATGTTTAAAGTTGTCAGAAGTAGCTTTAAAGCCACCGTCTTCCTAACTTTAAAAGTGGGTTAGACAGGGACTTATGCTGTTGAATCCTGTAATCACCTTTGAAATATTTTTCTAGTCTGTCTTCCCTTGAATGAATAGAAGGTTCTTTATTTATCAGAAGCAAAATGTGCCTAACTTTGGCCTCAAAGCACTGCTGATCATGAACTTACTGAAATGTTATCTGTGAAGAGTAAAATTTGGAAGTGACTTGCTGAACTGATAAGATCATCAGGGACAGTAATGGGTAAATGCCTCAACCTTTGTAATATAAATGATTACGTTTGACACTAAGCACGGGGGAAAATGCACTTGTCTCAGGAAAGGAACAGTGAGCACTTGAATTATTTTTCCTTCTCCCAGAATCCATGCCGACATAGGAATTTCCTCAAGCAGTTCTATCACAGCAGATTAGGTTTCTATAGCAAATATTCTTGCCTGGGCTGCAAACCAAACCTCATTCCCCTTGCCCTTATTTAATATGGTGGACATCAAAGTTTAATATATAAAAAAAGAAACAATTAGTCAACCTCTTACCCCTCTTTTGTAGTACAAGGCTCTGCATGGGTGGAATGACAAAGATATGATCCAGGAGAACACGACCGATTTGTTTTCAAGTTTATGTCATATGTTGGCTCAAATACATGAGCATCACACTTTTCATCAGTGTGTCACAGAAATGCTATGAAGACCCTCTAGGGGGGTGATTTCAGCTTGAGAGTGAAGGTAACAAACTTGTCCCAGTCAAGTTTGTGGTATATATAGACACACACTGCAGCACCTTGCACCAACACAAGCCCTGAGTTGCAGGTAGGCCACGTGGCTATGTCGTGGCCGTTAGTCTCTACTTCACCCTGCAGTTAAGTGGCACTGGCTTCTAGGAGGGTATTGCATCTGTATCAGGCATTTGCATTGGTGCAGCAGCTGCATTTCAGGCTTTCCCCCCGAGTGCTGCAGAAATGCACTAGCTGCTCCCAGGAAAAGTCTCTGTGAGGTTTTGAAAAAAGATGGTTAGATTTCTGAAAAATAAAATTAAAAGGGAAGTAACACTGAGAAATCTGGGAGATGTCTTTCTATCCAGGTGTTACTAATGATCATTTCCTAGTGTGGTTATTTGTGTACATTTACTGAACCCAGCAGAGCTATCTTCCTTGCTCTGGTTTTGTCTCATAAAATTCCAAAGTATAGAGCTGTCACTCAGACTTGACAGGGGTGAAATGCTGGTGTGATTTAATTTAACTATAGGCACGGTGGCTTAATTAACAATTATGGTTTGTATTTAATAGGCAGGTTTAGGATATGTGTTTTTGTTTTGTAGTAACTTTCTTTTTTTTTTTCTTTTACATCTTTCCTTTCCCACTGTAGCAGTAGAAAAAGAGCTTATGTGCTCCTTAGCTGTCATATGACCATGCAGCTCCGCAGAGGGACAGGGAAGGCTCTGTTCAAGAAAAGTCAATGTATTTGGGGCAGGACTCAGCGAATTAACTGGGAGCCCGTTTTTCTAGAGGCTGATTTATGCCAACAGGCAGATCCTCATAGAGTGTGAAGCAGCACTGCGTGGATCTCAACAAAGCTACTTTGTTTGGTGTGTGTGATTCTCTTCTTATGCTGATGCAATTATCACCACCATGCCTGGGGAAGGTTTTGCCTCTGTCTCCTCCTCTCCTGTCTTTATGGACTAGCAACCCTACAATACACTGTTTATCCCCTTGTTTTTTTGAAGGTTATCCATGCACAGGTGGCGAGCCGTGTTTGTGGCTGGATGTTGCTACTTGTGTGAGCTTTGATGCCATGGGCTTTGTGGCAGTGAAAGCACAGCAGCACTGGTTTTGCCACAGCCTTACTGTCTGTGACAGGGCCCCAGGACCTGGTTTGTCCAGCTCAGCCCATGCTACCATTTCATGTACTGCTCACTTGGTTTGCCTCCACCTACCAACAGTGTGCTTTCCTCTCTGCAGCACGGCATATTGAGGAGGTAGGAGTTACTCTGAGATGTGTTTCCCTGCCAGCAGTGGCTCATTGTGCTATATTGAACTGGTTTGCTTCTTACATATGGCAGTAGGAAAAGCCTGTCCCATGCTGCTGCTCCTGCTCAGTTTATTGTTTTAAGACATGGTCTGTTTGACTAGCGCTCCTTCTGTGTTTGTAGGTTAGACAAAACTCCCTGTGGGTCAGCTTTATGTCTTCAGCTGTAAATGTAGGTCAGGTGGCTGCTGTGCAGTATGTTCCTTATCCTTAAAAGCACAGGGCCTCGCATGCAACTTCACAGTATGTTGCATTTTCTTGTCTTGTAAGAAAGCTCATTTTGCTAGCGTAGCAAGTGGTTCAGCTGCTCTTGCACATTAGCAGTCCTGCCATCATGGTAGCAAAATATTTTTTAGTCAAAGTGTTGCATAAGGAGAACATTTCTGCTGTTTCACTTCAGGGTTTTCCTGCCACTTTTTTTGGCAAGGAGACACTGATCTCAGCCCTGTTAAGGAAATTATTATAGGGTGTGACAGTTTGTGCATATAAATCAAAGTGAGTCCTTCAACTTTCTGCTCAGGGTTTGTCTCTTCTGATGCTAAACCTCAAATTTGTTTGTTCCTGCATCCTAGAGACCCCATCAGAGGTTTGAAGTCTAGATGTGAAAGAGATTCTCACAAGCTTGCAAGGAACCAGTTGGGTTCAGTTACAGTGCTGAAGGACCTGCTGTTTCCTTTATAGCACACATTTGGTTTACATATCCCTGCCTGCAGACTCTAATCTTAGATATGACACTTAATATGCTTTGATTTTTTTTTTAGCCCAGTTTCCTAAGAAGTTGGGGCTTATGCAATCCTTATGCAAAAGGAAAAGCCCCGAAAGGTTTCCCAAAAAAAGACAACACAAACCACCCAATGGGTTCATGAATGAGAAAATTTATTTGGAGTTAAATTTCACATAGGAGAAGGTGCATGGTGCAGAGCGTCCTTTGTCCGTGGCTTCAGGGACCGTCAAGCTGCTTGTAGGATCAAGACAAGGTGCAGAGAAGATGGATGGTGTGGAGCTTCCTTTTTCCACAGCTGCAGGGACCTTCCAGCTGCTTGTAGGACCATGGCAGGGTACAGGCTGGGGCTTTGGATGACCTCCAGAGGTCCCTTCCAACCTCAACCATTTTGTGATTCTGTTGTCTGTGTAGTATTAACTTCTCAGCAAAATTCAGCAGAGGGGTAAGGCTCTCAAAGGCAAACAGGTTATGACAAGTGTGTGCACTGAGGGGAAGGCTGTAGCACAGATGGGGCAGTTAGATGTCTTGATTAGCATGAGTGTGCTTGGACTCACCAAACATCCATGATCCCCTAGAGCCACTGGTGGTCGGTGGATATAGAAAGGAGTAAGGGGTTACACTGGAGGAGAGCTCTATGAAAATACAAGACCTATTAGGGCTCTGTGGGGAGATAAGGAGGTGGTGCATCAATACACAGGATGTTTCTAGACTTCATTACTTCTGCTGGCAGGACAACTTGTCTGCAGTATTCAGAGAGGAGGAGACGTGTCTGTGGCTGTGGTAGCTAACCAGGAAAGGAGTGTGGTTCCTTTTGTGTATCTTACATTTGTCTTCAACAAAGCAAATTTGCAGAGACATCATCACTGTGGCCAGCAAACATAGTCTGTTTGCAAACTAGTAATCCCTCTATTCAAATATAAGGTAGGTTGTCATCTTTTTTAGGACAGAATTGTCTTTTTAACAAGTAGAAACTTCTCAAAAAAAAAAAAAAAAAAAAAAGAAACTACTTTTTCCCCAAACTAGAATTTCTTAAGAACTGAGACATGAAATATTACTGCTTTATTGAAATGAATTTATTTGGAAAGAATAAAACAAATTCAGGAAAAACTAATAGAAGGTTTTTTAAGATAAAATATCTTGGATTTTTTTTGAGAAAATATCACTGTATAGTAGATTATTGAGATTATATGAGATGAAGTAAAATCCTATTAAAAAATTGCTTAGTTCCATAGCTTCAAAAGGCAGATGTTACTTTATCCTGCTCGTGAATCTTCAATTCACTACTTTTATTTTTTTCTAAACTCTGCCTCCTCCTCCTTAAGCACAAAACAAAAATGCAAACCCCACATAGGAAACTGAAATCCCAAAATTCTACTAAAAAAAATCTGCTAAAGTGATGCCAAATTAATAAGTCATTTGCAGGGCCTCTTTTAAAAGAAACTCTTAAGGGCATCACCTGAGATGACAGGCTGTCCTTTCTGGAAGACACCCAAAATACAACCAGTAGCTAAACCTTTGAAAAAAGCAACCTCAGACTTTTGGGGCAGAATTTTGCCTGGCACCATTTGGTGGGGCACCGCCAAAGCCAGCAGAGCTCACCACCCAATGAGTAACCAGCCCCATGGGCAGATATCAATGACATTTGTGGATCACTTACAAAGACAAATGCCATTCAAGCTTCATTTGACTGTAAGTAAATAGATGGTGCTTGCAGAGAAGTTACCATTTTTTTCAGTGGAAAGTCAGGCAATGTGGAACTTCAACCAATATTCTTGCATAAATTACAGGAGAATAAAATGGGGCTTCATAATGGAAATGATGTAGCATTAAATATGGATTGTCTGTTTCCTCCCCATAAGCAACAAAGGACATTTTGTATCTGACAATATATGTAAAAACCCTGTATTTTTTCCTCATTTCTCTAACCATAAATAGCAAATCTTCAAGAGTAACTCTAATATCTTAGCAGCCATTTCCAGCTGGGAAAGGAAGCATTACTGGTCAGATGTTAGAGCACTGCCCCAAGAAAATGAGGAGGAAAGCCTGATCAAGAGCCAATTATTGAGAATATATTACCAATCTAGAAGTGTGACAGGCTGCCCAACTTGCAGTGGAAAGCAGAGGCAAGCTTGTCCAACTTGGCCCTGGGTCCCTCATCAAAAAATCACTGGCAGGGTACATTGAAGCTTTCTGCTTTGATGCTCCTTGCTCTACCAGCCAGGGATTTGCTCTTCTCTCTGCCCCTCATGGTGCAGCAGGGTGCGGTTTGCCAAGTTCATCAACTTCCTCTGGAAAAGGCATTTCTGGCCTGGCCATGGCTGGATGCAGTATAAGATCTACCTGAGTATTACCAGAGCTGAAATGACTGGACACAGGTTTTTGCATCTTCAGGAAGAGTCTTATATACTGAGCTTGGCCCAGCCTGCATCAGCTGGACCACATCCCCAAAATCTCTGGGATGGTGAGGGAAATGGCACCCCTCTGGAGAGAGGCTGACTGGTTTTGCATGCACAAAGATTAGCCAGGTGCAACACAAGAGAATGTGGAGTGGCTTTTCAGACCCTTATATGAAATGACATGTCAGGGGGCTCTTCCTTTGAAAGGCTCTGCAGAGAAATATTCCTCTAAAAATGCTGGGCTGGAAACACATCTGCTGTTATAATCTACTAAATAGATGTGAACTAGACTTCATTAGTTTTGATGGGTCTAAGCAGATTCAGGGCAACAATCAGACTGTGACCTAACCAAATCGGTCTCTTCTTTTACTCCTCCAGTAACTACCTGAAGTTCATTTGCTTTCACTATAGGGGTCTATTTGGGCAGCAGTGAGCATGGGCAGGGAGCAGATGTTCAGTGAGTAGCAGAAATGGGGAGGAAAAGGCTTTTTCCAGTGGTTGCTATAACATCTTGAATGGTGATGGGGAAGATACCTGAGATTTTATTGTTTCCACGAACACATGCATGTGGCAGGAATTGGAGGGAGAAGGATCTACCCATTTTGCTGTCAGCTGAGGGTCAGGCTGCCTGCAGCAGATGCTAACAGTGGCTGTTTTAAATCAAATGTATCAAGGTTTTGGATGTGGAGGGAATGTGCTATTAGAGCCAGGGCAGTGACCTGGAAGGAAGCAGCAAAAGCGCTGCTGACACTGGCAGCAGATGACATGTGGGTCAGAGGCGGCATGAAACAGAAGACGGATGCTGGGTCAGGGCTGCCTCACTTGGCTGGAGGTGGGCACAGGAAGCAAACTCTATGTGTTTCTATGCAGCCACGTCTCTGTTCTGTGAACGTAAGGTGAATGGGAGGAGCGAGTCTCCCTGAGCGTTTGAACCAGGCAAGTTGAAGCACAAGGAGGGAAGTCAGGTGCAGCTGGTTTTTGGAGTCTTCTCACCAAAGACTGCAATTTGGGAAGGACAGTGGTGAGTGGCTTGTGAGCTCTCCATCCTGCCTCCTGCCAATGTGCCAGGAGGAGCTCCTTTCCCATGCCACCTGACTGCAGCCCATTGATATCGGCAGCAGGAGAGGACGCCACAAAGGGAGACCCAAATTGCTGCCCCGTGGCTTTTTCTGGGTACCAGAAGCAGCATAACTGCCTTAGCTCAGCTCAAAACCTGGGCTAATTTAGCCTGCCTTGCAACAAGACTAATTTTGTTAGGTGGGGAGCAGTGTCTGGAGGCTGTGCACTTTGCACTTGACTTACCTAGCTGTCTCTGTCCAGCACTGCATCCTGCTGCAGGGACCTCTTCTCAGAGATGACAGCACATCAGAGGCTCCGCTGTCTGGCAGTCAGCACTGGGAGTAGAGGATCAGCAGATAAACATAATTTTTACATGAAAGAGGTTAATCAATCATTGGACAACTTACCAGTGCTTGTTGGGGACTTTTCACCATTTACAACTGCTAAATCAAGATGATGTATATTTTTCAAAATATAAAATAAATATGTATGAGTGAGTTCAGTGACATCTGCCTTGTTCCAAACAAGAAGCCAGACTATGATTACAGTGGTCTTTTCTGGCCTCATAAAAATGACTGTATACATAATTTATAGAGTTATAATGAATATTAGAAGTATATTATTAATTTTCTCTTGAAACTTGTCTACTCTTATGTCTGGATCCTTCTTCTGACACACAAGTACATTTAATAACAAGTTAGTTCTTTATAGCTAGTTAATGTGACCTTCATTTATTCTGGCATAAAACAACTAACATTTTTCCAAGCATTTCATAATCTCCTTGTAGAAGTAAGTATAGAAAGCTGAAGTAAAGTCTCAGAGTCCAGAACTGCTGAAGAACTGAGGACCCAACATGGAAAAAAATGCCTCCTTAATATTAGCATAGTTGAGAATGATCAAGGATGAATTTTAGTAAGATTAGTATTTATGTAAATTACAGGACTTTGAACATGGTGCCAAACCCCACTGAACAGACTGGAGGAGCTCCTCTGGAAAAGGTTTCATCATGTTTCAGGCCCATTAGGTCTCTTGCTTCTTTTCCATACACTTGATCACTGCTCCCAGCTGTGGCAATCAGTGGGAACAGTTATTTTTAAATATGATAGGCTGTATTTTGCTAGGATATATCTATGTGTAGGTTACTAGTGACTTCAAGGAGGTAGCTCACTAGGCCTGCTCAGACTAGAATTGGATCTGGGGTTTCTGGCCCTCTGGTGTGCCCAGCTGCTGCTTTCCCAAATGCCTCGGCAGATGTGGAGTGAGGACCAGGCTTCACTTTGGAGGGGACTGATACTGGATGCAGGGCTGCCCACCGTGCCAGCACCCCATGAAAAAGGAGCAGGAGGGCCAAAGACATTGAACTTTGGGACCACACAAGGTGCCGCAAGTCGGGACCACACAAGGTGCCGCAAGTCAGGACCGCACTTCTACATAGCCTTGGCTCTGCTGTATTTGTAGTCAAGGAGGTGTATAAACACCTTGTTCCTGGTTAAGTGTGTTGTCTTGTTAGTGGCTGCCTCATGGAAGAGGGACCAGTTTTATTCCAGAGTAAAATACTTATATCAGGCTTGTATCAGGAGATCTGCCCATTAAATTACTACTTTATTTTAGACTTTTTTCCAGTGGTTGTGAATTCCTTGGAGATGCTTTGCTTTATTAACAAGAGGAGTGTGTGCTCTGCTAGATGCTAAGAAGAAATAGGTTACTGATTTCTGGAGGATAGGATTACAAAAGCCTTTGCAGCCACTAAGGTATAGTTTAAATCTTTTCTGCCTGGACTTTGCAGGTGCTATGCTTGCCAGGTTGGCTTCTGGCCTAAGAATGTCAAACATCAGCTCTCACACACTAATTTTTTGCCTTGTGGTTGCCTGGTCCATCCACAGAGGGAACACACCATTCTCTTGTGCTCTGATAGTGGTTCCAGTAAAGGTCCAAATATGCAAATTCACGTCTACTGTAAGCTTTTTGCAAAACTCTTATAAACTCCTTGAACTGAATTGTCAAGTGCTATGAACATGAATTATTCTACTGAAATGATTTCCAATGACTTCAGGATTTATGCTGGATATAGATAAAGCCAGCAATGTAGTGAAATAAATTCAGAGAAATTGACTTCAGTTGTTTTTAATTTGGGCAACACAGCCCTTTTATCAAACAAAAGACAATCCACTCTAGATGTTTCTGGATGTGCCCAAAGGCACTAACATTTTTGCAGCTTGATTTTTAGCTTCTTTTCACCTCATATTCCCTCTACTTTGATGAACAATGTACCCTTAGCCCTGACTTTTAAACTTACAACCTTCTTTTCTGGCCTCATAATAGAATCATTTTTGCTAGATGATATTTGACAGTGTCATACTTTACAAACTTCATTTTGGTAGACTACAATCTCAACCCTAGCATGGCAGTGTGTGTTCCATGGCCCTGTGCAGAGTCTATGTAGGGAACACAAGGATAGCTGGTCCCAGTTCATAGCAATCTTGCGACTTCAACTGAGATACTGGCTACTCACAAGAGGACCCTGCCAGAGAGGTTTTATCACTGATTGTTCTCAGTGCTCCCTTGGCCAGGACTGAAGAGCTGGCTGTGGGGGAAAATCCTAGAGCAGGCAGGATGGGGAAGAGGGAAAATCTCTACCATGACCCCCTTCAGAAATACCTGGGCAGTCCTCATCTCTTCTCAGGTTACTACTTCAGAGACTGAATTTTGCTGCATCTGTACGTCAACACTGGGGTAAGAAGGGGTTTCTTTATCTTTTTTTTTCAGTGTGTTATGGGAAAAGCCAGCTTAATTTCCTTTCTGTGATTGTTTTTAGGATGGCGAAGAAGCCTTTGGCATAAGAAGGATCAACTTCCAATGAAATACAAAGTCAGGTACTATACCTGGCTCCTCCTCAGGTGGCTGTTGGTCTGCGCATCAAGGTGCCAGGCAGCATTGTCTAGTGTCTTGCTAGTTAAAAAAGGCAATCAGACTAGTTTCTGAATGTTCCACTTTTGAGGAGCTGCTTTAAACCCTTCAGCTAACCAGGGCTTACCTGTGGAGATGTGAAATCTGTTTAACCTCTGCTAAAAAGCCTGAAGATCCAGGATGTGACAGTACCTTCTAGTGTGGTTTGTTGCAGACCAAATTAAATCACTGGAGGAAACCCAGCGCTCTTTCTGATAGCACTCTCTTAAAGATTATTGATTTTACAATTGAATATAATGAACATAACACTCAAAATTTTTAGCATTTATGTGAATGTTCTCCTACTGAAGTAAATCATAAAATGATCTTCATTTTAATGAAAACAAATCTAAAATGGTGTGTCAGAAAGGCCTTCCAGGCAAATTTTAACTCTACAGAAGTTATTTTACCTTGTCAGACTAGCTGAGAGACTTTTTAATCTGACTTTAGTTAGACTCCTGTTTAGTAAGAATCTCCCAATAGTCAGTGGAGAGTGAGCATTTCCAGAGGGCAAATCATCATACCCATCAGTGATGTCCTCTTTAAAATAGGATTAACTACACTGTGAAGATCTGGGTCACTGTGCACTGACTGGGGAGATTACACCATTGACTAGATGGCTACAGCTGCCTGTAAGTCACGCCAAATGTTTATTCTTCATCATATATCCTTAGGTGCTCATAAAAACAGCTTGACTTAATCAGTCTTTCCCTGTCAAAATGTGTATATATATAGCTGCAGTTCATACCAATGGTGAATTTAATTTAAAAGAACTCAGATTATGCGTTCTTTAAAAGCCTTCGCCTTGATGACTTTGATTGTGGCCAATTTTCTAGGCAATGAATGCAAATAATACTGTTATTTCTGTTTACCTTTCCCTTATCTATTGCCTTCGTTACTCAGATATTTTTCTCCTCATTTTTGTCTGCTTTCTCAGCTATACTCCCAGCATTTTGAAATATACTCCCAGCATTTTGCAAGCTCTTGCAAGGCAGTGCTGGTTTAAAGCTTAGTGAGATCATGTCTCAGACATGTTCGTCTCAAAGACCTGTACTGCAGCATTGTGACTCTCCCTGGTGCTAGTGGGAGTCATGCACCTCGAGTCTTGCATGCAGTTTTGAAAATATTGGAGCAAATTTGGTTTCTTAAGGCATATTGTACTTCCTTCGTTTCTTGGATGGTTTCCATTTCTGAACAATGTGCTAATTTCTGTGTGTTTAAACCACTTGCTGTGGAGAGCAGCAGAAAGAAGCAATTTCCTGTAGTTCTGTCATTTCCATTCTAGTCAGGGCTAGAAGTGGGTGCATCTTACTCAGCAAAAAGGGCAAACTGAAAATCAGCAAAACACTTTGCAAATTTGTGTTGATTTTGCAAATAATTCAGGGAAAAGAAGTTTTATCTCAGTATACCTCAAATCTTCTTGAACAGTATAAGCTTTCTTATCAAGCCTTATCAGGCCTTAAGATACCTGTAGACCTAAGTAATTTTCTGTGGACAGGGACATGTTGCTTTTCAGTCTTCTTGCTTTTTTATTCATCTGCTCTGCATGGGAGACCTGTTATGACTTTGGTGAAAGCTAAGGCTATATCTGCATGAAACAGCATTGTGCTGTATAAAGATAGCAAGCCTGTTCTGCACAGGGTACCCTGAGTGTCAGAGAAGTCATATAGCCATGGTGAATGATGCCAGTGTATCCTGTTTTTCAGCTGCATTGGCAGGAAAGCTGTGTTGCTGCTACATGTTGTACTGCAAGACAAATTTGCTGTCTTCTGCCTAAAATGCAGCTCCCTGCCTCAGTACTCCTGTAGCCCTCGTAAGATGGCCAACATGATTCAGAAGGGCTCAAGCTTTGTCCTGGAACAACTACCATCAACAGGAAACCAACCCTCAAAGACGCACACTGATGTGGCCACACCCATTGCTAATTTGAGCACAGTAAATATCATTCTGGCATCTCTATTGGCTTTCTCTGCTACTCTGAAGGACAAGAGTACTGCAGCACAGATTTAATGGATGGTGTTTCTAATAGGCAAATCAAATGCTTCAAGCCTGCAGAAAAACTAGTCACATCACCTTCTCCGTACTAAAATTTCTATATAATCCTGACTAAAAAAACTTACATGAAGGTATAGTTCTGGAAACATATCTAGAGGTAGGCTCCAAGGGGAAGATTCTTTAAGGTTATTTTTATTCTTATGATCAGATACCTTAGGAAGGAGGATAATATCTCTGCGGGAGTATAAAGTGCTTACCAGCTAATGAAAAGAAATCAATATCAGGAATGTTAAGTGACTACATTATGTTCTCCATTAATTCACTTTGCACTCATTTATCTTGAAGCCTCTTAAAAGAGCTAGTGATTGAAAAGACATATCTCCATATCTCTTGAAAGCATAAGGATTTATTCTTGGAAAGCATCTATTGTTAACAGTCCCATGTGACAACTATCTAATTGTATTGATGGTAGCACTGGGGTCTCATTTATCTTTTTTTAGTAATCCTAAGGTTTAGTTACATTAGCTTCTATTTGTACTAGTCAATCTCTTTGGGGGTGGACTAATATTCCTTGTCTGAAAAGCTCTTTCAGGGAGAAAAGGGCCATAGAGAAAATCAGAGGGCTCTGTATTCTATGGAGACATTTATCTCAGTCCTAAGGCTGGCACAAAGCTTACAAATCTCCTAAAGCTTCCCTTTAAGACTTCCCAACAGAGCCCTGATTGTGAATGCTTCCAGGTGTGGGTTCCCTGTACAGGGCTTTGTTTCACTGCATAGGGCATTTCTAGATGATCTGCCTACAAGAAAAGTCAGAAGCATTAATGTGCAAAAGTAGTACCTTCCCCGTTTGTTTGCTTGGGGTTTTTTCAATCTCACCCCCCAAATTTTCTGGAAGTTAGGTGTAATATCTCTAAATATGAGACAGCCAAAATCATTATGAAGAAGCTGGCTTAAAGTGAGCCTGATGCCCAGGAGAAATGTCCAGTAAAGATAAGAAAGGCACACAATTTACTGGGTAGAAGGCAGCATCTTAAACAGAAATCATTGTTCTCTTTTATTCCTAGCACCTGAGCAGTCTCCATGCTGGCTGCATATTGGGCCCAGCCCTCAGCTGGCAGCCAAAGGATGGGCTTTTTCTTCCACTTTGCTAGGTGAGCACCAAGCTCAGGGTGAGCAACAGCCCCCAGAGCACCTTCCTAGTAAAGATATCCTCTGGTCCATTGCAGGCTTTGGAGAGCAAAGCTTTGTCCAGACTTTGTGCTAGGCATTTCTGGAGCATTTCTGATAGCTTGTCTCCTAGGGTTTTTATTCTGTTTCTCTGCAGAGCTTTGTACTAGACTATAGAGGATCCAGGAAAGGTTAAGCACAACTTTTTTTTTCACCTCTTGGGATGGGGAGACAGGCCAGCAGCCTGCAGGCTGTTTTCCTTAACATTGAAAACTTTCAGCTTCAACAGCTCCACATGTGCCTGTGCTGAACCAGAAGTGCCAAACAAAGTTTTTACAGGTGGATAAATGAGGTGCCTGAGTGTTTGTACATGTGCCCAATGTATTGCCACCTGCACTGTAACATATTAGCCTGAGCCATAGGTCCTTGTCCTATGCAAGAAAGTGAGGTAGAATAAATGAGTGCAAAGCAGTGATGCTCCTGAGATAGATTTATTCCAGCTAGCTGGAGATCAAGTAGTGCTGAAGTAGACTTTACGCTGCAGGGCACTACAAGCTTGTCCAAGGCCCTGAATATGTAGGCACTGAGTGATTATTTCAAAGATATTACTATGTGAAACATTACAGCTCCTGGGAAGAGGCAGGCTTTCCATCTGCAATCTTAAAGTCCCAGTGCAATGTCATACCTACCATGATTTTTATTCCCTAGAATGAAGGATGTGACAGAACTAAGGGTTATTTTCCCATTTCAGTGGTGTTTTGGAGTGGTTTAATGCATAAATACATTAGCAGTGACTCCCATTAACCAAGATAGTTACACATGCCGAATTTCATCAAGGCTTAATGAAAAATGCCATGAGCATCTTCTTCCTGTTAATTGTTAACAATTATGTTTTCCAATATTACCTGCCTGTGCACACCACCTGGACTCACTAACGTGTGTGTATCCTCCTCGCCCACCCAAGGCAAGATTCCCCCACCCACATCACCCTTTCACTTCTCTTCACCTGACATGGACATTTTCCTCCCACTCTCCAGCTCCTGCACTTTGGTGCAGTGCAATAGATGCCTACAACAGCAGGGAGTAGTGGCTTGCTGCTCTGGCAGATCTTGCCTATGCATTTGCATTGGGCTAATTAACACCAAGCAGCTCAATGGTGTTTAGTCTAGTGAAAACAGAGAACAAAAATGAGGTCCTTCCCAGAGCAAGGGTTTGACAGATAGGGAGATGTGGAAATGTACACAAGGGGATTTGAAGAGACTGTGGTCAACATAGGTCTTCAGCCAGCACAGTATCAGCTGGACATGTGAAGCTGGCATCACTTTTAAAATCATTTAGGCCTGAGGTGTTTATACTAGCCTTCCTTCCTCCCTGAATGGTGTCAAGGGAAAGGAGGCTTTTGTTTGGCTTTTTAAAAAGGGGCAGATCCTGGATATGGGGATGGTTTTAGTGAGGGTTTTTTTGGTTTGGGTCCCATCCCCACCCTGCCCCGTCCCCCCCCTGCCCCGTAGAAAATTTAAAGGGGATTTTCTGTTTTGGAGAATTGGAAGTTAGGTCTCTTGACTGAAGAATGACAAAGGGAAAACAAGGTGAAGATACGTAACACTGGATTGCCAAGAAACTTTCTGGCATGCTGATTCTGTAAGCATCCCATTAGAAACTAACTCTGAAACAAGTTGTGGATCTTTTTATGTTCTTGATTTACAGAGCAATTCAAACGTGGAATGATTATATATCCTGTTATTTAGAGTGCCATTTTTTGTAGGAGATAAAAGCATTGAAATTGTCTTTTCCTTTTTTTCCTTTTAATATGGATTTCTTAGATGTTGCTCCAGTTCTTGTAAGTTCCAGAAGTTGGTGTGTTATTCCTCACTGAAATGAGCAATAAAGGGGTGTTGTCTAATCTGAGCTCCACTTCAATGAGAGTAAAACACATGTTGAACTATTTTGCTGAATTGTGGTATTGATGATTTAGACATGCAACATCTGTTCTAACGTTTTACTGTAATAAGAGTCTAAGAATATCTGGTCAGCCTGAATAACTCTTAGCAATTACCAGCTGCTGCTTTTATCTGTGGAATCAGTTCATGTCATTCATTAAGTATCTTTTAATGTTATGCACAAAGTTTGCTGCATTCTAGCTCTTGTCCCAAGAATTTGGGCTGTATTTTTGCCTCTGACTCCTACAGAATTATTGTCAGCTGATGGGAACTAGAGAAGTAAATGGCCAAAAAGACAAATTCTCTTTATCATAACATAGCACAGTGTAATTTCTTGGTAAAAGACAACACCATTTGTTCTAACAGCTCATCAGCAGTAGCAATTTACCTTTGACCCTGGAGTATCTGATTTTGACCTCTTACACCTCTTTTATACCACTGTATAGGTATCAGTGTATTAGGATCCTTAGTAGGCTTTTGATTTAGGCACAAATGCAGCAATGTGATTAAACGTACATTGATTTTAATCAGAAAGAAACCTGTACTTAAAGCTAGTTATGTACTTAAATATGCTGCTGAAGATGACTTTTCCAGTGATTTATGCAAGGGGAAAATTGAGCCCTGAAATACATACGAAATAAGACAGGTATCTATTTCTTTTGAGATACCATTTCCTATAGCCCTCCTCTTTTCCCCATTTCTCTGGACTAAAAAATGTTTTTTGGATTTCCAAAGACTTGATGATGGCATTTTCTGTAGCTATGCTGATGTCCCCAGATTTATGCCAATAAATGTATTCCATATGCTTTCCATCTTTCCTTAGCAGTCTCACTAGACCTGCAGTAGCTATTAAAGTAGTTTTTCATGTAAAACCTCTATTTAGCTTTTCTTTTTTTATTGTGTCTTTTGGAAAGACTGATGTCTGCGGAGACTTTTAGGCTTTAAATCTTTGGGTTTCTTCAGCCTCAGGATTAGTGACAATGGGGCACTTACTGCTGCCACAGAGCCTCTGCAGGATACACCAAACCTGCTGAGCTCAGCAAACTCTGCTCACCACTCTGCGATTGCAGCCACCTCCTCTGCTCTGAGGATGTGGAGTAACGTGGGGAGGCCAAAGCCTTTGGGCTTGCACAACACACACTAGTATCAGAGCACTTTACCTGTTTTCTGCTGCTCAGATGTTTTCCAAAGCACAGCCTGACCCAGTGTGGGCAGACTGGGAGGTCTGTTTAGCTGTGGCTAACCGGTGTAAAATTAGGTGGTACTTCCAGCCTGTTCCTGCCTAACACTCAGTTTCTAGGATCACTGTTCTGCAGTCACTGTTGCTGTTAGTGGGAAGAAGCCCTCTTGCTGCCAGTTGCAGTAGAGCACCTGAACAAAGCCCAAGGAACAATTTTTTTGTTCATTTCCAAGTGTGGTGCTTTGCTGAGGATTTATCTGACTTTGTGGCTATGCCGAGATAGTAAATAATGCCATATTGTAAAATATGGGAAGTCTTTCCCCATGCCAGGAGATCTTACAGTCCCTTACAATCTACAATTGTGGAGAAAACAAAGATAACCTTTATCTAGAAGTCAGTGGACTGCTGGGATCAGGACAATTTATCCACCCCTTATCTTGAAGTTTATTAAAAACACACTGCCTTTCCTGTTGACCAGTGATAGTCAATGGCAAATATTAACCCGCAAGGTATAAATCCATGACAGGCCCCTCTGGCACACTGCTTGATATGTCGTGCTGAGTGTGGTTGTAAATTCTACTCCAAGCCTTCATGCCTTGCTGCCATGCCCTTGCACGGCTCATTAATACCTGTGCAAAGAGTGCCTAAAGTATGAGCACATCTGAACATGTGTTGATAGCCAAATGATGTGCACCAGTAGCACACACTTCACTGGGCCCAGAGTGAGTGTAGGCAGCTCAGTCTGCTTTGTCTGGTCACCCTTTTAGTCTTCCCAAGGCTGACGTGTCCCTGCAAGTGGGGCAGCAAGGCACATTGCACCCTAGGCAGCCTGTGCAACGTGCACAGGAAGGAGGCTACAACACCTTTGGTACATTTACACTTGGGGACAGAAGCATGTGCATTTCCTGTCCTCAGGAAGATAATTACATTCATGAAGGGAATGACAGGTAAGTCCTGTCATTTGCAAAAAGAAGGCATAACCTGGTTTTGAGGGTGGAGATACCAAAGCACAAGATAAGAGGCTCTGAGGTCGGAGCGCCACAGGGTAGGAAGGTGCTCCCCAGCCCTTTCTCTGGAGCACTAACCCATAGCTGTGCAGCTCCTGGTGAGCTAGTGCTTCCAGGAGGATGAGGCAGGATGCAGCCTATGGCAAAGGTTGCTAGTAAAAGAGCTCTAAAAAGGAAATATGCGGAGCCTTCGGGGACAGCTGAGGGCAATTTTTAAGAAAGTCAGACGTGAATCTTAATGTTTTGCCATAGAAACCTTCTGCTCTCATGAGCTGCTTTCATTCTGCAACTCTATAGAAGCGAACCCAGCATGTTGGGTTCCCAATTTGGATCAGGCTGCCTCAATATCACAAGTGAAGAATAATCAGAAGATCCTGTCTCTTTAAAGTAGAAAAGCCAGAAAATATTCTTGCTGAGCATTCTTGTTATCACAGAGGTTTACAATTTATCCTTTTAACCCTTAAAAAACGGGTGACAGCAAACTGTTCAGATGTGCAGATAAGCTCTGATATACTGAAAGAACCCAATACTCAGGAAAAGCCCTCTGTGTCTTCCAGCATATAATCTTGCCTAAGAAAAAAAAAAATCAGGCTTGTGCCCAGAATATGTATTTGGGGATTTATAGGAAGGAGATGATTTTCTAGTTTGAAAGGGAAACAGGGAAGTTTTGAGCAGCAATGTTTTCTTCAGTGTCCAAACTACAAGCCACAACAAGAGGACATCTCCCAGATCTGGTCCTATCTATTTAGCAAGAACTCACCTACTTAAGACCCAAGCACTAACTAATACTGATTGAAACAATCTGCTCATGCAGTGATGAACACACACACAACCCTACCATTTGGGACTAGACACTCGGATCTTCAAGTGGCCAGGAAAGAAACATACAGGGAAACTCCTCTGCTCTGGAGCCACAGGGTGAGCACAGACAAGCACAGAGTTCTTTCCTTTATTTTCAACTTTGTGGCAATGTACTTAGCAGCTCTTAACACCTATGTAAAGAGCTCAGCCTTTGGCTGCTGCAGAGAATAAATTAAGGGAACCAATAGCACAGCTCTTCTTAGGTCCTCTTTTATTTTTATACTATGAATGATTCATGGGTTACATTAGCATCCCTCCAACAGAAGGACATGGATCATTAATGCACCGGTCCAGAAGAGATGTGAGTGACAGCTTTCTGGTTCGATTACAAATCACATTGTTTATGTTGCATATTGCCAACCTTGTCTGTGGCTCTCATCTGTGCAGCACCCTCCATTTACAACAAGTAAATTCTCCAGGCTCCAGGGCATTATGCTATACACACCACATTTACAAGGAATCTCTACCACTTCAGGAAAATGTGCACTGATGAAAGCAGTCAGTGTTGGGCCAGCATACAGAAACAGTTAGGCAGAATAGCTTAACCTGTCAAAACACTAGAGCAGGTCATGCTAATGTAATGGCTAGTGCTGACCCACTGCCTTGGGGCATCGTGCAGAGTTATCTATGTCGGCGTTGCAGTACTGCCAGCTGTCCTGGATGGAGAAGATGCCCTTCTCCTGGCTTGCCTTTTGTTCAGATCAGAAGAAAGCATGATGGGTGTCAAACTTGAAGAGCATCACAGATTTTAAATAATTTTTTTCACCCACTGTGCATTCTCTATGCAAAACAGTAGCTGAACAAGACATGAAGAGCTGTTGCCCAAGGTGCCTGCTTTGACATTAAAAAGTTATAGTTTAATAAATAAGTAAACAGGCCAGGGACTGGCAGGCTGAAAATGCCAAAAAGTACCAGATATATCATTGGCGGTGCACAGTGTGATCAAAGGTAAATTTATTTGAGATGGAGTCTGAACATAGGAAATTCAGATATTTCTACTGTTCTGAGTAGCTTAAAATTTGCACAGTATCACCAAAGTCTGGGATTGTACATGCATGAGCGCTCAAGATCAGACTTCTTTGCTAAATGTGCTCTCTTTCTCAGCTAAACTCCAGCCTATTCAGTGAGTCAATATCCTGCCTAGCACAGCCTGTTCCTCTTCTCAGCACATTGTCCTGAGAGTGAATAAAGAGGTGTCTTTCCCCCTGCGATTGGGGGAACCTTCCTATGTGCCCCTGTCCTCTGTGACTGGGGTTGCATGGGGGTGGGAGTTGCAGTCCAGTCCTTTACATGGCTTCTGCCACAGTGAAATGCAAGTGTTGTGCCTCGAGGTCACACCACAGCTGCATCTAAAACTTGCCCTTAAGCAAAGTTGAGATCACTCTCACTAAGAATAAAATATTTTAATATAACTTCCACCTTCATCATTACCGCTTTTACAGGGAGGATCTAGCTGTTTAAGTGTGACTTTTTTTCCCCCAGTTAGGTATTTCAGGAAACCAAAATATGTGTTGGGAGAAGTGAAAGCTTACAGATTTGTGGCCATCTGGGACTCATCTCCTGCCCAGACTCCAAAAGATCACACTTTTCAGGGTGCTGCGTACTGGCAGCTGCAGTGTACTTGGGTAGCATTTCTTGTGTGCTCACCGTTTCTTGGGAACTAGCTTCCAAATATCTCACTTGACTCCTACATGTAGGTAAAAACAGCTGCAGAAAACCTAAGATTGGTTTGGTCTATTTTTGTCCCAGAAGGTGTCACTGAAGAGCCAGGAAAGGTGCAGTCTTTAGTAACGGTCTTAACCAGGGTCTTAACTGCAGCGTCCTGAAGTGTAGCCTGAAGAAGGTTAAAAGCAATTCAGAGCCGAAGATCCCTGCAGCTACCAGGGGACTGAAGATCTGGAGATTTTTGCATCAGAGAATGAACACCCTGAAATTTGAAATGCTCTGTTATTTCTCAGCTAATTCATTTTATGATCTGTTACCAATCTAAATGATTCTTGGGACACGGTGGGAAGCGGTTCATGAGTTTGGAAGTGCTTTTTTATAACATAACCTTTAAAGGAATATGTTTACCTTCTTGCTCTTTTCTTCATACCTGTTGTGTCAACATTATGTTATAAAGCACAACATCATGCTTTTTTGCAAAGTCTATTTTGCAAAGTCTAGGTCTTTAGGCCTATTCTTAAGGAAGAGATGGGACTTTCTGTCTGATTGCTTTGCTGTGATTTATTATGCATTATCGATAGACACAGAACTAGCACAGAGTCGGCAATGATGTAAGAGGCTTCAAGGAGCCTGCAATGTGAACTCAACCAAGAAGAACAATTTGCACATGGCAAACTGGTTGTCTGTCTCTCCATTTGGAAAAAATAGTTTGATGTTTTAATAGCATTTTCTCCAATTTTAAGTGTCTTATGAGACTTGATCTGCTACATAAAGCGAAGACATTTAGGGTTACCTGACTCCACGATGGGTTTTGGAAAGAAATTAATCAACAATGTAACCAGAGTAGAAAACCCTCTCAAAAGGATATTAACTACCCTGCTTTAAGCTGGTCTCTTAAATACTGAAGACCAGGCTGTGTCTGATGTGGGGGTAAGATTATCCTGCACCAACCCTACTGCAGGTTATTATTTCCTTCCCCAGAAATATCTGCTACTGTCTGAGGCAGGATAATGGACTATATTATTGCATCCATGTTGCCATTCCTGTGCTTTAGAGAGAGTAATTGGAGGGTCTTCAAAAAAATAAAAGAGGTTTAGTTGATACATTATGCTATATAGCTGGTACATACCTAGCCAGATCTGGGCTCTTCAGGGTTTTGATGCTGCAGATCTCATCTTTTTCTCTCATGCCAATAGTATGCCCTAAGCTGTGTAGGTTTATCTTGCCAGTAGTTTAATACACCACAGCTTTTTGACATGTTGTTAGCTCTCTGAGGTAAAGAACAAAGGAGGGAGACTAAGTTTTTCACTGACTGACAGAGCTATGCCAGGTTCATTGCTCCAAAGGACTTCCAAGGTCTGAAGAAAGGAATACAAAAATAGTCCCAAATTCTCTAAAAAGTGTGTCTTCTTATTTGATACAAGCCACTCAAAATTTCTTTTAAGTGAAAATCCAATTACTCTTCCTAACCTCCTCAGTACCGGTTAAATCATACAGCGGCTGCAAGTATATTTAATGGCAGAAATAGCATAAACTCATAGGAATGTGTAAGAAAAGCTGTTATTGTTGTTTAATTAAAAAGAAAATAAGCTGCAAAGCCACATTCTTAGCAACATAATAAAGTCTACACAGTGACATTCTGCTAAAAAGATATGTGGTCACACTGAGACAGTCCAGCAGAGGAGAGTTGCAGGTCTCAGTGCTGGAATTTTGCCATTTAATCTTTCCTCCGGCAGATTAGCACGGAGATTACATAGCCTCTGTGCATTGTTATCTACAGAAATAAAACCTATAAGAGTTTGTTCACCCGTACTCCCCACTTTATTTACCCATTTTTCATTTCAGCCACTAATCTGAAAAGGATTTCAGCCTTTAGCTCAGGGTTATCAGAACGGAATTGTGAGTGGATAACATCTGTTTCAGCTTTCATCTGTCTAGAACACAAGCATTAATCACTAGAAATGGAGTGTGAAATGAAACGAGTTAAATGCACATTTGATTCTGAACAGTCTCAGAGAAAATGTCTTTCGGGGTCTGACACGAGGGAGAACTTTGCTGTGCTAGAACTGGGGTTGCCAGTGTAGCTTGCAGGAAAAGCTGGTCATATTATCTGTCAGAAATTCTGCTTCTTTCAGTTTGTTTTAAAGGCAAAATAAGACCTTGTCCTGTCTATTTTAAAAGAAATGTTAAAAACAACTAACCCCAAAACAGTGCATCTGTTTAGTTCAATTTGGTTGTGGTCATCAGAGTGTGGAGAAAAATGAAGCTTGTCTTTCCAGGCTTTCTGTGCCCCTTCACTATCTCCAGCCCTGAGCTGTTACAGCCTTGTGCTGCAAATGGGTAGTTGTGGTCAGGCTCTCCTGTGGGGGCAAAGAAAATATAGCAAGGACTAGAAACAATCTTGGACAAGACACAATGGGCAGACTTAATAAGCCTCTTCCATCCAGAGTTCCTAGATTTTCACAGATCTTGGCAAGATGTGGTGAGGAACTGTGTTGATTTTTTTACTGGTCTGGCATGCCTCATGGTAGCTACACTCTTAATTTTTAAGCATTTTAAGAACAGTCACCATCCCTGCCTTCATGGGAGCAATTAGGCATGAGATACCATGAGAATGCTTCGTTTTCTCTCCAAATTGACTTGTAATTGTACATTTAAATCTTTGTTAGTGAACTTCATCTATCTCTAGTTTGTCCCTCCATCACACTTTCTTCTTTTGTCTGGTAAAGATTTGCCTTCCTAGCTAGAAATACGAGTCTCAAAAAGCAGCACTGTTGGAAGGAAAGTATAGTCAGTAAATCAGTGTTTGTGTGAGTAGTCAGTCAGTGTTTATGTGTGTAGTCAAACAGCTACTGCAGAGAGCTGTCCTGTTTCTTCAAGAAGGCTTGTTAAGGGCCATAAGATTTACTCCTGTAAGCAAACTTTTGCAGAGTTAAGACCCGCACCTTAGTTGGTGGGCTTGTGGCTGTCCATGTGTACTTCTCTGACAGTTGCATGGGGAATACAGAATGGGCTGAATTTGCTCAGTTTTCTTAGGATTTATGTGTTCTAGGTACCCTCTCTGCACTGGAGAACCTCCTGGGTGTTGTGGTGGCTCTTGAAAGCTGGAGGGGGAAGACAGCTATATTCAGACCTAGCTGGTGGTATATGTTTTTTATATGTGCCCTTTTGCAGAGGTGATTTCCAGCTTTGCTTCCTACACCACAAGATGCTCAGAAAACTGGCAGTATTAATTCTCTGAAACCCTCAGGAAGGCTTCTCAGAGAATTCTCCCAACACCACAGAATATAATTCATCCAGAGCAGTCAATACTACCTACTTCTGTCATTTTAAAACCTCTGTTTTCAGCAATAGTTAACTGAGTTTGCCAAGGCATAATTTCTGTGCAGTGCAATCAGTTCAGCAGATTACCTGTCCCTGTTTCCTTTATCACTCCTCCTCCTTGTCATACTTTAAGAGAAATTGTTCTCAGCATCTTAAGCTCTATAAGTCCCTGGAGGAAGCCATTGCAGCTCATTAAAAACTCCCCAACAACCCTTGCCCACCCATCAGGTCAGTGCTACGCCTCTGGTGGGGCACTGGAAGTGCCCTGTTTCCAGAGGCTAAGAGGGGTGTCTCTCTCTGAGGACAAGAGAGAACCATGTTAGCTAGAGTGTTACTTCTCTAGCATTTGAAAGCTGAGCTCACCTCTAACCTCTTCGAGAAAAATGACTTCATTTGGTGCCCTTCCCCCAACTTCCTTACAGTTTCACTGTACCTCCTCTGTATCTGGACTTAAATATATTTGTCTTATGCACACCAGCAGTCAAGCTCTGTATTCTTCAGGCTCCATATTCTGGGGAGTGTTTCTGCAGGCCTGCATCCCTCGGTCCTTTGATTTCCTTTTGTGCTTTGTTGAGAAGGGAAATAGTTAATATTTATTGGCATTACAGTTACAATACTTGTCAGCTGAGTCGGCATCCATTCCAGTGAAGGTGAATATCATGCAGCAGAGCAATCATTTCAGTCTCTCTTCCAACTTGGCTTATCGACATTGGATACTTATAATAGAAAGGGAAACGGAGAGCATTTCAACCTCTGTAATTAAACCAGCAGTAGATCCCAGGAGGACACTTTGTGTCTAAAATCAAGGCCTGCCTTTTTTACTTTATATTGTTGCATGAATTCTTTAAGCTATCCTGACAAAACACAGTCTTCACCTAAAATCAGAATATCCACCCTGGTCTAACGCAAGCCATTTAATTAGGCCAGTATAACCAGGAAAAAAATATCTGCTTAGAAAAGCCCACAGGTATCTATTTATATTCACTTTGTGTTTAGAAAGGTACCTTCCCATTTTAACAGAGCAGAATTTCTTTTTACAAGTGAGTTGAGAGTCTGCCAAGCAACTGCCAGACATTGCATACTCTGTGTTTTCTGGAACTGATGCCATTTACCTGTGCTTTGGGTAAGAATTGAGAGTCTGCTCCCTCCCCAGACAGCGCCCTCCTACCTTTCCACCCAAGCCTCCCTCTACCAAGCATACTGCTGCCATACCAAGCAAGCTTTTCTTTCTGTTTAAGAAAAGAGAGGAGAGGGGAAGAGAAACTGTTATCAGTTCATGGCCTTACACTTTTAGGGTTATGTTATTTAGGGTATCTTTCTGGCTTTCTTATAAAAAAAAGGGCATAGAAAGGCCTTCATTGCTCTTTTTTTTCTAGGCAGACAACAGCCTAAACACAGAAACACTGTCTCTGACTGATTTGCCACTTCTCTAAAGGTAACTTTTCTTCTTTGCAGGTCCTTTTAGTTTTGGAAAATAAGATCTTTGATTCTAAAAGCTCATTGGTACTTTTGGAAACTTCTTGGGGTTTTTTAAGGGAAAATCTAATGAACCCACAGGAAAGCAATAGAGAAGAACAACTTAGTGACTGTGTTTCTCCCTATAAGTGATAAAGTGCAATACTGAACTGAAATAAAATATTGTTATTTGTATAAGAATAGGAGTAATTGCAGTTCTAGGCATGGTAGGTAAGATATCCAGTCACGTCAAGAGTTTAAAATGTAAGTAAACAAAGTCTGGGGGAAAGGCTCCATCCTGCAGATGAAGAACAGAGTGTGGGTGAAAGGTTTGCACAGAGAAATTCAGTAGCAGAGGCCAAAACAGGGACCTGCTCTGATGAGGATGTTATTTTCCTCATCAGACCCTCCTTTCTTTCCTTTGGGCTCTATGCTTTGTACCAGCTTGCAGACTAGGCTTTTTGAAACTATTTAGTATTCATCACAGATGACAGCCTGTAATTTTGTGAAAAGTAACATCTGCTCAGGGAGAAACTGTGTGCATGTGTATAAGCAGGTTTCTAAGACATGTATTTGGGGAAAACAGTTTTGCTCGAATATCCCTAAAATTTACCAGCCTATTTGACGTAATCCAGTGACCCAGCCTCAGACCAATCTTCTCAGGTAAAGGAAAAGGATATGTAATTATCTCCAAACCCCCAGCTGACATCAGATGGCATTGCTCCATTTCAGATCTAGTCCATTATGGTTTTTGCTGCCTGATAAAAAGAATTTCCCACCACTGGCAAGTGGAAATTTTTAAAACCAATCTATATGCTGGACTTCACTCTCGCTTTAGCCAGCGGAGCCTTGTATCTGTGCTGCTGCTGAGACAGTTCTGGCTGAGTCCAGAACTGCTAGGTTCCATCTGGTTTCACTGGAAAGTTTGACAGAGTTGTGAAGAGCACAGAGTTTTGCTGAAGACCACAAGTTGGCTGAGCTGCTTGGCACAGCTCTGATGAAAATAGACTATATTTTAAGGTTTTAATATGACCCCACACCCAAGAAGCTTCATCAGGATTCTGCTCTGCTTAAAAAAACTCCTTTGCCAAGTGTTGTTTAAGGTACTTTTACAGAGTACTACAAAGTTAGCTGTTCATATTCAAATGCAATTATTTGTCTCCCCCTGAGATCAGCTAAAGAGAATATTTAATTCTACTCTTTATTCTACTCTCTCCTTTTTACCCAATCTAATGGGAAGCAGGACAAGGATTAATTGCATGTCATAGAGTCTCAGAGGGTCCCTTGTTCTGGGTAGCAAGAGATCATTGATAGTCTTGAACTCTGGTTTCATTCAAATATGCCTGATTAACATTATTCCTCTAGTCCTGTAGTCATACAAATATAAATACAAGTAATAACACTTTAAACTAACACATTTTACATATTTGTATATTTATTACAATTTCTTGGTCTATGTAACCACAGATAGCGTTTGTTGTTCAAAACTATGATACGTTTTTGAGTGACTGCCTTTTTAAAAAGGCATCTGTTCTTAGAAGTTGGTTTGACTTTTAATCCCTGTATCTTTACCATGAGAGTTCAAAGTGGATGGCTGCTACATTTTACATGGTTCATCTTCAAAACAGTAGCATAAAATCACCATAGGGCAGTGGCTGATTGAAGAAAGCAGCCTTTGGCCCCACAGCGAGGCTTGCACTCAGTGGAGGCCTGGGTAGAATATGGGGCTGTGGTGCTTCAGCTGCGGGTTCTGCTTCCAGCAGTGCCCGGTGCGAGCCAGCTGCCCCACTTCCACACAGCCACGCCACCTTGGTGTGAAGTGGGGATGAGTAGCCTGACCCTCACTGCCAGGTAGTAATCCTCATTGCCAGATAGAAAGGCTAAGCAAAGTGCTCTAGGGCTTGTACAATCCCAAGGAGCTATTAACAGTCAGTAGATAAGGTGTCATGTTATCCTAAAATCTGACTCTGCATTCAGCAGTATTTTTTTTCTACCAGTATCTCTTTCTTCAGTCAGCAGTCTGCTCATATCTCAGATGTGTCATTCTTGGTTTTTTTCAGGCAGATCAGCAATGTGGTTTTGAGGTAAATCTCCAGATCGTCTTTATTTACTGCTCTTTGATTCATAGCCAGAGCAGTCTTGGAGTACCTGCACCTGGATTCCCTTTCAGTGAAACATGGGAAGATATACTCTAGGTGCATACCTAATTCACTGTAACTGCTGACTGATGCTGACTTGATGGGACCAGACTAAAGCTAGTCCAAAGCCAGCTCTCTGAAATGCAAATAGTGTGGATGTTGCATCCTCATCACCAATTTCTTCACCCTACAGACCTGCTCCTGCTTGCTAATGTAGCAATAGCATGAGAAAGCCACACACCACAGTGGGCCTGATTTCACTGTATGAGGGGATCAGGAGACATAACAATGTGTGGAACAATGAAGTTCATCTGGGCTGAAAACAGCTAGGACATTAATAATTTTATCTGCAAAATGATGGAGCAAATATTTACAGTTCTCTGTGATCACCATCATACTTCCCAAGCTATTATTCCACTATTTTAAGATTCAAATAGTAGCTAAATCCAGCCATCCTCTGTGAGGCTGCCTTTGTGTTTGGACTTCAATAGCACAGATCTAATTGGTGACTCTCGGATCAAAAAAGGTCCTCTATGGCACAAAAGAGATGGATGTTTTGCTCTGGAACAAACCTTTGTGTGTTGCCCTTTTGGGCTGTAAGTCAGAGCATGGTCTTTGATAGTGTTAGATCGGTTCTGGGCAAACAGATTTTTTCTTCCAGGCTTCACTCTTTTGTGTTTTACCTCTGCAACTGTAATTGGTGACAGGAACACTGGACAGGTCTCCCTGTTTGAAGCAAAAGGAGGGCAAAAATGCTGGCATCCCTCTGTGCAGACAAACCAATAAGCCAGCTGTCCTTCAGTAGTAGCAGAAAATATTATTGTATTTTGTCTTCCTGATCTCCTTCAAGCCTCTGTGGCAAGTGCAGGTGTCCTGTCCACGGGAGGCATCGGCAGTGACAAAGAATCCTTAAAATTAATTACAACAGTCAAGGAGACTTCTTTTGCTTGATCATGGACAGAGACAGAAGATGGATTTCAGAGAGCAGAGCAAGAAAGAAGCTGTGAGAGGTTCCATAATTTATCAGAGATCAGCTGGCTGCAAGAGTCAAGAGTCAGGCAAAATAAAAGGGGTCACCTATGAGAACAAACACATCCTGTAATGTTTGGAAGCCACTGCGAGCTCAGGAGTATGATATAGTGTTATTACAAAGCTACTAATAGATCAGATTTGTGACACTCTGGCCTGACTTCCAGATCAATAGCATATGTTGGGTGTCATATACTAGATTCAGTCATCTGTAAGTTTAAATGCCCCTCTCTGGAGAGGATGAAGTAATGAACAAAGCAGAGCTAAGCTGTGACTTTCTGTCTGCCTAGGTCCAGATCTATCTATGGACAGAGTATCAATCAGTCAATAAATAAATAGATACGTGTAAAGAGATTGATATTGGCCTATACGAAGATCTGTGTGATTATGAGTCTGATAATCAAATCCTTTATAGAGAGACACGTGTTTATGTTTCTTCTCACTGTAATGTTTCCTGTATGACAACGGCATTCAATCCAGACAGAATAAACTTGTTGGCATCTGTTCCAAAGTTTATCTAGGCAGGAAGAAAAAGAAACTAAAAAAACCTGGCCATTTATAAAGTTTGACTTCATATGGACCTTTCCCATTAGCTGTTGAGGAAATCTGTTATCAGTCAGAAACATGTCAGCTATCCACACTGGATGTTTCAATATTAGCCAGCCATGCAAAAATTTAATTTACATATTTATTTGTATGCATTTATGCATATATTTACATATACATGTATTTTTATTTTTATCCCTAAAGGCTTTGTAATAGCTAGCTTGCTTTGCAATTAGCTTGAAATATGACCAAGAACAAGGGCTATTGGGATGTTTTTGAATAGCAAATTGGTTTCATGTCATGTCTTATCAAGGGTTTTGAAATCTAGCCCAGATTTCACTGGACAATTTGTCAGATCCTGAATATCTCGGCTACTTTCCAGAATGCTGCTAGCTGCAAAAGGAACCTTGCTCACTAGATCAGTTCAGCATGTTGGGCTGCCCTCTGAGAGGAGACTTGCAGTTTGTTAGTAGCCAGGCCTGCAGGACCAAATCAATGGTGACCAAACTCTTCAATCTATTTTTCACACCAAAGCATAATGGCAGCATTCCATTTAATTTTCTGTTTTAGATGCTTAGAGGAAAATCAGCTAGGCTTGTGGTGCTTCATGTGAACAGCCTTCAGATGAGCAATAAGAAATTAGGACCTCAGGTAGTCACAACTAAACCTCATTTGACTCCAGCCACAGCAAGACCAAGGTGTGTGGAAGAAGTCTTACTTCCCAGCACAGACCTTAATCTAGGACTTCTGAGGATGAGCCCCCTTGAGATGGAAGTTTATGTTAGTGAGGGTGCAGGGTAGAAAAGGTGAGATCTGCCCATGAGGTCTTGTTAAATATAAGGTACCTAAGATCACAAAAGATCTCTCTGAGATGAGGTCTGGGTAGAAGTAGTTGAAATGACACTGTGTTTAGACTCCTGAAAACACGCTTGGGCTTAAGGTTGTAGAAAGCAGGGCACAACCCAAGCATATGACAGATCCTATAGAGAAAACAAAGTGGGTAGCAACATCTGTGATCTTTTATCTTGTTACTGGCAGGTCTTTAAAATTGCCTCTGAAGCCTCTGCTGCAACATATTGCTGGAGACTCTTTCCTGAAAGCTCAAACCCTCTTTTACAGGACCATCAGAGCTGTGAATGGCTCGTGAGCCCTTTGGAGGTTTAGTCCACTGGCTGAAATTCCTAGCCAGATAACCTCTTTGCTGTCACCCAAAGCCCAAATATGGACATTTGAAAATCTTCTGACCAGGGCATGTGGATAAAGCAAGGCTCTCAGATTGTTTACTTACTCCGTCTTCTCTAGTACTGCTCCAGGCAGGGAGCATGGTGCTAACATGGCCAACATCCATCATTCATGCAAAATGTCTCCTAAGCTAAACTCAAGGCAGTCCACAGGGACTACTGCAGATAGAAAACAATACAAAAGAAAAGGAGATGAAATACAAAGCAGCACAATCTAAACAAGATCTTAGAATTGTGTTGTCTACCCATCTCAGCAGCTGACTGACAAAGAAGAAGGATGGGAGCTGGCCTGTGTTACTGTATGGTGAATATATTAAACACTCAGGAAAAATTACCTCTACTAATGGAGGAAAAAGAAACAGCCAGAAACATCATCTCAGCAGGGAGCACACACTAACACACAGGAGCTGCTAAAGTAAACATAAGTGCAGTCTGGGGTATCAAAACATGTTGGCATTCTGCTCCTTTTGATGCTTGCCCACTACCAGCCATGAAATCTTCATGCTGCAGCTTTTATGCTTTGCAATGTGACGTGAACCTCTTTGCAAAGCTGATACTCCCTGTATCTGTTACTCACCGTGCAGCCTCCTGTGTAAAGCCCCAACTTTCAGCAGCTATCAGCTGCTGAAAATTTTCCTCTACCTTTTGGCTCAAGAGGACTCCAGTCGCTCCCAGGGAGATGTTTGTGGTTTTTATTAACTTCCCCAGAGACCTGTTCTAGCAAACTTGCAATTAGAAACCTGGTTTAGCAGCAGCTCTGTTTTTCAAAATGTAAAATGAGCAAACACGTATAGCTGTGGACTTACTTTTTCAGAGCTCTAAACAGACAGACTACTATTTGTTAACAAAAACCTCCTACTCTATCCAGCTATGGGATTAAATATTTTTGCTAAGGAACTTTGCACTGGGAAACACATGTGGCTAAAAAGTGATCTTTTTCTCATCATTAATTGTATACAGCTGTGTTGAAGCTTATGGCTAATGATAAAGATCCCTGTTTAATAACTTCTTTTTTAACTCATTTGTTTTAAAGCTTCCTGCTTCTTGTCTCGCTATGTGTCATGAGCTTAAGGGCGAGTGTCTTGCAATGCTAACAACTATTCATACGATGTCTGATTAACATGGTTATGGCTGTAGAGACATTGTACTAATTATGATAGGAATGTGATTGTTCCTCCCAATTTCCATTTTAATAGAGGCCAGTAAATATATCTGATGGCTTTTATGGTATCTAATAACCTTTGTAGTCATAAACGGGATCTTGTAGAGCTATTGTAGATATGTTGTGTGATATAGGAAAGCATAAAATGCAGGTCTTGTGGACACTGCAAAATGAGTATGTATTTGCATTTCACATAGGTGGGGTCTGATCTCTGCTGGGGAGAAGAGGAGATCAGCAGGTAGCAAAAGGTGAAGGATTCAAAGAGGAAGATGCAGGGGAAAGCATTGCAATCATTTTCTAGAGTCAACGGCAGGCTGCTGACCTGAAAGAACTGAGTGATCTGTCTGTTGCTGCAGCTCACTTCCCTGTCTCCCTTTATCACCATTTTTAAACAGCACTGATGCTGCATTGCTGCACATCTCCTAGGGTTGTTGTAAAAGACATTAGATATTGTTTTCAAGTGCCCTGACTATTAAACTCTCTGGGCAAGGACTGGAGTAACACAACTGAATCATGCTGATTTCACTTTCCCAGCGCTACAATCACAGTTTATTGTCCTTTCCTGTTTTTGCTACCCTTGTTTGGGATAGAGTTCACACCAGTTTACGAGCCTTCTTAGGACAGAGTTGCATTGTTGTGGTGAGAAAGTTGAGTGTTGCAAACGCCAGCAAATGTCCAAAGAAAATATCCCAGCTGCAGACCCCCTAAAAGGAAGTCTGGTTTCTTGCGAAGGAGAATTGAAGCCAGAAGGGACCTCAGCCCTAACTGCCAGGTACATCCATCAGAGAGCTTTTGTCAAAGGGATATGTCATATCTGGGGGACACTGATGAATTAGCTTTAAGCTAGGGAGCTCAGGTGGTGTTAGCACAGAAGCTGGTGCACACAGCAAACCTGACCCCAAATGCAGGGTTGGGTCATGAGCTCTGTGCTCCACAGCTACCCTGTTAGAGTTCTACAGGCAGCTTGGGTATATCTGCATGAACTGCAGGCAACGCAGGCAAGGTAATCATAACCAGCAGATGTGTTGTCTTCTGAATGGCTGTTAACAGAACAGACGCTAGAGGGCTGTGGAAAACAGTCTTTTAAAATATTAATGTTTGCATGGTTCAGTTTCTCCACTTTTCTGTAGAGAATTTATAAGGGGGAGGATGGGTCCAGGTCCTGCCTTTGACAGATGGGCAGGGAAGTGATGGATGTCACTCTTCTCATCTAACCCAGAGCCAGAGGACCCATCTGGTGCAAGGTCTGAAGGCACAGCAAATCCAATTTCAGGGCTCCCTGGACCACATCAAAAATGCCATGGCTACATGATGCAAAGCATCAGTCTGATGTAAATTTTTCTCTGACAGTCCAGTTTTACTTACAAAATACTGACAGTTTATCTGGCAAGCCTTTTGCCCTGTGTATCCACATCACTAATGTCACGTGCGCTGTCCTAGAACACATTGCAAAACAGAAAGTGCATTCTTTATCAGGGTCTCCAACTGCTTTGACATGAATGTTTTTGGACGCTCAGTTTTATATCAAATGATCTCAGTGTTATAATGATGTGGCAATGAACAGATGAGATATTAATAATCATTAAATTATTGCCTGAGAAGAAAATATTTTACTGGAAAGCTTTAGCCGAAACACTTTTTAAAGTGTTTTAAAAACTTTAAAACTTTTGAAACAGAAGTCCTTGGAAAGTAGACTCTGCATCCCATTGTGATTTGTGTAGGGATGCTATAAACCCTAGATCTCCATATCAAAGTAGCAGAAGAGCCACTTCTATTGCCACAGCCGGACAAAGCCAGTCTGGATGAAGACAGCAGGATCAATGTCAAACCCACGGTTTAGTGAAAAAGCCATTTGGACAAGGCAAGGTGCTAGCAAACTACTTGCCTGCGTTTGAATGAGCCAGCCCTAAAAGCAGAAGGGTGAAGGGAGTGGGAGGCACAGAGGAGCCTGGCGTGGCCTGGAGCAGACAGGGTAGGAGGCAGCGAAGAGAGGGAGAGACAGTACAAGCTGGGGTAAGCTGCTTCTGCTTCCAACACAGCAGCTCTGCCTGGCACTGCCCTGAGCCAGGGTGACAAAAAGCCTTGGCTCATGCTTGTATTAGCATTTCTGTGCAGTGCCCTGCCCCATTGCACAGTACAGACTTACCCTCAGGGTAAAATTTTGGTGAGGATTAAGTAAAAATCTCAACTGACTTGAAGGCAGCTGAAATGATGATAACTCTCTGCACCTTGCAGGTGATGGCAGAAATCACTACAAATACAGGTGAATCTAATAATTACCTACCTACACAGGTGATTCAGGGGCTTATTTAATGGGTAGAGAAGGACTACAGTAATTTTTGGATAGTAGAGACAGCTTAGGCTGGGTCAACTGTTCGCAGTCCTGCTTTGTGCTAGAATTTCTAGGAGAGAGCAAAAATAGGTGGTGAATTTTCTCACCAGTACCCTGCTGTACTCCCAACTAGATACAGCGCATGTTGCTCTATATCCCACCAAGTTCATTAGGAGAAAATCAGCTACTTCTCCTGGCTAATGTTAGGTGTGTGGATGTAAGTGATGCTGGGTGAAGCTTGTAGTCCATGGATGGGCTGTAGCTGGCTGGAGGCAGTAAGTGAGAGAAATGGCATCCTTGTCCAAAATGAGCTTGCAGCTTTGGATGAACTCAGGATTTTTCTCTCAGATCTGAGAGACCTCTTCAGTTAATGAGTTGTTGCTCTTTTGAGTTGGAAGCTGGCTTCCTGGGTAGCATGAGGAACATCAGAGCTAGTGGGGCTTTGTCTTGGTTTAGAGGCTGCACACACTAAAGAGAAAAAGGATCTAGCTTTTTCTGTGAAGGGTGGGGTAGCAGAGCACTTCAGGCATCTGGTTTAACACTTCTGGTTTCAGAAGCATGAGATTGAGCTCCACGCTGTGGTTTGCACCAAGGGCTCAGCTGTACACGGGTGACTCAGGCTCGGCAATGAAAGTCAGATATACATGTTGGTCACATTATGCCCTCATGTGATTGTGGTTTCAGAAAGTTTGGGTGCCTTTAAACTCTGCTGCTACTCTGAGTCTGGGTGGACTTTTGGCATTACCTTTTCCAAGGGCAAAGGAGATGTGAAGTCCCGCTTGGCTTCCTGTTCTTGGTCCAGCCTTGAACCGTGGGACCCACAGGGTGGAGAGGAGAGGAAGCAGCAGTTAAATGCATGTGGCTGAGTGCTTTTTCTGCTCGTGATGTTTTACCAGATATTGTACTGCCTGTAAAGTCATGCCTCCCCCAAGGGGCCGGCAGTCTGCAGCCAGAGATGCGATGATTGGACTGTCCTCGTCTGGAGGAGCTTAGGGGTCTGTGCTTGCCATGGGATTGATTTTTTTGCTCTGGGTGCACAGGCGAAGCTGGGAGCGTGTCAGGGCTGCGCATTGTGCGGGTGCCTTTGAGTCACGGCGTCGGAGAAGGCATATGGCTGGATGCTGAGACAAAGTGCTCCTGTAGCTGGAGGGCTTCGGTGTGGCCATTTCCCCAGGTTGACTTTTCTCTGTTACCTTGCCCATGGCGTCGGTGAACCCCAAGGATGGCTAGCTGCTTGCTTGGGGGTGTCTGCGTGATTTTTGGTTAGGGGTTCGGGTTTTGTTTTTGCTGTATTTACTCTGCCTTGGCTTGAGCCTCTCCCTGTGTCGGGGAGAAGAAACAAACTCCGGGGGGTGGGGGGAATAACAAACCGAAGGGAGCCGAGCCCCGGCCGGGGCGGTCCCGGGGCACTCCCGCGGGTCCCAGCGGCGGCGGCGCGGGGAGCCGAGCGCCGCGCCCGCTCCGCGCCGATCCCGCCCGGATTTTGCACGTTTCCTTTCTTTTTCCTCCTTTTTTTTCTTCCTCTCCCTTCTATTTTTTCCTCTGTTCCCCCTCTCTTCCCTCCCTCCGTAGCGTGGTTGGATCAGTCTTTTGGTATTTCCTGCCGCCGCCGCCTCCCCCTAGCAGCTGTCCGGCCGCGGCCCGCCGCTCCGCGCTTTCGTGCCGCGGGGGGAAGAGGCTCCGCGGGCCCACGCGTGTCCCCCCACCCCAGCCCGGCCCACGCGTGGCTTGGAGACGGCGATGCGGGCGGGGCGCGGCGTGCTGAAGGCGGCGCCGTGAGGGGGGCTCGGCCGCCCCGAGCAGGTAAGGCGCGCCGGGCTCCCTCTTCCCAGCCTGGGGTCGGCTGTCTCCGAGCCCTTTACCCCCAAAAAGCCACCCCCTCCACCCCCAATACCCCCAAAAGCCATCCTCCCCAAAATACCCTCTAAAAGTGAATACCCCCTCCCCGCTAATTCCCCCAATAAATCTATTCCACCCCCAAAAGCCAGCCCTTCTCCCTGTCCGCCGTGCAGCCTGGCTGCCTATTTTTAAGCATAACGTGGTACCCCAGACTCATCTTATGAGCAGAGTGATTTTGGTTAGAGGCTGAGTATTGGCAGCTCCGTGAGGTAGCCCTGCTGCCTCTGCCCATGCTTTGTGCCCAGGTTGCATGCAGCAAGGGTGTTCAGTTTCTGTGTGTGCCTGTTGCAGTTTGGGGTTTGGGGCGGGAGCTGTGGGGTGTCATTCCCCCCTCACTGGCATCTCTGCATGGCAGGGTTGGATAGCCGGTGTGTGGCTGGCGTGGGGGATTGCAGGCTCTCAAGGTGACATCGTTTCTTTAGACATGGGGGCGTATCTGGTCAGTGGAACACATTTTTAATATACTTCCAGGATGGTGAGGAGATAGCTGGGAGACTACACTGGTAATAACTGGCTGTGTGTAAGTAAGGATAGTGTAATTATCTTTCCTGTTGGTACTCATACAGGCACCATACTGGAGACCATTTGCATTTATATCTAAAAACCAAGTAGACCAGAGTTTGGAAACGCTTTTAGCTTGCACTAAGTGAAGCGCGGCAGTATTCCCAGAGAAATAAATATATAAGCATGTACAACTGTCTGTTGGATCAGAAACCATGTTTTTCAAGTGCTACACAAACCTAAAGTGTTGCGGTGTGAAACAATTGTTTAACATAAGTGAGGTGGAAACTTCTTTAAGCTGTGTAGTCACCTCCTCACTTCATCCAGCTGCAGCAGCATCTTTGTTGTCAAAATATTCCTTCCCTCTCTTTGCACTTATGCATGGATAATAGTAGCAACGTCTGTACAGCAGAGAGCAGCCACTGCACTGGATGCGTCCCCAGATGCCACCTTTCCTCCTTGGCAGCAAGTTTCCAAAGAGGTGTGGGGGGTGGTGGTGGTGGGAGATAAGCCTCCAGTCACAGCCTGTGGCAGCTTACCCTCTGGGCTGCAAGTGGAGAATGGGTGTTCTCTGCAGGGCAGCTCATGGTGGGGTGATAGGTGACCCTGAGAGTATGCTCATGCCAGCCTGGCGAGGATGGCGGTGGCAGAGCTGGGCCAAGAAGGCGTGGGGGCAGCAAGGGAGTCTGGTTCAGCATCAAGGTTTACTTTGTGCCACTATTGATCAAGGCAGGGGTGGCAATTCTTTGATAGAAGGGTAAAAATGTGGGCCTTAGTCCTGCCCGCAGCCTGTTTTGGTCTGAATTGGACAATGTGAACATAATGAATGATTTAATTGCAGTGCTACATGAATGCAACTGGAAGGCAGATGTACTGCTGTGATCTTTTCATGGTACTTAATTTCCATGTGCTTTATTGCAATGCTGATTCATCAGGTGAGTGGGAGGGAGGCTTGTACAGGTGGTTCAGTTTCCAATACTGGATTAGGTATTTAGCAAGGTGTTTTCTTGGCTATAGCAGGGGAAAAATGGCTCTGTGTCCGATAACGGCGCTGCAGTTTGGAAACTGGGATATCACTAGGAAAAGGCCATTCCTGTAATCTGCAAGATTTGTTTGAAGTCAGTGTGCTGTGTTCAGAGCAAAACTTAGACTTGACTAATTCATATTATTTTCATAGATCATAAAAATTTTAGCTAAGCTGATCTGAATTGGGTTAAGACTCGCTTCATGTCCAAGGGACGTGTTATCTGCTGGAGGCAATTGTGAGATGGTCAGCACTGCCAGTGGTGAAGGTCTGTTAGGGCTGGATCAGGGGCATATGAGAAGAAAATGGGAGTGCCCTGAAGTGTGTCAGCAGGGTCCTGCAACAGGACAGATTTGTGCTGTTTGATCTCCTGGGGGATTTATTTGGGGAAAAAGCTGCATTAAGTGTTTCTTCTGCTGACCTCCTTGCCTTTGGAGCATTAACAGCACAGTGTTTTCTCAGCCAGAAATGCTGTTCCTCACGATTCCACTCTTCAATATGAGATGTCTCTAGCAGCACGTCGTAGGTGTTTGTGCATGCCTGCTGTGGTTACTAAGGTAAAGGAGACAGAAGCAGCAGCTCAGGGAATGAGAACAGACAATCCAAATGCCAAATACAAGTGGGTTTGGGCAAGAATGACAGTGATCTGTTATGCCAGCCTGTCTCTGTGGGGCTGGGCTTGCTTAGTGCTTGCGCAGGCGCCTGTCATTGCTGGTGTTTGTGCTGTGTTTTCCTGAGCACCAAGCTTCTGAGACTGAGCAAACTCCTCCCAGGTGCTGCTGTGTATGGAGCTTACAGTCCTCTTTGTGGAGCAGTGTGGTTGTGGTGCATTTAATTGTACAGGGCTGTGTCTAAATCACCGGTTCTGCCCTCATCCCAGCCCCTCCCCACCACTGTGGCTCTTTCTGGCCATGAGGGAGGAAGGAGACAACCATCCTGAAAAACACCCTTTTGATAAGCAGCTGGTGAGCCTCTGTGGAGGGCTAAGGAGCAGCATACATCCTGCCCAGACTTTCCTGCCTGCTGCTTTATTGTTCCAGAGGATGAGCTGCTGAGGGCTTTGTCCCGAATCCCAAGTGGTACTCTCTGCATCTGTCACACGCTGTCCTGGTTTTGCAATCTCATCTTCTCATTGTACCTGCCTGCCTTCTTCATGTCTCTCCCCCGGTGGTGATGGGTTACTCTTTAGGAGCAGTCTCCCTGCCTGCAAAATTTACTGGCCATGTGCTTTTGCTGTGATATTAATAGGACACACACATTTTAGCATAATGCATGTTTTAAGCCAGCTTTCAAATAGTAGCAGCTCTGAGATTTCTTGTTAAAATGCTCCTGTCCATCACTACTCTGGAGGTGGTGGGAGAAAAATGAATTCACGGCTGCTTTCTCCCAAGATTGGAATGTGAGACTAGGTAAGCCAGTAAATAGCAAAAACTTCCCAAAATAATGCCTCCTGACCCAGATTATTTTATGACTGAGGGACTCAAAAGCCAAGACTGCTTCAATAATTTCCATATTTCTGAATTACTGGAATACGGTTTCAAGGTGTAGGGGTGTTGTCCTTGCATCAGGCTCTAGGTAATGTTTATGCATCTATATAATACAAAAAGATCAAGGGATTAAAGGGAAATATTCTGCAAAATAGGAAGCAGCTGACAGCAGGCTAGTAAGAGTCACCCTTAAATGGTTCCTGCCCATCACAAAAGGAGGGTGATATGAAGAGTGGAATTTTTTTTTTAAGGTTAGAATAGTCCAGCTGCTTGTGTGTTGGTGGGTTTTTGGTTTTGTTTTGTTTTTTCTTGCGACCTGGATAAAAAACATGGGCATAACCCTTGTGCTCTAGTCTCAGATAGTTCTGTGTTGTGTTTGTAGAGCTACAGTTGAAGTTGTGCCGTTATTTCCCTTACGCTCCTTTTGGATTGAAGGATTTATAGATGTGTAAATCAAACTCTAGAATAAAAAGGTTCTTTTCTCCTCCTTGTTTAATAAATGGCTAGGTGTACACCTAGGCTTCCTTTCTGAAATGTCATTGAGGTCTGTGCTATGGGCCAATATCAATAACCTTATCATGCTGGCAGCCTTCTTGGTGATAGTTTTTTTTTTTTTTGGATGTGTTTTGTTAAACTCCACACCAAAGTTTGACTTCTTGGGAATTGGCTGTAGGGCTGTGTGAATTTGAGTGTGTGGGCAACCCAGTTACCATTTGCATGATTATAGTATCAGTGTAAATTTAATCAACTAAAGGCAAAAGAGAAATACACATCCTTAATAAACTGGCACATGTGCAGCTATCCTTGGCAGGGAGGGAGGGGAACCCAACACTGAGTCTGCCTGCTTCATCCTGTCTAATCTGCCAGTGAACCAATCAATGTGAAATTGTACCCCCAAGGAATAATGTAATAGCTATTTTGTGTATATTCCCAAAATGGGATGTTACTGTAGCAGAGTCCCAAAGGGTATACTGTCGAAATTGATCAGCAGAGGCTAAGATAAAAGCAGACTTGCTGCTTACCTGTATAAGATGCAGAGGAGAGGCATTGAGTGATGAAATGTTTTGTGTTGAGTGGAAAGCTTGAATGTGAACTTCGTCCTTCTGCATCCTAGCCAGCACTTTGAGCACAAAAGCAGTGTCCTGCTAGCTCTCCTTCAGTTTTCTCACTGCAAAAACATGAGATTGCTCTAAAAGGCACTTCAATTTCTATGTTAATGAAGTTTGTTCCAGGTAACTGCTTGTGTGTTGTTGCTCCTTCCCACCTTCAGTGCTGCAGGGACAGTTTGGCTTTTGTTACCTGGGTTGTTTGATGCCACTTAAGAGTGCAAAGCCTACCCTAGCGTTGCACTATTCAATTGCTTTGCTCTTTTCTCAGACTATGACAGGGAATTCTCTCATCACAGCAAAAAATTGCCATGTCCTAGTAAGGAAAGGAAGTCTGCTGCATTGCATAGAACAGGTAACTTACCATTGGTAATCTTGGCAGAATGAAAAGAACAACTTATATTTTTCTTTTTGGTATGACTTTCAGCATCAGGAGATAATCACTTTTATGTAGTAGTGGGAGATGACTGATGCTTTTTGACACTTTTTATCAAACATTGCACAGTTCACTTAGGGAGCTGCTGCTGGCTCATCTGTAAAATCCCTGGAAGGTGAATGTGAAATTGTCAGTGGAATTAATGCTGGGGCTGGGGAGATTATTCTGGTAAGTTCCTGGCATGGATACAAATAGATGAGATTTCTACTTTATAAGATGAATCTTTCTGCCTTTTCTTGCTGTGTTGCTTTGAAAAGAACCTCGTGCAAAGCTGCAAGCCTGACAGTTGCTGATACAGTGAATAATTTTTTTCCTTCTTACCTTACTAAGGAAAGAAATCTGGATTTGCAGATCATTTCATGACCTTTTCTTTCAAATGTGGGTCCAGTTCAGGTCTGAGCAATATACCTTTTTTCCATAAAGTTGTAAATCTTTATTTTTGGATTATGAAGGCTTTCTGTGAATATTGAACGCACCATACAAACTACAGCACTAGTGGGCAAGGCAGTAATTTAAGCTGCCTTCCGTGGAGCTCTTTGTTATTGTCAATCTAGAGCAGGACACAGGTGTGTTAGGCATGAAATACACAGCCTTTGCATTTTTAACTTGGTTTAAAATTTTCTTCTTTCCATTTTAATGGAGGTTAATTTGGCCCAACCTCCTTGTCTTGCTCTGCCTTTAACATTCCTCTCTGAAGAGGAGATGTAATCTGAAAAGAAAGGATATAAATGGAATTTTTTTGTTTGTTTGCTTTAATCAGGTTCAGTGGATGCAAACCAGGCCCCATGTTTTTTTGACTGGTGATCCACCCAGGCCTGTAATGACTCTGCTGTTACCACCTAAATTTCTTTCTGGACTCCAGGTCACGGGAGGCACATTGGCATACCTGCACTCGCTTATTCATACATTTATGCATTGCAGTAGATTTGGGGAGCTCTAGTTGTGGACAGGGCTGGAGGCTGTGTAAACCAAGCCCAGACTGTCGGGCATCTAACCCAGTTTTTTCCAAGCTGGTATTCAAGTTCTAGCTTGTGGAAACCCTCAGTGTAGGTGCTGAAAGCTCTCTTTTCCAAGAGGGTGAGGTGTGCAAAGAAGCTGGGAGGATCCTCTAGCCATGGGTGTATCTGAGAAGTGTGGTGTAGGGTTCCCGAGTGCCCCGAGAAGGTCTGTGGCCAGGGTGTGTTAGCATCAGCTTCCCATGCCTTTTTCACCTTCTCTTATATCTGCCTGGATTACACGTTCCTTGGTATCGAGATCTATCTTTTATCGTAAGTTCCTACAATGTCTAGTGCAATGTGGCCTTGGCTTCTGCTGGGCTGTTCTGTAATGTAAATAACAATAATCCCATTGTGTAAGCAAGATACTGAATAACTCGTCTAAGAGAGCGGGTGCAACAGTGCCAGTTTTATTCTCTTCTCCGAACAGGTGCATCCTCATGAGGAAATAAAAGGTAGGTAGAGACCAAGTGAGAAATATTGAGCAATGACTGACTCAGAAGCAATTTAACCACAATAATCCCTATAGTACTAAAGATTCCTTTTCCCGGAAATGCACAATATGCTGCTCTCTGCTATAAAGCTGTCGTCAACTGACATCACTGAGTTAATATAAGCCTTCCTGTTATCCAGAAGATGCATAGTTAACAGAAAACAGTTCTAGTGCTGGCTGCTAATTATTGCTAATGTTCTCCCAGTTGTAGAACAACATAATAAAGATATTGCCTGCTTAATATTTTATTCCTAATGGCTGCTATGCTTACATTGTGTTAAAAATAATGCTTCTGATGCTTCGGGTATTACCAAGCCAGCGTTTGACTTATTCATGAGAACATAGAATGACCATTTATGAAGAGCATCTCTTGTAGATGCTTTGTCTTTTTTTTTTTGCTGAGTAGCAGTGTAAAAATTAATTGCTTTAAACAGACTGACCTTCTAGAAAAGATTTTCTTTTCTGTTTGTTTTTTTCACATCCTTCCATGGTACAGATGTCAATAGGCAACAAATCTGTCTGCCCTTGGCCCTCACAAACGAAAACACTTTGGCTGCAATGGGATTGCTTTAAATAGGGACTTGTTTGTGTGAGTCAGTTTGCAGAACTGGAACTTCCAAGCTTTTACCATGTATCACCATATATTTATTAGGTGGCATGTAAATGCACATAGCTTCTTACCTAATTTCTTCCTGGCCTCTGTAGTTGGATCTCCTCTGTTGTATTTGACACACTGAACCTCTTGATGTCTGTGTGTTTTCCCATTGACTTCACAATAGCCTAGCGCTTTTTGTCCTGTGTGTGTGTCTGAGAAATCACATTAACAATACATTGCAAGCCGAAGAGAACTTTTGCTGAAAGCACACAAAGGCAATCATTTGCCTTGTTATTTTGCAAAATGCAAATTTTTCCTCATATAAAAAAGGGAAACTTCATCGAGGTGAATGAAAGGGAAGAGGGAATACTGTCTCTGCAACGCGAAAGGGACATTGTGCTATCGCTAATGAGATTCTCCTGTTTTACCTTGGAGATGTGGTATTGAATTTGGAAATAGAATTTGAACAATTTTCAGCTGAACCTATCACTTTTCTGCTCGCTGAATAGATGTGAACTCTTATTGTTTAATACCTAGATTCACTTAACTAATAGAGTTTCATAGAGGTAAGATAATAGCTCTGAAAAGTAAGACTTTTTTCTAGACACTATTTAATTTGCCATAATTATATTAAGTGCTAAATTGAAAGGAATTTTTCTAGTTAAGATGAGGATAATGAATAGTTGTGCATTATTACCATAGCCATGATGGGAGAAGAAAGAAAATATTTAGGTTTTGCCCTAAACAGAAAGAAAATCTGCATCAATGTGGTCCTTAATAATTTAGTTTCCCCTCTCTGTTGCTGACTCCCAGGTTTTGCTAGAAGAGCTTTCTGCCCTTTGCACCTCAGGGACGCAGCAGTTTTTGAAAGGAAACAGCAGGGACTCCAAGTGAAAATGGCTGTGGAAATAGAGTGAAGAAGCAGACTGCACCTTCAAGCCAAGCCTGGAGCTACCTAAGCAGAGGCGCTGCATGGAAAATGGTATTGCAGGAGTCAGTTCTGAAGGCACTGGATTGCAGCATGGCTCCCCAGAGGCTCTGCTCCCTCTGTGCTGTGCTTTGTCCATGCTGCACAGCAAGGTGTAGTTTGTTGCTGTTTTCTGCTTGAGGCAAGTTGCAACTGCTCAGGTTTGTGGGCTGGCTGGGCTGGTTGAGTGGGTGCACCACCAGCTCACTGTGCCATCCACTGGCACCTGCCTCTGCTGCTCTTCCCTGGCTGGAGCTGCGAGCAGCTTGTGCAGACGGTTGCTTTCCTCTGGCTCCATTGTTTGAGTGCCTGAGCAAATCACAAGGTGTGCAGAGCTGTGTATCCTATGCGAAAACTCACCAGCTCTTTGTTTTGGCATGTTTGGTGCAAATGAGAATGGCATCTTTATGCCTTTAATGTGGACTTGCTCTAAGCACACCATGACTTTCCATGTGGATGAAAGTGATTTATCTGGGACAGGATTTCAGTGGGTCTTCAGAAGTTGAAACTGTCAAGGGGAGACCGAAGTGTTTTCCCTCATTTATTCACCTCTGTACCCTGGGGTCCAAGACACAACTTCTCTGCAGATTCCCTCCACTGGCTTCTCTTGCTGTCTTGCTAGGACCGCTGCCAAGCTGACCCACAGGGACTTGTCCTATACGAGCATCTGTCTTCTGGGAATTGTAGTGGGGCTGTTCTCTTAGCTCTTAAAGCCTATCAAGAGTGTGCGTGATTGTACTTGACACTTGTGATCTGGGCTGGATGTGAATCCCTGGGGAAAGGCAGTGTGTGAATTACAGAATCTCTTGAGCATTCCAGTCCCCTGCCTAAAAAGCATTAAGCAATATGGGGCTTTTTGCTTGATTAAATAGAGGGTTTGTATCAACCTCACTTGAACTTCAGAAACCTGAGTATTTTGAGCACTAGAACTTCATACCTTGTCCAAATTCCTTGGACTGCAATATGGGAGACTTACACCAACATAAGCAGTGTCTGCTTCTAGGTGGGTCAGTAATGTTCCCGATAAGTGTTCTGTTTTCTTCTCTCTCTCCTCCCCTCCCCTAGTAATTTGGTACTTCTGGATTCAGACTGCTTGAGGCAATAAAAGTAGGATAATTTTGTGGTTAAGGCATTTGGCTTTGGATTCAGGAGATCAGTGTTATTTCCTGCTTCCATCGCAGGCCTTGTGTAGCTGTGGGGAGATTGCTTGTACCCCTGTGCCTCTGTCTGCACCGGAAAAATAATGAACAGAAAGTAAGTTTTGGGGCTGGGTTTTTATTTATTTTCCTGTGCTGCTGGCCTACAAGACTCTCAGGAGCACAGGGAGAGGGTCTGATCTCTTCTCTGGGTTATTTGGCTTTGTCTACCTGCCCTGTCCCAGCTGGAGCATGCCTGTTTACTCTCTGGATAAAGCTAGTGGGAAATCTTCAGGCCTATCTTTTTTTTTTTTCCACTGCCAGTTTTTTGTCATGCTCTTTGCTTTCATTTAATGTCAAAATTAAAGGGTGAGTTAAATAATGTAGCTCTTAATGTTTTGAAAATGAGCTGAGCTACACACATAGACAGTGCCCGCAGGAAGCCTTGAATTACACCGTAGCACTTTTAATGGGCAGTCCTACTGTGCTTTAAGCTGTTGGCTCAGTGAGTCTATCTTAGGTGAGCTACAGATGAGACTCCCAGTACTGTAGATATATGTACCTTTTAGTTTTGAGTACCAGAAAATGAAGCAGCATATGAAATAATAAAAAGGTTTGCTTTATTGACTTCAATAAAATAATTATTTCTTCAGGCTGATTTGGAAATGGACCTTAGAAGAATTAAGTGGAGAATAAATACAGTGTTTAGGGGCTAGAAATATTTAACAAGCAACACAAGCCACCTGTTGCAGCCTGCCCTGCTGCTGGCTTACTGTGCAGTGAGGTATACCACTCGGGCAGCCGGGAGAAAGACTCCGCAACACCTGAGATGGTGACCTTGTAAGGTGCTTATCAGGTAAGTAAGTGGGCTCAGGTAGGTAGTCTGGAGTTTGCTTTTTGGATGATTCAGGTTTTCTTTGCATCCGGGAATTTAAAGCCAGAAATATCATCCTATTTATCTCATTTGACTTTGCATCTGCAAGCCACAGGATTTTAGCCTGGGATTCTTACCTCATGTCTGGTAGCTTCTGGTTGAATTACAGCATGTATCTTAGGCATGCAGTGCATTTTAATTTTTGTTAGTGACTCTTTTGTGCTCATCAGCAATGTGTGCAAAGGGTAGATATATTTACAATAAAAGATGTGTACTTTCTGTCTGATCTGGCTTTTTTTCTAGCCTCACTTTTCCAGCTTTTTGACATCTTTTCCCTCTAAGTAATTGCAGTCTATGATCAGGTGATGCTTTAAGTGTCTTTGATTAGTTAAGTAGGTTGAACACCTTAAATATCTCATTGTAGTTGATTTAAGACCTGGAGACAGCCTTGTGGTTTTTTGCTGGGTTCGTTCCAATTTTTCATGATGCTGTATTTCAGGTAAAGATAAAGATGGCATGTGTTATGCCAGCAGCGATCTTGCAGCTGCCACGTACAGAAGTAGGACTGCATTCTGGCTCATGATTTTTTGGTTCCTTCCCCCCTTTTTCAGGCTTCCAGGAATTGAGCAAGCTCTCTTCACCCATGGTATTGCACTTGGCATTCAGACTCTGGTTATCTATAATTCTTTATAAATCAGAGCTGTTTTGGAAAACTAAGGTATGTGTCCGGACAGAGAGGAGGGAGCGTTTTGGTCTGGTATGTGGCAGCATGAGGTTATTTATCATACTTGGTGCTCTTTGCACTTTAATAATCTGCTGACACTTTGCCAGTAATAAAAAAGCTAAAGGGAAAAAGTTACTTCCTACAAATCATGGCATTTGGTTGTTCTTATTTTATTAAACAGAGCATGGTTTCCTTGCAACAAAACTTCAGCCATCCACAGCTTAGCAAAAGATTAATTACCAGTATAATTACTAGTATAAATGTATAAAAATAAGAGCAGGTCCCCGAAGCATCCTTTATATGCTGCTGGCCCCTGTTCCAGTGATTTGTCCTGTCCTGAAGCAAGATATAGGAAAGATGCAATGGGAAAGTGGCCTTGAGCACTGAATACAGTAGTGAGAAGAAATGATCAGAAGTTGATACTTGGAAAGTGAGACATTAAGTTGATTTAAAAGGCTGCTAGAGTCATCCTTGCTCTCAGGTTCACAAGGTTTTATATATTAATAATTTTCAGCAATGGTTTTCCATGTTACTTACCAATAATCCTCTGTTATGTCCAAAGTACAGTAACTCAGCGAAATACAACATTGCATCCTTTATTTTTCTTTGCTTCCAAACTTCCCTATTGATTTTTGTCTCTGAGATGCCTGAGTTTAAAACTGCAGTGCTGTTTTTCTTGTAACCCCAATGGCTCTTACCTATACAAAAATCATACTGCTGGAGGCAAGGCTGTGGCTTAACTATAACAGTAGTTGTTGGGCAGTGGAGGAGCAACAGCAGTCAAGTTGAAGGTGCTGTAACACTGGCCATGATCAGGGGCTTGGGTAGGTGCATGGAAGCCTGAAGGGAATGGTGCTGGCTCCTCACAGGGTTACTGTTTGTGAGGGCAGCAGGCACTTGTGGCAGGTTGATGAATATTAGTACTGTGAATTTGGGTAGTTTGCTACTTTGCACAAAGGGGCAGCACAGCTGGTGTATTTATGTGAAAGGAAATGAACAGAAGTGTCTTGCAGGGGAGAGCTGGCTTGTTTCTCTTGTAGCAGGGCATTTGCTGCTACCCCTCCTTAAAGTGTCTCTGTAGATATCTAAGAATGCATGCCTAGAAAGCTGAATGATAACAGTTATGGGTGGTATGGTGGACAGGAATTGTGTGCTGCAGTTCTTATTGCCAAACCACCCTCAAAATGAATTTGAATGTAACTTTCAAAGAGCGAGTGTTGAACAGTCTGGGGGAAACGGCATGTGCAGTATCTGGGTAAGTGAGCCAGGTTTTTTAGCATTTTACAGTGTCATTACATGTAAGTCCAGTGGGCAGAAGCTGCCTATTTAGCTGCCCGAGAATTCAATATTGCTATTAATTGGTGTTGGAACCAAGCCAGATCAACTTGAAATGGATTAATTTTAAAAAGTGCTGGTTTGCCATTTTAATTACTTCAGCCAAAGCACTCTTGGGCAACTCAGTGGGTTTCACTTTTTTTACAGACTATTGTATGTGTTGGGATTCTGCACATATTGGTCCTGGCAGCAGCTGCTGCGTTATAAATTGCTGAAATGTGCTGGAGCTGGAGTGAGCTGCTGGCTGTGTGAGGGCTGAAGGAGCATTCCCAGCTTCCTGCTGTCCTAAGGGATATGGGGAGTCACATTCATGCCTGCTTTTCTAGCCTTTTATATTTCAGTGTTTTAAAAACTTAATGTGCTTGTGCAGTATATCAGTGTGTTTCTGTACTTGCTTTCTACCAAACATGCTGTTCTTCACCCAGCAAATGTGTGCAGGGTACCTAAACAGACTTAGAAAATCCCTAAGGGCTTGCATTTAGCACACAAAGTACAAAAATATTGAGCTTTACCTTTAAAGTATCTTTTTCTTAGGATGACTTACCTCTGGAGGTCATTCTTTCCTCTCTAAGATAATTTCTGCCATAAGAAAGGATGCAGAAGGTTTCCCCTGTGAAAGCATCCAGCATTGCTCTGTTTGGGTTTGTGTGCTGGTCATCCTGCTCTCTGGAGTACTCTCACAAAATACACTCATTTCCACTCCTGAATTCTTTGTTTAGCCAGTCCTGTCTTTAGGCAGGCTAAGAGATAAAGGTGGAAACTTTTGAATGAGCCAGGAGAAATGGTCCTAACTTCAGGAAGGTTAGAGATGAACAGGAAGGGAGCAGGTGGGCAGGATGCTCTGGGGCAAACACATTGCATAATGCTGGTGCCTGTGTACACACGGAAGTGGTATCTTTTACGAGTCTGACTGATGTTACATTTCTTCTTAATCAGATACCAGTGTTATCTCATCCTGGGAATTTCTGTGGCTTGTCTCCACCCCATCTTAAAATTGTACTTAATAAGCAGCTTCTGGAAAATGGGGAAAAAAGTATGTCATTGCCCGCCACTCTGTTTTCATTCACAGCTGACTTACTGGGCCTTTTCTTGATATTTTCACTAGGTCTTTGTAGACTTTGGATGGATTCCTAACAAAAACGTTTATGAGGCTGTGTTTTTTTTCATCAGCATAATTCAAGGAAATGTCTTCCACTTCTCCTATTTAAAAACTAATAAATCAGGCAGTTATGCAAATATCAGAAGCTATCTCAAGAATAGAAAGATGGAGCCAAGGATAGGAAGGCAGGGTAACACCAGAGCATTTGAAACACTTTTGTTTTCATTCAGATATTTTTAGAAAATGGTGATTTTCTTTTTTTCCCCTTTATGTGAGTTGATGTGTTGTGTTAGTGCTAGAAGCTGCCAGTATAGATGTCTGTCCCAGGGAAAAAATACCAATTGACATTGAATACATTCCAGGGACTGCTGGATAAAATGTTAAAGAAACATAAGGAATGCTTCAGCAGCTCTCCTTATTAGTAGTAATAAAATCCAGATTAAAAATTGTGGCCCCAGTTAAATCAAGGTTTAATGAGACTTGCAGTAGTCCAGAGCTTTTGCTTTGTTTCCACAGCTATCTTGCCATTTCAGACACCCCACTCAGAAAGACACATATATTACTTGCTTATGTTTGGCGCAGTCCTTCCCAGGAGAGGTGGTATAAATACTTTCAAAGAAAACGATAAATTGTTTCTAATCTCTCCTTAGGTTAAAATGGAGTTTTTGCTTCTATATACCCTTGTAGGCCCTGATCTAAATCCCACTGGAATAATCCTGGGAAAGGGAGGACACAAATGATGGGAACAAGAAGCAAATCAAGCCCATGGGTTGTACTTGTGGCTTGAATATGTAAAGGAATTATCTTTGGATACATTTGGACTTTAATTGTGGTCTTACTTTCTCTAAGCCATGCATGTTTCACAGGCTGACAGTGTGATGCAATGGACCTGTGGAATGTTGGGCACCTGCCATGTTTACAGGGACAAGCACCTTTACCAGGTGTTTATGAATTTTCCAGTGTGTATGACTGCAGCTGCTCTAGAAGTGTAAAATAATGCAAAACGTGTGTGTTTAAAAAATACCGTGGCAGAGACCAGCTGGTATAGGAATAGAAATCACTGTAGATAAATCAGGTTGGCACCGAAATGATTGTGGGCCCTAATCAGACCATGTTACCATTTTGTCTTCAGTGGACAAAGTCAGGGAAGATTTCATTGTGTGATGGCTAAAATTTTCCCCAGCTCCTGCCCTTCCTCTTACAGCTGTCTCGGTTCATCTGAAAAAGTCTTTGGCATGTTACGCTACTGTTGAGATTTGATATTGCAGTAGTGTCCCAAAGTCCTTATTCTTGATCAGGGCAAGATGCTGCTCGAGCATATCCCAGTAGTAGAGGACAGTAATAAACTGGATGGAGAGCTAAGAGCATTGATGTGGATGAGCGTGGCTGCTGAAGAGCTCCCCAGAAGTGAGAGCAGTTACAGCTAGGTGTGAGGGCAGAGACAGGCTCTATTGCTGTAATTACAAAGGCTGGTGTTTTAATTGCTACTACTTGCTTCAGAAGTGTGCCCGAAATTAAGAAGGTGTGCTGCAATAGCAGCATTTAACAACTTTGTCATCTGCTTTCTTTTTAATTGATCTGGACTGGGTTTTACCAGGGGAAGTTTCCTGAGCTGTGTAAATACCTTGAAAGGGTGTGGGCACTGGGTCCCTAACTCTCCTGGTGGTGATTTGATATTTCCCCTAAGCCAGGGTAATTGGGCTGCTCTGCACACCTGGTTGTACAAGTACCCTGTGTCCTATGTGTAAAATCCAAAGACTGTTTGAGCTGATCTGAGGGAAAGCTGTCCCACCTCTTTTCTGTCACATAAACCAAGGGATGTCCCTGGAGGCCATGATTGCTGGATGCAAGGCAAGAGGAGGGAGTGTGCAGCTGGAGGGACGGGGGAAGCCTGCATTTGAGCAGTTAGGTAAGTCACTGAACTGCAGCCCTTTGAAAATTGCTGGTGGGAGAGTGGGCAGAACTGCTCTATTTCAGAGTTTCTAGCTATTCTTCAAAGCTTTTTTCCAAATTTAAATGAGACAGAGACCAATTCAAGGCTGGAGAGACAGACTGCATACAACTAGAAGTTAAAAATTAAAGCTCTAGTATGCAGGTATAGTCAAAATATCTGGGACAGTGCTTCTCAAAAAGTACTTTGCTCATTCATTTGTTAGGGATAATAGTAAATATCCAGGACAGTATTGTCAGTGTTGGAGATCCTGAAGTTGTAAGAATTTGTGAAGTTCAGTTTAAAAATAGAAGCTACAAGAAGGAGAGGGCTTAAGGAGCCCTCTTTACTGTTAATTTTTTAAAATTCGAATTTATGTTCCATGCACACTTCCAAGCTTTTCTCTTCAACCAGAAAAGGTCTTTTCATGTTTTACAAACAAACATTTTTTCAAAGCAGTCCCCTGTGGTTTAAAAGGAAAAAAAAATACTGTGAGATTGATTACAAAATGACAAATTGCAGCAGCCCTAGTTAAAACACAAAATAGGCCAACATCTCTAGTACCCTTGTTTACACTCCTGAAACCTTTCAAATTTATGAATAGTAGCTTTAGTGTCATTTGCTCAGTTGGAGAACAAAATATATTGGGCTTAACTCCAAGATAATACTATGGATGGGCCATAGGCCTCTCTGTTGGCATGTAAACTGTGTGAATATGTGCAGATAAGAGCATGAATATAGATTTGTCCATAGGAGGTGGTCAATACCACACACTTACTTGTAGTCTGGAAGTGAGGTAGCTCTGTGTGCCAGGCAGTCCTCCTGGGCTGCTGCATGTCCTTTCTCAGGAGGTAGGGTACATAGCAGTGTGCGTAACTGTGTCTGGTACGTGGCGCAGCACGTTTGCAGGTGTCTTTTATACAGTGCTATGCCTTGCTTTGTTCGCTTAATAAAATTGGCAGTCTTTATTCAGGATAACACTCTTGCCAATTGATGTGGTGGTAATTAAAGTCGCTGTTACACGTTATGTACTCACTATTGCACATTATGTCTTCATTGGAGGAAGAAGGGAAAATAGGTGAGGGAACACTAGCTTTGAAGAAGAGGAGTGGTTGTGCTAATTTTCTTGGATGAGTTGTTCAGTGACAGTTAATCCATGTGAGTGAAAACTAGTCCTCTGATGCTGTGCCAAGGTCAGGAATTTGAGCTCTGTTTGGAGAGTGAAAGTTAGTCCTGCAGATTAAAGCTCCTTGGAAGAGAACTTCTTTATTGCATAAATTGAAGCAGAGCTTTTCCAGCTATGTAATCTGCATAATCTTATCCCCTTGATGTCCAGAGAAAGACCATGGCAGAGTAGCGCTGACTCCCTCATATGAAGTGTTGAGCAGTGCAGGGATGTAATGCAGTGCATTTGTGAAACTTGTCGTAGTGTGGGTATGCCCACATGCATGCGTATGCACACAGGCTGCCAAAGGAGTGTGCGCCTGATTTTGTGGGAGAACTACTACAAAAATACATTATCCTTTGCTTCTGTGGTGACAATAGAGCTCTACTGATATATTACACCTGGAGCTCCTGCTCAGTATGCTGCTACATTTTACTAGGTGTAAAATGGTCAAGTTCAGAAAGGTGACTTTATTTTGTCCATGTTTTCTTGTTTTGCCAATAGGATTGAGTCAGCATTTGATACGTTGGAGGTTGAGCTACATTTGCAATACAGTTCTCCTAGCAGCTGGTAATTTGGGGCATCTGGTTCATCCATATGAATCACTCTGTGCAGAACAAGGTCATTTTCCTCTCTGTCTCTGCCTTCTATCTAACCAGACACCATCTTGTAGATATTTTGTTCAATATCTGTGGAAATAATTTTCAGTTCACTTCATATTTGGGTTATACATGTCTGTCCATGTCCCCCTGTTGTGCCCTCCCTTCCCCATTATTGGTACATAGATTATATAGGCTATCCAGAAATTGATATTTCACTTTAGCCTCTGAAAAATGATGCTATAAATTCCATGATAGACTGTAGTCTGTAGGACATGTGGTCTGTGATGCTAACCAAGGAGAGATGCCCCTTTATTTCATTACGTTAGCCTTGCTGGTACGTAATCACACCCATTTTAGTATGTACTAGTACTGTGTATTTTAATAGCAGAGTATAAAGACAGTAATTCCTGTATATAACTTTTTTAATATAGTCACTTTGTATAAATAGTACTGCTCTTATGCACAAATTGCTGTGAGTTCACTTGCCTGTACAGATAAGTATGTAAGGTCCTGGATGTGGAATCTCATTTACTCCATTATCTACTTACATTGGTGTGCTTGAAGGAGAAAGACCTCAGTATATAAAATGCCATCATATAGTTTGCACTTGCCTCCCCTACAAAGTGTGTGTATAGAATGGAACTGATGGCCTTAAATATCGTTACCTCCAAGCATTAAGGGCTTGTTCTCTGCAAAGAACAAGTTGGATAGATTGGTCCTTGAAATATGAAGTGTTGTTGGAGTTCAGCTCCATCAGTACTTCTAGTGCAGTGTGAAAGCAAACACTGAGGCCCTGAATTCTTTTGCAAAACAGGATTGCTGTGTTCCAGGCAGCCCTGCTGGTGGGTGCTTCCACCAGCACCAGGGTCACCCGCCCTTTGCAGCGTGGGTGCTCTGGCTGCCAGGCTCTTCTTTCCTCTGCTCTTCCCTGCACTCTCCAGTGCAGCCTGATAAATTAGTTCTTCCAATTTAATTTGTTGTGGAAGATGGCTCCCAGCAGCTTCTCTCCTTATTGCTGATCCATCCAGGGGAAGTCGCTACCACTTGACTCCTTTCTAACCTATATGTAAGTAATTTTTATTGTCTCTGGGGCCTTTTTTCCTTGCATGTTTGGGATGATAGCCCCTTCTGTCACTGAGGCACTGTAAGCTTAATTAATATGTACCAAATACACTGGAAAAACCTGAAGGGCTGTATTTGGTAAGGGGCAAAATAGTGCTGTCAAACAGTAGGATTTTTCAAGTGGAAATATCCCACTGCTCACATAATTGAAAGCAGGCTTCTCCAGAGAGTCTCACTTGCGTGGGGATCTGCCAGTGCTGCAGAGCCCTAAGTACAGATACACCCTGTAATTGCATAAATGCAGAATGAATCTAAGGGGGGACAATGTCTATTAAACTTGTATTTTGGAAGGTAGGATCGTTGTTATGGTTTTGAGGTTTGGGGCTTTTTTTAACTTTGAACAGAAAAGCCAACATTGCTCTGAGAAGGCTGTGTGAGCATCCCTGGGATGGGATGAGGCTTAGGACTCCCTTTGCTGCTACTGAACATGAGTGCTCACACTGCAAAAAGCACCAGTGTCGGGTGGCATGCACCAAGGCCAACTGGGCAGAAGGGCAATACAAATCAGATAAAGCAGGTTCTTGAACAGATTGAGCTTTATACTTTACTAAATCAGAACATAAATGTCAAATTCCTTACAAATACCAGGCAGTGTGCAGCTGCATTGGGCTAGTATATCTGCTCTGGTCTGCTGGGTGGGAGAGCAGGGTCGAGCTGTTCCCCCCCAAGCCAGAAATATGGTGGCTGTTTCTCAAAAGCAATTATCCACATTTCCCCCCATCCTGAGGCGATGGGTCACCTCTTTCTTAGCATGGTGAAGAATGTGTCCACTCAGCACTGGGGGAAATCCTGGAATAGTCCAGAAGTGCCAAGCATGAAAACACAATACCAGCATTGGCAAATAGGCATGAATAGCTTCAGAGTGCTGTAATGTGGGCTGCAAATTGCAAGGCTGACTCCTTAGAAAGACCACAGATACGTCACTTCGAAATGTCAAGCCTTTGTCACCGAAAATAGTCTTTTGTCTTCTTTTTCCATGCGTGATACGTGGAATTTTTCGTTCTTTTTTTGCTTTGTGTCATACAGTATAACTGGAAAAGAGTCTGGGCAGTTCACACAAAGCTCAGCTGGGAAGAAAAGCTCCTTCCTAGTTGCTCACTGACCAAAGACATGCAGGTGCAGTTGAGTTGTGGCTGAGGCAGGCAACTCTTGAGGCAGCTCTTGGGACTCCTGGTAGAGTGTTATGATGCTCTTGCCTCTGACCACTGCAATGCTGTATATGTAGGGTCTAGGACAGCCACTACTGAGCAGTTACCTCTGAAGCCCAAAACCTAAATTCCCCTTTTTGTTGGTTTGAGTTGTGGCCCAGGCTGTCACATTTGCATTTTCAATGACTGGACTGGGAGAGTGGGCTTTCTGTCTCCAGCTAACCTGCACAAATTGGGCATGTATGGATCCTGTGCAAAAACACAGTATGTGGTGTTAGCAAGAAAGAGCTGTGATTCCCACTCAGGATCTCAGCTCTGGTGATTTTCTGAGTCTCTGTTAGATGAGGCATGGTCCATGTATGAGTTACAAGTCCCAGAAAGGAAAGAAAAACCAAGTCTCTATTTTTACACATGTGTACCTCTAGAATTATAGCATGTACTGAAGTGTAGTATGCCTAAGTAAACGTCTTAAGGTTTCATCTGATTTTGAGGGTGAGGGATGTTCTGTGCATGGTGCAGTGGGAGGAGATTCAGGGTGTTGCCAGTAGCATTTTTGTTGAGATAAGTATTGTGCTTTGCAGATACAGTCTCCACCTGTGGAGTAACCTCTGCTTCCTGTGCTCTATTTCATGTTGTGAAGCAGTCCTGGAGTATGCAAACTGGGATACCTTCAGATGAAACTAAGTTGTGGTCCAACTGCTTGTGATAACCAGAAGAGATACTCCAGAGTAAAACCTGTACTGTAACTTGATTCTCTAATCTGGATTCATCTGCAGTCTTGGTAATTACAGTTCATGAGTTTGGATCTTCATGTTTGTGAAAGACATCAGCTTCATCAGCAGTCCTGGAGAAATCAGCCCAGTGTTGAAGTCATTGGCCCATGTGTTTTGTGGGAGCCTGGAGGAGACAGGTTGTCTGAGGGCCTTTCCACAAGTGTGGTGGAAGATTAATAGGGTTGAAGTACGGTGGATTATCACATTGCTCCTAAGTTTGGCCCCAGCAGAGTGGGACATATTTTTAATGACACTGATGATGTTGAGTTCTGACCAACAAATGTCAGAGCTCAGTTTTGTTCTCATGGGTCTTCTGTGCCCCAGGGCAAACTTGGAGGGCTTTTAACCTTCTCAAATCTGGAGTTCAATATTTGTGCTTTTTCTTGTAGCTAACACCTAAATTTGTAGGAGGCAGCACTCTTGTGCTGTTTCAGTGTAATTATTACTGACAAATATCGCAGAGGAAACACAGGGTACTGAAAATTATCTTGGCAGCAAAGTACATGAAGAACAAACATTAATTTGTAAATTCAATCTCTAAATATGCTTTTTTCTTTTCAAATTTGGAATCTTTCCTATTTCAGTTAATTTCAAGTAAGAAAGGGTGGATTGATGAGGGTTTAGTTTTTTGGTTTTGTTCTTATCTCACCATTCTTCTGCTCTCCTGGGTTAGCTTCATACGCACAAGTTCCTTCTGTGGAAGGAGGTGTACAAACCCAACCACCTCTACCCTCCACTTTTTTTAAGGTATAAACATAAATGATTCTTTCCCCTTTACTGGGAGGCAGGGCGAGAGCACTGTGTAACTCTCCAAGTGAGTGGCAGAGGGAAGTGGATGTGTCACTGTTAATGGCAGGCTATTCAGTACTGAAGGACACACAGGAGTGGCTTTTTCTGAGCAAGTGTGCAGTGCCCTTCTCAGAAATGTCATATGAGTCCCCTTTTTATATGCCAGCACCCCTTTCCAGTAAGTTGAAGGAAACACAGCAGCTCTTGTTTCCAGGATGAGACGTGAAGGAAAGAGTGTATCTCTGGGAAGATAAGTAAAAGCCTCACATCCAAGTATAACTTCAGGGGAAAAGAGGACTTTTCTCTCCCCCCCCCCCGAGTTAATATAGGTTGTAGTTGGTTAGCTGTGTCATGTGTAAAGCTTAAAGTCTACTAGGAGTCTCACTAGCTTGATCAGAGTTGAATTTGACTGAGATATTCATACCATACTTTTTTTCTTATGCATCTTAACATATTGCACTGGCACAGCTTCTGACACTTAGGCCCTCATTTTCTGGGACATATAAAAACCCAGAGCTATACCCCTAAGAATTCGCATTTGGGGGGGCCCAGTCTGATATTTCCACCCCTGCCTCAAAACTGCCTCTTCACTGGTGCCTTTGCAAGGCCCTGTATAATTCAGCTGTAGGGCTGGAAAGTCTGCTCCTGTATATTGGTCTGTAGGAAAGCATCAAGATGTTCTAAGGTGTAAGCAAAAATCCCCTACGAGCCCAAAAGAGAAAATAGTAACCAGAGTGTTAGGCTTCTGTTTTGGGGGGAAGAGGACCAGCAGTAAGTGTTCAATCACTGCTTCACTGTTGGCACTAATGCCTCAGCATTTATATTGTGTTTTCTGCTTGGTCTTGGACAGGGAATTATTTGCCATGTGAACCATTTCCTTTCTAAAGCAAGGAAGTTTTAAAATAATCTCACCATGCCAGAGTTTGAGTCAGCTCTGAGCAAGACACCTAAAACCTTTAATGGACTCTGAAAGAGGGCAAGAGCTCAGCAGCTCATTGTCCCAAGGCTTCCTTTTGCAGGGACACACTCTGCAAGTGCTTCTCCATCTGCTCTGAGGCTGTTGCCCTTTCTAGTTACCCATAAGCTGCATAGTCAGACTTCCAGGACATTAGTGTCCTTTATCTCATGGGACCTGTGGGATAAGGTCCCTTTGGTTCCAGCTGACCTCAATCCCAAAGTCATCTTGTGCTGCAGCTCTCTGCTGATAAAGTCTTTATTGGTGTGAAATGTCATATGGACCAGAATCAGCTTGCAGCAGTCATCTGAAAAGGTTATGTTTTACCAGCAGCTTGAGTTTCCTTATTTTAATAATGTTGGGTGAACCTGTTCTAAATTTCACCAAGACAACCAGGAACACTGACTGATAACCTCAGAGCATCCTGTGGCTGAATCTGCATGAGTGGGTTTACAAATAATGAAATGGCAAGGCTTGTCACCAGACTCCTTTAGGGGTAATGATGGAGCCCCTCTTCAGCACTTTCTGTACTATGCAAACATCGTTGCAAGTAATAGGTTGCTCTGAGGAAACATTCTGATCCTTTTTTCTTTAATACACTCTCTTTTTTCTTTTAAATAGTTTTAGGGGTTTTTTTTATTTTGGCAGTTAGCAAGTAGAAAGTTGTTCCTGCTGGGCTGGAACAGGCTGGTGTAGTCTAAGTTGTTGCTTGTTGACTTATCCTTGCACAGCTCCCAGGAAAATGTACTGCAGGCTTTGCTCCATCTGGCTAAATGCCCCATCCTCTGTGAAGCACAAATTGAATTAAGAAACAAAGCTATTTTCTACAGTCTGGCTGTTGCTACTCAGTCAGACGCTGTTAGAAACCATTTTAAACATGGATCCCAAAGCTGATCTCATGTCAAGTACAAATAGGTGCTAGAAAGCGATACCTTTGTAGCTAAAGGTTGAAAACAGTGCTGATTTTTCCCATCTTTGGTGCCAGCTTTGGAATATGAACATGGCCTGTGTCCCAGGCTGACTTGCTTGGTAATAAATACTTCTAGGTGTTATTCAGGTGCCTGAATTGGCAGCAGAATCTTGGAGATCTGGGCTTACTCCTGAGAATTAAAATGTAGAAAATCAGAGTCTGAATTTTGCCAGCATATCTACAAACAGCTCCAAGGTAGGCGTGGGATGGGGCTCCTTTAGCTTTGTGAATTCACCCTCCTTTGTTTTCTATCTCTGGGACTTCCTGGAAAGTAAATCTGCTTTTCCTCAATCTGCATTATAAAAGGAAGCTCTTCTATGTGTCTGCATTTCTGTTTTCTCTGGACCCCTCCACACACACAGTCTCCAAACTGTAATTACAGTGGAACAAAGGCTCCTCTGCCCTTTTGTTTTTGACAGCACCAGGTTTTAAGCCCCATCAGTGTGATATGAGTGGCACTGATCAGAGAGACCATGATGCAAACCTAACCTGGTGTCAGGGCTCCTGTTTGGGCACTGGCAATAAAGAGAGCCTCTCCTAAGTTTTGGGGGTGGAAGAGCTTGGGAAACAAAGTGCTGTTTTAGCAGGTGTATGGGTTCAAACAAAATAAAGTGAAGCTGTCAGCCCTTTCCCTAGACACATTGTGACTTTAGGCTGATACTGAGTCTGAAAGCTACCTCTGGGAGTCCAGAGGTATGTGTCTCAGCTGACCCAATCTGCCTCTGAAGGCTGAGTGAGATGAATCTGTTGTGGCAGTAGGGTTTATCACTTAGCTGCCAAGGTGTATACTGTTGAGTCATCAAGGAAAGGTCCCACATGAAGATATATCATAAAAATTGAATTCCCTCTCCCCTAAGGTCATGAAATATGAATCTGTCTACTATGCAGCTCTGGGGGAAATGATTAATGGGGGCCTCAGAAATCCAAAAGCTGTACTGCTGAGCCTGCCAGCTATACAGGCTGAAAGGTCTGACATCCTTTCAATTGCAGGCTAGTAGGAAGTATGAGATAGCATTGCTGCCTTGTCCTCTCCTCTGTCATTTCCTCCCTCCTTTGCAGCTCAGTCCAATCTCAAGATGGGTCCAAAATATAGACACAATGGCAAATTTCTGAACTAAGTGTTCCTCCACCAGCTACATTAGATGAGATGTGTTTTGAGGAGCAGAAATGTTTAAATGCATTTAGTAGTGACTTAGCTTCTTTATTTCTTTTCCTCCTCTGTTCTTTGAGTGGTTGGTTAGTGGTGTTGCTATGGTGAGTGTTAAGATACACCTTGATCATAGATGGTAGGTGCCAGCCAGCATATTAATTCCAAGCCATCCATATGGTCTCAGACCAAAATACCCCTCTTGCTACTCTTCACTTTGTTGAATGCTTTCCCTGCTCGCTTACAGACTACTGTGTCTTATTGTGCTGCTCTAAGAAATTGGATCAGGTTTGATATTTCCTTTTCTCATCGGAAAAGCAGCTGGCAGAATTAAAGCTGAGTTTCTTTCCATTTGCGAGAGTACCAGTCAGGTCACTGTGCCTTCCTCAGAGCTGACTTTGGCAGCTCTTTAAGCCTGGGAATGAAAATTACATTAGGAGATGGGAGGAGAAAGGCTCAAGGTACCACAACTGTGGATTTTGTTATTTAAATTGCTTATACCCTCATCTCTTGATTTTCTTTTTTCCATCTTCCTGTTGTACCATTCACTCATACTGAAGTGCATGTATTTGCAGAAGCCATTTCCCTGAAATTGGGGGCCCTCTTATGTGAACAAGTGTTTGCTGATGTGTGTAAATTGCATAGTCAAGCCCTGGCATTTGGGTTGATCTACTCTGTAATGGTGGGGAAGCGTTGCGCTGCTCAGTATCAACTCTTCTAGCCAATTCAGCAGCAGAATTAATTGGAATGAAGAATCCTGTTTGATTTTCCTTTGGTAGCAGCTGCAAGAAAAGGCCCTACTGATAGACACTGTGGTGCATGCAGATGAGTGTCACACTGTGGTGTACCCTTAGTGTTGAAGTGTAAGGAGAGAAAGAGAGGGCTTTGGAGGGGTGATAGAAGGCATCAGAAAGTGTTCCTCATTAGGCTGTGGGAATATGAGTGTTTGCACCCTGAGAGCCTGAGACCCAGGTAGGACTGGTTTCCCAGAAACAGTGTTTCCAGATAAGTAAGTACTTCATGTATGGTACTTAAAAAAAGCAGCTGGAACTCTTCAGTAGAAGTGAAGCAGCAGGTAAGTGAAGTCTCCTGGCTTAAGAACAGCCTCTTTTTGGGTGAAGCATCTTAGAAAGGGAGTAACTTTAGCTTGATACTGTACCAGTGTTGTCCTTAATGAGCATGGAAAGAACTCTTTCTGATCGTTACCAGAGGGTTTTGCTGAAGTAGCTGGCTTCAGGTAATCTCCTGTAGATTTAGCTATTTAATGTGAACTTCTGGATATGTGAAATGAGATGCTGAGATTCCTCCCCAGAAAAGCAGTAGCAGAACTCTTGCTACAGACAAAAGAGACAAGATCAGATGGTTTTGTCCCAACAAGCACAATTAAATCTGTAAAATGATTCAGCTAGAAGTTGTCTGAAGTGGCATCTGATCCCATCTGCCTTCTTTATGCTGGCCAAAGAGGAGTCCATAGCTTCAAAGCCTTACTAAGTCACTCGGGTTGTCTCACTGAATTGAAAGCAGAAGCCCTGCTGAAGTCAGGGGGCACTTGGGCACCATCCAATTTTAGGCAAATATCTCAAAGTATTAATGCATTTTATAACTTGCCTGTATTACTTGGAGATGATGTAGGAATGACTGGATTCACGCATAAATGTGGGAGCAAGGGCTGTAAATCAGAAACACTGTAAAAAATGAGCATTTTCCTTGTTGCTGTTTGGGAGAAGTCAGGCCTGCTGATTTAGTGATGCTGCTTTGCAGCAGGGTTGGCTGGGTGGTGGTTTCTGGCCTTTGACTTTACTTGTTCTGTGATGGTTAAATGGCTCCTACCTATGAAGATATTTTACTGTCCAGTGTGGTTGTATACAAGTATAACTGAAAAACTAAGTGACAGGGAATGTGATGCTCAGTTATTTGCTGTGATTTATGTTCTGGTTTATCCGGTGAGGCAGCCTATGTACTGGAGAGAACAGTATGAATATCTGTGTGAGCATGGATCAGATAGTGGTCTGCTGTGGCTTGTTGGGCTGGAGGGCTCAATCATCAAGGCGATATTAGGAAGTATGATTTATGAAGAGACTCTGTCCAGAGAGTTTTGAGTCTTTTGTCAGTTCTAATAGAATATTAAAGTAGTTTGCAGTTTCAGTCCAATCCTTTTCATTTTATTTTTAATTTTTGTGTGCTTGTTTTTCTGCCAAGCAATTGCCCACTGCAACTCTTTGCTAGGACTTGCTTATCTATGCTTCTGTTATTATCCTGGTTGAATATTATTATTTACTTGTATGGTAATACCTAGAGCTTCTGATCTGGGATCAAAGCTCCATTGTGCTAGATGGATATTACACAGGTTATTAAAGATGAGTATTCACTGTCCTAGGAATGTAGGGGCTTACCTTATGATATCAAGAAGGGACAGAACAAGGTAACAGGAAAACATTCACATGCAATGTAATGAGCAACAGTCAATTCACACCAGCTGTCTTGTGTTGAAATGGCAAAGGTTTGTGCCTACAAAAAACAATTATAATGGCTAGAAAATGTTGTTTTCCCCATCAAAATAGCAATTGTCAATGTATTTTCACTTTTGTTGCCTCTGTGAAATATCTGCAATGCTTTTCCAGTGCAGGATGGTTTTTGCTGCTATTTTCAGGACTACAGTTAACTTCACCAATCAGCTGGCACAAGAAGTTTCTTTAAACAGAAGTTAGGAAATCCCAGGTAAGAAGTTTGCATGACCAACTTTAGTCAAATATATACTCCTCTGAAGTAAAACCTGGCCTGAGCCTCTAGTAAGTCCTTGCCTTGGTCCAGATCCTGCAAGCTTCTACATCTTCTGACCACTTCTGCAAAGGAGTTGGCATGACTCATATGATTCCTACTTGGCATAAGTCCGCTATAGTTGTGTTACAAGAGGCAGCATCACCAACCTGAAAGGGATTAAATGGGTATAATAGTTTTGGATAAATCTGAGTATTTGTCATATGCTGAACTGAATGGTAGCATTAGCTGGGCTGGGAACTGGCTGGTTGATGTACAGCCCTACCAAGAAGGACCGTAGGGTCACTGCAGACACCATGTTAAAGATGAACTGACATTGTGAACAAGGCAAACTGTATGCCGGGCTGTACTATGAGGAACATTGCCAGCAGATTGAAGGAGAATTAATATTTTCTTCTACCATTTGGTGCCCTCCCACTTCAAGGGAGTTGTGGAGAAGCTGAGGGGGCCCAGATTTAGTGTGTGAGAAAAGCACTAGCAGTGAGTTTGAGACATCTTTGGAGTACCACAAAGTGAAAGTTGAATGTGTCCCAGCAAGCACAAAGTCTGGGAATTTCCCCTACTATGGGAATGGAGGCTTTAAATGTTATCTGCCTCATCTTAAATGCCTTCTCAGCAAGTCTGTACCAGTGGGATTCGTCCACCCAGGTCTGGTGGTGTCATTGGAAAAAATCAGCTTTTGCATAATCAGCCTCAATAGGAGGGTGTCTAAAGCTTGCAGGGCCAGGTTTGTTTTGTTTGTTGTCTTATTTTGGGATTCTTTTTTTTGGAACATCAGTGTATTTCTTCTGCCAGCAAGGAGACAAACATCTCTTCCACCTTGGAACTGTGCAGCCCGCAATTCTGGTTTTTTTAATGCTGGCTCCCACACTTGGCTTTCTGTTGTTGTTGCTGCTGCTGGTGAGCTTAATTTCAGAGATGTGCCAGGTTTAGCAGACAGATCCAAACTTAGATGTCTCCACCTTTAAGCAGAACAGAAGGTCTACAGAAGGCTTTTTTTAAGGTAGCTATTAAGAATAGCTAATAACAGAGGCTTGTTTCCTGTGAATGAGACCACACAGCATCCCTGGACCCAGCTGTGCTGGGCGCTTGGCTTTTTTTTTAATGCCTTCATTACTTGCCATGGTGATGGCCCTAGGTGACAGTCGTCCCGGGGAGAAGTTGAGAGCAGAAGCTTCCAGCCGGGCTTGATGTGGGACTAGAGTTACTTTTCAAGTCTCTGGGCCACCTCATCCCACACAGGCCTGTTCCCTTGCTTAATTTATGTACTGGTCTCCTGATGCATCTCCTCTCTTCATATTCCTAATAAAATGCTGGTGCAGTCAGTTTTATTCCAGCCTGGCAGAGAAGCATGTTTCCTGAGCAGAAGGTGGCATAAAGGGGTGGAGCAGAGATTATTTCCTTTAATGCAAACTGGATTAGTGTATACTCTTGTAAGGACTGTAGGCAGGAGGACTGTAATATGTAGCTCTTAGTCTGCTTTGAATTGCAGAATGATGGGAGGTAGGAGCTGGGGCATTTTAAGAATTGGAGAACCATTTCTGGCTTGTTTGGATGGACTTGAGAAGCAAGAGGGAAGAGGCTGAAAATGAACAGGCTGGTGAGAAACTTAATGTGGCATATAACTAATTGCAAGACAAATGCCATCTTGTGTATGTGTTAATTATTTTATTTTAAAATGGCTGGCAGTTAACTACTTGCTACTTGAAGCCCTTTATGTCTTCAGGCTTAACATCTAAACTGTAAAGGAGTTCACAGCTTCCCACAGAAGCATGTTTTAAAAGGTAGCCTGCAAGCTTGCAGGTACTTAACTTTGCCTGTGTTCTTCGGTAATACAGCAATGGTAAATGTGTAACTCTAGGATTGTATTTGTAGGTGTGTCTGATTACTGTATTTCTTCTTAGATTTTTTGAGTAGCTAACATTTGAGTAAGCAAAAGCTGAGCAAAGGTATTGCATTATGATTAGTTGCTTTATTTAATACTGAAGCCTCCTTCACTTTTTTCATTAAAAGGATTTGAGCCTGACAGCCTGTTGGGTTGCATAAGGGCTGTGCCAGGTGTGTAGCACCCTGTGCCACAGCTGCCAGCTGTGTGCTGCACCCACCTTCCTCTCCTTCCAAAGTACTCAAATGGGTCTGGAAATGTCTGCATTTGGATGTGGTCTGGGTCTTGTGACAGTTCTTTACGTGGTTTCTTGAATGCACGTGTTCAGCTAGAAAATAATGAAATAAGCTTTGAATCTTGCCTCACATGCTGTGGATCTGTAGGAGGAAGATGGTAGTAGCTACTTATATGCAATGTTGGAAATCATTCAAGTCTTGGGTGGAATTAAACTGCTATAAAATGAGCTGCTGCCATGGGAACAATGTAGTAATGATTTCGGGGTGCTGAAGAATGCTTAGTCGGTATTTGGGAGAAGCCACCCAGGCCATTACCTCCCGTGCCTTTGTTTCTTGTTTTTGTGTCATGATGTTACTGCTCGTGGCCTTAACCTCAGTGAGTGGGCCATGGGAAGGAGCTAAGGATGCTTTTAGAATTTTGAGGCATTTCAGTATGGTGATAAATGGCAGAATGACTCCTGAATGACTCCTGAACTGCCCTTTGAAGAATCTCCCCCTTCTGTTTGATAACAGTTGCTCTGTGCTGCTTCTTCCTGTGTTGAAATGATTGCTGTTGAGGATACAGTTGTGAAAAGGAGCTGGGAGTGTGGCTGGTTTGTCTTGATCAGCAGCTGCTGTGCTTGAGGGGGTTTTGGGGTAGGCCAGATAAAGGAACAGAGGCCCAGAGTCCTCCCCCTAAACTTCAGGCTCTTCAGTGAGGTATGAATGGTATGGCGCTGTTGCTGGTCTCCAGGCATCTCACAAGGGTGATTCTTTGCAGGAGTACCTGGAATAAGATTGCATAAATCTGGACCTAAATATCTCATCTTTAGGCCGTTAGCTCCATTCCCATCCTAATTCAGCGGGGACTAGAGAACCGTATTTTTTCTCTTTTAGGGTTAAATGTCTGCTTTGCTGGCATTTCTATCCTTAGTTCATTAAAATTAAAACTATTCTGTAATTCAGCCATTCATTAAGCTAACAAACCGGTCCTGATTTTTAATTTCTGTAGTTGGAATGTAATTTTGCACAAGCCCTGTTGCACAGGAAGCTTATAGATACTTCTGTGATTGCCTATCAGAAGGCTTGCTGGTACTTATGCCATGATTCTGTTATTACTAGCAGGGACATAGTAATGCCTTCCTGCTTAAACCTGTCTAGGAATCTATTAGTGGGGTGGCCTACTTCCAAGTTCCAAAGATGAGCAAAAGCTCATCAGGCGGCATAAATGGTGATAATTTCATCAAATGGTTTCTGTGTAGGGAGATTGATGCTTTAAGTGTCTCAGCAAATTGGTAGTAATGATCAGCAATCCTCTACCATTCTTCACAAAGGAACAGGTCTTTGATGAAAGAAGCAATTAAGTGCAGCCACCTTCTGGACTGAGCTAATGCAGACTTTTCCTGTTGTAAGTTAACTATTAGACCTACAAGTCACTTTTAATGAGTGTTCTGCTTCCAGACCAGTAAGGAGCCTGCAATGAAGCTGGGGAAAAGTGACCAGCATTTATGGCAGCTGCCTACTGCAGCTTTCAAATTACACTGGACAAAGCTGTGATTTCCTCATAGTGGCAATAGGATAAGCCAGGAGATGAGCAATAATTCTGCAACAGCTGCTGTTCCTGTTGTGCTGTTTGCTCATCTTGCAGGTAGCAACTGCAGAATGAACATCAGCCGGTTCCCTAATGCAACATATGGACAGACTTCAGCTTGGATGTCTGCATACATCCTAACTCTGTATTCATAGATGTGAGCAAGAGATGTAAGTTGAAGGTAAAAATGAATGCAATGTTACGTAGAATCTTGAGTGTAGGGGTCCTTTTACTTTGTTAGGGGCGGCATTGTTGGCATGGTCTATATATTGCAGTAGCCCCCAAACAGTTTCATGTGCCCAGCTGTAAGATGATCAGGTTTAAAACCCTGATTGAGTAGGGAAACCCAGGGAGCAGTTTCCAGGTCCAGAGTTCTATTTAACAACAAAACTCAGTTTCCTTATTCAATCTCCTCCTGAGCCTATGTAAACTTCTTGTACTCACAGTGTCCTTTCACAGGGCGATCCTACTTGTGTGAGGAATAGTGATGTGGTTAGCTTCACTTAGTAGGCTCAAGGTCCTGCTTGGAAAAGGCAGCAAGCAATTGGTTGTTATCCAAGCTGATGCCAGTCATCCCTTTACAGACCTCTGTGTTGTCCCCCTAAGTCAGGTGTTTTCCAGACTAATGAGTATTCATTCATTCCTTATACAGAGCAGTACCTTTGATCATTCTTGCTGTCTTTCCATGAGAATATGCCAGCTCTAATTTATCTTGCCTGAGGTGAGAGGACCAGAAATCAATGTAGTATTCAATGTGTGAATTAGCCATGGATTTATAATGTTGTCTTCCCTACTCCGGTGTGGGCTCCTAATGAAACTTCACTGATGACCTCCTTTCACTGGGAACTGAACCTACATTTCCTAACTTTTAAACAATTGTTTTTCTATGCAAGGACTTCCCTTCTTATCCTGCAGCTTTTAGCTTTCAGGAGCTTTAGATGAAGGTCTTTGTCACAACTCTTCTTGAAATTCAGATTATGTGAGAGAAATCACTTTTAACCACATGGTTGCTGACATATTGCAGGAACTCCAAGAGGCTGGAAAGGCAGGGCTCCCCCTTACAGCAGCTGTGTTGGCTCTGCAACAGGTTGTATTTATGTGGGTCTCTGTCTTTTATTACAGGCGTCACAAAGTTGCCAGATACAAATGTTAGTCATAAAGGCCTGCAGTTCCCCAGATCCTCCCCAAATTTTTTCTAAAGGCTTCACACTTTTCATTTTCCAGTAATGTAGCTATCTCAACTATGAGTGTTCTTAAAATTCTCAAGTGAATGCCATCTAGTAGTGATTTGTTCCTTTTTCCTACTTGTACCAAAAGTCCTCCTGTGATCATTAAAATTTAAGATAGATCCTGAAAAGGCTTCACTGTGAGAACATCCCCAGTTTCTGTTTCTCTTGCAATTAGATCTGTGTAGGTTTTAATGGGTATGGTTTTTGTTAGTTACTTGAAATGGCTTTTAGATTAATTTCTGCTATAAAGAATATCAAGAGATTAGCTATGTTTCCTTCCCCCGTTTGTCACATTTTATTTCAACACCATTTCAGTTCTCTTTAAAAGGAGAAAAAAAAAAACCAGACAAACATCTCACACTTGGGATGTTTGTTGCTCTGGCAAGACAAAGAGATCTTTGAATTTGGAAAATTACATTGATGTCTCTTTCCACTGACAGATCAGTGGAAAGCAGTTGCTGCTGTAAATGCTTTCTTCTGGAAAGACAAAGAATGCCTTAATACAGATATGTAGTACTGAAAATGTTCATAAAAGTCACTCCATTGCTTCAAATTTTTCTTTAAATATGACCGCTTAGATCAAGTGCTGTTGTTTCCACATTCAAGTTGGCTTATCTAGGCATGACTTATTTCTCTCCTGTGTTTACCCAGTTCCATCTGATAAGGCTCACAGCTCACATTGGCATTGTGAGGACAGCTTATGGCTTTTTACACTGATTTCTCTGTGCCATTATAATCTTATCAGCTTGTTTTCATCCCCTGGAGGTATGTAGAAATGCAAATGCTAACCTAGTGCTCTCAATTTCTAAAAGTAGCTGAAGTTTGTATGGAGCTAAATTTCTTTCCATCTCATCTATTGTAATGTGGAGTCTTCAAAATGATACCCAAATCAGGCAGTTGGCTGGCAGGTAAATGACACCTCAGCACACACAGCAATTTTTTTGCCTCTATTCTGATTTCACATTGCAACATTTTGGTTGCAATTTTTGCAAGTCCAGCAGAATAGTAAATACTGAATTGCACACTCCAGTGAAAAAGTGTGTTCTAGGCTTCCTTAGTACCTGAGCTTTTTTAACAATCAGCTCTCATAGTTTGTTGTTGGGCTTTTTTATAAATGTCTTTACTTTTCATGTTTTCGTTATGAAAGCTAGAAGCCTGTATTTTCTTAAGTAAAAGTTGTTTGTGTTCATGTGTCCCCAAGAACACAGGTTTGAGGAAATATACTGAATCCCTTTTAACTGGAAATGAAATGGCAAGTTTTCACAACAAAGTACAATACCAACACATTATTTTATTAATGTATTTATTATTATATAACCCCAGTCTCTGAACTTCTCAATAGGAAAAAAGAAATTTAGGATGCTTAGAGTTGGGTGTCTTGCAGCTGGGATGTCGTTTAAGCACTTGTATAAAAGCTGTTGGCTTTCAGAATTACTCATGCTTGCAATAGCTGCTGGAGTTGGTAAATCTGTGGCTGCTGAGACCTTTGAAACCCAGGCTGGTTTTTGTTCAGGTGAGCAGTTGTAGAGTTAGATGCAGATACCTGGGCATCATGTTCTGGAATTAAGTCTGCCTCTCTACCTTGTTTATATTTACCTGTAGCTTGGTCTCACATCTGCTGAAGCCACTGCCAAACTCCCTTGTTTCCTTTTCAGTGTTGTGTGATTGGCTGTATACTCTTATATCCTCTAAGATCCAGTAAGGTAAAGAGGAAGACTCTCTCTGACTCTGGAAAGTTTTAGGACAGATACTTTTATGATTCTTCTACCACCTGGGGAAAGTTGTGTTAAAAGGCAGTTCCTGTTAACTTTCTTGAAGTCCCCTTTGCTTTTAGGGATCATTCCATTATTGTAATCAGGCCAACACCAAGATGTGTGATATTAGCTTTGTTAGTGCAGCAGAGGTTACTGGAGTTGTTTTTGGTCCTATACTTGTGTGTTTAAAATTTGGCAGGAGGTACCAGGAAGGAAAGGTAGGTGTCCTGACTTGGGCATATGAACTGAAACAAAATGAAACCTAATTTAAAGTCAAAGTTGCCTGTTCAGTGCGGGGTTATACCTCATAACACAGAATACATTAGACCCAAACTAATTTTGAGATCTAGCTGAAGCCCATCTTTCCAGACTAGGTGGGAAGACTGAAAATATTCAGCATATGAGATGTTGCAGAAACATTTATTGAAGGTGAGAGTTTCAATGCTGGAATAGGTACCTAATAATACCTGAGTTCTGGGATATCATTAACTTATAGGCCTTTACATGCTGAAGACTATTGTTCATGACAGTTTTACATCCTGATTCAAACAAGCAGTCCTGCTTTGCAAACCCCTGATGTACAGTTTAGTCTGTATAGCCTCCATTAGCCTATACCCTGCTGATGCTTCGTCTGCTTAGTTTTTTGTGTTTTGCTGAACTGGAATATTTAAGTGTGCACTTGAATATTTTACTGAACTGTTGCCCTAGAAAGGTGGTATAAATTGAGTTTAAGTAATTTCTAAAACACTGGAATGAATACTTCAGAGAAAGATGTTTCTCTGGATCCTTTTGTGCTACGATTTATGTGGTAGTTTTTGGCGTTTTGTTTCTCAAAGTTAGACATTCTGTCACATTATTCTTGTACTGTATTAATTCTTTTAGTCTGTAATTCAGGTATTTTTGGAGACTGTATTCTTCCATTAAGTGAAATAAAACTTTCATCTATCCTTAGACATCTCAGACAATGACATCTGTTTACTTTCAGCTGAGGATGTTTTTTTTCGAACTATTGGTCACAAGATTTATTTCCCTATTTCCCTGTCTACTTTTCATCAGGTCTAAATGCAGAGTCATGATTGTTCGTCTCAGATCCAAGCCTTCAATGTCCTCTCTTCTTGGTTTCAGTTTGATTATAGCTACATCAGGAACACTGTCTTGAAAACCATACTCCAAATATGTGGCTTTCTTTCACAGAATAAAGTATATTCTCCTGGGAAATCCAATGTGCAAATTGATTTCTGGGCAGGAGCCAAAAAGGATTTACAGATGTGGATTGGTCAAAATTTTTTAAATGCCAGCCCTGATTCAGGTTATTTTAACTCTTTGATATGCCACTTGAAGTGCTGGAGAAAATCCTGGCTTCCAAAATGCGGCTGCTGAGCTCTTTGAAATTAAGATGTCTTAATTCTCTCCAGTTGGACATCCAAGTTGCTCAGTGCTTTTCACCACTGATATAACAAAATGGCCCATTGTTTTTTCCTCAAACTGAGGAATATTACTGATGCTCTTAGCTAGGAAAGACTGCTAGCTATATTCAGAGAAGTACAAGGTCTGTTTCTTTTTCAGATTTGCAGTTTGTTTAGAACTAATTATTGAAAACCCTAAACACTTCTATATGTCTGTAAGCTGAGGTACCTGTGGGATCTGTCTTCTCCATATCTAAAGGAAGAGACGTTGGTGTATTGCACTGATGGACGTGTGGCAGACAGAGTCGTTACTCATAGGCAGAAAAATAAAACTGTGTCTTGTATGTCCATCTCATCTGCTGTGGAGAGATGCCAAGTACTACCAATACTTGGGTAGTAGGTTCATATCACACTCAGCTGATGCGAGGGCCAGCTGCCCCTCCACTGACCTCCCTTTATATTGGCATTTGCTCTCGTCTCTTCTGAACTGCTGCCCATGCATATACAAGCAGGTCCTACAAAACTATCTATTTATTTTGGAATGATTAAACTTCCCAAATCAGCTTGCTCTGCCTCTCAATGAAGATGCAAGAGCTTGGAGCTGCCTTCCCTCCCAGTGAGGGGCAGACACTACCCCTCTTGGGAACAGCTCACTGTTGAAGCTATGCTGTTGTGGGATGAAGGCTGCATCCCAGGGGCAAAGCCTGTGTTCTGGGTTAACAGTCTCACCTAGGGATGCTTTGGATGGGGACTTCAGAGGATGGCCAAAAGCTGGGGAGAGTGCACCAGACCCACTCGTTATTATCTCTGCAGTCAGCTGGGTAGGAGGGATGATTGCTGCTATGGTGCACTTCAGACCAGGGACTGGCAGGCTTTTCTGAGCCACCATCTGCAGGGGATGATTGCTGATTCATAAAGAAGGGACCAAGGTGAGTATATTTTATGTTTTTGACTTTTTTATGTTTTGACTCATGAGTAGGTAGTGCTGTGTCTTGGCAGCAGGAGTCTTTTGGCAGTCATGGGGCATCATGTTGAAGGACAAATACAGCCTCACAATTATTCCAATCTTTCCGTACAAGGGAAATACCCTAGTGTCTGGATCTGCATGGTTTCTAAGCTTCTGTGATGTTCCCTGTCTTCTCTTGTAACATCTCCAGCAGAACTGCAGAAAATGTTAGCCAACCAGCTGTGTATTCAGGGCAGATTGTTCTTGCTTAGTGCTGTGCTACTGTGTAACAGGATGTTGTTTCTTTCCTCATGTTGCTACCTGGTCTGCTTGCAGAAGATGATGCCATCTATTTCAAAAGCACTGTTTACACATGTATCCTTTGTCCTCAGCACCGTGGTTACGCTTCAAGGTAGAAGCTTCTCTCTAGGAAGAACTTCTTCAGGAAACAGGAGCTGTGTTTTATCATAGAGGCTCCAAACAGTCTTGGTCGTCTGGAATTGGATGCTTACAGGTTTTTGACTTTTAAATAGAGCTCCATCCTGCAAGCTTTCTGTTGCTTCAACAAAGAGCTGTCGAACATGGGCTTGCTGGGAAGTGGTATGGAGTTCCCTAATGCAAGAGCAACTCTCCTGCAGAATGCCCACATGCCATGCACCCCGGCGTGTGGGCCTCCATTTCTCAGCTTCATCTTGACAACTATTCTCTCTCCTGTGGGTCTTACCCAGAGGCTATATCCCTTTGAAGGGGAAGTGAGTAGCAACACCTATAATCTGTGCTGCTTATTGATTCTGGGGGTAGGGAGTGGTTTCAGGGCTCCGTATTAAGAATTTGTTAGTGTTATGAACCAAGCGTCATCTCGCCTCTTAAATCAGAGACCCGAGGAAAAATTGTCTCACTGCTGACTCTTCAGGACAGTGTTGGCAGATGAGCTGGGCAGTCTGTGTCCTCTGCAGACTATGACAACAGCAGAAATTATGACCTAGAGGACAGTAATTGTAGCCAAATTATTCCCTTATTTCTTCTATCAGCAGTATTTTTCACGTCACAGACATAATTTTTGTCTGACACCCCTGCTCACTTTCTATTCTGATAATCCTCCAGTCACTTCTTTTCTTTATGCATTTCCTGTTGTATTATTCTTCTGGCTGGAAGCCCTTTTCACATGTCAGCAAGGAGTTTCACTCTCAGAATACATTTTCAAATAATTAAAAAAAAAAAAAAGAAAAACAAAACAGAAAAAAACCCTCCATGCAAAGATCAACTTTGCTTTTATAACAGATGACTGCCAATCCAGACACGAAACAGGTAGTGACTTGGGATCTTGCCAGTAAGCCCCATTCCTCTGCCATGAATAATATGATAATGTGTTGCAAATTAACTCTGTCTTATGCTGGCAGATCCCAGGAGAAGAATCTCCAAATGTATTTGCTGAGTTTGTAAAACACTGTTAATGTAGATCTCTCTCTCCTTCTCTTCCCAGACACCCCCATGTTGAGTTGTGGGCTTAGGTTTTGCTTCTGAATTAAACTCAGTAACCAGGAATAGGAGAGGAGGAGAATTAAGTGCCGGGAGAAGATTTTTCTGGCTGTCATTTGAGAAGGGATAATGGAGCAGATACTTTGGGCCAGATAAAACAGACTATTTAGTTTCTTCATTCTTAGTGAAATAAATGGGAAAGCCACTAACACACGGACCCATTCTAATGAAATCTATGGTAAAATAAGGAATGTAAATAGCTTGCTGAATATGGTCCATAATGTAGTTTATGAGGAAAACAGATGAGAAAATCCTTCATCAAAACATGTCCTTATTGTAGTAACAAAACTGAAGATTTGAAAGTTAACTAAGCAAATCAGAAGCAAAAAAAATAGTTTTTCGTCTCTTCTGAACAAAAGCCAGCAAGATAAAAAGTGTCTTTTGGTACTGGAAATCTCTATACTAAGTTTCAGCCAGGGAAGAATGTTACTTGCAGCAGGTAAAAACATTTTCCATGTTCCAGAAAATTAGTTCTTAACATAGAAATGCCGATCCAGTTCTAAGCAGAGTTTTATAAATAACACATTAATAAAAAGAACAAAGCCAAATCTCTTTAAACCAGTCCCAGTGGTCTGGATTAGATGAACTACAGCTGGCAGAAGTAGTGATATTAAATCTTTAATCACTTTCACAAAGAGGTGGCGACCTCCAGAGATGTGCAGCTCTCAGATTATGAGCTGCTTTTAGGAAATATTAATTTCAATTTGACCATCAAAACCTTTTTGTTCTTTCTAAATAGTTGTAACCAGGAGAATACTAAAAGGTCTGCTTTTTGTATAACTAGCTTGTCTCAAAAATTTATGCTGATGTGATCTGAGACAAACATATTTCTGTGTACTTCGAAAGTAGTATGGGTGAGAAGATGAATTTCAGCCAAAGATAAATATAAATAGTGCTTTTCAAGCTTTAGCAGAAGGTATTTCTGGTCATAGACTAGGCAGCTGTCTCTTGGTGGTTGCAGCATTGCTTTGGCTTCTGCCAAATGGGTAAGGATGACACGCTTTAAATTTTTTTGCCAATTTTAGAGTCCTGCTACTTTAAGCATCTCTGCATTTGTTAAGCAGTGCACACATATATTCCTGTTGCTTTTGGAGGGCACCGTTCATGCAGTTGTCCTGCACTGAGACTATTCATCAGTCTTCACAGAATGAGAACGTAAATAATTTACAAATTAAGAGACTGAGAATGCTATACAATGCTATGGATTTGGTATTGTCTAAAGTTTTGTTAATTGGTGTGGCCATTATAAAAGCATCTACTCAAATGCATTTACTTTTGCCCACTGTTCCTGGATTTAATGGCTAAAACCTGTCATAAAATAAGTGCAAGTAGTCAGCAAATCAGGTTTTTTGTTGTCAGTTCTGCTCATCTAGAATGCAAGCCATACCCTGGAATGTGTGTAGATAGATCAGGTCCTTGGATGACTGAATTCTGACCAATTCCTCTGAAATGAGAAATTCAGTGGGAGACGCAAGAGACTGAACTGCAGTTGAAAATTATTTTAAGTGTCTTTCTGTAAGCTCCTATGAGGTGCTGAAATACTGCTGGTATTGTTTGAGGGCAGTTCTGTAGGAGCCAGGCATTTTGAGCTGCTATGGAATGATGTAGGCTGAAGGTCTTGTTCATTAAAGCCGATAGTCACAGGTCCTTAGGCTGTATACTCATAGCTACCTTGAAAACAGCATAAATATGTGCTAGTATCTCTCTTAATGTCCTCTTCTGTAAATGTGTCTATGTGCAAGTATATGTTTGTATATGAGAAAAGGGAAAAGAGACTGTGTATTTCAATTAGCTTATTCCATATTTGCATGTCTTTGAGAGTTGTAAGTCAGAGGGGCAGGAGGAAAGGTTAGAGTCAGGAGCACTGCCTTGGAGCCAGGAGAATGCACAGCTGATGGTGAGATGTGAACAATTTGAGGCTACTGAAAATTGACAAATATAGTTTAGAACCTCTGGAAAGATCGCTGGTTTGACTGATGAGCCAGCACTCTACCCTGGTGGTCAAGGCGGCCAATGGTGTCCTGAGTTGTATAAAAAGGAGTGTGGCCGTCAGGTCAAGGGAGGTTATCCTCCCCCCTCCTCAGCCCTAGTGAGACCACATCTAGAGTACTGTGTCCAGTTTTGGGCCCCCCAGTTCAAGAAGGGCAGGGAACTGCTTGAGCAAGTCCAGCAGAGAGCTACCAAGATGATCAGGGGGCTGGAGCGTCTCCCTTATGAGGAAAGGCTGAGAGACTTGGGTTTGTTCAGCCTGGACAAGAGAAGACTGAGGGGACATCTTATCAATAATTACAAATATCTAAAGGGTGGGTGTCAGGATGATGGGACTAGGCTCTTTTCAATAGTGCCCAATGACAGGACGAGGGGCAACGGGCACAAGTTGGAACACAGGAAGTTCCACCTCAATATGAGGAAAATCATCTTTCCTGTGAGGGTGCCAGAGCAGTGGCTACCCAGGGAGGCTGTGGAGTCTCCTTCCCTGGAGACATTCAAAACCCACCTGGACACGTTCCTGTGTCCCTGCTCAAGCAGTGGGGTTGGACAAGATAATCTCCAGAGGTCCCTTCCAACCCCTACCATTCTGTAATTCTGTGACTGTCCTCTCATTATCTGCCTTGGGAATGGACTCTGTGAGATTGCTAGTGTATTATCTTATTAGTGTGCCTTTCTATTGCAGCAAAGCTGATGGACTTACAGCATTAGACTTTTTTTGCAGGAGGTGCTGAATGAACGCGTAGAAAACAGCGATCCCAGAATACTGCCAGTTCATTGCTGTTAGCAAGTGGAGAGTAGGTCCTGATGCAGGACCAAAATGAAGATGCCTTCAGTTCAGCATGAGTCACGTGAAACAAATATTCTGCTATTCAGTGAACGACTCCTTCCTTTTGCACTTCATCCAAACCAAATCAAAAAGCCACATCAACTGGAAAGAAAATGCTGCTGTCATGAAGCAAGCGGGGCACTAAGGGAGTCTGTTTAACCATTTTCATGAGTTGCTAATGGAAAAATACAGAAAGTAAGTAACTGCAGTAGCAGGCATTTTTAAGACTTCCACAAGCCATGTTTTTTTAATGCTTGTGTGAGGATGACTGCACAGTAATTGGCGTCATAACTCTTACTCATGACTGTCCTGCAGAGAAATTAGTCTCTACCTGAAAAATGCAGTCAGAGCTCTTGCCACAGGGAGCTTCATGTCATAGACCAGACCTGCTATAATATAGGCAGCAGAAAGTTGACAGAGAGCAAAAAACATAATCAGGAGATTTGGGGAGTGACAGTAGGGAGGGAACAATCACATCTTGCAGCCAGATACATCTGAAGAGCTATGTCAGACTGCTAAAGGTAACTGGTTCATAAAAATCAGTTAGTTACTTGGAGAACTCCCTAGCCAGAGACTGTCCTTATAACAGTGATTGTGATGATGATGTAGAAATCCTGTATGTATATTGGGAATTTATATTTGGGAGTTTTGAACATACTACAACTATTTTAGAATGTAGTATGTATCACACTGCTGGCTTCTGGGTTTGCAGATTTCTGTCTTGACTTTTTTGGTTCACAGATTAATTTTCCCAGCTGTGTGACAGCAAAACTGCTCCTAGTCACCTGGTCAGTTGATACTGGGATTTTGCTGTTAGCAAACAGCATTACTTGCACTGGTCCTAGAAGAGGTTTTCTTGGTCTTTTCAAACACAAAAGAAATCTAATGTTTTCCTGTTTGATAAATCTCCTTGGGCCTGACTCAAGGTGCCGAAGGGTATGAGACCTGGAGTCTCATTTATCTTACAAAGTACATACGCAGTATCTGCTTATGGAATTAGTCTGTGTTGTCAGCCAACTTGTGATTTGGACTGAGCTTCTTGGTTAGGTGCCACTGTGTGCTGCAGCCCTAGAAAAGTGGTTTGAAACCTGAAGAAGTCCAAGCAAGCTTTTCTTGGCTGGTCCTGCCCAAAGTGGCCTTGCTGTGTATTAGTCACAGCCCCCAGATATATATTACCAATGAATTTTTAGGGCTCTTTATGCGTTACAGCAATCATAACCGCTTGCAAGGGGGCGGGGAAAAAACCCAGCCATGCTATGAAGTAGATTAACTTTCAGCTGCCTTTTTCCTCTCAATACCTTCCATCATTGCCTGAACCTCTGTCTCAGGCAGTACATTGAACATAAAACCCTAAACTTTTCCACGTTACCATTTTGGGTGAGCTGTCACGTATAAACCAGCAGTGCCTTTTGCAGTGATTTTTCACATTGGGAGCATGCAGATACTGTTTGTTTAGCTTAGTCACTCTATGGGAGGCAAGGCTGGGAGAATGTCAGTTTATTTTCTGAAATGCCAGCCTTTTCAGCTGAGACCTCTCACTTTGTTATACGTTCAGAGCTGTTGGTGCATTTCAGGAATGCCTGCTAGTTTGGGCTATTTTTGAATAAATACCTATCTAACAGCTGTTTGAAATAGCTACTTTGCATATTTTTTGCATATTTTTTGTCTTACTCATTTTGAAGGCCAGCTTTCATAGTGCACATTAAAGGTACAGTTCATATTTGCTGAAGTCTGTTAAAATGTCAGAAAATAGCCCTGTGCTTTGCTGTAAGAGGTGTTCCCTCTGGTCACTCATGGTGTCTTCTGAAACCAGAGACGTTCCCCTCATGAAGTAGTGGGTTCTGATTTGCTTGTCTTAAAAATAGCGTAGTGCAGAGCGTGGTTTTGGTTTTGCATCTTCCTCTCTGTGTAGTTCCAAGCTGACAAGATGCTTGTTTATGAAACCGAGCGCTTGAATATCTGGCTGTTATCAAAATGCCAGTGCTATAATTGGGAGCATATGCTGAAAGAGTTGAAAAATATAAGGACGCCTTTTACATTATTAAGTCTATTTCCTTACAAAGATCAGACAGATTTCAATAAAGGTTTTTTTCCAGCATTAAAGTGATACTTTCAGCTCTTTCAGCTCCTCTTTCAGCCTTTTCACATGTTTGCTCAAACAAATAATTTTTGAATTGGAGAAAACATGATAAAATAAGTGTTTGATCATTTGGGAGTTTTTGAAGTGACCAAATGATGCTCTCCTCCATTTTTCTGTTTAGGTATCTGAGTAATATAGAACACTTGTCCGTAGAAGTTTACATGGCCTTCAGCAAGGGCAGGCACCTGGAACTGTCTGTAGAAAGTTGTTCTAGAGACATGAGTTTTAAACAAGAGCTACATCCCCAGTAGTGTAGCAACATTCTTGCTCTTTACACATTGGCAGTGCTGTTCCAGATGGCAGAGGTTTGAATGGGAACATGCACATAGAGTCCAAACACAGCTGTGCTTATTTCAGCTCTCACACATTCAAATGCCGCTGGATGTGCTGTTACGTATATGTGAGAGCTGTCAAATAGATGCACTCAGTGGCACATGCTTTGTAATTAGATGTGTGTGGGAAGCTTACAGTGACAGGCCCCTCCTGCAGTTTGCACACTTGAGTGATTTCACTGGTGTGAATAGGTCTCTTATGCAGGAAAGCACTTGAGACTTTTCATTTTTTAACTTTGAGGAGTGTTAGTTTGAAACACAGACTGAGGGAAGTCCTTCCTTTGTCTTGGACACAGTCTGAATAGGATTCTTTTTTGTCATTCAATATTATTCCTGCAGGACCGCAGTGAAAAAAGAGAACTTAATATATGCAGAAAGCTGTATACATAAATAATGTGTTCGATTCAGATATAGGTGTAGATGGAACTAAGAGGAATGATCATAGAAATGAAGTTACTCGTGAGTGTAAAACCCAGAATGAAGAAAAGATTTGGAGATTAGTCCAAGTTTAATAAAATCATTGCTGTATGCCCTCTTGAAATGCTGTATCTTGGCTAGAACCCTCCTAAGGTGCAAACTGTCACAGGGCATTGCATATAGGCAAAGACAGATGATGGTGTTGCCAGGTACTGGGTCTGTGTAGGGGTTCTGCCCTTATTTTCCTCTCTTTAGTTGTATGTTGTTATTACGGTTAATTACACCATAAGAGATCAAAGGTTTGTTTTTTTTTTCCAAATCTTGTTATGTGTCCCCAAAGCTGCTGCTAGCTCATTTAAGGCTTTATTTGTTTCCCTTTCACTGAGTGACTGCAAATTGAGACCTTCTTCCTAAGCGGCGCCTTTGAAAAATCCTGTTGTTGTTCATGCCCCTTCCCATGCTCTAGCTGTGAAAAGCTTGCTGCTTTCATGGAATGACCCTCCAGGCAGTGTGCCTGTGAGAGTCCATCCTATACATTGTGATGGAAAGCAATGGGAAAAGGTAATTAGAGTGGGATTTAATGTGATATATCAGGCACCTGTAAGACGGTTCACAGCTGCAGATTGGAGTGCATCATGCCTTCAGGTTGCTTGATCTATTAGTTTTACAAACTTTATACCCATGAAGAGAGACACATGACAGCACTCAGGACTCTGGTACTCCATTTATTTGCAGATAGATTGCCACACTCAAAGCAGGCATATATGCTTTTTCACTGCCTTACTGGTGTACCTCATCCCTCATCTTTGAACTGGAGGGATCACAGGTGGAAGGGCAGATTGTGAGTAAACTACCAAGAACCAGCTTCTGCTCCGCTGAGATTATCAGGGGGTTTGCCACTGAACTCAGAGTGAATAGCATAAGTTCCTAGACTGTTCTTGGAGACTTAGTTCTGGTTGCATCTTCCTCTGTATCTTACTCCGTTGTTGGTTCTCAGTACACTTCAGGCCTTCAATATGCCAAGGCCAGGCTCCTGGTTGATAACTGGAAAGGCTCAACATGGGAAATATGTCCGTTGTCCAACCTGTGTGTGTTTGAGCTGTTTGTGGCTTGTTTTGGATCTGGTGCCATGTGAGCTAGGTTCAGCTGCCATTTATTTTACCTTCTTTTGCTTGTGAAGTGGCTGCACCAGCAGTTAACTCCTAAGCCCCTTCAGTGGTGGGATGGAAGGCTGGAATGAAAACACACAGCTTGGCCAAATTTTGGTACTTTTCCTTAGGAGCAGTGCTAGGCTGTATTTGCAAGTTTGTGCTTCCAAAGGTGTGGCTGGGGGGTAAGGGGAGGGTTTCAGTACTAAAGTTTTCAATGGAAAGGTCTCTGATCAGTGTGCAAAATATACTGTATCTTTGCTAATGGATAGAAATCACTGATTATCTCTGCTTGAAATATCCTTTAAACCAGCCCTAAGGCAGGTGACTGAGATGCTGAATTTCAACACAAATAGTTGAAGATCAGTTGAGTAGAAGTCCTCTAAGTCTTGGGTAACTTTAATTATAGGCCATTGCAGTGATGTTAGTAAGTTTACCTACCACTGCCCATGGCGCAATTGTTCTCAGTGTAAATAAATGAGTTGGATGTAGCATTAGGAAAAACCATGTAACTATAGAGATGATGAATTGTTGGAAGAGGCTGTGGAGAAAAAACTGTGCAGTTTTCCTCACTGGAGGTCTTTAAGAGCATCCTGGAGAAATACCAGCCAGGCATGACCTGAGTACACTCAGTTTTGCTTTGAGCAGAGGCATGGGGAAGAAATGCATTACAGGGCTTCTTGAGATATCTTTTAGCCTGGGATAGAAGTATAACACGCTTATGAGTTAATAACCATCTCACATAATTTTCTTACATGTCTCTCACTTCTACATAATGAATGTTGCTTTAAGTGGTAATCTGCTTTCTCTTGCAGCCCCTTATCAAAAAGGCACCATGACTAGAGTTAATTGGCCCTGCCTGCCAGGTGCAGTAGATTAAGGACAACAGCGAGTGATACAGCTTCAGAAAGCCCAACAAATGGGCTTTGTAGCTTTGTGTGTGTACTGGCAGCTGTTGTGGATCACCCTGTTTGAAGACAGTGTTTGGGTGGAAAGCATATCAGCTGGTGTTTGTTGCTGTGTACCTACCAAATGGAAATCTTCTGGGGCAGCTGTGTCTGTATGATGATCTGCTGGTGTTCAGAGTTGGTTTTGGTTGTACTACTGAAGGTGAAGGCAGTAAGCACAGCCAAGTGCACAGACACACAAACACTTGGATTGCATCTTGCATTTATGCTGCATGGCATGTATCAAGAGTCACTGCAGTGGCATTTCTCAAATGCTACACTCTTGCTGCTGCAAATTCTGTTCCAGGTCATGAGTTGCAAATCTTGGCATTCTCCCCTCCCCCCAGTATTTCTTTTTGTTCATGAGGCTTCCACACGGAGCTATGCTTCCACATGGAGCTGCAGCCATTCTTGGGGGGGAGAGTAATGCAGTCTTGACCCAGGTGCATCCCTACATGGGTACTTCAGGTGGTAGAAAGGTGCAAAGATACTTTAAACAGCTGTTCAGGAGGCAAAACTGTGTAGCTAAAAGTAGTGTTCCCTTCCCCAAAAAAAGATATATGTGAGGGGAATGGAAAAGAGCTTCAGTGTGTGTTTTTACTTGCTACTTTCAGGTGTCTGACTTAAATGTGTACCCTAAGAGTGTAGGGATGCTACTGTTCTGCTAAGAGAGCCTGCTGCTTTTAGTCATTCTTGGCAGGAGCCTCTCTCCTTCCACTAAAACCAGAAAGACTAATTTCCTAATTTAGGAGCCATAATTGGTTACCAGAAGTTGGGCAGTGTCCAGCAACAAGGATCTTCCTGAAAGAGAGCGCTGCTAGAATACTTACCTACTGGATGTACACCTCTCTGGAGTCTGCTGCTGGTGGGGCATGATTTATGGCAACCAGAAAGCTGCTGTAACTACTCTGGGGTTGAATTTGCCATTAGCTATTATCAAAATTAGGCTCCTGTGTTCTGGCGTATAACTGGGTTTATTCTCAGTGTATTTGTGTTAGTACTGCTTGCCTTCCCAGGTCCTGGTCTGGCCCTAGCAGATGTCTGCTTGGAAAGCCAGGTTATCATTTTTGTTGACATTGTGGCCTCTGCAGGCTGGAGCAATAGTCTTTTAGCTCCTTCGTTCCCCTGCTGCTGGCGTTGCATATTGGGGATTTGCAGAGCAGAGAGCCAGAGAAGAAACATGGGGCAGGATTTGGGCTGTTGCTTGTTTTCCATCAGTTGTCTTGTCAATCCAGGCCTAAGATGCATTCTGAGTCCTCTCTATTCCACCTGCTAATAGTTTAAATTCTTTCTCCAGCTTAAGGCTTTTTCTCTTTTCAGTTTGAGATTTATACTTTTATTTGTGAACGGAGCAGCCTGAGAGGAGTAGGGTGAGTGTAAAGAAAGGGCTTGTTGGTAATGCCTTATGTTGCATGGCGTGTGAGAGTTTCAGGTAGGAGGAAGAAAGCTGGGAAATAATGACCTGAACTGCTGGAACACCTTAGCTTGTGTTTGCTTGGAAAGCCCACCACATCTGGAAAACAACTGCAAGGAATCATTTAGGTGGTGAACACATCTTCAAAAAAGTCGTTCTTCCAAATTAAAGGCATCTGCACAGGGCTGTCATTTGTGGAATAACACCCCTTGTGAACAAGTCTGACAGTACATCAAGACTTCTTATGAGATCAGAAACTCAATATGTTCATGCATTGCCCAACAGGAAGAGTGAAAGTCCCCACCCTACATGTTTGTACAGTTAAACACGGACTGAAATACAGAAATGCAGAAGGTGAGGGATTTGGGTTTTTATTTTTAACTTCCAATCCCATGTTACATCCACAAGACCATCAGATCTATGTGACAAGGTGCCACATGTGTATGGTCATCTGGATATTCATCATCAGTGCTGAGTACATCAGCTGACTCTTCCCCAGTGTGGTGACACTTAAAATGTTCTGGGGCAAACAAAGCTGAAGTGCTCAGAATGAAGCTGTGAGAGAAGCAGAAGTGGGAGAGATTTTTTCCTTGTATTAGAAAGTTAAAGCAAAGTGTTTGGTTTAATTTTTGACTTCATGTTATTTATGGAAAAATCAGTAGTATGTTGGTAAGAGATTTGGGGAGTGTTGCAGGAGTTCATTTCAATCAAATCCTTTCTTTTTACTGCTTAGTAATAGGTTAATAATGGATACATTTAGGACAATACGTACAAAGACATTACTCTTCTGCAAAGTCATGGTGTTAATCACTTCAGTGTCCTGTAAAAGCTGTTGTGGGCGTTTACACAGGATACTTGTTTTGCTTTCAGACCACTTTAGGGCACTATGTAGGGGAACAAGTAAGTGGCTGCTTAGGTCATGACCTGGGCTGCTATTTGGTGTGAGGACAGCAGGAAGTGTCAGCTCCAGGATGGGCTATTACCATGTGCAGTACCCACTTTAGATATTTGAAACTTGCTGACTCAGTGTGTTAATCAGCAAACACTTGTGGCAGGCTGTCATGTTTTCAGCCTACCCATGTGTGTATCTGTCATTTAAATTGTGTAAAGCAGAGGACACAGGAATTACATTCCCTGTTTACCTGAAGACACTGAATCCATGCTGAATACAAGGTAAAAAATCCACTTTTTCCTTTTGTGTGTGTCTGTAACAGCCTTGCTAAGACAAGACACCTAAAACGTCAGTTCCCTACTTGCTGTCAGTCTCACCAGTCAGAGGTGGCAATAGTAGAAGCCACCTCTTTTCTGGTTATCACAACAGATTATTTTGTTTTCAGTCCCCTTTGCTCACTGTGAGTAGTACCTTACTCACCATAACCACCCATTCAGATCACTCAGGCTATTTGTGCAGCACAGCATTATTCACTGTGGGGGAGATTATCAGAGATTGGTCCCTATTAAAAAACTTCTGTTGCACTATAGAATGTTTCCAGTGGGATCACCTTATTTATTCAGGGAACATTTGTATAAAAGACATAATTTCAACAGAGCGGTGTCCAGTTGTGGCAGCTTAGGAACTACTGCTCTGCTCTTGATTTAAGTGCATGGACTCAGGCTGTCCTGGAAAGGAAACCTGGGCAGATATTATGGTGAACTGTGGTTCCAGCTTTCACCAGAGCAGGATCTGAATCTGATGCTTTGTGAAAATACTGGTATATTCATCCTGACATGTTTTTCTGATTTTGCTGAAATGCTGCACCTACCTTGCATTTGATGAAGGATTAAATAAATGGCACCTGCCAATCTGGCTCTCTGATACCTGATGTGTCGCTCTTTGTAAGAAGCCCCATTTATAATTATTGTTTTATTTGCTTTGATGAAGATGCCTGGGATCGTTAGCTTGTGCAGTGTGCAGTTGAGCTGAGTGGTCTGATCAAGGAAATCTTCTGTTGTGAAATTTTCTTCTGCTTTGGTAAAAGTCAGCTCAATGCACAGAGTTGGTGAGATGCCAAGATGATGTGTTTTTCTGAAGCCCGAGCTCTGTTGTGTGTGAATGTCATGTAAGGACTGTGAGGTGAGTTAAGGGAAGCTCTTTTCTCATCATGAAATCCTAGCAGTGAATTAATCTAAGACCAGATACTGCTCTTCAATGCCTTGCTGTAGCTCACTGGTGACTCGGGATCAAAGAGGAGCTTTTGCCAGCTGAGTGACTGGAAGGTTATTGTGCAGTGCTCCCAGATGGAGACCGCAGTATTAATAGCAACCTGTTGTTTGACCCAGCAGAAATGTAGCTATTGTTCTCTTTAGGAAGAACGCACACCTAGTGCTTTTGACGGTTCTGATATATTTTTTCTGACATATTTTTGCATTCATTTAATAGCAATTGTTTCACTTATTGCCTGTGCAGCCCAATACAGAGCAGTCTGAGTTTAGGGTCAAGTCCTCAGTCATGCTGAGTAGCTTCGCTGGAGTCCTCTGGAAAGGTGCAGGAGACGGCATGTTCCCTTCTGCTTTGCTTCCTTCGCAGTTTGCATGACTGGGTCCAGCCTGGATGCAGAGCCTCTTACAGGCCACCAGAAGGTGCCTGCGGTTCCTTCCTGTCTCAGTAGTGCTTGTCCAGCTAGAGAGGCACGTGACAGGGGACTTTCTTTTAGTTTCCTGGAGAAACCTACCCATTGACATTAAGCTCTTGTGGAGGGTAAATTTTTGCAGTCATTGATTTTACTGGTTTGATTCTATCACTTCAGAGTTACTTTTAATGCATGTTCATAAGCTTAACTATGCCTCTTCACACACCATAAGATAATCTGAACTATTACCTTGCTGATTAAATTGCACTGATTTTTTTGTTTATTTCTAAACAGAAAATTTTGATACACAAGTTGAAAGCCAGTAATTGGAATTTTCTGGTGCTTTTTATGTACAGAACTAGAGCATAGACTTTCTCAATCTTGAGCATTCTCTTTCTTTATAAGTAATGTATCTACATAGATACTATTTTTTCCTGTGAATGATTTTTTAAATATAAATTTTCCAAATTTTGTCCATTAATATAATTTGGCACAAAGACAGACTAATTGCATGGGCAGGCACATTAATAGGGATAGAAATATTTTCCAGTGACAGTGTCTTGAAATAGCAATCAGTTAAGATATCGCCACTGCAGCACAATATTGTTGTTAGATTTTGCTGCCTTTCTGTGAGGATATGAATATTGTGCTGAATCCATACATGTGTGTATATATAAATGTATGTATTGTGTGTGCAATTGTGGAGAGCTTGTATTTAATAATATTGGATCTGTCACTGAACCATTAGGGTATGGTGGATGTTATCACAGAGATCTAAGGACAAAAAACAGCCTCTGCCTACTTTTTTGTCCAACTTCATCCACATTGTAATACCTCAGTTGTGCTGTCAGTGTCAGCTGTTACCCAGAGTGCTCAGGAAGAAGATGAAGGCCTTGATCATGAGGAGTGTGATGATGTGAACCCAGCTGGTCCTGCCTGCAGATCTGGGCAGATTGGGCGCAGATGTCACTGAATATGTTTCAGTCCTGTTTGCTGGTGCTTTTTGCAGGTTTGGCTTTCCCCAAGCACCAGCTTAATGCCGTGGTCCTGCAAAGCAGTGATTGTCGTGCTCTGGTCCTAAGCTCGTAATGTGGATGTGGTCCTCCTAGGCCACATTTAGTTGTCCCAGGCCTATTTAACGTCCCTGGAAATCCTGACCTGGGGTTCACCAGCTGTAGACTCAAGATTTGAAGCCAGATTTCAGCAGTGTAAATGTACACTTGGCTTGTTTTATTTCTTGATTGATTTCTACCAGCAGGTCCTCAGCTACCTTCTTGCCTGTCTCCACAGGAAAGCACTTCGCTTGCACTGTTTCTTCTGTTGTCACGCCCTAAACTGAATAATGGCAGTCTGTGAACTCGGTCCATTTGGAAAAGCCGTAGAATGCCAGACCAGGAGCAGCAGGCATGAGGACTGCACAGGTCTTATCTTCCACTTGTTGTGGTCACCTGCTGATCAATGCAGGGAGCTGCAAAGAGTGTTTGTGTGGCCCTTCTTCCACTGCCATGTTCCAGCTACAGGATCATAGCTCTCAATCTCTTTTTGCATTCACTGATGTATTCATTCTGCTTAACACAAGAAAAAAATACTCCAGAAGCCAACCTGGCTCAGATGTAAGTGTAAGTCTTGGTTCCTTGCCCTCTTGAGCTGATCTCCCCTTCTTGCCATGCTGCCACTGTGCCGCTGATGGGACAAGTCTGGGGACTCAGCACCAGGGAATCCAAGTCACTGATGGCACAGCTGCAGAAATGGGTTTTCTTGGCAGAAAAAACCTGACAGGTCTGGTTTCAGAGAAAAAATCCTTCAGCAAACACATTATGTTGCCATTTTTAAAATGGCATATTCTGTAAGAAACACTTCTGAGCACTCTTACTTGCTTTGGATTTAGAAACGTGCCCTTTGATATGGAGAGCAGATTTTTGGGGTCAGAGGTCCTTCCTTTGGGCATCCACCCTTTCAAGGAAAAGGCTGGTTTCTAAATCACAGGGTTCAATCCCAACAATCTTAATTCTGTCAGAGTTAGCTGCCATGTGTTGTACTCCTGAGCCTCTGGCATGTATGGCACTCTCCTGGCTGGAGTGCAGGCACTGGTGGTTCTATTGGGTTGCGAGCCATTCCTTTCTTGCCACGCAGCTTCTCTGCTTAACCATGGGAGTACAGTTTAAAACCAGAAGCCAATGAAGCACATGATACCCAGCTATCTGTAGCATGAAGTGGTAAGTTAACTCTTCAGAGACAGTCTGGAGCCTAACGGTTGTTCTCTCAAACAGATCCTACTCTGCTAAACATAAAAAGTCATGGTATAAATAGCTTCACTTGCATAAAAGTCAGTTCATCTGCCGTGGATCTGGCTCTACATGTATGGTATGTTCTTTACCATCAGAGATAACGGTATTTAAAGTGACCTTTACAGAGGCTTTTGACTCTCTTTTTTTTTTTTTTTTTTTTCCTGCATCTGGCTCTCTTATTGGCTTTCTTACCATTCCTGTAACATCTATCCCTCTTTGGGAGCTGTTTAAAAGCAAAACCTTGTGGATCTGAAAGCATTAAAGCACAAGGGTTCATGAACAGGGAGGAGAACAGGCTGTTTCTGACTCTGGCTGCTTATAGCTGGACACAAAAGAAGCTGACACATTGGTCATCTTTTTATGCAGTCCCATGGTTCTGGCTTCATTTTAAGCTACAATACACAATGTTTGTCTGTGTAAAAGGCCATAATGGAAACCGGAGTGTTGGAAGAAATAAGGTTGTTTACTCTTTATGGGTGTTCCTTCCTTCCTAATTTAATAAAACACTGTGTCCCCATGTAGCTCCAGACAATTAACTCATCTTTAAGCAGCTACATTAAACTACTCATTAGTCTTAATTTGCATTAACTGTAAGTGCCCAGCGCATTCAGCTAGTCAGCACTGGCTGTGCTAAAAAAACCTGACCGTTGAACAAGTTATTGGTGTAGTCTGAAGTATGTGGTTTTTATTGTGTAAAGTAGTATCAAAGTCATGTTAGGAGGCATCAAAAGTATTTCAGTCTACCAACTTCTCTAATGGAAAACCACAAGCTTTTGAACGTTTGAAAGCTGAGTTTCTGAAGGTTTGGATAAATTTGTCTTTTGCTGGAATAAGTCTTACCAAGAAAAGCCTTTTTTGTGCCATTTCATCTTCAGTGATCCTGTTTCTTACCAGAAGTCCTCTGCAGTATGCTACTATAAAGAAGTGCTTAGAACAAAACATGTTGGCACCAAGCACTAAGTATGAATCTGAAAACAGACCAAAGTTGTGGATGCAGTTACAATTTTTGCAAATGAGTGATTGGATTCAGAACAAAACCCTTCCAAAGATGGGGAGATGTGCTGTTTTGTGGAAACAGGCTGACATTGCTGAGAAGGCAAGGTCACGATTTAATAAACAACACTCTTCCATTCTTCCTTCTTAATTGCAGAAGTCAGTTGGAGTTCAGCTCTTGCATGTTAGGCCACAAGAAAAAACAATTTCCTCTTCATACCTTTTGCTGAATTTTTCTCACAATATGTATAAAACTAAAGGGTAATATTTTTCCTACCTGTTTTAGTAACTAAAGTTACAACAAACAATTCAGGATTGCACATAACAATGATAGTTAATGATGTGTTCAGAAAGTTTACTTTGCCCAGTAGCAGTGTCCACATGTTTCACCATATGGAGTTTTTCAATCTAAACCTCCTGCTGTGCTCTGTAGCTGTCAGGTGCCTGGCTGGGTGAGCAGCACGCTTGTCCTGCCGTTGCTTGGCGCTGGGGAGTAGTGGGCTCTGAAATGGGTCCCAGTAGCTTCTTCCCTGATTTTTAACAGTCCGGGCATGTAGTTTGCCTGGTTTAGCGACCCATTTCTCATGGGTCACTCAACTTGCCCAGCCAATGGCCATTTTCCTCTGGTTCTCAAACCAGAGCTTTTGGGGGTGCCAGTCTTCCTTGTCTTTTTTCTGCTGGTGGTGGTTGGGTAGTTGGACTTTTGCCCATCTACTCTTCCCCTGTTTGCCCCCAATCCCAATGTGAGGCTGATCTTTGTAGAGCAGTGTTTTTGCTCACTGCAAACAACCCGTGCTGCTGTAATTCCTCAAGATCAAGCTGGGTGCTGCAGAGGTTTCTGTGTGCTCCTTGCGGGGTGCGTCACTGGACTCTCGGTACCTTCCAGCGTGGCTGAAAAGCTTTGCTGTTTTTTGTGGGCATGAAACTGTGCCTTGGTTCACAGTTCTGTTGTGGCTTTTACTTTTACTTTTCAAAGACAAACTCTCCTGCTCTTTTCTTCTCTGTGGATTCACAGTCTGCCTTCAAGAAAAAGATGACTCCTTGCAGTTTTTGATTATTAAACTGAGGAAAAAGAACAACCCCCAAAACTAAAGCACTGCCACTTATTGGCAGCATGGCAGTGATTCAGGCTAACTGGGCGGCAAGCACAAATCTTGTCTCGACAACATTGTGTCATTTGGGAATACCATTACAATAGTGCACGTTTCACACAGTGGTATTTCCTCAGTCTCCTAGCCCTGGAAAACCTCCTGTTACTGGATACTCACCAAGCTCTTAATGGAGAGTTTGGAAGCAGCCACCAGATGTGGCAAGATTTATAAACATGCATTAGCTATCTTCTTGCTTTTTCCTGGATCATGGAACCTAATCACATAGTTGGAAAGAGGTTTACATTTTTCTCCTAAACTGGGGTCCAAAGGCCCAGACCTACCCATACTTTCTAGCAGGCTGATTTCTCATAGCTATGTTCCCAGAAACAGGCACAGAGAATGTAAAAAAATGGTATTTCCAAGATTAGCCTGTTAGCCAAACACATACTGAGAAGAGTAATTTGCCTAGAGGGATGGGTGGTGGACATATTTCTTGTTGTGCTTAGGCCTCCCCCATTGCTGCCACCTGAGACTTCTCTATTATTTTCTAATAGCTTTTTTTTTTCCCGGATGCTTTTATTGCTAGCTGTCCTTGCTTGTCTCTCTGACTCCTGGGATCCTGGTTTCTTTGCACTGCAAGAAATACTGGCTGTAATTCTTTCAGTCTCTCTCTCTTTTTTTTTCTTTCTTTTTTTTTTAAAAACAAGGTATCTTCAAGTGTTTGCTTGTGAATCTCCAAAATGGTACTTCCCTAATCTGATCCTTTAATTGCCACTAGTGCATAACGCCTTGCATTTTCTCACTTTTCTACCCTGTTACTACCGTATTTTACTGCTTAGGTACTGTGGAGTCCCTGTGAAGGCAGGAAGATACGGCTTTTCTGAAAGTGAGCTCTGTAGTGAAATAACAAGGCATCAAACACATCGATAGCAGTGGTGGCAGGGAAGTTCCTGTGTTGTATAATAGGTGTTAATGCTACAAATCTGCCAGGTTCTGAATTTGTATTCTTTCAGGGTACTGCATTCACAGGAAAGCCCACAGTCACCTCTTCAGACCTGGTTATGGGATCGGTGCTCTTGTTAATTCTATTATGCGTCAGGAGTGAGAGTGCTGTGATTTAGTAAGATTACTTTCTTTACATGAGCTAAATTGATGACAACAGCAGCATTGCTGGTGAGAAGCAGCATCCCATCAAAGCTGTACTTTGTATAAAGCAGCAAGCATGCCTCAGTACTGTCAATAACATACTTCCTGTGGTCCTATTAATTTACAGACATAAAAGGGTAATATTTAGGCAAAAGCCACTCTTTAGCATGTAGGACTTTTGGCATAATAAAGGAGGGTTGGCATATCTCCAGTCTGTTCCCTCTGACCCAGGGCTTCCTCAAAAGCAAAGCTGTGAAGGCTTCTGTGTAAGAGCGCAGGCCCTTCCCAGGCAAGCTCCTTCTCCCAGCCAGGGCTTGGGGCAGCTGGGAGAATCTGGCAGTGTGGTGCTGTGCTGCTACGTTTGCACACTGATTTCCTTGTCACTGGTGTAAGTCAGGAGTGACTTCAGTGAAGCTGCAGAAGCAGGCTGTTATCACACACAACTGAGAGAAAAGGAATAAATGAGAAAATTGGGATAAATTATACTTCTTGTGTGAAATGCTGTTACTGCTGAAGTTGTTGTCAGAACTTTATTTGGTTTTTATGGTCTCTGTGTTATATCTATGGTTGTCTTGATATATCTGAATGTCAAATAAAAACTGCATCAGCCTATTTAAATATAGAAGAGACTTGAGATGTATGTGTGGAATTAGGGAAATAGCAGGAGATAGGTTTGGCTGTTGTAAAGCCACTGGTGCAACCTATAGAATTGTCTAAACCATAGGGGTAATAGCATATATTTTTTGGAAAAATGAAATGTTAGTTTCTACACTTTTCTTTTTTTGTACAGCGTGATAGGGAGATGGTTAAGACTTGACCCTGTTTGCAGAGCATCTTGAAAACAGTTTAAGAAAACAGATGAATTATATTTGTTTAAAAAAATAGCTTTAGTTTGAAAATAGCATAAGAAGGTACAGCATGAAGGATATTTTAAGACTGAGAACAGCAATGTAGAACCAAAAGTTTTTTCTTTATCAAAATTCTAGATGTAAAATGGTTTAATCTGTTGCTTATGAGAAACCCAAGGGCTTGCCTGTGTCATTCCAAAACGTGCAGTTAATGGGGAGTCTGGAAGCAGTGAGAAAGCATCGTGAGGTGTACATCAGAAAGCAAATCTTCCTCCATCTCCTTCTCATCTTGCTTAATGGAATAGCAGCATGGTAGAGCCCAGCACGTTTCTTTTGTGTCAATATGTGTGTGTTTGCACTCTGCGACCACAGAAAGGTGTAAAGCCCAAACCCCAAATCTCTTTCACCTCAGTGATGTTTCAAGAGGATTCCAGGTCTAAAATGAGAAAGAAAAAGAAGTTATTTCTGGTTTGTTTGTTTGCTATAGTTTGGGTCTTTTTAGAGCTTGAAATACACTGTGGAGACTGTATAATCTGGGGAAGGCCTGGTAGGCTTAGTTGTGCTAAGCCATCCTTGCCAGAGCAGCTGGAGAAGACCTCATAGCATCTCCGCACTCGGCTGGCATTGGGACGGCTGAAGGCTCCTGGGGCTAGAGGTCTAAGAAGGGATGTAGGGAGTCTCCCCCAGCGATGCTCACATCCTGCTGCCTGGCCAGACAAGGGTTAAGGGCTGCCCATCTACTCTGGTTGATTCACAGGATTTGAAGGAAAAGGTGTGCCTTTCTTTCCAGGAAATCAGAAGGCACAAAGGGAGACGCCTTTGGGCCTTTGCTACTTTGTCATAGGAAGAAGCTGTGGTTTAAGTTATTTGGGCATTGTCTTTGGCCAAGTAAGTCATGCCCAGAGGAAAAGGGCTAGTGTAGACTTTGAGGTGGGAGTTGCTGAGACTTTTCTAGAGAGGTTAACAAGCTCTTCCCAATTTTTATGGCTTTGAAAGCAGCTTCGCTACCGGACCATGGAGCTGCTGCATGTGAGCTGAACCTACGGGCATAATCTAGGCACCAGCTCAGCTGATTTCTAGTTGTAAACTGATCAGGTCATTGATTTGTGGCAAGCATCAGAATTTGGAGGTATTTTAAGTGTGGGAGTCTGCTCTAAGATATGGTTTTACATTGTTAATTTAGCAACACAAAGCTGCGTGTGCTAGTTGGCGTTTTTCTGACAGCATTTAATAGTGGTAATTTTTTTTGAAAATCAAGTTGTTTTACCTGCTTTTTAGGAAAGCAAACAGTTCAGCCAAACTTATAGAGAAAATCACCTGGGATAAGCATGGGGATCCAGTTGTGCTTGTCCAAGTTCAGGAAGGAAGCTGTTGCTTGGCAGAAATGGAGCATAAACAAAGAAAGAAACAGTGGGAATGTGATTACCAGGCATGTGGGAAGTGACTTTCACGCAAGTCTCTTTAAGATCAAGAAGCGTTAAGACTCATCCTGTCTGCACTGACCCCAAGCAAGTCACCACTGACCCAAGTCCAACCAAGCAGTACAAGCTAGCAAGAGAGCAACCATGTACCAGTTTGCAGAAACAAGTTTTGTTATGCCATTAATCTTGAACTAGGCTGTGTAAGGAAGAGGTAGGGCATCTTAGAAGGGAGGCATACTAGCTTCCTTTTGGGGAGAAATTTGAGGATTTCCTCTTGTTTTGGCATGGCGGAGATGGCGGAAGTTAATGTGCCATTGCTCACAAATGATGCAGTGGCAGTTCCCCTCTCCAGCATGTTGTGCCTTGTGCGCGGCCAGTGACTCTCATGGCTGCCAAGAGCAGATCACAGTCCAAAACTATTTGTGAGGAGCCTACCGGCTGCAGTGACATTTAGTGGTTCAATACAGAGAAGGGGTTGTTTAGAGCTGCCTCTGCACCTACACGTCCAAAAATTCCCCACCCTCTCTGAGAGGCAACCGGCCACGGCACCATTGGATTTGCTGGCGTTGCTGCAAATGCCGAACAGCCTGAGCAAAAGCTGAAAGACTGACTTATCTTTGCAGCACTGGGCAATGAAAATGGGGGAATTACGAACCAAAGGAAACACAGGGCTGGAAGGGACCTGCAGAGATCATCAAATCTTTTTCTTGGACAAAGCTGTTCCTGGGAGCTCCTTGTCTCATGTGTCCTCAAAAATCCACTGTGCCTTCACAACTAGCGTGGCCTCAGGGTGTCCTTCCCAGCCAGGACCCCACCTGCATCCTCTCAGCTCAATGGAGACCTCAGACCTCTTGCAGGGCCAGTTGCTTGTGAGCCTTTCTCTTCAAATTCATCCCAATTTTTTCTCTCAGCTCATAATACCCAGCTACATAGGGCTGCTTTAATAACTGTCTGAAAGCAAGACAAACACTCTTGTCTGGACACTGACTCCCAGACCCCAAATGCACTGGGTGGATTTACTGTGCCCCTGCCCATACCACCTCTGGTACATGCAGTAAAGAAAAGTTACTTTCCAGTCTTTGTGTCATTTGCTGCCAGGATTTACTGCAGGATTTCTCTGCCCTCTTAAATGAGGCTGGACTTTTTTCTGCACACAGTGTGCACGCCACGTGGTTCTGCTCCTCTTTAGTTATCCCAGGACACACAGGCAGTGTCTCTGGGGGCCCTGGTTCTCCCAGCCCCTTGTTGGAGAGGCACTGTGGACCCGTGGCCTTGGCATCACGCCTTACATGGGTCCTGCTGGGTGTATCACTTCCTCCAAGGCAGTGGCGTTAGGATCCCCGTGGTGTTCGTGCTGCCTGACACATAAGCATTGCCTCCCACAAGGATTTCAACAGTTTCCCCGCAGCAACGGTGTCTCTGGTAGCTGCAATTTCTGATCTAATAAAAGATCTTCATGTCTCAGCAGATGCTGCAGCTTCAGCAAACTATGGACTGTCAAGTGTAGAAGGTGGTGTTTATGCATACATTTTAATCCTTGTTTGCACAGTACTTTGAAGGTGTAAAATACCTCAGAAATGCTGGCTTCTTATTGTTACTATTACCACTGTCATCTTAATTTTCCATAATTTCAAATATCAGTTATTCATGAGAAATCAGTGCAACAAGTGGGACTTCTTCCAAAGCATTTTAGTTTGTCTTGTTTTCAGTCAGATCATGCCAGATGCCTTGGAGGAATCTGATCTAACACAAACCCAGACAAGTCACTATAAAACTGTATACAAAAATATACAGGCTGATACACTGCAGCTGGTGACACCGGCAGATATAGATGTTACTTGCAAAACTCTTCCCTTACTGCGAGAGCGCGAGGGCCAGGGAAGAACAGATGCTGCGGAGAACAGCAGCAACACAAATAGCCTTGGGAGCAAGCTTTGGCCAAGGTGTGTGTTTTGCATTTATTGCTTGATTTAGCAATATTGGGAAAACCCATGAAGGAAAAACATTTGGATATTTTCCAGGTGTGGAATGATGTGGGAAGAAGCAGGGCTGTAATTAAGCATGCTTGCCTACTGAAATATGTGTGCGCTTGCTACAGGATACTGTAACTAGCAATGTCTATTGAACTATTTTTAAAGCTAAAGCAGTAATACTGTGCTACTGTGCCTGATGTCTGCTCCTGTGCTTGGCAAACCTGCCACTGCATACCAGGTTTAGGTTCTGTGCAGCTTAGGAAATTATGCTTTTTACTGTGTTCAGCTATATCAGTCGAGAAATCTTTGTCAAACTCGGGTTTATCTGAGCCCTGTGCAGAATGCACTGATTTGCACCACCACCAGCCCACTGTTGCAAAGATTTACTTTATTACTTACAGATTAAATTACAGAAAAGAGTGAATTGGTATTTTTTTTTCCTTCTGATTGCACAGTGATTCTGTGTGCCAAGAAGCCGCTAAAAAGAAACAGAGTGCAAGAGATTGTGTGACAGGAATAGGGTCTGTCACAGAGTTGCAGATTATTTACGGCTGGCACACTTTAATAAATGACTGCAACTAGCTCTAATTTTCTTGCTGCTGCCCCTCTGCTTTGATCAGTAATGAAACTGTTAACAGTGCTGACAAATTATTGTTGATGAGCATTGCAGTTTAAACTTCCCCTGACAAACAGTGGCGGATCACACCCGTCAGGGCTATTGTTTTGGGCTTTCTTTGGACATATCGCTTGGTTGAATCAAGCTGCTCTTCTTGTCAGGATTTTCTTCCACAGTCACCATGGTTAGAGAGTCGCTCTGGTTTTCTGAGCGAGAGCTGGGATTGTAGACAGCGTGCTGGCAGCGTGTGGGAGGTGTGTTTCATTGCCATGTGCCCCTGGAGCAGAGGCTTTGCGTGCGGGTGTCTTCTCTGGGTCCTGTGCTGATCTGCAGCTTGGAGTAGTGTAGCATCCAGGAGGGGACCAGCAAACCTCTGTGCACGTAGCAGCAGCGAGGATCTGGGTAGGGGCAGTGGCTCTGAACGCAAGTGTCGTGTGGGAGAGGAGAATGATTGCCGTCTGAGACAGGGAGCGCTGCGGTGAGTGTGCTTTCCTCCACCTTCCCCAATACTGATCCCAGCCTTCCTACTTTCCTATAGCTCTTTCAAATCTCCCTTTGTGCAGGCTCTTTCTTTGCTCCTTTTGATCTCTCCTTTTTTTAAACCTGTCTTCCTCTTCTCCCCTCATCTCTCATTCCTCTCCTTTCAGTCTCCCTTTCTTTGTTCCTGTCCCTGTGCCTCTGAGGCTGGATGGACTCTTATGCAAATGCAGTGGGTTCTTTGAACATTTGTAGCCTTATGCTTTGGGAACTGTTGACTGGCAGGAATTGTCTGTAATAGATTTACAAGTACCCGAACACCCTATTTACATTTCCGCCTGTCTGCTCAAAATTGCTGGCACTCGGCTCCCTTGAAGCTTGAATGCTGCTAGAAGCAGCTGTAGCAGTCCTGTGATTTGCTTCATCAGTTGACATTTTCAGGAATTTGGTTTGATATAACGAGGTTGGCCATTTTACTGCCCTCTGCTGCTAAACAACTTGGGTAACTTCTCACCTGCTTAAAGGGATGGAGTCCCCTACATATACTTGGCTTTATAAGTGCGAGCCCACATGAAAATGTGCTTCCTTCTTATGTTGTTGTTGTTGTTATTATTCAGCAGTCTGTATTGATTTGTGGCATATTTTATTCAGCTAAAACCCTGATCGGCCCAATTCTGCTATGTGTCTAGATTGCGTGTAGAGTTAGGAGTTTTAGTAGTGATTTCAAGATCAGGAGCAAATCCTCTACAAAATCAGATCTTGCTTATGTAAACAAGTTGCACTACTTTTAACTATGATTCTGTAACACTGATATAATCCTCCCCTAGTGTGAATTCAGGTATGCCAGTGTGAACATGCTTATACCAGCATAGCTTGTTCCCCTGTGGGAAAGGAGAACAAGCTATTCCAGTATATAGAGCACTTTTATTTGGCTCTGACTACATCCACACTTTCATTGTATTGGCAGAAATATACCAGCACGTAATACTTGTAATTTAATATGGGTGAACTGCTACCATATCATGTATAGAAGTCTTGGTCTGCGGACTGCCTGAATAACTCCTTGACAAGTAAGTGTTGAATATGCCGTGTATTATAATCTTGCCTCTGTGACTGGAGGTAGAGTGGAAAGACTTAGTGTTACCGTCATTATGTATTCACAGTTAAGAAACTAAGAATTAGTTGGTGTGTTGGCTATAAAGTCATGACTGTGAGTCATGTGAGTCACGGCTGTAGTTTATTTTTAAATAAAGTACGTAAGACTTTATTCACTTTCAGACTGGTTGCTGACCTTTGTTTTTATTTGCAGCATATTGGCAATGTAAAAGGGCCATGGCAAGATGCAAATTCCAGTAATGCTTACTTGGAAGTGCCTTTGAGCTGGCAGGGAAATATAGAGGTGTTCTAGCAACATTGAAAATCTGAGTCGCGAAAAGCCACTTGTGCCAGTGAAAAGTGAGTGCGTGATGGCTGTGAAATTCTTGGCATTTGTATCTGTGGTCATCTACCTCAGTCACTGGCAGGGCAGGGCAGTCCGGAGAGCAATGGGCAACAGGTACAGAGAGAAACTTTTAAAAAATTCGGATACTATATTCCCAAATATCATGGTTTATTGACGGATTTTTCCCAGTACTGCTGCAAATCTAGATGACTGGTATGTGCCTTGTAGGAAGAACCATGTAGGAAAGACTCTTGGTGTTTGCGGAGAAAGGAGAAATACATTTGGTATGGGAAACACTTCAGAGTAATTGCACAGTGCCACCAACAGACTAGGGTCTTCTGGAGAGGAGCTGTCTTAATTGCACATGACTGACAGGTGTCTGGAAACATGGGACCTATCTAAAACTTATAGGATTTCTTCTACCACAGAGTAAATAAACCAATGCGACCCTTTTCTTGTGCATGATAAGAGGTTATTTTAAGGCAGGTGACAGTGAGGTGAAGGATTCTCTGGGGAGGAGAAGCTGATGCCATTAGTGGACTGCAAAGCTTTGCTGGGAGGAACATGCTTTATTGTGCTGCTTGATGGCACGGTTACCTTGCCAGACTGTTGAGGGAAATAAATGTTCACAGAACCTAATAGTTTCCTCCTGTGAGTTAGCGTCACCTCCATCTCATTTAATTCCCACCTTTGCTTATTGTGAGTGCCATTTCAATGCTGTGTTTCTTAACTTCATTACCTCCAGACTGAGCACTGCTTCAGAAGCAGCTTTCTGAACTGCAGGGGGCTTGTTTTGCAGAGCAGGGAGGAAAACTTCTTTGCCGTTTTTCACCAAGCTCATTGAGTCCCCATGACTCTGATGATGGTGGCAGAGGTGTCTCCTGTGAATGGGCTGGGGTTTTTGCTGGCAGGCTGGGGCTGCAGCTGGGTGGTGCTGGGGCTGTTTGGTGGCACAGGTAGGTAGCAGTCAGTAAAGCTGGTGTATGGTTGCCAAGAGCAAGCAGCTGACCTTGGACAAATCTGCAGCTGGGCTGTAGCTCAGCCTAGCATCCAGCTTGCCCTGGTCTTTGCTGCTTCTTTCTAGGAGGAAAGTGATCTATGACGGTCCTTTTGCTAGTTCAGATTACTTCTCTCCCTGGGCTGACTCACAGTTTTTGCCTGCTGTCTTTGCTTTGGGTGGGAGCTGCAGGCTGTCAACAGCTGATCTTTCACCTTAAAGAGTCCAGCAACGTTGGCAGCCCTGCAAGAAGAGGCAGAGGCATCAGACAGGTCCTTGCCTGCAGTTCTTGGCAGTAAGGCTTGCAGTCAGGACAGTTTACATGAGATTGATAGACACAGATGCAGTATCAGCTCAGCCCCACTCCCACAGGAGTCCACAGAATCTATTGGTGAGCAATTTTGAAAAGCTCTTTTTTATTGTCTTGTCACCTCTACTTTTAACCAGATACGAAATTGTTCATTATAAAACATCCAATTGTTCTTATAGCAATCACATCACTGGTGTCTGTGGTGATGCGTTGTGAGTGGCACAGGAGAGAAGTCATTAATATTCATGTTCGTACATTTCCCTAAAGATGAAAGGATGACTGCAGTGGATGATTAGTTTTGCTGGGAAAAAGACACTGAATGAGCTGACCCGAGCAAGGGGAAGGCATTAAAATGTTATGTTCTTTAGTTTTCTCTGCTTCACTCAGACAGTAGCTGGTGTGGTCTGTTGCTCTTCAGCAAATATGTTTGGGTCGAAGTTGAGACAGTTAGAAACCCAATAAGCTTTTTGAGGTAGGAGCAATCATTTATTATGTGTTTGTACAGCTCCTAGCACCTTTGGTTGCTGTGCCAACTGATTGCTAATGGTTGGGCAATAGTATTTATTGCTGGCAGCTGGTAATAGCAGTCTGTGTTTATGCCCTGTAGGGGAATTCGGTATGTGTTCACGGCCATGGGATGTTAAAGGTTTTGTACCTTTTAGAGGCACCACAAAGTCTGTATAGACCATCTAGCCTTCTGCCATTTTAAGTGCTGCTTTAATTCATTTCAGAGATATTTGTTTCTTCCTTCCCATGTTACCCTCCCAAACCTTTCAAATCTTTTCCATCTGGACTCTTGTGTTTATAAACTCTTCCGGGTTTGGAGTTTGTAGGCAGGAACTACTTTGAAGCCTACTTTTGTAATACAGACCAGTTGTCAGAAAGCACTGTGGGCTCTAGTTCTCCTCTGCCACCTCCTTATGGCATTGCAGGTCTCTGAGATTGCCTCCATTCTACCTGTTGGATGCCCAGCCCTGCATTCACTGCTGTAAGTCAGCATCACCCTGCTAAAGAGGCCACAAAACTTCCCTGATTTACACAGCCTGGGGATCTGGCGCAGCACAGTTGCTATTGAAATGTTTTCATTTGTCTTGGTTTGTTTATCTTGAAAAGTCACAGTGCAACATCTCTTACCTCCTGTTTTGTAAGACCCACACAGCTGAAGCCTATCACTTTTTTTCTGGTGTGGAAAAGATTAACTGGTCAGCCGGAGAGGGGCTGAAGTCTGGCCTCATAAAAACGGTCTGTCACCTTTTAGCTGTTCTCCTTGCCACTTCCTTTTTGTAGCAGAGATAATGGGAGTGTTTCCTGCTAACTCCTGTCTCTCTGTGATAAATTGCTGTGGTCTTTATTGGAAAGCATTGTCTGGCTGCTCTTAGTACTGCGATAAAGAAATGCTGTGAATCGGCTGCATTGTGTTTGGCTTCCTTTCAGCCAGGGCCAGCCTGGACACTGAGGACCTGATCTTTCTTCTGTGCCAGGCCTCAGCTCGCGTTTGTGTGGGAGGCAGGAATTTTTGTTTGTTTATTTAAAGCCACCTTTACGCTTTCAACATGGAGCTGTTGAAGGTCAGTGCAATCTATAAATCTATAGATGGGGGTCTGCAGGTGCCCCATGTTCTCCTTGGCACTCTCCTCCTTCCCTTGTGGCAGTGCTGGAGCTGGCATAGACATCCTTGTGTTGGTGTTGTGCTGCGTGGTTACTGCTTTCCTTACCCTCCCCAGCTCTCCTGGCGGGGGTGCTTTCAGCTCCCCTTGTTTTTCCAGTTGTCAGTGCTTGTAGCAAGGAGAGTTTGTGCCGAGCAGTACTCTTTTGTTTCAGTTTATGTTTTTTTCTTGGATCTTTCTGTTCCGTGATGAAAAAAGCCGGTGTCAGTATAGGTTAGCTTTAAAGTGATGAGAAGGGTCCTCTTCCTGAATTCCACGGCTTTCAGATTTTTTGTCTTTTGTCAAGAGCCATATTGTCAGGTTTGCTGCCCACGAGATTGTGAGCTGTATCCTACCTTGGCTTACACTGGCATCAGCAAGAAGGAATTTCACTGCCACAATCGGCACTATTTCAGTATAAAAGCAATGTGAGGGAAAGGTGACTCAGGTCTTTGGTATCAGGTGTTTCCAACTAATTTCCATTGAAAATGTATTAGATACTCTTAAAAAGGAAGCTGGCAATCACTACAAAGCACATTTAAGTCACTCGGGGATCTTCCTTTTTTATTGAAGTGAATTCAGAAGCAAAATGCACACTTTGTCATAACTACTTTCTTGCTGGGATTCTCCGGGGCTTTAGCTTATGGCTGTTAACTCGCACAAAGAGTTTCTGTCTGGCTTATGCCTGGCACACACATGGCTGCATCTGGTAGCGGGACAGTTGTACAAGTACCAGAGCAATCACTGGCAAAAATATTGGGATAGTATTATTTGAACAGGTAGGAGGAGACCAGCAAAGACAAATGCACAGTTAAATTTGTATGACATGGGTGTGCTCATTCACCTGCGTGCCTAAAGCTCCCTCAGCTGAATCAAAGGAAAGCACCAGTGCAGAGTTTATCCTATCTCCTTGTTTTCACCAGATAAGTCATGGATAAACTGGGAGAGAAGGAAGGATTGTGGTGGGCATGGAAAGGTTTTTGACTTGAGAACTGAGGCTGAGAGTGGGTTTCGTTGTGCGTGCTGCATCAGCCTGTGCACGGTGTGAGTCCTTTGGGCTCATTTAACACAGCATAAATTCCACCCTAAATGCTCTTTGTTGGTTGTCGAGTTTCCTTCCTCCCACAGAGATTTTTAATTAAAAATCTAGGACCAAAATAACTGCAGTGCCATCTTTTAACTATTGTTGAAGGAAGAGCTCGATGCTCTTGTCTCTGAGAAACAGTGAAGTTTATGCAAAAATACAGAGTATATTAATTTCCTGTAGAATTTCAGGGAGAGCGGCTGTATCAGAGGAAGTATAGGTGGATGCTAAATTTAAACCACTGTACAGCAGGTCTTAGTATAATACAACACCCAAAAGTCTGAAAAGCTAAACAGGGGCATATAAGGATCTTTTTGAAAAGAGATGCACTTCCTTAAAATTTATTTGGTCTTGTTTATTCAGTCCTCCTTGTGAAGGTCCCTGAGGTTTACAGAGCTAGTCTGAATCTGACAGGAGAAACAAAGTAGAGGAGTGGAAAATTCAGCATGATTGGAGCACCATGGGGTGTGGTCATTTCTCTATCGCTTAGCTGTTCTTCAGAAGCAGATGAACCAGGTTGGCTATGATTTAGCGGGCTTGCGGTCAGAGCCGTTGGGTGGAAATATAGTTAGCACTTATACAGGACGTCAAGGTAAAGTATACGTCTAATCTAAAATTCTTGGCATTTAAGATTGTCCATTTCATTCTTTCTGAGTGTATGTTTGGGACTGCGGATGCTCATGACATAAATAATCTGGAGCTGATTCTGGAAAATCTTTATGAAATTGAACAGCGCTTGTTTTCTCTCTTGTCAGATGGTTTGTAAACATCCTTTCCTGCCATTGCCTTTGCTTTACTGCCAAGTTGAAGTTCCCTTTTGAGCCTGGGTCTGAAAATGGCTCAACAGGACTTGAGATAGAAGTCCAGTTTTGTTTTACTTCATTACAGGGGGGCAATATTTCACAAAAAAAGGGAATAATGTCAGGAGGATGCTATCAAACCTGAAAGCAGGTCTTAAAATTAGCTTGGTATTTCCTAGTAATTGTGTGGTGGGAGTGTAGCCCCAAGGCAAAATCTTTTCTAGATTTAATTATATAAAGGCAGAGGTGGATATCATAGAAAGCCATCAGTAAGGCTTGCAGTAGTCAGGGTTTTTTTAAAATGTCATTAAAGCTTGAAGTAGGATCCTTCCATTAAAAGGGAATATGATCTCATTATGTGATTTAGGTAGTGGTATGAAGCTGTAATGATGTCCTTTAATATGTTCTTTTAAAAGAAAAACATCAAGACAAGAACTGACCTTGAAGATGTGACCTGCTGCAAATTATGTAACTGCACGCCTGTCCAAAGCCTTGGGTTCTTGTCATGGCTTTACATCTCCAAGAGCTTTAGCTAAAGCAACTAAGTGAATTTCTCATTTATGTTTCCATGTACCTGCTACCATATTTCCCTCACCGCCCTGGGCCTATACAAAATCCTGTCACCCCCTGCATGGGGCCATGGCCAATAGTCATCGGAGCCTTCCTGCAGGCGGTGGGGATGGCAGGTGTCATGCGGGGCCAGGCTCCCTCTTCCCAGGGCCTGTCACAGTGACTACATCAGGGTGACCTTTATAATGGCCCGGCATCTCTAGCCTCTAAGGTACCACTAGAGAAACCGGGTTATTTAAAAGCTGTGCTCTTAGGTAGTCAGCTACAGTTTGAAAGGATTGTATGGGAGGTCACCAGAGGGTATTACTAACAATTAGTGTGCATAAAAACTTGAAGGCATGGGGGACTGTGGCATATCTATCTGCCAAGTAGCGTGTGTACTGAATGATGGATAATTACTGGAAAGCTCAATGTGTCAAAGGTAGACATGGTTTACCATTATACAACTCATTAATGCTGTTCATGGGACTCAGAAGCTTGCTCCCTGAAATGCTCAGGCTTGGAGACATTGTGTTCACAGTGTGCCTCAAACGACGAACTATCAATAACAGCAATGAAAAGGAAGCAGAGCACTTCAGATCTGCTTTTCAGGTGGACATTTTTTGAGTCATATGGCCAATGTTTTCACTTTGGGCCTAATACTATTTATATTGAAATTCATAACCAAGTGCTTATTTCCAAACTAGCACAAAGCTTTCAACACTGTTTTTTAGTGCCTAACCTCATACTGTGTCTCTGTGCCTAAGCCTCGCATGGAAGTCAAAGGGAGTGTTGCCTTTTGGCTCAGCCATGTGCCACCAAACCACTGTGGGCTGGCCGGGAGCTGTGCCCACGCTTCCAGTGCAGGCAGCAAGGATTCAGGGGTCGTCTGTATTGCAAGTGAGGTGTGATGATGGCTTATATCTGCATACCTGAACACTTGAACAAGGTTGCTCAGTAGCAGATGTCAGCACGAATTTCAGAATGATCTGGCCATGTGGTGCTTACCTGATTTCTCAGCTATAATTTCTAGCCTGCCTTGTGTGCCTGACTGCTGTAGCCCATGCCGTTAGCCCTAGTCCAGCTATCTAGCTCAAAGGTGATTTATGTATGTGTACCTAAGTTGTGCTTATACCTTAATTTTGATGTAAACATATCTCCAACAGCCTCGAGCTCACTGTTGAGAGGCAGCTGTGATAGCCATGTGAATCCTTGTGTCATCTATACAGAACTTTAAAGACATGTACAAATATTTCTAGATAAACAGAAATTCAAAGGCACAAATCTGGTTCTTGAGTATGTTTCGAAGTGGATCCTTACTGGAATTTCTTGACTAGTGTGTTACAAAAACTGCATCAGGAGAACAATTGTGGTCTGTGATGGTACATTTCTTCCTGTATGTTGCACACGTGCTTGGTTGTACATTATGTTTTGGTGGGGAGTCTTTGCTAGTCTGCCTGTTTACTTTGTTTCCCTGCTTAGCAGAATGCTAACTAGAGAGACCAGTAAAAGTAGTGATAAATGAAAATTCAGTAAGATGGATAAGCATTCAGGTGCTTCATGTATGCTTAACAGCTGTGATTTACCTTTCGGTTGTCTTCAGTTGAATGTATTTAAACATGGGATTAAAGGGCTGAAAAGAATTCAAAGAAAGCACCTTGCCTTCCTGCATAGATTGGTGCCTCAAGAAAATACCTTTGAATGAGCTTTATTCAGTAGACATGCCTTCAGAAATCGGGGCCTAACAGATTATGCAAAGTATGATTTACTGAAAATAAAGTGAGGACTAAGCCAAAGGTCTGCAGGAAAGGTCCCTGCTCCTGTCTTTCACTGAGTGCTGGGGACTTTCTCATCCTTCTGGTAGTATGGGTAAAACCTTCAGTTCTACACACACCTGCCATTACCAGGAAAAAACATTGATGTACTAGTTGTAATTACAGCAAGTGAGGTATGATCTATACAGTTAGCAAGGGGAAAGACAAGTGAAATCGCTAAGTCAGGAGAAGCCTCTCAGTGCTAGTGGGAAATTTAATATGCTTTGTTAAATTAATAGCCTTCTGCATAATAATCAATTTACAGTTTAAAGGGTGGAGGAGGTGGATGTAAAAATCATTAAGCAATCATTTCAATCACCCACTCTATATTCTTGGTTGGAAGAAATCTCTAGCATAATGTTTACAGAGTAAATTGCAAGTATTTAAGACAAAAGAACACATGAGGGTTGTGTATTTAATACTTATTGCAATGCCCATTTCTAAGCCATAAGGCTGCAGTGATCTCTTTCCCAAACACAACATGGCTTTAGTGGTGGGCTGGTGTTTGCTTACAGATGTTTATCCAAACCAGAGGTGATTCTGAAGATGAGGTTTTCTTACATGTCGGATAAAAATGTTTTGCCCTTTGTGACCCTACCTTCAAATTACTTAGTCCCGAGTCATATAGGGATCCCCAAAAGAATGATCTGGGATGTTTTTTTCTTACTGTAGGCATTCAGTGCCTGGTTTTGCCTGTAGTTGTTCTCTTTGTGGTCTTTGTACATAACGGTCACCTTAGAGAGAGATTAGTTGTGAGAAGATTATGTCTGTAAGTGCTGCCGGTGTGCCTAAAGCTGCAAATGTTCTGGTGTATACAAAGGAAACATTAATCAAGATGTCTTACAGAGAATTAAGGGAGGAAATAGTTTTGGTCTCCTGATTACTACATAATTTTCACTGCCCAAGTGCAGGAAAATGCAGGCAGAGAAGCAGAAGGTGATAGAAAGAGGTTGTTCTGTGGTTCTCAGAACAAGAGCAGGTTGCTGGGGGTGGCTGTGGTAGGCATCTTCCACAAAAACAGCACAAGAGAGGCAGCTTTAGGGACTCTGCAGGGTATGTGAGTATGTAGGGATGAACTAGCAACACTCCTGAGCTTGTTGAAGAAGCCAGGAGAAATCCTTCCTGTTGCATATAATCTTAATAAAGCCCTCTGTAGCCTTAGCTTTCAGTAGCTCGGTTCCCTTGTTGCAGATAGGTGTCTTCAGCAACCTGTGTTATTTTATTTTCCAGCCTGGACTTGCTGTCAAGCTGAGTGATACGGCATGCAGCAGAGGGTATGGCAATCCGTAAAATTGGCGCACTCCTGCAGTACCAGCATTTCAGTGTATTCATCTGGAGCACATGAAAGAGTGGGGCTCTATCAAGCTGCTGGAGCTGGTCTGGGATCCAGTAGAGCAGGACATGGTCTAGGAGGAACTTAACAGAGACCACCGGTGGTGAGGGAAGGCCCCCTTGCCAGCAGCACAGAGAAATGAGGGACCCCAATAATTCTGGGGAATAGCTGACACTTATTGTGAAACTTCTTTGCTTCAGGTTCCAGCTAACAGCATGACAGCCCAAAACATTCAGTGTCAGCTGTAATATGTGTAGTTTTGCCAAATCCCTAACCAAAAAACATGGATTAGGTAGAGAAAAAAATTGCCTGCACAGGCACTTTTCACTGTATCAGGTTTTATTTAACTGTTAGTAGGGGGTTGGTTGTCCAATTACCTATCTTATAAATAGGTATTTTAGAAATAGCTTCCAGAAACAGATATCACAGACTTTCTGAATTGACTGTAGTTCTTCAGTTATTGTAAATCACCAGTGCAGCACTGAACTAATAATTTACCCTTGTTGAGGATCTGTGCTGTGGCTTTTCCTGGTGAATACTTAAGACTGTAATCGCTAGAAATGTATCTGCTACCAATTTGCCTTCTCTTTTCATTCATGAAATTTTTACCTCCTCGGGGTTAATTGAATCAGGAAATGTCAGTACCTTTAGATTTCATTTCTTTATTGATGTGGATTCTGGAGTGAATGACTGCTGTGAATACAAAATATGGTTTAATTTGATTTCTGGGAAAAAATTAGTGACTAGAAAAAGAAAACATTGTTTGAAACAAGCCTTGAATAGATTGAGACCCTCATAACTAGGACAGCCTTCTTGACTATACGAAACCCTTAATTAACTATTTATAGAGATGTGAATATTTCCAATCTGTTTTAAAATGCTGGGAAAGGGAGTAAGCAAACCAGCCTACCACCAGTTTGCAGAGGGTAGGGGCAGTGTAATGTCTGCACAGTGTTTAGCTGTGTGATAATTATATATCAGGAACTTAGCAAATTTGAAGATGGAGCCAGGAAAATTCCATCCCCAAAAGCCCTGGGCCCAATGCTGAAAGCTGCAGCTATCTTCCCAGCAAGCACAAGAGGCTCAAAATGCAGACAAGCCATGTGAAAGGCATTCTGCCCCACGCTGATCATCTGTACGTGTATTAGTTACTACCTTCACGCAAAATGGGTCTGGTGCCAGAAGAGGAGAGCGCTGGCAGTTCCCATTTGCTTTAAGGGGAGCCACAAGACTTGCTGATAAAATAACTTTTATTCTTGCCCCATTGCTCTTTCGCTGGCTGTTCCTGAAGCCACCTGGGAGTGAAAGTCCCATTAGGCAATTGCACCCTGTTAAGTTCACCACTTTCATTGTCCTGTGTTTCACGGGGGTTTGACGCAGATGTTTCATCTGCTATATTTTTCATTTTTAAAAGATAAAGTGGTCTCAAAGACAGGGTGAGCAAGAATTTTATTTCTTGCTGCTGAATTATTTATTCCTATTTAAGCTCCGGTGAACAGCCCACATTTAGTAGCCCATTACTGCTTAGAGAGCTGTCACCACAAAAAGGGGCGATCCTGAAAAAGACTGTGTTTAGTGGCTTTGTCAATACTCTCTATATTACGTTTCCTTCATTTTTATGATCAAAAGCACAGAATAGAAGGCCAGAAATTACCTGAGCTGCAAACTTCAGGGTGCTTTAATCTATCAAGACTAACAAACATATAAATTCATGCTAGAGCGGAGATTTTTCGCAACAAGGTTAGTATCCTAAGAGAGCTTATGGATTCTGCATCTGTTGACGTCATCAAATCAAGACATGATGCCTGTCTTAAACAATTCTCTGTCTCATCTGCTGGATTTGGAGGGAACACAGGAGCAGTGGGTGAAATTTGTTGCCTTGAGTTACATAAGTGGTTTGGTAACATAAATGGCAGGTTTTTGCCTTCTGTAATTCTGACCCAATTTTGATTTTTACCTTCTCTCTATTCTATGAAGCACCTGCCATACCCTGAAGCAAACACCAAAATACTGATTTAGAAGTAGATTTGGGTTTCAGAACAACATTATCCTCAAATCAGTCATGCAAGATTTGAGACTCAAAAGCGCTCATATCTGCAAGTATATCTTCTAGGTTTACTTATTTCTTATCAAATCCATCATCACCAGTGTATTTTGATATGTTTTCTGGATAATCACACATTAATAGCATAAAGGTAGATTTAGTACAAGGCTATATTTGTGGAACCCTTCACACCCTGTCTCGCAGGATGATTCTGGGCCAGAGGCTAGATTATTTAGGTGTCTAAAGAGCCCTGTTATGAAAAACACTGAACACACCTCCCACCTTCCTGTTATTTTCCTTTGGAAAATTGCTCCTGGCGTCTACTGTTCAGCAACCCCTACAACTCTCATGAGCATTATGTAATTTCAAGCCATCTTGGGCAGGCAGACCCTTATGGACAGATGTAACAAGTAGCGCTCTAAGTGAGCTAATGAAGCCTCATTTTCTTGTGGATTTGTGGCTTATGTTGGATTCGTTGATTGGCTGGATTCATAGTACTGTTGTTCTTTCAGAGGACAGCAATACAGTTTCATTCCTTTCTTTAGCCACTGATTTTCACATAACTTTTAAGAAGCTAATATTTCCAACTTTCCTAATACCTGTCAGATTTCCTTGATTTTGCCCAGTGGTAAAAAAGATATTGGGAGGGAGGGATGATAAAACAAGATAGATACAGGTACAGGCACACACAGATATATCTTCTGGAAACCAAGCCAAATATTTCTGGTGTTTTATAGAATCTTAATAGTGTGAACTATGTTTTTTCCCACCAAGGAAAAAAAGTGTCTGGTGTGTAAACTGCCCCCCCCCCCCCCCCCCCAAAAAATAGTCCTTTTTTCTGATTTTGTGCTGCACTTTGCACTGAATTATGAGGTAAAATCTTGTAGGCTGAGTCTGTCTGTCTCAGCCTTTCTCTGAAAGAAATGTCATGGTAATCTAAGATGGTGCGATCTCAGGGAATGAATTGCAGGCCAACAATTCTTCTCTTGTACCCAAAGTAAAGGAAAAGCAAGTAAACTGCATGCACCCCATATAGTGCACTGAACGAGAGGCTCTTCTGCTGTCAGCTTCCAGTCAGAGTGAAGCCCAAGAAAATGTGGGTGGCACAAGAGCCTGTCTCAATGAGGGTCAAATGTAGGAAGGATCTGTGCCCATGAGCTGGAGCAATGCAATGTTAGATGATCTTTGAAAAACAGGCTGGGATGTTGGTGACGCAGCATATGGCGTGGCTGCGTGTGTGTGGCTGACAGACAGACAGACACATTGCCACTGCTGCTTCTCAGGGAGCTTCAGTCACTGGAGGTCTTCTGCCAAAAAGGACCCAGTTAAGAGGAACTTACTCAAATTGATCTTTATGGTCAAAAAAAAGATGAGATGCTGCCACAAGTTTGTACTAAGATATGTAAGAGAAGAGCCAGAGCAAATTACAATCTTGAGAAAAGTCTTTTACTTTGTTATTGCCCAGTGGCTGTTTCCAGTTTGAACAGGGCATCCGGATATCTCGCTGTCAAGTTTGTGGCTTGAGTAAGTGTGGGAACAAGAGAGCATCAGCACAATAATCCTATCAATTATGCTGTGGTTGAAAAGTGTGAAATAATAGGTGAAAGAAATGTTAGAGCCTTGGTCCTTCTGCGCAGTAAATATAGCAGCAGTTGAAAGATGTTGAGTTCTGGTATGTCCAAGCCAGTATACACCCTGCTCTTGCTCCAGCATCTGGAGGGGTTTTGCCACCAACACCAGTGTGAGCTGGCTGGCAGTTCACTGATGTGGCTCACAGTACCGCTGAGACAAAATGATGCTGAATGCAGCCTTTTTGTTACCCTGTCAAGAAGAGTCTCCACCGTGAGAGCAGGGCGTAAGAGATGGATGGATGGATGTTTTATGTTTGTAACTTGTTTCCCAACCTGCTTTCCACTGAATGGACTTGGGATTTCTCAGCACCTTCCTGCATGATCAGCTTGGCCTTGCCGGGTCACTGCTTTTGGGGGAGAGTATCCCATGGATCTGTTTTTGCTCAAAGCCACTTACAGGCAGTTCCACAGGCGGAGAGCTGAGATGGCCTTTCTGGGAACAAGGGCAGAAAATAGCTCAGTGTTAGCATTCCAAACCCAGCTATTTAGACCTGGATTATTTTCAAATATTTTGCTCTCAGACACGTAACTAGCTGCATTTTCCTCTTCTCTCTCTTGTCTTTTTCTAAAGCTAGCTTTAATTTTGTATCTTCTCCCCACCCAGCTGTATGCAATCAAGAGTATCTATGCAAAAGAAAGGTTATTTACATGGCTAAAAGTTAGGTAGCTAAGTTGCCTGCTGCTTCAGAGATGCCGTTGGCCACAAGAGAACCTGGGGACTTTTTGAGCCCAGATGTATGTTTGCATGTTGGTTTTGCTGGTCAGTTGAATTGACAGGAGGCAGGGCAGCAGCGAATGGAAAGCGTTGCAGCCACCTCATTTCACCTGGCTGTCATCACATGCCATTGGCCTGAAACACAGCCTCATGTGAGGCGCTATGCGAAGCGTTGGTCTATGGCAGCCCCAACCAGCACACCATGTCCTGGCGCTCAAATATTAAGCCTTGCACCAAGAGTTGTGTGAAGTGGTTATGGTGAAAAGCTGCTGCTGAATCTGTAGTGTCTTACAGCTGCTTCATGGGGGGGACACATGATAACATGTAGGGCTTTTAGGGAACATTCTGTCCTCAGAGCACTGCACAGACCTTAGTTTGTCCTCTGTGGATGATGTGGGCCCAGCAGGAGACATACCCCTGTCAAATTGCAGCTGTGTGGCCTGGGGGAGTCCCATTTTTGGGCTAGTCCCAGCTGCTAACCATTAGCCCCTTTTTGGCTGTTACAGACATTCACGTCTGATGTCTCACCCATCCCAGCATGGAGAGCTGGATTCGGAAAGACCTGCTGCTCAAAGTGGTTTTGGTAACCACTCATTGTTGGAGTCCGGACTGGTTGAGATCAAATTAACCTTTTGGGCACTGAGGCTGTCTCTTGCGGGAAAGAAGGAGCAGATTCTCTTGTGCCTTGTAAATCTGGTTTATAAAGTTGATGCAGCTTGCTTTGTAAATAAATTTTTGAAAAAATTCCAAAACCTAAAACATCGGGACTACTTTCTACAGGGATTAGCAGGGCAGGTGGAGGGACAGAGCTCAGGTAAAACACAGGAAGGGGTTTTCTCACGCTGGGCCATGTTTGTGGCATTTTCCCGAGCAGTGTCTCAGCTGTGAAGGCTGAGCTCCAAGAGGCCACTGAGGGTTCCCCATTAAATTGATGGTGTTTGGGCCAGTGCAAGTACTAGGGTGGTACTGGGAATAGGAAGAGCAGAGCAGGATGTTCTAGCCCTTAATCAGCCCATTTTCCACCTAATGCCACATGGATCACCTTACACACATGCTGGTCCTGCTCTCCTGAACTGCGCTATGACTCTGGGCAACTTTTTCCCCTTTGCTTTCCCAGTAGCCTAAAAGAGATGGGAAAACCTGGAGGCTTTTTTCAGGAAACACCTAGCATCCTAAAAGGTTTTTCTTACCACCATAACTGTCCCCTGGAGAAGCAGCTGACCTCATGGTCTGTAATGCCCACCCAAAGGCTGGGTTAATGCTTCTTACTGCTAGGAAGATCCCTGCCTCTGGCTGCACCTGGAGGGAGAATAAAGCTTGTAACTCAAGAAGGAGACAGTCATAATATCTGTTTGTAATGGGTAAGAAAGAACTGCTTGTTGGATGTGTATAAAAGAAACCTTTAATTCTAGCCAGGATAGTCTAATGTGTTAGGCAAGTGGTGGTAAAGAGCACAGTACCACCAGGCTTTTGTATGGGGATGCAGGGTGGCTTTCAGGGAGACAAACACTGTTCCTTACCTGCACAGAGCAGCAAGGTTTATCTTATTGATCAAACTGGAAGGCTGATCGAAATGCCATTTTAAAGAAAACCAAAATTATTTATGTGTGCTGAAATTGGAAGGAAGAGTAGGAGTGATGCCTGGCATTATCTCCACTTTCTGCTCTCTGTAGCCAATGCAGCTGGTCTTCCTCCGTGTAGCTCATGCAGCTCAGAGTAAATGTTGATTTTTGCAGAGATGGTGTAACTCTGCTGACACCAATGGAGTTACATTTATGAAAGAGACTACAAAACCTTTAAAAAAAAAAAAAGTTGTTAATTTTAGCTGCACACACTGGACCCAGTAAGTAGCTATTATCCTAGATAAATCCGTGTAGGTAAGAGGGTGTTATACTGCCTGGATTCACCAAGGAGCAGTGTCCTGCTTTCCTGCAGTTTGTAAATACCGAGAGTCAGCAAATCAGTAATTGTAGCTTCAAACTAATATAACTTTTTTTTTCCTGCATAGCCTTCTGGCACTCTATAAAAAGATCTGGCACACTGCATAGGATTAGGTGGCTTTGAAGCAGTGGAGTCATCTAGGTGTGAAACACTGATTTCCTGTGTCTTGAAATGAACTGTTTTCTCTCTCTTTTTCAGAAAACCCCCACAGCTCATGCCATGAAGGAGGAGAACTTTCTTCGTCGCAGGTTCTCCCTCTGTCCAGCCTCGTCCACCCCTCAGAAGGTCGATCCTCGCAAACTGACGCGCAATCTGTTCTTCGGGGCCGACAATGACATCTACCCACTCAGCCCAGGTTGGTTTCTGGTGTGTCAGTGCAGAAAGTCACATGTCTCAGGTGCTTCACTGCAAGTAGGTATTTTAGCACGCTGCCAGGAAATAAAAAGAAACAAGTGAATGTGAAAAAGAGAGAGAAGCTGTCGCAATGCAGGTGTTACTGGATCCCAGACAGTGCTATTCTCATGATGCTGTTGTCTCATTGCCGTGTCATTAAGCGGGGACAGAGGGCTTCAGAGTTGGGATTTGTAACTGTTTGAACACTGCATGGCCTCATATTTCAAATATCAGTAATGTTTTTGGGCACTTCCACTTTGAAGCACTTGATGTGTTTCCCCCTAAGCATTGGACTTGTTTAAGATTTACTGGTCCCATTTGCAGCCATTTAATGGCAGATTTCCCTGTTCAGATTTAGAGCCCAGGATAAATATTACAAGAGCAGACTTTCTGTGGTTAATGTTCTGTAAATATCTACAAGCACTACAAGTACCAGGGATCTTCACAGGTTGCAGGGAATGGCATGCTGGCTTTAAGCGTTCTCATTACGTCTTTTTTACTTTGAGTTTCCTAGCACCCTTTTTGCAGGAAATTTCCTAGCACCCTTCTCAAGCTCATTTTATTGTTTCAGAATTTGTTCCTCGCAGTAAACATTCAAGTCTTTCCTTGGTTGCAGTCTGCAAATGATGCTTCTGTTCCAGTCTGTAAACAAGTGCTTCAGGGATGGGTCACAAGTTTGTAGCACTGTCATATGCAGCTGCCATGTCAGTGCTAAATAGTCAAACCTCACAGCACCTTCTTGACCTCTCAGAACACCGATATCTAGAGAAAGAACGTAGTATCTGTCAAAAGGTTTCAGTGTTCATATAGATGTAACACCGAACAGACTCTCTGGGCTTTGCAGATGTAGAGCAAAACCAAGTCTGTGTGTCCTGAGCTAATGAAGTGCAAAGGTTTCAAGGGCCTCTGATTTTACAGATATTTCTGTTTGTGGGTGTCTGCTTCAAAGCAATGGGGACTCTATTTTCAGCACTGCTGACTAATCCTGGCTGTCACCTAGGTCGCTGGAAGCTTCAACAACCTTTCAGTAATCAAACTGAAAACAACTTAGGATAGGACACCTAAAGGCATAGAATCATAGAATGTCCTGAGTTGGAAGGGACCCACAAGGATCATCAAGTCCAACTCCTCTCCCTGCACAGGACAAACCCAATTCACACCATGTGCCTGAGGGCATTGTCCAAGTGCTCCTTGAATATCGTCAGGCTCGGTGCCGTGATGCCTCCCTGGGGAGCCTGTTCCAGTGCTCCACCACCCTTTGGGGGAAGAACCTTTTCCCAATATCCAACCTAAACCTCCCCTGCCACATCTTCTGCCATTCCCTTGGGTCCTATTGTTGGCGACCAGAGAGGAGAGATCAGTGCCTGCCCCTCCTCCTCCCCTTGTGAGGAAGCTGCAGACCACGATGAGGTCTGCCCTCAGTCTCCTCTTCTCTAGGCTGAACAAACCAAGTGACTTTAGCTGCTCCTCATGCGGTTTCTCCTCTGAACCCTTCATCAACTTCACGGCCCTCCTCTGGACACTCTCTAGTAGCTTTTTATCCGTAATGTACTGTGGCGCCCCAAACTGCCCACAGCACTCGAGGTGAGGCCTCACCAGCGCAGAGTAGAGTGGGACAATCCCCTCCCTCGACCGGCTGCAATGCAGTGCTTGATGCACCCCAGGGCACGCTGTTGGCTCATGTTCTGCTTGCTGTCAACCAGAGTCCCCAGATCCCTCTCTGCAGAGCTGCTCTCCAGCCTCTCATTCCCCCAGGCTGTATGTATATCCAGGGTTGCCGTGCCCCAGGTGTAAAACATGGCACTTGCCCCTGTTCAGCTTCATATGGTTGGTGATTGCCCAGCTCTCCAGTCTGTCCAGATCCCTCTGCAGGGCCTCTCCGCCCTTGAGCGTGTCAACAGCTCCTTCCAATTTTGTGTCATCAGCAAACTTAATTAGTATTATTTCAAGTCCAGCATCCATGTCATTAATAAAGAGATTTATACATTTCAAACCTGTAGGGACTTCTGAATAGCTAGCTGCTCATGAGTACAGTCCATACAATTGTCTGGTAAGAAAATAGCTGTTTTACTTCTGCTGTCCTTGCGAGCTGAAAGGCTGATTTTTCAGGCTGTAGTTGCTTCCCCTTGTTTCAGGGAGATGGAGAGCTATAGCTTAGGATTTGCCCATACTTCAGTTTTAACCATCATTTTCAGTACTAAAAATGTTACTGACTCCCTCACAGAGGTATTTCAGTGCTGTAATCTTTCAGAAACCAGGCAAGGTTGAGGGTTTCAGTGTGGAGGAGGTAGCTGGAAGAGTTTGTCTCTTCCACAGCTTCCCCCATCACCTTATTTGTCCTTGATCCTGGTTGGCAGCTGGACCAAACAGCCTTTGCTGGGCTCAGCACAAGTGTCCTGAGCCACGCTGGAACTTTTGTTCTACTGCACAGTTCTCCCGAGTAACCTCCAGCACTGGCGTCAGTGAGGGCAGTAGCCCTCTGTATTGCAAAGGAAGAGCATAGGCCAGAGAGTTTGCAAAGGAGAGAATAGCCCCTTTAAACAAACAGAAGTTGCTGCTTCAGCCAGGGGATTTCTTGCAGAGAGTCTAGGGTTTTGTCTATGCTTTTTTTTTTTTTAGTCCTTTCATTTTTTTCCTGGTCCCCACAAAGCTGCCTTGTCTCTTCGTTTTCCTCACATTTCCCATAAGAATTAACTGTCATTTTTCACGTCTGTTGCCATTTCCCGTGCTGGGCTCTCCTTTCACTCCTTTGCTGCTGCTTCTGCCTTGTTTTCCTCTGGGCCTCGCGTGTCACTTTCTCCCTTCACTCTGAAGGATGCTGCTATCACCAGGCCACAGGGCTACATCCATAAGTGGCATCCAATATTTCTCTGTCTTACATATTTCGCTGTTGTTTTGCATGAACTTTCTGTTCTTGAGGCTTTTCCAATGCTCTGTGTTTTGCTGCCTGACTCAGCAGATTTTCCTTATGAGGGCACTGGGATGATCGTGTTGGGCGGGTGCTGTGGGCAGCGCAGGCAGGAAAGCCCAGTGATTTCCTGCCAGGAATGTGGTGAGTTGTGAGGTGGCTGAGCTGCAGGTCTCACAGCACCAACACCTAGGATTAGCCCTCCAACAACAAAAGTGTGCAAGTAAATAATTCAGTGAAAAGGAAGTGATAGACTTTACACCTCAGGCAAGCTACGCTACAAAGGTTCAGTTCAGCAAGAGGATATTTTTTTAAAGGAAACGTACAAGAAATGCAGAGGGCACTATCTGAAATAACACTTTGGACTTTTTGCCTCTCACTTGCATACAAAAATGCTAACAAGGAAGACATTCTTTTTATAGGAAATTCACAAACTAGAGAGACATGAATTCATGTTCCTTGTCCCTGTCTGTCTTTCACTTAGCAATACGGAGAGAGTATCTTTCTCTGTTTTCTCTTTCAGAGGGCAGGAAATATATTGGAGGAGTAGCTAAAAAAACTTTTAGAGAATCTCTTCTTGACTAGGCTGCGAGATCACACAGTGTCTTTAAATACAAATTTAGATTAGCTTATCTGCATCCTAAGAGATGCGCTTTCAAGAATATGGGAATTTTACTGTTACAGATACATGGAACTAAATTTCAATCTGATGCACTCACTGGGCCACGTGGCTGACATTTGCAAGAATAACAGGTTTCATTCGTGATAGCTTTACCATACATCAGAGCCTGTATTTCTTCTTGTAGTTACCCAGTTACTTTATCAGAAAGCCTATAAAATAATAGTTCATGCTGCATGGAGCTAATAATGAATTCCTCAAAAACCCAGTAATTTTTCTTCCTGCTACCAGAGTCATGCTGGCTCTATCATTCTTTATAAAGGGGAAAGGCAAATGCACCTGTAGGATTAATGCCCAGCAGAAAACCAGAGAAAAGGAATAGTTACTGTTCTGGAAAGGAACTAAATATTTATTTTTCCTGTGCATGACAGTAATGGAATAAAAGAAGGTATCAGTAATTGAACTCTGTAACCACAAGACTGGAGTGTTGGCAGTTTTCTTCACAATCTGGTGAAGGCTGTTTCCATAAGGACCACTGATTCCCCTCCCCAAAATCTTTTTTGTTATTTGGTGCAAAATATTCAAGCTACTTTGTGCAGGACCCTTCTTTGCATGCCCTGCTAGCAGCCACCACTTTAAGTCAGGACAGATTCAGTTCTGTTTCTGTTGTGGGCATTATGTTTTCTTCATCAGGGAGAAAAGAACTTCAGCTTCTGTAGCCAGTTAATATTTAGTTGCTTTTATGGTTTTTATGTGGTTTCTTATTTATTTTCTCAAGGCCTCTTGTGCTGTGGGTGGGTCTCTTGCTTTTGGGCTTTCTGTGCACTTAACCATGTGTGCAGGTTTTTGAGAAACTTGCACATTATTTCAATCAACTTTGCTTTCCAAACAAGGGCTGGCTCTCTCCTTCCGTATGGCCACAGAAAGTCTGCTTGAGACAGACAGCAAAGATAGCTCTCCTCTGAAAAACAGCCTTTCCCTCAAAAGTGCCAACAGGCTTAACGATTTTGGCGTAAGAAACCAGTATATGCTGCTCCATAAACATATCTTATGAATCCTTGTAAATTATATGATAAGAGTGAAGAGGTGCATATTCCCATTTTCCATAATACTCTGTAAGCAGCATGGTCCAGAACCTCAGGAACAGCGAAAATCACATTGTTTAGGTACAAACCCTTTTAATTGTGTTACTGAGAGAAGGCAGAATTCTCTCACATCCAGGCTTTTTGTATGGATACCAGCTTGGAGTTAAGCTTTCGTCAAGAAATGAGACATAATAAAGAATGGATGTGAATTCTGTTATGCTAATAGATGCTCTTCCCTTGGAGCAGGCAGCAGCTGATTCCCATTAACTTTACTTGAACTTTTAGACCATATGTTACTTTTCCATACATGTGCAGAAAAACTCCTCATGGGAAACAAGTGCAGAAGCTACATGGCTCAGTAAGTTTATTCCAACCTCCTCTGCCTCTGTTGGGGAGGGCGGGGTCTATAGAGAAGAAAGTGCCATAAGAGAAAGAAAAAGTACAGAGAATACAGATCCATGCACAGCAGCGCGCATGGCCTTCCCATTTGTCATGGTAGTACAAGGCGACTGGCACATATCTGGCCACTTGGGATTTTCTCCTGCCTGGGAACATTTGGCTTCTGAGTGTGTTATCTAGGGCTCAGTGTTTCAAAGGGAGGGGTGACAGTTAAGAAACTAGGTTAAGATATAGGTTCTCTGTTGCTGCACTGCCTTCCTGTGTGACTGTGTAGGTCCTTGCTCTGCTTCAGTTCCCCACGTGAGCAGTCCATGTGCTGTCCCTCTTCTCCCAGGCTTGGAAGTGTTTGCTTTCTGCGTCAGCATGGCTGTGTGCACGTGGCATGGTGCAGCACTATGCCACGCGGTGAGAAACACATCTGAAACACCCACCACCCTTGGTCACCATGTGGAAAGTTGAACACCTTCTAGGGACAGTTGTCCCGCAATGCCTTTTCTTAAATCTAAGAGTTGATACACCAAACTGCCTGTTAATGCCTGTAAAAAGAACATGTTTTTTGTCCTGTCTCTTTACCAGTGAAACCCTGTAACACAGTTGCAATTCCAGTTATAAAGGGGCATGCTTGTTCTCTCACATGTCCCGTGATGGAGATGCAGTACATCGCCATGAGGATATTTATTTTTTAGTAAGCTTCTGTGGCTGACTCTTCTAATGGTGCTTGGCTGCTTAAATGGCTGCTCTGAAAACTCCAGGAGACATTATGGCTTCTGACACATCTGTGACAACTTCTGCTGACTTCAGGAAAATCGGGATTTTCCCTTGCTGTTTTTGGATTTGGTGGTGTTTCCAAGACTGGCCCACACAATGTTTAAAAACCTTTTTCACAGTTCCCATGTTTGCAGTGTGCTACAAATGGATTATATTTCACTGTCCCTGTGGCTCTTTACTGTGTCCAGTATTCTGAAGCTCTGATTGCTAACAATTTTGAGAAGAAAACTACATTGCAATTGGATAACAATGACTGCCTTGGCACTAAAAAGCTAGTCTCATCAGATGCTATTTTTTGGTTTTGTTTTTTTTATAGAAACTCTCTGCTTTCTTTTACTGTAAGGACATGATTACAGTTGGCAAAAGGAACAGAATTTATCATTACATTTTATTGCTTGGACTAGGACTACACACTCTCATACCAGTATATAATGTGTATAATGTACTGCAAGTTTAGTATATTTGGGTAGTGGAAATATATCTACAATGATTGGAAACTGTCATATTGTTCATAAATACTACTTGTTAGTTGAAAATGTTTCTTATTTTAAAAATAACTTGGTCAGAAGACATTGATCTTCAGGTTTTTAAAATTTTGTTTTACTAATTATGTCTAGATGCTCTTCTGTCTTCTGTAACATTTTATGGTCATGGTTATTTGTCAAACAAAGCATGCTATCAAGTGCATCTGTGTAGAGTTGCCAGATACCAACCAAGAAGGATAATGTATTGAATGGCTGCTTATTAACTGAATTCCATTTATTATTTGCATTGAATGAGGCATGGGGTATGTAAGAAAAGAACAGCCTGTGGTAATGTAATTAAAGACTACGTCATAATACAGACACAGAAGGGAGCCGATTAAGGATGCACAAGCAACCTTATTTCTGGGTTGTTTTTTTTCCAGTCTTCATATGCTCAACTTTGCAACCATCATGTTGGTTTACCATGGTGTTTTCACACCTAACTTTTAAGCAGTACTTGTTGCACAGCTCAAGCATGTGGATCCAGGCTATTTCAAGCTCTGCAAGGTCCCTCTCTGTAATCCTGGTGTGCCTGCTGCTGCTCATTACAGCTTCTCTTGCTTGCTATTAGCAGTAGCCCTTCTAAGGCCATGAGTAGCCACAGTTTTGCACAGAATTTCTCTGTTTCCAAATCACATTTATTTGTTGCAGGAAAAGACGTGGAAGGAAACAGCCCATCGGCGCTGAAGGATGAGACACCACAGACTCCAAACTCCGTTAGTAAGGTACTGTGGGATAGGGATTCATCCCTAGTCTTATTTTCATTTCTTCTCGGACTGTTATTAATCATTCTTGCTCTCTTTTTTTTAAAGTCATTGAGAAAGCCTCTCCCTGTGTCCCTGTAGGAACTGTGTGTGCATGTTTTGAGAGAAAGAAAATGAGTGGTTTTGTATGGTTGGGACGTCAGAGAAGCCCACACTTTCCTCTGACTTGATAGCACCAACCGCAGAAGAATCCTGATTATTTGGGCCTCATTTGGCAGTGCAATTGCATATGAATAATTACAGTTGGAAAGGTGATTTTGTCAGCAGAGGTGTCTCCTGCTGTTCCTGATCAGCAAGGCAATCATAAACCTTAATTGTTTTGGAAGAGAAAGCTGTAATATTTAGTGTAGTGCATAGCATCCAAACTGTGAGCCTAGATCCAGGGAGAGAGCTCTGGGAATTGGCGTAACAGGAGAGGAACGCAAACTAACCAACATTTCCTGAACACAACGTTTCCATTCAGCCTGTTATGGAGAGGTAAAATGATGTAAAGACTCTGGATCTGGGTGTTCAAAACCTGGCTCTACATCTAGAGTTACTGAGTGCCTGGGTTTGATTTCCTGTAAAAATGGAATCAACCTCATAAATTAGATCTGGCTTTGAGATTCATGTACGGGCTTTTTTGGCTGCAGCTCCCTAACATGTTTCTGGAGGGTAACTAGAAATAGAATCAAGGCCTGTTAATAAATTTTTAACTGAATTTATTCATCTACAAAGCTATAAAATGCAAATGACATCAGCTGAAATGAAAACATAACATGAAGAAAGCAGCTGCAGACAAGTGATTTCTTATAATACATGAAAATAGGCTCTGCATCTTCAAATACATTTGGTTGTGCTTGCCTGGAGCTTGCAGGTTGTTCTGCCAGGATGCCCTGACAAAGGGCAGCACAGGGAGATGGTGATGAGAGGAGCTTTGGGAGTATGCAACAAGGGCTTGCGTACATGTCCTCTGCTATTGCTGGAACATGGCAAGCTGCAAACTGACCTTTGTTTTGATTTTTCAGGCAGGTTCCTCATGGGAACCCAGCCTCCCACTTACCCTGGCAATGCAGAAGCCCAAGGACCAGGTAACCATGTCCAGGGCTTTGTTTTAAAGCCGGATGGTTTGTACACCTTACAAGGAGGGGTGTTAAATTCCCAGTGATTTAGGAATGTAAATAAGAAGGACTTTTTTCTGGACAGAACAACTCAGAGCACTGAAATGCTGTCCAAAAGGGAATTTGATTTCTGAGATGCAGGATGAATGCAAGAGTATGAATGTATGTATGACAGGTATCTGGGTGAGAGCGTGGCTCAGCTGTGTTTTCCCAGCCTCAGGGCCTGCCTTGCTATTTAGTCTCCTACAGGTGTGTTTTTGAAAGGAGATGCACCCTTGGAAGATTTGGTTGCTCACCTAGATCTCTGCCATGTTTTGTGTGCACCTAGGAGGTGTTGGTGGGTCTCTCCTTGACAGTGTCAAGAGCAGTTCTTAAGGAGGGAGAAGAGAAAATGCACAGCACAAAACTACTGCATCAGATTTGTGATTCAAAACAAATGGGGGTCTGGACCTGGACATGAGCTTTGCTTTCACCAACCCAAGACTTTGGTTTTACAATAGTCAAAATTGCTCTGATACACCAGTGGACTAAAACCACATATGAGGACCCCAAACCACCAAACTTCAAATTGCATACTTGCTTGCAGTGTTGGCAGGCAATTGCTTTGGCTCCTGAATGGGTCAAAGCTAGGTTTTTCTTTCCTGAATGTTCTGCTCAGACACACAATGTTTGATTCGGAGACTTTCCACCTCAGTGGATCTGTGCTGTAGCACCTGTCATTCTCACTTCACTCTGCTTTGCCTTGCTGTGTTGTAGATTACTTTGTTCTTCTCCAGCCACATAGCTTCTCTTCCGTCTTGCTTTGCGGTGTCAGTGACAGTAGGGAGTCCCTGCTGTGAAATGTCTTGTACCTTAAAAATTTAGGCAAACTGGTAGTCAGTTTGCTTAATATTTCATTTTTCACATCCACTCAGCTCTAAGGCTATAAAATGAAACCTTACTATCCAGAACTTTAAGTAGGGCTCTGTCACAGTATTTAAGTTTAAAAATAAATAGCAATTCCACCTACTTGAACCAAAGGAAAGAGTGTGTACTAATTGGGTCATGTTTAGATTCCTAATATCGGGGGAAATAATTTTTAGAAATCAAACTGTAGGGTGCGCAGGTTTAATTAATGGATTCAAAAGGAAATATTCTAGGTAACGAATCTGAACTATGAATACTCACCCTTCTTTTGGCACAACGGATATAACAAACCTTGTTAGAAATCAGTGTTCCTTCAGCAGCACTATTTTGATGTACCACACCACATTGACTGTTTTCACCTAGTGATGAGAAGGAAAGGAAAACCAGTCGGGTGATTCAGTCCCTGGACTGTGGCTTAGGGGACCTTGAATTCCCAGCTCTGATTTTGAGTCCCTGCATTTCCTCAGGCAGATCAGTTGCATTTCTGTCAATCTCACATCTTCATCAGTGAGGTGGAAACGGTTCTACATTTTGTTCATTCGGGCCATATCCACACTGCATGATGGAGCAGGCTGCAGGTTTCCAAGGCTAGCAGACACCGAGCAGAGTATTCCATAAAAACCCTATAAACGTGTGTGAACTTGTGAGCTGTGAAACTTTAACTGCAACCATACTACCCTGTGCTTGAGCTCATAGATGGGCTGCTGGTCTATGTCTGAGGTATGAACACATCCCGATTGTTCTGTCTCTACAGACAGTAAAATATTTGATGCTTGTACATTTGCTTTCACTGTGTTTGTGCAGTTCTTAGTAATATGTATTTTAATATGTATTTCTGATTTCAGTCATGGCTTCTCACCCCAAATTTTATTGAAACAAATTTAAGGCACAGCTCAGCTACATATTACATTGCCAACTTTCCTGAGGTGTGGTTTCTCCTACTTCATTTTTCAAGTGGAGTCTCTTTAATCTCCTTCTTCAAGAGGAAAAAAGATTATTAGCTTATTTATTTCGGATAGTTTCTCGTATTAGTTTCCTTCTTTTTTTTAGAGTCCTTTGGCCTTGTTTTCTGGACCCAGTGCTCATAGTGGAGTGCGAAAGTATCACAGAACTATCTCTAAGCCTCAAGCTTAACCTCTGCAGCCAGGTAGTACAGTCAGCATGCACCTGATAGTGTCAGGAGATACCTTCCTCCCATTTTGTGCCTCATTCTGCATGGTTAGTGTCCTTTAAGGCACCTTTTATTGCAGTTTGCAATGTTGCATTTTCTCTTCCTGTGCTTATCTATTTATTCTACTGGGTGGAGAGCAGCTACAATCTCTTGATATGCATGCAGAGCTCTCAAAGAATTGAAGTGTATTTTAAGGAATAGTCAGAAAAATCTTGAAGCTGGTGTTCAGTGCTACTTCACTTTTTTCAGTCTCCCACTAATGTCACAATGAAGTCTAAAATTATCACATTGTAGGAGTGTGGCTGTTGCGTGCACAGTTATATGGGGTATGGGAGGGCAAAGCTTAGATTGCTTTGTTCATCATGGATGAGTTTTTCCTCATGCCTGAATTGCTCAAGTCTTTATTGTGTGATTTGTAATCTCAAATATGAAGGTAAGTGGCTGCTACAAATTTAGTTTAGCTGCGAAGTAGTTTGAAACAGTTCATACCGAGCACTTGAAATTTAAGCTACAATTCATCCTTCTAGATCCATGAATCATGCTTTTAACCTCTGAGTTAATTCCACCATGGATACAATTGGGACTATCATAAAAGATCTGGCAGTCTACAAGGGTACCTTTCCCTCTGCTCTCCCTTAGCCAGCAAACCAAGCAATTGGTTGTCAGAGAGTCCCAGACATTGCAGGAATCAGCTTGGAGAGCAAAATGCCCCGTGTGTGCTAAGCACAGCTTTATAGGAGAACTTGGCCTTTTTAGGTTAACTGGACCCATACGTCATGCTGTTGATGTTGTAGATGCAATTATTTTGGAGCTAGTTGTCGCTATCAAGACTTATACTCATGTAGCTTCTTCAGTTCCACGTGCAACAGTTTAGGGTAATCACTGTTGTCCACAGAGGGTTTTGCAGCTGATTTCAAGTACGCAGAGATGTAGCCTGGAGTCCCCTGGGAAAATTGCATATAAGAGGGGTGGGATTTTTCACCAAGAGATAGGAAACATAGAACATCCCTAACTTATGCAGGGGCATACAAGCCCTGAAACTCCCAGGTGCCTCACAGGGGGGAACATAGGTAGTAGTAAGTGTTCGCTTACAGAAGTTGAAGTCTCAAAGTTGATAACTTTGGGTAAGCCACAGCAGTCCTATCATGTCACCTTGGGACACTGGCGATCATAATTCCTTACTCTAGTGTTTTTAATGGGGGAGATGAGGGTAAATGGAGCTGCAAAAATTGAAATGTTTTATTAAACAATTTAGCAAAGCATATTTTAAACTGAAAGTCTAATTGGTTTTCATTGCTCACTTTCTTGATTTGTTTAAACTCAGCCTAGGAACAAAAGCTGTACCTACAGCTAGAGGCGAAAGCAAAGCTTTGGTTCAGATTTCTGCTTAGCACAATCGTATAAGTCATGTGCAACAGCGTCTTTCTCAGTGTGCAACTTCCCATCTCACCTAAAATTTTTTTAAAATATTCTAAACTTGCAGAACGTTTTCCCACTTAAACGATCATACAGCAATCCCATGAGCTCTGTGACTTTTTCATTAATTACTATGACCTGATGCAGTGGAGCAACATGTTCCACTGAACAGTAGTATAACTTGATATTTGGAGTTGCTTGGATAGCTGAAGTTCTGTGATGATTTTCCCCAGATATTGCTGTCATGTCAGCTATTTATTTGTACAGGCTTTTCATTCTGTGCTAATCATTATGCTATTTCAGTGTTGTAAGCACAGTTGCTGTGTCTTTGTCACATCATTGAAATAAGGGGGATTTTTTTTTCGCAAACAAGAAAGTTTGAGGTGAAGATTACTTGACTTGCTGTAAAGCAGCATGTTAATTGAAGGCTAATCTTTCCTAACGCAAAGCTTGTTTGTCAGTGAGGGTCATTTCGCTGACTCTGCTGTGCTTTGGATGAGCTGTAGGTTCACAATAAAATAACAAAGTTTTTAAAAAGAACTACGTCTAGTAAATTGAAGACAAAATTGTTTAAATGCTGGTGAGATATCTGTGAATATTTACATCAGTAACAAGAAGCTGTTCACTTCTGATGTTAAACCCAGCTCTTCCATAGCATTTATACTACTTCAGGAACTTCCATTTCATTTCTTTTATTTCTGCAGTGATACAGGTCTGTAGCAACTGTATGTGGAAAATATATGGAGAAAGTACATGTAAGCAAAGATGTGTCTCCCATGTGATGACTGTTTTTGCCTTTTTGAAACATAACTTATGGCCCCAGCTACTTTTGCTCTGCCTTCAAATTCCCATCTGATTTCATCTTTCTCTCACTTGGATGCAAAGAATTAAAAAGAGCAACTTGTAAGGTGTCACTCCTGTTAACATGCAGACCACCACCTGAGAATTACTTTATTTAAATGTTTCTGGCTTGGAATAATTCTGTCTATTTGTCCCTTGTTACACATTTTTTGTGTTCATCCTGTGCGGCAAGGATTGCTTGTGCTAAACAACAGGATATTCCTCTTGCTGTTATCCAAGGCACGGCATGCTGGTGGGCTGGCATCCCCTGCACCAGAGTTGATCACAGACTGTTTTTCTGTGAAACGATTTTTTTTCCTCTTGGAAACGAAGTCACCAAAAAGACACTGGACCAGAATAGTACTATTGTGAGGACTCTCTATGCTCTCTTACAAAGCCTAACAGAAGTAAGGGTGTTGTGATAACCGCTAACAATCAGCAGTGGACCTCCAGAGCTACATGGCTGAGATGAAAGGGAACAGAAACGTAACAGGGTTAAAACACATGTCTCTGAGTACAGTACAGCCCATTGTCAGCTGGCAAGGTCATCACTCAGTCCTGCAAAGGACAGATCTGGTTAGAGAACTAAAGAGGGACAACAGTATCCTACCCCTGCCAGTGCTGCCTCATGCCCTGGTAAAAGTTTTTGGCAGATTAAGTCTTGCCTCCTTGTAATTATGGGAACCAGTATATGGAAAACATACATATTGCTTTCCTATTAGAATATTCTAGTGGGGTTTTTTATTTTTTAAAAGGACACCAATTCCCTACCCTCCCATTCTGCAAAGTCTCCTCTCTGGTTAATGTTGTTCACATGTTACTGCAGAGAGAGGGGGGCCAAATTCTGATAGCTTGCACAAGCGTTATCCCAGTGTCCTTGAAAGATTTGCTGTGATGACAAATAGCTTCTTAGTTTTCTGCCAGGCTGAGAAAGGGGGGGGGCAATTAAATGCTTTTGATGTGTCTTAGCAATGTAAAACCCTGCTGTGTTTCAGGGATCTTTAGATCTGATGGCTTGGATTTACTGAATCTTATATATGCCACAAGGTACAATCAAAACTATTAAGACCGATTCATGTAAAAACATGAAATCATATTACTTCAAGTCAGTTAGCAGGTTAAACCTGGAGGAACTGTACGTTGCTATCAGCAGCATAGGGGCCTCGGTATGCAGTCCTGGGGCTTTAGACCCCACTTTTCCTGTGAAAAGGCAGGAACTTTAAACCCAGAAAGGCAATGCTTTTTACTCTGTAGACTTTCAGACAAGTTTCACTATATTTCTTGAGCTCCTAAAGGCTATGGTGGTGTAAGGGGAGATTACCCCTTCATCTGCTGTTGTGTGCTGCAGCTTTATAACGTGCAAAGCAGTGTTGGCTGGCATTGGGCATGCGGTGTCCTTGGTCATGGAGCTACAAGTCAGCTCTCCTGAAGAGGCAAAATCAATGTCCCTCTGTGTAAACCTCCCAGGTTTGAAGTCTTGTGGTTGTTTAACTCTATTTTTAGCATGGCCCAGAGAGACTCCCAGGAGGAGGCAGGTGTGGCTGGTAGAGCAGTGAAAGTACTTCTGTCTGTGTTAATGCAGGTTGCCCACAAGCAGCGGGTTTAGGGCTCAGGTTTGCATGGTTTGTAGTGGTTGTTGGAAGCCTTTCTGAATCTTCAAGTAAATTTCCTCAAGCCAAGTGACCTTAGGGGCCAAAATTTTATTCTTTATATAAGTACTAATATGTAATTGTCTAGACTACAAGTGACCATAACTTGCTTTAATTAGTTAAGCAAAAAGCAATCATTATATCCTGATGCTTTGCAGTACACCTGAACAGGATTTCCTAGAATCTCAGGGACATCTGTGCTTTTTCTGTTTCTCATGCTGGCTAATGAAGAATAGTATGCAGTGTTTCTCTCTGTGTCTGATCTTTCAGGCTGGAGGGAGTGAAATTACCAATAAACATTTGGCTCATAGTTGTATCCCAAGGACAGGACATTCTCCCTGCTAATTGGGAGAAATGGGGAGAATTCTTCTGACCAGTTTCAGAGGACACGCGTCTCGAATCATGAAAGCATAATCTCCTAATAGTTCCAAAGGATTCTTTCTCAGAGACATTTAAGCACTTAGAAATGTTTCCTCACAAAGAAACACTTATAGCATATCTCCCAAATGTCTACCACTAACCTTTGAAATGTGATAAAGACCCTGTGGGCACAGTTCTCTGCTCAGACATTGTATCTTTGCAGTGGTCCCTACCATAAATCTTAAGTTTTTACAGTGAAGTCCCATGCGCAGAAATACAGAATATGCATGAGAGACTGCATTGCAGGTGGAGGAGGTAGGCTTAGCTTTCTATTAAAACAAAAATGACCAATATTGAATAGTTTGCAGGAGTGTAAGAGCTGGCATTTTTTTTGAGTGGATCCAGTGCCAAGTTGACTTGTAAACTGGACAGTCAGATCAGGGACTTCACTGGTCTTTGTGCGCCATCATGGAGTTTTGATTTCTCTATTCTTAAGTACCATGTGTAGTTTCGGTTTTAGTGAAAGACTCCTGTAAGGGTATGTGAGAACAAATAATAGGTTCTACAGTGACCCTGTCTGTCTTGCAAATTGCACCTTCTGCCCCTAATTTCTAATCCTGCATCATGCATAAAGAGTTTTGCTCAGTCGGGCATGCACCCTTATCTCCCATTTTTGCTCCTGCCGCAGTCTTCAAAGCATAGCTGATGGCCTGTTTGCCGGGATCTGGTCATACATTTGCATGTTTTCATCGACGTCATGTGACGAGGACTAATCCGGCTGTCATTAAATATTTTCCTGCTCACACCAACGTTCAGCATGGTTTGTGGCTATGGTAGCTGGAGGGGTTTCTGTGTCACTGGGAGGGAAAAAGAAAGTGGGTTCTCAAAACTGAAGGCACTATGAAACAATTACATCAACTCATGACATAAAGAAGAGAGGGTCTGAGAGCCTAGTGGGTTTGTTTCACATCATAGCAGTGAATTTATAAATGGGAACTATATTTGATTTTTTTTTTCCTTAGTGCAGCTCATTTTTGTGTCATACTCATTAAATCAAGGTGGCCAAGGGCTGAGCTTTTTTATAAAACTGTCGTGCATAAGTAGGAGAGACAGTGTCTGGCCCCAGAAGATCACAATCTGAATGCATCAGACACATGAAAGGTTGGAAGGAAAAGAGGTACAGAGAGAGAAAGTAACTTCCCCAAGGTCACATAAAAAGTAGCAAAGTCCAGACTGTACCATAATTCTCACACCACTAACCCTCCCCAAGTTTTGGCCAATTTGCTGACAGTACCTATCTGAGGAGTCCTCATCATGAGTTGGGCTCCAGAGAGCTATACTCTCTCAGTGTACATTATTTTGGGAACAGTAATATTGTGACCACGTCTAACAAAAGTAAAGCATTTTTTCAGCCCATCAGCACAATCATGAGATCAGGCTGCAGCTGCTGAAAATGAATTTAAACAGCACTGACACTATCAAATGTGATTGGAAGTGACTGTGTATTTTGTGCCTTGCTTCACAAAGCCAAGATGATGATGATGACGGTGATGATTTCCTCTATTATCTGTAACATGATTATGTCATTTCTTGCCCACTCATGTTTCTGGACATTTCAGCAAGGGCAACAGTCATTGCCAATATCAAGTCTAGTTCTGAAAGATCTATACCAGCTTCCCCATAATTTTTATTCCAGTAACTGGAATGCTTTCAGATCTGAAAAGAGATGGGCAGTTTTCAAAGTTAGGAATAAGAATAGGGATGGAGTTTTAAAATTTTATTTATTTTACCAAGATTAATGTCTGCATGGGGAAAATATGAAGAAAATTTTGTGGGGAATTTTCCAACTATGAGTATAAAAGGAAACTTGACTGCACTGCAAATACGTACTTTCTGTGCCTGCCTAGTGTTCTGCTGCTGAAGTCTGCAATCAGCTCTTTTTTCATGGCTTCCTGGAAGATAAAAGTGACTCTTCATTAAAGCATAACTTGAACGTCTTCATGTTCATACGTTCCTATTTCCTCTCTCCTTCTCTTTTTAGATTGAATATAAGTTTTGCAATGGGTCTGACAAAGAGTGTGTGTCTCCCACAGCCAAATTCACAAAGAAGGAAACACTGAAGGTATGTGCAAAGCAGCCAAGTCACCATCAGCTGACTTTCTGTTACAAAACAAGTAGTACCTTCCACACAAACCATTGGGAACTGCTCTGTGTCATTTCCCAAGACCCAGCGAAGCCTCTGACTCTTCTAGGAGTTATTATAGGCCAAGGCCATTTACAGGCTTTATATACAGGGTTAGATTATATACTGCAAACAGAACAAATCAGTGTAATTATTTCACTCTGTTTTTGTGTTCCAGAGCTGTTAGGCACCTGAAGAGGATTGTAATCCTTCATTGGTCTTGTTAGGAGGGGTATGCTTAGGCAATCTAAGCAAATTATTGCTTCAACACTTGCTTGACTACCAAACCAAATGTATAAATAATTTGGTTTGCATGCAGTTAGATTTAATTTCTTTAATTTGAGGGCTGGGGAGGGGTATTCAGCCTCTTTCCATTCCCCCCAAAGAAAAGCCAAATTAGGTTATGTTTAGTGGAACTTCAGGAGCAAAGAAAATGCCTGCTATCTCATTGTTTTCTTCCTTGTGCTCATTTCTGGGGAACCTGTGCTGGGTCAAGTTCTAGCTGTGCTATACATAGCTGTCCTTAATGCATTATATTCTTTCCTCCCCAAAAGAGGCCATGATTACAGCTGCTATATTTTTTCTGTTCTCAACCAGGTACAAAAAAAAAATTACAGACAGGAGAAGAAAAGAGCCACCAAACAACTCTTCAGTGCTCTAAAGGATCCCAGTGTAGTGATCACAGCAGACTGGCTGAAGGTATTTAATACAGACCATTGCTTCTGAGGCTGTAGGGAAAAATAAGTGAGAAGTAGTTGATGTGTCTGAGACACATGCACTAGCACTTTTTTGAGTGAAGGAAGACTGAATAATTTTGAGTGGAAGTTGCTGTAAAGGTGTACTTAAATAACTGCTATAAAAGTGGAGTCATGGGGAATATTTACTTTCCATCTGAACCTAACTCAATATATCTATTCTGTGTCCTTAAGTAGCAACAAGGTCTCAAAAAGTGCATAGTACAAAAGGAAGTGATGATGTTTGTTTCTTCCTTTCTGAAAGAGTCTCCTGGCCTCTTCCCACAGATGGGTTTTTGTACTGAAGAGAGAGTAGTCAGAAGAACAGCCTGGAAATGGGCAGATACAGCGTGTTCTATTGACAGTTGGATTTTATGTTGTCACAGCACATATTGGACCTGATGACAACTGTAATTTCTCCTTGTGCAAAGGCTCAACTAGTGGCAGTTTCTCACTGAAGTCCTCAAACTTTGTATGTGGCAAAATAAATTTGGATTGACATTGAGAGATATTATCTTTTGAGCACTGTTTTTCTCCTCATTTGGGGCCATATAGTCTTCTCGACTAATAGTGAATTGGTTGTCCTTTTTATAACAGCAAAACTTAGTTTGCAAACATCGCTGAACACAGAACTCTTACAAACAAACAAACAAAAAAACACAACAGAAAAACAGTAACTTAGGGATTTCATGAAACAATACAATCACATTTGACCGGTGTGAAAAACCTCCAACATTGTTCTACAATCATTACTAGAAGCCAGAAAAATGAGATGTGTATGGCTTCTCTGAGAAATTAGATTGGCAACAAAATGTTTCCACACTGTTTAGTGTTGATGATAGATAAATACTGAGATTTTTTAAAATACAAAATACCTGTTGCATGTTTGCAGTGTCTGGAAATTTCTGGTTCAGCAACAAATAATGCTGGGCCACAAAAACAGAACACTGACATAAGACTTGAGGTTTGGCCTATGTACAATGAAGACAAGAAGATCTTAGGCAAAATCTAACCTTACTGAGAAACTTCTCCATTCTTAAAGCTGTTATCTTTAATATATGCTCTAAGATTTAATGTCTTCTATACAAGAGAGAGTGTGCCTTGAGCTTGACAGAGAAGTAAGCCAGCTGGAGAAGGTGCTTTTAGAAATGGGGTATTTGACAAAACCCATTAATAGCTCTGTTCAGCAGGACACTATTAAAATGACTTATAAGTCGAGTTAGACTAGCTGTAACATTTTTCTATGCAATGTTCTAATTGGCATGTCCTCCATGATTATTAATAAAGCACTCTCACGTGGACCAGCAGTGCTGGTTTGTTGCGTAAAAAATTAAGCAAGCGGCTAACACTAAGCCAGTAACAAAAATATGAAGACTAGATTCTGATAGCCAGATTTACAAGGTCTGTGATTTTGCTATGGGATCCCTAAGACTGTTCAGATGATGCAGTGTATTTTCCTAAGGAAGTGTATTGTAGCGTGGCCTTGGGAGAAACACATACTGGAAATACTGTATAAATACTGAATAAATGCTGTTTTTCTTTAAGGAGCAACACAAATGCAACTTTTTTCCTCTCCCTGCTTCCCTCCAGATTCGTGGGACTCTGAAGAGTTGGACTAAGCTGTGGTGTGTTCTGAAACCAGGAGTCCTGCTGATTTATAAGACGCCAAAGATTGGACAATGGGTTGGGACAATCTTGCTCCATTCTTGTGAGCTGATCGAGAGACCCTCCAAAAAGGATGGCTTTTGTTTTAAACTTTTTCATCCTTTGGATCAATCAATCTGGGCTGTAAAGGTAACAATCCTAATGAGCTGAACAACCTTGTCTCGGTCACCAAAGTGTCTGAGCACTAGTATTGCCTTGCAATGATATTATCTAGATTTGCAGATACTCAGTTGCTGTTAGTGGTGGTGAGTTGACTGCATAAAAAGATTAAAGACTCTGAAGCTGGGTCATGACATGACATCAGAGGAATGTCGTGCATTGTGTTTAGTTATACAAATGTGTCATTCTTGGTGTATAAATGCAGACTGAGGAAAGGGGAAAAAATGTTAGTGCAGAAAAAAAGATCAATACCTAGAAGCTATATCAAGCCATGGCCTACATCTTTTAAAAGAGATGAGGAATAGACCCAATTAACTGAATTCCCCAAAATAAGGACACACAAAGTACCAAATGCTTTGCACAGCACTGGAGAGGGCTGGCAAAGTGGCAAAAACCAGTCTAATAATTTTACTTTTTTTTTCTAATGCCTCTGAGGTTTGGGTTGGTTTGTGATGGACTTGGAACTCAGTGGTCTGCTCAAGCCTTGACTGTTCCACAGAAGTGTGACTTTGCATAGAGTGCCTTAATTTTCTCTTCTTTGAAATGGAAATAGCAAGGTCTTCTCCCCTTCACTTTGAGTTGTTCTTCAGTCTGTTGTTACTCACAGGCTGAGGCAGTCTCTTCCTGTACACACAGTAGCTCCTGCAGTGACCTCTGGATCTCCCTGTAATGCAAATGATTAATAGTTTCTCACACTTCTTAAACTGACGCTCTGCAAATTTTAAAGAGCTGCTTTTTTTTAATTCTTTCCTTTAAGAATAGGCAAAAAGAAAAACATTATCTAATGCTTATGAGCAAAGACGAAGACCCCAGTAGCTCCTGAGAGGCACTGAGAGCAACATCTGTTGGATACCCGGAAAGCTAAACTCAAATGTTCTTGAACTCTTGTTTCCCCATTAAAAGCAGTGACTTGGCAGAGTTATTGCAGACATAAATTGTCTAGGAGACATCACCAGCGTAAGCAAGGCATTACAAGCTAGTGCCTTGCTGCAGCATGGTCAGCAGAGTAAATCTACTTGGAAAGACTCATGTGAGAGCAATGAAGGCATTTATTATTGGCATTAGAAGATCTAACAAAATGGAGGGGAAGCCCTGTGGGAGCAGATCAAGCAGGCTGACTCCTGCTCATTCCTGCAGTTAATTGAACAGTTTTAAACACAGCTATACAATCACTATTAAAAGTCATGCAATTTTTAATAAGGAGAGAATTAAAATTAACCTGAAGAACCAGCAGTAAGAGCTGCTGTTTTCTGACAGTAGCTCAGCTCTGATCTGTGCCTCAATGCATTGCTTTTGCTTTAAGTCCCAAAGGTTTCATTGCTACCTTGCTTCTTATTCAGTTTTGCGAGTTTTGATGCTTTTTTAATTCAGAGCATGCACCCAAGAAGGTTGTTGATCATTTGCTGTCCATCAACAAAAAAATTCTTTGTGACTTGGTGGGTCAGATGAATTCCTCTGAAAAGCACAGTCAGGAGAGGTAGTGAAAAAGTAGAATCAGTAGTGCAGTCAGGTACTGAAAAGTAATGTTGCTGACAGATCTGAAATGTTGTGCTAGAATGCCCTACCTTGATATGAATCATCCAGAAGAGGAGTTTTTATCAATATGTATATATTTCTGCATGTGTATATATATCTAATTCTTGTGTCTCTTGAGAAAATATATAACAGAAATAGGAATTAGTATATTAAATATGAAGGGATTACATCTCTGAAAATGTTTGTGTACTAGAGGAAGTCCTAAGAGATTTTAATTTTAAAGTCAAAGTAATATTCTAAGTCACATGAGACAGATATTTAGAAAGCTACATTCGAGCTACACAGTGTGATATTTCCTGAAACCTGAGTTCAGCCTGGATTGTTATGTGTGATAGATGCTTTCAGCCACAGGGTGAACGCCAAAATACACATCAAGAAGAAATCCACCAGTGAACTGCTTGATGTCAAAGAAGCTGTCTGCACTCTGACAACAGTTTAAGGCTGAAACTGCTAAAAATACTGTTTTGTTTTATGTCATTTCATGGCCTTCTTTTAAAGCAACTGGAGCAGAATTGACTGATCTAAATTGGTTGTGTATAACTGTGCAAAGAAAGCCTGTTTCTCATGAAATATGGATTAGCCTGAGCTTAAGCAAAAAACTCAAGTTACTGTCCATCACAATAGAAATAAGATCTGGCTAAACAACTTTCACTTTTGGCTAAAATGACTTATGAAATTTACAAGGATTTTCCAGACTAGAGTTGATGGTCCAGCCTTGACTCACATCAGTGGACTTGCAGCTACTTTAGGGTGATTAATGAGCACCTTTGTACGTGTTGGCCTGGCTGCGCAGCAGATGTTTGGGTCTAACTGCAGGGTTCAGCCCTGAAACAAATGTCTGGTTCGAGCACTGCCCAAGGCATTTATAGTTGTGCTAGCCAATTAAATTTGATGTGCAGGCATTTAACTTCAGTTTGAGCAGGATGAAATTTTGGGGTGCCTTTCAAATGGCAGGTAAGTAAGATGTAAGATCATTACTTATAGTTGAAAGCTAAATATATGCACCAGGGAACTTTTTTTCCTATAAAGTACTCTGCCACCTAGAGCTATCTTAGAAGCATACCGCTGATGGGAGAGAGTCCTTTATTCTACACTGCGTCGCTGGCATTTCGAGACTTAGCCTGAGACTCCTTCACAGTGCAAATGGATTAGACCTTTTACCTATTTGCTCTACCCAGGCCTTTGTAAACCCAAGGCCAAAACTGCCAAGGTCTCAAAATCAGTCAGCAGCACAAGCAGCAGTAAGAAAAGCTTCCCCCTCATGCTCCAGATACTGCCTCAGTGGCACTTTGGTCCACCATGTGAAGGCAGCGTGATCCCACGCTGCTTCAGGGAAGAGACTTTTTCCTGAGGTGACTGCAGGAGACTGGGGAATGCCAACCTAGTCATTAGTGCGAGGCTGTGGTGTCTGCCCTCTTGCTTCACAGAGGGAATGTAGGGCTATCAGCTGGCAGGGTTTGCCTAGCTCCCCCCCAAAAATGTCCTGGAATAGTCCATGTCTTCTTTTGAGCTTGCTCAGAAGCTAGCTGAACAGCGTGGTGTGGGAAGGCTTGTATTGACAGCAGCTTGTTCTGACATTTATTTAGAGCACTAAATGAGTTGGGGTCAGACCCACTGAATCTGGGAATATATATAATTTGAATTTTTTTTTATTTTAAGAACTTTGAGTCATTCCTTTAAAGAAAAAAGTTCTAATAATGTGCTTGTGCTGCTGCTTTTACAGTTGTTTGTTCTATTCCATAACACAACACAGTTAGTTTCATCCTCATCCTTAGAGTTATCCACAGTACTGTTAATGAAAGGGATTTTTTTTCCCTTTTTAAAGCTTTGTTTTATGACTCTCCAAGACTATGTGTCTTGTATCTAAAACAGTGTGAGTCTACTCCATTTTTCCTTTGAAAATGAACCCCTGTTTAATAATGCCTTCAAGTCTCAAATCAAATGTAAAGACAGGAATGATGATCCTTTCTTAGTTTTGCTGTCTAGAGGCTGCAGCTGAACTCCAGGTCCTAGTGTAGCAGGGATAACGTTCACTTTCAGAGAGAGATGGTCTTTGTCATGGAGGTCTTAGGCTCTAAACAGACATTATGCTCAAAGGCTGGGAGACAGAAGGCATCATCTCTGCCATGCAGATACAGAACCTCATTTAGTCTGTGGAGATGTTGACTTCACTTTTATGGCCTCCTCTCTTTTCTCCTTCCCCTCTTCTCTTTTTGTGGGAAACAGCCCCTCCCTGTATGAGCATGCCTTACATATTGAATACGTCTCCCTGACAGAGCGACCTGGCTGCTCCTTGTGTTTATCCACATGCCTAAATGTCTGTTAAACTCTTGTGTTCCTTCCTTCTCCTTCCCTTCTTCCCTCCCCTTTTTAATAACAGTTCTCTGGATCTGTACTGTTTGGTTGTGGTTTTTTTTCCTCCAACAGAGCAAATACCAACCTCAGTACCAAAACCATAAGTAATTGTGTTATCAACAGTTTTCGAACACCCTGCTCAGCTGCAAGCTACTGAAAAGAAAAATGCCACTGGGAATGATGCCTGATTGCATTAATGTCACTAGTAATTTCTTAAGCTGCTCTGCTCTGGTTTACTAATCAAATCTCAACTTTGCCAGTCCTGACTATTAAGCCTTTAAACAGTCTTAATTTTGTGAAACTCTTTTGAAAGAGGGGAGGGGAAAAAGAAGTTGAATAACAAGCATCCCAATTTCTCCTGGCAGCAGCAGAACCCTGCAGATGTGAGAACAAGAAGCTTCTCAGCACAGCATCTTCATGGCGTAGACTCAGATACAATTTGATGCTTGTCCTATGCTTGCACTCCCCATTCTTTCCAAATTTTGGTTTCCTGAGTGGAACTCAAAACCAAAAATCCAGATAAACCCACCATTTAACTACCAGAAACTTGTATATAGGACCAGTTTTCAGTAGCAGTCACGGTTTCTCTGCTTACAAACTAATGCTAGGGAAAAGTCCTTCTTTCTAGGAGTAGGATGGGATACTATAAAGGCCCATTTAAGGGAGGAGAGTCATACTCAAACTGGAAGAATTTGCCTTCAGTTTTTCAGCGTTGTGTGGCATTCTCTTAGAAACTCAAGGAAATCTATATTTGAGCATCCTGGAGAAAACTGCTTGCTCCACCCTGCAGCTGGCATAGCGGTCATGCAAGTATTGGTGATGTTTTCTGTTCTGCATTTATTTCTGACATGATGTCTGCATATTTGAAAAAGGGTCTGCTTTCATGCTGTTTCTTACGAAGTGAGGAGGAGAAGGAACTGAAGAAGGCTGATTCACTCTGGAAATGCAAGGGAGGAGGAGGGACTCCTATTTATTTCAGCTGGGTCACAGCATAAAGTCCATACAATGGAGAGTATGAATCTGTGCTCACTGGGTACAGGAACTGCTTTTTGTTAGCAGCTTCTGGAGTTCAAGAGAGGAGAAAACAGAGAGGAGATCAGGGTGGGAACCTCTGGTTCTGCTCAAAGAAGTGCCTGATCCAAGATGGACTCTGGTTCCATGGGATCATTTCTGGAGGCCAATGCTGAAGGGATTGTGGCAGGATGTTTACAAGACACTGTAATATTTTTTATTTTTTTTTGCCACAGCTCCTAAACTAAAGGCAACATAAACAAGCAAAGCCTGTTTTTGTTCAAGTCTGAAGTGGTCGTCACCCCAGGCACCATGGCATAAAGGTTGTCAAGGGTCTGGATGTAGAGGTGAAGGGCTGCAACCCAGCAGCATGTGCCTGTGCTGGGAGACCTTTGGAGCTCAGCCTGTGGTTTTCCCTGTCTCCTCCTTTCCCACAGGCAGGTTTGCAAGATGGAGTTTCCCCTTTGTTTCCTTCCAGAAAAGCTGCCATTGCCTCTCTGCTAGAGGCACTCACAACACCAGGTGTGGGCTCTGCCACTTCTATAGTGACACATAAAGGGTGTCATTGCTAGTGTGTCAGGCTGCAGACAGACTTGACATGCACTGCATGAAACAGTCCATTCAGGTGTTGCAGGAAATGGCTAATAGCAAATATTTGAATGGTTTTGTCCAAGGTGACACGAATGAGATTCTTCCATTCCTGAGGATCTGAATAAACAGAGTAGGTCTTGGGCTGAGTATAGGTTAGACCAAGCCCCATTTACAACACAGCTCATTACTGCTTTGGAGCTGCAGCAGCAATACCATGATTACTAATGAGTTTCTCTAAATTACTCCATCTGCTCCTTCCTTCTTTCCTATCATAAGCGTACTCTACTCAGGAAGGGTACGAAGATGTTCAGCAGTCCATTGCATCTTCTGTGCCTTAGTCTTTTTGTCTGTGTGCATTTCCAGGGCCCAAAGGGAGAAAATGTTGGTTCAATCACTCAGCCTCTTCCCAGCAGCTACTTGATTTTCAGAGCAGCCTCTGAATCGGATGGTAAGTTTTGGTCTTCATTTGCTTTCTCCAGATTGCATACTCTGTGCTAGTTAAGAAAAAAGGTTGATTCAAAAAAAATTGGTATGTAAGGAAAAAAAGGCGGCTCACCCAGCTTGAGATGCTGTTCATTAGCAATGGTCAGAATAGGTCACGCAGACTACAGGCACATTTTATATTCCTCACTGGACAGCCATGTGTGTGGAAGAAGGACCTAGGCTTGTAGCTGGGGAAAAAACACAAAGTCAGTATATACTAAAGGGTGAAAGGAGTTGATCCCAAAATTGGGATGAGAAGGGGGCCTAACTGTTTCCTCAGTCCAAGCAGAGACTTTAGTGGGTTATCTGCCTGCGTCTTACACTAGGTAGGGATCTGTTGGAGGAAAATGACATAGCAATATTGAAGAACTGTGATAGATGTCTCTTGACCACCAGAATTCTGCTGTAAACTGGCTGTACCATGGTTTACAGTGTAGCAGGCCCAGATGCTGGTGACTCCACATGTAAAATACCATTCTGGGAATTTGCAAAATTATGGAAGGTAAATTAAGGTCAAAATATAACAGGCATGCCAGCTTGCTATGTGAAAATCTCCATAAATTACTTTAGCGGACCTAAAATATCAGTGATTTATAAGTAGATAAGAAGATTAGAAACATGTTTTATTTCCATTTGACCTTCAGACTACTGTAAATTTTTTTTTGCCATAGCAAATTAACCCAGGCTGTTAATTTTATGGATATTTTTCACCTACCCCACCAAGGGTGCAAATGTAGCCCATGTGCTCCTTTGGGTCTCATCTAGAGTAACTTTAAGGACACAAGGATTTTTTATGAAGTACAGTGTGCTTTGAAAGCAGTGTCCTTCTGGTCCAGTGAGTTTCACATATTCCTAAAGGCTGGAAATGGGACAATGCCAAATGGACCTTTGACGTGGCACTTACTCAGAGAGGAAACCTTTCACTGCAGGCTTGGTGTACTGTTCTTCCTACTACCGTGCAAAGAGAGCTGTTCATAGTGAGGGATACCATCTCGACACTGAGAGCTGCTTGCAGATGCCATTGTAGTGAGGTGATATGAAAATAAGTGGAACTTGTATACACCCATAAAAGCACATCTAATTCTTTGAACATTATGCTTGTGTAGCATATGGAACAGCATGTCTTATTTGTGTAAAGGAATATAGGATTCCAACCTGGCTCTAAATATCACCTGTCTAGAAAGCAATAGATAGATAAAATAGTCTCTTGGGGGGGAAAAAAATGGTGTTGGGGTAGAGCTGCTAAATTACAGGCATTTCAAACCCTGGTTATACAGAGAGCCTGCAGAATAGATACACAGAACAGTCCCACAGAGTTCTTTGGCAACCAAATAGCTTCAGCAACTGTCTGTCAATATGGATTTTCTAAACTATTATTTCCTTAGAGATCCATGTAACTTGTCTTTCCATTAGCTTAATTAGAAAATGAGCAAAGGGACCAATGTGGTCACTATATGTCCAAGACAAATTGCTGTCTCATAAAGTACTTTTTTTTCCTGGCATTTCAGCTATCTTCTAAATGAAAAATTTCATTCTGGTGGAAATTTAGTGATTAAAGCTTAAAGCCAGTCTGGCAAAGAGACCTGTGGCTGAACTTCTACTCTTTCTTTTTACAACAACTGCCATAGGCCAGTTATGTGGAGCTGAACAGCTTAGATTTGCTCTAACTAACCTTACCCATAAAGGCTCCCAAGCTAGCAATAGCTCCCAAGAGATCATCAGAGGTAAGACTTTTCTAGCTGTGATCTCTCTGCCTGGGTCATATACCACATGCTGAAAAAGCACAAAAGGGACCATATCTGGCACGTGGAATTTTCAATATTTAAATGTCTGTGGGAAGCTTTCTGCCCAGTGAATTATTACATGTCTCTGGTATCATAAGAACTTAAAATAGTGAGTTACTGGAATGTATTTTTAAAGCCAAGATATTGGCGAAGATTCCTGGGAAGCATGCAGAGGTCAGGCAGATCAAAGCAGAGTTACTTTAGGATTTAATATGATTTTCCTTTATTTTGCTGCTTCTGTGCAGTAGGGTCTTAAGGTTATATGGAAAGCTAATATGATCAAGGGACAGAGGAAGAACTGAGATACCTCTCAGTCAAATATCATAAACATGTATGTAGAAAATGCTCCTGAACAGCACCAGCAATGCTGTAGAGCCACTTGCTCAAGTTCAGAGGGCCCACATTATGCCTGGTAGATCCTGAGGGCTGGAGGAGGTGACCGTGACAGCCAACATGAAGTGAAGCTTTGGGATCTGCCTGTCCATTTAGCAGTGGACTTCACAAAAAAAATTATATATAGTACTGTGCCAGAAATACTAGCGTGAAAAATGGTGTAATTTTCAGCTGAATGAGAGTATTTGACTTCACAGCGGAGGTCAGTGAGCTGTGAGAAGTGGCTGTACCTTGTGCAGGAAGGGAAGGATGTGAATCTGCAGATGAGAGGGCAGAACAGCTCATACACTCAGGCTAGCCTCCCTCCCAAACACAAGAGCTGTCCTGGCATGATGACTGTGCTTTGCTCCTTTTATTTGTTAGCTATCCTTCGTCGGGGCGGTTTGGGAGTATCCGCTCCATTGAGCAGCGTAGATGTGCTGACAAATGGCCAAACACAGGGGTGTCACACTCGGAGATGAGTGGCTTGGAAATGGCATTAAAGTCAGTCGGTGGTGTAAAACATATGCAGACAAAGGCACAAGGAACAGAAACTGTTACATTTAAAGTAATCTGTATAAACTGCAGCAAATTAAGGCTTGTACTTTGCAGTTAATACAGTTTTATTTTAAGCCCAGAAGACACTACTGAAACGGTTGTAGACCATTATATAGCTTTACCTGTTGTAAAGAGTGTACCTGAGTTTGTTTCATTTCTTTAATGCACTGGGCAAACACAGAGGATGCCGTTATGGTCAAGCAAGACAGGAGACTAAGGTAAAATGAGATAAGCTAACTGACACAAATGGGGCAGGTGGAATCTGTTCCCTTGCATAATGTTAGCATGTATTTGTAGTATGTTCGTGTCTCCTGCGTAGATGCAATATTGTGTGAATCTGAGCATCTCTGAGGAGGTGTCCTGACCATGCTGTTATTAATGCAGTCTACCATGTTAGTAGTGGAAAATGAACCACAAGAGCATTTGGCAAATTTAACAGTAATTCATGGAGGCCTCTGACTTGCTGGGGGATATTGAGTTGAAGCATATGTTAGATGTACAGATCTGCTATCCAGGCAACTATATTGTGATCAGCAGCTACATGGCCTACTTTTTATCTCATCATTTCAGAATCCCTGTTTTCCCCTCTGCCGTACCATCTGTGACAGACTGTTGGTAGGATTTAAGGTCCTGACTTCTGGACAGCCTGCAGAACCACTGCCAAGCTACACTAGATTTCACATTCACAGACCGCAGCAGCAGTCTGCTTTGTGATATGTTTTAAAGACATCTGGAAGGTCATGTCAGCCTACAGGGCTCAACCTGTACAAACACAGTGTCTGTCTTTCTTACCATTTCAGAAAAGAAAATTGCTTTTTCCAAACCATTGACTGTGTGTGCATTTCAGATTTATGCTGATGAGTGGCTTAGAATTAGTATTTTAAACCTGTCCCAAGCTTCCTGCCCAGACCATTCTGGGGCTGCCCCTGAGATCTCCAAACCGGTGCTCCAGGCCTCCTAAACATTTTGAGTCACCTGCTTAAATCTCGTAGTGCAGATCTCCACCTTGCTGTGGGCACTACCACCAAAGCGGTTACCAGAGGAATTCGAAGTGGCAGATAACCAAGGGTTAAAGGCTCAACAGTGTAATTGAAAACCACACTTACATTTTGTCCCTTAGGTCTGTCTTCTCCTTCAGGCATGCTTCAGGTAGTCTCCATTGCCTGATGTGGATGGAGTTGTGTGGTCTGGCTTACAGTGTGTTGTTTCTTTGCTAGGCATCTGGCCCTTGCCCCAGAACTGATGCTCTGATCTGGGGAGGAAATAAGATTATTGAAATAAGGGTCACACACAGAAGCAATGAACCAGGAGGAAGACTGCAATTTGAGACCAAGTTTACAATGAAATATATCACTGGATCCTGGAAGTACTGGAAAAAAATAGAAGTTACCTTAGCTTTATTTCTGCCCTTCATATTATTTAGCCCTTTCACAGCAGTTTAAAATCTAGGCATTCGCAACCAGACTTCTTTTAGCTCTGTGCATAAATTGCACTTGCAGCTAACTGAGAGATCGCATCCTTGCATCTTGGCAGCCAAAGTGTAAGAAGTCATGCACTCAGGCACCCAAGTGGTATAGCAAAATAAGCAGTCAGCTGAATACGATGACCTCAATGTTCACTGACAGAATGAAATCAGCCTCTTCCTCATCATTCATGATTCGTGTGCACTTGAGCAAGAATTCATCGTTTCCAGGTGACAGTCTACTTCAGGTTGATTTTTAAAAGCATCTATCTTGTAAGAGTAAGGCACAAGTCCAAAAGCTAGATGACTTTAATAATTCAAGAAAATAATACTCCCTTAGTGATGCCTCTCTAGAGGAATGTATGGTTACTAGGTGTGAGGCTTTTGAAGTCTTAATTGGCAAGAGATTAATCCCAGATGTTCTATAGCTACAGGAATGCAATGGAAAAAAAAAAAAGTATAGGCCTGGACTGAGATTTCGATGTGCAAGGATGTGATTCCATCTTAAGCAGATTTTTGTTATTGGTGAGCACTGAGAGAACATTGGCCGGCTCCTCTGTGATCAGCTGTTGCAAAATGCGGCAGATAGACTTGGCACGTCAAATTATGGGTTGTTCTAGGTGAGTGATGGTCACTGAAAAGAATTTCAAAGCTGAATAGCTCAGTGTTTTTGATACTGCCTGGATTTTTTGTTTCTGTGGGCTATTGTTGTAATTTTAGATGTCTTTGAAGACTAGGGCAGACTCAAGTTATTCCCTGAACTGAGCCTAGGTTAGCAGCATAAGCAACCTTTGGCGGTTTTGTGGGTTTTGGTTTTTTTTTTTTTTCCAATGGGGAGAAGAAATGGGTTTTGTCACTTGGTTTTAGTAATTCATTTTGTCTGTGAAAAAAAGAGTTGGTGCGAGCACATGCCTGCTCCTGTTCAGCCTTGCAGCCTCCAGGTTTCCGTAGGGTGCCAGCAGTGAGCTGTGGACCTGGGAATTGTCCTGCAAGGAGCCGTAATGATTCCCATTTGCACAGCTGTACTGCAGGAGTCATCTCGAAGGACCACAAGGTGCTCTTCCAGCCTGCTGAGCCAAAAGTCCTGGAGAAAGCATACAGAAGGTTTCAAAACATATGTGGGATACACGTTCAGCTTTTTTTTTTTTTTGCAAAGTCAAGGCAGCACGTGTCCTTTATTAGCTTTTTTTCCTGAAACCTTTCAAGAAGGAAGGAACTTTGGAACCCAGCTGGGTTTAACTGATTTTTCAAAGAGTTTCCTCTTTCAAATTGCCACTGATGACTGTCGTCATTTTACTGTAAACACATATAACAGAGAAAAAGAGTTACAGGCCTACTCAGGGGAGACACCTCTGTTTCGGGTTTTTGTTTTTTGTTGGGTTTTTTTTGGTCAGTGATTATAGCTGAGTGATGTGCAGATGTGTTCCTCTGACATCCCACTTTTGCGGGACATCTGTCACATGTCAAATGCTGTGATCATCATTTGCTGAAGTGATGTAGGGGATGGATATTGAAACCAATGATCAGTGCTAGCACTAGCACTTCGGTAGGACATCCACTTTTGGCACTTTAGGAACAACCTTGTCAAAGAGTCTCACTCTTTCCCCATCTTTCCTGGAGGGGGCCAAAGGTAGGCTGCGCTACCAGCCTACCTGACCACTTCACGTGCTGAAAGATGGGTGATGTGAAATGTCCTCCTTGTGCTAGCTGGACTTGACTTTGCACAGCAGAGTTGGGGATCTTTTCTGGGTGGGGTGTCACTTCCCTCTGTTATTTTCCTCACTGAGAACTCTGTTAGCTTGGATGAAAGATTTCTGTTGCTGAGTTCTGCCAACCCTTCTTTGTGGCTTGTGAGAATTAGGGGAGCGTTATGTGTACATAGATGGACGATTTTACTCTCTCCCTCTTTCATCTTTCCATTTCTGATGCCCAGGTAAGAGCCAGAGCTTACTCTGCAGGCTGTCTCTTGGAAGTCAGGGACAAAATACTAAATACAATGAAGAAAGAAAGGGTCAAGCTTAGATATAACATTTGAAATCAATACTTAGTTCACAGCTCCCAAATGGAAGGAACTAATGCAGGTGTTTTTGAGACAACATGATCTCTGCAGAACTTGTCCAAAAGTAATCATTGTGGTGGAGAGAGTGATATATGATTTGATAGAAAAAGAGCTTAAAAGCCTATGGGAACGTTCTGCCATAGGCTGACAATGTGCTCTTGGGTTTTCCTTCAGAATTTAAACATATGCTTGTTTTAAGCCACAATTTGTGGAAAATTATGACTGATAATTGATTGCGGTGTTTTATATTGCAGCTTTAAAAACCTCAAACCTTCTAAAAGAATACCATTGTAACTCCTTAACGGCTCTTCTTTGCTTCCTTTATATGCATCATATTGGGCTGCCATTCCTTTCTGAAGGAACCCATGTTTTGCATCCTTCTCTGATCTAATTATCTTGCATACAAAAAAGCATGACTTGAGTCAACCACTCAAAATTAGAAAATGTGAGAATTAAGATAAGCATGAAGCCTTCATGCAGACTACTGTGACTGTAGATGACAGCCTTTAATTACGTGACCACATAGTTTTTACCCCTTCTGCAGTCCCTGAGGGAGTGAGTAGACTTGTCAGGTAAGCAATTAAGTAATCCAAATGCTAGCATTTTTGTATAATTTTCACAATAAGAAGAATATTACTCAATAGCAAGATCACTCAAATGTAGAAACATTTCATGTAGGCCTTCAGCAAGGAAACAGGTTTATCTTGTGTGCAATCCCTGAAATTGAGAGGGTATAATTTTACAGTGTTACGCTGCAATTAACATGCTGTTGACTAGCAGAGAGTGTGACCTTTTCATTTGCAGAGGAAATCCCGTATTTCATGTCTGGTTTTGTGGCATATATTTGTTTGGATTCACAGCACCACCTGATGGCTGAAGGCTCATTTCTTAGCTTGGGGATGCTGTGCATCCCTTGAATTCCATTTCTGTTAGAAATGAAAACAAGAGCATACACTGATGCCATTTCTGTGTTCTGCAGGGCACAAGAAATGCTGACCGCTAACGCACAGCGAGTTCTTCTAAAGCTTTGTGTCTCTACCTTGGAATATTAAAGTGAATTTTTTTTTTTTTTTAGGCTCATTGGATAAGGTTTCAGAAAAGTTTCAAATTACTCATAACTTCTTCCATGGAGTTATCTAAAGAAATAAAAACCCTAGATATGTAGAAATTTCCTCTGGTAATGTGGTGAACCCCAAAGGTTTGCCCAAGCCTGTAAGCTTATGTTAGTACCAGCAAACACCTGTGGCAGTGGCAGTGGGTTTGCAGCCAGCATGGCCTGCTCTGCCTACAGCCCCATAGGAGGGTGGGCTGCAGGGGCACAGTAAGGGAGATGGCTGAGGGAGACTTTGGGGTGACCTTTGCCACCCTTGTTAGAAAGCATAAACATAGCCAGTGCGTTGCTGTAACCATCATAAGATAACGTCCGTACGTGAGTGCTGCAGGGTGCTGAGGAGCTGATCTCCGTTACTGCTCCAAAGTGCTCATGCTGTTCCAAACCAAGCCACCTATCAAAGCACCTGATTTTACAAGCCCATTGAATATAAAAATATCTTGACATACGCAGCATTTCCAAATGTCAAATCATGCAGTCCTCGCTCTACAGAACTGGAAAAGAAAAGCAAAGGTAAAGAAGGAGGAAAGTCAAAGGTGGTGAGCCTAAGCAGGAGTGTGCTCCCTTGTACGGAATAGCCTGCAACAGGCTTTCATCTTGGTGGGTTTGGGGAAGAGGGGATATGTAGGAGGAAGCAGATTTGTGCTCAGCGCAGCCATTAACTCTAATGGGTTATCCATGCAAATCCTCCACATGGCGAGAAGGGAATAAATCTCTGCGTGTAAAGCCTTAATGCAAGAATATTTGTTAAATACAAAATAGTGTGAAATCAATTCCAACAGCCTTCAACCTTCCTAATCTTTTATTAACCATTATGTGTGATTTTATTATTAAATCATAAGCTGATGATGAAGGAATTTATGGGATGAAATTAGAATAAATGACTGGGCTCTGCGGTGTTTGTGGCTCAGTGTTCAAGTGCAATTCTTCAGAGTTCAGGGGTGTTTTTCTCTCTTTTACTGGTTGCAGCTTTGCATCAAACCAAGCACTGAAAGCTACTCAAATTTATAAACATTTATTTATATACATATGATCTGGATTTTTTAAAAACTCTCATTGATCTTCTTATAGAGCCAAATTTTGGTCGTATCAAAGTTGATGGGAATTCTGCCCAAGAGAACAGCAGGATTCCAGTGAGATTTATGCGTATGCTTGATGCTAAATGAATGATAGAATTGAATGTAATGGAAACATTTCCCAAATGGGACCTAGGAATGAATGTGATCCAGGGAAAACCTGTTTGTAGCACTTGCCGTTGCTAGAGCAAAATCCTTTTGTTTTCTTCACTGCCTCTCAAGCACATATCTAATTATTGCAAAATATATTCTGAGTGTAATGAAGAGCTCTGTTTTACATGCTTGAAATTAGAGGATAACTCCCTTGATACTTCAATCCTTGAATGTTCAGCCAATTTTCAGGTGTCCTGGCCTCATTAATGACTGCGCTACAGAAGCAGGCTATTTTCAGGTGCTTCCAGGAATACGGTGACCCCAGCATTGTGGTGGTTAGGCTTTAACCCTAACACACAGCTTTGTAGACTTGTATAGATCATTGCAAAAGGAACCAAGGGTCAGTTTGGGTTCCCATGGCTTTCCTTTACTGCCTGCCTGTGGGACCTACACAGGCCTTAAGAAAATCCAGTGAGGCTGTGTATAGGAATCATAGAATGTCCTGAGTTGGAAGGGACCCACAAGGATCATCAAGTCCAACTCCTGTCCCTGCACAGGGCAAACCCAAAATTCACTCCCAGTGTCTGAGGGCATTGTCCAAGTGCTCCTTGAATATCGTCAGGCTCGGTGCTGTGATGCCTCCCTGGGGAGCCTGTTCCAGTGCTCCACCACCCTTTGGGGGAAGAACCTTTTCCCAATATCCAACCTAAACCTCCCCTGCCACATCTTCTGCCATTCCCTTGGGTCCTATTGTTGGCGACCAGAGAGGAGAGATCAGTGCCTGCCCCTCCTCCTCCCCTTGTGAGGAAGCTGCAGACCACGATGAGGTCTGCCCTCAGTCTCCTCTTCTCTAGGCTGAACAAACCAAGTGACTTTAGCTGCTCCTCATGCGGTTTCTCCTCTGAACCCTTCATCAACTTCACGGCCCTCCTCTGGACACTCTCTAGTAGCTTTTTATCCGTAATGTACTGTGGCGCCCCAAACTGCCCACAGCACTCGAGGTGAGGCCTCACCAGCGCAGAGTAGAGTGGGACAATCCCCTCCCTCGACCGGCTGCAATGCAGTGCTTGATGCACCCCAGGGCACGCTGTTGGCTCATGTTCTGCTTGCTGTCAACCAGAGTCCCCAGATCCCTCTCTGCAGAGCTGCTCTCCAGCCTCTCATTCCCCCAGGCTGTATGTATATCCAGGGTTGCCGTGCCCCAGGTGTAAAACATGGCACTTGCCCCTGTTCAGCTTCATATGGTTGGTGATTGCCCAGCTCTCCAGTCTGTCCAGATCCCTCTGCAGGGCCTCTCCGCCCTTGAGCGTGTCAACAGCTCCTTCCAATTTTGTGTCATCAGCAAACTTAATTAGTATTATTTCAAGTCCTGCATCCGTGTCATTAATAAAGAGATTAAAGAGTACTGGCCCCAAGATGGATTCCTGTGGAACCCCGCTAGTGACTGGCTGCCAGCCTGATGTAACCCCACTTACTATGACCCTTTGAGCCCGAACCATTAGCCAATTGCTTACCCACTGCACTACGTGTTTATCCAGCTGTATGACGGACATTTTGTCCAGGAGGGTACTGTGAGAGACAGTATCAAAAGCTTTACTGAAATCCAAAAAGATCACATTAACTGGCTTCCCTTGGTCAGCTAGGTGGGTAACCTTGTCATAGAAGGAAATCAAGTTTGTTAGGCAGGACTTTCCCCTTGTGAACCCATGCTGGCTGGGACCCATGACTGTGTTGTCTTTCAGGTGTTTTTCAATAACTCCCAGAATAATCTTTGCCATAATTTTACCAGGCACAGATGTGAGACTGACAGTTTGAACCACAGTTTGTCTTGTCTCTGTGTTGTGATTATAGTTTCTGGTATTTGCAAAGTAGACCTTCAGGTAAAGATTTTTTGTGACAAGATAAAAACTGATACTCCACCCAGATTATCTAATGGACTGGGCAGGGAGAAGGAATGGAGAAAAGGGGAAAAATACAGAGAAAGAGGAAAAATAAAGAGCCTGACAAGTAACTCCCTCTAGTCTTAATCATTCTGGCAAGTATTGATCATCCTGGCTCTTGTTCAAAGTGATTGTTATTTGCAGCACTACACCCTGCATGGGACCCCCAAGCCGGCTTGTAGTTCAGTGATCCCATAGCAAGCAGAGGCCTCTCCTGTGCAGCGCAGTACCTCGGTATCTCCCTGCCATTGGGTAGTGTGTGTGGTGGGGATGCCAAATGCTGAATGTTTTCAGGCTGTATTACTTGATGCTAGGTGGTTTGAAAACACGGTACCTGTACACATTCCCTGCATCTCGGACAAAATCAGAAAGGGGCAAAAGGGGATGTGAACAGATCCCCTTTTGTTGTGGGAGATCAGAGGAAGAGGTGCTGTTAGGGAAGGGTGGGTTGGTGGGAACTTCCCACTGTGTTACCCATGCAGATTTATCACTCATGCAGCCACTGAAACACATAATTTCTGGTAAGATAACCTAGGGATTGTATATATGAAAAATAGATTATTGTACACAGTGACTTCTCCCAGGTGAGAAGCTTTTGAGAAGCAGTGCACGAATTGTCTTATTTACTCTCCTGTGCTTAAATAATTCCTTTTGTTTCCACAGGCCGATGCTGGCTGGATGCTTTAGAACTTGCCCTGCGTTGCTCCAGCCTCTTCCGGCTCAGTGCCTCCAAGCAGGGCAAGGATGGAGAAACGAACTGCTCGAGCGATTCCGCACATGCGGGGCTCAACCACCTCTTGCACACAAGTGCTATCTCAGACCAGGAGTTCTTCCAGTAAGATGGGGTTGTCACTTCTTAATGCACAGAGAGGTGTCGCATGGCTTACACTTGGTCATTCATTTAACCTTAGTGTAATCTAGCCAGAGTCCACTAAGGAAACCTGTTTAAAAACCAGCCTGTATGTTCTTCTGCCGCATCTGTCACTAATATTTGGGTTTGGTGCATATGAGGTTTGTTGTCACCTAACGCTTGAGCACACAGACTGGGGGGAACATCAGCTGTGTTAGTGTGTACATAAACAATTTTCTTCTGTCCCCTGCTTGGGCCAAAATGTTGTCTGGAGATGCTAGCATGAAAAATGGCTTGCCTGAGTAAAGATTGCAGAATCTAGCTACTAGAATAGACCTGTAGTTAGACACACACAATCACTAACAATGTCTGTCTGTTAGCTAGCACATATGGCTCTGAGAGTCTGATCTATTTTTTAATAATGTGTTCTCTTTTCTAATAATACCGTGTCATAGTCGACAGAGTGCACACGCTGCATCCTTAGTTTTATAATTACTTTCTCTGTCTACAGGGGTTTTAAGTGGTTTCCAATTTCTTCCTTGATGCATCTGAAAAAAGTCCCCACAGCCTTCTTTTTATTCATAGTCCTAGTATTACTGCAGCATGTATTACTACATCAAAGCTCTGTAAACATTAAAAAAACCCAGGCCTTATCTGTTTTTTACAGCTAAATAGGCAACTTCAAAAATCCCTCTGGCATAGATGCTTGGCCCTTGGAGTGGGAACTGGGAGATGTAGTATCTAATTCTAGTCCTGCTGATACAAATTTGATGCTTAGGACTCACAGCAATGCACCATTCGTTACACAGTTTTTAGGGTAGCAATTCTTGCTGTCTGCAAAGATGATGCCTCGCACAGCGGGCCCTCGCCTTTAAGTGGTTTTCTCAGGCTCTGTTATAACAGCAGGGATCTGAGTCCTCTTCAGAGTGTCGAGGTATCTCTGTTCCCAAGGCACCAAAGGGATGGCAGCATTTTGGTCTGCACTTTGGTCAGAAAGGCTCTGGTATTCCCAGCATGTATTCTTCAGTCCTGCTGTTTGGGTTTTTACCTAGAGTTTGAAGAAGAGCTTTACTGAAGAGCAATGGGAGAAGAGAAGGAAACCTGATGTGTCAGCAGGGCATGTGCCCTAGTACTTGTGCATATACATCTTTTGCTCTTGGGCTTCTTCTGTGATACATGACTTTCTGATTTCTTTCTGTCTAAGAGAGAGTCTCTTAGGACTGTTCTCACTGTGATAATGAATGCAGGAATGCAGTGGATTTGTTTTTCAGCTGATGGATATATGTACAGAAGTCCAATATTAAAATGGAGCCTGTGGCACTGAGAACTTTCAGGCAGACCCATGGCTACTCTGAGGAACTGCAGAAGATAGAGTTAAAGCTGTATTAAAATATTTCTTCAAAATATGATGTGTAAATGATGCTTAAATGATGCCTCTGTTTCACCTCTTAGTTGTTAAACGTTAAAAGCCCTTTGAACGATGGGGCTCAGCGGTACCACACATGGCAGAGTTTTCAGCAGGACAGAGTACCCACGATTGGAACCAGATTTCTCTGACGGGCTCAGATTTTAGCTGAGTCTGGTTCAAGCTGGGTGTTCAGTGTCTGGCCATCTGGACAATACACTCTCCTTTCTGAGTCCTACCACTGGTTTTAATGTGTACCCAGACCTTCCCCAGTGCCTGAAGCCCGTTGGAATTTGATGGTTGCAGGAGAGGGGGACGACTTGCTGTCATCTCTGGAGAAATAAAGAACATTTAAATGAGGGAGAATGCAAAACCAAAACTGTGCAAGTGCTGAGCAAAGGGTTTTGGTTTGCCACTGACAGTGGCTTCCTCATAGGGATTCAATCATTCTAATTAAATGCCTTCCCTACAGGGAATCTTACCAATTAAATTGGCACGCTGTTGTTAGGGGGACAGTTAATTACATTTAACTCTATCTTCAAATTAGCCAAACTACTCTGTCAAGAAAAGAAAAAGGGAGATGATGGATATTATAGGGAGAACAAAAGCCAAGGGGGTAGACAAAGGCGAATCTTCTGTTGAGCCAAAGTTGCATTTGTCTGCTGGCTGCTTTGCTCCTTTCCTGCTGGGAAAGAAGTCAAGATTACACAGTGATTTTAAAATCCATGTCTTTAGTAGTGTATAAAAATGAGAGAGAAATAACTGTGCAAGCAAATCAAAGGCTAAAGTACTGTGTAAATCTGTGAGTTTAGACAAGAGGCCCTTAGGGCTCCAGGCACTCTTCTTATTAATATGAAGTTTTATTTCGTGTGGCTTCCATGTCTTATCTCCAGCAGCCCCAGGAATCTGGCTGATTTACTTGTTTGACAAGAGCCAAAGGGGTTTTTTGCTTTGTGTAGAAGGGCAGTATCAAACCCAAAGAAGTCCTGGTCATTGACTGAAGTTTCCAGGAATGCCCCTAGAGAATAAAGCACTGGTATAAGACAACTCCAATATGCTGAAATGTTAGATTAGCTGTGAAAAGTGCCAAGTTATTCACATTAATGGTGGAAATCCAGTCTTGACTTTTAGCATAGTCATCCCCTCTCAGCTTTTAAAGCCTGGTCCAAATCCCATTGGAAGACCCTGGGAAGTCTTTACATTGATTTTAGTTCAAGCTTGTGGTGTGGCTTTTGTTTTTAGCATGTAATACATATTCAGTGATGATTCTGTCTGGAGAAATAGAAGAGCCTGGCTCCACTTCAACATCTCAAATTTGTTCCTCAGAATGAGGAGCATCTGTTTTCCCTTTGGTTCCACAGAGCAGCTCCTTGGCTCTGGATGTGTTAAATCTTGCCTTGTTTGTGGCTGGTGGGATTTCATGTGAACTTAATTCCCTCTTGGACTAAATCTGAAATCCTTAAAAAATAGGGGCGGGGGGGGGGGGCACAAAGAAACTAAGAAGAGTCATTTGCTCCACTGAACCTTCAAATATCTGCCAAATGTGAGGCAGGTGACACTGAAAAACACTTGCTCTTCTTACAAATGTGGAATGGAAATAAGTGCTACTTCTCAGACATGTACCATAAGCCTTGTAATGAACTGTCCTTTCAAGCATTTTTATCCCATGGAGAAAACTTTCACTAGGTAAGGGAGCACAGCAACCACAAACAATCGCTCACATATTTAGCTGATCGTTGGAAAAATGAGAAATAAATTAGGTATTTAAGTGATTGGCAACTAATAACAATCATCCAGGAAGTATCTGTGCTGAGGAATCATGGGATAATCTCTCTAGAAAGGTCTCTCCTCACCTTTTTTCTCCTTTATTATCTTAAACTCATGCATGTGCTATGCTCTATGCTTCCTGGCACTCGAACAATAAAGACACGTAATGTCTAATAGCTAATTATTAGTGCCAGAGTATAGTGGTCATTGACTCCCTGATTTCTTATCTCAGTTTTATTTTACAGTAAAAAAAACCTTGTAGTTCATGTATATGCACACATAGATATATATGCATACGTAGATACATATACAAATGGAGTTAAAAGAAAGATTTTCTAAAGGCACAGAAAGCTGTAGACGACACTTTCAAAAGAACTCTAGAAACTGAGCTTCTCCAGAAACTGAGCTGTGACTGTCACAATGTGGCTTGCTTGGCATGTTAAAAATCATGAGCTTATTTCAGTGCATAGTTGGAAGTTGAGATCTTCTGAAAAGCTGATGCCAGTTCCATGTTCTGACTCTTCTGTTGGTTTTGTTTTAATCTGGCTCTAACTAGCAATGCCTAATTATCTTTTCAAAAACCGAAAAAAGAGAGGGAGAACAAGGGATAGGAACTTTCAGCATTAATTTGTAATCAAAATTGGAACATGCCCAGAATGGCCTGAGAAAGGGCCCATCACAGAGACACTTCAAGCTTGACAGAACATTCCCACGTACAGAAGAGAGAAATCTTGCTTTGAGAGGGATGTGGACTACAGGAAGTAACAAAACTCTTCAAGAGCCAGGGCCTGTTTAGATCTTCTGAAACTCCTTGTACAGCTGCAAATCTTTTCTTATTGCTCTATCCAAGAGCAGTTTTGTGTGAGGACTTGGGTGATGAATTTTCAGAGGAAGGTCAAGCTGAGACAGTCAGCGCCTGAGAGCCAGGCTAGGCTGTGAAAGAGGTGATGTGTGTGCAGAGACATGTGTGAATAGAGAAGACTGAAGCCCATGCTATATATTACTTGAAAAAACAGGCATTTAGTGAATACTTCTCAGCATCTGACCTCTGGCCCATCTAACCATGTTTGCCATCTGTTCTATGAACCACATTTGCTTTTTCAAATAGAGACGCTATAGGCTACTTGAGAGAGAATTTTCAGCTTTCTCCTCATTCTCTAAAGCCTGGATCACTGAGTAGGAAGCTTGCTACAGCTTCCATGCTTTCTCTTGGATGCTGTTATAATCTGGGTATTCTTACGTGTAATTGTCCAGTCCATGCTTTCAACTGAGTTCTTCCACACAGCATTATCTGGAGGAAGCACGTTCCCCAGGTTTGTTTGGGTACATATGTGTGCGTGTGTGTGCGCATGTGAAAATACTTGCTTCTCTTGATTTTTAAATTTGCCTTTTCTAGTGTAGGGCTGACTTAGGACCACCATCTGTTGAAATGAAGTAACAGTAGTACTGAAAAGAAAATGTATCCCATAATGTCATATTTTTCCCATATGCTGCAATCCACTGATTTGCTTCTGTAAAGGGAAAATTCTTTCCTGACTGACACTTCAGTTCTCTAATCAGCAGCATACGGTTGTTAGTGTGTGCTCTGTAACCCTCTGATACGTGGGCTCCCATCCTGAGCCAGTGGCAACACTGCATAAGGGTGGGTAAGTGGAGCTATGTGGTACATTTTGCATAGTGCAGTTTGGAGGGGAGAATTTTGATGGAAAATATTTCACTGTTTCCTTGATAAAACCCCTGCTATTCAGGAAATCAATGTCTTACACTCTCCTGGGCTGCGCACCCTATTTTGAGTCCAGGGGGATGTTTTTACCTTATCTAAAAGGCCTTAAGTAATCTGGCTTTGTAAATCAAATTGAAGCAAGTAATGAACTGTGTGTTGCAGTTTGAATGAATCAGCCCTGGAGAACCACCACCATTTGGAAAATGATGCTTTTTCGGACAAGTCCGAGAGAGACAATGTAGAAGAGTCGGAGAATGAAATGCATGAGAACAGCCGGAAGACAAATGAAAGTGAGAGCGATCAGTCAGAAATCCATGGAGAGGCCTCTCCAGGAAGGAAAGGGACGACTTATATTGAGCAGATCTATGAGGAATTTGGGGAGGTAAAAGAAAAAAATCTTTTAATCACTGCCTATTTCTGTTAAAATGTCTCTGTTCATAGTATTTGTCATTCAGCCTTTTAGATGCATGGCAGTTAAGAACCAACTTTGTGAGTTCCAGTGTTTTACAGATAAAGCAATGCACAGCTTTATGCTAAATTATGTTGAATTTTCATATGCTCTAATAACTATGCATTATGAACGGCAGCTCCGCTACTGTGCCTTGGCATGTTTCCAGCATCAGCAATTGCTTTAACCAGTTATTGCATTAAAGAGCCACACAGCATTGGCACAGGTCTTTGTGAGCCAGCGGGAGGGGCAGTTATTCTTGGCATGTGTCCTGGCCAAGAAGGATGCTCAGTCCTTGCATGATACAAAACATGATACTTTCCTTTTTTCATTATGCATGGAACATTGTTTTTGTGTGTCCTTATGGAGCATTTGAGCCACTTGATTCCTAAATGACAGTTTCTTGCAGGAAAGCCAATTCTCATGTCATTTAACAGCAGGAGGACGCGTTTCTGTTCCATGTAAGAGCTTAGTTAGCTGGATGTCACCGTGACACTTCTGAGGAAGGCAGCGGTAGAGAGCTGGGGGAGCCAAGTGTGTTGAGTGAGAATCAGTCTGAGCACACAGCAGAGGAGCTCTGCTCCAGTGCTGGGAGGGCTCTGAGCACTCCCTTGCCCATTGCTTCAACCAGGAAGCTGAAGCCTTGTTGGTGCTTCAGAGAAAACCACTTTGCTAGAAAGCTGTTTCTTTCATAGAATCATAGATTCATTTAGGTTGGAAAAGACCCTTAAGATCATCAAGTCCAACCATAAACCTAGCACTGCCAAGTCCACCACTAAACTCTGTCCCTAAGCACCACATCTACACGTCTTACATCTTTTCAGGTAGTTGTATAGAACGATAAGGTCTCCCCTGAGCCTCCTCTTCTCCATACTAAACAACTCCAGTTCCCTCAGCCACTGCCCATAGGACTTTTTCTCTAGACCCTTCGCCAGCCTCTTGTGCTTCTCTTTCAATGTTTTCCTGAAAGTGTAATACTAATATTGAGGAAAGAAATATAGTTTAATATCTCCTAACTGCAGTCTGTGTTTCACTAAGTGATTACTTAGAACATTGAGAAAGGTTAGGTGTCCCACACGCAGATTATATTACTCTGGTTTATTTCTCCACAGCTCCTGATAGCAGGACAACCTACATGAGAGACCACAAAAGAACATCTCTGCTGTACCACCTTGCAGGGGTGCAGGAGGGGTTCAGTTTTGCCTCCTCCTTTCCACAGCCCAACCACCCCCAAGAGCAGCAGTTTGTGGTTTGGAGCCACCAATCCAGGTAGCATCTGTTTGCTGCCATTTCAGATGTCAGGTGTGAGGTGCAAGCCCCTGCTGTAGAAATTGTATTTGCAAACAGAACTGTTGTCTGCAGAGACAAGAAAAACCAACTCCTCCTTGTGCATCTCTCCCCTCAAATCTCACCCCAGACATACAGCAAATGGTAACTGGGTCAAAACAGGGAATTTTTAATATAGCTGAGCAACTAAGCAAAAGCAAAATGAAGGCAAACCTAATTTCTGTCAGCTGCTTATTCTGAAATGAACTTTTGCCACGTGACAAACTTGTCCTAGAAGTGTTAGTAGGGCAGGCTGATACTTTGGTGTTTGAATGGGCCTTACAGGCAGCACCGATGTGTGTGTGGGTATGTGAGAATGAGCAAGATCTCTGCAGTTTTACATTAAAATAAAAAAAAAAGCAGTACAAACCACATGGAAAGAACTAAATTTCAGCTGTAGAGTGACACTTTGTGCAGCGTAAAATAAGGCTAACCATAGCGTGGGTGCTCAGGCAGAGGTAACATCCAGTGGGCTTTCAAAAAGAATTGCCATGTAGCCTTGGCCATTAGGTGTTTTATTAGATTTCTGATGTTGGCCAAGAGATGGGGCTGTTGTCACCTGGGACACACAGATAGGACTGGTTGTCCCGCTGCTCACAGTAACATAAGGAAAAGTAGGTTGGATGCAAGGACGTAGTTTGCTATCAGCAACGGGCGGAGATATATCAAGGTAAACACATGCCAACTAATAACTTCAACTGTCGTCTTAAACTGAAACTGCTGCCCCTCAGCCTGTGTGTGTGGCTCAGATTAAAGGTCACAGATGCCAACTATCACTGTTAAATTTTCAGCTTGGCTATGAAAGCTCATTTCAAAGGTGAGCATGTATATATGCACACCTGTATGTGTTTGTAAGGTGCATGCTTGTGCATCTGACATTCCAGCTTTGCCTTGTTTGCAGTAGGAATGTGAAGGCAGAGACAGGTGTCAGAAGAACTTTGAGATTGCAAAAGTTGGTCTACAGTATAAAAAAGACATGTCCTCAGTAGGTAGGTTGATAACCAAAAACCTTTTTTTCCAAGCTTTTAGTTATAGCAAGTTATAAGAAGGGTTATTGAGGGTGATGTATTTTAGGGGAAAGCAAACCAGAATGTCTTGAAGTTATTCTCTTCCTCCTGCACTTTCTCGTCCTTCCATTTTCATCCATCCCTTCTGCAGTGATTCATTCTGAGTAACCCATCATACAGCAATTTCAACACAGCATTAATTTATATTGCCAATACATGCACATTTGAGAGCCTGGATAAATAATGAAAGCTCTGACAGACCCATATGTATTGTAAGCCCTAGCTGATGCTATGGTGTTACGTTCTTTAATGGTTTCCATTTCTTCTTGGAGGTTCAAGCTGTGTATTGCATCAGACTGTCACAAGAAGAATGGTATGATAATGGAAAAGCAATGAAATGAAGAGACCTTTGTTGTTCTTTAATCCGAAATTCCCCTCAGCCTGCAAGCTGGACTTAATGTTTCTGCATGACTAGCAAAAGGGCTGATTAGAAGCCAAAAAGCTAGTGCTGGGAATGTTTAGGTGGTGCAAATGAGTGTTTAGTGATTTACACCACCTGCAGATTGTGTTGGGATATGCTGTGTGTTCTCTCCCAAACTAAAGTCCATTCCAAAAGTGGATCTGTGCCCTTTTTCTCATAGAAATCTCATGCCTAAGAACAGTAGAAAGCCTAAGTATTCTCTTCCATTGTTAAATTATTATGCCTAGGATGCATTAAAGAGACATTAATGCTTGAAAATTTAGTTTCATTTTCTTTCTCCAGTGTCTTGAAAGGCCCATTCCCCCATGTTACACCTCATGTAGACCCACTGAATGCAGAGGAGCTACACAGTTATAGCTGAAACCACAACATAATCCCTAGCATTTTTACCATTGCCTGCACTTCTGCTGCGAAGGGCACTGCATCCCACCAGGCTGCAGTGATGCTGTAATAGCCCTGGGCATGTCAATGCCTCCCGAGGGACTGCGGTGCAGTCTCCTTGGTTAACATTGGTCCAGGTTGGCCATCCCAAGGTGTGTGGAGGCAGTGGCTCAGGAAGGAGCACAGCAGAGGTGTGCTCCCTGCCTAGTGCCAGCTCCTGCAGAGGCCCAGGGCTTTCTGTACCACTCACTTCAGTGCTTTGGGGATTCATTTCTCCTGAGACAGAACTGATGTCTCTTTGCAGTCGTGTAGCTGAGCATTCATCCTTGTGCCAGGGCCAGGTATGCCTGGGTGAGCTTGGACCCTCCAGGTAAATGCACCAACAAGAAATTATTTTCCTTTTTCTGCCCTGAACTTCCCTTTCCCATCATAGACAGGTGAATCGTCTCAAACAGAAACTGTCTCTGAGGAGAACAAGAGCCTGATGTGGATCCTGCTGAAGCAGCTGCGGCCCGGCATGGACCTGTCACGGGTGGTGCTGCCCACCTTCATCCTGGAGCCACGCTCATTCCTTAACAAACTCTCTGACTACTACTACCATGCTGACCTGCTTTCCCAGTAAGGAGGACGCAGAGCATGCCTGACCTGGACACTTTCCTTATATCTGTGAAAATGTGTTAGTGTTAGCTTGGTGCTGGCTGGGTGTGTCTGTACGCTTGAAAGGCTCTCAAATAATACCCAGGTTGCTGGATTCCGTGTAAATCAAGCCAGGAGCCAGCTGACCTTTTAAAGATGGACTGCTGCCAGTGAGGGGCCAGGAAGCAAGGAAAACAGTTAAACTCTGGACAAAACTACCTTTGCCCATGCACATGTTTTCCAGGGTTGTCTGGAACTGATAGGGATTCATCTCATGCCTTTGAGCACCTTGCAACAGAGCTGTGCCACCTTCTGGTGTGCTGGGGTACAGAGGGGAATAGGACAGAGAGCAAACAGAATTGTCAGCACTTCTGCCCCCAAAAGCAATAAAATTATGTTGGTTGATAAACAAATAAGAAACACTTTTTAACACCATTGATGAGAGACACCTGCTGGGAGCAGCAAAGTGGAAAATAGGAAATGTTATGCTTGCAGATAGGACCAGCTTTCTCAATGAGATATGCCTGGTATATTTTAAAACCAGTGTGTGCAATATCCACATAGCAGCTCTAGTTACTCATGTTTATTCCACTGCCTCTGTGTAATTTTAGAATCGTGGTATTTTCAAGCCTAGTTTGTGGTATTTGTAACATCTGAAGTTATGGAAATTGTTTTCCTCAGAGCTGAGATCTAAGAGAACTTCAAGAGGTTTGGGGGTTTTGTTAAATGAACCTTTTTGTGGTACAGATGATCCTTCTAAATGGATTTTGCAAGAACTTTGCCAGATTGATTTTCAAATCTGACTAAATGGTTGGAAATACCAGGAACTCTATGTTTACTTCCCACTTCATCTCTGAGTGGGGAGGGGTTGGATGAGATAACCTTGAGAAGTCCCTTCCAACCTAAATTATTGTACGAAATCTCAAAGTACTAAAAGACCAATTTTAAAGATCTTTTAAGGAAGAGGGAAACAAAGAAGAAGAGAAAAATAGAATTGCCTTTGATTTTGGTGGCATAAGTGTTATTGTTTTTATGAGTCAAGCTGTACTTTATCTGTAACTAATGCTAGTGTGAGTGGCAGTCCCACATTAACATACCTGAATGTCCAGTAAAACCTGATACCCTCCAGAATTTTTATTAGGCTTTTTGCAGGAGTGCAGGGCAAGAGGTGCCTCTTCTTAATTTTACGTGTGTGTTGTATGAAGTATGTTACTTAAAAAAATTATTTCTGCTGGCAGACACCTTTTTCACTGGCAGCAGCACAGAAGTTACTTCCCTTTAGTGCTGGGGAAATACTATTGAAATTAATGTTTTTACACTGGTATGAAATGAATGTGATGTGTCAGCAGGATAAAGAGCATTTTATGGTCTGTCTTGCAGGGCTGTCCTTGAAGATGATCCATACAGTCGAATGAAGCAAGTTTTGAGGTGGTACCTGTCTGGCTTCTATAAGAAGCCAAAGGTAAAATAAGGCATGAAGTTGGGGTTGCAACAGGCATTGAAATCTTCCGCTACAGCTGTGTATTTCTTTATTGCCTTTCCTTTGACACTTTACCTCTTCTATTGTTCAGAAGGCTTTGACCATTACTTTTAAAACTGAAGTTGCATTTGGCTTCAGACTAGATACTGTTCAAGCCTATTAGTACCATAGTGACATGTATGCACCTCCTGCATGTAGTAGCAGAAATAATAAAGTTTTATCATCTTGTAAAGCTTTGATCAGGCAGTATCAAAGAATAAATTGGTGAGAATAGCAGATGAATCCATGGCTCAGATTAAAAGATTAGATTAGAAGGATATATGTAACCAGTTCTTCAGTTTTGATTCTTGTGACTGACTTAGTTTGAAACATCAGGGAGAAAAGTATTATGTTGTTTTGTGGAGACCTCTGTAGACTTGGATAGCAAAGCTTCATTTGTAGCAGGTTTTGATTACTTTGTTTTGCAGGGAATAAAAAAGCCATACAACCCTATTCTAGGAGAGACATTTCGCTGCTGTTGGTTTCACCCTCAGACGAACAGTCACACGTTTTACATTGCAGAACAGGTAAGTTGCTTTATTTGGATGCTCAGGTGTTGTAAACAGCAGCCTGCTTGCACATCCGTGCATAGGAGCATGCTCTTCCTGTCACCGCAGGAGAGGAACTTGGAGTTTTGTGTAAACATCCAGAGTGGGACATGGGGTAAACTAGCTGCTGATCTTTTTTCTTTTTAGTTTTACAGAGATTATGTGAGCTTTGGTGGGTACTCAGGACTGTAAAAGGAGGTCTCCCATATATAACATTAGCCTCATCAATAAGGACCTTTTCCGTGGGAATCTGCCCTACTGTTTCCTTATTGTTAATAAAACGTAGTTTGTGCTGCCTCTGTCAAAACGGACGTAAAACACAGAACCAAATCCTACCTTCCTTTATTTCTAAACTTTCTATAATGATTTTAACAGAAGTAAATTGAGAGCTTATCTCTATGTCTTTGGGGATAAAGGAAGAGCAGAGATCACAAGTAAACTGGCCTGACAAAATATAGTTTGAGATTTATAGTGTTAATAAAGGGATTTGAGGACCATGTGGACTTTTGTATAGGGAGTCCCTGTTTCACACGCTTTCTTTTTCCTATTTAATCAGAGAATTTTTATTTATTTTATTTCAGCCACTGCATCCATTTTACGGAGGTTATTCAGATGCTGCCAAAAAGCTCTCCACTGTCATTTATTGTATTGAAAATCTGACAGTTTACCTGTTGGCCTAAAGTGATCTCAAATGCACAAGGACAAGAAAACGTTGGGTGGGGGAGAAAGTTTACATATAATATGCTCTTATATATAATGGTCTCACATATAACGTTCCTTCCTTTAACACTGAGGTTAATGGTACAGATGGGGCTTAGAGGACTCTGCTCAGTCCCGTGGCCTCTGTCTTCTACTTTCCCTAAAGCATGTGTAACACCATGTGAGGCTGTGTATGCACCCACTGCTCTGGTTAGCCTGTAAAGACTGTTGTAAATCACCTGTGCCTATTCTTCTTTTTTTCTTATAGGTCTCCCACCATCCGCCAGTGTCAGCTTTTCACGTCAGCAATAGGAAGGACGGGTTCTGCATTACTGGCAGCATTCTAGCTAGGTCCAAGTTTTATGGTAAGGCATTAAGCCTAGGCATCTTCCAGGTAACATCGCGGCATTGGTTTTGGTTTGTTTTTCAATCACTTCTCTGTGTGTTGGGAGTTAAGAACAAAGAAATGCTTAAGACATCTACCACAAGGACACCCTTATTCCTTGTCTTGGCTCTCCTGGGTTTTTCCCATTTCCACCATTTCAGTAGAAGATCACATTGATGTTTAAAAATAATAATAATTAAAAAAAACAGGTAAAAAAACTGAGAGCTTTAAAAACCTGATTTTCAGAAGGCAAAGGTTCATGAGAATGTATGGGCAATTGGTTGTCAGACTACTTTGCATATACTCACGGGTGAGTCATTTTATAGCTATGTGATCATCCAGCTGACTTTTTCGAAAGCCTCTGTATAAATGTAACCATTTATCTAGCTCCCAGATTTCTGAGTGTTGAACCCTAGAGCTTCAAAATGTACTTGAATCTTTTAACCAATGGAGACAGCACAACTGCAGGCTCTGAAACATTGTTGCTTTTGAAATAGGCTTTTTGTTTAGACAAACACTTCTCAGGTACTATCCTCTGGTGAATGTATTTCCTGAAACACTTGTAAATAGTCACTGCTGTCCTGGCAGTTTTATTTGTTATGTGGGATCATACACAATCAGAAAAGTTGTGAGAACAGAAGGACCTGAAAAACTTTTAAGCACTGAAACTGCTTTCTGCATCCCACTAATGACTGACTTAATCTACACCACTTTCCACAACAGGGGCTAAATGCCACAGCAAATATGAACTGTACAGCAGAATCTATTAGAACCGCCTGCCTCCAAAAGTAAATGATTTGCAGTGTCCTGAATTAACATTTCATATCTCTTCTTTCATTAGTGGCCTACATTTAAATGGAAATGTTTATTTAAAATAGGATGAGTGACCAAGTATAACATGCATTTTTTAATATATATGTATTCGTTCTTTTAAATTCTAGGTAACTCACTCTCTGCACTGTTGGATGGGAAAGCAAAGCTTATGTTTCTAAACAGGGGAGAAGATTATATAATTACTATGCCATACGCCCACTGTAAAGGTAAGTTATGACTGTTCAAACAGGAAGCAAACAGAAAGAATAATATAATGGTATCTTACTGACTAACTTTGCACTGGCTCTCTTCTTCCCTCCCGAACACTTGGCACCGCAGGCACTGGTAATTCCAGGCAGCGGTTGCCCCACACATGAGTCATAGCGCGCAGCGGAAGACTGGTAATCCTCACTGAAGTCTTTTTGATTTGTCAGTGCAGAGCTAAGGGCAGAATTAGGCCCACCTAAGTTAGCTTTAACACTATGTAGAAACAAAAATATTCTGTGTATATGCACTACAGATAAAGTGAAGATAGAAAGAATAAGAGTACCTTTCCGAGCTTCTGAGGATAAAAAGGTTGTATAATATTAACACTGAAATTGTTTAATTTTTTTTCTGGCTTTTTTGAGAATATAGGAAATTCCTGGCTTCCGATTTCTTTGTTACTCTAATCATGATATTCCTCAGCATATGAGCTGCCTCAGTGAGGCTGATACCTGTTACCATGTGGCTTTGCTCTGTTGAGCTGAATGTACGCTGGGGCTGGGGGTGGCTGCTGATTCACTGCTGTAACTTTGCATTTCTCCTTAGGACACTAAGTGTCAGTGGCAAAATCACTCCTGCAGCAGTTTGATCCAATTTTGGTTTTTGAATATTTTTTGTTTTGGCATGTTGACCTCTAAGTTAATACTTACGGAGAAACTAGCTACCTGAAAACAGTAACTTCCGTAAATCACACCCTCCGTGAACTATTCCTGTGCATAAATCTTCTTATTGTCAAGTTTTCTTTTTCTGCAAATGACCTTTTCAGAAAATAGTAGGCATGTGTAAAAAGGGGTCCCCTACATGACTGCTGGTCTTCCAGATTCTGCTGAATCCCATTACACCTCCTCTCTGCCCCATCCACCCTGTGAGAAGCGACTGGGCCTGTTTAAGCACTAGTATAAGTGAAGTTGCTGGGAACAACTTCCCTTATTTTTCCTTTCCCTCTATCAGCTTGCCACAGATGCACTGTCAGCACCTGCCAGTCAAGCTGTTTCCTAGCTGGTGTAACAAATGGGGAATATGGGCTCAGGGGAGGATTATTCATGCTTACAGTAAGGAGCCGTTTCGTAGAAACTTTGGTTTCTGTCTCTTCAAAACTTTAAGCCAAGTAGCAAATTTCACAGTGTGTCATCGAGAGCCAATTTGAGTTGAGAAAGCAGATCGCTTTCATTGGGGGCTCTCTTAAGCCCCTTTTTACCCTTTCAGGACTTCTATACGGTACCATGACAATGGAGCTTGGAGGTAAAGTTACCATCAGCTGTGAGAAAACTAACCACAGGGCAGAACTGGAATTCAAGCTAAAGGTAAGATACTTTGTGGCCTCCATTTTGAATGGGTCTCAGGCTTGCCCCTGTGCTCCAGGCAAGGTTTGACCATACACACCTGGTCATTTATGTATCAGCAATGTATGCATGCACCACGGGGTGGTCCACCCAGAGAGAAGGCAACATCCTACAGCCAGTTTTTCCTGGTGCAACTCGATTTGAACACAGGAAGCTGGAGTTTTACACATGACTTGTTCACAGCCAGCCAGCTGGCTACTGGCCAAACTCTGTTCTGAATGTCTGCCAATGACATTGTGGCTACTGTTTAGGAAGGTACAATTTTGCTTGCAAAATACAGAGAGGTGCACAAACTACTTGAGGCAAGTTAGGACGTGGACCTTCAGCATAGCTCTCCAGCAGACATCACATACGTACTCTTACCTTGCAGGTATTACAATGAACTGTACCTTGTGTTTCTCAAGGCTACAGGACCTTGCCTTGACAGAAGGGTAAGAGCCCATTTTCAGGCAGATAATTTTGAGTGGCTGTCACACTGACAAGCCGCAATGTCATTGACTTGTACTTACTTGTTCATGTAGCTATTCCCTCCCCTAGAAAGCCTGGTGATACAAATTTATGGTATACTCATAAAATGGAGACATCTTTGAGCGTTCCTATACTTATATGTGTTAAACTTTGGGAGGGAAAGTGATGACCTGTAACTTTTCTTAGACAGTTAACTTGCTTTTTAAGGAACATCCATTTCTCTTTATTCCAACAAACAATTTCTTGCCTGGGCATAAAATGGAAGATGGAGAGCAGAGAGCCTGCAGGACTTCAGAGTTGCAGCCTTAGCCAACATTAAGTGTGAGAGATTACTGGAGCTAGGGGAGTCTTTCTTCCAGATTGTGTTTTTCTTGGGGCAATACAATTGTCTGTCTTTATTTGCCCTTACAAAGTGAACTGTTGCCCCATATATTTCCTTGACATTTGCATATACTTGTCTGTAAAGCCTGTTCTTTCCATAGACCTGATATACTGCGTTGAGGCCAATGGCTGACTTCCCCTGACTTTGGTCAGGTCATCTCTAATGCTTCAGAGCTTAAAATGCAGGCTGTTCTTTTCTGGCTTGAAAACAATATGCTTAGTCCAACCATGACTCAGAAAGGTCCCTATGGCTTAATTACATGCTCTGCTTTGAATATCTCTTAGCCGCCTTTTTTAGTAGAATTTTGAGAAGTTAAAGGTTAACCCCATAACTCTGTTATTAATTTGGATATGTACCAGTTCTCCACTGGATTGCAAACAGTGATTCTTGAGATACTTGTGATTTCTTTTTCCATGAGTGTTGTGGGAAATTTGGTTTTATATTGTTATTAAAAAAAAAAAAAAACAGTTCCCCTGCACAAACGTTATTGGAAAGTAGCTGCTAAAACATGTGAAGAAACGTTGTGTGGTATGAATGGAAGAGCTGGTCACTCTATCACTGCTGTTTCCTGTGTTTGGCAGGCAGGAGGTGAGGGGAATTTTCCATTGTTCTGAGAATCTTTGCCTTGACTCTGGAAATACCCTTTTTCTTTTTTTGTCTGCTGCTGACGAGAGCTTCTTCAGGCTCGAGACTTCATGCAGATGCAGCCATCAGCAGTGCCACACTGCTGTTGCTGTCCCATAAGCAGGAAAAGTCACCAACTGCATTAGCACTTCTCCTTTTCCTTGGATAAGGCTGCAAGTGTGAGGGTGCAAATGGTGATGTGATTCTGGACAATAGGAAGGACTTGCCCACATATACTCATGCTGATGTTTAGCTGACAGTAAACTTATGTGCAATGAAGGCGAGGCCTTGCACTGCTGAACATAATGCACCTAAAGGCTTATCTCTCTTCCTGCAGCTCCTACAGTGATTTTGGTATTGCAAACAAAAGGAGGAAGGCACAATGCTAGACAGTCAAAATCTGTGTTAGAATTAATTCTGCCTTTCCCCAGAAATACTGGAAATCAAGCAGGTTGCACTTCCCTTCCCTCCTGCTGCATGACTGTGTTTGGCTCCCTTCCAGTTCTCACTAGACTGATCATATTTTCTATTTCTATTCTCCCCTGACAGCCCTTCTTCGGTGGCAGTGCAAGCATTAATCAAATCTCTGGGAAGATTAAATCAGGAGAAGAAGTGTTAGCAAGTCTCAGTGGACACTGGGTAACATACAATAACCTAAGTTGCTGACAGTTTAAGTGCGCGTGGCAGCAGGGTGCGTGGGAGGACGGGCAGCCCTTGGTAGGCTCCCTGCGTTGGAGCCGGGGCTCTGGAGGGCCCATGTCCTGCCTCTTTCCGCCATCCCCAGGGAGCAAAGGTGAGCAGAGCTTTCCTGGCCATGGCCACACCTCTCAAGGTCATTTAAGCTTCAGTAGTCCCATCCACCTGCAGTTCGAGTTAACACTTGCACTCCCAGAGCCGGGGCCAAGGCTGGGACTGGTGAAGTGGGTTTCCATCAAAGCCAGGAGCTCTGTGCTTAGGTTCCCAGGCTTAGGATAAGCACTGATGGCAGCAGACATAGTGTGGCTTATGTGTGTCTGTGAAAATCATGAGGCTTCCTTTTGTCTTGTGTTTAATACTTTTCCAGCTATGGCAGTATTGGGGAAGAACTTCACAGGGTTTAAATTTCATTATTTTCACAGTAAACCTTTATGACAGAAGATGGCTATTCCTCTGTTCATGAGATGAAGGACCAAGAGACAGATTCTGTGAGGGTCTATCTGTATGGGCAGCTCAGAATAGTCAGCAGAGCAGCTAGCACCTTTGCACACCTAGTATCCACAAGTGAATGATTCAAAGGCGTCCCTAAGCCAAAATCCAGCAAGAATAAAGTTGCATGGTGAAGGATGTAGACTGGAGTTTTGGCTGGGAACTCCTGGTAACCGAGGCAAAAGCAGTGAGCCCTGGCTTTCGGTTGGACACTTAGGTATTTATCTCAGCTACATTTAGACATTGTTATGGTTGACCTATGTTCCCTCTCCACTCCACAGAAACTGTCACTCCTGAGACAAGATTTATCTCATCCTAAGACAGGTATTTAAAGTAGGTCAGGTGAAATGTGCCTGGATAAAGCCCTTTCTGTAGTGAGGTCCTAACCACAGCATAGCCTTTGTTATTGGACTCCTCCACTCAGACAATCTGTCTTTTTACATAAAAAGCTAATGACCATTTTGAAATTGGGAGATTTGCCCTTTCTAGATGTAGACAAGGAGATTTGCTCCCTGTTCCTGGGTAGCTTTTCCATTCTGAGCTCTCTTTCCTGCAGGATGAGCCTTGGCAATTGTGAGTTGTGCTGAACTGTGGAGTACCTTGTCTGCAGTGGGTCCTGTGAACACCATCCATGACAGCATGTAATCGAGTGGCTCTTCTGAGGTGCTGAGCCACATGGTTGCATGTTGCTCAGCTTCCAGCTTTCTGTGTTAGGGTTTCATCAGCCTGAAAATAATTTATTCCGCCATTGTCCTTTGTGCTGGCTGTTTGTGCTGCACAAAATTAGAATTATGTATAAAAGAAGTTAAATGGCTTTGAAAGGGTGGCTCCATAAGCCCCTGTTTGCAGTTACGTGCTGTGAATAGAGTATCTGCTGTACAGAGTAGGGACGATGTTTGTCCTCCCTCCCTGCTGAGAGTATTGGCCTGCTCTCTTGAGCTCTGCAGGGTTTTCTCTGGCACCATCTGGTTTCCTGACAGAAACCCTTGCAGCTGAAAGGCTAATTCTCTGCCTCAGGACCTGAAAACCCACCTGAATAAAGAAGGGAAGCAAATCCCAATGCTTCTCAGCCCGAGGATCAAAGCAGCAGCTGCAGGCTTGTATATATGCCCCTTAGAGATGCATGTAGCGATGTTTGGAAATGCCTGCTTACCTCCTCCTGTCCACAGATGGGGGGCTCTTGGGGACCCAACATCTGTCCTGGAACTAGCACCTCAAAACATGGCAGAGGAAGTCCTGAGGGAGACTTTGAGGAGGGATGAGAGTCCTTCAGGGTTGAGGGAGTTTCACAGCTGAAGATGTGGGAAGTGGACTTAAAGATATGCATCAAGGGACTGTGGCAGGGGAAGAAATGCAGCAGCTGGGATGCAAAGAAATGAGGCAGCAACGGGAAAAGCTGATAGCCATGACCTAGATGAGGTTTGCATGATACTCATGCTATGTCCAGGCAGCTGAATGGCACCAATGCACATGCTGTTCAGCAGCTGTAATCGTCTGATTCATTCCAGTTGCAGCCAATGTCATGCTGTTCACTATATGCTCTGTAAACTCCCCTGTCTGGCTTTGTGGCATTGCTGCATCTGTGAGCAAACCTGGGAAGCAGCTTAGTTAAGAAAGGGCACAACAATATTGTCTAGCCAGCCTCAGATCAGAGAAGTGCTGCTTAATAGTTGGTTGCCAAGTAAATTGGCAAGGAATTAGGATGAAAGACCCCTGATATTTTGAAGTGCTAAATGAAATTCAGCAGCAATAGTAGAAAAACCTGGCTAAACTTCAAATAATAATAAAAAAAAGAATATCTCAGCTTTGGCTCTCTTTTCTAGAGAGGATGGTATTCCAGTAGGCTCTGCATGAGAATTCAGCATTGAGGAATAGAAGACAGATTGGAAAAGGAGCTAGGGATCTTGTGTATATTTGCTGGATGGTACCTGGGAGGAATGGTAGGGAAAGAAGAGCACCTTAGGGCTTCTGTGAGTACCCTTGTCTGGGAACAAGACTAACAAAAGGGACCAGGTCCCTTTCTAATTCTTCTCTGATTAATTCAGACAGTGTTTCCGGGCATATCTCGCCTCATTCATTTTAGAAACTTTCAGGAAGTGTTCAGTGAGATTTAATGGGATAGGGGAGGAAAGAAGCCTTTTAACCAAGCCCTATCCCTGATCATCATCCGGAAGCAGCTTCCATTTGTCAGGATTATTTTCTGCCTTGTGTTTCTGATTGTCATTAACCTTTTCACTTAACTTTCCTTCTCAGGATGGGGAAGTGCATATAAATGAGTTGAAAAACGGGAACGCAGAAATGTTCTGGAACCCAACCAGCGAAGTACGGAGGCAGAGGCTGAAGCGCCATATTGTGCTGTTTGAGGAACAGACAGACTTTGAGTCGGAGAGGTGAGGAGCCCTGGGAACGTCTCGCTGCCACTTCCCTGCTGGAAGCAGGACTTCTATCGGAAGACTCCAATTCCTCAGCACAGTCCTGGAAAGGCAGTGACCTTCCTTGCCTGCACATATTACCCAGCCATTTACCTGGTTTTTTTCCAGTCTATTAACTCTGGAGTATTTCCATGAAGTATAGCTCTGAAATAACCAGGGAACTGGGCTGAGAAATAGTGGAGGCTACATTTTTTCTGCTAAAATAACAACTCTCCCTGAACTCCAGAGATCGTGAATGGAGTCTCTGTAACTGCTGGAACATTTTATGGAAGGGCAAGATGTCAGTCTGAGGTTGGATGTTTTGTTAAGAAGTGTTGTTTCAACCACAGGCTCTTAAACTAGGTGCAAGAATCATGTGGAAAGTCCTGGCATGAGCAGAGCAGTAGTTTGAACCACATAATAGGATTTTATGAAAGAACGTAATTAAACAGATGTTTAACCCTGCCTCATAATCTCAGCTGAGATCTCCAATGAAGTCTGCACCAGTTTTTTTAGGGTAAGCTAGATTACCTAAAAATATAGTCCTGGCACATGACCTGGCTTCAAACCAACTAGTCCTGCCATGTCGCCAACATGGTTAGCCAGTACCAGCTAACATCCCAAGCCAGTACGTGCAGTTTGCTGCCTGGCTCTGCATTACATTGGCTACTTCCCTGGGGCATCTAATTTTGGTGTTGCATCACATCACACTAAGAAGATTCCCCTTTTCATGGGTAAAGAAAGGGATTGCATGAAAATAAAAACACATGAATTTTTGGTTTGTTCTGGACAGCAGTGGACATTATGGCCAATAACGTCTGTATTTGTAACTTATAGTCGTGCAGTTGCCATTGCCACAGAGCAGAGCAGACCACAGTACATTTCTCTGTTAATCTTCTGAAGAAGATTCTTTTAAAGAAGAGAAGTCTCTGTCTTGCGGACAAAGAATCTCCATTTCTATGTTTACCAGGGTACTGCCAGAGCTGAATCCCTTTGCTACATCAGAGATTAATCATGATACATGCATTAATTACGATACATGCATCCAGGGGAAGGAGGCAAAAGGAAAAATTCTAGAGATCCCTAACAGACATTCCACCAAGCTCTCTATTATGCTGACAGTTGCATGAATAAAATACCATCTAATCCAGGTTGTGTTCTGCCTGAATTGCTTAGTCTTTCCTGCAGTGCTGAAAATCACCTATTTTCACAAATGCCAGAGAGTCTCTGAAGCTCATACCATTATGCAGCTCACCATGGAGGGTCTCATTGTCTGACACATGCAGCTCTTGATGGAGTAATTTGCCCTTCCTTGTCAAATAATTTTGTGCGAGTCCCTCTGAGGTTCTTAGAATTAGAGGTCTCGCTCTTTATGCCGCTGCATTCCTTAGGACTGACTCTTTACACTACTGCCACCGCAGTATTTGCTCAGGCTGTTATTTTCACTCCTCCCCTCCCCCCCCCCCATCACTTTGTTTGAATTGAGCTTCCTTCCTTTTTTTCTGGGAGAAAAGATCCATGCACAGAAAAACGGGAGTGACGTGACAAAAAGGACAGGAAAGTGTTCCTCTGCCTTCAGTTAATTACCTAAGAGGCTGCTTTTTTGGAAGTGTTGTGTTAACGTACGGTGATAGAAATATAATGAAAGCATCAGTATCCCTTTTAAATTAAGAGCTTCACAGCAGGCTCCAAATTAAATGCAGCAATGTATTCATCTTCTGAATGGAGGATTGGTGTTTTGTGGAGCTGGGAATACTGGAACAGCCTGGATCTCCAGTGCCTATTCTAACTGCTAAACCACTGGGTAATGTTTTGGGAGGGCTAGCTGCTAATCTCAGAAGCATTTCCAATCTGAAATGAAGATTAGAGTGCTCTGATTAGAGGAACTGTGGAGAGGCCTATCACAGCTTGGCTTTAGTGAAAGAAAAGGTAATGATTTTTCTCTTACTAGTAAAAGTCAGATCCTCTCCTCTGGGTGGAGGCTCACTGAGACGTCATATGACAGATCACGTATCTTTTGGCAGCTGAAAGCAAGTGCCAGTGAAAGCCTGTGTTCATGCTTGCAGTTTGTGAGCACATGTACATGTCCATTTCTTGCAGATTGAATTAGCTTCCTACAGATCTGGTTGCTGATCCTATTTTGAAGTAAAACATTGCATGTACAGCTGCAAGCCGTGCACATGAATTTGTTTTCCAATGCCTTTGTTTCAGGGATACACATTAATACAAAGGCTCCTAAACATAAGTGATTGAAAGGGCGAGGAAGAGAACAGATTCTCCATTATACATCAATCACCTCTAAAGAGGCCACTGGCCTCAGCGAATTGAGCATAACTATCTTGTAACTCACACAGACAGCACTGATGATTTTAATGAAATTGTAGGTGATGTTATCTAAGGGAGAGTTCCCCTGTTCTTCAGTAGATCATTGTAGACAGCATTCACTGTTGTCATTCTCATAATGTTACTTTAATATACAAGCCAAAACTGAGGCTGAGCAATCCTGTTACATTTCCACTGAGGTATCAATAGACCAGAAAAGCATCTGCTCTAAGGCTCCAGCTGGCAGAATGCACTGTTGGTTTAAAGGTGGTTTAACTTGCTTCCCTGTTTATTTCTAGGCTTTGGCAGCATGTTACCAGTGCAATAAACAAAGGCGATCAACACAAGGCGACGCAGGAAAAATCTGTGCTGGAAGAGGAGCAGAGGAATGCTGCCCGGGAGCGGAGGGAGAACAGCACAGAATGGAAACCACTACTCTTCCGGCACGACGCCACGACTAACGAATGGCACTACAAATACGAGGAGTGAGTGGTGGGATTGGGGGTTATGAACAAACCTTGCTGCTTGAGTCCCCAGGGATGCAAGCAAGATTACAGACCTGTAATTCAGGTCCTGCTGTTCCCCAAACTATGCCCTGGGCTTGCTCTTTCTGAGCTCCATGTCGTTATTAGAATACATGCTCCTGAAACTAACTGGGAATAGCTGGAAATGAGGGCTTGGCAATGGAAAATGTGCCTTGCCGTTGCTACAAATCCCTATTGCTGCAATCAAGTGTGGTATCATTTAGCAGGGATTTTTTGCACTGTGCGTGCAGAGTTGTCAACTGTGCTCTCCTCCCCTAGCCAGAAGGGTGAAACCTTTGGAGGCTGAACCCCCTCATTTATTGCTAGCAACTGTGAATGTAGGGGGAAGTATCTGTTACTCCTCACGCTGTATCTGTGGAAATTTGGGTTATTGTCAGGGATGAATGCCTGTCCTGATGCATGTGGAATTAGTGTATCGCTCTTAACACTCCTGCTGTGGGAATCTTGCTTTTCTGATGTTTTTTTCCTTTGGTCTCAAAAGTTTAAGACCTTGGGATCCTTTGAACGACATTGCCCAATTTGAGAAGAATGGGATACTTCAGACCATGGAAAGACACTTGTCAACAAGGATGTCAAACCACAAAACAACATGCATAAACAATCAAATTACACGGCACAAGGTAAAAAGCCTGATTTTGGTAATGTAATATTCTTTATGATTCTTTAGATACAGAGCCCTTTTCTGCAGCATTTTCATGTAAGCGCAGCATAGGCTGAAAGGTTTGGTTTGGGTAAATACAGCTTATGAATCTAGACTTGCAATATTATACCATCATTGCCTCGAAATAATTATAATTCTTGGTTGACATATCCTATCCATTTTGGTGTTTTTCTTTCACCCAGTGTTAGTGACAGTGACTCATGCTGGGTTTTGCACGTGACTGAGCTGATCCTCACTGTTTAGTGTTTGCAAAGCAGAAAAACTCCCATAGCAAGGGTGTGAGCAAGGTTTTGGAGTATACAACAGAGATCCTGCAACTTCAATTTTGGTCTTTCCATCTGCCCTTATCACTTACTTCCTCTTAGACAAAACAAGAAACCTCTCTCCATCCTTTCCCTTAAACAGAGATGATACTTGCTTATTTCATTGCATTCATCTTTGGAGTAATATATGTCATTCATAAAATGCATTGTAAACGTAGAACTGCTAAACTAGCTGGATATAACCCATATTACACTGAAGAACTTTTATCTTATTAGGTATGTAGACTTTTCTTTTGTAATACCCCAAATCTGAACATCTCTGAAACAGTGGGACAGTCGAGGTTCATCACTGCTTTTCAGACACTCCAGTGAGAAGTTTGAATCAATGTGTTTGGTTTACCCATTGGAGAGGTGGGGAGAAACTTTCCAAAGTGTATCAAGAAATTAGGCATAAAAATTCTGTGATGTTTAAATCCTTCAGACACCTTCTGAAAAATCTTCCCCAGGAAGTTTGATGCAAAGTTTTTCTTCTTGGCATCCTTTCTCTTATATATCTGGTTGGTGGGTACGTAACTCAGCAAAAGAACTATAAGGTTAATCACTAGTATGTGTTAGTTAAAGCTACAACAAGAATAACTTGGATGTGTGTCTAACGGATGTTATCGTTTGAGGAAATGCTTCTGTTCAGGGCATGTGTGTAATATCCTTAAGTAGCTGCCAGGAGTCCAACTACTAGGAGTCGCTGAGAAAGCAATCAAACTTTGCAATCTCACAGATATTCCCCAGCACCCCAAAGTCTGGCTTGTCTAAAGCCAAACACAAGAGTCTTCAATTTGACAGTGACCGAGTCTCTTTAAATCCCTGTTTTATCCAGAGGTCTGCCAAAGACTGCAGGCGCCGCAAAACCAGTGATCAGCCGTCCAACCACAGCCAGAATACAGAAAGCAGCTGTTCAACACCAGAGTCGGTACAGGAGCTCTCAGATGATGATGGCAAGTATTTGGGTATCACAGGGTCAGGCTGTTCTCCCCTTGGTACCTTATTCCTTGAGCCAGCCCTGGGACATTTCCCAGCCCAGTTAATGCCATGGGCCCATGGCCCACAGGCAAACACAGAGAATGTTCTGCTTTTCTATTCTCCATACATTCTTCTTTTTCTGCCTTGTGCTATCCATGCCAACATGGGCTTCCCAACTCCTGACACACACGTTGCAAAAGTACACTGTAATTCCAGCAGGTACAAGGTGGCATGAACACGTTGGAAAAATATACTGATATTCCAATTGATGTTTCTCATTCCCTTTCTCAGTCTTTGTTGGAGGTGACCTTGAATGTTTCAGAGATGGGGCAGGTGTGAGCACTCCCCTCCCATGCCTCAGCTGGGGAGGATGCTGGAAAAATTGCTTCCCAAGAGCCAAGAAGGGGCCTCAGGCCAGGGTTATAGGACCTGCTCCATTGACCTGTGTCTTTGGAGTGAAAGATTATGTCCCCTGTCTCCTTCTCACCAAGTTTCCTCCTGAGAGTGTCCCCCGGGCTGCGAGAATTTTATCAGAGCCAGCCACTTGCTGGGTGAACCTGGTTTGTGTTTTGCACCACCACCAAAGATAGTGATGCAAGACATAATGTCCTTCCATACTTTGCTACAGGGTTTGAAAGCCTGTGTGCTCAGTGCGGGAAAGAAATGAATCACCTGAAGGAAATTCATTCAGCCGTCTTGTCCCTACAGAGAGCCCAACAGGACATACACAGGTAGCCATTTTCTTTCATCAAATCAATGATCTTAATGGGCTAAAAGTAACCTGCGGCATTTAACTCCTTCACTGCAGCCTTTGGAGCATCCCTATCAGCTGTAGGGATGCAGTTAACAGCTGTTTCAATAGGTAACCTATTAACACACCAAAAAGGCACAACTATCCCCTACTTGAAACAGTGAGGAAATCTCTTCCTCTTAAGACTCTGTGGGGCAAAAAGCATCACCTCAGCATGTTAAGCATCTCTTGGCACTCCCAACTGCAAAACAGCTGCAGAAGTTGGGAGGGGCTGGGCCAGGTCCTGGCTATGAATAAATCTCTGCTAGGCAAGAAGGTGCGGGGTCTCCCTTCTCATCAAGTATGTTGTGAATTTGCTTGCGTGTGGTCAGAAAACTGGGCTCTGTGGGTGAAAAGCACTAAATTCCAGCCTTTTGTGTAGAATGCTAGTTGCTGTCTGAGGTAAGCAGTGAGCACACCTGCTTAACCTGCTGCTGCCAAACGGCTTTGCACTGCAGACTCCTGTGGGGAGGGCAGGGGAAGTATTAACTGCTACATCTGCTCCAGGGAGCCCTGCTGATTCCCCTCGGCATAAGGAGCATTATCCAGCCCTGCCGAGGCTTTGCTGTGGTGGGATCACACATGGAGCCCACCGTTTCGAGATGCCGGAGCCATCGGTGATATGGCTTTAGCTTTTCTGTGCTGCTCTTGGGGTTGTACAGGGCTGTACAGGTTGTATAGGTTTTGTGAGTGGGTGCTGGATGAAGAGATTTTTGGGGGGTTGTGCCCTTACACCTTCTCATGCCAACCAGCATGCTCTGCCCGATCCAGCAGCAGCCAGGAGTACTTATCTTTCTGTCAAAAAGAGGGGGGAGGTAAAGCTTGTGGGGCACAGCGCTGTACCTGTGAGGGTGTCTCTGAAGGACAGGGATCCCTCCCAGTGTGGAAGCTCGGGGTACGCACACACGTGTGAATGCACGCCTCCCTACACACCCAAATAAACACACCGCTTTCTTTTCCAGAAACCTCAGCGCGCTGAACAAAAAGTCCTTCCACAGGAAGGTCTCTTCTGAAAGCTTCCTCCTGGACTCTCGCTGTTGGTTTCTCCTCTGCATCTTTCTTACGTGTCAACTATTCATTAATTATGTCTTCAAATAAAATCACTACGTTTGGCAGCAATAATGGTTACTGGCTGCAGGAGGGGGGAGCCACTCACGCAAGGAGCCCAGCGAGGCACCAAAGCACTTTAGAGCCAACACAGCAGAGGTGGAAGAAAGTTGAAAAACAAGTTTGGAAAGGGACCTAGGAACCTGCAAAACTCTGTTCCTGCAGATTATGTCATTTTTGCCTTCTACATGTACATCTTCAAGGACCTCTTAACCTGTACGGGCCTTAATGCTGAAGCCAAATGTAGCTTTAATTGTGCAATTTGTTTTCTATGTCTTGTCATTTTCTGATGCAATTAATAATTACCCAGAAGTATTGGTACCCCCAAATCAGTAAACACCCCAGCATTTCAGAAAGGTCACGCCGTCCTGGTTCATAGCTCTATGAGGGAGCGCAGCTGGGGAGCTGTAAAGAACTGATGTCCACGGTGCCTGCCTGGCTGCCTTTAATTATGGGAGGGAGCACACTTGGTCCAAAAAAGATACACCCCCGGGATATTAAGTCATGATCTGTTTTGTCAGCACACACAGAATGGGACCTCAGGATGCGTTTTATTTTCCATTCCACAGGAACTGTAAATATGCACAATTTCCTAGAGCCATTCCTCTTTAGGAAATGGGAAGTATTCAGTGAAAGCTCCTTGTTCGGTTAGGGAGCTGACTGGTGTCCTGGACCGGGCCCTTCGAGTGTAACGTCAGACACGCCTGTTTGTCAAACCTGGTCACTTAATATTATTATTATTATTTGCTATATGGCTGTTTTAAAATACCACACACTGGCATTGTAGAGAGGAATCCACTGCCCAGGATAGGTGAGGACAGGAGCAATATAGGTGTACGTGTGTTCGGTTGTAGGCACATTCATTTGTGAAAGGTCAGGAAGGAGGAAGGGTTTTGCCACTGCATTGTTCAATTCTGTTTATAGTCTTCCTACTTTACACCATTTTTTTAAGGATTTGCAATATTTTCTGTAGACTGCGGAAAATACTAAGCCTTTCTTTTCTGGCCTGAAGTAGTTCCAAGTGGTAAGTACTGCTATATATACAGCCTTAAAAGACTTAGTGGTGGTGCCAGTCTGGGCTATCTTTCAATGTAAATGTTTCCGAATTTTTAAGTACATTCCTCGTCATATTCCCCAGTTAGGGGAAACCTGTTTGTGCTTGATATGTTGAAATAAAACTACACACAACTTTCAGTGGCAGTCTATCAGAGAAATTATTTGTGTGCTTGAACTCGGTTTTGTGTTTTATAGCATTTTACAAGTAAACAACTCATAGGCCCTGCTTTTTAGAGGAAAAGCTACAGGAAAAGGCCTTCAGGAATCTCAGACACAGGCCATAAGTTAGACCGGCATTAGCATTTTGATACCACTCTGGCTCAAATTGTTCATGTCTTCTAATGGTAGCAACTTCCTCAAAACAGAAAGAAAAGTGGTTGCCTTGATTTTCACTGTCATACAGACTTGTCTTGGACTTAGAAAGCCTTTATATTAAGGAGGTAACTTCATGATAGAGAATAGATAGTGACACGAACAGAGAGGATTGGAGCCAGCATCCGGAAGCTGACATTCAAGAAAGAGACCACAAAAAATAAAGGGTGACAGTGATTTCATTACTAGCGAGTGTCCAGAAGACCAAAGGGTTCTTCATCCCCGAGGAATCATCCTTGAAGAATGTTGAGGTTGTCAATCCAGATGGGGTGCCTTTTTGAAGGATGTCATCCTAGTAACTCCTTTCTGAGGAAGTCTGAACTGTGCCACATGCGGTGTAGCCTCGGTGAGGGGGGTGCCTCTGACCTCTGCCTGTGAAAGAACGTGCAGCTGACAATAATGCCTGCCTGGCTATGAAAAGTCCCATACGCACCTTGAAAGCGTTGGCTCCTAATGCTCTGCAGACATGTCTGCTGATTTCCTGCCTAAATATCCCTTTGAATGCTTCAGCAAGTCCGCACACCTCTGGCCTGTCAGCGCAGCCATCCTTATCACGTACATCCCCTGGTGGGACCATGCATTTGAGCTGCTAACGGGAACCTCTCTTCTCTGTAGGGATATTTGCATCTCTTGGGTACAAATGTATTCTGGGACTGAGAAATAGTTACTAAAAAAAAAAAATAATCCCCAAGCCCACCTAAATGAAAGAGTGGCAGTGCTGAACAGGAAGCCTTCCCTAGGTGTAAAGCAAATGCTTTAAATTCTTTGGATCATTTCCATTTTACTAAACTACGCACCCGCAGGGATTTTACCAGGACGTGTTAGTGCAGTTAAATAAAACAAATGCTATTACCGTGAGAACTGTTCAAAGAAAGAGTCTATTGACCTACATAAACTAATTATGCATTAGCAGAGGAGGTGTTTCCAACATTTACTGCTGCTGCCACAGGGGATTAAAAAATAATCCCAAAAGGAACAATCTATAAACCTTTGTGCCATTCATTAGTTTTAATCCAATTACAACATGTGGAGGTGAATGTTTGTACATGCCACTTACGAGCACATGGAGGATGAAAGGTATTCTTCAGGAAAATCATGGCCAGAAATGTTATTTCTCTAGGAGCAACAACTGCTGGCGAAAAAAGTTGAGAACCCTTTCAGGGCTTTAGAAAACCCAGCTATCCACCGGTCATGGGCATTGTGCAGTTTTGGAAAAGTCCTGTTTCCCTCCTTCGCCCCACCTTTTCCTGATCAGCGAGCAGCCCGGGTGGGGAGGCAGGGATCGGACCATTTCCTAGCGTGGTTTCCTCCTGCTCCTACCAGGCGCAAAGCCCGGTACCAGGCCATATCTTAACACACGACGGGGTGTTCGCTGACCCCGGCAGCGGGCAGCTCGTCCTGGGGGTACACGCACCCCGCTTCTTCCGCTGCTCTCCCCCGCGAGGGCTCCGAAGCCCCGCGGGGGCGGGCGCGACCCGCCCCGGGGGCGGATAAAGGGGCGGTGGCACAGCTCAGGCTGTGCTGAGCCGAGCCCAGCTGAGCCGAGCCGAGCGTGGGGCCGCCATGGGAGCCGGACCGCTGGCGGGGGTGCTGGTGGTGAGTGACGGGGCGGGGGGCGTCTCGGGCCCGGGCCGGTGTGTGCGGGCAGGGGCTCGTCCTCCACCTGCTCCCCGCGAGTCGAGGCTGGCGCCTGGCCGCAGCCAGCCCCAAATCCCTACTTTTGAGAGGGAGAGAAAAAAAACCCACACCTTCCTCCAAGCCCAGTGTGGAGGAGCCTTGCGGGGGTTTTTTACCCTCCTCTTCTTCAGGAGACTTTAGTAACTTCCCGTAACTTTTATTGCGTGTTGCTTGAAGTTTCGGGAGTCCGGCGTTAGCGCAGCTCTCCTAAGCCTGAAAAGCATATGAAGCGCAGCTGCCGTGGTGGTAAGCCGGCCCCTGAGCTCGGCTGCGGGCTGGGGGAGGCAGGTGGCGCAGCCCGTGCCGCCTCCCCGCGGGGGCCCTGCAGGGCGGGAGCGAGCTCTTCAAAGGCCCTCTCCTCCTCTAATTCTGAAGATGGTGGGTTTCGAAACTATACAATTATGAGGGAGACTTACAGTCCCCCGGGCAGGTGGTCCAAAGAGTGGCGCCGCGGGAGCCGGGACTCTCGGTTTCAGCCTAGAAACTGGCCGCAGGCGGTTATCAGCGCCGGGTCGCCCCGTCCCCTGCTTCTGTTTCACCGCTCTCTCTCGCCTCCATGCTGGAAGCGAGGCGGGTACCTCGGTGGCTTGAAACCCGCGGCCTCTGGGCTCCCCGCTGGCCTCCTTGGGAGGCACCTGGAGGCCTCGCACCGCCGTACTGGCCCCCGCCGCCCCGCTCTGGTCCGCTCCGGCTTGCCGAGGGCTCTGCGGCTCACGGGGTCTTAAAACACCCGGTGTTCCTAATGCTCCCGTGGCTGCAGTAAGTTATTTGGTTAATGAGTCAGAACTACTTGCCTTCTGACAAAGATTGCGGAGAAATATTGGATGGGATCTCTGGGGCGTTTCCTCCCTTGTGCGGGAAGGAGGCTAACGCTGGCCCTCCTGAACTAAAAAAGCTGAGGGAGAAACGAACCCCTTAGACGAGGCAGAAACCTCGGCCTCTGAAGTTCAGTTGTGGTGAATTAGTAAAAAGAAATAGATGTTTAAAATGGGGGTGGGAGCTGGGTGAACAGCTGCCTAAAGCTCAACAGCCGCTGCATGGTGCTGCTCTAATCCCACGGCTTTGATTGTAATTACCTCCATGAGCAGCACACTTAGCAGAAATTAGTTTGGGTTTCCTTTGTGGCTTCCCATAAACTTCTGAAGGTGTTTTCAAGTCCTTACAGGAACATCTCCCTGAGATGGTTATCGTGTCCTGGGAGGATGAGTCACTCAGACGCCTTTTTGTTTCTGCTGTAGGTTATACTGCTGATGATGCCTGGAACTGGAGCAGAGGACTGTGGAGTGGGAGAATACTTACATGAAGGTCGCTGCTGTGTAGCTTGTCCAGCAGGTAAGGCTTCAGGCACTTGTAGCTGCTAATGGCTGTGTTTTTTTTCCCCTGTGGCAATGACTGTGTCACTATATTGTGTTTTACATTTCCTCCATTGAAAGTGTTAGCTTGGTTGGAGCTGTGGTGGCTTCTTGGGGCTCCATTTTGAATTGAGAGCCCCTTACGCAATAGATGACGACTGGGAGAGGCGCCTTGGCGGCAAGCCAGGAAACCTCTGCCCACTGTTGAGGTTCAAAGTCGGGTGGCGGTGTGGGTTTTTTTGTGTTTGGTTTTTTTTTTTAAATCCTTCACTTAGCACAAAGAACATGCCTAGGGGAATTCTGATATTTCTGTGTCTGCAGGTAAAACTTTGGTTTGCCTTTGCTCTCCCCTCCTCACTCGCTGGGTGCACAATTTACAAGCCTTGTGCTCAGAAGCACCCTGCCCTTAGGTAGCATTGGAGGGCTCTTGGATGTATTTAAAGATAATTCAAACGAAGGATAAGAGGTTGTCATGAGCAATTCTCCTTGTGCCTGCCATCTCCCTTCAGAGAAGATGGTGCTGGCCATGTGGGTGACTGTGAGCTGCTGCAGTGAGTCACCCTCATTGCTGGTGCATCCCGGCAGAGGCCTGGCTGGATGCCTTGCTTGCCACCACTCCCTGTTGGAGCAGCAAGCTGCGAATATGCCTCCTGACCCTCCTTGGTTTGCGTGGCGCACTGTTCGCGTGCGAGGAGGAGTTGAGCTTTCACCAAAAATGGCTTTGTGTTGTAATGTCCTGTTATAGTCCTCTGCCTGTTAAATGATCCCTTGAGACTGCTGCTGCTGCTGGTTCTCACCTTCCACAGGTACTTATGTTGCTCAGCACTGCAGTGCCTCACATTTGAGAGGAAGATGTGTCCCTTGCACGGAAGGAGAGGGTTATACTGCCCATGAGAACGGCTTGGAAGAATGCCTGTTGTGCAGACAGTGCAAAGAGGGTACCAAGCACAATTTTGATGCAACCTTAATCCTTTTCCCCTTTTTTTTAATGCAGAAAGCCTGGTCCTCTGGGTTTTTTGCACTTCCAGTCATTGAGGATATTGAACTTATAAATAAATTGCCTTTATGGCCTGAGTAATTTTTGCATCATTGTAGAGTCGCAACTCTTATATTTACTTTGTAACTTATATTTTATTTTTAGATCAGATAACTTTGAGACCCTGTACTCTGACGCACGATACTGAATGCCAATGCAAACAAGGGTATTTCTGCCCTGCTGAGGGCTGTGAAATATGTCAGAGATGCAGTAAAATGTAAGTTTGATAATGAATGTAAGTGACTGGTTTCCTTTTAGGGAACGTTGGAGCTGTGGCCCAATCTGTGCCAATACCTAATGCATTATTAAGCTGTAAATAACTACCCTGAAGCCAAATGTGTTGTTCATGCATTTAAATTTCAGGCATCAAAATACATGATGTTGAGGCCTAGAAAGATATGTATTTTGGTATTGTGCTTATTGCTTATGACTATAAGCTTACACTTTTCTTGCCTTCACAGTAGTACTTCCTCACATAATCACTTGAATGAGCTTTGTAGAAGCCAGTCCAAAATTTTGGGAGGTAGAACCAGCTGTTGAAGGAAACTAAGTGTGCATGAACAATGCATCTGCTCTGTGGGGGGTTTTACCCTGCCACTTAAGGCTCATAAATGTTAGCCTCTATCTGCTTTGCTTCTCTTTAATACTGTAGTGTTATCTTGGGTTGTTTAAAGGTGCACTTCTAACAAAGCTATCTGTTTATGCATGTTCTGTTCATGTCTCTAAGTTGTGCCTGAAAAAAAAAACAAAACCCAAACCAATAGGCCTGGGTGGAGCTGCATATTGCTCTGGAAATGTTGATACAACCCTGTCTTGCCATCCACTTCAGGTGTCCGGAAGGGAAAGAAATTGTGCGGAACTGCAATGCTACTATGGACCTAGGATGTGGCTTACCTGATCAAGGTCTGGTACACAAATACCTCTCAGCTTGGTCTATTGGGTGTGTGGCTTCAGGCTAATAACACCAGAGAAGTCTGCAAAATGGTGGTTTGAACTACTGTAACAAGTTTAAGAGCCTCTGTATTTTGGTCTGGAAGTTACTTGCTAGGGACAAGTTCCCAAAGGTGTTGGAGTGACAAACTATCTTAAATTTCACTCAGTAAAAAGCTGCATTTATTGCCAGGGTTTTCAGAGCTGTAACAGTGACACTGTTGAAAGTTATGGATAGTGCAAAGAGTTCTTCCATGTCTCCTGTGTCTGAGAAGATGTGTATGGAGTGGCTTTCTCTTGTGCTGGTAGACAGCTTCTGCTACACTAGAGAAAGAAGGAACTGATGCTGCCAACACTACAGCAGCTGAAGCCTGCTGTTGTCTTTTGTGTATTTGTTTTCCCCCTTTTCTTAAATACCTCTTCAGAAAACCTTGTAGAAGTTGTTTTGCAGCTCTATACAGAATCCCCCGCTGCCTTTGGGATAGTGATGTGCAGTGCAAACAAGTACTTGCATGTTCAGGTCAGCTGATAGTCCCAGTGCCTTTGCCAGGACAAGCTAGCTGGGTCACTGTACTAGTGCTGAGCTTTGGCTGCTCTTGAGGTAAGCAGGGAAGACTTGCACTTCAAAATATCTTGTTTGGGGACTGCTGTGGTACTAATTTTATTCCTTTTTTTTTTTGTAGGAAGTACAGCCTTTGTTTGGATTATTGTGATTGTGGTGGTAGTGGTTGCTGTTTTGTTGATGTTCTTAGGAATTAGAAAGCTGAAGAGGGATAAAGGTAACTGCTTGATTACTGTCCATAACTTCCCAGAACTAGGCAAAGCATGTGCTAAGGCTATCCCTGGTTTTGGTGTTACCTTATAGGGTAACACAAAAGCTCTAGCTCGTTTAGTATGCGATTCAATTAAGCAACTCCCATATAATGGAATCTAGTTTTGTTCAGTAAATAAAATGCATAAACTTAGCTATGAGCTTTCTTTCTTTGCTGGCAGATGCCTTTGCTTCAAAGCAAGATTAGTGTAAGGTCCTTAAAAGGACTTCTGCTATTGGCAAAGAGAAATCTGTGTGTGAGCTCAGATGTATGAAGCAAGAAGTAGCAACTAATTATATCGTTAACTACTTTCATTCACTGTGTTTGGCTGTGGAGGCTTTTTCTACAAATTGTTTCCCCTTCATCACTTGAGTCCCTTAACAGGAATGTTAGGTTGATAAATTCTGTGTGAATTCTTTTTTTTTTTTTAGTGGAAATAGAAATATTTTCCTGAGAAACTTTTCTTTCTACTACTGTATATTGAAGTTCTTGAAACTAGTTTAGTTAGAATAGTGTTGAAAATTATTCTGAATTTTGCATGTTAACTTTTGTTCAAATAGTGTCTTACTGATTGTATTGCAGTAAAGAAAATTTCTGCCTTCTCTCCTGTGTTGCAATAGCCCACAAAAATACCAAGATGCATAAGCTGGAAGGGGGGAGGTTGAAAGAGTGGCTCAAAAGCCAAACTGCATCTTGTGGTCTGTATTTCACCAAAAGGGATGCTTCATCCCCTGTATGAAGGCACAGTGTTTGTGCCGTTTTTGGAAGCTGAGGGTAGTGCTCTCATTAAATGTATGACAGGTCAAGGAAATTAAATAGCTTGTCTTAGAGCTTTGGCTTGTTATCAATGTGTCTACTGCATATAAATTGTGTATGAATTCAGCTATGTTTAAGTTGCTGCAATTCCTAAGTTTCTTAGACATTTATCTTGTTTTCCAGCTGCTTCAACTGATAAAGATATGGAGAAAGGTCTGGTAAGTATTTGATGGATCAAGTGCTTCATCTCAGTTTTGTGCAGCTTAATTGTAGCTGATACACAGCTCTCAACTTTTGCCTCACTGTAGACCTCTGGTAGGATGTGTTCCTGTGATGCAACAAGTTATGATTCATACAGGGCCAGATGTTAGCAAGGGCCTGATGCATTCGTTAGCTGCATGTGTCCACTGCAGTTGGCCTTTCCAGTACTTCCCTTGGAAACATTCCAGAGCCTGTGGCCAGGATGTTTTGAAAGTGGAAAAAAATTAGCCTAAAGTGCAAGCTTTCACTTCAAACTCTCTCCAAGTTATGCCTTGATCCAATTGGTTCTTTGCTGCTTCATGTGTGTATTCCCTGGGCAGAGTCAGCTATCACTTCCCTGTGTGGTGGTGTTCTAGCTTGCCTTGCTTTTTGACGACAACATTTTTTGTTCATAAGGCTTACTTCTCATGATCCAGCAAAGTGACTGAGTCTTCCTATCTTTGGGCACATGTCACAAGCTACAGACCAGAACACGGCAGTTCAACGTTTTGGACTTAGACAGCCCCATAAGACGAGGTGTTAAGGGCTTGGAGTGTACCAGTTCGGAAGTACCCCCCTGAAAAGGGTTTACAAAGTGGAGACTGGCTGCTGGCATATGTTCCACTTTAAAGCTAGGCTTACCCTGGCATCCTGTAGTCAAACACTATTTCAGAACCATACTGTTTCAGTCTAAAACAATTATTGCTAGCCTAGCATTTTGCAAGGTAAGAGACTAGCTTGTATTTAGCTAGTCTAGCTTTAGCTTCTCTCTTTAGAAGGTGTACTCCTAACAGCATGGTGAGACAAAAATGAGCTCAGTCTTCACTAGTGTAGTTAATGATGTGTAACACCAAGCTGTAAAACAAATATTTGTCTTGATGAGGATCTAAGAGAAGCATCCAAATTCATCTCGTAGCATGTGTACAGCACCTTCTCCCTGCTGCCTGCCTCATCCCCCACCCAATGCGTGCACTACTCGCCAAGTGTGTGAGCTCTTGTCTAATCTTACTAGTTAAACATTACAGGTAATTAAATTCATGTTAATTATGTCACAAATATTTGAAGACTGAAGAAACAGGATTGAAAGATCTGTTAAAAACATCACCTTAAACTCTTCTCTCTTTTAAGGTCCATAAGTGGCTCAAATATATGAATCAGCCATGGCTTTTTGTTGGGTTGTGTCTCCCCCCACGCCGTGGCCAGATTTGCAGCGCTTTGTGTATTCATAGAAGCTGATGAAGAAACCTAACAAAAAACCTGGTCAAAATGCTGTAGCATAGGAATAGGCAAATACAACATCTCTTAATTTTGAATAAAATGGAGGTAGAATAATGCAATCACAAATTGGTGTATGGCGATGCTTAGCTCTGACATGAGTTGTCACAGACTTGAGTTGCAACATCTGCACACTTGGAGTGTTCATGCTACTGTAACAAAAGGCTTATTTGCTAAGAAGAGCTATGCTGATCCAGTCCTGCAACCAGGTGTTTTGGGACCAACATGCTGTCCTTTCCAAAGTACCAGTGAATTTATTCTGCTGCAAGAAAAAAAAATACTGCTGATACTTTATTTCATTCCAAAATAGAGCAGCAGCTATTAGTTAGCCATGCTGTGTACCTTTGGTCACTTGGTTACCTATTTAAGAACTACTCTGTATAAATAGGATCAACTTGTTTAACCTGTCTGTACCCTTAAACAAAGTCGATTCATTGAGGATGATGTACTACTATGTGTGTGATGCAGGGGGTGGTTTTCCTCACACCCCTGCTTACGTGTGTTGGTCACATGGTGGTGTCACACGTGGGTTGCTGACTGTGGAAACAGAAATCACACTGGCTTATGCTCATGGGAAAACTGTTCCTTAACAAACACAAGTTGGGGAAAAAGTCACTCCTCGCCCTCATTTTCTACCTTAAAAAAAAAAAAATCCTAAACCTTTCTAGTTTTAGCACTAGCTTATATGCCAGATGGATGCTGGTCTCCTTTGTAATTATACTGTTCTTGATAAGTTGGAGCTATAGTCCCTGGCACGTGCTTGTTTAATGTATTCACAATGCTAAAATTGATACAGCCCTCCTCACTTCCTTCCCTCTTTGTCCTCTCACAAAACTATGCAATGTGCACTGGTACTCACTGGCTTCTTTCAACTGATTCTAGTTTGTAAGCCTCCCAGAAAAACTTATCATGCCGAAAGAAATCCAAGCTAGGGCACTTACATTGAGCTTATAGACTATTATCAGCTTGGCAAAAGCTCTGAGAACATTAGCCTTGATAGAATTATAGGTTTCAGGCCCCTGTTGCTGTTAGTTAGCTCAGGTGCAGCAAGGCAATTTAATTTCCTCCTGCCTCAGGACAGGTGCATACCTTCCATACCTAGAGAGGAGCAAGCAGCAATATGCTCCAGTAAAAACATCAGGAAAAGTTCCCTGCGTTTGTCATGGAGGTAGCCTGTGAGCCTTACCCCACAGTCCAGTGGGAGCAGAATGCTAGCGAAGTGGGGAGTTTAAGCTCTGAAACCATTTGAAATTCAAGCCTGTAAAGGCTGTAACTTTTGTGTGTTTGTAACTCTGCCAGAAAAGCAGCTCTCCTAATATTTCTCTGGCTTCTGGTAACTTTTAAGTATCCTGTTTTCTTCCTCCAGATTGTCCTTGAAGGCCTACCTGTGAAACATCTCTTAAGATATGTTCTTATTCTTTGCAGGAGTCTGAGGGCAGTACTGAAAGCCTGATTTTACCAGAAGTGGAGGCACATGCAAATAACACAACCAGCCCAGAGGGTGAGAACTCTGGTGAGAGCCTGGAGGGGCAAGAGGAAACCAATGTTAAACTGGAAGTAAAAACCAGGTCGCCAGAGGAAAAGAGTGTTGCGCTTTCTGAGCGGGGCACTATCCTGTCCGGGGGCTGGAGGCAACACATGAAAAGGTGCTGGAGGAGGATTGCTGAGTCTTCACTACCAGCAAAAACTGGGCAGAATCCTGCTTTTCATCAGAATGCAGCAAGTGGCAGGATACCAGAAAATTGTATGGTAAGTGTGTGTGTGAAATTATTGTATTTTCTCTCATACACGTGTAATTTCAGTAGAGTTCTTAGCTATTCCTTGAGTGATAGATGCTGTTTTCAGGCAGAATGATAGGGAAGAGGAGGTTTTGCTTTAAAGATGTAATAGAAAGTATGGGAAGTGATATCTTGAGAAAGCAAACTAGTCCCTTATTTAACTGCTCTGCCCCTGTTCAATGTTTACACAGAAGCTGTTATTTTGCAATAGCAGCAAATGTGTTACCTTGTTGTTTTGCTTTGGAGCTAGTAGTGTGGCTGTTTCAGTATGCAATTTTCTTTACTCAAATACTTTCAGCTGTGCTGTGAAATCTGCCCCCTTCCCCCTTACTGGCATGTGTGCTGTTGAAGCAAGCTATCAAGTAGCTGAGGAATAATCGTGAGTGAAGTGGTCCGATATGTTGGAGTAACAGTCCAACTTTGTATTACAGGTACGAGAAGCAAAGTATCGAATAGTTGTTAAAGATCTCTCTCAAAAAGGTAAGTATTCCATAAATTGGCAGCACTTGGAATTTGTTGTTGGTTTTTTTCCCCCCATTGACTTTCGTCTACTTAAGGAATAGTGTAGGGAGGCTAAAGAATATTGCTCAGTGCTACAAGGCATTCAGTTTTTTGTAAAAATGTGCTGAAACAGGATTATTATTACGTTTGAGAGAAGTTGTAATCCCTGTGGCGAATTGTTCTACTTTAAAGCACGGCTTTTTGGCACGGGGTACAGTGAATCATAGAATGTCCTGAGTTGGAAGGGACCCACAAGGATCATCAAGTCCAACTCCTGTCCCTGCACAGGGCAAACCCAAAATTCACTCCCAGTGTCTGAGGGCATTGTCCAAGTGCTCCTTGAATATCGTCAGGCTCGGGGCCGTGATGCCTCCCTGGGGAGCCGGTTCCAGTGCTCCACCACCCTTTGGGGGAAGAACCTTTTCCCAATATCCAACCTAAACCTCCCCTGCCACATCTTCTGCCATTCCTTTGGGTCCTATTGTTGGTGACCAGAGAGGAGAGATCAGTGCCTGCCCCTCCTCCTTCCCTTGTGAGGAAGCTGCAGACCATGATGAGGTCTGCCCTCAGTCTCCTCTTCTCTAGGCTGAACAAACCAAGTGACTTTAGCCGCTCCTCACTCCATTTCTCCTCTAAACCCACAGTGTAATAGTGCTTTTAAGTATAACGATGGTGCAAAATTTTTTTCTATGTTTTAAGCAAGTCTGCATTGCGGCAGTGTACTCTGCATTAACTAGTGAGGTGTAGGTCAGAGCAGGAAATCTTTCTGTCAGATGTCACTCACATGGAAGACTGCATCAAATCCCCATACATCTGCGTGTGCCCAGCAAGTTGATGCGCTGGATGTCCAAGTGATGGGTTTTGCTTATGCTGATCTTGGCATGGCAAACCCCACTATACCAGTAGCATAGTGAAGTGGTTAAAGCCCACTGTTGAGTAGCCCTATTAAGCTTAAGTGAAGATGTGCAGGCCAATGAAACCTTCCTCAAAACCACCTTTATTGAATGGCATCTCATCTTAAGAGACTACTTTTGAGATATGTAGACTAATACCTTTAGCTTCTTTCAAGATCACTCAGTAGGAAACCATTTGTCCTGCTGCTTTTTAGGTGCCAAACCTGGCCTTGCTGCTGCTGTTTGGTCTGTGTGTGTATTGGCTGAAATCTAATGGGAAAGGATGTATGTTAGCTATGAAAAAAACCCTGTATTGCAAAACCTAAGCTGATGTGTATTTTCTCTTTCAGAACTGAGAGATAGCTTTTGGGCATTCATAAATGAAGTACCACCAAAAAAATGGAAGAGGTTTATGAGAACTCATCTTAATGAAAATGATATTTTAAAAATTATTTATGACTTCCCTAATGATATAGAAGAGCAATCTTATCAGATGCTTCTCACCTGGAAAAACACACTGGGAGAGAAACAATCTATTATTAAGTTACTGGATGAGTTAAGGCATCTAGATATCAAGGCTTATGATAATGTATTGAACACTTTAAAAAGTAATAACATTATAAGTAAATTAGAAGGTACAGATTAATGTTTACAATGAATTTAAAAAATGTTCTGTGTACATATATATGTCTACAAACTTCCTGTAAATGAGGATGTTGACAAACTGCTAGTAAAAGTGATGGCACGGACTTGATATCCTGCTCACCTTCACACGGGGAGCTGGAAGTGATTTAATGCTGTCGGCGTTAACATGGACTCCGGTTGCAATGTTCACTAAGGTCTTTTGAGTTGTATGATATTAAACTCAGGCGCCGGATGCCAGCTTCAGAGCAAGGTGCTCCAGCTCCCGCTTCCCTTTGCGTGAGGCAGGACCGTGCTGTTTGAGCCCCAGGCAGTGAGAATGAAGAGGCTGCTGCTGTTTTTGAGAGGATTGCAATGCTTCGGTTTCTGAAACGACTGCATTTTGTTTTGTATCTTTTTGCTCATAACTTATGTTTGATGCACAGTAATAAAAGACGGTTGAGCTAAAAGCTGGAGTTGACTCGCTGACGTTGTGGTCTGAGGGTGGGAGGTGTTGCGAGGTCGCTTCTGCGGCCGCCCGGCTGAGGTAACCCCCTGCGACACAACGGCCGCCCCTGAGGAGAGATTGGCTGCGTGACGGCCGCGGTTTGGCGGGAAGGTGGTGGCGGGGGGGGGGGCGGGGCGGTGCTCCCCCGTTGCCGCGGTGACGCGGGGCACCCGTCGGAAATAGCGTAGCGGCGGGCGGGGCGGGGCGGGGCGACGCTTCCGGACACGCTGTTGCATCAGCTCGCTGAGCGAGGGGAGGAGGCAGCAGGATGGCAGCGGCCGCCGCCGAGCAGGGTAAGTCGGTGACCGGCGCCGGGGAGACCTGCTGAGGCGAGACGAGGTGTCCTCTGGGGTTGTCATGGTTTGGCGTCACGCCTCCGCCGCTGTCACGGTGTCAGGTGGGCGCCGTGACGTCAGGCGCGGGGGGGGGGAACCGCCGACCCACCGCCCTGTCACGGTCGTCTGAGGCGTCGGGGAGGGAGATGGCGGCTGGGGGCATTGGGGCGTCGTCCTGGGGGGTCTCCTTAACGCGTTCCTCGAGGTCTGTGGCAGCGTGCGCTGGGGGGACCCCACCACTGCAGACCCCCGAGGTGCGAGGCCATCAGCCGTGATGACACGCTTGGGTCAGAGGTCAATGTGTGAAATCGCCCCGCCGTGCCCCTTGTTGGGTGGGTGCCCCTGTGGAGGTCACCTGTCTCCCTCATCGGTGGGTGACACGTAAGCAGCTCCTGATGCCGCTTCAGGGTGTCAGGAGTGAGGATTTTGACATGTGACCGGGTCTGTATGTGTATGGATAGTGGGAAACATGGAGATCTATAGGTTCCAGTTGCACCTCTCATGCTGGCGCCTATGGATCAGAGGACCTCCAGTGCCTTCCAAGACCATGGGAGGCAATCCCACGCCGTACCTTGCCTCTAACGTAAAGGTTAATGATGACACATGTTCATTTGTCAAAAAAACTTGGAGCTTCTCAGTACTGAAGTTTGGAAACAGCTGTTCTCCAGCCTGATGGGTTCAAAGAGATGCTTGGTGTCTGCCAGACCACTCAGTCAGTTGTGCTTATCACTGCATTGTCTGCTCTCTCTCACCTGCCTCTGTCTCTCTTACTGTCTTCTCTAGACATCTGTGTTCTCCCTTGAACTCATGTCTGAACTTTTTTACTTTTCCGGACATTTTTTGGTGGTTGTGTTTTAATGATGGGTTATACTACACTCCTCAATATGGAAGGAGGGCCAGGGTAGTCCTATAATTTTTGGCACTACTGTAGCAAATGGAAACTTGGAATACCAGTCTTACAAGTATGAAATACCATTATGGTATGTAAGGGGTTGGAAATTTCTGTCATTCCAGTTAAGGATCCATAGATTCAAATATTTACCCCTTTTCTTTGTTACTGAAAGTTACTTTCCTCTCTGTTTATCACCAGTAACATTCCTACATAAGAGAGTCCAGAAACATTTATTCTTGTCAAAGGACAGGCTTTTTCAGATGTGTTTTCTGTATCTTAGTTAAGGTAGGCTGGGGAAACCCACCAAAGGCTCAGTTCATGACCACTTTAAGAAATTTTTTGTTAAGTTTATTAATGGGCAAATAGTCTTTGCTTTTTACGTAAATTGTGATTGTTAAATTTAGTTTCAGTTCAGGAAAAATGAAAGTGGAACTCACAGGGCTAAAGTGAACAGGATTGACAAGCTCTTCCTTGATGGGATACTCCTGTGTTAAAAATCCCTGCTCTGCTAAAAGCCTCTCGATCCTTGTGTGTGAGCCTTGAAAAGTCCTTTGTCTCTCTGGCTCTCTGTCTGTATGCTGTGTCTTGCATAGATGAGATAGTTGCATTGGTTCAGTTCTTCTGAAATTTTCATGTAAAAGGATAATTTGTCTTGGCTGAGCAGATAGTTCGACTTCTTTCCACAGCTACCAGAGTAGCCAGCCGGAACGATAAATGGCCAGTTTGGAGCCATATTAATAATGAGGCATGTTACCCTTACCTTTTATGAGTTGTTTTAAATCTGTGAAAGCGAAGTTGGAAGATAAATGACATTTTAAAATATTCAGAAATGTCTAAGATTTCTTCTCAGAGGATGCCTCTGCAGAAATCCCCGAACATTTCAGTTGTCATCTAATTATGACTGACAAGGTTAGCAGGTTCAGGGAAGCCCAAGAAACCTAATTTTTCCCTGAAGCAAAGTAACTCCCTGGTTTTGTGTCAGCTAGCTTACTGCCTACTTTATGGCTTTTCTGTATTTACTTTGCTGTCAACACCTTCGAGGAATGGAGGTTTTAATTTTCAACTTCATAAAAGTGAAAAATTTCCATCAAATTTGATATTGTGTGGGTTACACATCTTGGACTAGATGATCCCTGAGGTCCCTTCCAACCTGTGATTCTGTGATTCAAAAGGTATTTTATGTGCAAATAAAAGGGAGAAGCAATCTTATGCCTTTGAGTCTGTGTGTTGCTGCAGTCTTGCAGGCAAATTCCCAGTGTCCTTTCGTAGTCTCCAAAGCGCTCCATGCATGGAAAGAAGCATGTATGACAATTAGATTGCCCAAAGAGATCGTACACTGGCAATTATTGTATGAGAACCGTATTAATGTCTACAGTGAAATTTTTTTGAAATAACTTCTTAGTGTGGGGGGAGTGTTATTTTATTAATGTTAATTCATATTATTTTTCAAGGTTATTTTGCTACCTCTCCCATACTTGTGCTCAGCGCTTATTTTCTGAACAGAGTTGCTCTTGGGGTATGATTTGATGTGTACGGATGATTCCATTCGCATGAGTTAATGTTCAATGTTGTGCAACAGCTCGGTAATACTCCTACATTTCTGTTGTCAAAAGACACTTTGTAAAGCAACTGAATAGTAGCAACTGAAATTCTTGTTTTGGGATGGGAAAAAATTGTGGTCAGAGGGAAGGGCTGTTTCTTAGCCTGGTTTTCTAAAGCAACAGGGATAAAGCAGCTCTGACCTATGTGTGTCCATTGGCCCTTCTCCCTCAAGATTTTTTGAATCCATTGATATTAATTACATTTCACAGTAGGCTGCCTCTTGCACACAGTTGGCAGACTGAGCAAAGATGGGTTGGAGCTGTACAAGAGAGTGGGGATACTGAAGTGTATGGGGAGAGGGGATGAAGCACTTGGGAGGTACCAGGAAGTATTTCAGTGGGAGTGTGTGATGAATTAAAAGCATTGCAAGACACTGGGGCACTGGGGGGAAGGGAGTGGGACTGGGGGTGCAGGATAAATCACAGAAAACCAAGATTCTGTAGATTTGCTGCTCTTGTTTTTAGTAATAATATAAATGAAATAAGAACAGACTTATGTAAAGATTGTTTTGACTTATTTCTTTTGCTTTAAAAGAAATGGTCCTCTGGTATACTGCCTTCAAAAAGACAGTGTTACCAAGTTCCTTTTTGCCTCCCAGGAGAGCACCCTATGCTTCAGGAGAAGAGCTTTTGTTTCGTTAGTTCAGTCCAGTTTGGAGCCAGAAGTGAGAATGATTTTGTCCTGTATGTACTGAAATAGGATGCTCAGAGATGTTTTGCGATAGCACTCATCCCTCAGCCCTCTCTCAAACACAGCAAATTTGCTTCTATCTCTGCATCTGACTGCAGCAGAGAGTAGAACACACCTGTGCTAGCTTTAAGCTAGCTCTCATGGCTTGAAAAGTAGCCGTCAGTCTAGAAAAGGAAGTTTGGAGCTCAGTACAGCCCGTGAAACTAAGGTGGGAAGCTCATATTTGTGAAATGAACCTGCTGGGAGCTCAAAACTGCTGTGGCTCAGCTGCTGCTGTGTTCAACAGCTGCTCAGGTGTGTTCATGCTGTACTGCACTGGCTGTGGTGTGCTATAATGGATGTGAGTTTGGGCTGAATTTGAGTCAGTGCTCAGTTTCAGCATAAACACATCCTCCTGGTAGGTTCCCTGGGCTAACTGGTTTCTTTGATGTATTACACTTTCAGGTCTGCTGGTGCTCTTGCAACTAGACATGATGTCAAACTTTATAATTTCAAGTATTAATGTGTGTGCCGAGATTGTTCAAGGTAATTTTGGCTGCTCAGCTTATCAGGGCTGAGCTGGTACTGGCATTCACAGGCAGTATTTGCCATCTCTCCTTACCAAAATTAGCTTGTGTGAGTTCTGGCATCTTTGTCGTATTTGTGTGTAAGTTCGTGCAATTTTCCTTTTAGATTGGTTTACAGATGTGGTTGGAAAGCACTTACATTGTTTCAGATACACTGACTTGCTTCCCATTAGCAGCCTGGTATGTGAATAATGGTCATAATAACCCTAATAATACTTAGCAAATTGAATGTTGCTTTCCTTGCAATAGATCTTTAAAGATCTTTTCTTTGAGATATAGTTTCACTTCTACACAGATCATTCCTGTAATACTTTTTTTTTTTGGCCTTCTCCCTCATATGATTCATGGATACAAAGTTCACATTCAGGGAAGACATGTCTTAGGTTTCCATAGTTAATAAACATAACTATTTCAAACTGTTTGGTGTGTATAAACATGTGAAGTTCTATGATGATAAAAATAAGTAAATATTTAGGAGCCTGAAAAGTTTATACTAAAATTAACTGTGTGAGCCAAAGCTGAATCTCATTCAGCTGGGTAAGGCAAGCCCATAAGGTCTAGTTATGAACCATTATTTACTTGTTATTCCTTATTTATACTGAACAATTTAATGGATAGCCCTTGAGAAGGATTGAGACTTTACATGAATCTGAGTTTGCTTTTGTGTGTGAATTTTAAAAATCTTTTGTGACCTTTGATTTTTTTATTATTATTTTTTTAATCACTGATCTTTTTTATTAGTTCTGGTGTGCCACTATATCTTACTTATACTCAAAAGAGTCCAACACAAACATACTTGGTATCTAGCTGCCCTTTCCTTGTCATCCTGATTTCCTGTAGAGTATTTTAATAATTGATTTCCATATAGGAAATATTGATGGTATTTGGAAAAACTTTTCAGTTCTGCAGTTCCTCACATCCTCTCCTAGCCATCGCTTTTGCATGTCCTTTCATCCTTCCCTTTCCAAGAGTGTTGGTCTATGAGCACCTCCAATGCTTTGGTAACTACTTTTGCAGAAGATGTTCATGCTAGTATAAGCAGTGACTCTTGTGGTAGTGGTCTCTGTCGGGGTTTGGGAGCGGGGACAGCTGTTCTTATACTGCCTCTCTCACTTTATTGCACAATGGCCTTGGCTACATCTTATATTACTTTTTTGGCTGACTACCTAAGCGGGATATCGGCTTAATGATTATACAGTACTTTGAACATGAACGGAGTTACAAATGTTGAATTGTTGCAGGAAAATATGAATGCTAGGCTTATCTCATGTTAGTGCTAGCCCAGATACCGTAACCTCCACAGTGCTTTGTACCCACTGACTTGCACAGGGCTTGCTGTTACGGTGAGCATCCCACCAAGTCACAGAACCCTTCCACTGCTTCCTCTCTGTCTGTACATTTGTAAAGATAAAACATAATTGAACCTGCTTTGCCTGTATGCCAAGTAAATTATGGAATTAAAAAATTGTGAGGGAGGAGCATGACCTAATATCCTTTCTGTTCATTTGTGTAGATCTTACTAATTTTAAATTATTCGTATGTCTGAGGAGAGAAGGTGGTATAAGAGAAGCATGGAAATATACAGCAACAGCTTAAGTTTTGAGTTCTCAGAGGAAGTAGGAGTAACTGCGCACTGTGCTGGGAGCTTGCATGGGAGCTTGGATGTGAGCACCAGTGCAAAGATTTAAGGATATGCTGAACTTCAGGAGACATATTCACAGCCTATCCACAGTGTATAAAATTAAACATGTTAAATATTTGCAGTATGAGTGTTTTAGCAGCGTGGAAAAGAATGACAGATTAGGTTTACTGTGTGTGAAGAATTTTCTCCAATTTTAAGTGGATAGTATTTCTTCATGAAAAGGACCTGTGCTTTTGTCCTTATTGCTCTTTGTAAAGATGTCTCAAAAAACTTGTCACATTATAAACATAATCCTATTAATAGGAAATATGTAGTTATTCAGTAGCTTGTATTAATTATATTTTTCTCAGATTTCTTGTCAGTTGCCAGAGCTAATTTAGAGTGGGAGATGTATAGTATAAGGTTATATTCTGGTCATGGGCTCTCCTTCTTTTAATGCTGACCAAATGTCCTGTGCCTCTCTTTACAGCTTCCAGCTACAGTTTTATTCTGAGCATTAGTGAAGAGGAAGCCAGGGTGAAGGCTTTGAACGAGTACCTGAGCACTCGTAGTTATATCCAGGGGTTCACATTTTCACATGCAGATGTGGAGGTATTCAGAAAGTTTTCGGGGCCACCTGTGGACCAGTATATCCATGTTGTCCGGTGGTACAGACACATAGAAGCAATCTATGATGGCAGCAGTGAAAAAAATGAGCCTTGTAAACTTCAAACAAGTGAGTAATTCAAAACCGGTGGGCAGGTTGTAGACTAGCTGACATTGTATTGGTTTTTATAGCTGAGAATTCCTAGAAGTTCCCTTTCATACTCTCTTGCACGCTTTAAAATTTACCATATCAACTTGTATGCAAGGTCATGAAATTCTTCTTGCATACTGCATAATTGATAGATCCTGACCTATTTAAATATTAAAGCTCTGTTTCCACATTTTTTTTATTTTAAAATTCCTCAGTGTACAGAATTTTATTATGTGTATTTTCTTGAAAAAGCAAACCACTGGATTGTAAAATAATATGTGGGTTTTGGATTGTTCTCTAAAATATCAGGATTTGCTCAGTCCACTTTTTTTCCCCTGCAAGAGTAACTAAATACCTGCTGTGTAATGTACAAATTCATAATAAAGTAAACTGAATACCCCCTCTTATGATTGTTATTAACACAGAATTTCAAAAATAATGTTTGGGATTCTTTTTTAACCCTGGTAATTGAGGTATTGCTGATGATTTGAGGAAATACTAACTGGTTAATCTAGGTCATTATGTAAGCATGGGTGCTGGCATTTTTGGGAGCTGCATCACCTTCCTGAGTTGTTTTCCAATGAGCTAGTCTAATTTAATTGCTTTATAGTGAGTTCCTTGCTCAGGGAGTCATGAAATAATTAATAACAACACAGAGCTGTTGTACAGTGCTTGCAATACCTACAAATGAATGCATAATGTCTGTCATTTTTGCTGATCATTGTTGACGAATATTACTCCAATGCCATCTTCTCACAACCTCTCATCATATGTGTTCTCAATTCCTAGCAGACCAGCAGTTAAAATCAAACTGCTGCGAGTAGATTCTGTATATGTTTGTGTGCCTGCATGCATTTGTGCTAGTTATTGATTTCTTCTCAGCAGTGAAGGGATCTCAGCCCTACGGCTGGCTCTGATAGCAGATTTAATGCCACTAACTACAACTAGTCTGCAGACTTTCATGGATCAGAGTGGAGCAATAGCAGAAAAGGTTTCCAGTTTCCTGTCCATTAAATCTATAATGTTCAGTCTCTCTTTCTGAAGGGTTATGGCTTGTTATCTTCATGATCTGGATGTATGTATCAGAAGTCCTGAAATGGTGTTCTGCAGTGTTCACTATGAAAATGACATGTGAATCTCACACACTTCTTAGACCATGGATATTTTATCGGTGGTTTTTTATCTGTGTCTGAGTGCTCCAGGGCTGGATTAGAGCAAATGAACGTCAGTTCAACCAGGGAGAAGACTGTAGCTAGCAGAGACATATTCGAACAGACTAAACAGTATAGCTTTTACTTTGCCCTTGGTGTCCATGTAGCAGATATACATGACACCTAAGTCATAAGCTGAGAACTTTAGGGTGCAGTATCTGGGTTTTTTCTTATGTTTAGTGTGGTTGTAAGTAAAGAAAGCTTTACAGATTTATCTTTTATTAGACTAACCCACATAGGCTTCCTTCCCTGAGGGAAACGTTAGCCACAATTAAGCATGCCAGTGTAATCTTTGTAAATCAAAGACTAAACCACTTCATGCCTTGGTATATGGTCTGTGTTATGGATAGACTGCTCTTAAACTTGAGGTATTCTGTTCAGGGGTACCTCATACAATGAAATGTTTAGAATAAACACCTATTTTTGTGTATCTATAACATGGAGTTTAAATGGAGTCCATTTGTGAGACAGGGTACTACAATTAGTATCTTTTTTTCTTCTTTAGGCAGTTATTCAAAAAAGGAGGATGAGGAAGCAATTAAATTTTTATATCATGAGTGTTTACATTACTTGAAGGTTTTCAGCCAAAATATTCATACAAAGATATCAGGGAGACAGAGTTAATGAAGAGCACCCTGATACACAGGATCAGAAAGTCAATTTTGTTGTCAAAACAAATTATTCATATAATATTTTAATTGCAGTTAAAATGCATACCATGAGAATTCCTAAAGACAGGGCTGTGTGTATTAAGCTGGCAATCTTACTGTATTTTTGAATTTCCTGGTTTGCTTTCATTCCTAGTTAATGCGATAATTAGTTTAACATCATTACAGCTGAAAGCAGCCCTGTGCATGGCCAACTGCAACTCTTCAACTGATGACATACTCATACTTTTGCTTGAAAAAACCACGAGTTTAAAAACTGTGTTGCTTCTTAAAAACTTAAAAGAAAACAAATGCAAGAATATCATCACTAATATTACCCTGGATTTTACCTATTCTCTTTAAAGGCAAAATTTAGCCTTTTGCTGAATTGGAGCATATTTGTGGTAAATGAGCATGGTCAAAAATGCTGTGTGTACATAGCAACAATGTATGATAGAAAGCTGAGGTTCTTTCTAAACCTTTCTGTCTCCCCTCCCTTTCACCCTGAGTACACATACTCTGTCAGTATTGGCTCTAGAGACTAACCCTGGTCTCTGGAGATTTTTTTTGCAAATTCTGTATGCAATCTGTGATATGCCGTCACAGTAAAATCAGTGGCATTGCAGAAAGCCCAGGACAGCCATATAACACTTTATTAATAATTCATTAAATTTCAAAGTTCTTGTTAATGCCTTAGCTGAATTGCATGCTCTTACTTTTATACCCTCTTCCTTCCTGTTACTTAGATCAAAAGTTAGTGGGAATGGCAAGTCAGAGAGTAGAAAATAAACTAGATTGAAATAATTTACTTTGGGTTTAGTGGATTTGTAGGAAGCTCTAACAGAAGTAGTTGGATTACTAGGATTGGAGCTGCTTTGTCTAATTATATATGTGTTTTTTTTTTCTTTTGAAATAATGATATGGTAAGGAGAAAATGTTGTACTGCAGATCTGTTTGTGGAAGGTGTCTTTTCAGTTCTCTTTACTATTTTTTCCCCTAGGTAAAGGCAAGCGTGTGCAGCCCCCCTGGTCTCCCCCTGAAGGGACAAAACATTCTAGGCTCTGTCTCTACAACAGCCTGACTCGCAATAAGGTGACTAAAGGGAAGAAAAGTGGAGGTTTCCATAGGAACACAAATAGAGAAGTCATCAAATGTTTGTTTCTTAAGTGCTTACCCTATCAGTAGTCAGGTTTCTGGGCTGTATTTTGTGGAATGTTAACAAGCACGTGCCAGAGATGCTGTGTAAGTCAAGTGTGTTTGCTGGCAAGTGTTATAATATAGACAATAAATATACATATACTACAATTGTGTGTATGTATGTGCATATTGCATAATATATAGTTCCCAATTGCAAGTTATCATCATGCAGAATAGCCAGGGGTTCATCTGTAACACATGTAAGTATGCACAATGTGAACAGAATGAAACGTGAAATGTGAAACTGTTTGTTTCTTTAGATGTTATCTGTGTAAAAAAAAAAAAGTCTCACCAATTATATTATTGTAATATAGACTGGTAAAACTTCTTGTGGTTGTATTTGAAGGTCCTTTGGGAAAGAGAGGAAATATTAAGAATACTAAGGTATTTATATGGGATGTAGTATCCAAGTATGTGTGAAGTGATTATACTCTGTAACATTTTTCAATGCAAAAGAAAGCCTCATCTTCCTTTTTAGAAACACAGCTTGAATAATGCCCTGCCTAGTCCAAATCTTTGTAATCTGATAACTTGATTGACAAGAGTACAGATGATATAAGCAGCCACATCCTGTTATCTGTCTTACATAATAAAGCTAGTGGTGGTCTTTTCTTATGGTAAAACTGGGAGTGGAATAACTGTTCTTTTTCCTAATTATAAACCACATTTTCATGTTCTAACCTCCAAATATGTTGCTACTGTGCTGAGATCATGTCTTCAATTTCTTCTGATCACTGTACTTTCCCTTTCAATTAAGGAAATATTTCAGCCTCAGAATGGAAAAAAGGTCTTATGGTATTGCTGTGGTCCAACAGTTTATGATGCTTCTCACATGGGACATGCCAGGTACTGCAGTTCCTTATTTCGATATAGGTAATAACAGTGCCTATTATAAGCAAAATATAAATATGAATATGAATATTAATTAATATTAACATTAATATAATATGAAAATGTACTTTGTTTAGGTGAGTGTATTACTAGAACACAGTCTTGTTAGACTCAATGCTTGACATTTAAAATTAAAAGCCTGTTATAATATTATGTCATTGTATGATTAGAAACTTACTAGTAGATGAGGGAAAATTAAAACTGCTGTAAAATTGACTCTGAGATTAAAGTAGTTTGTGCATACAGTAGAAATAGACTTGAGGTGTTCACTAAAAACACCCCTATATCTTTTATGTTTTTAGGTCATATATCTCATTTGATATCCTGAGAAGAATCTTGAGGGATTATTTTAAATATGACATTTTTTATTGTATGAATATTACAGATATTGATGATAAGGTAAGGTCTTTTTAAATTGCAATCTAAAATCTTGTACTTTGAGCATGGAAGTCAGTGTCATATGTAATTGCCATTTGATAAGGCAAGATAAATCTTACACATATTAACTTGGACATACATTTTGTACACAAAGTCATTGATTTTCTCAGTTTTGTAGCATTCCTGTGGTATTCTTGTATATAAATTAGTATTGTCATAAATAACGAAGACTAAGCATTTTACAAAGTTAACTTACATTATTTGCCAGTTGTTGAGGTACCTAATTAACTCTGTTGAGGTAGCTGATTAACTATGTATGGTGTGTTTAATTTGTACTAACTGCATGTAATTCTTGTAGCTTGTTAAATTTATAGGGATTCTGAAATGCCTTTGGTATGTAATAGATTTTATTTGCACTTTCTATAACTATATGTCACCTCACAAAAATATTTTCATGTTTCTGCTTTGTAGATCATCAAGAGAGCAAGACAAAATTACCTTTTTGAACGGTATAGAGAGAACAAATCAGCACCAGATCAGCTACTTGAAGATGTTAAAACTGCCTCAGAGGTGGGCATGGTATTTAATCCCTGCTAGTGTCTTAGGTTCTTACTCAATAATGCAGCAAAGCATCTAAAAAATGCCTCTGACTTTGCTACTCCTTAAACTTTCTGCTTTTTTCAGTTGTTCTGTTGAATTGGAACCACACAAATTAGAAATGTCATTGGAAATGCACATCACTTTGAGTTTCCATTGGTTTAGAATTGACAAGAGCTATCCGTGTAAAAGGCATGCCTGATTTTTATGTCTATAGAATTTGTTCATGAGAGTATGTATATTGTTGTTGGGGTATTGGGAGAAAAAGGTCAAAAAGCATTCGGATGTTTGTGTGTTAGAATTCAAATTTTAAAAACAACTCTTTCAAATATTTTTTTAAATGATGGTATGCTCATAATCTTTTAAAGCTTGTGAGATTTCTCTTTTGTACCATTGATGGCCTTGGAAAGGGTGAAAAGTCTCTAAAGCTTTAAGGATTTAATAAATTTTGTCTGCTGGCCTGAAGGTGGGGGAAGGTGATTTTCTGGTCATTTTTAGAACTACAGATCACAAAGAGATTATCAGTCTAATGAACTGAATACCAACCGGGAAATAGGAGGCCTGGAAATTTTGCCCAACTACCATTGCCTGACATACTCTCTAAGCATAGCATTTAAGCTCTCTCTGATTCACATTACAGCTTCTCCTTTTCAGATTTGTGATAATCAACTGTGTAATTCAGGTGATCAACTGCATAGCAAATGAAAATAACTAAACAACAGTAATGATGATGTAGTGATTCTTAAAGCCTTCCTGAAAAACTTAATTCAGATGTGAACTAAATTCTTTTCACTTCACCTTTATTTCTGATGGGGAGTATATTTCAGCAGTTTAATATCAAAGCTTTTTATGTGGCATAATGTATTATTATTCATCACTAGCAGGGTACTATGTGGCTAAGATAGTATATTGTATATGGAACATAGTGCTACTGTACTACAAGTTGCTTTCTAAATTTTTTTTTTCATTGTAGCTCTTTTCAGTTAAATTAAGTGAGACAACAGACCCAGATAAAAAGCAAATGTTGGAAAGAATTCAAAATGCAGTGAAGTCTGCTTTTGACCCTCTACAAGAAGCTGTGCAAGCAAAACTCCCTGTAGAAGAGATCAACAGATGTCATGAGGTCAGTTTGCGCTCCTTTTTAAATTGTATTTAAATTTTAAATTGTATTTGTTACGGTTTTTAAAAACAGTATTTAGCATGTAGTAATTCCCTGAAACTTTATGGAAGTTTTTATTTATATAAAGACGAATGGTGGGCCTGAGGACTTTTTAGTACTTTACATTCAATATAGGAAAATTGATGCTTGAATTCAACTATGTAGTGTTTGGATGCTGTTTTTATCAGTCTTTTTTTCCCCTCCCACTGTAATAATTACTCAGTTATTTTTAACTTTCCAGTGGGGATTTTTATCTTGCATATATTTAGACTTTCTGCTTGACTTTTTTGTCTTGATGAATTGGTTTCAGTATAAATTGCTGAACATGCATTTATGACATCCCAGAACTGGTGGCAGTTTTCTACACAAGTGTTTCCATCTCCGATCAGAGAAGAAAAGACATCCCAAAAAATTATGCTCAGGATAATTTTTGTCCAAAGACCATTACATCTAGTGACAATAATCCTGTTCACTTTATTGGGCTTTGGTACTGTCCCAGTAACCAAGTCAGTCAATATAACTACTGTCTTTTAGTAACTGGTTTCCACTTTCATCTTTTCTTGCTTTCAGATTATTTGTGGTAATTACTGTAGAAAGGATAGGGTATGTGCTCCCACCTTGAGAAGACTCTCTCTCTTAAATTATCTGTTAAAAAGTCCAGCTATTCTAATATCAAGTGTCTTTATAAAAGTGTATACTGACGTGACAGAATTTTAAAAACAACTAAAATCTAAGCAGTCACACCTGCTGGGCTATATTCTATTGTAAAAAAAAGTCATCTTTTAGTATAAGACTGAAATGTGTCCTTGCTGATGTTCAAATTAGTCTTTCAAGCCCTTCTTAGCGATGTGCACAGTAAGGCTTTTGTTAGGATTATCCAGTAGTAATGGGGGGAACAGATGCTGTGATATAACTGCAGGTCCCATCCACTGTTTACAGCAGACATTCCACATGCCTATTTAAGTGATTGATATCAAAACAGATATCACTTATCAATTTATCTTCCTTCCTCTGTTTGTTTCATCCATGATTATAAAAGGCAATATGATAAAAGTCCAGTAGAAGCACAGATTACTCTGTATTCATAGCTAAGTGTCTTTTTCCTTATGCAAACCTCACTGGTTAGAATAAGATCTTTCTGCAGGGTTTAAATGGGGTCTTTGATCAGTTGCACTTACAATTATTGTTTTATAGATACTGTTGGAAGAAGCCAAAGATTTGCTTTCTGACTGGTTGGACACAAAATTTGGCAGTCAGGTGACTGACAATTCCATATTCTCAAAGCTCCCCAAATTCTGGGAAGGGGAATTTCATAAAGATATGGAAGCACTCAATGTAAGTGAACAAACTGTTTTCTGTTCTAAAAGTGTACATACCATGCCTCAATACCCAGAATACAGTGTAGCTCCTTAATAGCTTTTGAAAACCTCACATTTAAATCTTGATAAAGTATTTTCTTTAATGTGAATAGGTAGCTGTTAAATTAGCACCTGTTTGTTTCCACTCCAACAATCTTAAATCCATTGTGCATGTTACCAGAGCCAGTTAACTGGTGATCAAGTTTGATGTGTGCATTCTGTCCCTTCCCCTTGGTGTAACATGGGTTCATAAACTGATAACAAGCTTGAGATAGAGTCTGTTAGCTGCTCAAGAGAGCCTGGCCAACCTCAGCATTTAGACTGACTACTTAACAGTCTTCAGCCACTAAGAAATTATGTGATGATAACAATCAAGGACAGATTTGTCTGTTACAGGTGAAATACCATGCCATATGCAGTCGTTCAGATCAGTGAAGGTTTATTTAGTTACCACAAATCAGAGGGACATATTGCCTGTTCTGTCAGAAGTGCAATAGGTGGGAGAGCTGACATCTCCTGCAGTATTTTGTTAACGTCACCTTAAAGGCTGAGGAAAAAAATGGCCACAGCAGATTGTTTCAGAGCAGAAAGCCTGACATAGGAATCTTAGATTCTACTGTCACTTGCTTTTGAGCCAATATTTAACCAATGTATAATACATATATTTTTAGTGCATATTTGCATATGCATAAATATTTTGTTATAGATATATAAAATATAAAATTCTGCTTTTTATCTATAGGTTTTACCTCCAGATGTTTTAACACGGGTTAGTGAATATGTGCCAGAAATTGTAGATTTTGTGAAAAAGATTGTGGATAATGGTTATGGGTAAGTTTGCTACTGGCTGCTTTAGAATGATGGCTTTCAACACTTAACTGTGAACTGTTTTCATATGCAATAGTAGTCTTTTCCAGAAGTAGTGTTTCATCAAATGAAGAAACTTCAGGTTCCTTTGTAAAAGACCTGTTATTTCTCACCTGATGAAAATGTGCTGTTCTATACTTCTTATGATGCCTTACAAAGAGAGAAGTTAGATTATTAAATTTATGGGGTGAAATCCTCATTCATTGAAATAAATAGGTAAAGTCCCATTCACCTGAACTGTGTTTGAATTCTGGCCTTCAGCAATGGATTTCAAAAATGGGTGCCTGAGTAGGTGGCTAGAAATCAGCTGTAAATAACATAAGTTAAAAATAAAAAGCAATTGTGAACTGCTTTTCTCCTATTGTCTAATATTGGTGAAAATCAAGCAAATACTCCAGAAGTTCCTACATATCACGCTAGAGTCCTGTCTGAAATTTTTGAGCTCTTTTTTCTGTTAATAGCCTCAATTTTTTGACATGGGTGTCTTTTCATTGTGGAAAAAAAAGCAAACCTGTGGTTCAGACTGCCGTAATTTCTCGTGCATGCTCTTCCTTCAAACCTGCATTTTAAAATTTTCTTTTAAAAAAAGGGGGGGCGGAGACAGTTCAAAATTGCTTTTACTGAATTATCAGCATTCCTGGTGGTCCTGAAACTTAGCTTTGTGACAGAGTTTTTACTGAGGACTTACCTTTGTGTCAGAGATTTTATTATGGACTTAGCTTTGCGTCAGAGTTTTTGTTATGGCTGTAGCTGGACAAAATTAGCAAAGTGAAAGAGGACAAAATGGACTGTGAAACAAACACGATTCATATTATATTATTGCAAAATATTAAAAGGGACCAGATGTATTGTCAGATAACAGAGCCGAAGAGAAGAAATATCTGTGTCTTGCCTCTTAAGTGTTTAACAAAAGACGTTAGTTGTTTTCCCTTTCGTCCATTTTATTATGACTTTCAATGATTTGTCTGAAGTCTTTATGGTAAGGCCTTAAAACTTAGGCTCACCTAAGTCATCTTTACAATACTGAGCAGTACCATAGTGTATGTGGTTTCACCAGAGAACTTAGTGATTCTTGGGATAAGATTCAGCTAAGTCTTGGTAGAAAGTTAGCTAAATAATGATCTTTAACTTTTCAGGTATGTTTCCAATGGATCTGTATACTTCGATACTATGAAGTTTGATTCCAGTGAAAAACACTCCTATGCTAAGTTGGTTCCTGAAGCTGTAGGTGATCAAAAAGCTCTTCAGGAGGGTGAAGGTAAAAAGGGAGAATAACATTTGCTTAAGTTGCTGAAGAAACTGATGATGTCTTGATCTCTTCATTTGATTTCACTGACATCTGGATGGAAGTTACTGTCAGAGTTGAATGGTTTACCTGCTGCACTTCCTTTATCAATACATGTTTTTTCCAAAGTTCTGTAGCTTGAGCCAGCACTTTTCTGAAAATTTTTAATAGGAAAATACCAAGAAATGTTCTTCATTCTAGTATGTTTGTGGGTTGGGTTTTTTTGTTTGTTTGTTTGCTTGTTTGGGGTGGTTTTTTGTTCAGAATAGTGAATAGCTCAGTCATTTGACTGTAGCCCAGTTCATCTGATTCAAAGTAGGAAGAATACAGACTTGAAGCTGGGTCTTCCACAAGCCAAGTGAAAGCTCTCCACATAAGGCTGTCATTATTTCATGACAAATATTTGGGTTCCTCTTTCATACTGAGAACCATTTTTACTTTATAAACCTTGTTGTGTTGAACTAAATACAAATCTAGATTATTTTTTTTGGAGTTGAGCCATAGCAGAGGAGTAGCTTAAAATGCTCAATAAACCAGACCCATTACTTATCTGCTCCTAAGGTTGTACAGTTTTAGTATCAAATTATCCACGAAGTCTAGTGGAAGAATATTAAAAGGTTCTTATGTAACACTCATACTAGGTAAAATTAGGGCACTCATACTAGGTGAAACTAGCAATATCTGAGAGATGCAGCTTAAAATTTATATGATTTTTTTCTTCTTCTTCTTAATTCAAACCCTCATAGCTGAAATCTGTCTGAAATAAAAGGTGCTACCTTAAACCACCATCCTTGTGGTAACATGAATGTATCTTTTCCACAACATATCCAGTCACTTTTGTTGAATTGTTGTGTCCTTTTACAAATAGGAAACGATGGTGACGGATTGTCACTAACCAAGAGTATGCATACATCAAGTTATTGCTTGTCAGCTTCGCTGCTTTGACTTATTTGTGATGATTGTCCTTACCCTGACAGATAATGTCATTTTGACTATTACAGGCAACAGAAATGGGAAGCTTTGAAAGTTGCAATTAATGTAAATAAAAGTGTAGTACTTTTATACTTGAAGTGCATAATGTTAGATATTCTGAACAATTGAGATCGCAAGTGTCTCAGCCTATACATCAAAATTAATTGACAAGTTTAACCTTGACAACTTTGTCTTTAATCTGTCTTGGATTCTTATGTGGTAGGTGGTATTGTTAACCACTTTTGGTCTTGGACAGTACTGCAGAAATGGTAAATTGCCTATGTTTTAAAGATGTTGTAAAGAGACTACCACCTAAATGATTGCAAGGATCTAACAGTAAATAATGCATAACACATCTGTGATGATAACAAAACTGTAAACATAGCTATTGAACAACTACTAGCCATTCTGTGCAGCAGCTGAGATTAGGGGTGGAAGAAATATTTTATGATCATGTTGTGTGTGCAGATTAAGAAAATCCTAGTCTTAATTTGGATCCTTTTAACTTTGGAGTGAATTGATTCTGCAGTCTTACTTATCTGTGAGTATAGGGGTTTTTGTTTCTGTATTTCTTTTTCTGTAACTGCAATGTTGGAATTGTGCCTGCAGAGAGATTGTAGATGAATCTCATGTCAAAACTTAGAAAACAGTGCAGCTGATAGTTGTTGTCAGATTTTCTGTCAACCAAACATTAATCAAAACCCCAAATGATTATCAAGGTAATTATGAGGGATTTTGAGGGCTGAGTATTTTGGTTTTCTTTTCTTTTTCTTTTAATTCACTTGATGTGAGGTATAGCGAGGCCGAAAATCCATAATGCTGGTGTTTAAATAAAATGTATATATTTACATTTTCTCTTTTGAAAGGTGACCTGAGCATTTCAGCTGATCGCTTAAGTGAGAAGCATTCTCCAAATGATTTTGCTTTGTGGAAATCCTCCAAACCAGGGGAGCCCTCATGGGACTCTCCATGGGGAAAGGTAAGGATATTATAATCAGGATTTAGATCTTCTACACGTTATTAAATGGCATGTTACACAAATACTTTGCCTCACCTCATATTAATAATGTATAGATTATGGAGATCTTGTATTCAATTGTAGATTCTGTTACTCTGTTCATTTAATAATTCAGAATGTGTATCAATCTGGCTGTTTGATACTTTTAAAACAGAAGTCTGTATGCAGGCTCACAATGGCTGTTACTGGTCATTTGTCCCCTATTTATCTACAGGCTTTGTCTGCAGTAATTTCTATATCATTTTTCCCTTGTGATCAAAAAATATTTATGTAATTTTAAAAAGAATAATAAGCAGAATAATCAAAGCATCACAGATGTATGTTTGATCTTTAAATTCAACGGTATACTTTTATGAAGCTGAGAATCTTTTTGTCTTGGTAACACTGTATCTCATCTCCTCAGGTGTGTAGCTGCTTAGGGGCAGACAATGAGAGAAGGATACATAAGCAGGAGAGGAAGACAACGAACTACTATCCAAATAATGTCTTTTTCTCAACAGGGTCGTCCAGGTTGGCACATTGAATGTTCTGCGATGGCTGGATCCATTCTAGGAGAGTCGATGGATATTCATGGAGGAGGGTTTGACCTCCGATTTCCCCACCATGACAATGAACTGGCACAGTCTGAGGTGAATGAACTGGCCTTCAGTTTCTGCAGTGAAAAAGTTACATGCTTTGCTTTGACTGCAACTTACACAAATCCATCAATTAATTTTTCAAACATCATGTGTGTTTTATATAAGAATAACTTTTCATTCTCAGGATTTTATTCTTAAATTATCCTACTTCATGGTATGTATATAAACAGTGTTCAGTCTTCGGGGATTTTTGTTTTTGCTGCAGGCATACTTTGAAAATGATCACTGGGTTCGGTATTTTCTTCATACTGGCCACTTAACAATTGCTGGCTGTAAAATGTCCAAATCTTTGAAGAATTTCATTACCATAAAAGATGCACTGAAGAAACATACAGGTAAAAATTACTTCAGAATTTGAATGCTTTTGATGTGCTTTGAGTGGTGACTGTGGTCATTTTGTTATTCAGGCACATAATGGAGTTTCCAAAAATGGGTAATTTCAGTTGTCTTTCTTCTTCACTAACTTTAGAACAGCTTCCTTATTCTTCTGTTCCTTGTTGGTATTATCTGTATGGATAATAGTGTTCTTGGTTTTTTGGTAGATATATTGATAGTAAGAATATTAAAAATTATGTTCTTAGCCACTGCATTATTGGAGGCCATAAAAATGCTTTCGATTATAATTATTTTCCTTGTTTATTTTGAAACTCCTAATAGCACGACAGTTACGGTTGGCTTTCCTCATGCACTCCTGGAAGGATACACTGGATTATTCAAATAATACCATGGAGTCAGCTATTCAGTATGAGAAGTTTATGAATGTAAGTAAGCTTTCTGTTCCTCCTCCAGCTCTCTAAGCTTTGTGTTGCCATATGTGTTTCAAGGAATAGAACCCAAGGATATCTAGGCCATATCCACAGACTAAGTTTGCCTTCTGAATTCAAGCAGGATGTCACAGTGTTTAGCTACCATTGAACATTCAGGTCTTACAAATTCCACACACAACTGTGTTTCTCTGCAGCTGGGTGCTCTTTCCAAGTTTTGACATCTCTGAGCAGCTTGGCACTTACATGCAAGATCAATTTCTCAGTTCAGCTTCCTCATAGGACTCAGTCCAACAGACACTCTCATACCATGTCTATCAGATCAGACTTTACACAAATATAGCCAAAGGGGAAAAGGGAGTATCATTCCTACCTTGTTTCCTCATCACGTACATTGAGCATTTGCCTCTGTGCCTTGTGGGCATATGTAAGGGGTCAGGCACAGTTCCTTTCCCTGCTTAATTTGGAGCCATGATTTAAACCCACATTTACCACAAGGAGGCTGTACAGCATTTTGAGATCATTGATCTTGGTCTCTCCAGCTGAAGCTATTCTGCTTTTTATGTAAAATGTTTGGTTTGGGCCACAGAATAAGTGAAAAAGACTTTTCACCAAGTTGGTTGCCTACATAAAATAGGTCCTCGCTATAACGCCATTTTTATTCTTCAGCTTCCATTAGCAACATACATTAAAAATCTGCCAGAAGAACTCTTGCCTAAACTTTTTTAAAATGGTATTGTATTTGAGCAGCTTGGTGTTAGAGTATTAGAGTGTATCATGCAGTGGCAGAGCCAAGAGATAGAACTCTGAATTACAGTCTAACTGTGGTTTACAGAGTTGTGCAAAATGTGTGGGTTTCCTTGTTTTGACAGACATTCTACAGATCCTGGCTTAAACAGTGTTGAAACCATAAACTTCAGGAGGCTAATTAAGAAATAATGCCTTTTCGTAGCAAATATTGGTTGTGTCTAATTTAAAATTATTTTTAGCTATATTCTTCTTTTATAGGAGTTCTTTTTAAATGTGAAGGATATTCTTCGAGCTCCCACTGATGTGACAGGCCAGTTTCAGAAATGGGAAAATCAGGAAGTGGAACTGAACAAAAAGTGAGTGGAGCATTCGTACTCCTCTGTGAATAGCCGTTGTGTAGCTATGTGTTTAACTTTCTTTTTCCTTGCAAAATGACTTATTACGTATATAGTGATATTTATAAGTCTCTAGCATTTCCACTGAGTAACCCAACTCTATACAAGCTAGTGAATTTCATCTTGCAACAGCTTTATGAAGTATAGATTAAATTGTTTATTTCCCTTTTGTTTATGTTAAGTACAATGGCCTCTCACATGCCTCGTTGCCCTGTTTGTGATGGGAAAGAGAACTTTTTTGTTAGATGGCTGTAATTTTCTTCACTACTTGAAATGCTGTCCTTCTGTCTGAGAAGTGACTGATAATTCACAGTGGTTACAACTGGAAAAATAGTATTTTACACATTTCATAGTGCAGTGAGCAACATGAGACAAACAGAAGTTAAATGACCTGACTAAAAGCACAAAAGCTCAGAGTGCCAATGTTTGAAAATGTGTTACTGAGAGAGACAGTGGTATCAGTATTGCAGTCTTTCTCTTTTATAACAAAACTACATTATTGTTTATAATATGAACAGCTTCCTATATGAGTTCATTATGAGTGAAATTTAAAATAGAAGCATCTTGTGTTGCAATACTAATAATGTTCCTAGTTCCGTTCACTGTTGTGGACAGAGACGGTGACTATTGAAGGACCAAGTACAGATGCTTCTGTTTAATAATGTCCTCTGAAAATTTCATCTTCAACTTGAGGTTGGTAAAGACGACAGTTTTTTTAAAAAGGGGAAGATAAAGAGGTCAAAGAGAAGGGACAGAGGAGTGGGAGGAACAAAAAATATGCTGCATGGATATTTGTTTTTGTTTCCTTTCTTTACCACTTTTCATTCTCTTTTCTCTGGAAAAAGTATGTTGTTTGAAACAGTAGTACCCCTTGTGTGATGAAATGGTACTTTACATACTGTATTGCTTATTACGCCTATTCATGAACATTGCAAAGGTTTACATTAATTTATTCCTTGTATCTGCTTGTAACAGCTTCATAACACTTCACTTTGTGGTAAGTTAACTTCCAGATTGGTGCTCCTTGCTGGAAAGATACTAAACAGAGTACTTGGCTGATACATAGGGATAGGAGAGCAATATTGAAAAAAACCCAACATAATTACAAGAAGGTACTAAATAAGTAATTTCTACTGCTTTTAAAAACAACCTTGAAATGGTCAGTTGCTGAAAAAGTGTTGGATGTCATTTGTTTGGATAGTTGTTGCCAATTAGATTATCCTGCCTGCCTTTGTCCATAGCAGCAAAACAGCAGCATCATGATAATACCATTTTCCTGCTCATCTGTTTTTCCTTTAAATATAAACTATGACCAACAGAAGATTATCTCACTTTTAGGTCCCCGTACTCTTCTAACAGAAGTTCCTCAGAGTAGGTTGCAGATACTTTTGACATCAGTAGTAAAAAAAAATCTTTCTCTTCTTAGTTTTTACGACAAGAAGGCAGCAATTCATGAAGCACTGTGTGACAATATTGACACTCGCTCTGTCTTAGAAGAAATGCGTTCGTTAGTCAGTCAGAGTAACTCCTATATTGCCGCAAAGAAATCTTCCAGACAAATGCCAAACAGACTTCTTTTAGAAAACATCAGTTCCTATCTCACTCAAATGCTAAAGGTATGTAATAGCAAGTAGTCATGTTGCTATTGCACTGTGCAATTAACTGTTGTATTTTTCAAGTACTTAGGGATCTGTATAGACTTTGTATAAATCTTGTAGGAAACTATAGATCTTCCACGCACACACATGAACCAAAACAACCCCAAATTGCAGTGTGTGCTGCAGCAGGAACAATTTGAGTCCTCTATGTTACATCTTAATTTCAGCTAATGTTTTGTTGAATAGTGGAGAACCCCTAATACATGCAAGCAAAATTAGACAGTAGAAAAAAAATTGAAGTCAGAATGTCAAACCTGACAGCTTTAGAGCTAAATCTAAAAGCCAATGCTTAGTATGCTTTATCAATTAAAAACCAAAACATCCTCTAATTAGAGCCGTGAATTGTGGGTTAAATGAGAGCTAGGTGGCTTCAAGACCCTAGTACATGTGATTTTGCTTAGTTTTCACATACCTGTGAATTGATGTATACAATCTTTTCTTTTCTTCCTTTTCTTTTTTTGTTTTTCCTTGACCAGATTTTTGGTGCCATAGAAAGTGATGAAGCAATTGGTTTTCCTGTTGGAGGGAATAGTCAAAACATAAATGTAAGTGGTGGACAAAGTACACTGTACAAAATTACTCTGTGTCCTTTGAAAGCTTAGGTTAGATAAAGTGATTACATTACTGATATATAGCTGAATTACATTCTTTCTGCTTTTAACATTTGAGTCTGAAGTAATTAATTGGCTTAGGAAGCAAGGTTTTTCTTTTATGAGAGTTGGGTTTTTTAATAGGTTTGTTTGAGTTAATGACAGACAAATTGTATAGCAACCAGAAAAAGAATTATCTTGTCCTTTGAATGATGAGTCTGTTTAAGTAACCACATGTTAACTACAGACAGCACATGCTATAGTCTAAAGACTCATTACAAGTATTTGTATGTTCAGTAGTTTCAAAAATATAATTACACTGATTAAACTTCCTTGTGGTACACCAAAAACCAGCCTGGAGGCAGCTGGAGTTTTATCCGCCTTTCAATCTTTTTTTCTCATCTCATTTGTACCCACAGTTTTTATCTGGCTTTTGAAGGCTCTTTTGCTTTGGTCACCCAGCAGTTCCACTGTGATGCAGAATTTTTCTGGAAATACTTGGGGGATACCTGATGAAAGTGCTGATGGGCCCTGTAATAACAGTAATGTTTCATGGTGCAGGCAGGAAAAATAACTCCATATTAAAGCTATCAACTTTGCCCTCTTTGTTCATGCAGAAAATTTGACATGAACAAATCAGTGCTATTTTTCAAGTATGGTCACACCTTTGAATGCAGAAAAACGTTTTTCTGTTCCTCCTTAGAAGGAATATTTAAAACATTTGTGGTGTAACAAAAAAGCTAAACTTTTTATTCATCAAAGGAAGAGGAAAGCTTGCTTATGGTTGAAGAATGTGAATGAACACTCATGTGATAATTGCCCATGCAAATGCTTACATTACTGTGCTGTGGAAATCTCCAGTAATGATATAAGGAGGATAATAGAGAAGATGCTCAGTATTCCATACCAAAACCTGTCAACAGTGAATTTTAATTTAGCTCAGAATTATTTTTATTTTCAGGAGAAAGGCATCACCTTAACACCTTTTTAGGGAAAATGAAAATTAAATTTGTATTTAGCACTTCATTCAGGCAGTATTCACAACAGATATGCCTTATGGAAGGATTGGCAATAGCTTGGAACAAGAAACCAAGTCCTTTCACTTCATTAAAGTAACATTGCCAAGGGTACTAGAGTCAGAATAATCTTGTGCAGAAAGAATGCTGTGCTAACACCTGTTAGCACACTTGTCAGAAGGATTTTGTGCTAACACCTGTTTTGCACAAGAAAATTCTGTTTTTATCACCTAGGACTTCACTGGTTTTAAGCATTATAATATAAAGATGCATAATATCACAAATGTTTTGGCTGTTTCATTAAATGTTATTCCCTCTTTCAGTCTTCCATGCAGATACTATTTTTCTTAGCAAAAATTGCCAGGTGAACATTCAAAGTTGGAAAACGTATTATTTACAGAAGGCTGTGGATCAGGCCTATTGCTTCTTTGTCTAAATTGGAGATGAAGGAACCAGTAGAGTCATGATCTCCTAAAAAGTCATAATCCTCTTCAAAAGCTCTGAAAGAACAACTAGCTTAATTACCATGGTTCAGTAATCTACATTAAAGGGGATAGAATAGATTTGAAGTCAAAAAAACTCAGGTTCCATAGTCTCATTTTCCAAATGAGTTAAGCGTTGCTGTCAAGTTAGTTATTCTGGAAATAAAAAACTTTCATCTTTAAATGACTGATAAAGTAGTGACAGTGCATGCTTTCCTGACAGCGCTTGATTTGCCTGTTGATCTAGTTTCATTGTAGAGGGAGTAGTGGAGATGTGACTGTTGCTCACTTTCTGGGGTCTGTTCTTTCTGCCAAACTTGTCAGCAATGGTTCCAGTTGTGAAGCTGATTACATAGTATTCACTTTTATGAGAAGTTTTAATGGAGCCACTCAGCTCCTTTCGTATCGGCACTTTTAGAGCATAACAGACTACCTTGTCTGTTAATCATATAGAAATTTGTCATGGAGATTTAGCAGATGGGAAAGACACGTGGAAACTGTAGGGGAAACAAAAGATTGCGTTTTTTTTCTCTCTCTTCCCCACCCTCCAAAGTAATGAAACTTTTAACTTAAGCAATCCCCTGGGTGCCTGGCTTCTCCTCTTGGGATTCCAGAGAAGTGTTGGCAGACAGCACTGATCTGAAGTTGGTTTTGTAATTGTTCACTGCTGTTCATTAATTGCTTGCTGTTGCTATTCACTACAATTGAGAGCAGGATTCTCAGGACTTTTTCTTTGTGCTTTCATGACCAGCATTTACTTATACCTGAAATAATTCAACGGTAACCTCTCCCCACTTTTTGTGGGGAAGGTGGTTGTATGAGGAATACAGGCAACTGCACTGTATCGGAAATAAATACAATTAACATAAGCTAACATCTGAGGAACAGATCTATGTTCTAATAAAAATAAGTACTAACATCGGTTTCACTTGGTGTTATGTCTGACAGGCAGTCGGACCTAAGTAAGACAAGACAGAACATGAAGGGGCAAATTCATCTGTGTGCTGTTTTTATCCCTATATGGCATTATAGTTAGCTGGACTGTAGCGTAACCCTGTGGAACTGATGTATCTGTAACTGGAAGGAGATGAAAAAGGAATGGGGAGAGGCAGAACTTCACAAGTTAATTTCATCTGCACAAAAGAAAATTGACATATAATGCAAATTATCATCTATCCTTTGACTTCAATAGAGCAATGACAATTTTTATTGATACAGATCTGCCTGGAGGGTCAAGTTCCATCCAACAGCATATAAATATGAAGCGGGTAAGGACATGTTATATATCTAAATGATGGTTAGCTAACTGTGGAAATAAATACCCTGCAGATTGAATCTACAGTGATGCCATACCTGCAAGTTCTTTCTGAGTTCAGAGAAGGAGTGCGACGAATTGCCAGAGAGAGAAAAGGTGAGAGTTCCTGTATTGTTGCACATGAGACTAAGAGGTCGTAGGAATCAAACTGGGGGGGTGGGGTGGGGTGAGCCAGGTGATACAGCCTCTCTTTGCTTAGAGAATAAAAGACATCTTTAGATCAGCTGGTTTGAATATTTGCATCTTTACTACCTGTCTCTTTAATTTGGGAATCTTTTACAGGCTGCTAAACTTTCTTTTAATTTCCTAAAGAATCCAAAAGCTCTGGAATGACAAGGACTAGTGTTGTTTCTCTACATTAGGGCAATCCTTGCTTTCTAGGTAAGAAAGTACCCATGATCTCTTCCCCAGGAAGGTTGCATTCTCTTAAAAGCATAGGTTGCTGCACAATGATACTGTTTGTGTTTAAATAGCCTGATATTAGTTCTTATTTGTTAGCATAGTTGGAATTGTAGGTCCCGGATGGTAATTGAGTGTTCTCTTTGGAGAATTCATTTGGAAGTTTGCTAGAAGTTGTTCTGGGTGCTTTTTTTTTTCCCCCTCTGAAAAGCTTTGATCATGCTGTGTGTGTTGGCAGCAGAACTATATAGTGTTAAAAAAGTTGCTCCATTAAGACCTCTTTGATTTTACTGGTTGATTAGTTCCTAATGAAGCTCTTACTATTTTCTGCTGTTCCCTGTGGAATTTTACATGTCTTCAATGTGTATTTGATTCTTGTTTTCTTAAAACTTTTTTACACCAGGATTTGTACTTGAAGGCAAAATAGGGCATTTTTAATATATAAAACATATATAAATAAACCATATATTATACAGAAATATAAAATTACTTCTAGTGTCTGGACAATAACCTATTCAGCTGGCAAAGAACCTGAACCCTAATTCTTTTACTGTTTTGAGTTCTTCTAAGGGCTAATAAGCTTACCTTAAAAGCACAGAACTGTATTTGTTAATGTGACTACTCAGCTATTACTGTCAAACTCCTATAGGCCTAATTGAGGCTGAGAAATATACTGCTTAGTTCCAGCAGCAAATATTTTCTGTGATTTGAATTAATTTGGGAAGTTTGTGTGTATATCCTCAGGCAAAAATGTGACCTTTGGTCTTTCAATATTTAAAGTAAATACTCATTTTATATGAGGCTTTTTTTTCCCCTTGCTTTCTGATGGTTGAGCTAAACTGATACTCACTCTTAACAGTGATAAAGGTTTAAATATCACAGGGCTTCCTGTACATAGTTTTTAGAACGTAATGCTAGACTGCTTACTGGCACTTGAGTTTCTTACTTGGAAGGTATTGATTTTTTTTGCCTGAAATAAACTGGGCAGTAAGAATAAAGCTGGATCTAGTTGCTATTTGGTTGGGGTACAGAGCACTCTGCAGTTTTACCAGGGAGGCATCTTTCATTAAGCTATTTGGTGTATGGAAGCTGAGTGGTGGTTGGCATGACCTACAGTGACATGCTACTGATTTGTTTCCCTTTTCCCATTAAATTCTTGCTTGCATGAAGTGTTAAATTACTGTAAAAGTTGTTCTGAATAATGGCTGGGCATATTGCCTCTGCATGATTCTAAGTGAAGGGAGTTTCCTTATCGTAGCCTGATGCTGGCAGGATGGTGTTAAATATTAATCATTATAATAACATATATTGAACATTGTTGAATAATGTATATTGAATGTATATTAAACATGATAATAATAATGTTAAATAACAGGAACTAATATTGCTTTAAGTATTCTTCGAAGTAAAATAAAAAGTATGCTTCTTCTGTAAAACCTACAGAGTAATACAAATTTCCCCATCCATCTCATATAACTTTTAAAAATGTATCTATATTTACAAAACATTTCACAGAATAGCCATTTGTAAAACTTTATTTTTCAGTAAGAATCAAAATTTATATACGCTACAGAAATGTTACCATCACAGAGAGTGGCTAACACATTAATAACATTAATTCTCTATTTTATAAACTTACTAGTATGCAAACTAGAGACCTGCACTTACCATTTGCAGTTGAGTTTTGACTTAATTTGTGAACATATCTAGCAGTGGTGGTAAACAGAAAACGGAAAACACTATGCTAGCTGTACAAGGGAAAGAATTGCAGAAAACCTCTGCAAAAGACATCAACGGTTGGTTGGTCAGAGCATTTCTATACTGTGCATCCCAGTGTTTTTTATCTGAGTACTTGACCAACTGCAAAGACCCCATATAGTTGTCTCTGCGAGGATGCACAGTGGAGCAGATCTGTGCTCTAGTGCAGCCTCCCATGCTTGGGAAGAATTTTTATTAGTAACGAATTGTTATTCAGATGTTCAAAAGAAGCAAGGCTCTTCAGCTGTTGGTTACTTACCCCAGGACATCTGCTTAAATTGACTGCCCTGTGGTAAAGGTGTCACTCTGCCTGCATCTTCATTTCTTGCCATGGGTGCTGGTGCCACGTGGTACCTTGCTCTAGGGTGCTTCTAGGACACAGTGGGAAACCCTCTGCCCTCTTCCTAAGGTATCATGAGTTGACCAGAACCAGGACAAACTTGTTCATTGTAACCATGCCTGCTCTTGTAAAGACAAGAGCTGGCAGTCTTAACATCCAGCATGCTCAAGATGCTTTTTAAGCTCCTCCTTTTCCTTCCCATCACAGTGTTCCTGTTCACATCAGCACAACATCTGTTTCACATCTAAGTCTCTTTGGCTTGCAGTTCACAGAAAATGTGAAAATAGATCTGGGAAATATTCGCAGGCTCAAGGGCTGCCTGGTTGCCAGGGTGTTCATGGGCACTGGTGATAAGTTACTATCCTCCTGGTTTCCTGATCAGTGTCCTCAGTGAGGATAAAGGCTTATATCTTGGGGCAACCCATAAACAACCCCCTACCCAATCCCTAAACATCTTTGCTGTAGAGGTGCCACATGCAAAAACCGGGCACGTTTCAGCCCTAAGAAGCACAGTGCTGACTCCTCTAGATGGCAGAGGACTGATCAGAGGATGTGTCTTTTCATAAATAATACGTTTAGTTATAAGTTTCTCATTATTCTCTACCTTGATGGATTTCTTCTTAAACTTTCAATTATTCATGAATTCAGATAATTAAATATTTATAACTGAGCAGACACTGTTTTACTGAATACACAGTAGGTGTATCTGATATATTCTTGATATGACGTGTAATTCCTTTGCCTAGGTTAGACTCAACACCTTGTAGTGCTAACAGTCGATGAGGTAATCTTATCCCATGTTTATCCTAAAGGCTTCTTTAGAGTTGCATCAAACATGAATGTGGTTCACTGTGCATAACTGCTCTGGAACAAGAAAAATAATTACTTAGTTCTTGGCAGACAAAAAAGCTTCCATAAAATGCACTGCTTTCCTATACAAAGAGAGAGACACAGAATACTACGATGAAATGAAATAGGGTGGCTGTTCCTTTTTATGGGATTAGGGTGGTCGGTGCTGTGTCCACTGTTCAGCTTTCTGAACCTCTGAGAATTATGGAAGAAATGAAGGCTCAGGGATGGTACTTGTATCTGCTGATATGCGCAGTGTTTAGTATAGTGTCTGGATGTAGCTTCTACTGCCAGAACTATTACCTTTGAAACCCCTATTACTTCTTACATTTAACTAGCTGGGAGTTGCTGAAAGGGAGAACACTTGCTTATTATAAGCACATGGTATCATCTAAACCAAGTATCTTTCCTGTCACGCTTGGTAAGCGTTGCCTCATAAATGCAAGACTGTCTATAAAAATGCCACTGAATTAAGTTCACAACAGCAACATAGTGGGTCTTCTTGATGCATTTAATTCCTCTTAACTGTTCTGCTGCTTCTTGGCTGATAAAATTTCTCATCCAAGTAAATATCTTGTATGAAGATTTATTTTCCTCTTAAGACTTAATAGCATCTATTTCAGCTAAACCTTGAGTTCTTAACTCTTTGCTGTCATCATAGGCTCTTTGATAAGATTGCAAGGTGGAAAAAAAAATGTTATTCATGGTATCCTGATCAGCATCCAGAAAGCCAAATCAAAATTCTATGTTTGCTGCAACTGGCTTGCTTGAAAAAAATGGCTTGGTCAGACGAGGTGATAAAGATAACTCTCTAAAATCAGAGGATGTTTGGATTACAGGTGCTCTGACAAACGTATGTGTAGTTATCAAAACAACAAAATCATAGCCCTTCAAAGGCACTGTTAGGTGTAGCACAGGATATGTTAATTGGTAATTTTTCTAAAACAGGATTCTTAACCCTTCTTACTGGAAATCCTACAGCAACCATGAGGATCTTCCTGCGTCATATACCCTTCCACTACATCCTGGCAGAATTGTTGCATCATTCCTGAATTGCCTTGAATTTTCTTTCTGTTTGCCTTCAGGAACAATGAGGTATCTTGGGAGAAATTTATGAATTTCAAGTCCCCGCAAAGAAACATCCTTCTTTTCAGTGTAGCTGAAAGAAGGCGGAACTTACTTAAAAGGTTTATCACTTCAAAACAAAAGATTTTTCTCTGGCCTGTGTGAGACAGTGGCAATTTCCTAATTGCACTTAAATAACTATGTAGCAGGGTAGAAGTATACTTTCACCACATCTTACTTCACCAAAAGTATTTTTCATGCTCTGTAGTAACTGAAGTGCTGCAGTTGAGTGATGCTCTTCGAGACGACATCCTTCCTGAACTTGGTGTTCGATTTGAAGATCATGAAGGTACCCAATTATATATCTTGGAACTTTGTACATTGCTATTTTCATGAGAATTGGGAAAACAACCTGTCAAAACTAATCTGGAATAATCCAACAAACTCAAGGACTGCAGAGCTATAGCATATCATATGTCTGATGTATGAATATATATTATAGAACTGTATATTGGTTTATATATCTAGAATATAAAAATATACATTGCAGTCTTTTTGAACATTTCTTATAGCACCTAATTTCTTAGTCACTTTTGTGTAATTACTCAGTTGTATTTGCATTCAGCTTGCAAAAAGAAAACAGTTATCTTAAGGTAAATACATTTATCTTTGATTATTCAAGCATTGGAAACTCATTCATCTGTTTTTGATTTCTTAGGACTTCCAACTGTGGTTAAATTAGTGGATAAGGACATGTTATTGAAAGAAAGAGAAGAAAAGAAAAAGGTTATTATTTTAAGCATTCTATATTTTTAAAATTTAAAGTAATGTGTAAGCTGGGGATACTTTTACACTTCTTTGATAACTTATAAGAAAAATCTTCACAGACTAGCAACAAGGAAAATAAGAGAATTGATACTAAAAATTGAGTGGTGTTCAGGAGAAGAATTTCTGAAACAGTAGATTCTTGAAAATTTTGTATGGGACCTAATGAATACCTCTAAAGCTTTTTGTTTGTTTTTTTAAGATCTTGTGCTGGTTTTGGCTGAGAAAGAGTTAATTCATATAATTAAGAGATGCTAAGTATTGCATGTGTACTGTCTTACCTCTCTGGAAGAATGATTCCAATGAGAAGCTAATTCAGACTTCTTTTGTCTGTACAAATGAAGTTGACATTTTCCGTAGAACTAGACCATATTTATCTGATATGTGAGAAGAAAATGTGCTGGCTAAATTGTAATCAGTGTAGTATGGATGAGTGAGATATTCAGGGGTTGGGGGCAAGAATTCACATGTTACTATATAAAGATGGTGAATCCTAATTCACATGCACAAGGTCTGTACAGAAACTCTCCTTCTGACACTTCTTAGCATTAATATTTGACTTTGTAACGTTTAAAAGTAACACTTTCTTCAGTTTTAACAAATAATAAAATTCCATCATGATTAGAAATGTTTGAAAGACTTTCCAACATTTCTCCTTCCATGTAGTAGTTTTTTTAGAAAAAGGAGAAGTAAAGTTTCATTTCAGCCAATTCCAGATGTTTTCATCAAAAAGACATTTGAAGGCAGTTCATGGATAGCTGCTGGGTGGAACCTGCAGCTAGAGTATGTTTTCCCTGGAAACGGTATTATGTTCAGTACTGGCAGAACCCTTGGAGAACTGATAGCTCTCTCCTAAGCAAGTGCAAGATGAGATTTTTTTCTTTTTTGAAAGTTTTATAAGTTGGCTAAACGTGGATAGTTGTTTCCCTAGGAACATCAAGGGATACAACTGCTTCTTGAGAAATCGTAGTGTTTCACAGTTTGAGGCAAGAGCTTAAAATATCAGCAAAATATGGTCTTTTTTTGAAGTCATTTGCAAAACATTTTTCCCTGTGAAATGGCAGGACCATTTCTTTTTACAGGCTTTGTAGGTATTCTTTCATATGCATACACTTTGCATGCAAAAAAGCATCCTGAACAGTTAAAACTGGTTTAACTGTGAATAAGAGAAAATGAAATCAAAGTTGTGCAGTGGGAAGTATTGGACAATTATAAGGCATAGCATTTTTGCTGCAGGTCATGCTGCCAGTTCTGTCTGTAATAAGATATCCGGGGGAGCTAGCTGGCTCAGCTTTTTAGAAAACAACCAAATGAAGTAGTTAGTTACCTTTTACTCATTAACTTTGCCTTTCATAGGTTGAAGAAGAGAAAAAAAGGAAGAAAGAAGAAGGAGCCAGGAAAAAACAAGAGCAGGAAGTAAGTGTTCAGATCCTTTTAATCGGGTTTTGAAGAAAAGTGTTAGCAGCAATACTGACATGCAGGAAAGATTACATTAGAACACAGGCTCTCTGCCCGGCCTTAACTGGGCCTCCACTTATTTTTTTTTTTTTGTCTGCCATTGTCTGCTCAGAATGACTTTGGCTTGCAGTTCAGATTTGAATAGTCAGCTCCTTATGTAGAGAAGCCATCTTTGAGAACGCATCTAAAGGCTGCAAAAGCTTCTTAAAAGATCTCGTAGCACATATTTCAGTCTGTAGACAGAATTACTTCCTTAATTGCCGAAGTAGTATCTCACATGCCTGTTAGAGAAGATTTTGCTTGTATCATTTATTATTTTCTTCCCTTGCCAGTGCTGTAGGTATGTATGAAAACAGGGGGGGTTTTTTTCTCTCTAAGAATCCACCTGTTCCCTATGATTGAGTTCTGAAATGTAGTGTTTTGTAAAAACACATTTTATCTCTACAACTGGAATTGAGATAGCTCAAATGTTTTAGGCTTTGGATGAGGACTAGTCAGCCAGAGATGAACTCACAAGAAGAAGAGATTGTTTGCCACACTGATGACTCAAACAGTACAGAAAATGCGTTCCTGGGTTGAAAGAGGAAGTAAACTTCTAGAGAGCACCGTGTACAGAGAGAAAAACAGATAAACAGCATTTGTCATCCACAAATTCCAAGTAGCTTTCTCCATTCTTTCAAAAAGGCGATTCCCTTGCATTGGGTATAAATTACTTGGAAGGGATTTGGAGATGTGCTTGTTTACAGATAAGTGAAAGTTCAGTTTATTTTCAGTGCAAATACTTGCATCCTGATCCTGCTGTGACCTGCATAGAAACCTGTGCTTGTCAGCAGGAAAAACATATTCCCCCCTGCCCAAGACAAGCACAGCTAAGACTTACTGAGTTGTTCCTCACTGAAAGTTCCTTTTCACATGACAAACAACTGTCAATTAAATGCTCTTTAATTTGAAAATTATAGTCTACTTTTCCTTTTGCATATGTGACAGGTTGTTAATGTACGTTTTATATTGCAGGCAGCAAAACTGGCAAAAATGAAGATTCCACCGCATGAAATGTTTAAATCAGAGCATGAAAAATATTCCATGTTTGATGAAAACGTAAGAGACTTTTCTTTAGACAGGGAGTGGTTTTCCTTCCCCAGTTGTACATACTCAGTTGTATGTGTACGTAGCTGATCTTGTTCCAAAACCTCCAGGGCAGTGCCATTAACATAGTGAGAGGAGGGAAGGAGAGAAAGAAAAGGCGATAGATTAATTTTAATGCACATACATATTGCATTGGGAAACAAAGTTCTCTAGCTGTTAGTCATCATTTCAAGGGTATTTTCACTGTACATTGGTCTCCTTTGGCCACACTCATCGCAGAGCAAAAGTCCCTGTAGATATTTTGGGTAGGAACATGTATGATGTTCATTCACAGATATATTACCCTGTTGCAAGGCAAGGAATTAACTTAAAAGTACAAATTCGCCAACTCTGCCAGAAGTGATCTTTTTCAGAGAGGTCCTGGGTCCTGTGCTTCCTTTTTAGTTCTGCCCACTGTTCTGCTCTCCCAGGGCAAAGGATCTCTGAAGGCACTGTATGGGTAGCTTTGCTCTTGATTGCTCCCCCTGGGGATAAAAGGCATTACTTGGAAAACTTAAAGCACTGTTTCTTCAGCGCTTGGTCTGGTATATTTATCCTGCTTTTGCCTGTCCTCTTCACCCATGCAGATGTCCAGGCCCTGGGGGGCAAGTGAGAATGGAGAGCATAAATACTGGAAGATACCCCTGCAAGCCAAGGCGAACCTCCATAAAAACTCTGATCATAGCTTCTCCATTGAGAACACAAATCTCTTACTGCTTTTGCTTTAAGCCTTGGATTTGATATGCTAGTATGATTAACAGTGGTCTCTTAACCATCTGTTCAGGGATTAGTCATTATTCTCTTAACTATAACCACCTAGAAGTTAGTTGTCTAAGCTTCTGTTACTTAGTACAGGACAGAAAATACCCTTTGCACCTTCATTAACAAAGAAGGCAACATAGACAAATAGTCAAAGTTAGTGGTCAGACTTCTAGAAAATTAGCCAAAATGCACCCTATCCTGACAGCTTGTCATTGTGACATTATTAAAACACAATTCCATAAGGAGCAAAAGCAGCCCAAGAATTTATCTTAAATATCCTCTTTTTTTTTAACTATTCAGGGATTTCCCACCCATGATACAGAAGGCAAAGAACTCAGCAAAGGACAAATTAAGAAGCTAAAGAAGCTTTATGAAACTCAAGAGAAGCTATACAAGGAGTATCTACAAATGGTTCAGAATGGAAGTGCAAATTGAAAACAACAGGACTTTTTTTTAGAAGGCGAGTGCTGGGTCACCATTGAAGAAATGAGCATATACCGATGCTCCAATTTCTGTTTACACTTTCTGTTACGTGCAAAGTAAAAATCCTGTTTACGTGGATGAATAACGTCATCTGGAAAGTCAATAAAAATCCATTCTTTAAAAAAGCCAACCTGTAAGAAGTTTCTTTGCAACAACAGTAGCAGGTTGAATAGTTGCCAGTTCAATTTGGGAAGGTGCTGCTCAGTCAGCAAATCCACATAAGGATTGTTGTTTTTTATAGCTGTCCAGGCTTTGGTTAATTTGTCCTGCAGACTGATTTCTATCTAAAATCCACTGTAGCTTGCATTCTGGAACACATCATTGTCAGCAAAATTTACTACTAAATGGGAGCTGAGTAATTAGCCCCACAGCAAGAACAGTATTTTCCAGATGACTTTAGTATCTTTACATAAGCAGGAAAAACTGGGTAGTTCCACTATGATACTTACTCTAGCTGCTGTTATTAAAAACTTTCATAAGTATACCCAGAACACTTTGCATAGTAGAAGCTAATGGTCACTTTGTTGCAAAAAGGAACAGATCATCATCTTTGCTCAACCTGCAGTTGCTATCAAGTGGGTAAGTACAAGGCAAATGCACATACATTGAACAAACAGGTGGGGAAGACATGAAGGGCTAATGGTGATGGGGGGTGCATTCTTGGAGCTATCCCTCCAAGGAAACAGCAGTGCTGCCAAAGCACCTGGTTACCTAAAGTACTTAGTACCTAATCACCTGTTCAGAGCCAAGGGGAATTAACAGAGGGTTTCATACTGAGATACAGTTTGTGGATTGGTTTGCAATTAGGAAATACAGCTATAAATTGGTTGCTATTCAAGACTGATGTTTTTAACGTGACAGTTTAACCCAGAGTTAATAATCTCTCTGATGTAGCCTGGTCACATTATGTCTGCAAGGACAGTTGTCTGTTGCCTACTAATGCCTTTCACTGGCAGTAGCTAATTCATAAAATCATAAAAAATACCTCACCTACTTCACAACTGCATATAACCGCTGAGTGCCCAACATACAGAACTATGTTCAAGTATTCTTAAGCCTCAGGGTGACTTGCAGGTCATACTGTGACACCTCTCTCAACCTTAGGTTCATGCTATAACCATTAGGCTATGTTCCTTTCCTTAATTCAGAGTTAAAACATCTTTGCTTTATATATTTATATTCCTCCTTCTGAGGAATGAACATATTTGGAGTAACAGAAAGGTTTAGTAGGGCTTTTTTTCTAGTTTGTATTTGCCTCTGAAAACACACATAATATTAAGGTCAGTAAAGCACATGCGTTTTCTATGCAAAAAATAAAATCTGTTGTAAAGTACAAATTGTATGTGACCTTTGTATAGTGGGAAGAATATAGAGCTTATCTTTATTCCATTAACATCTTTTTGAAATGTGGCTTACAGAACTTTTCCTTTTAGCTTCCTATTACAAATTTAATTCATTTTGCATTCAGTATTTGATTATTCTGCTAACTTCTAATGAATTGTATAAATGCATATTTAAACTGCACTGTGGTACTTCAAATAGCCAGCCACAGCCACAAGGGCAACTTCTCCATCCTTTGGTTTGTGAACAGAAGAGGATCAGTTGCATTTTTACACCACTCTCAATTCTAACCCCCTTCAACATGATCAGCTCATCGTTTTTTTCCCAGCATGTTCCCCCAAGACACATGTGCCCTCAGAATATCCATGAAGGGATGGGATGTGCCTAGGCCTCATTTGCAAGATACTGCTTCTCAGTCAGATAATGTTCTCCAATTCCAAACTCCCTGCAGTCTAGACAGGCTCCAGGGCTAGATCTACAAACTTTACTGAGAAACCCAGACCTAAATGATTTCTAACCATAGACTTCATTGCCTTAACTACTTTCCTGAACATGAACTGCTTCTGAAGTTGCTGCTTAATATCGAATAATGTCAGTAATTTGGTTATAGAAATTCTTTTTTGTTGATCCAAGTTAGCACTTGCTTAAAGCTAGTTAGGTTGTAACTATGGAGAAGATGCTGTTAATCCACTGCTGTCCTGGATTCTAATTTCTTTATGACATCTCCATAATAACATCCTGGCTTTCCCTCCCCACACACTAATTTTTCTCTTCCTGTTATGTTTTTAGAAGAACCTCATTCAATTCCATTGTTTATCTACTCCATCAGTATAGAATAATTTTTTTTTAATGCCCTTTTCCCTCCTTGCATAGATCTTTCTCAAAAGGTTATCGTCCATTTTTTCTGTATGTTTCCCACATGCACACACTCCTTCCTCACTCAGTATTTTTTTTTAAATACATACTGATGTCATATAAGGGCCTCTGCTGTACTTACTGCCCCATTAAGGTCTTATTCTACCTGCAAAATTATTTAGCAGCCATTTCTGTGTTTTGTCTCATTGTCAATTTGCATATTTTAAACTAAGATAATTTGAAAGAATCCTTATCAAAAACATCAGTGCTACTAAAGTAATCTTTTTCTTCTGCTACAGCAGAAACAGCATTCCTGTTGTTGAACACAGTCAAGTGTCTCCTAAAATCAATGGGATTCTTTTCACAGTCATCATAAAGGTTCAGAGCCTTTGCAACCCTCTCCTCTTCAGGCTCACCTTGCGTCTTGGGTGATCATTGTTCTTCCACACAGCAATGTATTCTCCCCTGCTTTTTACAGTGTTTTGCTATCTAGTTCATGCCTTTCTGAAGTTGCCTTCTTCAAGCAAGCTTGTCACTTGACTCCTCCAGCAATAATGCCCTCAAAACCTTCCCGTACTTGAACTCTTCTTCCCATACTTGAACTGGTCTTCCAATTACAATTTTCTCTTCCTATCTGTTTCAGCTGTCCTTGGAAGTCAGCATTGTCAGCAAGGAAAATGTCTGCTTCACAAAGCATCTGTGCATTAGTTGACAGGCCTGAGTATTTTCTATTAAAAAAAAAAAAAAAACAACACACAAATTGGTAACACCAGTAAAGAAGCTGCTAAAGTATTTTACCTTGATACACAAACAGGAAGTTAATTCATTCTGTCCAAATAAAATCATAGCAAAATATTTTCTTTTTTTCCAAAAGCAGCAGGATAATAAAAACAATGACCTTGGCAGAGAGTCAGAAAAACAGACTTAGTCTCCTAGAATTTGTAACAAAAAACAAGCTCCAGAGCTACCACAGATCAGTCACTTTTATCCTCTCTGCAGCCACAAGTTAGCAAAAAATTAGCAGTACTCATAAAGTCCTGGTGAAGGAAAACTTGCTAGCAGACAGAACGCTGCGGCCAGGCTTGGATGCACGTTGTTTAAATTGACTTTTGTGGTGAAGATGTGCCATCTGTGAAACCCGCACAGCACAATATCTCTTCCCTGGCATCCATCGAGGTGGCACTTAAGTGAATTCCACTCCACTTGCCTAGTAAGAGTGACCTGGCAACCAGGAGAAAAGAGTGCAGCAGCAGTGGTCTGCATCCATTGTCTCAGTCGCCTGTCTGGCAGCAAGGAAAAAGGAGAGGACAGACTTCACAGTATTTTAATTTTTTTTTATTTTAAAATGTGCCTGTATGCATGCACTTCCTCAGGGAAGCCAGCCTGGAATGTGATTTTCTAAGCATTATGAAAGTGAAAATCCCCACAGCAAAACCTTGCAATTTTTAGTATTTTAATTTTCTAGAACACAGACCTCATGTTTGTACAACACGGAGCTTTTTACTTCCCACCTATCACAGAATTTATTCAGAGATGGCAAGGCAAGGTAAAAGTGCTGTGTTTCTGTTTTTAATTGCACCCTTGGCTGAAGGCCAAACTTGGCAGCAGCAAATTTTTTCTGTCTTTTGCTCAGAGTGTGCCTTTCAGCCTTTCTAAATGTGAATATTCAAATTAACATCAAATGTGAATACTGCACCACTGAAGAGAACAAGTTCCTCCATCACTCAGATGGAGGTAGAAAAAAAAATTGTGAATTGTTCAATCTGGTCTTGTCATCACCAATCTTTTTCAAAGACTTTAATGAGTTTCTAATTACATTTATGGTACTCTCTTTGACCTCTTTATCCTAATGTTTGTATTTACTGTCTGCTGTTCCAGGAAGCCACTGATGCATTTTAAATGTGCAGATAACCAAATCTCTGCCACATGCAGTACATACCTTCAGCTTCTTTTTGTACATTTTAAGCTAACGTTTTCAGGTGGTGGTAGTTGTTGGACCAACTTCAGCTCCCTCTTTAATTACACGATTTCTACCACACAAATACAGAAAAGAATTTTTACTCTTCCCTCTAATTTCGCAGGGCAATTTCTATACAGGACACTGTACCACATGCATAGTACTTGAGGTGTCTCCTGAGACAGAACAAATTAATTAAGAAGCACGTTAGCTATTTAGTACCAACACTCCACTTAGCAATGATCAAAGTTCTTCCTCCCCCTCCAGAAAAAGTAATTGACAAACTAAGTCTTATCTCTCAAATTAGGCTGTGAATGTCTGGCATCTCACTGAGAGCAGTTTCCATTAATACCCACCCAAGGGCAGAAGACACAAACGTTTTAAATGCCAGTTACAGATCTCAGCCTAAGCGTTCTTTCCAGTGCCTAGTGCGTTTGTTCAGCAGCTCTGCCATAATCCCTTCTCTCAGTTTTGGTTCTCCAAGTTGTCTTGTATGCTAGGCTGAGTGTTTAAATCAAGCCAGGGTGATTCAGCAAATACCTCTTTGCAGCTCTCTGCAGGGTAGGAGCACCTGACAGCAAGATGACTCCACAGATTGTGCCTTATCCACAGGCCTGAAGTCTAGTGCTGTGCTATGAGAGGTTAGACAAAAATCAGCAAAAACCCCTCACTGATCGTGAGGGAGTAATGCCTTTGGAGAGGGGCACTAAAAATCCAAGGATGTAATGTAATGTAAATGTATGTTTACTTTGATATATGTCAGTGGAGGAAGAGAGCCAAATGCTTCCAGCACTCCAGCCTGCCTCAAGGCTTCAATAATTCGTCCAGAAGAAAACAAATCTTCTACAAGACCATCCTAATTTTAATTTAATTGAGGGTTTGCAGCATTTTTGAGAACTGCATTAACAAGCTAGCAACTAGTGCAGAGAGACAAACTCTGCACATGCCACAGAAGATGCAGTAGTGCAACAAATAGTCTGAACAGGGCTGCAGCGTATTCCCACAACAGCAAAAAGGTGCCACTAGAGCACATACTTAAGCAAAACCTCCTACATTTTTGTAGGAGACAGTTTGGAGTTTGTATTCTGGGTGGAAGGCAGAGAAAGCTTTTAAGAAAATGGACACTGACAGGAAAAACTTAGAACACTTGATGGCTGTGAACCAGCAGCAAGAACAAAAGGTTGAGAAGGAATACCTTCAGATAAATCCTCCTTTCAGAGTTCTTTCTTTGGAAGACTGAGAATTAAGTGTAGCTGCTTTCATGAATAAGGGTGTCCCAAAATAAAACTTCATGGAGCTATGGGAAGGCCGTTAACCTGCTGATGTTAGAAAAAGGACTGGTCAGGAGGAACAGGGAAAGGGAGTTGGAAGCAAAGAAAAGAAATGGAAGAGCCTTCCACTGAGCATGTCCTCTGGTGCACCAGATCTGCTTATTTGTGCAACCGACTCCACAACATCCCTGCAAGTATCTTATTAATTACAGTATTGGTACCTAGTTAACCAACAATTCCTTAAATATTGCTGTCACTACATTCCTATAGTAACTGAACTAATCCAACATTAATGTACTGAGTAGTTGTTAATAAGATCTTGGTCTCATCATTTCCAAATTTTAATTTTACCCATGAAAGGATTGTGATGATAAATCCTTGTCGCTAATTACTTAACTCCAAGACTAAGTTGCAGACCTGCAGGAAAACCTTTTGTAGAAGAAGGGAATCCACTGGGTTAGAGGTTTTTCCTACCAAGTGAAAGTTTACTAAGATTCTTAAGAGGCTTCCGAAGCTGAAATCGCACTGTTCCTAACACCATGCTACCCAGCATCTGCTGCTTACAAACTGCCATACAAACAGAAGCTGGGCTAGTAAGGGTTTTTTAGAGGCTTGTTTTGGGTTTTTTTCTTTTTCTTACAGAAGATTAAATTATGTCCATACCTAGACGAGGAAACAATGCTGGAAAGGCTAACATCTGCATTTTCAAAAAGGTGCTCAATCTGAAGCATCAAAAGGATTTGGTTTGTTTTTTTTTTAATAGGAAGCACTCAGCTTTTTTATTTACCTTTCAAGTGTAGCCTTACCCATGCGGATGACACACAGGTTCTTAAAACCATCATCGTGTTATTAATCTAGTTAAAATGCAAGCCTTCCAACCCCGCTCAGTGTACCTGCTAGGACAGCAAACCTTACGGTGCACGCGGGTGACCGAGCCCAGGACAGGCGCTGCTAAGCCTGTCGTTGCTGCTGAAAACTGGAAGGCAGCAGCACCACACTTCAGCAGCCGGCCACAGAACGCCTCGGAAGCCGCCTGTCCCGGCCCTCGGCAGGGATTATCTCAAGGACACGCCGAAGGCGCGGCGGGCGCGGGTTGGCCGGGCAGCGCTCATCGCTCCTCCGCATCACACAACCGCGTTCAACCCGCTTCCCCCCCCAACACCGCAGCGCGCCGGCAGCGACCGGCCCGGTCGGCCTTCCCCTGCCTCGGCCGGCCGTACCCCACCGCCTCAGGAACCCGCCCGCCGCGTTTCCAGAGCACGGCCTCTGTCGCTTTAAGGGCGGAGGCACGCGCCGGCGCCACCGCCCCCCCTGCGCCGCCCTGCATCACGCGCTCTCCCCGCGCGCGGCCCGCCCCACGCGCACGTCCCCCTGCCCCTCCCCCCACAACTCCCCGCACCCGCACTCGCTCTCTGATTGGCCGAGCGCCGCGCCTTCGGATAGTCAACATGGCCCGCGTGCGTGTGCGGCTGTTGCGGCGCTGCCAGGACCAATCGGTGGTGTCTTTACTGAGGGAGGCGCACGCGCTTCGACCAATGGGACGGGGCTTTCTAGGTCGGCGGCGCAGTCTGAGTGAGCCTGCGAGGACCGTGGTGGCTGGCGCTGCTGCCTCTGCGGGCTGAGGTGGCGCGGGCAGGTAAGGCCGCCGCGGGGCCGCAGCTCCCGGCTAGCGGGGGGCGGGCGGCGGGCGGGGGGTGGTGGGGCTGGCGGGGAGTCCCTGGGCCGCCCGCCGCAGCGCGGGGCCGCTAGGGCCTGCTCCGGGGTGGAGCTCGGTGGCGGCGGGGGCCGCCTGCAGCCGCCTGGCGGGAGGGGCGGGCCCGGCCCTGTCAGGCACCATTTTAAGGCTGGCTTGGGAAGTTTGGGCCGAGGGAAGGGGAGGGGTCCGCGTTGCTCTGAACTCGGCGGAGGGGGCATGGAGCGGTTCCGGCCGTGCGTATGGGCGCTCCCGCCCGCCCCGGGGAGCCTGGCGGCGAGCCCTCCCTTCCCCCGCCCGCCCGCGGGAAGCGGGGAAGGAAGAGGGTGGAGGGCTGTTGTTTGTGGTGAACAGTTTCTCAGTGTCTCACCCCGCGGTGCTCGGGTTGAGTCAAGCCCTTAGCCGCCCCGGTCAGACGCCGTTCTTTCGTTTGATCTCATCCGCGATCTCGTATTCCCTCAGCGTGGTGTGAGATTTTGGGGGCTCAGTATTTCATTTCGAGGTCCCCGTCTCCCAAACGAGGGCCTGTTTAAAGTTTGTGCTGCTGCCGCTGTTGTTTACCGCATACGATGCCAGACTTTATAGGATTTGTCTGGCTCTGTTCCTCTAACATCTGCCTACGAGGCTTCAGAATAAAAATGTAGTGAAGAAAGTATGTAAGTTATAGGTGAAACCAGAACCACTAGGCAATTTTTTTTATAAAGTCATCTCTAACCAAAATAGCGTTCCCTCAAGAAAACTTCCAAGGTGAGCTGAAGTATTGCTAATGTTCTGGGCTTGTGGAACAGGTTAATGAGCTTCTTCCTCGTGACTATTTTTTCATTATTGCTTCTGACTTTCCTTACAACAAGTGTCAGACTATTATGTTTGTGGCTTCCCACAGGGTTGTATCCCAGCAGCTCTGAAAAGGAAGCCGTAACTTTCCCTCCTGATTTGTTGTAGTTACAAAAAGCAGTAACAGTTACGGGTAGGAGGCTTCCTGTGAGTTCAGGAGTCCCTTAGTTTCCTGCTTCATATTCTACTGTGTTTAGAAGGTTTGTACAGCAAGACATAAGCGTTTTGTGGCAGAGAAAAACTGTTCTATGAACACTTGCATTTATGAATGTGGTTTGCCATAAATATACAGACTTTTCCTTTAAAGTTGCATCCTTCAGGATATTATTTGTTCTTATAATGAATTTTTGCTATTATAGAGTACATCGAGTTTACAGTTTCCTGCTGTTTTAAATGATTAGTGGTGTGTGACAGTTGTGCTAGACAAATTGCAGCAGTCTGATTTGTGGGACAAGTGGTTGGTGTAGTCCCCTCCTTCCCCAAAGCTTCATGTTTGCATTAGTTATTTGAAAACAGTGAACTGTCCAGGAGAAATAAGATATGAATTTGGTCTCCTATTGGCAATGGTAGTGATAACAAGACCATATACTCTTCTTTTCTTGGAATTCTGGTAGCTTTCTCATGTCTTGATTGTCTGTAAACTGAGCTTCCTTGCTTGGAAAATAACTAAGGCAATAAATATGAAGGCTCAGGGCTTTGCTATTATATGTTTTCAACCAGGTGTCCATTTAACTTTGTATCTCTAAAATCACCTTGTTCCCCCCTTCCCTGCCCTCATCAGCTTTCACCAAACACTTTTGTTAGTAACTCTGCGGCAGGTAAGTTTTTGGAAGACAACTTTAATGCAACTGGGAATTGCAAGCAGTTTTATAAGAAAGCTTCTCCTAATTATATGTTTGTTTACTTTTTAGTTACAGAAGGAACAACTCAAGAGGAGTGAAACAAGACTGAAAGTATGTATTTGCACCAGGGATTGGTGCCTTTTTTCTTCTTTCTTGCTGTTGTTTCTTGTTTCTTAGGTGAATGGCTTTTGCCAGAATATGCCCAATTCATGCCTGTTCCAGTGGAGATTAATTCAGCTGCTATTTAAAAATTATTCAAGTCACCAGAACTTTATTCCATGTTTTCCAAATGCAAATGAAGATGGAATAAGACTCTTGTCTTCCCTCAGCGGAGTTGAGAAGTAGTTCCCTGCAGGAAATACAAATTCTTCTGCTCAGTTGTTTGTGCTGTATATGGAGTGGATTTTTTCCATTAGCTCTGTCACTGGGCCTACGTTGGAAGAGACAAGTCTTGGAGGCTAATTTTTAAGCAATGCAAGTCTGCATTTTTAGTTGCTTACTATTGCTTCCTCTAATAGTGACTAGGATCGTATAACTTGTTGGCTGAACTCTGTTATTAGGTCAGTTTTCTGAGTCTTACCTTTTTAATAGTGTATCTTTTTTTTTTTTTTCCCCTGCCCTCTGTCTGCCACAGAGGGAAAGGCTTGTCTAAGTTCCTTTGTTTCTTCAGCTGAAAGATAGTAAAATTCTTCTGTTTTGCTCTAGCAGGTGTTTGCTCGCATTGCCGCTTTCTCTTGTTATGTTTAAGGCAAGAATAAGTGTTTGCAAATAAATGTGTCTGGGTTGCTGAAACACCTAGTCTACAAAGAGCCCCTTTTGTTTGATTCTGGACTTAAACTATAGGGTGGGCTCATACTTTTTTTTTTTTTTTCGCAGATGTTAAGCAGCTTTACTTCTTGTGGAATCATCTAATGTATACTCTTAGTACTTTTGTAAATGAACAAAGCTTTTCAACTCTACTTAAGTGTTTGTGAAAGTGTTGCTTTTCTAGCGTAGAACAAAAATCAGCATTTTCCAGATGGGAGAGTGCATGGGATCTCTGGTCCCCCTTGCTCTGGCTGCCACTCAAGATGTCTTTAGCACTTAGGTTCTTCTTTGGTAGCTCTGTATAGGAAGCTGGGCTAAAGATCAGCCTGTTTGGCTCTTATAGAATCTAAGAAACTGGACCTGTTGGCTCTTGTGAATGATGGAAAGTACTTTTTATTCTAAATTTGACTTGCAGACTAATAATATCTGCTTCTTGAAAGCTTGATAGTGGAGGATATTACCTATGCTTCTGCCATGGTATGGAGTGATTACTTGGATTTGTGATCAGCTGTTCATAATGGGGAGGGGGCGAACCCAAGCTGTATTGCTAAAATAGATGTACAGGCTTGAGTATTTTGCCCCAGAAAAGAAATAACAGAAAAGTTAAGTTGGGCAGTCTGGCTCCCTCTAGTTTCTCAGGAGGGCTAATTTAGATCTTGGGGGCCAGGGCAGCTGTGCTGAACTTGTTTCTGATCATTGCTAATACCAAGACTTCAACTTCTAAGTTTCCTCTTCGTTTTCTTACTCCCAATAAAAAAAAATCAAGGCAAATTTTTATATAGGGGATTCTGCCTTCATAGCTGTTGTCGAAACCCCTTTGACTGGTAAATAATTTTCTTTCCTTCAGTGCTTTGCTTCTCGTTATGTAGCAGCAGTTTTAGGCTGTTGTTCAGTTTAGTGCAGTGGAAACAGGTATTCACAAAAATTGCCCTGATTAGGCAGACAAGTGAGGCATGTTTTTCAGCTCAGGTGACCTAAGAAAAAAGTAATTCTGAAGTTGTTTTAATTCATTTGAACTTTCATTTTTTTCAGATCAGGCATAGTAATGTAGTATATGCAGAGATAAAAAATTATTTACCTTGATACTGTCAAGGAATTAGAAAATAATGTATTTGTTTCTTTGGCTTGCATTTTTTTTAATAGAGAGCAGAGCTAGTCTAGGATACTGTGATGCTTGTCTTCAGACTGAAGATTTATGATCTGGTAGAAATGGATGAACATCTGGAATACTTAATAGAAAAAAATACATGTAGAATGGTTAAATGAAAGCACCTAACAGACTGTTTAAAAACTATGAGCAAGTTCCAGTTTGGATTGGGTATTATGGGAGCTATTAACTTTACTGCAGGAGATTATGCATGATGAATTTCTTAGCAAAACCAGCAGCTGTTAATTGATATTGAGGTTTTAAACAATGACCTGTTCCATTTTCATCTTCTGTTGAGGGAAACAAATTACCATTAAAGTGTTTTTAAACACTGTTTTTCAACTTGCAGGTGGATACAGGCACACAGATGGCAGATAACAGGTATGTTGGACTGTTTTCTTGAAATTTGGTCTTCTGTGGGAGAGTATTTTTTGTTTTTAACCTATGAAGAATGGATTACCAAACTTGGATAAGAATAAAATGGTAATATTTTCTCTTACTAGACTGTGTTTCCTTACAACAAGGACAAAATGCTCATTTGGTACGGGAGGATCTGAGATTGTAGTGTATTGGATACAGAATTACTCTGTTATTGGATTAACATAATTTGTGTTATCTTGATGCAGTTTTCAGTGTTTTTGTTTAAATGCTCCAAAGACTTGAAAAGAACACTGATCCTCAGTGTTTCTCTGATCAATATGATTTAAGCATGTGAAAGGCACTGTTTTATTTTCTATTTTTTATAGCATTTTGGGGACAAATAACTGTTAAACTGGTGTAAATACATATGTGATGTGGGCCTTTCAAGGCTCACAGTGCACAGGCTAAGCTGGTAACTTACAGTACCCATTTGCATATGTGATATCTTTTCTCCTTTTGTACCTGAGTTAGGGTTAATTTTGGCAATACCGACTATGTGTTTTGTGACCTATAAACTGGCAGGGAACACAGGGAGTGCTTGCTAGCTGTTGACTCATTCTGGGCCCTCTCTTTCTCCAGCACAGGAAGTGTGATGGAAGACATTGTGGCAGGGAGGTGGGGAGGACAGGGACATCACTTTCTAGAGAAGTGGTGAATGTTTTTACTATTAATCAAAACAACCTGATATAGAAATTGGAAACAAAGAGCTTTGATCTATTGTTTATTTTCCTTTCATAAGTGTATCCTTTCTCATGTTTTTCTTCATTACTTACAATAAAAGGGTGACTTGTATTTTTCACTTGTGAGTAATAACGTTTTCCTGTCCAGAATGAGCCCAGTACAGATGAAAACCAGCCATGCACTTAATGAGATGAATTCATCTGTCATTGGTTTTTGTTTTGGGGTTGGGTTTTCTTTTTGCGTTTGCTTTGTATCCTTTTCATCTTAGGAGAACTAGTTTCATATCCAAACTTTTCAGTTTTGAGAATCTTGAAGATGTAAATACATGTCTTGTAGTAGTGATGCTAGTTTATGGAAGTTGTCCTGTAGTAAACACTGAAAATTCAGAATACTTTTGTTCTTAAATGTTGACATTTTTATAAAATGATGCCTTTTTAATGTTACATTTTTAATTCTTTTAGTAAAACAGAAGATACTGCTTCAGATTCTGTGGAGGCAGCTAAAAATGCAAGTGATAAAAAAGGTAAGAAATACATAGTAATAAGTAACATTACAAAGGTAGAACAAGCCTATCGTCTGTGCTTAGTGCCCAAGCTTCTTTATCTAAGTTCCAAAACCTTTACAGACAAAACTACAGATGTGTTCACTATTGAAAGCAAAGCAATGGTTCCTAGGCTAACTGTTCACTTTCTGACATTTTCCATGTTTACTGCAGCCAAGAGCAAAGTAAAGGCTATATTTTTTGTAACAGTGGAAGTGGTTTTGCTTCACTATTGCATGAAATAACTTACTAAACACTAGCAATAGTATAGACTAAATTTTAACATTAACAACATGTAATTTTTAGCAGCATAATTATTAAAATGAGCAGTCCTGTATGTGTGCTAGTTATTTACTATCTTGTTTGTAGGAAAGTGCATCTTTATAATATGACCTCTTGAGGATTTTATTCTCCATTTGGGAGGTCTACAGATAACTGCTGTACAATGCTTTTCAAATTAATTCTGCTGTGCCTGGAAGAGCTACAGTCCCATTGTTATGAACCTGAATGCTCAATTTGTAAGCTACAGTGAAATATGTTTCATGTATCCGGTCACTGAATGTTTTTTAGGTATCACTTTTTCTTAAGAAAGCCTTTGTGACCAGCAGTTGCAAATCACATATCAACTGGTAGACACCATTGTATAATCCTTATAGTCGAATTGGATTAAGAAAACCCAACAAAAACCAAAGAAACAACTAAACCAAACAACTACCACACAAACCCACCTATATAAAGCTTCATCAAGTTAGTGTGTGCTATGCAATTTATTGTTTTTTAATGTCTGGGGAGAAGAGCAATGAGAAAGAATGGAAAGATTTGAAAAGAAAATGTTTTCCCACTATGACCACCTGTGCATTTATTAGTAAGGATTTTTAACTCCTAACCAGAAGCATTTTAGGTCTGACCTCCCATAAAAATAGTCTTCTGTGAACTGTTGTGATGACTGAGGAGTCTTACAGATTGTAAAGTATCTTGATGTAAAAAATCAGTAATTGTCAAGGAAATGGTCATAGTGCCATGCTGCTTTGTGTACAGTGCACAAAGTTTTCATCAGGTTGGGTTTTTTTTTTCAGGAGTCAGACTAACTGGGAAACACTCTTACAAATGTCTTGGAAGTATAATTCAGTGGTGGTTCTCTTGCAAATTTGTATGTGCCTTATAAGCTATAGAGGGAGTATGGAGAAACTCCTATTTTTGCACCTTCTTACATAAAAAGGAAGACAGAAAATTTGCTTATGTCATCAATGTACTACTTGCTTCTAAAAGCAAAGATGTGATATATTTGCCAAAAGAAAGGTGCATTTTCTATCATTACCCAATTTTATCTTTCTGAAATTTGATCCTGAAATAATTTTGCTTGAGTTATTAGTTAACTATAGTGGTGCTATATTAGATCTGGAAAATAGTATTTTTACTGTGAGTGCAGTAAGACACACAGTGTGACAAAAGCACTATAAATATATTCAAACATGTTTTAAAATTGGTTTTCTATCTTCATAGAAAAGCTCGCAGACCAAGTGATGCAAAATCCGCAGGTCCTGGCAGCTCTACAGGAACGTCTTGACAACACAGCCCTTACTCCTTCAAGTTACATTGAAACGTAAGTACAGGGCATAATAAAAGTCTTGGAAGACTGAAAGCATAATAGAAAGTTATTACTGTATAATTAAGGTAGGAAATTAGAACAAATGATTCACTAAGAAAAATGGTTGACTTAAACCATGATTCATAGTGGCCTACTTCTGGAGGGAAGAGTCAAGTTTTAGTTTACTTGCACAAAATTGCAAACAAAACTTTGTCCAGTTCAGTATTTCCTTGGCTATTATTATTTTGGTTAGAAATAATTCCCCTGCCCCCCCTTTGTTTCCTTCTGTGACCCTTACTCTGACAGGGTGTGCATTGCATTGATGGATGATTTCTGTAAGATTGCTGTCCAGGACATAGTGGAAAGTTCAGGACCTGTAAATCCCTATTTTGAACCTTAGTTTTATATTAACTGTAGAGTAGACTTAAACTTTAAAATTTTGCCTTTAGTAGATATTCACACTTTTCTTCCTTGACTGGGAATAGCTGGTAGACCTCTTAAAAAAAAAAAAAAAAGCTATAAAAAGTTCTTTTTACCTTACTATTTAAATTATTAAGTATTTATATGTACAGATGGGCAATGTGTACTTTTCTGAGTATGACTGTGAATCAAAATTTTCCCCTGTAGAAGGCACGGATCATATTTTTATAGATTGATCAGAACAACTCTAGTCTCAAAGTTTACATGTAAACAAAGGTATTTATTTCAAATCTCTGAACTACATGGGGAGGGTGCTGGCTCCAGGGAATGAAAAAGAAGATAACGCCTTTGAGAACAACTCGGGTACGAGAGGATTCAACTTTCTAGAATAGGTTTTGAAGAAATATGTGTGTCTGACATAAGCCTTTTGTTTTAGAACTGTTATTTAGTTATAAGCAGCCTATTTTACAGTAAAATAATGCAGAGGCAACCAAATTCTAACCTTAAAAAATGGTTTGGTTTTTAGTTTACCAAAAGCAGTGAAAAGAAGAATTGATGCCTTGAAACAGCTCCAGGTGAAATGTGCCCATATAGAAGCTAAATTCTATGAAGAAGTACATGATTTAGAGAGAAAATATGCAGCACTCTATCAACCCCTTTTTGATAAGGTGGGAATACTATGTATCTAATCTTTGTCTCCTAGCTGAGTCAGTTCTGTTTGCATGCATGTGATTTTACATCTTCAATTACATTCTTTATTTGTCTAACACAGAGAAGAGAGTTTATTAATGGAGAAGCTGAACCCACAGATGCAGAGTCAGAATGGCACAGTGAAAATGAGGAAGAAGACAAACTAGCTGTGAGTACAAACTGGGTAATGAGCTACAGATATCAGATTATCAGAATTAATTCCTGTACAGTGTCTACATTGAAAGACTAATCCTTGGAAATAAAGATTTTATCAGTAATGTGCTCCTATGATGAAGACACTGTTATGTCCAGTGAAAGCTTTCAGACTTTTAGTTTAGACTTTTTTCAAGTTTGTAACTTGAGTGAATTGAAAACTTGCCTTTGTTTGCACTGTTCGTAACCTGTTAACAGTATCTTTCTGATAATGGGTTCCATTCCAGTGCTACATGATACCCCAAGATAATAGAAGGCTGGCTGTTTGTCTGCCTGTTCCCTTTATTTTTGGGGGACATAATTAGCTTTCATTTCCATAAATACAGATTAGGCACACATCACCTAGTCATAAAATGGAATTGACCTAAGAAAATGTGTGCTGGCTAGTGGATTCCTACTTGTCTAGTGAGTAGAAGCTATCTAGATTTAGGAGGGGTAATATAATCTGTAAGATGCCTTTTACTCTCCTGTCATCGTTTTTGGAGATGTATACTCATGGCTTGCTGCTTTTTCTCAGAGAAGTGACCTACTTAAAATGCTGTTTGCCATTCTGTCAGGTTTTCTTCGCATTTTTCCCTTGGCCCACTTTTCATTCTCCTTTTGTATACAAAGCTAATGGTTCTTTTTTTTTTACTAATCTCATGAGATTTAGCATGACATGGTACTCCATGTGGGTAAGCAAAAAGGTCTGGTAGGCTTTGTGTAGATGCAGCACTGACAGGCCATATTCCATGCAATCATAACATCAGAAACATGTCTAGATGGCAAGTAAACTGCTGCTTCATATTCCTGGCTAGTCATAACCCACGTAGCTGCTGTTCAGAAGATCTTATATATTTGCTGCTATCTAGTGGTGTAAAAGGAAAGGTGCAATGCAACTAATTCAGACTGTGAATTTCCTCTTGGGATGGAGAAGTGACTTAGTCATTCCCCTTTTTTATAATACCTGATGTCAGTTATGTGTAGGGAGTCCTGTATCACGAAAGATTAATAATTGAAGACATTGGTTATTTTTAATTATTACACTAAAACCAACTTTACCAAGTAGTCTGTAAAATTGGGAAGCTAAAACAGTGTTTCAGAGGGCAAAGTTAAAATTTAAGATTTTAGATGAAACACTGTAAATGGCACATGAAGCCACAGGAATGAGATGAATAAAAAACTATAAATTTTTTTTTTTCTGTTTGTAGAAAGATAGAGGTGTTTTAATTATTTCTGTTTGTCAAGTTGGTGAAACTGTCACTTGGTCTAATAGTCTTTGTACAGAAGAATTCCAGATGAGTTGAAAGTAAATCTGAATTAAATGTTTGTATATTTAGTTGTGTAAATAAACTTTGTGTCTCTCAACTTCATTTACAGAAAAAAATAGCGTAAACTTCAAATGTTCCTTAAACACAGCTTCAGAGATGGCAAATGTTTCATACATCTACCTCTGTTCATTAATATATTAAGTTATTGCATTTTGTTTCTTAAATATTTCTGTATTTGTTTCACAGGGAGACCTGAAAAATGTAGTGGTAATAGAAGAAAAAGCAGAAGCAGTGGAGACAAATGTCAAAGGAATTCCAGACTTCTGGTTTACTATCTTTAGGAACGTAGATATGCTAAGTGAATTAGTACAAGTAAGTTTCTCCTATGAAAAGACTAACTTCTGTCCTATGCTAAATGAGTTGCTGCTTTTCCCAATTAGTAGTGAGTGCTTGTGAAATGTGTGCGAGGCACCAAATTTTTGAGTCTTTAGAATCCCTAATATTATATATCTTATATTATGTATATATTTATATATAATAATATAATATTTTATATATATATAAAATAATATATAATATGAAGGCAGATGAGGGACAAACAGAACAGCTGACCCAAACTGCTAAACACTATGTGGATTGTTTAAGAAATTATCTTGTAACAACCATTTTAGTTACTGAAATGCAAGTTTATGTGCTGCTTGCAACAGCTGTTCCCCTGTAGTTTTGTTAATTTAGCCCCAAAAGGATTATTTTTGCAACGATATTATAAGCATACCATGGACTGGTTGAATTTGTGTTAAATAGCTTATGTAGTTTTTCCCTCAGTTATATTAATTGCTTTTAACGCTGTTAAGGAAGACTTCCCTGAAGTGTATCTTTCAGTATATCTTGCTGGCAATAAATATCTTGAATGAAGTTATCTTATATTCAGTAACCATTGCGCAGTCTAGCACGGCAGCAGCTTTATTCGCTGAAGATGAGGCCTGATAATTGAGAATTTGGCACATGGTATCTGCAACTATGATTAAGAAATTCGGATCCAAATCCGAACTCTAGCTGAAATTGTTGAATAATTACAAGGTTTGGTTCTTTCTTAAGAACAGGCTGAACAAGGAAGCTAGGTTAAAATTTTGTTCTTAAAAATATTGCCTGCTGAATAGGAATGTCTTTTCTTTTTTTTTTTTTTCTTAGGAGTATGATGAACCAATCTTGAAACATCTGCAGGATATTAAAGTTAAGTTTTCTGAACCCGGACAGCCTATGGTGAGTTTTCTCTGGTTGTTTCTCATGAAGACTGTAGTAATGAAGTGAACAGCATTTCAAAATTTTCATTCCATTTTCTTTGACTGGAATGTGTGTGGAGGGTTTCTTTCCAGGCTAATACCTTCATGCTTTGCCTTTTAAAGATTTACCTTCAGCTTTCCTGACCTTTTGCTCCTTCATCCTTAGCCTGGACGCTTCTGACATCATTGTACTTTCTGGATTAAAATTCTGACTCGATTCTGTCTAGGTTTCACTTTCTTCTTCTCTCTCAAATTCCAAATTAGCTATTCTTACTAATAAAGTTACATGGCTTCTTTTGGTTTGAAAATGAATTGTGGAAAAAATTTCTGGGTGCTACTTACTATATTGAACGTTTCGTCAAAAGAAGAGATACGACTTAGTAGTATTAATCAAAAACAATGATGATGGATATTGTGCCTATTGATAAGGCTAGAAAAATATGTTAGACGGTCTTCTGAAAGTGTACCTAATGAGTAATTTTTAAAGTAGAACTTTGCCTTTTGTTTGTTTGGATTTGGAAATTGTTTTCTTGTTTAAGTTCAGTGTACAGAGAAACAGACACTGTTGAAAAGTTGTTCTGTTGCTTGTTTAATTCCTGCAGGTTATACTTATTCCCTGAACCCCTTTTGAGGAGGAGGCAGGGAGAAGGATGGGATTTGAGCCAGCACATCCTTTCTTTAAACTTCATCCTGTGGCTTTTTCTTTATGTTTGGTATTCTTTGTCTTACGGAGTTAGTCTCCTGACAAAATCTAAAATAAATGCAAGAAATGCTTCACTGAAGATTCACGTAAGAAAGATGGAAGGACTTCCTCAAAATACCTTTTAAAGGTTAATAATGGCTGAAGCAAAGTTGGTTTTAGTCCTTATTGTCTTTCTCCTATTAGTAGCAAAACACTTGCGCTGATAGTAGGCAAGGGAAGTAGTACAGGCAGGGAAAACCTGGGAATTAAGGTCCTCAATATTGCTAGGGCTGAAGGAGAGGATATGAGTTTTATGAAGAAAATTATTGTTCAAGCACAAAGTAAAGTATTCTAAGAAGTTGGTAGGTTTTATCTTGAAGCGTATCTATTTGGTGGCATTTGGATTATTTGGGAATAATTGGTTTTGCCTACAGCATTTTTGTGTTCACATTCAGCTTTGTTTTACGGTACCTTAAGTTGAAGAACTGCTCTTTAAAGATCAATGGATTTATCTTGTCTTGCACTGTTCGTAACCTCTTGACAGCATATTTCTGTGAATAGGTTCCATTCCAGTGCTACATGAAATCCAATAATGGAAGGCTGACAAATTCCATGTCCCTTCTGTGTTTGGAAACAAAAGGATGCATCCCTAACTACTTGAGTGAAACCTATTAACCAGTTGTGTGTGACTGTCTTGCCTGGAGTTCCCTGGCTAATGAAAATTGCTGCAGCAGTGGTAGCTTTGTACCCTAAAAAGTTCACATAACCAGTGTATAATAAATATACTAATTCTGCTGGGGATTATGTTTTGCCGCTAAAATAAATATACGTATGTAATAGGAATTTTCTGACTTAATATTGACCCAAAGTAATTAACTGTAGTTACAGTCCTCCAAAAGTAGTTTTACCTGGCTGCAGCAGTGGTGCTTCAAAGTTCAGTTTGCTATAGCTTGTGTATATAAACTTCTGTTTGCATGAAGCATAAGCTATTACTATTTGCTTTTATTTAATTATAATCATATGAATACACTTACATATATTTGCATAAATATGATTTCTACTTACGTATCTATTTGGACATCAGGATCTTAGCTAGCAGTTTCAGACCTGGATGATGCATCTGGGTATAACATCAGTAAGTAGCTTAAAATAAGGAAGTTCTCTTTTTTTGAACTTCATGAGAACATCTCGTATTACAGGAAAAATCTAGAAATACATGCTCCAAAGGTAAGCTGATATCAAAAGCAAAGATGTCCAAATAAAGACTACTGGAAAGGTTATTACAACACTTCAAATAGTATGTGAAACTTGAAGCTTTTTATTGTCTGCTGGTTAGCAGGTATAGAATGAAATATTGAAATGCAGTCCCTGCAGATATTTTTGTCTTGCTAGTCCTCAGGATTCTGCATGCTAAGTAGTGCTACTGGTTACCTATTTATAGCCCAGTGATGGTTTGTGCATTTATTTGGGTATGAGTGTTAGTGGATAAGCTAAGTTTGTAACTCTTCCCCTGAGCGTGTTTGCTAGAGAGATTTGCCTTAGCTGAAGACACCCTCCAAACCATACTAGCTTCTCATATTGCTTTAAAATAGCAGTAAAGCTGAAGTAGACGTTGTGAAGCCAACACAGATATTCCAGTGCACGTATGGTTCCCAGTGGCTTCCTTTCCTTAAACTGTGAGCATGTGATTGAGAGGATGGCAAGGCAGACTTGGGTGATTACAGACCATTTTCTGGCCTGAGTCCGAAGAGTGCCTGGGGAAGTATGTTCAAGTCTAGTGTTTTTGGCAGTTATCTAATCTGTTTTGTATTCACACTAGGTCTAGTTTTTATGGCATATTTCTGGTGGAGTAAATAAAATATTTAAGGTAACTGTTACGCATGCTGTGCTGTAGGTATGGTGATGTTGGGGGTTTTGACTTTGAACCCTTCTGTGTTGTTGAACTGATCTGCAGACTTTTTCCAACTTCAAGTAACTAAAGCAATGCTGCTTTATTTAACCTTTATTGTTTCCCCTGTTCTGAGGCAGTTTTGTTTTTTTTTACTTTTACATAGCTCATAGTTGATCCTGAGTGCAAAGTGGGAATATGTAGCACTGTGGAAGCAGGTTTTGAAAGCTTTACAGTCTTGAAAATCGATGCATTGTATATGCTGGAGTTTTCTGTAACTGGAGCCTTTTTCTCTCTGTGTAAGAAGCTGAAGTTCTGCAATTAATTTTCAGGTGCCACAGGAGGCTCAAACATAAGCAGAAACACCTGCTTCAGGCTGTAACCTGTTAAGACGTGTAATTTCAGGTTTCAGTTTATGAAGTCAGTAGTGTTCTGCAGGATTTTCTATTATCAAATGGAAAAACCCCTCTGGTTCATGGTGGAGTGCACTGTTTAAATACAGACCTGCAACCTAGATTTTTCTTTTTAAGTAGAAAAAGTCTGTTTCAGTCTCCTAAGTTTATCACATTGAATGATCAGAGTTGGGTGAGTAACAGAACCTCCTGATAGTGTTATTCTGACATCAGAATTACTTCAGAATAACGATTTCATCATCCCTAGTCAAAGGATGATGTCTAGGCTTCCATAGGAAACAAAACCAAAACTTTTCTCTAAGTACTTATTTCTAAGGTTGCTTTTAAGACAGCAGTTTTATATGTGAAGGTGAATGAAATGTAGTAATTACATTATTATAAGTTGAATATTAATACTAGCCAAGGTTGTTCTAGCATCCTGTGTGTTCAGAATTGGTTGACATTCTTCATTTCCTGCTTCTGCTGTAGTTTGAAAGATGTCTGCCATCAAATTCTTTTCCTGTGTTCAGAGTTTGATGAATTGAAATAACTGCATCAGCAGAATTACCATGGTAAAACTTAGTGGTAACAAAATTATAATGGAAATTTCTTCCAGTCTTTCTCATTAGAGTTCCACTTCGGGCCCAATGACTACTTTTCTAATTCAGTCCTGACAAAAACATACAAGATGAAGTCGGAGCCAGACAAGACAGATCCCTTTTCATTTGAAGGACCTGAAATAGTTGATTGTGAGGGGTAAGGAAAACTTAACATTTGAAAACCTTTCTGAAGTAATAGTCTGCATTTTCCAGATGCTGCTTTTTCTTATTGTGATAATGATTAATATCAAATAAAGTTTTTGCTAACTTAAAAACTGGGAATGTTTGTAGGGATGATGATGGTGATGATCTTAGCTTCAGCATGCAGAAGTAACAGATATGTAGATGTAGATACATTTTAACATAGTGTGCATTTTACAGGCTTTCAAGGTAGCTTACACCTTTCAAATTTAATAGATTGCTAATGAGGTAACAGGCCTTGTATTTCCAGATAACTGGGTAAATCCCTTCTAGTCATTACATTTCATAGACCCCCATCCTCAGTCTGATAAGTAGCTTTAGAGTCTCTTGGACTCTTGCTCATCTCCTCAGCAATTTTTATTCCAGCAGTTGTTTTGAATCTGACAGGAATTGGTCATATGTGTGATCTGCTCTTTAAGCCTGTTTTGAGGCTGGAACATACTGGCCATGCAGTTTAGTTCTGGCAGTTGTGGCTAATGCAGCAATTTTTTTTTTTTTTTGTAAAATATGTTCAGAAACTGACTGTGGGATGGCAAATTCTCATCTCTGTTCTGGAAGCCTAGTGAGTTGGACACCACATCAGTTTTTCATTGGGTAAAAGATCATTCCATCTAACGTAATGCTTTCTCTTCCCATCAGCGATCTCTGCTCTATAACCAATGTTCAGTGCCATGTCAGAGCAGAGCCGACACAACTGAAATGTTTTTGTACCTTATTTTTCTTAGCTTCCATGGTGTTTTTTCTTTTGGGTTTTGGTTGGGGGTTTTTCCCCTTGAAGAATGTGTTTTGGGTTTTTCTAGGAGGGGTGTGTGTGTTAGTTTAAAAAACAAACACTTAAGAAATGCCAAATACTTGCTTTATTGAAGGCACCCTGACAACCTCAAAAGTTTTTGGCTTCTAGTGGTATATGTTAGCTTTTGAATTGAGTGTTCACCTACAGTGAGTCAAAATGTCTACTTGCATGTTTAGTGAAAGTTGTGCCTAGGTAAAAGGCTAGTCCATTTTGAAGAAAACTGTAGTTAATTACAGCACAATGTTTTCTGTTTAAGCCCTACAGAGGAATCCCTTTCTAAAATTGCTGGTATGTCAAAACTTTGATTTCAGTTCATGTTTCCTGATGAAGGTTTTAAATACTGGAATAAGTAGAGGAGGAAAATATTTCTGTGGCTTTTTATACAGGTTAAAACTGTTGACTTTGACCATTTATCTATAGGACAAGTTATTTTGGGGCACTTAAGGGTTACGGTGACACCATGATTTCAGTTAGAAGAGAGTGGCTGTGTTTACCACACATGCTTTGCCATGTGCAGTTTTGGGTAAAACTGTAGGTGGATGGAGAGAGTCTTTTAATTGAGATAAGCGTCTGTTTGCACAGTAGCAGAAGGGAACTGAAAAGTAAGGTCTTCCTGCTGAACTTGACTGCCAAGGCAGTCTGAGCACTGCTCTTTGGAGAGCTAAAACGTGCCTCTCCTTGGCCACTCTTTGTGCATTTAATTTTAGAGTAACTGGGCACTGCCTTGGCCTGTAGTGAGAGAACATAATGTATTGTTTTCTACTGGTCTTACTGTTGGAAGAACGATTCTCAACTGTTGGGATTTTTCTGGAATAGCTTAATCACATCCTTGGTTACAAAACCTCGGTAGCACAGGGTAAAGAGGTATTAAAGTATGGGTGGGGTGGGGGTAGTGGTTACTCTGTGAAGACAAACTAGCCCTTTAATTTAGGGAAATACCCAATATGTCCAACATACACACAGTTTCTAGCACTACAATGCATCTACTTGACATCTTGTCAAGCAGATTCAGTTGACAGTGTGTGTAAAGCTAGCTTTATCTGAAGAACGATAAGCCATCTTTGCCTTGATATTTGTTGCTCTAATACTCAGTTCTGTATTTTCACTGATGTCATATGTTAAAATGCTGTTTCCCACGTGTTGTCTCTAGATGTACTATTGACTGGAAGAAAGGAAAAAATGTTACAGTTAAAACAATCAAGAAAAAACAGAAACACAAGGGTCGAGGCACAGTTCGGACAATTACTAAACAAGTACCTAATGATTCTTTTTTTAACTTCTTCAGCCCAATAAAGGGTAAGCCTGGAAATTGAGAATTTAGGATTCTTAAAATGTCTTGTGTTTTATTTATATGTATTTGTATTTATACAGCTTAAACCTACAAACTGTTTATGCTGTTGCATTATGTACTTTGCTCTTACTAGAGGAAGATAGCAAACTGCAGTCCATCCAAACAGATCATTTCGTTTGGATGGTATTCTGTAGATTTTGGTCTCTAGGTGTGCTGTGTAAACGGGATTCCTAGTATAGAAAGAGCCTCATGTAGAACCCCCTAAAGAAGTTGACTTGTGCTGCCACAGGATGGCTCCATGCATCAATCTGAGGTTTTTAACTTGTAAAAGAAATCTATTCTGGTGTTGGTCATGTCCTAGCATGTTGGTTTCATTTAAACATTTGTGCTAAGTGATGGAACTTCCTGTGGCTTGTTCTGCGATCAATTAGTGATCCCTAATGCTCCATAGATACCTTCCTAATTTTCCTAGTTATCTAATGTAAGATGCGCACTAACATATTTAAAACCATTTACATGGATTCCAAAATCATTACTACTTCTTCTTGATACATCTCCCATTGTACCTCTCTTTTTTTTTTTTTTTTTTTTTTCCCCTTCCCCCAAACACGAGTGGAAGAAGCACTTTACTTTGGACTTCAGAGGTGTACTGAACAAAATGGACATTAGTTCTTGATTCATGCATTGGGCTATTATGGACTACCTGTCCCTTCTAAATACCACTGCAAATCCCTGTGTTGCATGGGGATAGGAAAAAAGTTATAAGTATTTCCAAAGTCAGAGTTTGTTTGGTATAGAAATGTCCTTTAACTTCAACAACTTTATATTTTTGTTACAGGGAGTTGCTGCTTTCAGAAAGGGATGGAGACTTGTATGTCTCATGATGCACACAAAGTATTGTAGTATTTTTAAAATACTTAAAGGACATACTCTGGAGGTAGCAGTATAAGAAAAATAAGACTATGACATCTGCTGGCAGTTGATAGTTGCATTTTCAACTTGAGACTGAGCCAAATTATCACTTTCAGAGTACCATGGCACCTAAGTAGAGGAGGAAAATTTGTTTTTTAGGGGGTTTTCTGTTGTTTTTTTCCATTGCTTACAAAACAAAAAACCCAAAACCACCCTGTTCCTTGCTGGTTATAGTAACAGGCAGGTCTTTTCCCAACAATGCTTTGCAAATTCATGACAAAACATTAACCTGCTTGGTAGCATCTGTGTTCGGAGAGAGGCGAGGGTTTGTAGTGCTCTAGCAAAATAAATTTAATGTAATTACAGCATTAATATAGAAACAAAATGTGTTGCTCTTTGAGGGGAGAAATGTGATCTGCATACCTTTGGAACCCATCTTTTTAGAAAAATTATTTCCTGTGCAAAAATCTTTACATGAAAATGGTAGCTTTGATGCTCTTATTACAGCACATAAAATTCTTGCAAGTGGAATTTCTCCGGGTTTAATTTAGGATAAATCTCAATTGCCTTTAAAGGTTTAATAGCTTGTGAAGACTTTACAAACCCCAGTCTTTTTTCTGGTATGAGAAGGTCTTTATTTTTGCTGTGTTTTGCCATCTTGAATATTGAGGTGGTCTAGACTGTACAAACTTTCTTAAATTTACTGTCTTGTCTTTTTGCAGTATCTGGTGATGGAGAGTCATTGGTAAGTTTGTTTCTGAAATGGTGCAATTGCTCTGCCATATCTTTTTGTGCTGAACATCTCTGTAGCGCCTGTTTGGGTTCTTTTACTAAGTTCTGTGTGTTTTTATTGTTGTTTTTGCTTTTGACAAAGTTGCGTTTCATCTTGATAAAATGACGTAGTATTGACTCCTCCAAGGAATCCTTTGACAGTTTGCTGCTATACATCTTGCTAATCAAATACATCTATAATGGTCACTGTTGAGAAGAGGTCATTATTTTCTCTAGGCAGTTAGTGCTAATGTGTGGCTGGTATCTTGATTTTTAAACAAAAATCAATCTGAAGCAGTCTGAACAGTTCTATAACATCAGGCGTCAGAACCAGCAGAGTCTGTATGAGCCTTTTTCGTAGAAGGTGTTGCAGCAGGCGAGTAGCCTGTATGTAGAAAGTAGGAAACTTCTAAAATAAACCTCAGTTCTGCAAATCTGAATTTAGACTTGCAATACTTCTTTTATTCTTACAAAGCTAAGTATACTGAAAGTACATGTGACCTGAAGGTTGATGTTGATGACAGTGTGATGTTTCTCAAACCTGTAACTTTGAAATACTTTTGTTTGTTCCTCTGTAGCACATCACATTTTTAGTAGAAAAATCAAACCGTCTTGCTTTACAGGATGAAGATTCAGAGTTTACTTTAGCAGCAGATTTTGAAATTGGACACTTCTTCCGTGAAAGGATAGTCCCTCGTGCTGTGCTTTATTTCACTGGGGAAGCTATAGAGGATGATGATAATGTATGTATGCTATCACCATTTTGTTTATTAGTCACCATGTAGATAGAAGCATTCTCTTTCTTTTCTGGTTAGACTAGTGTGTAGTATTAATTATGAGAATAAGAAAAAACTGGAAGAGATTCCTATTGCTGGGGAGTAGGAAAGACAACTACAGTAGGAGAAACAACAATTTGCTATGAGTTGTTAATCTTTGCATCTTTAAGGGGCTTAGTTTCAGTTACTGTGTTTGAAAGTGCTAGACCTATTACTGCAGAAGATTTTATGCAAATATTAGCAGAGCTAATAAAACCTTGGGTTTGTTTTTCAGTTCGAAGAAGGAGAAGAAGGTGAAGAGGAGGTGAGATGCATACTGTATCTTTTATGGATAACTAATTACCTACTATGTTCCAGTTCCAGAAATAGTCCTATATGGAGCAGAAAAATAGTTGTTCATAAATGCTCTTGTGTATGATACTTCTTTCCAAAAGAGTTCAGCATTCCTTACTTGCAAAATCTATTGCTGTTTTTCCTCTTCATAGAAGTACTTTGTGCAAGAACATTTAACCTTTTTTTCCCCCCCCCTAGTATTTTAAAAGCTGCTTTCTGACGTGAGTCAAAAATTAAAGATGAGCTTTTTTCTTGACTGTTGCATGATATGAACCTTCAGTCTTATTTTTAAATATCTGTTGCTTAGGCAGTAGTGGAATTCAGCTGTTAGCTTTCAGTTGTCATAAGCGTGAAGACTGGGCATTGCTAAATGTAAAGTAAAAAAGAAGAGTGAACAACTGCTCAGGATAAAGACTTAATTTAGGCTGGAATCTCTAGTATACCAAGACCTCTGGTCCGTTTACAGTAGTGTTGTGTGAGTACAAACATAGTGTAAAAGGCTTTGCACAAAACCACTAAATGATACCACACTTAAATGAAATAATATCCTTTACAAATAATGATATTTTTATTTTACTGCTTTTACTGTGGTGTTCTTGCTGATTGGTTAAAGGTACATACCTGACTGTCAACAAGCTCACCATAGTAGAGTATATCAGAAGTTATCAAGCTGGAGGTCTGACATGAGCTGGCAATCTTCAGCATGCAGTCTCTTTTTTTCTCCTTGCAAGCTGCAATGCAGACCTCTGGGCTTAGGCTGTTGATTGACTAAACGTTTTCTTATTTTTATTTTTAAGCTGGGTCTTGATAGAAGTGTATGTGTATTTTTAATGTGCCTCTAGTGCCAGATGTTACTACTTGGATGTAGGCATGTGTACAACAGAGTGTGAAAATACTGCAAAATCCTGTGCAGGAATACATAGCCTGCCCATAGTAATCCAAATAGATAGAGACTCTTTGGAAGGAGGCCAAAACAAAAAAAAAATTAGACGTATTTACTTATTACCAGAACTGTAAAATTCCAAATAATAGCTCAGGTACAAGTTAAAAAATTGTTGAGAGACTGCAGCAGCTTATGTAGAAAGGTTGCCTTAAGCCATGCTGAATCTTTTAAATCTGTTTTCAATCTTCTTTTAAAGATTTTGCTTTAAGATTGTGAAGATGCTGAATTCTTTTAAGTCAGCCCAAGTAGTTTTAATGTTGACATCTGAAACACTGTGGAATACAGTTATAATATAATTTGCTATTTTGTTTATTCTCCGTTACAAAAAGTTGCACTTTTAACCTGTTTTAATTTCTGTTAGTTTATCTCTATTTTGTCATAGGAGTTGGAAGGGGAAGAGGAGGGAGAAGAAGAGGAAGATGCAGAGAGTGACCCTAAGGTAAGGATTTTTGTGTGCATAGTCATAATGCAGACTATAATCATGAGCAATGTAACTAAGGTTGTAATAGTTCGTGAAAATATTAATAAATTACTAAAAAACAAAAACCACCCTAGTTTGTGACTGCAATGTTTTCATCTTCTTCAGCACTCAAATTGCTCTTAAAAGAAAAGTCAATGTTTCCTTAAATCGAGAAAATGCAGGTTTTGTCTTCCAAGCTGCACCAAGAAAAAGTTAATTTCTGAACTGTGTGCCTTTACTTCTTAATGGTGTCTCTGTATAATAATATATATTCTTCTTTTAGAAAGGTCTTATTTCAAATATTCTGTGACTGGATTTCAACTTAGAATTAGTCTGACAAATCTCAACTAGTTTGCTTGTTTATTTTCTTTCTCTTAGAATTGTTCTTTCTGGTTGTCCTGATGGCTGCATGTTAGACTCCACGTGTATGTACTTAGCTAGAAATAAAAAAAAGTTAGTCCCCAACTTTGAATTTCAAACTTTACGAGACCTGGGGTTTTAAAATTCAGCTCCTTCTGATAGGTATTTTTCAGTCCTTCAGTCACTGTAAGGTTGACACTTAGATTTAGTGAAGCTAGGGCATTGATGACAGGCTTGTGTTCGTTTAGTTCTTAAAACGTCAGCTTTTAATTTTTTTATGAAGGTACAGATGAAAAAGTCAAAGGCATGCAAAACTGCTTGATCTCTGGATGAAAGTCTTAACAGCAGCTTAACAAGTCACTCTTCTGAGCAGAATTTCAGATACATTGTCATATCACTAGTAAATGCTTTTTGTCACTGTATCAAGAATTGAGCTTGTTTTTCTTTTATGAGAAACACTGTATACTAAAGAATGTCTGTCTTGTGGAAAGATCTATCAAACAGGATTAGAGTGGCAGAAATGAGCATTCTGCAGGATCAAACTGCAGTGGTGTACCTGTAATGGGAAAAAGTGGGACAGCTGAGAAACAAAATGTTAGTTCTGAGTTGAAGTATATTTGTGCTAAGTATCAAATATCCTTTTAAAGGATTTGGTATTCTGTAAGAAAAAAGCTTACAGTATCTTGGAAGGTTATAGTTGTTGCCTTCTGTGTTATTTTGTACGTTTCACTTTTCATTCATGCTGACAGTTCCTTTCAATTTTTTCCCATTTAGGTGTAAATTTAAGTCTGTTTATCATTCATACATTTCTAGGTAAGGTGGAATTCCATTCATACCTAACTTCCAAGAGTCCCATTTGTAGCCATGCAATGTGGTTTGTTTTCTAGGGTTTTCTGTTCTGTTTTGGTTTTTGTTATTTCCTTGTGTGGGGAAAAGAAATAGGGGAGTGGTGACTTCAGAGTTTAGGTTTTATTAGTAACAAAAAAAAAAAGTGTGTAGAGATGAATGCATTTTAAATCATATAATTAAATTAGATCTTTCAGAATGACCTCTCTGCCTTCCTGGCTTAACTTCTGCTTTGCTATTGTAGCAGTCAAACTATATTATCTATACAAGATAAAAGATAGTGACACTTGTCAGACTTCTTTTTCCTGGTTTCTGATTTGATGTTGTGTCTCTTTAGTGTTTCTATTATTTCTTAAATATCTCCTCTGCTCTTAAGAACTTTTGTAAGTCATCAGCTTACTTAGTATGTCTTTTCCAACATAATTCTTATTTATGCTGCCTGACAAAGGCAGTCAGTCACCCTTAAAGGCCTTTTCTTGAGCTCATGATTCTGCACAGGTATTACTCTCCTGCTCATCTGTCTCTTCATTTAAAAGAAGAAGAAAAATTCCTTCTATTATATACAGTCATCTTACCTTACACCCCATGGCTCATAAAGGACAATGCCTGCAACAGGCTCCATACAATTTTTTTCCCCCCTGTATTTTAAGCTTGTATCTTCCGCCCCCGCCGCCACCTCTCTGGTTATTTAGGAGAAGCTCTAGTCTTTCCAACTCGTTCCCTCTCTGCATAGATAATGCCATTCTTTGCCTTCGTTAAACTCAAACTTGAGCTGCATTTTGTGTTTTTTGGTTTTGTTTTTTTTTTTTTTTTTTTAGTTTGGGGTTGGGGTGTGGGGTTTTTTTTGGGTTTTTTTTTTTTTTTGTGGTTGGGGGGGGTGTTGGTGTGTTGTGGGTTTTTTTTAATTTTAATTCCAATCTGGTAAGCTTTGAGAAGCCAGCCACCCTGCCTCAACACACGTGCACTGTTTATTCAGCTGCAGTAGTAGAAATCTGTCACAACAGACTGCAGCAGGACAACATATAAGCTGTTACACAGCTCTCTTCCCTTCTTACAATTAACAGTTGTCAGCCACTGGCTTCAGTTTTCAAGTCAACTTGAAATTCTGTTTTGTCATTTAAGACTCATACCCCTGATCCTGTTTTCCATTTCTTCTTCTGTTCATTCCATTTTTCTGGTCCTGTTTCTCCCTGTCACTCTTTGCCTTTCAGTTCCCCCCGCTTTTCTTATATTTAGAATAGCTTCTTTTTCATGTACAACAACAAAAAAATTTGTTCTTTGGTTTGCTTTCCATTCAATTCAATTCCTCCTCTTCAGTTACTTCCATATTACTTCCTCCTTTTATGTCATACTCATTTGCTACATAAATGTCAACACTTTCTGCTTTGTTAAACCTCCACCCCTCCACCCGGTTATGATCATCTCTTACACAAAGCACTTGTGCTATATATAAGTTGTGGCTTTGGAAGGCTGAGCAGGTGATTGAAAGTAGCTTCAGAAGATGCTACAAAAACAGATAATGTAGCTTGTTTTTTCTAGTGTATTTTTCTATGTGCTTGCATGCCCTATTCCTTTAGCTGCCTTTATTTCACATTACTGATGCTAAGCTTGAAAAGATAAATAGCTGACAAGGTAATGTAGAATGCTGTCTTGAATTATGAACTAAAAAGCTGCTGTGGGGGGGGACTACATGTGCTCCAAGGTGCTTAGTCTGTCTAAGCAACAGTGGCAGAAGGGCCTGCTAGCAGCAAATTCATTTTCAGAACCTTTCAAGCATTCTGTCCAGTTGTGGAGGAGGCAGTTAAGACCACTTGCTTGCTTAGCTCCAGTTAGCTCTGTGTTTAATTTCCATGCATATGTTTGATATCCTTGCTTTTTCTCGTTTGATAACATAGATTAGGAAATGAACAAAGGTGAGGTTTAGCATTAGGACTCCTAGCTGGACTATTTCATGGTAGGACATGTGAATTATTGAAAGGCTTTTTTCCTTCTCTGCTAGTGATAAGTGCCTACTGCCTGCATTGATTCAAGTGTTGGCAGTGAAGTCTGTTTGGGAGTCAGATGGGATCTTGATGGGCTGCCTGTGCTACTTTAGCAGTTGGGAAGCTTCCCAAGAAGTGATTTGTAAAAGTAAGGTGGTGAAGGCTCGATTTGCTCTTTGAATCACCTAGGAATGTGTCCTACCCAACCTGGTTAAACATTGAAGATTAATATTAATTCAGTGTCTCTTTCAGCAGTAACTTAATGTGAAAAAGATCTGGTTTGAAAGGACTAAATCGCCAAGTCCAAAGTATCCATGCCATTTATCTTATGCCCCCATCCTCTAGGCCACCAGATTAATTGGATGCGTAGAAGCAGTCGGCTGTGTATGAAGGTCATGAAAGTAATATTACTTCAGACCTGCTTTCCTCATCCGTTTTAGCATTATGATTCTGCAAATTTTAGGTGAAATTCCCTGTTTAAATTTGATGCATGTCCTCTATGTCCATAAGTAGCTGATGCAGTTTAGCTGATGTAATTGCTGATGTCTGAGCGAGTGGCCTGTACATAAGCTAATTAGCTCAAGTTTCTTGCATTATTCTCCTGGGTAATCAAGTGCCAGAAGAAAAATGTTCAGAATTTAAAAAAAAAACAAAACCCAAACACTCTTGCCACAATGGGCATGAACAAGTGGTGCAGTAAATAAGAGGCAGTGGCAAAAAAGCTGTATATTGACTTTTGTTAGCAAAAGAGGGAAAACAGGTGGGTGTCTCATTTATTTAGCTTGTATATCTCTGTTGGAACAGTGTCTCAGACTGGAATCAAAGGCCCAGAGTGTTTTAAACAACTTGCACAGAATAAGCAATAATGAAATACTTGAAAGATGTAAAAAAAAAAAAAAAAATCCTGCCACTTTTCATATGAACTTAAGTCATTGTTCATGACTATATACTACAGAGAATCTCTTTACAACAAAAGGAATTCTTACTTGTCTCTTGTAGTGCTGGTAATGAACTTCAGTACATGCATTTGCTGCTAAATTTATTTCAAAATAAAATGCAATTCCTCCTTATCTTTGCCAGTTAAAGTCTCTTTGGTCTTTATTGCCTGGCTGATGCACTTTGCCATTTCTAAGATACCTTTAGAAGTTAATTTAGAGAAATACAGCATGAATGGAAATCTTGCTAGTATGGGGAGAAAAAGAGCACAATGTCTGTTTAAGGCCAATAAATGGGTTGGTAGTGGTTGGCTGACCAAATGTCACCAGCAGTCTGGGCACAGCAGGAAGAGCAGGCTCAAGCTTAATAGCCTTGCCTGAGGGAGTATGGATGTAGTATCTTGATCACACGCAGTTTGGGGTCTGGTCCCTGATCTTACAGGAGCCATTAGAGGCCAGAGATAAGTTTCAACATGCATGTGCCTGATGAGGCAGCTGTAACTCGAAGAAAATTGTGGTCGTCTCCCTGTGCCGTTGTCATCTCGGGATTAGACTGTGAGATGCTTTATGCGAGGCTGATGGGTAACTGAAAGCAATACGGAGCTCACGTGGTGTCTTGCTCAGGAGGAGCAGTGCTGTGCTATTGAAATGGTGGAAGAAAATTGGTTATGTTGGAATCTGGATCTGAGATACTACCATGTTGCTTATGCCCTGCTTAAACATTTTTATATATATGGTCCAGATAGATATGCCCTCAGCTGTAAGCTAAAAATAGCATAAGCTAGCAGTATTACTGTCAAAATTCTCCCAACAACTGACTCATATCCGAGAACCCCTTAAACTGTATTTTTTTTTTCTGTCTGAGAGCAGTAATCAACGCTGAAAGGTCCTTAAGGAACTTTGTAATCTCTGTGACTCAGTTTTTACAGGATAAAGATTTATATGCAGTAATATGATTCAAATGTTTACAGAAATAAAGGCAAGTATAAAGAAAGAGTAATGAAGTTTATTAGAAAATATAATAAGGGGTTTGGCCGATCGTTAAAATTTGGCTGAAATGGTTGCAGTGGTCAACCTAAGTGTGTCTGATATAACTGGTGAATAGGAAGGAAGGAGGGAGATGTAAAGATTTTTAAGTACTTTCTAAATAATTGGTTTGTTACTTCATTATGGCTGTTATCCAGAATGCACGGGGAATGAGAAGTGATGCTGTGCACTGCTCTGTGGCCATGTTCAAATACAAAGCAGTTACAAGAAAAATAGATACTTCTGGAACGCTTTTTGAAAAAATGCTGCCATTTTTTGCCTGCCTCTAAATGAAGTGGAATAGCATGCAATGTATCACCAGTGGCAGTCAGATTTTTTTTTTTAACAGACAGAATGCTGATTTTGTGTTATGTGTAAACATATCCCTCTTTTCAAGAGGGAATTCATGCTGTATTTAGTCCCAGATCAGTGAAAATGAATTAATGTCAGTGTGATTTGGAACCCCAGGCAGATGAGAGAGTACAAAGTTGGAGTTAGCCAGATGTGCTGGGGGAGGAAAACCACAAGGAAGAAGTCTGAAAGGTCTTTGGCATATCTGTGCAGAATAGAGCATTTGGCTTTAATCCAGCATTCCAGTGGGAATGATAGTGACCACTGTAACCCTAAAGCAGTTTAGTTGAGGAAGAGAAAAATAGTCAGTTTAGTGCAGATTATCAAGGAAAAAACTTATGAAATGGAATCTTAGTTGCACCTATTCTTCCTTGCTACAGGCAAAACACTTAAGTTGTCTTAGCTCTTGGTCACTTGATGTTTAATGCATTCTTGCATGTTTGCTTCCTTTACAACACATAAAGCTGCTCTTTAGGATTGTTACTAAGTAACATTTTATTTTGTGATCAGTGACATTCAAGGTGTCATACTCTATCCGTATTTTTCTTTACGAGAATTCAGCAGGTTTATGTGGCCACTGTTTGCTTATTATAAACTATATTAAGAATGGTAAAGGGAGACGCAAACAGGAAATTCACTGAATAAATTCTCCTGCTTTCTAAGAATAAAAAAAAAGGCAAGAAGTACCATGTAAAACCTGAAGTTCTTAGCTGTTTGAGTACTTGTTCTCCTTCCCAAATACACTTCCTTTTGCCAAAGGGGAAGTTGTTTTACTACCTAATGAAGGTGTTTCTACATTTACATATTCTGATTAGCATGTGGACTTCTTGCCTCCTGTTAAACTGTTGAATAGTTACCTGCTGGTGATGCAGAACCTAGAAGAAATCAACACATTAATTACATTTTTATCACCTTAGCAGAAAGGGCAAGGCTTCTAAGGGAAAAACTCAAACGTGCTCTAGAATAAGCAGCCTGCCTTCCTCCCTCCTCGGAGTTAGTGAGGAGGTGGCAGGTTGCTGTTAAACTCTTTAGTAGGAGCTGAGAGTCAAACTGAGCCTCTGGTGGGGGGAAGTAGAAGGTGTTTTGCTCTTTTGTTTGTTTGAGCCTTGGCCTACTGGATGTAAAGTGGAGTGTAAAGAATGCAAATGTAGATTAAAAATATTATGGGGTACCAAGCAGTTGCGGTGGGGGGAGGGAACCCAATAAATACTGTGACTGCTGTTCAGACCTTTAGGATGTAGCTTGAGTTTACATGTAGCTTTTTGTGCATGCTAATGGTCCCTCTAGCTAACTCAAAAGCACATAGCCAAATTCTTCTATTTGTTGAGGTATTTCTTGGATGCCATTTTGATTTTTAATTTTTTTTCTTTCTTTTTTCCCTTTCTATAGAAAGATTCCAGCCAACCTGCTGAATGCAAACAACAGTAACAAGGAAATACCACTTGGAAGTGATATTTGAACAACTTCTAACAAATATTTGGATACCTGGCCTGCAGTTCAGGATATTCCATCGCTGCAGCACAATCTTATTAACAATGCTTAAAATTAATTTGTTTTAAAATGCATGATTTTCACTAACTTTTTCTTTATTGCTTAACATGTACAGTGGCAACTTCAATGCAGTTGGGAAATATGAGGTTTAAATAAATCACACTCTACAGCCGTTGGTACACCGTAGCTAAGTACGTCAATAGGCCTTTAGAGCCTTTTGCCATATGCATAGGGGACTAGTCTGGCCTACCAAGCGAGGATTATCCATTTCCTTGTTCACCATTGAAAATTGTGGAATAGCAATGTGCTGAGAAGCTAAAGTAAATGGGTTACATGTATGGTAGCTGAAACAGAGCAATATGACTTTTTTGCTAGTTCCCTCTCCCCTTTTTTTAATGTTTCTTGCAACCTACAGATTGAACTAGTGCTTGAGCAGCTTTAAATGTCATATTTATTATCTCAGTAAAACCAGTTGAAGGGGGTGTCATATTTGAAACTTAGTTGTTCATCTTACTATTTATTTATTCATGTTTGTAAGTACTTTGACAGAATTAGTGCTTTTTAATAGTTTTTAATATACTTGAAAGATCTTCCTCTTTTGCATACAATAATGGGTACTTGTAAAACAAATAATTTGAATTGGTCTCAATGTAGTAGCCTAGACAGAAGAAATGAACTTGCATCAAAATGACAGCTCTTCTGGATGAAGATCAAAACACAAAGGCCAAACTGTTGCGGTTGATGGAAGTGGGTTGCAGCCAAAGAACCAGATATTTTCCGGTAGTCTTACTGCTTAGTGTCCAGCATGGAAGGACCTTTCACTATGAACACAGGAATTTATCAAAGTTCAATAAATCTGAAGTTTTGGTGTCTTACTTGCAACACTGAAATTATTCCATTCCACAATTTATTTTAAGCTCTGAAGTCTTCAAAACTACCTTTTGTTGTTGTGTGGCACTTCAGGTACACATTTCTAGTTTCAGCATCCATTGCCAACCTCTGGCAGCAGTTGAATAGCAGCTGTATCAACACTGTGACCAGGCATGTAGAGTGCTCCAGCCTTACCTTACACATTTGTAACTTAATACAGTGTTTTCAATTTGTACAGAATAGATAGAATATTCTATTAAAGTTGTGAAACATGATCGTTGGTGCCTGTCTGGTCCGTAATGCTTCCTAGGTTAAATGAAGATCCCTTTGGCTTTTGGTAGTGGAGGGTGAGGTGTTTAACAAGGGGCATGCTGCTGCTGCCTCTTTGGCCTGCTACGGCTCTTGGCTGAACATCCTGCTGGTTTCCTTTCTTGTCAAAACCCAAAGAAAAGGGAGTCCTTGTAAATATTGGATTACACAGTTCTTTGATGTAAATCAGAACAAACTTGCTCAATTTGCAAGTAAATAGTCTGGAATGTTTTGTAGGATTTGGGGTTTTTTGGGGGCAACATCATTACTGCAGATTCCACATGACCTGTGCAGCTTGGTCATGGACTAAATGAGGTGCTGGGGGATGTAAAGTGGTTTATGACATGTGATGATATCCCCACATCAATACCTTGCAGTCAGAAAAGGTGTAGCACTGATGCTCTGGTGCCACGTTACAGTGTTAAGGCAGAAGCAAGGGAAGAAGGCAGGTTCTGGATTTTTATTTAAAAAAATAAGATTTTGTAACTAGTCATTAGGTTGCAGTGTACCACACAGCAGGCACAGAACAGCGTAAAGGCACATCTGACTGGGGAGGAGTGATGAATGGAGTTTCCACACGTGCAAACTGGCTGATAACAGTGCCAGTGATGTGAGTTACATCAAATAGAGGTATTTGACCAGCTTTTTTAATTTATGTATCAAAAGAAATTGAATTATATTTCCCCCATCCTAAAGAAGTACTCTCCTCTACATGGTTAAATAGGAGTGCTGCGACCTGGAGATAAACATCTGCAAATTAGCACGCTGAAGTAATTTATGTGCATGAATCCTGAAAGGCTAACTTTAATTTTATGAAAACGGGAAATTCCAGAACATGGAGAGCAAATGTGCCAGCGTTCAGGGAGCGCGAATGAGGTGGGTGGGTAACGAAGCTGCCTGGCGAGGCGTTCATCCTCAGGAAAGCCATGGGAAAGCTGGGCTGGGATTCGTTAAAGCAGAGTTAACTCCAGTCTGCAGCCAAATAGAAAACAGATCTTGTCAAAACCAAGCATGCTCTTGCCATTACAGATCTAGCTGATAACGGCAAGGATGAGCGTCTTGTAGACTCTTCTCTGTTTTCAGATGGTTATTTATAGACTTTGTCTACAGGAAAAGTAACTAACCCATACCTGAACAGCTCAGCTCGTTCCTTCAGCGGAAGAGAGTATCAAGGACCGATGCATTGGTTATCAGAAGGTCATGGCTGGACAAATCCAGGCTGGATGATAAAAGGAGTGCAGGTGTACGAAAAGGAGATAAGAGTGATTAACTGTTGGAAAAGACAATTGAAAAAAAAAAATTGCTGATTTCTGAAGACAAATCAGGGTCCCTATGCAAAATTGAAGTGTTAAGTTTTAAAAATGCTGAGGTGATACCAAAAGAGTGAGCCTACATGCATACATGTTTGATTACCCTCACAGCAACCGGATAAAAGAAACTGAAGTTTAGTCTGTGAGAACACGCTTTTTTGACGCAGTCTTCATGTTGGTAACTTCTCATTTGAGGGGGAAAAAAAAAAGCTCTGTTTCTGGGTCTGAAAGTTGAAGCAGCTGGAAGTGCTCCAAGCGAGATTAATTTGGCATGTCGCCTACTCGGGCTACAGCGTGATTAATAGCTTCTCAGCACTTTGGTTGTCTAGGAAGAAAGCCTTGGAGGTACTACCCCGCTGCCCTATCTGATGCAGAAGCAAATGGCAAATATTCTGCTTGCAGCTGAAAATTGGGGACTGGCAGGGATTTCTCGGGAGCCTTTTGCACAGTGTTAGGGTACCTTCATGGGAGCTTTGTATTTGGGGTAACTGAGAGCTGTAGGCTTTCGGTCCAATTCCAGTAAGTTCAGTTATCTGGGGTTTACTATCTAGTTAGGATTTGTGGCAGCTGGAAAAATTAAAATGGTCTCTGCGTATTTCCACTCTCCTTATAAAACAGGCTTTTCCTGTTTTAAAATAAAGAAGACTTGTAATAAATTCATCCTTGGTTAAATGCTGCCTTGATGGCAGTTCCTCAAGCAAATGAGGTCTTGCCGAGGGAGCCAGCTCAGCAGAGCGCAGTCCGGAGGAGGCCCACGCTGGAGAGGAGCGCATAAGAAGAGGCCAGACGAGTTACGGCACAAAGAAATTGCTCAGTCCTTGTGAGCTCATTGATTCAGGAGGCGAGTTTAAAATGTGAGACATGCCCTGGCTGCCTGATGTTATGCTGAGGTGTAACATTCATACCTTCTTCTGAAGCATCCTAGCTTTTGGAAGTGATTATAGCTCAACCAGAAAATGGAAGAAACGTCTTTTCTAGTTAAGCCTATAAGCACAAATAGTGTATTATGCAAGCTAGATGGGAGACTTACTTCTCCCACTGCTGGAGCACACGCTATGTGCCCCAAAGCCTTGCCATCACTAAGCTTCACCTGGTCCTGTGGCATTTCATGTTCACCAACGTGGCTTTTGGAAAAACATTAAATTTGATTTGGGCTCCTGCAAAGCACCTCTCAATAGCCTGTTGTTAATGGCAAGGTGTTAAAAAAAATTTTTAAAAGTGCTGCATTCATGCTGCTTTATCCTCTGCCTCTTCCCATGGATAAATATCTGTATTCTTGCCCAGATGAAGTCTGGGAGGCATTGATTTTGTGTCAATATAATAGCTGTTCAGGGCTTCTACCCTGAAGCTGAACACTTGCCTCACATTTTTTACCTTTGTTGCCCATGTTCTTCACTATAATTAGTGTGCAAACAGCCGTTGCTGTACCTGTAAGCAGCGCATGGACAAACCTTCATCCTGCCTTTCCCAGTTTATAGTCATCACACTAATAACAGGCAGAGCTTTTTTTTTTTTTTCCATATGCTTATACTGCCGTCCTAAATACTTCCAGCTTCTTGCAGGCCAGGGCCAGGAAGCCCAAACAATAAATGCCATAAGTCACTCAGGTTTGACAAGCATTCAAAAAGAAGAAAAAAAAAAGAAAGTCCATGCCTGCGTGCTCTTTATGAAGCATCATGTGAATGAAGGCTGAGCTGTTTGCCAGCTGCCAGCTTTCGTTTCCAGACCGGCTTTCCTCTCTGCTTGTTCACCTCGCCATTACACAAGCAAAAATGCATGCGCCACCCAGCAGCCTGCTCACCTCTTGCACAAGCTGCCTTATGCGCTGGTTTTTACCGTGGGAATCGGGACACCTTGTGGGGATGCCAAGCCAGGTTAACACAACCCAGTGAGCATGAGCTCCAATTGCCAGCGCGTCTCTGCGCAGCCTCCCAGCTCATACCCGCCTTCCTGATAACAGTCCCGCAATGCAAAAAAAACCCCACCCCCTCCTACCAATTCTTCTTTCCCAAAGGAGCTGTGTCAGCAATGCAGTGGCCTCCTGTTGGCTCGCCCTGCCTTGCTGCTTGCCCCCAGCATCTGCAAGTTAAACATAACCGATACTAGACCCATCCCAGCTTAAGAAAAGGGCTGAAGAGAAGGGTAACGGCATGGAAAGGAATTTACTCATTATGCAACATGACCCAAAGGAAAAAAAAAAAACAAACAACCCACAAACATAAAATAATAATTTGCCCCTACTGGGGGCAAAAACCAAAAAGCACAGAATGATGCTGGAAAAGAAGGACCATTGGTTTATCACCAATGCAAATAGTCTTGCACCATGCAAATATTCTTTGTGAGCTGTTAAACTGATCTTTTTGCAAAGTAAATTCATCCTGGTGGCTGTTGAGTCCACGCTCATCCAACTTTTAGGAGTAAAGGAGGAAAGTGTCTTGGTATTTTAGCATTAACATCTACTTGGCCAACAGTGGTAGGGGCACACTTAGGAAGGGTTTGGGTTTTTTTCTTTTTTATATTATTTTTTATTTCACCCAATTATCTAGTCTTTCTTTTTCCTTTTCATGCTCCTGACTTAAGGCACATTTGAAACTCTCTGATTTTCCTTGAAAGAAAAAGCACGAAAGAAGTAGGGTTGGGTACAATATTAGTATCAGAGCCACTACCAAAGCAAACTCCTGAAGTCAGTGATGGGATATAACTTGTTAAGGGAGGTAAAGCACTTGCTGTAAAGGTCACATATAGCTCCTGCACACAAGTTAATAGTTCAAGGTGGTTTGATGCAGAGAAAAACCAATTAAGATATAACTGCTGCTGACATTCCCCTAAGCTGTTTCATCTCTTACCGCTTCAAAAAAGCAGGGAAAAACAAATTATGTACTTTCAAACTAAGATTTATATAGGATGAATTGTTGCTTAGCCTATGAAAAGATCAAAAAGGAGATTGTTGAAGAAAGATCGCCTACAAAGGACGCTGGACTGTTATTATACCAAAAGAAAAAAAAGAGGTTAATAGGCATGGTTCAGGTCAAAACGTAGGCAAGTGCAGTGTGTGCAACAAAGCGTTCGCAAGGGCTGCTTGCTCAGGTGTTTCAAAGCCGGGCAGCAAGAGGGTAAATCACTGATCTGGCATCCTGAGCAGCAACACTGCAGCATTACACGTATATTCAGCTCTGCACTTGTAGACTGGGTAGAGCTTCTTTGCCTGGAAACTCCTGCAGTCCCAAAGACGGCTTGGATTGTGTCAGGATCTCCTGGCCAATGAAAAGAGGGGATGGCACCCTCCCTTCCGCTGCCCCCAGCTTCATCTTATGGGAACCAGGGGTTTCAGTCTCTTTCCCCCAGTGAGGCCAAAAAGGCAGCAAATACCCTGTTTCATTTGGGACTGGGCTCCCTGTGAACTCATTACCATTATGGCTAGGGACAGCAAACGTGGAGCCCTCTGAACATACACTCCCACCTCACAGGGCAAGGCCAGTGCCATTCCTCAAAACAAGCAGGGGTGGGGACCACCCGTGTGGGTGCTTCTGGCCCCAGTGAAGAGCTGCCACCAGCTTTGAAGCATCCCTGAGAGAAAAGCAAAAGGCAGAGCTGCAAGCACCAGCCCAGAGATCCCCTGGTGCTGGGGGCTCCTCAGCCAGGCATGAAGGAATCTCATTCTCCATCCCTCATCCCCCTAGCATCCCTCCTCTGCAGGTGCAGGGCAGGAGGAAGAGGAGGAAGAGGAGGGAGCTTCACCTCCCTTTCCCACTGTGGCAGCGTGTGGTGGCCTCCCCCAGCACCCAGCCTGACCAGTACGCAGGTTTTGCTGGGCACGAGGGACCCGCCAGCACCATTTCACCCGGGGTCCGATTTCAAAGCCAGTCCTGATTAAGGTGTAGGGTGAAGGCAAAGCAAACAGACACCGTAATTGCGGTATGCGCTTTCTCATCTCCACAGCGAGTTGCAAAATGTGCCACCTCCTCCCTTGTCAGCCGGGCTTTAATTGGCTTTAATGAAGAGGCAATTACATTATTTCAATTTTTAATTAAAGGGGGGGGGTGGTGGAGGGGAGGGGGGACCAGCCCCCTTTGAGCATGTCAGTGGCACCACAGGAGATCTCTGGGCATAGTGTGCAGTAGGGTTTGTGGGGGGCGCCTTTGCTGCCTCCCTGGGTGGACAGGGCTTTCTGGGGGCTCTGGGGTGACTGGTGGGATCAGATCAAAGCCGGCTGCCTCCCAGCCATGCTGCCGGCACTTTCGGATCCTGCCCCAGCACCCCGAGGCAAGCTGCAATCAGCTTTTTTGGTGTCAGTGCCAGCACATCAAAGGGGCAGTGAACAGCTAAAAAAATGCTCCGAAGCCAAGCCAAGCCCTCCCCACACAGAGCATCAGCCAGAAACACCTCCTGGATAAAAAACTGGGTGGTTGTTGGCAGGAGGAGGAGCTGCTGGGGTGGGATGGATGTCTGAAAGCAAAAGCAGAGCCACAATTAGGAGTTCAAAAAGTAATTATTTTATTATTTTTGTTTTTTTTATTTTATTTTATGCCAAGCAGTAGGTAGCTGCGCTCTGATAGAGACACCCTGCCTGTGCTCTGTGACCCTGCACAGCAAGCACCAAGGTGGGACTAACCCATCCAGCCCATGTGTGCACTGTTCCTGTAGGCACCTCCTTGTCTGTCAGTCCTAATGCATGACCAGGGAGGAAAAAAGGCAGGCATGTGGTAGAAATCTCCCTTGGGGAACAGTGAGAATTGCAGAGGCCAAACTGTCAGCTTAGTCCCACGATGCCTCCACATTTTATTGCTCTCTCTGGCAACCCAGAGGCCGGAGCTTTGGCCTTGTCTCAGTCCTGTGTGCTGGGGTGCCCTCCCTCTTCATGTTTCAATGAAACATAATGGCTTCATGACTTCCTCTTGCCAGAGATAAAAAAATCATTAAGAAAAAAGACCTGGCAGCTTTGTAGCTGCAATGTGCCCTCAGTGTTTCCTCCACCCCTGGCCGGTGCTGTTGGGCTTGCCCTTGGCTTGCAGGCGGCCGTGGGACCTCTGAGCTGCTGGCTGGGCTGCCCACAGCCCGGCGGGACAGCCAATGCACTGCCCCTCACAGAGCACCAGCCTTGGGCAGGCAGGGACCCAGGGCTGCTGCTGGGCTGGTGCTGCTCCAGGGAGGGGAAGGGGGAAAAAAAGGAGTAAAAATGGGCAAGATGGCAAGGTCTAAGGTCTTTCTGTGCAATGATTCATTCACCTGCTCGGCAAATATAGCTGGGGCTGGATGGCAGGCTGCTGCGTGGGCGGGCTGAGTCACCCCGTTGCTGCCGACAGGCCGCCCCAGCCCTGCGGCACATGGAAGAACAAGGTTGCCTTTCACCAAAGAGAAGTGAAACCTGCTTTTTTAAACACCTGGATGGGAGTAACACGCAAGAGCTGGGAGACAGGTCTATCACTTAGCACTGGGTTTTGAAGGTCGGGGCTGAGATCCCACTCTAGGCTCCCTGCCAGCCCCCCATGAACCCAAACCTCCTCTCTGCCCTCCTGCTCCCTTTGCCCCATGGTCCCAGATGCTTGAAAAAAGCTCATCGGCCTTAATGTCCACAGCAATCACTGATCACAGCCTGGCTTTGTGGAGGGGACTTTTTCAGTGACTCACAACCTGTTGATCTCCCAGAGAAATGCAGTCCGGCTCCCTTGGGGATGGCTGTGTCCCCATCCCAGTTCCCAGTTTTCTCATCAGGTTAAGGCCTTTTTCCCTCTTCCCCCCCCCCCCCCCCCCCCCGCTGTCAGATGAGAAATCACTTATGATTCAAGATGACTTGCAGCAATTGCTTGTGGGGAACGAAAATAAAACCACCCTGGTCTGTTTCAGGCAGGGGAGCAGGGTGCTGTGTGCCAGTGGCGCTGAGCAGCCGCCCTTCCCTTGGGCAGCCCCCTCCTCACCCTTATCCTCATTCTCCCCTGTGCACGGCCGTGCCCCTGTGGCTGGCATGTTGGTGTAGCCAAGGGTAGGCAAGGGGGTGCCAGGCCTCCGCCTTGGTACCCCATGTGTACAGTACCCCTTCTGCATATACGCAACATGTGCATGCACAGAAATAAATAGCCTTTGGGAGAAAACTTGGCTGTAAAAAACCTGGGGGGAAGCATAAAGTCTCCCCCCCACTGCCCATCGTGGCGGCAGCATGGGGCAGTGACTCACTGGGCACATACCACACCTGGGAGGGTGTTTCTCCTCCATGGCAACACAACACCCCACACCTCCGGTGGGGCCGTGGCGCTTCCAAGCATCCTACCCCTATCTGGGGACCTCCCTTCCCTTCACTGGAAAACACCCAAAGTCCCCAGCGCCACACAGCTGGGTGGCACATCCGGGTGTCCCCATTCCTGAACTGGGGACAGCATGGGGACAAGCTGCCCCATGACACTGGGACACCAGGAGATGCTTTTCAGGGATTGAGAAAGATCCGATGACTTCAGCCACCCAAGGCATTGGTCACCTGGTGATGGCCTGTGGCATAAATAAGAGAGAATTTTTATTTTTAATTAATAATCATGCCAACACAATCGCCATTCAGTTCTGAGCAGGGATAAAGCAAACTGTCCCATGGCTTTACCATTATAGCCTTGCTTTATGCAATGAGAGGAGCAGCAGAAGCAGTGAGCGAGGCACTGCAGGGCATTAAGCGATCGCATGACCATGGCTGAGGGGGATTTCTGGGTGCAGGTGTGCTTGTGCTTCTCCTGCCCCTGGTCAACACTTAGGAGCTTTCCCATGAAGGAGGCAAGCAGGCCTCGGAGCGCAAGTGAAGCAGGAGCAGCCATGAGTCACCAAAGATAAAGGCCAATCTCCACCTCTTATCAGCCACAGGAGAGGCCAGGCTGCGGGCTGGCATGCAGCAAAGAAATGTGCTCAGAGGGCAGCTGGAGACAAAAATCCTAGTGCTGGGGAGATCTCCACCCAGGAAACTGGCCCAGGGGACGCTGGGGGCAACTGCCTCGTTCTCTTCTGTTGCGTTTCCCAGCAGCGCCTGATGATAATGGTGATGGGTTTTGGTGGTGCTGTGAGCCGAGTGGTGCCGATAGGGCAGTTAAATAATCTGTGGGTGGTGAAGCACCTGCACAGCTCCCCGCAAGGTGCTTGGCTGTTGTCACGCATTGCTGGAGTGGCCACAGATAAGTCCTGGAGTCCTGTCTGGAAGGGAAGGGAATGAGTGAGCCTGGCAACGGCCAGGCAAACAACGGGCACTGCCACATCCTTCTTACACAGCTGGTGGAGGAGAAGGAAGAAAGGAGATGGACTCACAGAAATCAAGCATTTCTCCTCCTGCCCTCACACATAGCTTCACAATTCAGGGTCTCATAAGAAAAGCTAAGGCTGGAGAGGTGCCTGTGTGAGCCTAAAGGGACTTTTAGAAAGACCTTGGCAATGAAACCAGGCTGGCAGTGTCCGCATCAGAAACTCCAGCCTCGTTTGCCACTATTCTGGCCAAATGCATGATTTGTTATTTTTGTTCATTTGTTTCTTTTTTGCAAAGCATGCACACTCACAGCTGCGCATCTCCCTTGTGGAGCTGCCCTGCCCGTGGCCCACCAGCCACTCTCAGCCCACCACAGCTTTTGCTGCAACCCTGGATCCTGCAATTCTGGCCAAGGGTTTCCAATTATGGGAAATGCGTACAGCTCCATGACTTTTGACTCCTGCTCCAGTAAGGCTAGAAGAATGACTTAGTCATCCCAGCCACCTGCCAAGGCATTTAACTCGTTTTGCTCCATTTGGAGGTTATTTCCTGGCTCCAAAGGCCCGCCTGCTAGCAGGACTCCGTACTTTAAATATCCAGTAGTCAATAAATAGATTGAGGAAACAAGGAATTTAAAGCATTTTATCCTGTTGTAGCAACCCCTCTGGTTACAACACCTCCAGAAAAGCTTGGATAAACCCATCCTGGAATGGTAAATGACAGTGCTACTTGACTTTGCTCAGACCCCTCTTCTAAAGGACACCAGTAATTTGGGGCTAATAGCTAAGCTTTTATGACATTTGGCCCACCAAGCACTCAGTGATTACACCACAGTAAGGGGGTTTCTGTGTTTTAAGCTATTACACAGCATTAGGAGGGTTCCTTCATTTTCAGCTCGATGAAAATAACTTTCCCTCCCACAGCTGTAGTAGGCACCAGGCTGGAGCCCCACTGAGCTGACGGAGGGCACGCAGAGGGAAAGCGTAGGTGCCAGGCTCCCAAGGAAACCCCCAGGAAGGGGAGATGGAGACAAAGCTGCCCCCAGCAAAGCAGCAGGATGCCCTTGGCTGGGCAATACATCTCTGCCCCTTCTGATCACCTGTACGTATCATGGCTGCTTCTCCCACCGCTCATCAGGCAGGGACTTTAACCTGGGTGCTGGGACCTGGCTCCAGTGAAATATATTTTTGGCTCATTCCCAGGGAGCAGGGCCTGGCCAAGGTTATGTGCTGAGTGCCCTCATTTCCTCCCCTTAACTGCCTCCCTGCTTTATCACAAACTTTCTCGCTTCATCTTTTTTCCACTCATAAAGGCCGCAGTCACTGGTGCCTCCAGCAGCACTGGCACAGGCTGCCCCTGGGCCACCAGGCCACCAGGCTCATGTCCATCCCCAAAAGTGCTGGCTTTTGCTCTCAGTACAGCACACACAGAAGTTTCTGCAAACCCATGCTCCCTGCCACCAAACTGTGGTTTCTTCAACAGAGCAGAAAAAAAATAAAATCCTCAGCTTTGTATGACTTAGGATTTCCCTTTCCCACCTGCTGGTTCAGCCAAGCGGCATGGGGACCACCAGGAGGAGCATGATGGAGACATTGATGCTTGCTGCTTTCCTCACAGCGGGACAGCTGGGCTCGGCCCCAGGACCTAGGGCTGGGACATGCCCTGAGCTACTTTTTGCAAATATTTGCTGTGGTGGAGCCGGGTGTTCAAACACAAGACAGGCTGAGTAACCAGCAGGAAAAAAGAAAGTTTGGCTTTTACATGTTAGCCCCATCAGCAAATATTAACCCTGGCACTGCAGAGCAAGTGGGCTGCCATTATTCCCCGCCGTACAACCCAAAAGGCAAAGGACAAGTACAGATGGGGTGGCAGCTGGAGTTTATGCACACCAAATTCTATGACTCAGAGCTGCTGAACTCACCCTATAGGCTTTTATTTGGTGGTTGGAGTGGGGAAATAAATCAGCAATGGGTTAGATTTGGGAAAGTCAATCAAAATTGGAAAAATACATATGGCTGATTCCCCTTCTTTTTATCCCATAGTTTTAGGATTTTTTTTCTCTCCCATGGTTTTTGGATGTCATTGAAGCACCTGAAGTTGATGTATGGAGAGTGCTCCTGACTTTTTTTAATCCACCATATCAGACATTCTTTTCCATCCAGCATTCCCAGGCACCGCCAGCAAGGCACCATGGCATCCCCAGCTCCCCCTGGCTGCACCAGCAGGGAGCTGACCACAGGTGTGTGTTTAGGGGCGAGCTGCAGGATAATAGTAGCAGGTAAAGGTCACGGCAGTGGAAACATTGGCAAGGAAGCAGAAAGCCTCAGGAGAGGACACCTGATGCCAAAAACCACTTCCCTTCACGCCTGCCACAATGCAGAGTCCTGGCTTCAGAAAAGAAAATTTGGTGGCCAAAGGACTATGCGAAACATGATGTCAGCACCACCACCTGTCCTGCCATGCACGCCGGCTGCCCAGGAGGCAAAGGATGCTCTTCCCCCTCCAGCTCCTCCCCACAGCCTGGCCCGGCAAATGCTGGGAATGATGGAAGGTTTTGTTTTTGATGACTCTCAAGCCCACCTGAGGAAGGGAAACATCCCAAATCTGGACAGTGCCATGACTTTGTCCTCCCCCCCAACTCTGTCAAGTTTGCTGATGTTGTGGTTAGGGGATCCTACACTGCCTTTCAGTGTTTACTTTTAAAGTTTACACACTGTTTGTTAAAAACAAAAAGGCAAAAGGCAGAAAACAGGGATAGAAGGCTGCGCCAAGCAGGGAGCTCAATCACCTGCTGGTGGGACAGCCAGGACGGGATGCCGGGACGCATGCCACACTGACGCCAGGCAGTGCAGCCCAGCGATGCGCTCAGATGTGCTGCAGAACATCCCACTCGTATGTGCTTGTCAGTGCTGGACCTGCCAGAGTCTCCACACATAGGTAAAAGTGGGAAGAAGACGGCTAAAAGCCACTTCACTAAATCTGCAGATTTCGAAAGGGCAGGTTATCCGGAGTGGTAACCTTCAGTTCAGCATGTGGTGTCATCATGTTACTACAAGGCCTGGCCCTTCATAATCGCTGGTAAATGTTATTGCTGTAACACACCAGTGTAATAAAAGGCTGGCTGGTAGCAGACAGGCAATGTCAGGCTGAATGAATGGCATGAGCTGTAATCACTGGAGACTTCATATGCAAAGAGCATAACAGCATCAGTCAGGGCTGAGGTCTCAGCCATTTATTGCTGCTGCTGCAAAATAAGGCCATCCCAAATATTTATCCAAACAGACTTGGTTTGGGAAATCGAACACTTCAGAGCGGCAATGTCCCGTCATTTTAAAGTCATGAGCTGTAGCCTAAACCATCTCCTGAGCTCATTAGACATGAAAAAAATGTTGACAGTGTTCAAAAGGGCCAGTAAATAACCACATAGTTCAGGGTAGCACTTGGCAAGCTGCTGGTCTTCCCAAGCTCTCGGCAGAAGTCTTTATTGAAGGGGAAGTACTGAGTCACCATGGGTCCCATGGCAGACGGCAGCCATGCAATGGGGCTCTCTCCTCCCTGCTGACATAAGACTCAAGGTATTTGTGGATCCCCCTGTGATACTCAGCAAGCCGCTTCGTGAAGATGAGCATGAGAACAGGCTATATCCAGGTCTGCCAGTGTTTAGACAGCAGTCTTGGACCAAGCCCAACCGGTTAGGTCAACACTCCCCTTGCCTGTGTGAGGATGCATCCGCGCACCTCTGAGCAGGGGCCCAAGCCCTGCCCAGCTGCACATGGACCTTGCAGCAACTTTCCACCTGTTGTATATCTGCCACATGGGCTTGAAATCGGGCTGAGAGGCTCAAAGTTACGTGTATTATCTGGGGGAACAGAACAGGGAACTGCATGACCAACAGCTCAAAAGACCAGATAACACAAGCCTCTTTTTTCCCTTTTTTCTTTTTTTTTTTTTGTTGGGTTTTTTTTTTTTTTTTTGGTAACCAAACTAAACACCTGCACAATGTGCAAGGGTGGGGAACGTACTGCACACACAGTTGTACCCAGGCTGCTGGGGAGAGACAGCGCAAAGCAGCACTGTCCCCCACGCAGTTTTTATTGCAGTATTAAAAAGTGCCTGAAGTCCCCCTAAGCAGGTTTGAGTTGGCACATATTTGTGTCGGACAGCCCTTATTTGGCTGGCTCCTTCAGAGCACAACCAAGGACCGGCTTACTGGAAATGACATCTTTTCTCCCCATACCCTCACGCCTGCTCCATGACTGTCTGCAGCAGTTTACAACATGTAATGATAACACACTGAGTCAGTGGGATGAGACATTTCGAGCTGCTTAGGAAAAAAAGAGACTTAGTCAGATAAATATTAGTAAATTGAGCAAGCAGGATTACGTGAATTTGCTGATTAATGCATGGCTTGCGTATAGTACAAAAAAATTTCTCACAGATTGAGCTTCCGCTGCTGCTCTTGTTTAAATTAACCCAAAAGCTCCAGCACTGCTGTGTTTCATTTGCTGTAATCGTTAAACAAACAACCTTGGTGGCCTTTGTCTCTCTGGCTGAGACCCTTCTAAGTGAGCTGCCTGTAAGAGAAGAGCTTCTTCACCTGATCTTGGCCATCTTGGAGAGAAGTACCTGAGCTCCTTCTGTACTCACAGAAAGACCTGAACACCCCCAAAGTGATACTGAGCCCCCTCACAGGGTGTTTCCATCTTGGATGGCTGCCCCTGATGGACTCCACGTCCCTCAGGGAAGTCCTGCCTGCAGAGGGACTGGGACCCACCACCTGACCAGTGAGGTTTGGGGGGACCCAATGTCACCAGTTTGTCCCAGGACATTTCTGAAGGAGTAGAGTAATAAGGAACTATAACCAAGAGCTTCCCAGAGATATTCTGAAATAGTCTGATTTTTAAAAATATACATTTTAAGGATTATGAAAATGTGAAAAAATGTGAAGATGTGAAAAAAAGTGCTGCTCCTCACAACATTTCCACAGCAGCAACCCACACCCTTCGCTTACGGCTACTTGGGGGTTTTTTTGAGTACAAGTTTCCTAGGAGACCCAGTGGTCGCTATACTGAGCTCTAGCTTTATGTGCCTGTGGATACATCTACACGCTAATATAAACTTGGAGGGCAACAATTTACAATGCAAGAGCATATGTTTCTCTGTTATTAATTGACTTTAGCTGGCAGGATTACTATGTCAGTCCTGTAAACCAACTTTTTTCCCAACAGATATAATGTTTAAATCATTATAATAAAAGAAGTTATACAACCTTGAGTCTCCAGTTTCCTCTGCTGCTGAGACACCGGTGTAACACCAGTGAAATTAGGGGTCGTTCTCTAGGATGGCCCTTGGAAAGGAGATGCACATCTCTGAGATTACGGAGCAACAATGGGAATAAAAACACAACAGCAGCGGGAATGCCAGTACCCTGCAATGGCTGATAGCTGCAGCATGAGCTCCTGCATCTCCTGGGAGGGAGATGCGATGTCAGGGCCAGCCAGAGACCTCAGCAGGCAGGTACATTGCTAAATCCTGCAGGAAAGCTAGCAGCTCCCACCGATGGGCACATGGGGAGAGCTGGAGATGGAGGTAAATCACCAAAACCCCATTTTTTCACATTCTTCCTCAGCATGAGCCCTACCCATCCTCAGCCCTGACCTCGGACTGTAGGCTTCTCCTGGCAGTGCCTGTGTGGCTGCTGTGCTGCGTTACCATGACTCATGTAGCTAAGGCAACCCGATGTTGCCAGCAGCAGAGTATATGAACCCTCAGACTCTGAAATGATGATCAAATCCCTTCTCTGGTGCAGGTGTTCACTTAAGTGACGTGTGCTGTGGCAGAGCCAGTGGCCCACCCTGCAAAAGGTGGCACCGCCAGCCCATCCATCGAGGCTGAATGTGGCCACCCCACCCCCATAAAACCAAATTCCTATACAGAACACACACACATGCGTGTACAAGCATCCCCCGGCAGTGACCCAATGCTATTCCCTTCACCTGGGAGAGCGCTGAAGCCACACTTGCATGCCAAATTGCCACATAGGCTTTTAAAAATGCCCTTACTAGGACAGAAATTGCTTTGGGGCAAAGCAGTGCATGGTACAAGCATCCCTCATGAGCGTGGGAAAAGGGAGATGGCCATGTGGGAAAAGGATCCAGTAAATGAATGCCAGTGCATATCTCATCACCTCCCTCTGGTTAACACTCTCCACTGTGTTATATTTCCCCCCTTTCTAAGAAGAAAGACACATTCTTAAATTTTCAAATTCCTGCAGATTTCTTGTATTTGGGGGGTAATGAAGAGCTGGTGTCCGATGACCTTTTTTAATAGTAGCCACAGTATTTGGGAGCTCATGCACTGCCAAGGCACAGGCATGGTGACATGGTGGGTTGCAAGAAAAAAACCGAAGTCTTCTCTTGCTCTCGCTGGTAACACAACTAAATCAAACTAAACTAAACACAAACTAAAGGCAGCGACAAGTTTATCCTAGCCACCAACCTCAGCTTGGGCAGAGATAGCTGCAGTCACCCAGAGCTAAAGCTGGGTCACGGCCCTTAATTATCAACGCCACCCACAACCTACATGTACTCAAACTGCCCTGCGGCACTCGTCCCATGCTTGTCCCAAACTTCGGTGCCAGGGCACAGTGGAGGGCTGTATGATATCTCTTATCCCTCTCCCCAAGTGCACTGGAGATTAAATTAGCACTCTGCTGTCAGGTCCTCACCTAAGTTATTAAGCCTTATTATTTAAAAAATAAGGTAATATACACATTTTTTTCTTTTTTCAAGCACAACTAGTGCTATATACTGTAACAGTAGTGACCAGCTACCACAGCATGCACTAGGATTAGTGTTGTGCTACTTATTTGTAAGCAATTGCCACATGTTTCCTAGATCAGATTGCTCTGAGCTCCTTGAAACTCTCTGTTCTTTCTCGAGATGTGTTCCCATAGGAGATTGCCCATGATTCAACTTTGCTGCCCACTTTGGGTTCAGTGAGAGTCACTTTTGCTTTCTGTCTCAGTAAAGGTAAATAGGTTTTAAAACCTACTTTATGGAGTTTCAGAGGTCTAAAATTATGGTATTTTAATGCAGTGGGCTTTCCTTCTATGTGGTTACCCACTTAACAAGCCTGTGCTATGTAAAAAAGTGCAGCCTTCCTACAATGGACATGCATTGGAAACCAGAGTCCCAGTTCTGCAATAACCTACCCTTTTCTGCAATCTGAGCAGTTTTTTCCACATTTTTTCCTAATAATCTTTTCTTTTTCTAGCAGTTTTCTAATTTGGCCAGTGCTAAGACAAGCTGACTGCAGTGACAGCTGGGGGAGGCTTTGAATTTTTCAAAATGATGGATAAATGCATAAGAAAAATCACTTAGATGAAAGCAAAAGTGGAAAGACAGAGACCAAAGCAGGCTGCTGACCCTGCATCCACAGATGCGAGTTTCATTTAAAAGCTAATTCTTTTTTTTTTTTTTTTTTTTACCGGACCTTTTGAAGCAAGGTGTGCACAAACATGCCAAGTCCTGCAGCCTTTCCGCACCAGAAGCCTTCCTCCAGATGTTCCTTGAATGCTCTTGACTTGCTGCCTCGTTTTTTTGCTCTTTTTGAAGTGGTGTCCCATTTCCTGTGCACAAAGACCATACCCTGTTGTATTTTGGAGCCCAATTAAAAAAATCATAATTATTTCTGCTTAAGATCCAGCTCTGCTCCTGGCTGGCTCCAGCTTCTTTATTCTTATGAGGCCTTTTGGGCAGGAACTTGCTGTTTTACAGATCAGACCAGCGTTTGTCCAGAAAAAAACCTGTAGTAGCTGTGCAGCCTGATGGTTAGTCAATCAAAATAAACTGTATCACACTAAAAAGTGAGCTATAGTGTTGGCTTTCAGGGAAAAGCCCTTAGGTCTTCATGCCAGGACACAGCCACACGTGTGGTCTGCGGCCTCTGCCCCACTACAGGAGCAGCGATGGTCACTGTGGCCTTCCCAGAGCCGTTCCCCAGTCTGTCCCACCCAGAGAAGCTCAGCCAAACCATTCCCGGCTCATTCATCAGCCCTGAGAGCACCACACAGCCCCCCGCTTTGTTCTGGCCCTCCCCACAGATGTGCACGCTGCAGTGAATTATCAAAGGGCAGCCGTATACTCCAGCTGATGAGTGATTTGCAGCGGAAATGAGTTTGGCTGTAGCTCTAATTTGTTCCCGGGAATGGGCTTCTGACCCTGCAGAAGTCCCCGGGAACGCTGCCAGGCTCTTCAAAGGAGCCAGGCCTCGCTTTGTAAACTCACCTCTGGGGTTTGGCTTGCAAACACCTATAGAAGTGTCGGTCATTCAAGAAAAACGATGGAGGGGGAACAGGACTCAAAGTCCAAAGGGTGATGCTGCAAAAGTACGTAGCTGAGCAAATACCGCTTTGGAAGCAGGGTGAATAAGTTCATTAAGTGCAGCCCTGCCCTTGGCTGCACCATTGAGGCAATGGCTAGGAAGCTGGGTCAGCCTTGTGTCAACTCTCGTAAAAGGATGACAAAATGAATGGTGTACAAGAGGAAGGGACTGCAGGCTTGTGTGTTCTTCTTAAGTATCACCTCCAACCGCCACAGCCTTTACTGGTTTCCCCGTGACACTGGGCACTGGCCAGACTATAACGAACTGTGGTGCCTTCCATCGGGGGGGGGAGGAAAAGGACGTAAATCCAGTGATTGCAGGGCACAACAAAAAAGATAAGGGGGAGCAGTGTTAATGCAAAACTGGAAAGGTGGGGTGCCCTGAGGAAAGGATACAGGAAGAGCTGATGGTGACGGTGCAGAGCCGGTTGGATGCAGGGCCTCAAATGAAGCTGGTGGACTTGGTCACGTCCTGGCTGAGCCTCTTGGGGCAACCAGGGGCTGAGGCCCAAACCAGATGCCCATGGAATGCCTGATGTGGCAGAGATGCCCGGGCCCAGGACCACAGGGATGTCGTTTTGGGAGCATCGCGTACCCCGGAGTGGGCCTGACATGCGGCAGGGAGTGCTCAGAGGGGCAAGATGGGAGTGAATCAGGTCACAGCGGCCCCATCCTCACCGGAGGAGGGGGAGGGCTATCCCTGCGGGGCAGAGGAAACACACGGCAGGGGGGCGCAAATTGGGGTCCCCTCACGGGGTGGCCAGCGTCCCCCTGCCCACAGCGGCAGCTGAGATGGGAGCCCTCAGGGAGGGACCCAGCTCCCCACACCCAGCATCCAACACCCTGCCCTTTGCTCGCGGGGGTCCCCCTCCCCGCAGCCCAGCGCCGACGGGCGGGGGCGGGCGGGCAGCGCGGCCCGGGGGGCGGGCGGGAGGCGGGGCGGCGAGGGGGCGGCGGGCCGGGCTCCCCGGGGGAGGCACCGGAAGGCGCCCGGCGCTGATTCATTGCAATAAATTGTTCCCGTCGCGGCGAACCTCGGTCATCGCCGCCCGAGCCGGAGCCGGAGCCGGAGCCGCACCGGAGCCACAGCCACAGCCACAGCCACAGCCGGAGTCGAGGCCGCCGGGGAGGGAGGATGAAGATGCAAGCCGAGGTGATCCGCGAGGGCGAGCTGGAGAAGCGGAGCGACAGCCTTTTCCAGCTGTGGAAGAAAAAGCTGGTGGTGCTGACCAAGGACAGCCTCAGCCTCTTCCCCGACGGACACAAGCGGGCCAAGGGCAAGGAGCTGGGCTTCGGCTCCATCCTCAAGGTGGACTGCGTGGAGCGCACGGGCAAGTACATCTACTTCACCATCGTCACCAAGGACCGCAAGGAGATTGACTTTCGGTGCCCGGACCAGAGCTGCTGGAACGCCTCCATCACCATGGCCCTCATCGACTTCCAGAACAAGCGGGCCATCCAGGACTTCAAGAGCCGCCAGGAGATGGAGCAGGCGGCGGGCGCCCAGGAGCGGCGGCTGGCCCGGGCGCCCTGAGCCGCCGCCCCCGCCCCGGCCGGCCCGGCCCCAGGTGAGCCCCTCCGCGGCCCCTCACCCGCTCCCGCTGGGGCTTGTCGGTGTTCAGAAAATGTTCATTATGGCCCCCCACCCCGCCTGCTTTGGGAGATCAGACGGGGACAGGCGGCGGGCCCCCCCGGCACCGCTCACCCCGCCGTGTTTTAGCAGCGGGCCCCCCCCGCCGCAGCCTCTCCAGCTGGCTGCCGGCCCGCGGGGGTGCCCGGCCGCACCCCGAAACCGGGGCGCGCTGTCCGGCCGCCTCAGCACAGGAGTTTCGGGGCTCGCTCCCCCTTTCCTCATGCGGCACTGGGAATTTCTGGTGGGAGAGTTGCAGATGTTAGGAAGGAAATAAGAAATGGCACGCGGCGGTGCTTTCCTTACGGAATTTGCTAAAAATACGGTATCTGTGAAAAGTAATGCTGAACGCCCACTCTGCCTTTAAAGTCTCCCCCTTCCTTTTCTGCCCTGCTGTCCTGTTCGTCTGACTAACCTGCTTTCTCTTGCTGCCTTTAGAGCATACCACTGGATGATAAACCAGATCAAGTGTCTTGGACTGAAATGGGACAGGGTACCAATGAAGGAAAGCGAAGAAGAGAGCTGGAAGCAGCTTGGTTTTCTCCAAGCCTATTGAGGCTGCTGAGCAAAGAGCCCTGAGCTTTGCCTGAGATGCATTTAAAGAAAAACCAAAGACTTTCGTAAAGGACTTCTAGCAAAGCGTCCACGTGTTTTGAGTGGCACAGCTTTGTGAACGATTATCTTCTATTTATGAGATGCAAGGAAGATTCAAAACTGACTGGTGGTGTTAAACACAACTTAAATTATTTGTAGTATCTATATTTGTATTTATTTTGACGAATGTCTTTCAGCAGTTACTGGTCTTAATATTGCTTTTGCATTAATATGTCCATTCCAAATAAATTACTTGAAATGTTCACTTTTTATTACTATACTCTGGGCCGCAGTATCTTTTGTTGACTTATGTTTGTGGAGCAGCAGTGGTATAGTGGCTTAAAAAGAGTGAGTAAGCTCAGCTTTTTGGTGCCCCAGAGTGGGCAGTGGGAGGTGGAGAAAGCCCAGATAACACATTTGCGTTTGACCTCGCCTCCTGAACAGGGCCACAAAGCATGTTGAGGTCCAGTTCTGGTCAGTAGTGGAAACAGAAAAGCCTACCACAATTTGGATAAATGCAGCTTTTGCCGTGCTTTCCCATATAATTGAGTAACAGTGGCTACAGAAGGCGCAAGAGCTCCCTGCGACAATAAAATGCTGCTGTCTGCTAATGCCATGTATCCTTCCTCTAGCCCCCATAGCTTAGTGCTGTGCTAAGGCAGAAAACTGGATTTTGGAATAACACAGTGCCAATGCTCCATGGGATTCCTCAGCTTTGCAACAAAGCAGGCTGAACTCCTTGTTTTCTCCTTTTCCTCTACCTCGGCAGTCTCTAGAGTGAGTTAAATTGATACAGGATAACTGGGAAGAATGGAGATGGTTGTCTTCTGATAACACCCAGATGAAAAAGCTTGGAGGAAAAAAAACCAGCTGAATTATTTATTTTTTTTTTAAATAAAACTACTGAATTCTTATCTTGGGAGGATCAGTTGTCACTAACTAACCTGGGCTTCCTCGAGAGCAATGCTGCAGCACATGAGTCGGCTCCGGAAGTCAGGACGATAAGCTTAGTAGGTGAAGTACTTGCTACTAATGCTCCAAACTTGGTAATTTCAGTCAGGTAATTTCCCCCTCCCAATATCAGTGCAATTCTTGCAGGAGACTTTGTACTAGAGGAAGTTGTAAAGTATGTAATTACAAGCAGCCTGTAGCAACAGCAAGAGACACTTGGTACAGGGAGGGAAAAAAAAGAAAAAAAAAAAAACCTGGAAGGAGGGTTGGCTCCTGTTTCTGGAAGCAACAGGGAGACACTGGCACTACAGGATGCTACACTGGGGCTTTGCAACCTGCTTGCATGCTTCTGGCAGCTACCCTGCTTCCCGCTGGGCTTGTGCAGAGACAGGGTTGCACATGACTGAGCTGTAGGTGTAGCAAATGTTTGGCCACAGCATTTGAAAGCCTTTGGCCTCAATCCCCCTCTAGCACAAGAATGCCAGAGGTACATTTAATGCAGCAAAAACGACACTCAAAAGCAGATGTATTTTACCCCGATATTCCTTGGTACCAGTGCAGGGGGGTGAAATAAAAGGTCAAACCAGAGCAGAGGCATTGGCTCCTAATCCCCTTAGTTTCAGTGAATCCAAGCGGGAATGCTGCCGGACAACAGCTGAGGATCTGGAGCTATTGCCTGCAATGACAGCTACCGCTGCAGGGGGATGACCTGATAGGTCCCAGGTTCCTGTGGCCACCAGCTGCCTCAGCATGGCTCCAAAGCCTTTGCAAACCGATCTGCCCCTTACTCTAGATGCAAATGTTGCTGAAAGGCAAGGAATTCTTCACATGGTTTTATTCCAGGTTTATCAAATAAAAAATAAAACTCAAGAACATCTTTATTTCTATGGAAAAAGTAAGAGGGTTACTTTCTTGCAGCTGAATTATTGGCTTTTCATCACTTTCAGCGGGATTTTACTCTTTAAGAGGTAAACAAACAAACCTATATTGACAATTAGCTGTAAATAGCCGAAGGAGGAGACTCCAAATTGTCTGTATAAAAATCCACCGATGGTGGGGCCCACCGTCCGGGTCAAGGGCTGCACCGAGGCGCAAAGCCCAAGCATGGTACCTAGGAGAGATGGCAGAGACAAGCAGACGTCAGGGCGAGGGCAAGTCTTGGGATGGGAAAACAGCGAAAAGTGAGTGGGAGCCCCTTAACCCCTGATGGCATTCCCCTGCAGTAGTAGCAAATCACTTCAAATAACTTCTTGCATTAATTTATAGCGGTCCAATCAGGGTTCATTAAGGCTAAGGACTCCTGGCAGCACCGGGTCTAGTTTCCACCACGCTCTTTACTGAGCTGCCTGGACGACTACAATGCTGCCCGAAAGGCAAGCTGGTGCTCACTGCTTCCTTCACCGGGTTCCCAGGATGCCTTTAGCGCCAGAAGATGCTTCTGAACATTGCACTCAACAGGGCTGGTAACTACTGCATGGGTTTAGGGATGGAGAGGTAATTTCTGTGGGCATGTTCAAAATTTCCAAGCAAATCACGGATTCTTCCAATATCATAATCATCCAAGAGGGCCCCGTTCCACCCAAGCTGCTCTTGCCATTTATTCTTTAGTGTGGGACAGAGGAACAGTTCTCAAGGGCTTAGCAGGAGTGAGAGGCTTAGGTCTAACTAGGTCTTTAAGAATAAATAAATAAAACCACAGATAAAGACTGAACCCTCTTGAGTTACTCCCCCACCCTGCCCTTGCAAAAAAAACGGATATTTCAATTTGGATGGAAATGCCAGCCCTTCACCTGGCTGGGCCAGTTCCCCCTCCAGCAGCTCTCCCATTTGCATTGTTAACAGGAACCCAGCAGATGGGGAAGCACCTCCAGTTTGGCAAAGGCAGGTTGGTTTCTTTTTTTTCCACACACAGATGGCCAGGACATCCCACGGGACACAAAGATGTCCCATGCAGTCGGAGTGCTCTTTGCCCTGCAGTCTTCATGCATGACAGCTGTCATGCTCAGGGGAGCAGAAAACACCCCGCCAGCCAGAAAATCATTAGCCCCCAACACCGGGAGGAGGGGCAAGCTGGCAGCATATGCAAGAAACTTGTGCCCTGCTCTGAAATGACGTTTTCTTTTTTTTTTTTTTTTTAATATCAGTGTGGTTATTCGGGCTGTTGGCATCAATTGTCCACCAAGACACGCATTGAGGTGTTGTTGCTGCACAAGGCCAGCAGTGTTTGGGAAGAGGATGCTGTCCTGCATGCAAGAAGATGTGGAGCTGAGTGCAATATTTAACGTGGGCAGCCAAGGGGAAATGATCCCTTACTCCGGGAGAGAAGAGGCAGCCAGGTGTTCACATAATTCTGGCCAGCAACTGCTGGGCTTTTATCAGCATGCTTAAAATACTTGTGCAATGAGCCTGAGCTGAGGGTGTAGCTGTGCGGAGAGGGAACTCTCCCAGGAAGCGCTGGCGAGTGCTCCTCCTGCGCATGGGAACACAAAGGCAATGGGTGGGACCTTGCCTTGACCCTTTGCCAATGGGAATCATCCCACAACCACCAAACTTTCTGGGCAGGTTTTGCAATTATTTTTTCCCCTCTAGGTATTTGAATTAAACTAATTACTATGTACAGCTGCCAAACTGGCTCTTATGATTGAGGAGGCACTCTTTTCCCTTTCTTTTTTTTTTTTTTTCCTGGAGCTGAACTAGAGCTAAAATCTGTCCTCTTAAAAAGCCAGGCTCTCCCTCTGCACTTCTGTAACATGTTGCCGAGAAAGATAATTTCTATTTAATGGATTTCAGTTAGAGCACTCATGTCAGACACCCTTGAGCTTTGGAACATTGTATATCTTGGCTCTGCAGCATGGTCCTAGCTCTGTTGCAAGGATGTGCATTTAAGGCAGGAACTTCAACTGGGACAAGTCACCACATCAGCAGAAAACTTCCTGCATTGCTTTGCACAGCTCTGCCAATGCGCATGGTCACCTTCATCATGGCTATCCCACTTTCTGAACCTTCTCTGACATTTTCTTCTCTCTCCCCAGCATTTTTTCCCCTTTTCCCATACCTGGCATGACCTGTTCCTGCCGGGAGCCCATCCTCCCCTCCTGCCCAGCCTTCCTCTCCTCCCGCAGGTTTCAGGGTTGGGTGCTGGAGGCTCCCCAAGCTGGGCGGCTCCGTCCCTCCTCCCACCCTTGGCTGTGCTGGAGCGCTTCGGCTCACCCTCCTTCCCAGCTCACATCCTGTTGCTGCACTCAGATGATGGTGCTGGTCTGGATCAGCCACACGCCCACAGGGCAATCGCTGGGCCTAATTTAATGATTAGGTCATCGTTGCCAATGGCCGCCTTCAAACCAGCAAACCCCTGCAAAGCTGGGGGGAATCAATGCGCCAAGCCCTGCCTGGCTGCAAGCTCTCCTCCTAAAGTTTCATGTCTGACGTGCAAATAAAATCACAAAATATGGACCCGTTACACAGGAAGGCCCTGCTGGGCTTCCTCCCTCCCTCTTCCGAGGGTGGGGGGGCTCTGTGCAAAAACAAGACCTCCATTCTTAGGGAGGGACCGGGGTTGACAAGGAGTGCTTGTGCGAATGCAAGTCCCCCTGGGCTCAGGGCTGCCCTCCCACCAGCTCATGCACCCAGCTGAACAGCATGTGCACGTGGGGCAGAATTTTCCCTTCCTGCCTTTGAAGATGAGGAGAGAGAAAAAAAAAAAACATCAAAGGGAAATGAATGAAATCATTTCCACTCTCTTCTCTTCAGTGCAAAGCCCCAGCCATAAGCAAAGAGCAGTCGGCAAAGGCATCAGCCGTGGTAGGAAGTGACCTTGGATCAGTCCTGGAAGCAGGGTGATGAGTGCAAGGGATGGTACCATCCTACGTCCCACTGTTCCCTTTCTGAGATGCTTATTTAAAAGGCAAGGATGAGTGACTCAGTGTCTTCCAAAGGCGGACAGGTTATCCTCCTGCAATGCCCCATCTGTTCCAGCCCCGCAATGAAATGGACACCTGAGCTCAGCCCAACCTCCAGCTCATTGGAAAGCCTCTCCCTGGCCCAAAGGAAAACCTCCATGGGCTCTGCCAGCTCCAGACTGGCAAAAACATCAGGAAAAGACAGCAGCAAGGCTCAAAAGTGGTGTTTCCAAAAGCGAATTCCCAACATGTGATTTCCTTGCATTAACTAAAAGTTGTTTCAAGATAGCACTCAGGTGTTTGACACCGTGACAGCAAGGCTTTTTCATAAAGCCAGACTTCCATGCTCTTAGAAAAGTGGGGATTTCTAACATGCCACCAAAATGCTCACTTTGCAGAGCTGGTCTCGGGCTTGCATAGGAAGGAGTGGCCTTCTAGCTGCTGTACGGGTGGAGCAGCCATCGCGGGGTGCCACCCACGGCCAGAGACGGATGGTCGGCATTTTAATAGCCGCATTTCTCTGCGAGACACCCACGCCATCACTGCCGCAGCTGCTGCGGAGAGGCAGCTCGCTGGGACATGGCTCTGCTGTGTCAGGCATTCCTGCCTTTGCCCCAGCCCCTGCCCGGGTGCATCCAAAACAAGCACAAAACCATCAGATGCCTCTTCCCTTGTAAGTGTTTGCAAGGAGGAAGTAGGGTTTGAAAGGTGGCGGTCAGGGAGGAGCAGTGGAGACAAGGTTTTCCCCCAGTGCCATGATGCTCCATGCCAGCAGCATACCTCCTTGGCGTGCCCAGTTTTGAGCCAGCTGTAACTTTGTGATTTGTAGTAGCACTTGGCATGGCATCAGCCCAGGATGGACAGGCAGCAGAAAGCCCCAGGTAACCCATGGATCTCCTGTTGTCCCATGACTGTCCATGCCACGCCGTGGGCTGCCTCTGTCCTGCCCTGCCGGCCTGCCCTGCCATTTGGAGACCGTCCGTCCCACCGAGGCACAAGCTGACCTAACAACATACGCAAGCGGGTAGCTGGGTGAGGCAACTAAACCCATTTTCCTCTCTGACCGAAGCTTGCCTCTGGGCTTTAAAAGCCAAGCAATCCTCTGGTTTTCCTCACAAAGCCCCTTTGAGAAGAGCCTGGATAAATTCCAACTTGGCTGTACATCCCAAAGCCACTTGGTGCCCTTCCCCCCGGTTCTCCCTGCTTGCATGAATATTGCTCCAACTCATGAAACAGCAGATTTTCTTCCCATCTGAGCGCAGGGGCTGGGACACCCCTCATCCTCACCTCCCTGGGAACTAAGTGGTCCTCCCAGGTAGAAGTATCACACTGAGAAATCGCGGGCTCCCACCATTTGTAGGAGATGTGGTGGTCAACTCTACAAATAAACTAATGAAGTGACATTTAGAAAAGCTCTTCATCCAGAAGCATCTCAAAAGTGCTTTATAAACTCCACTAATGGGCCATACAAACTATAACTCCCATTATCGGTAGGGTCTGTGCAGAGGTGTCTGCTCAGATAGCTGCTAGGGTAGATGAAGGGTTCTGGCATCCCAGAAAGACTCAGCTAGAGCAAAGAAACTCTCAGGTGCCTGGTGAACGTGGCTTGGGGAGCAAAGCCTGCAAGAGCTTGAGCAAAAGAAACCAAACCACGTTAATCCAGCTCCCTCCTGGGACAAACTCAGCAAGGCTCCCATGACAATAACACAGGCATATTTCCTTTGTTGACAGAAGAAAAAAAACAGGTATAAAGATTTGTGTGTCTACCACTGCATTTCAAAGCCCTTGTACAGAGAAATATAGTAACTCTCTGACTGAAACACAGCCAAAATGTAGAGAGGGGGACAATTACTGCATCAGGCAAAACATGTTTCCAAACAATGATCCAGAATACCCACCTGAGATGCCCTATGTTAAAAGGTATGAATGAACAGCCCCCTCAGTCACCCTCATGGTGGAAAAGCAGCTTTTTTGTTGTTTTTCTTGAACATATCTTGGGTTCACATGGAAAGGAGTCTGGGAGAGGCTTCCCTTACTGTGTCCAGCACTATGGATGTCAGCGGGCAGCACAGGACTGGGAACACTGGGTCACAGGACACTTGCTCAATGCTGTTCAAGCTCATCCTGTATTAGTCCCACTGGTCCCTATTCATCTGCTCTGCTGACACCCACTGCACGCAACTGCCAAGTGAGATTTCCTGGGGAATTGGGCATTTGCCGTGAATGTGCCCCAGCACTCAACAGCAGCAGAGTGAGCTGGGAAGCACCTGATGGACTCAAAAACAAGAAAAGACCAGTCTGATCTGTTTTGATGAGTCTTACCAGTGTCAGAGGAAGGGACGGTGTTGGTGAGGATACTGTCAGTGATGGTGCCCAGCATGCTGAAGGCAAACACCAGTGGCACCACAATGATGCAGTAGTGCCACACAGTCCGCATCAGGGCCTAAGGGACAGAACAAAATGGACCACAGGTCAATGAGGAGCACCAGTGGTGACTCTGTGGCAAGAAACAAACTAGAAAAACATCATGAGCCAAACCCATGACTTAGGTAAATTGTGGAAGCCATAACTGATACATGATGGTGAGTCTTTGGCCATTGCAGGGTCTTTCATAGCCCACCATTTGTCTGCAACAAATTATTCCAAGCATGCAGTGCAAGTAACAAACGATACCCTACAATCTGGCAGCACATTTCTCCAGCACTGCTGCAACTATTTTTAGTGTCTGGGAATTAGCGACGTCCCCGCACCCTTCCCCCCATCTTCTGTCTCTTGTCCAACTCCTGAGGAAACGTTGAAGAGCAGATGCATGTGGTGTACTTCAGGAAGCCTCCATTACTTATACAAAACAGCCTAGAGAAGGCATTTCAGCTCATTATCATAAATAATTAAAACTAAACCGAGCTTGCCAAAATAAATGAGCGCCGTGCATTATATAACGCCATACCTTTGGGATTTCTAATCCTGTTCTGCTGCTTCCTTGCTAATAAATTCACTGAATTCAGTAATCTGGAATAGGTCTTCTGGCCATAAGTGCCATTAGCGAGCATAATTAGGGAGAGTAATGATTTTGTTATTGCACATATTCTTAGTGGAGACATCCCTCCAGCTGTTTTATACTTAAACAAAAGCAGTGAAGCTCCCTAAGCTGTGGGGCTAGAGCGGCTCTCAGCTCATTCACAAGCCCTGCTGGTCAAATTAATGGATTTCTCTGGGGCATGGAAAGGAAATTCCCCCTTTCTTGCAAGTCTCCTGCCCTCACCAGTGTCTCAATATGTGTTACTGTGGCTAGAAAACATTTCTGTCACTGGTTTAGCCACAAGTTTCATACTCTGGAGTTCTCTCCCATAAGATCTGGTCCCTGCCTCTTGGCTACAGAAGGTGGAGAAGCCCAGAGACATTGCTCACTAATGACTTGGAAATATTGAGGTTTGTTCCTAGTTCCCCTCTAGAGTCACAGACAGCCAGGTTTCTCTCCTTGGAGGGGCTCTTAGCCTACATTTTGGTTAAGATCTAGGCACTTCTGATTAAGGAACTGGAGAACAAAGACAGAGGAACAGGTATTTGGTACATAAACATTCAGATGGAGGGAGAATAATTCCTTGCTAGGGCAAATGTCATTGCAGGACAACATTGCAGAGCTCATAGGAAAAAACAGATTTAACCCTCCCCTGCCTTGTAGGAATTCCCTCATGTGCTGAAGCAAGTGGGCAGAAAAGTGCCACCTGTAAAACTAGGGGAAATAGCTCCTCACTCCCCTGGGACTTGGAAAGGATGGAGCCAGGCAGAGCCTGTTCTTTGCTACTCCTCAGCCATGTAGGTAGCAGTTTTTTTGACCTGAGCAGATCTGAAGGCATTTTTCAGGTGAGAGTGGCAGAAGCAGGAGTTTCAGCAGACAGACTCAAAAAGCAAACGCCTGGGAAATGCAGGCAGCAAGGCAGGACGAGGCACAGCCGTGCCTTCAGACAAAGAGGAAAACTTCCCCGTTGCAACCGCCAAGCCCTCCTACACCCCTGCCCACACACTCCTGGCTTGTATCTGCAGATCAAACTCAGCTCTCCCCTCCCCTCCTTTTCCAGGTGTTATTGCTGAGCTCGCAGCCCACCCCTTCCCTTCTCCAGCTGCCGATTGCTGGGAACATCCTGCAGCCTCTTCCCAGCTGCACCACCATCAGTCTGTCTGTCTGCTGCTGCCGGTGCCTGCTTTCCTAAAACACTTCAGCCCACCTCCCAGTGACACGAAGATGGGTTTCACAGTGTCCTTTATTAACAGCTAGCTTTTCTCCTCACTTCCACCCTCTGGGGAGGGGATCTGCTTCATCTGGAGGCCAGATGTAGCAAGGGTACAGCGGGTGGGATGCTCCTCCACCAGCGGCTGTGCAGGATTAAAAGCTTCACACATTAATCTCTGCATTTGGGGCCTGCTGCTGTGATGGCACTCATCCCCACCCAGACGGAAAGCCACCCCAGAAACGGATGTTTTCTCGGCAGCCACTTGAACAGAGCGCTTTTTAATAAGGCATCCCTGATGCAGAGGACCGCAGCTGCATTCGCCTATGAATAGTTCTCGTGGGAAGTCATTGCTGACCCTTGTCCCCAGGCCCATGCTGTCAGGATGTCCACAGCCCTCCGGGCTTGGCGTAATTGCCAAGTCTAAAATGAACTTCCAGCAGCAATTTCCCTTCCCCACACAGTTGCTGTAAGCCTCCTCATGCTGGGGCATTAGCCACCCTGTGCGCCCCTGCAACTGCCATCAAGGCTTTCTCTCCTACCTCCAGCCAACTCCAGCCTTCCCTCTCAGTGAGACCTTGGTGCACAAAAGCCATTTACTCCATGGTTGCCCCTCTGCCTGATTGCTGTGGGACTGGGCTTCGGCATGGCAAGACAGTCCCAGCAGCACCCTGCCCTGTGCCCAGTTAGGGGTGCTCGGGTCTCCAAATGGGCCAGGCTCACCTTAGTCCCACCTAATTGCTTCCACCCTGACCAAAAAAACAAATCAAGACCTTCAAAGCCCGTCCTGGGCCACACACAGGAGCACCAAGCCCTACACAGATGTCCCATGCGAATCAGTGGCACATGGATGCCACACAAAAACATACAACACCAGCCGGGGAGGGGGGTGCATTCCGAAGCACCCCACCACCAGGCAGCATCTCTGTGAGCTCCGAAGTCCCAGAGAGGGGGACCACACTCCATCTGCAGAACCAACCCTTCGTCTGCATCTATCCTCCCTTCCCAGTCTCATCTCGGATATGCAATTTAGCCTCAGACTAGCAAAGGTGCATTAGTGCCTCATCTCATGCGTGTAGCTGGGAACCATGAGCCTCAATACCTTCCAGGATTTGGTCCTGACCTCCCCATGGCTGTGGCGCAGTTGTGGCAATGGCAACCATCCCACCTGCGCTGATGGGAACACCGGCACCCTGGCAGCAAGGCTTGAGGCCAAATCCTGCAGGGAACATCAAAAGACGGATGCAGCTCGACCATCCTTTGGGCCAATCGGTGCACATCCCTCCTCCATCCCCACCGCCTGGGCAGATCTGTCAGTTCCCTGAGCGTGGCTTATCTGAGCAAACACGATTACCGGCAGAGCTGCCTACATCAACTCAGTTTTCCGATTACCATTTGAGATTGGCATCGACTGTCATCCATGCAGACACAATCAGCACCGGTAACACTCATACCAAAACGGAGGAACAAAATTATTGCCTTGCTACCTCCTTCCCCAGGTACTCTCATCTTGGGGAAATTAGGCAAAAATAAAGCCCCAGAAGCAGAGCACACAACCTCCGCTGCCTCCCAGCCACATACCGCAATGATTTTCCCCTCGATAATCTTAATTTACTTTCTGGGTAGTTCAGGAAATACAGTCACTGACAAGACCAAAGGCAGAATTACTATGCAATCCAGTGCAAATCCAGTGACTCAGGAGGGACTTTACAAGTTTCTGTGTGAGATTAATTTTTAAAAAAATCTTTGTACCTATTACTCATGCAGGTCTTTATTGTTATTTGGTGCAGTGCTTACACTGAGCACAGCTCTGTTTTCACAGAGGTAGAGGAGAGCTGGTTTTCCCTCCCTGCCGAGGACCACCCAGCAAAGCCAGTCATGTCATTTCAAGGGGCAGAGCCAGGTCTCACGGACCTTGTGCTGCTGCGATATTAAAAGGTACCATGGGTGATCTCATGCCAAGCCTTACCATGCCTAGGCCCACACTGGCGAAGACAAAGATGCTGAGCCTGAGCAGGGTCCTCTCTGTGCAGCTGTTAGTGAGTCTTCCAACAACCAGACCCTGGACAACCTGGGAAAGAAGCACACCAGCGTCATTAAGCCCAATCTGTAACAATTTAAACAAGCTCAAAAGAGAACTGCTACAGTGCTTCCAGCAAATGAAAGGCAGCAAATGGGTTATTCCCTTGCTTCTTTAGAGAAAAAGGGACATCGCTGTCACAGTAAATGGTTGGAAGACGTGGCCCATTATTTCAAGCATTTTGCATCCTAGGAATAGATCCGTCCCGTAAGCTCAAAGTCTTTACTCAGGGTGCACGCCTGTGTTTACCATCACTGCCGACTCACCAGTGATGATTGAAACTTTCTAAAGACACTTGCAGATAAAAATAAATTTTTCTAACCTGTAATGTTTTTGTGAAAGAAAACTAATCCTAAGGTCTTCATTCTTGGTAAGCCCTTCCAAAGAAAAGCTGTACATTTGTATGCAGAAGATGAAAATTCCTCCTTTCCTGTACCTTCTCTTGCCATTATTTTGAATTATAAATATACAAATTGGGTGGTTCATCGTTTTTAGACAGAAAGCAAGTATGACGGAGATGCTAATACCCAGCCCCAGCAGTACGTGCAGATGTGAGGGATGGGGAACTGGTTTTACATATTTTAAATAAAAACGGGGGAGAGGGGGAGGGAAGGAAGAGCAAAAAAAATTTAAATGCCAGGAACTATTTGGCTTTTCCAGCACTTTGCAGAGCAAAGATTCCCTCTTTTATTTCCCTGTTTGGCATCTCCCATACTTCAAGCGACACTGGCCCAAGTGGACACAAGAGGACAGAAATTGGAAGACACCACTTTGAAAATAAACCCTGACTGACTCTGTTTCAGGGGAGGGACAGATAGGAATCTACCAAGTTTTCCCTGCCTTAGAATCATAGAATCATAGAATTGTTAAGGTTGGAAAAGACCCTTATGATCATTGAGTCCAACTGCTAACCTATCACTGCCAAGCTTGTTTGATCCAAGTGAAAACCCCTCCACCTTGAAAGAAGAGCTCTAGTTCAAAATCCTTTGTTTTGTGCGATGGCTTCATTTCAATGGCAGTCTAGCCCGGAGAAAACCTTAGTGCTCTGCTTGGACTTGGAATAATGCTATGCCACGCTTAACCTTGCTGTGTTAGTCCTAAGGGTGAAACCCAAACTCATCTGAAAGGAAATGAGTGCACAATGAATAAGAAAGCTATTAAAAAGAAAGAAAATGTTAATCTATGGCAAGTAGTCCAGAAAAAGCAATTTAATTATTAAAATAAATTAAAAGAGCAAAAAGTAAATAGTAATAGAGTGAAAATAAAATAAAGTTGACATAAAGGACAGTAGTTACAAATTAAATGCATTTCCAACAAGCTACAACTTAATGGAAAAAAAATAAAAATTCCACTCTTCACATTGCTTCAGAACACAAGCCATTTTTGACATGAGGGCACATCGTGCCAAGCAGACATTTTGGTTCCCAGTAAGTGCTTTTCCTGCCTCCTTTTTGTCCCCATCCCCACCCTCAGGCAGGGCTTGAGAGCTCGGCTCACACGTGCCTGGCCATCGTGTGACAGTGGCATGGGCCCCATGTGTTTCTCCTGGACCTTGCCACCCGCCGAGTGGCTTTGTGGATACTGGTGGACCTGCTGCTGTGCAATGCTCAGACGATGCATGGGGTGACCTGAGTCATCCCAGATGAAAGCTCTGCTGTGGACATGGGAGGAGACTGATACTAGCCCTGGTGGCTCCTACTCGGGGAGGGGGATGGGGGGAGGCGTGGAAAAGCCACTGAGTAATGTTTCATTAAGCTGAGTGCTCCTAAAATGAAAAATCGTCATTAACTTTTTGCAACTTCCCAGTCCCTCCCACTGGCTCACCCTGGCTGAGGCTGTGCTGAGTCATGCGGGATGTGGGCTGAGCCCCATTGCAGGGCATGGCTTAACTCGATGGTGGCATCACCCAAACCCCAGTTCAGCTCTGCTGAGCCACTGGAGGAAAGGAAACGTTTCTCAGTTTGCCCAGACTTGAATGGCATATTTAATCAGGCTACACCGTGCAGGCACAGCCTGGTCCCTGCCCTTCCTTGAGTCATTGGGGTAGATCATCAGCAACATCCAAGAGCAGCCTGATCTGATGGCCATGGGAGCAGCGTACCCAAAAACTTCTCCATCACTACACAATGAGCACCTAAGTGCACGGAACAAGTACTGCTGCCACAAAGCAGGATCTGGAGATAGGCAAACCAGAGGCCACCAGGGCTGTCCCCAAAGTAAGCGGGGCAGGCGGATGGTTCTTGTTCCAAGGCTGGCATTCAGCACAGGCTTCCACATCACTCAGACTGGAGCAATATAAGCACAAGGTAAAATACCACTGCTGAACCAACCAACTCAGTGCTGGGACTTTTTCTGAGGGCAAGAGTCAGCCCCAGTCACCTGCTTTCCCTTCAGGGCTGAGCAGCCATCCTTGCATTATACGTACTGCAGCCTCCCCACTGGTTATCTGGGCTGCCGGACTCCCATCCTAGCATGGTCATTGCCAGTCCAGCCATGAGCCGCAAGTAGGCAAGGCCCATCATCATGACTTTGGACACTATCAAACACCAGTGCCTTGATTTAGGTGCTGAATAATGTTTCTAGTCACTTGCAGCTCTGGCCTCACTTCCAGTCTGAATTGAGACCTGAAAACCCATTACTTCCAGCCTGCAATTTTCCCTGGGCACACAGTGCCCTGGTTTGCATGAGTGGCAGCTGCCTGTACAGGCACATTTAGGAAGGAGGAAGCAAAAGGTGGTCCATGTGCATTCTCCCATGCAAGGTTTTGGACATGTGCTGCCATGGCCAGGGGGTAATGGGGGCATCCCAGACGATTTGGCCATCATCACTCCCATGGATAAGCCCTGCTGGCACTGAAGAGGCAGCAATGGGATTTATCCTGATTTTTATTCCTGCTGGCTCATTCTGGGCCTTTCCCTTGCATGCAACCTCCCATTAAGATCCACGGGGATGGGCCTTCCCCTCCTGCATTTCATTTTGCCTGGATGGTACTTGCCTTTGTAACCTAACCTCCTTTGAAGTCGGGGAAGAGCCAGTGTACCTGGCTGGAATGCCTTCTGTCATCAATAAACAAAAGAGAGAGGAAATTGTTTGCAAGTGAAATAACAGGCACTGCCCGTGGCTGTGTACACAAGTCACAGGATAAACCAACTCATCTTTTTTTCCTTCCCCCCTCCTTCTTTAAAGGCAAGTAATTCTCCCAATACATTCATAAAAGCAGCCAAATCTCTCCTTGTAGTTATGCTGGATTCACCAAACTGGGGATTCATTACACTAGTTCAGCTGATCATGTAATAAAATACTCTTTACCCTTATCACTGTATTTGATTTCTGGGAAGACAGCCGCTCCCATTTTGCTCAGAAGAGCCAATTGCCCATTTTATTGTTAACCTCATTAACAAATTTCAGAAATCCCTTGCGGGATGGAAAAGATTGTTGCTGTTTCAAGGTTTAGGGTGCTAGTTTTTGGAAGACTTCTGAATGGTGAAGCACTAGCCTTGCTGCATAGAGTCGCTGCAGAGCAGGGCTGGCACCTGCAAGTAGCTAACCTCATCAGTGGAGGCTACCGGAGTTACGCAGATGCTCAGCTGGTCCACCATGGTCAGTGCACACAGGACTCTACATCAGCACTGATCAAAGGCTTGACAGAGCCCAGCAATAAAATAAATACCCTTTCACCCAACAGACTGGAAATGAAAAGGCACAAGAAGGTCCAAGAGGCAGGCACTGCAGGCCAGATAAGCTGGTACAGCCTAGCAGTGAAGATGCAGGCCCCATCCTTAGTGCAGATAGTATGATTCACATCACAGGCAGCCTCCCATGCACTGGACCTCTATCTCTCGCCTTTGAATTTGTGCCCAGCTGGCAGTTCCCAGGGTGAGCACAGTGCCAGCTGGGGTGCGATGCGCAGGTGGGCACTGGCTGGGGCAGACTGCAGAGGGCAACAAAAATCACGAGGCTTTTCTGCATGGGCTGAAGGTGGTGCAAAATCTGGGGCGGGAGAAAAAGGAGTTGGTTTACTGACATAAAGTAATGCCATAAAGTGCTTGAGAAGTAGTTTAGGTCTTGCAGAGGAGCAGGAGGGTGCAGGGACTGGAAGGAGAGCTGATGGTGAGGACCAAACTGCTGAAGGCAGCACTTTGCCAAACGGGGAAGAGGACCATATGTTTTGCAAACTCCAGCCTGATAGCTTGCTTTCCCCCTCCAGTCTGCCCCCCTCCACAGATTTAAATCCTTCAAAGCCAGGAAACTGGAGAACTTTCTGTTTGTTTTTGCAAGGTCCTTTCACCAAGTGGGTTTTCCCCCTAGGCATACCTGGCTGTAATTAAATCCCTGGCTCTTTAATCATCTCCTTTGCTGTGAAGAGGAGGAAAAAAAAAGCAAGAGGGACAGACTGGTGATAAGACGATACACAATGTAAATCTCTCCTCCAGGAATCTCTCTCATCTTTTCATGATCACTCTGTACCAACTTGTCCCTCCAGAAGCTGCACAGCTAGAGGTGGAGTTTGTATAACAATACAAATTTAAACACAGTAAATAGAACAGATGTCTTATGATTTCTTGATCCTTAGGGTAATAAATATCTACCTCTTTGTCCCACTTAGAGTTTTTGTTTAGTGTGTTCTGCTTTGGTTTTTGGAGAAAAAGTTCTTAAAGAAAAGCTTCCCCCACCCCCTCCCGTGGTTTGAAATCTAAGCATCAGATGTGATTGTAGATACCAACCAGGGACCCCAGCAGCATTTTCCAAGGCAGATACTATGCCTGGAAGTTCTCCATGCTATTGTGCCCAGAAAAAAAGCTGGAGCCTAGGTCCACTCCTGACCATTATGTAAAGTTAAATTATTTTAAGTTATTATGAAATTAATGATTCTCTCGAGGGAGAACAAATGGCATCTCACACTCCCAGGCATTCACTCTGAGGGAAACTTCATTTGCATGACTTCTGAGATGAGAGGACTCTGGGAAACCCAGCCTTGGAAGACAGGGGGATTGCATCCCTGACAGGCTCTTACACCTCTTTCCTGGAGACCCACCAGCAATCAGATAAAGATTCTTCTGATATATCATAAGCAAGGGAATCTCTGCAATGCAAGACACCTGGCACAGAGGTACCCCTCCCACTGTCTGCCTTCCCCTCCTCATTTCATTATCTCCCACCTGACTCCTCCTCCTCAATTTACACTGGCACAGTCCCACCTCATCAAACAGCCCCTGCTATCAGGGTGCTTCAAGTATCACTACAGAGCCCTGGATTGCTCAAACTATCCTCCACTTGCTATTTTCACTTCCCCACCAGCCAGCTATAGCTTTGGTTGTATTTCATTTTCTAAATGACAACTTTGTTTTCTCACCAGACAGCTCTTTCTCCCAATGCTATGACACTGCCTTCCCACACACCCTTCTCTGACCTCTTTGGCTCTGTTCCGACCCAGAGGTGAGCCCCCTTCCCACCCTCATCGCACTTAAGCCTGCCCCACACTTTCCAATATTCTCTGCTGTTAGGTGATGCTCTTTGCCTAACCACAAACAATCAGCACCAGCTCCTTCATCCAGAGAGCCAGGAAGCCCCCATTCCCCATGGGCAGTTACTCCCATTGCAACTTTTACAACAATACATCAACATATGTATTACTTTGAGCCACTCATGTCTCCATTCAGGGGTACAAATGGCAGCAAGAAGATGTACCACCAGCACTGGGGTGAAGGGTGACCATGCTGTGGGCCGCCAACTTGGCGAAGGGAACAGGGTGCTGAGGACGCCCCATGCCATGAGCACTGGTCATTGGTGCTATATGCACAGCATTGTGAGGACAAAACCCACCACCAGCACCAGCTGAGCCACTTCCCTGCTGACAAGTGCTGTGAACCATTCCCACGTGGACAGGGCTGATGCTCAGCAAGGGAGCAACCAAGACAGGTGCTCTGGGGAGTGGCCGGCCAAAGCCCACGAGGCTCCTGGGCTCCAAAAACCAGCCCCGAATCTGCCTTTCAAAACCACAGGGAGCCTCTCTGGCTGGGCATGGGGCAACCCCCCATATGTTGGTGTCCTGCAGAATCATAAAGTGACAAGATGGGATGGCCCCGCTATACAAAAATGATGTGGACAGCCAGCCTGGAAGGGGTCCAGAGAAGGGCCACCAAGATGATCAAAGGACTGGGAAGCCGGCCATGTGAGGATAGGCTGGGAGAACTAGGTTTGTTCAGCCTTGAGAAAAGGAAGCTTAGAGGGGATCTCATCACCGTGTACCAGTACTTAAGGGGCAGCTACAAAGAAGATGGAGACTCCCTTTTTACACTGAGTCACACGGAGATCACAAGGGGGAATGGACACAAGTTGCTCTTGGGGAGATTCTGACTGGACACGAGAGGGAAATTTTTCACAGTGAGGACAGTCAACCATTGGAATAATCTCCCCTGGGAAGTGGTTGACTCAGCCATGTTGGGCACTTTGAAGATTCGGCTGGACAGGGTGCTGGGCCATCTTGTTTAGACTGCGCTCTTCCTAGAAAGGTTGGACTAGATGATCCCTGAGGTCCCTTCCAACCTGTGATTCTGTGATTCTGTGAAGCACAATGAGGTGAGGCTGAGGAGTTCCAGATGGGATCTCTTGGGACAGCTACCTGAATTAGCTGGGCTGCTCACTAACATCCTCCATCTGCAAAGGTGGCAAACGCCTCACCTCCTGCAGGGTCAGTGTTTCTGTGCTGATCTCCCCCTGCAAAGAGGTGTTTGAGATACCAACAACAAAGTACTTGGGTTGCCTACTGAAAATTAGGTGGACTAACCTAAAGCATTCCAGCTACCCTCACTAGGTGCTCTGCAGCTGGCTTGAATGGGAGGAACTGTGAGAAACAGATGTTTACAGTGCATTGGCTGCTTCTCACCACAGTAGCTTAAATGAGGCTGAGAAGCTGAAAAATTAGGTTAAGCAATTGGAGCATAATATCCATGGGGCAGGAGAGGAAAGTTGGAAGAGACCATTGCTATTCAAGTCATCCTGGGATTACTGATCGGGCTGGGAAAGGAGGCTGCAATATCACCTTCTGTGCTAGAAGCAGACGTTCATTTTTAGACGATCTCATTAAAAAGTAGAAACTACAGTAACACAGAGCAATAATGTTACTAAAAGTTGGCAGGAATTGGCAGATCAGGCAATGCTTTTCTTGGTGCAAGACTTTTGGGAAAGAGCTGAGCAAAGGGCTCATCTAAGCCTTGCTCGTTGTGCTATTCCTGGTGTGCCTCTGAAGCTGCTTAGCACATGCAACCTGTGCTGGGAGCAGGCGATACCCTGGGACACGGTGCTGGGCATATCAGCTGGCTGTGCCCTGCACTGCCCAGGCACTGTGTTCAATGTCTACAGGGAGGTTTAAAGCTAACAGAACATGGCTCAATTTTAATTTTCCCCTTCATTTCTATGACATCTGCTCCCACCTATAAAAGTCCTTAAACATGACTGGTTTTCAGGTCCAGGGAGGGATGGAAACAGGAGGGAGATATTTCCTCTAACAGGCTGGCTCAGAGCAAGGCCAGAAGAATGGGAAAACCCCCACAATATCTCATGGAAAGGCAAACTGAGGAATGAGAAATCAAAGCTGAGGATCTGGTTGATGAAATTCATTGAAAAGAACATTATAGTCCTTATGAATAAAGCTATAATTTACTCAGTGAAGTGGGGAAGCCAGTCAGCAGATATTAATCATCGTTCACCCATCCAGACTGGTGGAATTTGCTTGCACTTTCATCTGCAGTTATATCTCCAGCAGTATCAATTCACTGTATAACAGAAACCAATGCATCTGAAATGCCAGCTGAGGCAAGATGAAGGCATGCAAGCAGCTCTGGGACTCGGCAGAGCAGAGCTGGCACACACTGCATTCCCTGTATACACCTTCCACTGAAGGAACCCCAACAGCAAGCAGCTGTAAAACATTAACGCAGTCACTCTCTGCAAGAGACACCTTTGGGTGGTTCCAGACAGAGACTTGATCTGAAAGTAAAGACACAAATTCTAAGGTTTTACAATCATTTAAAAGCCAGATTATGAGAGTGTTGTTTGGACCAGTTGAAGATCTGGTCCTGCATAAACCAGAGCAGAGCTTGGAAGTGCCAGTAATAAAGTGGAAAGAACAAGCAACAAAGCAGAAAGCAGTGCATTACAAGCTCTCAGGCAAGATGGCTTTGCTGCCACCAGGAATCACATGTCCTGAGCTTTTAAAAAAAATAAAGCATTTGTTTCCCCTTTCCTTTTGGGTGTTCTGACAGCAAAACCCAATGCAGCATCATGATGAATTTTGTACCCTATGACCGCTTCACTCCTCCTATATTTCTGATGTCCAGAGTCATGTGCTACAGAATATGCATAGCAACATGGACAGAAACTGCACAGATAGATGAAAGAAAACTGCCTGGCTGACAAAAGCTAGTTTCTGTGCCAAATGTCCCAAGGCAAAGACTCCCCAGCAAAGCAGATGCTGCACCTGAGCCTGTAGGCCACTGCTGGATTAGAGCATGGTAATACGTATGATTGGCCTTTGCAGGATGAAACTCTGTGACTATGGGAAGGGGCAGGTCCCTGGTTAGCACTGACATCTGATTATTCATTAGGAAGCAGAGTGAACGCTATAATTCCCATCTTCCAGGGCTGTATCTATACATAGGGTGCACCAGCACGGCAGCACAGGTAACCTTATCTACGGTAGTTTCAACCAAACTAACCTGGGAAACAATAGCAATGAAGACAGACAGATATCTCAGACTTAACAGCAGTGTCCTGAAGACAGATATCCTGGACCTAACAGCAGCATCCAAACTCCATCTAGCAACACGAAGCCAATCCTGTCCCGGCTGTACAAGTGCTGTTTTTACTTTCTGTGCTATTGCTGCCCACATTAGCCAGATTGAAACAAGCACACCATACCCATGCTGCAATCCCAAACTTTATTTCGGTGTAGACATATATAACAGGGATTTAACTGATAGGTCTAAGTTAGGAGCATAGCTGTTGGGAAGTCCCTCTACATTCAAAGGGGGAAGAAGATAGCAGAGGGTGACTCAGCCCCCTAAAACCTAAGTGATTCCTGCAGACCCTGGTCTAGGAGCAGGCATACAAAGGCTGACATAGGGAAAGTCTCTATTAGCAGTGGAGTTTGGATCAGAAGCATGCTTTGGAAAGCAGCTGCTGATAACCCCATTTGTCACGGCATTTCCATGATGTGGAGCAGCAAACTGTTTTCTTTCTGATGAGCCTGGATGGGAGGGTGCATCCAGCTGGTAGCAGATGTTAAGCTCATGGGAGTGAGCGACAGCTCGTCCAAAGCCACCCTCCCAGAACTGCCATGGCAAAGGCACTAGCTCTTCAGCTCCAGCCGGTTTACTCTGCAGGCTCCACTTGCTGATGTACGGCCATGCTCATCAGCTGGTGTCCAAGGTGCCCAGATTTGGTGAGACCAGAGCAGAGCCCAAGCAACTAGTAACACTATGCCAAATCCAAATCACAAGGGCAGGAACTAAAGCTGCCATTTCCCAAATGAGAAGCTCCTCCAGATCCCACAGGAGCTCTGCAGCAATGCCCAGGAAATGAAGGTGGATTTAATAACAAGACCACCCTGCTTCAGGATATTGCTTGACTTGCATTCCTACCTTGAGGCTTGCTTATAACCATCTGTTACTTTTTCTACAAAATTATTAGCATCTTCCTTTTCCTCCAAAAGGAAAATTCTCCTGTATTACAGGATATGTTTTTGGCCCTCTTACTGCCTAATTCAGCTGACTTTTCCTTCTTACCCATTTTGCAAGTCTCCTAATCATGTACCATTGCCCATCTTTAATTTTTTTTAAAAATTACAAGCTTGCTGTGCTTGTTTCCACACAGCAGAAACGAGTCCTTCCTTGACACTGAAGGCATCCGTGAAAACGCCAGTAGGACTGTCTACTTACGTAAATTTACAGGGTGCTGCTAAGTAAATGTAAATCAGCTAACCTGCACCAATTAAAAGCAGAGTCAACGCACTTCAGCTTCAATGTAAGCTTTGTTACAAAAACCAGGACATGTCGGTCCAAGGAAATTTAGCTCCACAGCTTAAAGACCTGCAAAGAGGGACAAGGGGAAGACAGCTTTCAGGATACTTCTTGCTCTGATTTCTTCCCATTCCAAGGAACAGAATAGATTTGGAATCACTTTTGTTTTTTGAAGCCAAGTGCCACATGGCAGAGGTAGGATTTGCCTGCCGATAATACGCCTGGATTTGGGAGATCATGTGTCAGAAAGGTAGCAAATGAAAGAGCAGTGTGGCAAGAGGGGGACTTCCACTTCACTTACCATTTGAAGGACACCAAAATATGACATCAGGTATCCAGACTCCACTGCTTCCAAGCCAAAGAAATCCATAGAGATGATGGAAAACATAATCAGGAACAAACCTAGAGGGAGGGTTAATGAAAAGCATACATCAGTATACTTGCACTGCATATACTGGTCAAGACCCTGCTCCCAGTCACCTCCAGTATGTGTCAGTAGCTCTCCCTGGGGTTACCAGGACTGGATATAAACACGAGCAGAATCCTATTCAAAGTCAGTGTAGTAATTTAATCTTTAAATGTTAACTTTTTTATCCTCCTTACTTTCATCTTTAAAATAATGTGACTATGTAGGCTGTAGATTCAGCTGTTTATTATAAACTGGTAAATATTTTTATCACCAAAGCCAAAGTAACCATTAAGGCAGCGAGAAAACATTTGTTCAGACAAGACCGTAACCATAAAAATAATCTGATTGGATTCTTCTCCCCTTTTGCCTAAGTTTAGATTTTTACCATGGGGAACACTGCCTGGGAAACAACCTGGTGACATCAGCCTAAATACAGAGTTTCACTGCACACCTCGGCAGTGACATTGGTGGCAGGTGAAATCTCTCACTCTCCTGGACCGATAGCAGTATTGACACAGGCAGCCAGGAAAGTACAGGCAGAAATAGCTCAGGCTGGGTCTGCTTTTCAATTAAGGCAATTTTTGGAAAGCATAATATAAAATGCCCACTAGCTTAATCTCACATGAAAAAACAATAGTGTGCATTTCCCCCAATGCCAAACATACACAAATACAGACACATGTACACTCGCTCCCCTCGTACACAAAGAGCCACTAAATCAAAAATATTGGGGCAAAACATTACTCTCAAAGAGCTGGTATGGGGTAGGAGGCTGCTGCCTCCCCTAATGTCTTGTGCACCTGAGGTGGACCGAGACAGTAGGAAACTGGGGATCTCTGCATGTGGACACCCCCACAATGTGCCCATCAGAAAGCACTGATCCTGCTGGGGAAAGGAGAAGAAAGCAGACAACCTTTAGGGGTCCCTTCCTTGTAGGATCTTCTGAGGTACAAAGACTGGGTAAATAGGGAGCTGCATTCCTCTCTTTCCTGAAGAAAAGAGAGCCCAGGAGGCAATGTGTGTGGACTCAGAAGACAGCTTGTGGCCTGGCAAAGTGAGTCACTAACCCCACTGTATGGGAAGGATTTGCTGGCATTTCCTGGAAGTGTGAGGAGAGTGATCCCAAATTGCTGACTAAAATGTGGTGGAGGACTTGCACCCTAACAAACCAGTGCAACTCCACTGCATCCAGCAGCCCAGTGGTGATGCTACCAGTGGAGCACCTGCAGCAACAAGGGCCTCCCTCCAAGCACCCCAAGACTTTGCCTGGAGGGACCACCACCCTCCCACCCCAGGAGGACCTGCCACAAAGTCTTCCTGAACTCCACTTAATCCCCTTAATGGGGATAGCTGCATCCCAGCTGGCCCCATGCTGTTGGGGGAGAGGGATGCGGGACAGGAAGAGTGCCCCACTCTGCTACTCTCCATATAATTGAAGAAAGCGCTGGGGAGCTGGGGCTTGTGAAGATTTATGGCTTCACCACACCCCTCCATGGAGAGCACCCCATTGTTATCCAGTTACTTTGAAATCACTCTTAGCCCAAGCCAGCTTAAGGTAACATGCAAATAGCAGTATTTACTCACAACATACAAACGAGGCAACAGAGTTGCACATGTTTATAAAAGGCACACGTGAAGAAATGAAAGAAAAACCACACTTCATTTCACTTGCAGGAAGATTAGATTGAAGCGGGTGCTCGCCCTTCATCCTGCTACCCCACTGCAGGTACCACCTAGGAGGGGTTCAACCTTCCTACATACCTGTTGCTTCTTCCTGGTACCATGTGCCAGCTTCTACAGCTCCTTTCCTCTTTGAAATCCCTCACCAAGTTAAGACAGATTTGGATTTTTCTCCTCCACATGAGCTGATTTCTTTTGGAGCAGGGGGATAGGCCGTGTTCTTTAATTAGCGTTACACATTGCACAGCTTCCCTGGAGATGCAAAGGTCTCTTTTTAGATGGGTGTCATCTCCCCCTGCCTGCATGGTCACTTAAAGCTACCTGGACAAGGGAGACCCCCTGTGCTCCATCCGCTTTCAGCATCTAAGGGCATCTCTCCCACTGGCAACACATTTCTTGGTGAAACCCGCAGGGGCAGTACCAGATTGAATTCAAAAGATTTTCTGCTCCTCTGAACATGCATAAGCATTTCTTACAAAGACCTCAGCAAGTCCCACCTGGGTAGGCTGCAGGTCAGCTGAGTGCAGCCCTGTGAGTAATGTAACCCTGGGGAGGGCTCTTCTGGGGGCACCAAAACCCCACACAGAAGCTGCTGGAATAAGCTTCAATCCACAAGGCAAGGCTCAGGTTTTCAACCGGAAAAAAATGGAAAACAGCAAAAAATATCCTCAAAAACCTCGCCTTGTTTGTGAGGGGTCTAAATAAGGGGTGAACTCCTTAGCAAACATGGCATCAAAGGGATGAGAAACTAGGGTTATGGAGCAGAAGGCAGATAAATGGTTTGTGAGATGCTATAAAGATCAGAAAAAACACCAGTGAGACATAGGAGTGCAAACTGTATTGTCAAAAAAATGACATGACATTTCTAAAAGCAGCCCATGGCTTTGGGAGGGCCAATTTAGCAATCCTTACCAAGATCCTATGTGAAAAGGTGAGCACAGCCTCTGGGAGCCCATCTCAGCCCTCCTACCCTGGACTGCAAATATGATGGGATGCAGAGCCCCAGGGCCCACTGCAAAATCCTGCTCTGCATGTGAAAGAAAGTCCCTTTAAAAATGGGATGTGGATGCTAAAGCAATTGGATTAAAACCAGGTTTTCCAAAGGATTAGGCAGCCAAAGATTCACACAAGACGCTATTTATCAGTATTTTCAAGGCCTTGGTCATTTCTGGTCAGTAAGAGGTATGTTTGGCATTTTTATCCTCCTGTTTTCTTTTCTGTCTCTTATCTACCGCAATGCAATGAGACTCGCTTTTCCCAGGTCAGCTGAGGATGTAATCTGGCCGTGCTGGAGCAGTCTGCTGCCCATCCGTCCCTTGGCAGCTACCCTCCTGCAAGCAGCACAGAGCCCGTGTCTCTGCTTTTATGCAACACAGGGAGGAGGTTCCCAGCTCTGTAGCCCTCCTGGGGAGGTTCTTTCAGTCTCAAACAAGCTAATTTTAGACAACAATGAGATCCATAAGGAACAGAAGATTTTCTCTGTGTATATCACAAACTTGTTTACAAAGTAAATAGAGAACAGTCTGTAATTTGGGTGATCTAATTAATTATACAGTTGAAGCCAGGAGATGAAAGGTAAATGAGCTCATGAGGCGATCAGCCTCCAGCTGTGAGCTGCAAGAAGTAGGTGATGGCCAAATCCCCTTTCTGCTGCCATTGTATGGTCAGTAAGCTGAAGAGACACCTGCAAAGAGGAGTCACTAGGATTCTGATCACTCCTCACTGCAGTGCAAGTACTGTATTTGCAGCAGGAGTGTCTCAGATGAATCCATTCCTATTCTTACTGAAATACTCCAGCCATTTCAGTGACAGACTATCAGCCTATGTCCTGTCTTAACTCTCAGCTTCACTCTCCCATCCTCTTTGCCTAGAAGTTCCCTTGCAGTTTTGGGCAGATGTTTATTTTGGTTGGGTGGGCTTTTTTGCTGTGCGACGGTAAAAGAAGAATGTCTTCTGCAAGAGGGAAGAATTTGCATTTCAGCAGCGACAACTAAAACAAAATACATCTCACCTGGCCTTTGGAAAAAGAAGAGCGCACAGGAAATTATTGTGCAGATTACATATGGATGCGGTCTTGGGATGGCATTTTTAAACAGAGACATGAATGTTACCTTAAGCTGAGAAATGAGCCAGAATCAGCAAAGAAAACCCTCTTAAAACATCACTTGACTATCTCATTCTGTGAAATGCTGACACTTTACAAATACTTTTAAAAATAAAATTTTAAAAGTTTAGTTTCAGAAGAATCTAAAAAGTTCACCATTAGGACAATCTACCAGTCTATCAAGACTGTATCCTGTCTCCAGTGGCGGTGGTAGGACCAACTGGCATTACTGATCTCACCCAATGCCAACGACACATAAAAAGAAAAAAATTCCCAGGAGTCCTTTACTTCCCTGCATGCTATTCTACAGCTCCAGTCGGACTTGTTCCCCTAGAACGTAGCAGGGAATAACAGAGGAACCTGGCCAAGCCCAGAAATGCCATCCCCTTCTGATTCAGCTACTCTCCACAGCCTAATCTACTTTCATTTGTAAACTGGTTTTAAAGTTTACAAATTAGAACTTAATTTGTAAATTATGTTTCATGTTATTTAAACTTCAAGGGCTTCTCTGGACATAGATGAATTAGAAAAAGATACAAAATACAAAAGTTAAGGTACCTTAAATCCTCTCTTAGGATACTTATTCAAAAGCGAATTGCCTTAGTTTGTTCAGATGCATGATGTGAGCACGTTTTGATGTGTACATAATTCAATCCTTGGAAGTGTAACCAAGAGAAACTGCACTTTTAGATTTAACTGGGAAAAGAGACGTGAAGGCTCTCTGTGTGGAAGGGCAGAGAACACCACTCTTTCCTTACACCACCACAACAAGGCTGTCATGCTGGCTTGTCTTTAAACAAGCTAGGCAGGGGGTGGGGGGGAAAGAAGCTAGAGGATAGGCAAAATTAAAGATTATTAAATTGTGACCAAGGATGCATATAACCAGGCAAACTGGGAGACATGGACTATGCCAGGACAGCAACTGACTCAAAGGGAGTAGGGAAACAGACAGGTTTGGGATGGGTTTTGGTTAGCAGCAGGTTCCTACCATGACACAAAAAATCTGAGCAGAATGTATAAAGAAGAGAAGAACAAGCACCACTATCAACATGCAAGGGAAAAAACATTCTGTGGTTCCCCTGCATGCAGTGAACAGTTAAAGCAGCTGCAGCCTCTCATCCAGCAATAGTTTTATTTGTTCGGAAAAAATTTAGTTACCCCTTAAAATCATTCAGTAAAATCAGGAAGAACCTCACTGTTCCTGGCAGAGTACAGATTATTTCCCTCTGCTCTGAAGAGGTTACAACCTAAACAGAAATGACAGACAAGAGGAAGAAAAACATTTTCAGCCAGGGGAATGGGGTAGAGAGATTAAATGGTTTGCCAAAAGTCGCAGAAGCAGCCTGTGGCAAGTAGTCTGTTTTACATTAAGTCCCGGGCTTTTGACCCGATGTAGCTGAGAGCATTTGAAAGTAACCAGCATCGAGCTAGGAGGTGAATCCTCACTGCTCCACAATCAAATGCAACATGCTTTCAGTAACTTGAGATAAGCTTGGTCTATAGGGTATGTCATCTTATTTTAAATACATCAGCAATCACAGGTAATGGGTGAGATTTACCTACGGGAAGTCCAGCAAAGACCTTGACTATGAAAACTTCCATTACTCCTGGAAGCTTCATCAGGCATAGGATTTCTCTGATGCTAAACACACTGCCAGTCTGTGATGTTCCTACAAGAGATGATTTATTGATTAATACTCTATTTATACATGTTAGAGGCAGGAAGCAAGATACTCTGAGACCATCTGCTTAGGCTCACCACCACCTTTCTGAAAAGGTGAGTCTCTGCAGCACCAGCTTTTTGCCGACAGAGGAGGCTGGGAGCTGGTGTTGGGTCTGAATGCACAGGACCCCTGTGAGACAGTGGAACTGCCTCCCATGCTGGGCCAAACCAACCCCCAGTGAGGGTTCCACGTTCACATTTTCTAAGATGTGCGGCCAGCACTGGGCTGGAAGCCTGCAACTCTGCACAGCAGAGTGGTCAGCAGGTAGGCAATAATATTCTTCCAGAACCACAGCTTAGGCATTAAAGTGTCAGCATTTCAAGGTTGGCACCATTTTGTTCTTAAATGCAACCCCAAGTCCTTTAGCAGAGTTCTTAGGGCATGTCAGTCCCCTGTCCCTGTTCATGTCCTATTTATCAGAAACACTAAATACTTACTGTGCTCCATCACATGATGGTCTGACTTTGGTTTAGACTGCAAAGGGATCCAAATCATTGTTATCATGATATTTATGAGATTTCCCACCAGCCCGACATACACAGGAACAAAAATGCTGCAAACAGTAAAAATACAGGTAAGTGGATAAACAGCATAAACAAGACAATTATTCCTCTGTCCTGCAGTGGCTTGGGCACTTGGATGAGGAAGAATCCCCTTGAAGTCACAGTACAAAAGGCTATAAAAGAGCTCACATCCTTTCATTGGGCCTTTAGATATGACCACAGTTTGACATTTCACCATAAGATGGCTATTGCCATCAAGATAGTTTATCATTTGTATTAATAATAGAGTATAATACAATGGTTTTACATCTGTAAATGCCAGGGGAAAAGAGCTCCTCTTGGTTTAATGAAGCTTAGAAATCTTCCCATGGAAAGTGCAGCAACTGCTTGTTAGGATCCACCTAATCCCCAGTTTCGTTCATCTAAGTATCACTTCACTCCTTGAAATTTCTTAGCAAAATCAAATGAAGTTAAGGAAAGTGAAGAAAGTATTCGAGATGATTAGGGATGGTAGAATACAGCCCAGCCTATAATCAAAACTGAAACTACTGGAGATAAAATGCCACTTAAAAGGAGCTGTAAGAATTACAAACATGATTTACCAAGTCTTCTGAGGAGGTAAGCAAACAGCACTTTTAATTGATGCACCTACTTTTCTCCAAAGGTACCCAAAACCAAATCAGCACCCCTTCAACTGCCCATCAGAGCCCCAAAGGTTGGATCTTTAACAGAAGTGGTGCCACAACCTTAGACTTAGACCCAGTGAATGGCAATTATTAACAGTAGTTTTATAATTATAAAAAGGAACAACCACAACTTATCTAAAAAACCCAAACACAAACCATGTAAAAGTCAACAGAATCAATAATAAGTCCTCAATTATTACTGTCTTCTTCAAAGAGAAGATTAGGAAATGACTCCTCCTAGCTTTAAGATTTCAGACTCTGAAGGACTTTAACTCTGCCAAACACAGATGGAGCAAAGTCCAGGGCTGGAAGACTGAAACTCAGGAGAGTCGAGCTGAAAACAAAGGGAGAAGCATGTTTTCTTTTTAACAGTGAGAGCAATTATCCACTAAACCAGCTCATTAAAAGTCTTCCCAGCATGGGAATCCTGGCTAGCCAAAGAGTTTCATAAAACATGTGCTTGAAACCTACCACAGGACACAGGTTTTGGGTGGGAATGCCCAGCAGAAACACCAAGGGCTGGTGTCACAGGAGGGACAAAACTAAGTGGCCATCATGGTCTGTTTGGGGCATTGACATAAAAGCACCTTGGACTTCAGCAAACAATACCTGGATTTCACCAGGGAAGGCTTTGGAGCCATATGAGTCCATGCAGACTCAGAGGCAACTGTACTGTCCCTGCATCTCCAGCAACCTCTGCTGCAAAATCAGGATGCAAAAGCAAGCTGCAAGCTGCCAACTGATGCTCCCCACAAACCAGCTGATAAAGGACTACTTACTGCCTGACTTTTTACTGCTGCTTTCCTTGTCAGACCATGGCATATGTTTTTTGTGCAATAACTAGCAGCACTAATTGTAAAAGCCTAGTGTTTCCTCTGTGCTAGACAAAGGTACAGCCTAAATAATTTCTAGAGTATTATTAAAGTCCCAGAGCAAGACAGTCAAGGATTGAGATGCAAACAACTGAGAAAAGCATCAAAGAGCAAATACATATACACACACACACACGTATTCCCGCTAACTGTGATGGCAAAAATCCCAGCTGAATATTTTAATTCTCATTAATTATTATTAATAACAACAAAGTCAGATAATATCTTCCTGCAAATGGACTTAGTGCAGTAATTTAGACCTGCTGCCTTCCATCTGCCAAGCTGTTCCACTAATTCCCCTGGACCACAAAATTAGTCATTTACTGGATCGCTATTTTTTATTTTTAGTGCAGCAGATTGCCACTCTCTGATTTAAAATTATCTGCCAAACAGTTCCCAATCTATTGAAATCAACTTTGTGGACCCACATTTTTATCCAAAAAATCCGGAATTTCTATTTTGCATTGCAACATAAAGTAAATTTACTAACAAAATAGAAAGTATAAAATAACCAAAATAAGTAGCTGCAGCTGGCTTAATGTTTTTTTTTGGGATTTCTATCTTTCAAGCTTTCATTCTGATATGGAAAAAACACATCACAAATTTTCATTGGACAGAAAGTCTTCCTTTCCAGCCCTATCTTTTCCTGAGGGTTTTCCAGACTCCCATATGCCAATGTAAATATATTTTACTCTCCAGATCCAAGAACTACAGCAAGTAATGAGGGAAGGATCCTCCTGTAAAACTAGTAAGCAAATGATGCACTACTTCACTGCAAGAATATGACTGATAATTCATTGCTGTGAAAGGGAAAGGAGAACCTTGATATTTTACATATTTGGGAAAAGCTGGGCTCACTGTAATTGATTAGTGGCTTTTTATATGCTGGACTCTGAAGTCAGAGAAATCCAATAAACATCTAGAGCTCAAAATCATGCCCAAAGCATTCAAAATTGTCTGAAAATCCCTTTCCTTAGCCACAGCTTTCTGTAAGCGCTTCATCTTTTTCCACATATTAAGCATTATCATTTGTTGATGGAAAGGTGATGAAGCTAACCCTTGGGTTAGCTGTTCTGTTGTCTTGTCCTCCATGGCAGGGACCAACTCTGGAATTGGAGATAACACATCTGTGTCCAGGAAATCACCTCTTGCATTTGTTTGTTTGCTTGTTTAAGAAAGATGAAGTAAAAACAAGGGTCATAAAAAATGCCATATCAACACAGCAGGTCATTCACTTTTTTTTCTGATGTATCTCAATTTCTTTTTTTTCTGATTTTTCCATTACAACCCATGAATTATGCATGACAACATCTCCTGTGCCGCCCCTCCGCAACAGCATCAGTGGGATGCATCCTGCCACTCAAACAGTGAAAAGCAATTGTTTTACAAAGCAGCAACGCAGGGCAGCTTTCCTAAAGCCCTGACACATCATCACCTCTGAACTCCCCATGATGTTTGTTTTGGGCCTTGGGTAGGTGAGGGACTGTAGACAGTGTCTTCTCCTCTTATATGAAGACACAGAAATGTTTACACTGTCATGTAAAGCGACATGAGTGCTAAAACCAGCGTGCATGTGCTGAATCATTATTCCTGGCAGCAGGGAAGACAAACACCACCAGGCTGACCTGACAGTATTCTTGCAATGATGCTGAACAGGAGGCCAGAGGCCAATGCATTTGCTGGGGCAACTGGTGAAGTTGGAATGATGCTGCCAGACCCTCAGCTATAGCTGCTCGTGTCACCAGCACTAGGGGAAATTCTACGCACACCCTTGGATGCTGCTGGGAGGGGAGCCGCAGTCCTGCGGAGGTAGGTGGGAAGGAGACAGTGGTGGTTTGGAGGAGTCCAGCAAGCAGCAAGATGGCAGAGGAGGGTTTGCACCCCACAACAGCCCTGGGGAACAGTGCTTTGGCAAGGGGTACGGTGATGCTATTGCCACAGCAGAGAAAACAGCCAGGAGTTAGCACTGATAATCCCTCTGTTGTGCTTGCTGGACCCTTATCTGCATGCTAAGCAAGTGGAGGACCAAGGGCTAAGCTGTTGCTCTTATTTCTAATTGGTCTGATGAGGAACAAGGGGTACAAACCAGAACAGCTAAGCCTAAAGTTGAGACATGCCAACCCCTCAGCGTAGCCAAAGGCTGAGGGTAGGAATGATCACTGCGTTGGCAGCTCCTGCTGTGCAAGACTTGGCTCGTAGGCACTTGTCTGTTTTTGGTTTGTTTGCATTTTTTTTTTAAATTTAAGCTTGAAATCTCATCTCTGCTGAAATCAATGGGAGTCCTGTTGCATTCAGTTTTGCCTCTTTGGCTTATCAGGAGGAAGTTTCAGCAGGAAGGTACCCAGAGTGGCACTAGTAAGACAAATGAGGCACATTAAGCAGGTTGATCCCGTGGGACATTTTCGCATCCTCTTCCCCTTCCTGCCCTCCCTCTCGTTCCTCCTGGCTGTCTGCAAACCAGCCACGTGAAGCCAGAGTGAGCTCTGCCAAAACCAGCAGCAGATTTCCTGAGTGGCGTGGAAGAAAAAAGGACGTGGGCAGGATTAATACAATTAAATTAAAGGGAGCGAAAGGGCGCAGCAGCTTCAGCAGCTGATGTCATTGTGCAGCCTCTTCCAGTTTCTTGCTGATTAATAGAGGTTAAGAACCTTTGCCATCCTGGGCTTTATGGTCAAAATAACTCAAGTAACTTTATCTGTGTACTTCAGCATCTTACTTATCATTCTTTTGCTTCTCTTGCATCTGGAGAGAGAGTCCCTTGCTGAATTTTGCCAGCAGCCTTCCATGCTCCTCCCTAGGTTTTTCCACTAGCGAAGCTCCTCTCAGGCTGTCAGCTAAGATCACAGCTGCCCCCTCTTCTTCATGTGTTTTTAACCTTGCCATGAAAGGGAGGAACAAAATGCATCACCCTGTCCTGCATTGGACTGATGTGCCCCAAGGTCCTGCTGCCAGGAGGGTGCAGAGCAATCACCTGCAGAGAGCAAACAGCTGAACTTGGAGGAAGAGCAGTTTTTGCTAGTTTTCACCAACAGGTGCAGCCTCAGCTTGCCCTGACTTAAAGCTTTCAGATAAATAAGAAAACATGAGCAGAGGGACCTGGAGGCCAGGAGCCATAACATTAGCCAAACGCTGGTTAACAACATAACAAAAGCCTCCTCTTTTCATTCTCCTGAGGCCATTAGGCAAGTGTGGTGGATGCATTAAAAACATCCATTCAAAGAGTTTTAAAGGGTTTCAAAAAGTGGGATGGTGAGCCCAGGGCACACCTGCCACTGGACCAATGGCAAGGCCAGGTACAAGGCTCACTTGGTAGCCTGTGGCCATGGATAAGGGACTGACAGCTAGGATTGCCCATCTGGAAACTCCATCTTTAACGCTGGTGGGAAAGCAGAACTAATGATGAAACCATTAATAGTAATGTCATGGTAAACAGATTAAACCCAAAGAAAAATATTAGCATGCAAAACCAGACGGAGAGGGGTTGCATTTCTTCCATCTAATGCTTAACCAGCCTCTGTATTTACTTGCAGGTAACTGTAAATCCCAATGCACCACACTCTCTGGGTGAGGCAAAGCAAGGACATGCTCTATGTTACTTCACAACTCACTCCCACCAGGGTCAACTAGTATGAGGCAAACGAGTGCAATCAGGGTTCAGTTTCTGAATCAAGATGTAAGGCAGTAACACAGGTGGCAGCACAGGCTCCCAGAGGCTCCCCAGCTCCTGGAAGTGATGTTTTGCAGCTCTGTCCCAAGTGTTGCAATCCCTTGAAATCAGAAGTGGCACACACAAAGTATCAGAAAAACCTGGCAGAGTTTATAGCAAACACAGATCTTGGAAAGCAGGGCCTGGCCAACCAAGTATGTGTGCGTGTATATACATACATATATATATGTACAAACACATATGCAGAGCATTTCCCAGTAGCTTTGAAGCAAAACTTCCATGAAAAATTCAATCCCACAAAGGAACGTGTACCATGCAGAGATCAGGCAGTGGCACAGGAGCAGGACAGAGGCCACTGACCAGGCATTTGCAGACAGGTAACATTTTCAGCTCACAGATGAGGAAGTATGAACAGAGTCCCTGCTGGTACCTGCCAGCCACAGCGCCCAAGCAGTGCCAAGGAGGGATAGGTGCCAGAGCCTACTGCTTCCACCATGGAAAGCTACGGCAAACCGACACAGAACACAGTTTTGAGCTCCAGCCCAAATTCCAGTCCTTGTTCTGACCTTGCTGGGCTGTGATTCCCATCTTTGGTTTCCTGCCTGAAAAGGCTGGGACAGACCCATGAAGGTACCTAAGGGCTGCTGCCAGCCAGGAGGCTGCATTCAGGCTGTGTGTGCTGCAAGATGGTATCAATTGCTTTCTGATTAGCATTCCAGCCACAGAGACCTGCTCTGCAAAGCCGAGGAGAAAAATGCGCGTGTGTAATTGCACAATTAAATGTTGCGTCAATACAGTGATTCTTTTGAGGAGGAAGCAGTTCCCAACGATTCCCTGAGGATTAAAGGATCAATGTGTATTTCAGCAGTGAATGGGATTGTGTTTGTTTTCTTTCTCTTTTTCTTAATAAAGTCAAAGTTGAACATGGAGAGAGCATAAATTGTTTTTTAGTGACTCACTCCTACTTCAAAACAGTGCTGCATAAAGCCAGCATTCACAGCCGGCCCAGATTCCTTAAAGAGCTCTGAAAGGACTCTCAAAATATTTCTTTGATTGCAGTCCGGCCACACTATCCACTCATCCACTCACACCCTTAGAGGGGCAGCTATGGGTGAAAAACAGCTGGTGAGTTAGAAAGAAAAGAAAAGCAAAAAACTTGAGGTGAAAAAAAAAAAGCTCAGGTGAAACCATGACACCAAACCATGCTCTCCACTAAACAGCTTTAGGTCCATATGGCCACTGTGTCCCTGATAACATAGTGATACATAAACTTAGTGCATAACTTATTGTAAATTAGGGATGGCTTCATTCAAGGAACTTTGTTTTACTGCACTGACAACGCTTGCTGAATGTATTTCATATTTGACCAATTGTGGTCTGGTCTATGTTGTTGGGATTTCTCCTAAAGACAAAAAAGCAAGCACAAAATTTCACCAAGGCTCCTTAAAGAAACAAAACCACAAAAGCCTCAATGAAAAACAGATATATTGAGCCTCAAAAAAAAATCACAGTTCCCTAGGATGTTCATGCAAATGTACAGAGATACATGTGCCTGGATCCCACAGCCCAGGGCAAGAAATGGCACAATAACACAAATAAACCCAGACAGCCCAGTGCTCAGCAGACTTCAGTGCAGCCCTGCCGGTGAAATGCAGCCAGTACCACCCATCACATTATCCGTGCCTTTGAGAGAAAAACAAAAACCAAACCCCAAACCTTCCTTTTCACAATTCCTAGTCCCTTTCCTCATAGAAAAAAAAATCACCCAAAGCCACGCATAAGCATGGCAGGAGTCCTTCCCCCTGGCTTTCCTGTCCAAGCAAATGCCCATGTGAAAACAGTATGTGAGGCAAGGAACACACGTTAATGCCAGCTGAAGAAGTGTTAAATCCCAAGTGGGAACAAACGCAGCCTCCAAGGGACATGTGCTGGAGAAAGATACCCTTTCTCACTTGCTTCCTTATGGTCAGGTAGAAGGTACTTCTCAAGAGGTAGGACAAATTGCGTGGGATGAATCACCCGTATTTCACTGTAGCCCCTCAGTGGGACTCCTTTGGTTGCAATTTTCCCACTCCTTCACTGGGAGCCTGAGATTTTTGTATAGAGACAGAACACAAAACCTGAGCGGACACCCACCCCCACCCATGCATCAGCAGGGAAAGGAGTGAGTTCACTGCCCTGACGCAACTGGAAACCATGACCAGGGTGTCCTTTTTGCCACATATGTTTTAGATGAGGAGCAGCAGAAGTTGGCTGCTGCTGCTTTGGGGGGAGCTGGAGGCTTTTTTCATTCCAGTGAACCTGACACTATTGCAGGCTATCCAAGGAGGTATTGAGACTTCGCATCCACACCCTCTGCAGAGCTCCTTACAGGGCAAGAATGAGTCACCATAGACAAGTGCTCGTTCAACCGCTTATTTCTAGTGGCAGCCACATCTGGAAAATTTGGGTGGTGGGAAAGGAAAAAAAGATGAAGGGGGGTTTGGGCATCCTTCATCACCCATTTCTGTTGGAACTGGGTGAGGGAGGGATACTGAAGATTGGCACTGGTGCATTAGCAGGGCAAAGAGCCCGGAGTGAAGCAGCAGGGCACATCAGAGCTGCTGTGTGCTGGGGACACCAGGTGTGGGATGGGACCAGAAGTTCACAGACATCTCCAAAGTCATCGGAGCTATCTACAGCTTAACTTCCCTTAAGGGACATTTGCTCCTGTGTGTGTCACTGACCCAGCACAAAAAGGGTTGCTGGTGGGACTTGACACTCAACGTTGCAGAAAAAACACTTTAGCTCAGTGCAGGGCATTAAATAAAAACACTTGGGCTTCTCCCACAGAGAAAATCCTCCTTTGGCATAGCTCCCTATGTAAGTGGTCTGGTCATCTGTGCGAACAGATAAGGCTGGCTGTCAATCAGGGGCTCCACAGCAACGAGGCTGCAGGAAAGAATCCCAGCAATGCAAAGCAGCTTGAACTAACTGGCCACTGCCACAGACCCAGCTCAAATACGGCAGATCCTGCTGCCAGGGCATGAAGGGGATGGTTGTGGCAGGATGCTAATTCCCAGGCAGCTGGAACAGCTTACTTGCGCCAGCCCATCCTGCTGCCTGATCCAGTGCAACGCTCTTCCGAGGAACTTGGTTAAATGCCAGAAGACGCATATCAGTTACACGTCAATAAGACATGGGAGGATTTGCATGCTTTGCCCATAATCCACCACTAATTTTGAGTGTCATTTATTCTTGTGTGCTCTTTTCTGGTAAAACACTCTATTTCAAAATACTGCACTTTGCTAATTCAGAGCTTGCACTTGTATGCGATTATTGCTTTTCCATATTGCACGGCATAGACAGTCCCACTGGCATCTCAGTGCACCGAGCACCTGCACATTTACATGCATTTATAACAAATGGGTGAATAAACTGCACTCCCCAAAAGATTTTAGCCAGCTGGCTGGGTAAGGCGTTGATTGCTTCACGCTCTGTGGTATCACCCTGTAAGTCTAGAAATGGAGGAGTCTAGACAAGGACCAGGTATGAGCTGCCCTCCCTGAATGGGGGCTTGCAACATCTGGCTTTGATCCCAGCAGAGCTAATACTGGATGAGCTGGGGCAGGTCAAGATAGGCATCAGAAAGCAGGTGTAAGCGGTCAGTTCTCACAACAGAGGCATCCCACTGGTGAGGCTGGGACATGTGCTGTTCGATCTATCTGTGAGCGATCTGGAGCAGCAGCGAGGTAAGAAAGTTTGCTGAGGATACACAACTGAAAGAGTACTGGGGAAAAGAGTAGTCAGTGAGGAACTGCATGTGGCTCTTACAGGGCTGAGGGATTGGGCAATAACATGGCAGCTGAAAGTCACTGCAGATTAAATCTGAAGTGATGCATGCAAGAAAAAGAAGTCTTAAATTCACATATGAAATGATGGTTTCTGAATTACTTATTATTAACTTAGGAGGGAGACCTTTGGACTATCATATAGATTATTACCCAAAACCATTGGCTCAGTGCTCAGCTAATCAAATATTAGGGATTACCATGAAAGAAACAGCAAGTGAATAGAGAAGAGAACCTCGTTAGACCTGTGTATAAACTCCTGGTTCACCAGTACTTTGACTAGTGCATGCAATCGTGGTCCTCTTGCCTCAGAAAGGTTTCTAAGAACTGGGACAAGCTCAGAGGATGGCAACGAGGACAATTCATGGCACCTGAGGAGGCTGAAAGCCTTCACCCAGGGAAGATGTCCAACGGACATCTAATAAACCTCCACAAGTCTGTGAGGGACTTGGATCAGGGAGTTAGGGAGTGACTGGCATGGTCATTTCCATCACAAGAACTGGGAAGCACCAAATGAAGCTGTCAGAGACTGGTTCAAAACAGGGAGAAAGGCCTAATTCTTCCCACATCATACAGAATATCAGTGGAGTTTGTTGCTACTGGTGTTGTGGAAGCAAAAGGCTTAGACAGGTACAAGGAGAGACTAGACAAGCACTTGGAAGAAAGATCCACTGAAGGTTACTAAAGAGTCATGACCCATATTCATTCATGTCAGGAAATCCCCTGCGCTGAAAACAGTTGGAAGCTACAAAAGTAACTGATGAGGTATTACGCAAGTTTGTTCCACTCTTTCTCTTCCCTAGGCTTCTTACTACGATTTTTATTGGAGAAAGGATACCAGATCACATTGAGACGTAAGTGCAATTTCCTCCTCTGCAGCAGGAATCAAAACCATGTCTCCCACCACCATCTCACAAACCAGAGAGGCTCATTTTTACTCATTCCCTGGAAAATACTGCCTTTTTCCTACAATCCTCAAACATTCTGGATAATAAATAAGAATAACCACAACTCTCACTTTGCACTTGGGACACTCCTTTGGGAAAGGACAATGCTAGATTTCAGTCCAAGAAATGTTCATGTATCTTATCAAATGACTGTTCACTAGAACACAAAGCTGCAATCCCCCATCTCTTAAAAATGGATTTTTCCCAGTCTTTTTCTTGGATGGTGTAACCATACAAAGTAATAACAGGTTTTTGGGGTGTCCCCCACCGTCTTCTTCTTCATGATCAAAGTTTTTTCCTAATGCATGGCAAAACCTTTAAGTATTTTTTTTTTTAATTAAGCAACAAAAACTGCTCTTCCAAGCTCAGAATGTGGTAAATTATTAAAACGCTCACTTTGGGTGTGTCGCTGGGTAAGGACTCCCACGCACAGACTGGTTAGAAAGTGATCAGTGCTTGCTAGACTACCTGGTGACTCACCACCGAACGCATCATTAATCATATGTTACAGCATGTCTGACTTCATAGAGTACTGTAGGTGGTATGAAATAATCTTTGAATGAGTTCAAGCTTTTTCTTTTTCTAGCTTTTATGAGGTTACAACGCTCATAACCAGAAGCCTTATGGCACTCCAGAAGACTCAGCTGGGCAGGAAACCGTTGAGGATTTGCTTTAGTAACCTGGGCTGCACTCCCGGCATGTCAGGTCTTGGCTCACGGCAGTGGCTTTGGAGGATCCACAATTCTGGCACTGGCTGAAGTTGTTACCTTTCATCGATCATGATGCACTCACTCACTCAGAGCTGGCTCAAAGCAACATGTGGGCAGAGCTGAATTTTGCTGCCCAAGGATGAGGGGTGGGGTCGTAATAGTTCCTGTGAGGGGAAGGGGTAGGATTTGGCTGGGGAAGAAAGCACGAAGAAAGCTCTTGCAAGCCAGGACCACTGCCTTTGCTGGCACTAAGGAGACAGGAGGTGACTGCTACTTCCAAGTGCACCTCTCCCACATTCCAAAACCAGACACAGACACCAGATGCTCTGGCTTTCCTCAACGAGCATGCATTCTTGCCACTCTGGCACAGGCAAGTCGACAACAGGACTGTGGGTGGACAGTCCGATGCCGCAGACAACTACCTATTTTGCCAGGGCTTGGAGGTGTCCCATCATTGGCCCACCAAAGGACTTGAGCTTCTTCCTCTGCCAGTCCCTTTTGCAAGTAGGGCACTGGCAAGGTTACTGCAATAATGCAGGAGAGCAATACTCATGTCACACAAAAGGAAAGGCTCTCTCCACACCCCACATCCAAAGGCTAATGAGGTAAATAGTGAAGTCATTGACTAACCAAGTCCGACACTTAAATTTCATCTCTTACCAGGACCGCATTCACGTGAATGACAATTTTAAGCTACACAATCCCTAGCAAAACAAGTTACTTCTTTACCTTGAGGTAGGTAACTGTAAATGCAGCACCCTACCAGAGGTACAGCACAGACTGATCTTGCCTTGGAACAAGTAGTGGCAGCAACAGTAGAGGCAACACCTCCCACCGGAGGTGTGAAAAGTCTTGCTGTGCTTCATCAAGGGCTCCAGTGCCTTTTGTCTAGTAAGACCTTTTAATGAAATAGGACACATTAGGGCTAATTTTGTACGGGAAGCAACGTTGGAATGCTAATACCCAAAGGTCACAAATAAAGCACTTCACACATCAGGTGGAAGGCTTCCCAGCATCCCAGTCCAACCTCTTCAGTTGCACAAGAAGCCCCCTGAAAACAACCCTTTCTCCAGCAAAGACAGAGCCTGAGGGCTGTGGTGCAGCTGATTTGATTTCATGAAGAGTTTGACCCTAGAAGGGGGCATCTGAATGAAAAGAGTGAGTCATTCCATTTCAATAATGATGAAACCATTAATTAAAGGTGCACTGTTTGCTTGCTTGGGCAGGCTTCCTGCGCTGAAACCAGGAGCGGTCTCACTGTTACTATATTTATTGAACTCCCCCAATTAAGTACTTTGTTTCCCTCATGCCATAATGGCAATGGTTTCTGCATGTTAAATATATTCAGAAAGGAGGTGTTTCATATTTGCAAATTTTAGTAGTTTTCTCCCCTACACAGGTTGTAGGACAAACGCTAGCCAAGGAACAGCTAAGATACTTTGCACTGAATAATGTATTTTCAACTACTTTGCTTCACGTAGTAGAAAATAATTTATCTGGGTTAAAAAGCACATTCAATATTAACTGAAGTTGCTTGCACTTTTTGGAGCAATGAATTGAAAACAGATTTAAAGAACTTCATGCCAGTCAAATGTAGTTGCAGAATCTTCTATGCATCTTGCATATTTCAGTGGATTTCAGTATTGCCAAAGCCCTGAATAAGAACATTCTTTACCTGCAGACCTGCTGCAGCAGTTGCATTTCCAACTCTGCCTAACACACTTTTGCTCTCAGTTGAAGGCACTCCCCTTAGGGAGAAAAAGCACTTCGTTCATTCTCCACACCACATTTCATCTTGGCCCCACTACAGAGACCACCTACAGGGATGCCAGTTAGTATCAGCTGCATTATGCTGAACTGGTATTTACAGGAGTGCTTGGTGGGAACCACATCTTAGGCAGCCTCATGGGCAGCCTCTCCACCCAGCCACACGCTTACAGCAGAAACCTGCTCCGTTCACCACCGAATGATGGCAACTGGAAGCTACCTGACAGACTTGCGTGGAAAATTGCAAGCAGAGCATTTACTGTATTTTTAGTTGCATTTAACTGTAAACTAGCGGCTGGTAAAAAAGGAGGGGTGAGGACTGTGTGAACAGCCAGCTGTCTGCAGAGGAGTTTGGAAACCTCCGATTATACATTTCTGTAGCTCCAGTGAGCAAAGCACTGGCCCGGTGTATGCTTGAGGTTTGCTGTACCTAGAAGATTTATTTTTCAAGCCATCTGGTGTTGCAAGAGCCAGAGGCCACACACTGTTTTGGCAGGACATGTTAGGGAACACCTGTATTTTAGATGCTACAACCAGGTAACTCAACGCAGCAATGGGTTATGTTCTTTAGTGGCTGGCAGTGACAATGATTTTAGAGTGGTGCTTGTTTATATCCTGGAGCCTTGCAGAAGCTGGCTGCTTTCAGTGCACCAAATATGTCCACATAAACAGACAAACTGGTTGATGAGGAAATTATTTACCTTTTGAGGTGACTAGTGGGTTGTTGGTTTGGGGTTTTTGGTTTTTTGGTGTTTTTGTTTGGTTTTGGGTTTTTTGTTGTTCTTGGGGTTTTTTGTTTTCAGTGCACAATGAAAAAGAATTGTATGTTTTTGTTTCACTTCAATTTTATTTTCAGCAGGGAGAAAACATGAAAACATGGACTTCAAAGTGCTGCCAAGCCTGTTGGACGTACATCTGTACAGCACCAGGAAAATATTGAAGTGTCCGAAGTACAAGGATCTTCCAATCTGGATCCACAGCAGTCCTCATAATAGCTCTTGTATAAAGTTTTCCTTTCTTGTATACAGAAACAGAACTAATGCAGTAGCAGCTGAAAAACTCACCCTTTAAATCTCACAGGTTATCTTCATAACATCCCCAGATGGGTGACAGTGGTGCAAACATTCCATACGTTCTCACAGGGAAATGAAGCGCAGAAAACCCAAGTGCCCTGGTAAGGTCCCATAAAGATCATGATGGAAAAGAAGCCTTAAAAATCAGGTCTCTCACATGCCAGCTTAGCGCTCAGACCAGTGGACCACATTTTTCCTCTCCTTCTTTTCCCTGGATCCCCCAGAAGCCTTTTCTGCTGCCCCAGCCACAACACCGATGGAATGGGAACCCACAACTCACTGCATCTTGCAGCACCCTGAGAACACACCACCAGCACTGCGCATTACAGCACCGCTGGTGGGAGGAGCACACATAAGTAGATTTGGGAAGCATGTGACATCCCTCTTACTGTTTCAAGAATTCCTCCCAAGGACCCTTGCCATCGCATGCTGATGTCAGCTGGCCCAGCTCCACAGGAACCCGCTGCCCCAGAAACAGGCTTCACCCCGGAGACGCATTCTGGATCCCTGACTCAAAGCACAAATTTGAGTCAGTGGAAACTTGTCTGAGGAAGGACTGAGTAAGAACCACAGAGGCAAAGTAAAACAAGCCATGGGGATCCTAAGGAATTAGCGAGAAACACTGCAATCCCGGATGCATAACGGAAAAGGGGTTGGAAAAGATCCACCAGGGGCATCATGGAAAAGACACAGTCAGTAAGAGCTGAAAATGGTTTGTAGGATCAGGCCCAACATCAGCAGTCTAGATACGATGGCTGCCAAAATCCATCAAAATGGCAGCACCTGGTACAAAGAGCCCAGCCATAGAAGAAAGATTTGGATTAGCAGCAGGAAAGGACTCGAAATTCATTTCTCTTTAGTAAGTCATTGGGTAGCAGCAGTTGAGGAAAAAAGACGGTATAGGTTCAGTACCAACATCTTTATCTTTAATCCCTGCTTCAGACCAAGGCTAGTAGCTAAACCAGCCTCAGTCAAAGGCAATTTTTACTAAATGACATAAACTAAATACAACTTATTGTATTTACAGATAGAGCGAACAAACCCCATATTTTGACTACACTAATAACGAGATTTCCTAAAAGCAAAAACCCCACAACTTTTGAAGGCTTTAGAGATGTTCTTTTCAGGTTGCTTTAAGTCTGGTAAATATTTGCCTTTAATTTCTTCCACAGACCTATTTCTCATAAAATCCAAACATGGCTGAAAAAGATAAGAAAATACTGAAAGATCACTAAACACATGGAAAAAATTATCCCAGAGGGAATATGAAAGTAATCTGCCTGAGACTCCCTCTGCACTCATCCCACAGACACAAACAGCAAGAGATTGATGCTCTGGTGGCGAACACAAATAAAGTGGCAAGCCCTGGTCTTGGCTGGCATCAAAAGAAACTGCACATCCAGCCATCCAGAGAGCTCTTTTAGCTAAGAGCATATTATCTCCTAGGCTAGCCAAGACTTTCTCGGTTGGAAAATCCCAATCATGAGTGCTAGCTACGGGGGGGAGGGGGGAGAGAGAAAAGAAATGAGGAAAGATTGGGCAGGACAAGCCTGAACATGTTCAGTTTGTCCTTCCTACGTTACAATTATATCCTTATTCCTCAGAGCAAAAGGCAGTTCAAAGAGACAATAAACCCTTTTTTAGTCTTACGCTTTGCAGAAACGTCACTGAAACGGAACTGAAGTGGTTCCCAGAGATAAAGCAACAAAAGAAATTAAACCCTTCCCTACAGCTACCCTTTGGTAAAATACCAGCAGAGAAATAGAGGCATGGTTTTGCTTGTAACTATGGCATTCATCTGAGAAAATAGACCTTACCTTAGTGGTTTCAAACTGAGATTAATTTAGTATGTTGCTCCTCAGATTCTGCAGCTGCTTCCTTCTTTTGCATTGCAGGAATATTAGCCTCTAAGGCTCATACTAACTTCATTTTATGGGATGGATAGTATTTTGTTATCAGAAATGTGACTCCCTTTTGGGGTACAACTTAATAAGTGCTTCAGTTTAGATCCCAAGAAATTTGGGCCAAAACACTGTAGACTGTAGGATGGCTTTGGAGCAGGCAAAGCATGAGGGACCAGTTAAAGCAGCCACCGAACAGGGTGTATTGACCACTTTTCTTTAACCCCCTCATTTGGGCACAAAAGACATAGGCCAATGGAAGGTCAGCTTAGTGCGACAAAGAAAAGAAGTAGAGCTGAAAAGCAGGGCAGGGAGCATGCTTGGGATGGACCTGGGAAGTCTCCGAGGGTGCACCCACCCACCCTGTCCTGTTTTCCTCCCAAACCAAATGAGCCAAACTGAAGGTGCAGGGCATAACGATGCCACAAGGAGCAATTAAGTGGCAAGGGGAGAAGAATTGGATTTGCAACTTAAAAACGTTAGACACTAAACAGCCCTAGACAGTGAAATATTTGACAGCTGCAATCCTAAACATGGATGGGACAGGTGGAAATGAAAGGCTTCATCATCTATTACCAAACCACCCAGAAACCATCAAGCACTTACACTGAAAGGTTACTATAAAGTGAAACAACAGCTTTTTTAAAAATTAGTTTTTAATCTACTTCACCAAGGCTTTTATAGAGTATGGAAATCACCCTGCTCATCACCCCAACTCTGGGGTCTCATTGCCGACATACATTTGTGTAACTGGTGCAGAACAGACAACTTTTCTAACCGTAACTGGGCTGCCTGAGAAATTAATTACCCAACTGGAAAGATGTAAATACTTCAGACTGACTCAGTTCAGGTGCACTGGATTTCTTCCTGCCTTTCAGTGCGTCAGGGAATTTCTTTCCACCCTACAGCCCTTAGGAAAGGGGCACATGGCTGAAGGAGTCAGCAGTCATGAATAATCAGGGAGGGACTTTTCCAGAACAAGGCAGTAATGTGAAAAAGTCTTTCTTATGGGGTGACATTTGCATGACCGAGGAATGACATAATAAGTCTGCACACAAAAAAGGCTTTATACCTCCATGGCAGCTTTGGAAACCTCTCAGCACTGCCTTGGTCCTTCCCTTCTGTGCCAAAGCATCAGTCTTTGGGGGCAGGAATTTAAGCCCCATCTGCACCAGGCCAATTGCTGTCTCTGCAGGCACAGATTTATCTCATTCTTTCTGGCTAACGCAATCTTATGACCCATGTTAACAATGCTATTTTATGGGCCGTGATGTCTTGCTGTAGTACTGTAGGGATTTATTTCTGCCCTGGGATGAAGGGCTAAAGAGCCAAGCAGAATACAGGGAGGCCAACCTGTTTGCACAGAGGCTCCATCAGCATACAGATGAGATGAAGCCACCTCCAACAAGCAAGGCCAGGGCCTGGACACCAGTGTACAACAAGAGAGTGGAAAGAAGAGGTACAAACATTATTGCCAGAAAGTAAAAAAGCAGCAGCATGCCAAGACAGCCCCTCAAAAACATCAAGCCCCTATTAGACACTTGGGAGCTGCTGAAAGAGCCAAATTGAAAAGGAGCTGCTGAAGTGCAGCCAGAGGAGATGCAAACAGGACGCACCCTTGCAAAAGCAGCCCAAGCACTGCGAGTACCACCAGGGCACTGAACCAGTGCTGGAAGCCCAGCCAGGGTATAAAAACACGACACAGATGCTCAGACTGAGGCATAAGTAATGTTTCACTTCCAGCACAGGCTGTTTGCCAGATGTGGACCTCTGCTGAGAGTTAACTGAAATGCATTTGAAACTCTGAAAAAAAATCCTTTATTTTGCAGGCCATTTGTTTTTAAGGAGAGGGATGAGTGGTGATCTAAGGAGTCAGAATCAGGTAGTTCAGACCCCTGCAGAAAAGCATCTGGAGACTTTCAGAGTGGTGAGGCAGGCACCACAGGAATGATGGATGCTGGACCAAGACCAGCCTCCCAAGCCTAAGGGGATTTGCTCATGCCGCCTGGAGCAGAGAAGCGGTTTCTCACCAGCATAGGAAGTCAAGCGCTTGGCAACAAGGGAGGCAGCTCTCCCACAACTCCAGTTACGCAAACAGCTGCCTTCTGCTGGGTTTCAACATGCTTCAGTGCTCCAAAAATAATTTCCTGCTTGATTTGATACCATTAGCAGGAGCACAGAGCGCAGCACAAATGGTCATGCCACTTCACACTGGATCCAGCTACCACTGATTTCTAGCAAAAGCCCCAATTTCTTTTTTTGGAAAAGGGCATGATTACACAGGAGGAAAAGGTAAGCAAGGTAATAGTGTAAGTCCTCTCCTCTTCCTCCGCAAATGGTTTTGACGCAAGCCTGGATAAAAGCACCTGCCACCTTCGTCCTTCTGGGCCTCTTTCCAGAGCCAAGATTTCCCAGCCCTTACAGCTCGTAACACTTATGGCATATAACCAACACTCAGCAGCCAAGCAGGAATCAACGCCAAGATAAAGTTCAATGACGAAGTCACTGCTTGCTGGGCAATCAGGAGCTGTGCCAGTCCTGGACAGAGCTGCTGGAGTTCCCCCACTGCACAAGCACCTGAAAGCTAATATCATGCGTTCTTTCACTCCCCACTGGATGCCCTTGCATCCCCTTTGGGGTCTTGGAGTAATCCCAGTCCAGCCCAGTGCTTTGGGAACAGCAGCACTTTCCGTTCCTAGCTGGACTGGAATTTGGATAGCAAATTTTACCCTAAGGTGCATCTGATTTCCTGTTCCCTATTCCCAGCCCAGGCATCTGCATACCCCTTCCCAAGGGCCTGCCTAGGGGGGACTCCTCCATGGACCTTCACCAGCAGTGCTTCAGAAACCTCAAGAAGTACAGATAGTTAAAGGTGCCAAGGTCCAGCACATCAGCATCACAGTTGATAGCCTGTGGACCACCAACAGCACAGTACACCAACCACCCCAACTCATGGCCTTACACAGGGGTTAGCTGATATCTTCCAGATGAAGTTCAAGTAATGTTCAGCAAAGAAATGAAGCAGCAGAGTAAAACTCAATATCACCCAGTAAAACAATGGCTGCAAAGTGGGATTCAGAAGCTGATAGCGTGTCCACAAAATCGGCTTATTTTAAGGCAGTACAGAGTGCACACTGGTATGAAGGGGGACCCTCCAGCAGAGTCTGAAAGTCTGTTTTAGCATCTGAGGAAGCTCTATGGGGTTTTCCAATACTACGTGGCTCAGAGAAAAAATCCTTGACAGTAACAGCCAAGTGATTTTGTGCTGTGTTTCTCCTCCTCCTCTTCTACCTTGAAATCAAAGTTGTGCAATGGCACTCATTTGTGCTTATATATTTTAAGCCCAAAGACACCACAAGGTGTTTATTCTGATCTGCACCTTGCCAACCTTTTCTTTCCACAGTCATTCACTGAGCCACACAACAGGTTATGAAAGATACCCTCAGCCATGATTAGAAGAGTATATAAGGGGTGATGAATTCACCACTGCTTTTGGGGAGCTTGGACAGAAACTAACCTTGGAAGGTAAAGCCATGAAAAGAAAGGAAAGGTGCCATCAGCAGTCCTACACAGGACATAACTCCAGGATGACATCCGCAGCTTTCATACATGAGGCAAAATATGCGTCTGAGCTGACCCAAATGCTAGGTGGGGCCCCCTCCTGTCACTGTCACAATAAAAGGGAATAACCCTGTGGAGAAGGTGGCTCCTCAGCTGCTGGAGGACCTGAGCCAGGCAGGAGGACAGGACTGGTGGGAACAGTGTGCAAGCTGGTTTCCATGCTCAACTGACCCATGTCTGCAGCTGCTGCTGCTGCTCCCACAGCCCGAGGGAGTGCAGATAAGAAGCAGTTCAGCTTTTCCAGACATAGCACAATTCCTGTTTACAGCCTCTGGGCTAGATTTTTCAAAAGAAGGAGCTAGGTGTCTATTCTTGCAGGAAACCAGGTGTGTAAACAGCTCAATTAATATATCCAGCAAACTGTGCTCTAGCACAAAGAGGGCTAGTGGAGACAAGCCAAGAGCACAGGAGCCGGGGAAAGAAAATACTTTTAAAGAATATGCCTAATTAGAGATGGGCCTGGGCCAAAAGTTCTTATTTGAACACCTGGAACAGCCCTGGGGAGCACATTGTAACCTGAACCCAGATCCACATTTTGTAACTCGCTCCTCTCCCACGTGAGCTAAAACCTAGCCCCAGATCTAACCATCACAGTCTGAGCTGCAGGTCTCCAACAGCCAAAGCCTGAACATCTGGCTTTCTACTCTTAACCAGGTTTTGGCCAAGCCATTGTGCCTGGCTGGTGGTGTTCTCTGCCCCCCTCACCCTACACTGACCAGTGCCTCCCGGGGGCCCACTCTGCCCCACTCTAACCCCACAGAGCTAGCTGTTGCTTCTTGGCAGCATGCCCCTGGGTCACTGACTCAAGGTGGAGATGGCTGCTTGGTGTCTGGCAGCACATCCCCATTTGCTCCAGAGACCATGGTGTCTCCAGCACTGTGACCAAGCCCTGCTTTCCACTGCCTTCACATGTTACAGCTGCAGCTCCTGTCCAAAGCAAGAAGCCTGCCCCTACACAAAATCAAGTAGCTCCACTCATGCCTGCAAGCTAAATATTGACAATGATCCTCAGTTTTGTGCCAAAACCAGAGGAGTCAGGGCTTGTTTTGAAGGGCACAACCTGCATGGCAGGGAAAGCCCCCTGTGTCCTTTATAAATCCTTGCAGAAGTGGCAGACTCCCTTTCCTCCCTTACAGCTCAGCTCTCTGGGACAGAACGCTAAACTTTACCCTCACCTTAGAGTCTCTTCTGCAAGTAGAATTTCTTTAGAGCAGAATCACATTTGGCAAAGAAAGGTCAGCCCCATCCCCATAAAACTACCCTGTCACAGGCACGTCATACATTTCAGACAGCTTGCAAGGCTGACTAAACATTTACTTGTGGATGGCTCATTTCCAAAGTCCAGAAACAAATCCTCATCCACAGTAAAAAAGTGGCCGGGTGTGCCATCAGATGGCTTCATTGCCCCATTACTGCATGCCATTTGCATTCCTGTGCTTTCCCCCTCACAAGATGCTGCCGCTGCCTGGCGCCAAGCTTGCTGCCACATACCCCTCTCAGGGGAGAGCTGCAGATAAGCGAGGCCTTATCTTCTAGCTGGATTGTTCTTGGTAGGTATTTGGCAGTCATTTTTTCATCATCTGACCTTGGGTCCTGTTAGGCTGAGGTAGGTGACTAACGCATGTGGCTCTTGATTGCATTCTCTTTCCTGGTGGGTACCCACCTTCTCACCAGCACAGAATGTGATGAATTAGCACAGCTGGACAAGGGCAAACGGGATTTGCTCACACTGGATGCTGTAACAGTCAAGGCAGCATTTGTGTTTTGGAAACCTTTCAAACAATTTAGCTCCACTGCTATTCAGAGCAGCTTTGCGCCACGGATGTACTTTTCTAGCTATTGCAAATTCTTCCCTGCCACTGCTAAAACTCCATCCCAAAGAAATAAAACAACTAAAAAAAATAATAATCAGGCTTTATACAATAGCACAGGAAACACTTTATTAATCCTTTAAGGGCCAAGGGACTCCATCTGAGAAGTGCTTGCCACACAGCACCCAGGCAAAATCAAAATGACGCAACTTTTGGTAGGGTGGACAGATTACAGTCAGGCAATTAGACATCCCAGACTGTGTAATTGTATGCAATGAGAACACACATGGATGTAGTGCAAGGCACGAGCCTGGTGTCACCAACCACAGGCTCCTCCAGTTATCCTAAAGAAGTTCTTCAACAAATTGTTTCAAAATTTCTTTTCTAAACATCAATAGGTCCATCTAGAAGTACGTCTCTTTCTACCATGAAAAGTAATTCCTGGAAGACCAGGAAACACCTAGGACTCACTAGAAAACATCAGCCAGAAGAATTGATCCATCGTCTGTCTCATATCCAGCCGTGTCTGAACAGTTAGAAAGGGGAGGGGAGGAAAGCCATCACACACAACAGAGATAATCTGTTATACAGTTTATACCAGGAACGAGCCTTTCTAAGCTTCTGTAGGAAGTAAGCTTAAACATCTGACACACGAGCACCCTCAGCTTTAATAACCATCACTGTCTGTCTTCCCACCCTTTTTTTAAAGTCTGAGAACAGCATTTAAGACTCTGGCCTCCTGTAAGCATTGCTCAGATGCTCCCCAGATGGCTTTTCCAAGGTGATTTCTAATTATTTGGGTTTTTAAAAGAAATATCCTGCAGGAATCTTTTAGGTTTCCTTCCTTCCTTTACAAATTTCTTTACCCAGAGCTTGATTTAAAACCAAACTCAAAGGAAACACTTCCAATAACTTCAGTAAGTCTCAGATCACATATCCTGGGGTGAAAGAGAAATGAACCAAATCCCATAAAACTAAAGATGGTGCAGATTTCAAAAGGATTCATAGTGAAGTTTTGTAAAGTAATTAGTCCAAAAGTTTCAGCCTAGAATATCATGGAATAAAGGAACATTTAGTGAGACTGAGAAAGTTAATACTGCATACAGACCACAAAGGATTAGAAGTATAATCCCATCTCCACCAAGAAAAATAAATTAAAATCGAGGCAACAGTTGCTGTAATAACAAGTAAACAAGAAAACCTCAGACACTCAAACACATTCAAAGTTTAGAGATCCTGAACTACCTTAAATAGACCAGATTTCCAAAAGTGCTAAATTCCTATCCTCTGAAAATCTGTTAGATATCCCAAGCGTGAGACTGAAAGAAAATCACAGTCATTTCTGGAAAGCCTGATCGCTGTGCTTCTGCTTTAGAGGACAGTTGGAGAGCAGAGCAGAGCCCCTTTAGGTGTTTGTAAAGCAAAGCAAATGATTCTAACGAGTGTATAGGGTACGTCTCTCTCCCAGGCCGTCCAAGCCACCTCCCAAGAAAGTTAATTACAATGAGATGTGCTACTCCTTTAAAGCTGCTACTCCATATCCCCCAAAATGGGATACAACCCTACAGGGCATGTTGCCCTGCCTCCTGCAAACATCAGCTGGGCAAACTGGGAGCGCTTCTGCATGTGCTATGGCACAGACCCGCTGCTGGCCTAACACACAGCACTGTGCCACTGTGCACTGGTAGACCCTCACCCTGGCGTCCAGCCTTTCAGATCACACCGTTAGCATTAACTTCCCTTTGGATCAGCACCTCTGCTTGCCAGTGGTGCTTAAGGGCATTTGCCGCACCACTTGGCAAAGCACAGGGCTCAGCCCGAGCAGTCTGGAGCTTGCATTCTGAATGCTACAGAGAACATTTCTGATGTTCCCTTGGCTGTGATACCCATGATTTGTCAGGTTAAAAAGACAAGCCCCAGCAAGCTAGAGTTAACTGGAGATGGCCATTCAGAAACTCCTTTGCCCTCTGGCTGCATTCACTGCCTGGATGCTTCACATACCTTTGGCTCTCACTGGCTGGTGGAGTGGCTGGCTAGGAGCAGGGCTTCATAAAGAGCCTGCAAGGAAATAAAAACCCGGGTGGGGCCACGGAAGCTGATACAGTTCATGCAAAGGTCACACACTTTTTATTACCCTCTGAGCACCCCATCCGAGCAGCCTGGCCTTCACCCAGGGCCACAATGGACCAGCACCCTGTGACAACAGTGTGTTGCATTTCCCCATCCACCTGGCAGCCTCCTGCTTGTCCCATCCATCTGGCAGCAATGGCCAAGAGAAGCACCAGGAAGGGTTTAATACCCAACCCCAAACTCCTCCAAAAGGGCTGATTTTCCACCCATCCTTTACAGCAGCCATATTTCAGGCAGGAAGAAAACAGGGGAGGGCAGCAGCAGTGGATATGCTGACTCCTTTCTTCCCCAATAGCAAATGAAGGTCCATTTTGGAAATAACTACTTCCTTCCAGTGCAAGCCCCTTGTTGCCCCAATCTTACCGCCCCAGATGACGCAATACATCTTTCAGATTTTAGATTACATCTTTAGCACTAAGTCTTTCTCCTGCAGAGCTTCACTCCTCAGGTCCCCAAATCCTAACTCCTCCAAGTCCATCCTTCACATGCCAAATCTGCACATTTCCGTTCATCCCGACCTTCGCTCCCTCCCTTGTCTGATAGTCCTTCCCACACAAGCACCACATCCTTCCTGCCCTGAGCTCACCACAAGGCTGGATTTGTTCGCCAAAGCAGATCAAAATGAAATGTAAGCATGACCCTTTGGATCTAAAGGATTAGGAAATGTAGAGTTGTCCATACGAACATGTGCAGGCATGAACAAAGGAAGGTTGTGCCGCCCCATGTTGCCCTCCAGGTCCCTCTGCTAGCTCTTACTGGGCTCAGCTCTGCAGCCCTGCTTTTCAGCCCCCAGCCTTCTGCTGCTTTTCTGAAACACCAAAAGGCTGACTATTGCTGTTGATAAACGATGTAAAAAAAAAAAGAAAAAAAAGCCCAAAACACAGGATAGTAGCTGGGCTCACAAAGACTCTGCCTACCCGGGACACCAAGGAATGAAGAAGAGGATACATCCAGTAAAAACTGGATACATTTCCCCAAGGTAGTAGGTATTTGCATCAGCACACCTCGTGATAGAGAGAGTCTGCATCCCAAAGGCTGTATAATCTAAATAGCAATATTGTAAATGTATTGGGAGAAGGAAGGAAAAACCATCTCATTGCCCCGTATTATGCATGAAGAACATCAGTGCAGAGAGACAAGATGACTTACTCACATCACAGGAAAACTGTGGCAGAGCCAAGTCCCAAATCCCAATTCAGGGACTTAACCACAGCTTATTCTGTGCTTTCTATTTTCTGTTAACAAAGAAAACAGTATTTCTCTAGATTTTGATCCTGAGTGATATGGCTAGATTTGCTGCCCAGTTGAGAAATATTCCAGGAGTGGGAAAAGCAGATGAAGGTCCAGTGAGTCATGAGCAGAGGCTGCCTTATTGTGCAACCTCCACGGCGATGGTCATGTTCAGCCATTCGATGCTGCCTCTGCTAGCAGAGCCAGACCCAAAATAGCATGTGCCTTTCCATAAAATTCCACTTTGGGTTTTCTGTTGTTTTTGTTTTGGGTGGGGTTTTTTTTTTGGTTGTTTGAGGTTTTTTTTTTTTTCATTTTTTACACTTATTACTTGGCACATTTAAGCCAGGCTTGACAAGAAAAATCAGCCACCACCTCAATGCAACCTTGCAGAAACACAGCTAACAATCAACCAGGCAGGGCACTGTGCCGCACAGAAACCCAGAGCTTTCAAAGCATCGGCTGAGGGGAGTGGTGTTCAAACAGCCATAATTATTTAGCAGAGGTAACTTCACAAACACACGCACTTTTGATTGCAATCTAGCCACCGTGCACACAAAACAGGGTTTCGCTCACCCGACGCCCCCTCACTTTCTGACTCCAGGCATGGGGCAGCAAGGCAGGGCAGCCTCCCCCCGTGCACAAGCATGATGTAAGCTGGAGAAGGCAGCAAGGACATTTCCTTAGCTCCCCCATAGATTTCCCCCCCCTTTTTATTTCCTGTCATTCTGCTGAGGTAACCACTGTCAACCCAGAGGGACACCAGGCAAACCATGCCAGGAGCCCCACTTCCCGTGGCTCAGGTGCAAGTCAATTCCCAGCAGCCCCCAAAACCCAACTCTCTGTCTAAGCAGCACAAACGAGCCACACAAGGAAGGTCTCCCTTTATGGGTTTTGGGGTATTTTTTTGCCTTTTCATCATGGTTTCCTCAGGAAGATGAAGCAGATAACCAAGAGGGCAGAGATGGCTGGGAGGAAGGAGGGTGCTGTGGGGAGAAGGGACAGGTGGACATCCCTTGTGTGCTGGCACAGACACACTCACAGCCCTCCCACCAAATCCTTGCAGAAAGCTAAGTGAGGATGAGGGGTTTGAAGGAAAATTGGGAGCTCCTGACAATGCTCAGGAAGGGGCTATCAACCAGCACCCTGTTAACTCAAACCAAGCCCAGCCCTCCTCAGCCGTAGCCCATACCCTTGAGGGCAGCCACAAAGCTCCCATGAGCTGCTAGCTCCTGCTCTGAACCCCACTCTTCCTCTCTTGGGAAAGGGCCCCACCTATGGGTGAAGGACCAAAGAAGAACTCTTGGCCCCATCATCATGCTTTCCTCCACTGACGTTCAGACCAGGGGTTGTAGGGAGAGGATGGAAGCGCCAGGTTTTCTGAAGGTCTGCACAGCAGGAACGAGGGCACCTTTGCAGTGTCAGTGTATTTACCTCCAGTTTACCAGTGGGTAAATAGGAGAAAGCCAGCAGACCCAAATCTGAAATTGGTGGCCAGAAGTGGTAGGTGCAGTAGAGGTTTGCAGGAAGGAAGGGCTGGGGATGAGCTTAGTGCAGACTTGTCTGTTGCACAAAGGCAGCACAGACAGGGGAAAGTGCTCAGGGTTTGCATCCTGGTGACTTCTGGTACACTCACAATCCAGCATCAAACTCCACGACAGTGACCACAGGCACAATGTGTTGATTACCAGAGCTGGAGTTTTGGGACTCAGCTGTTAAGCAAACAGAAAGCTTGCGAAGCAGTCTGTTCACTGAGCTATTTCAGGCCTGCTTCATGAGGTGAAAAATTGCGCTGTAGAAGTACCTGCACCTCTCCATTAACCACACAGAGTCTGAGCAGCAAATTTAGGTGTAGCTGTCTCCACTGTAGATGTCTCAGATTAGGTGAACTCCACCCAAAGTGCACTGAGACATTTCTTAAGTTCAAGAAAAGGTTAAACAAGTCATAAGAACTAGAAAGCCCTGGTGCTGGGAATAGAGGAGGGGAGAAAAGTGCCCTAGACCTGAACTTTGAACCAAGAAGCTGTGGAGGGATGATATGCATGGTCCTCTACCCAGACCCAGATAACACAGACCTTACAGACAATCTTTGGGACCGTGGCTTCCAAAACTATGATTGTTGTCATGCAGAGAAAATGATAAAAAGAATCTCTGGATCTTGTTTTGTTTTGGTTTATTTTTCGCAGAAGGTCACAACTGAGGTCCTCTGCACCTTCCCCAAACCATCAGCTCCTTGACAAACAGTCCATTCACTATTCCTTCCTCATCCCTCCCAAAGCACCACAGAGCTTGACCGACAGCGACAGATCACACTGCAGCTTGCGGATGACTTACTGGCAAGCAGACACCACCTCCCTCTCCCCAGAGTCCCTTAATACAGAGGACAAAGCAACGCCTGTACAAGTGTCACTGATCCATGTTGCTTGGCTGATCAACATCATCCCAGGCAGAGAAATGCCACTGTTTCTACTGGAAGGGAGCAGGAGTAGCTCCCAGCAGCAGAATGCCCCGCTTTGTCCCGAAACAGAGTGCAATCCTTTCACCCTTTGCCACGTTCCCACCCGCCTTCCCAGCTCCCAACCTTCAGCCCTTTCAACACCCACAGTCTTTCCACTCTGCCGTGAAGTGATGAGAAATTCCCTGCCAGAGGACATTGTTCAAATGGCTTATTGAAAAGAGATGCAATTCTCTACTCCGGGCAAACAAGCTCCTTCTTTTCCCCTGGAGATAGAAGGATAATAGCACAGCCAGGAAAAAAACCTATCCCTAAAGCCTGCTGTAATAATATTAAATAAGAGACCAAAGGGGTTTGGCCAGGAAAATCCCAAGTTCAAAAGAATAATTGCTCCAAGAGATTTAAGCCTACAGCTGAGTCACTAAAATGAAGAAACCTCTCCTTGTCCATAGAAAGCAAACAAATCTTGGGTCATGCAGCAAAGCTTCTGTATGTCCTTGTTAGAAAGAAGAAAGAAGCCAAATGTAATTAATCATAGTCCCAGAAGAAAGGATGAAATCTCTGTAATTAGCTACCTAGGCTCATCTCTCCACTTTTGAAGACTAATCCAGCCTTCTTCTTTCACCCTTCACCCACAGTGCTGCTGCAAAAGCCTACTACAAATACCATATCACTTCTCTCCAGGGGTACACACTTACCCACAGCCTGTGGTCCCCTAACAGCTTTCCAGTAAGCGTACAGGGAGGGGGGAACACATGCAGAGAGCAAATAAAGCTCCTTTTCTTAGTCACTTTGTGTGGATGAGCTGTGATGCAGTTTGCAGACTCTCCAAGAACCTGGTGACCTCAGCTGAACTATAGAAGTTATTTTCAAGCTAGGTATTTTATATCTACAATCCTGATCCAACTGACCAGAAAACACCAATTAAAAAAAAAAAGCACACGAACATGAAAACACTTTCCAAATGGTTAAGATTGCAAATGCTTGTGTTAATGAATCAGCTTATATGTGATCCTCAGGTGGTATAAATTTGCCTGATCATCACCCTGCCCATAGAAAGCACCTTCTTCAAAGCTGTATGCACTGTTTGTACAGAGGTGAGTGGACAGGGCTGTGTATTAAGAGCAAGGTCTCCAGCAATTAAATTCAGTAGGGTGAAGCCAGCTAGTAAGCAGCTCCTTGATTTGCAAAAGGCACAGCCACATTTCACAGATTAAATATGTCCAGACCTGACTAAAAGTCACCATTCCTTTGCTACTACTTCATTTGAAGTTTTGGAAAACATGGGGGGAAATTGTAGCACTTCAGAGAGAGGGAGAGGAAGGGCTGGAGCTGGTGGCTACAGCTTAGGAGCAGAGATCAGGATCTGACATCCAAAAAATCTTATGCAAATCAGAACAAGCCATTCAACTTCCCTGGGGCTCCCTTATTTATTAAGGGTTGACAAATATTATTCCAACAATGAAAACAACAACAGACCTGCTCTTTAGGTCAAGTACATCAGTGGTAAATACAATACAGTAGAATAATACCAAAATTACATCAGCTGAGGAACTGAGACTGGTTTCTACCCCCTCTCTTGTATACAAACCACTGCTAACATATGAATAATGCTGTCAACAACAGAAGGGGAATGCTGGCCAGCTTTGTGGTGAGGGAGAACGAAGAATGCAGAGTGGACAGAAGTCTCCAGCTTTGCTCTTCCATGACATGGCAGAAATTCTTACTTTCAAAGGAAGGAGATTGGGTCATTCTTCTATGAAAAAATTGGAAGTGATTACGCAGCTCCAAGTACAGCTGTAGAAAAGTGGGAAGCAGGGAGGGGTGATTAACAGGCAATCTGTGGGACACGGCAATAGGGCCAAGGAGCCTTGGGTATGTCCATAATGCAACACCCACTCCTTTTCCTCCAGGTCACTGCTGCAGAGGTGCTGGGGATGTTCTGGGGGCTGTTTCATGGCACAGAGCTGTCTTCATCTGCTCACAGGGCTGAATTCCCACTCACCACCAATATCAGCCAGAATACTAAAAATTAGTAGATTACTCCTCTAATCTTTGCACAGAAATCTGGCAGAGGAGCTAAGCACCATGTCAGAGCAAGGTGGGATTTGGCTGTGGCAAAGGTAGCTACCAGCTGCCCAGAATGGCCTCCTTGTGCAGTCCTTTAGCCTAGAGCTGCTTTTTATAAAATCAAATCAACTCTCTGCACATCAGGATGGTCAGAAAGATCCTGCCAGCACGCTGGGATTTGCCCCTTGTTAATGGGAATTCCTACCATCCTTCCAGGGGGAGGCACAGATCCTCGTGGAGAAAACCAGATGCTGCCGGCAGACGGGCTGCTTGCCCCAGCCCCGCTGTGAGATGGCAGGAGCAGCCCCAAAACCGCTGCGATGGGATGCACCAGCATGTGATCTGCGAGCCTGAGCTGCCCTCCGCCGGATGCAAGGGAAACAACCCCCCGCCATGGGAAAGTCAAAAGCTATGTAGTTTTTCAGGTGCAGGTCCTTTACTTCCCCATAATTACGGGCAACATTCACTTTTCTCAGCGTTATGTTGCAGGCACAAAACGTAAGGGCCAGAAGCTTTCAAAATATCCAGCAACCTGGGGAAGCCTCCTGTTGTCTGACAGCACCAAGCCCTGACTTCCAAAAGCCAGGCTGCATTCAAGTGTCTCTAACTAATTAACTGAAACAGGGGATTCTCTCCCACTGCTGATTCTTCTACTAACCAACGACTGATGCACAGGCTGGAAAGTGAAACCCCATAGATTTTTGCTAGGTAACAATGCTACTTGAATGTTGATATTAAAGTATGGGCATATAACCAAAGATTAAGCTGAGAACTGAGGTAACCTTTACAGTTAACACAGAGGAGGGATACAATCACTTTATTTGATTAAAAATAATACTAGAACCCCACTCGACCATCAACATCTATAAATACTTTAAAATCCTGAACTAATATTAGGTACATCCCCAATTTTCATTTTAAGTAACTGTATAACAATGACAAAATTAATCCTCCCAGCCAGCCTTGTGTCAATTGGCCAACACAGAACGGGCACCGACCACAAAAGAATTAAGGAAAACAATGTGAGGTTTCAAGCGAGAGGGAGAAAACTCCTGAGACTGTCTGCAGCGATTAATTTGTCCCAACACTGCCAAGGTACAGCAACAGAGTTTTCAGGGGCTACTCCCTAAGGCAGCGAGGTTAAAGTCTTCTACTCGATGAAGCTTTACAAAGATTTGAGATGCAAAGTAGCATCACTGCAGCACCTGAATGCATGTGGACACACCACGGGGTTCAGAGACCAACACATGATGCCTGACACCATAACCAAGCGTGCCCTATGCAAAACGCCCAGGTGATACAGCACCATATACAGCCCGCAGTGCCTATGACGCTAGGAAAAGGATCATGAAAAAAAAAAAAAAAAAATCAATGACATTTGGCTTCGCTGCCTGAGGTTCATGCAAACTGATTTTTAACGAGCTAGCCTTGCTGTACAAATGAGAGGGGTGGGACACAGGCTGCTCGGGCGGCCGGGGGCGCTGTGAGGGTGAGAGGCGGCTGCAGCAGCGCCGGCGGTGACACCTGGTGGACACTGACACTTACCAGCGACACTGATCCCTTCCAGGACGAGCCCAATTCCTGAAAACCAGAGCTTCCCCTCGTGATTTTTAGCCTCTGTCCTACGATGCAGAGCAGCTAGAACGCTCGCAAAGGTTCAAAAAAGTTATTTCCATGCTAACCTGAATCTGCAGAAGCAAGTGTCCATAATAAAAGAAATAGAGCAAAATAAACGCTCAGAAGTTGACAAAGGATTTTTTTCCCCTACCATAGAAATGCTGAAATCTTCCAGGGAGATGACAGCCACGTGCACTTCCCTGCCTGCAAAGTTCTCTGATGCTCACCAGCTTTTGAGCTTTCTTTACTAATAATAAACAGAGTGGTAAATACAGTAAAATCAGGCACTTCTTTCCTACTGCAGCACATAAGAGAAAGAGGCAGCATGCTACAAAGGGGCCAGGCCATGCAAAGCAAACCAGGAAGCGGCAGGCCTGTGCTTCAGCTTCATGTGACAGGGCTAGACCTCCTCACACTTCTACCCCTGCTGTCCCAAGCTTGCTTCCTCCTTTCCAAAGGTCTTGCTCTATATTGAGCACCCTCCAAGCATACCAGTTTCCCCATGAGTTTCACACTGCTCCTGATTTCCATTTCTCAGTTGTCCAACCCTGTGTCTTAGAAGTGAGTGATGCAATATGGGCTGCTTCTCAGCACATTCCACTCCAAAGAGAAGACAACTGAGAGACAGACAGACTTAATTTCTCACTTCAACTTATTTTAAAATCAATTTAAGTAGAGAGAAGATAAGTTTTTCAACAAGGTCCTCTTAAAAACCGTGGGAGTAATTTGTTGTAACATAATGGAAAGCAAAATTTTGAGTTCTGGTACAACCCCTTACTGCCACCAGCAGTAAGATACCATCAAAAGCTGGGGGGAAGCAGAATACCCCTAGGCAGCTCCCTCAACGGTTGCAACAAGGCCAACGCAGAACAAGTGGACCACTCACCCAAACTTGGTGGAGAGGACACCTCCCAGGGCAGAGCCAATGATGATGCCTATTCCAAAGCAAAGACCCAGCTTCCCCAAAGCATCAGCACGTTGGGAAGGAGTAGTCAGGTCTGTAATAACCTTCTGAGCACCTGCAGGGAAACAAATCCCTTGAAAGAAACTTGTCACAGGGTCTGAGCAGTGGGTATAAATTTTTAGGCCTCAGAATCTGTGCCTGCCACAAAACAGTCCTTGCAACCCCAGGGCAAATGCTCGTGCACACCACTGAGTGGAACTTGTTCAGTCCCTCAGTTGCAGGAAACAAAAGGCTCAAACCACTCAAGTAAACCACTTCCCAGGTGGGAAGATGACCCTTAACACCCTATCAGCTTGAGCCGTCTTGCACAAGTTACATGGACTTCTAGTAGCTAAAGGTTGTATGGTCTTTACTGGAAACGTCTAGGAAAGGCCAACTGTGCCCAGTTTTGGGCCCCGCAGTTTAAGAAGGACAGGGAACTGCTTGAGCAAGTCCAGCGGAGAGCTACCAAGATGATCAGGGGGCTGGAGCATCTCCCTTACGAGGAAAGGCTGAGAGATCTGGGTTTGTTCAGCCTGGACAAGAGAAGACTGAGGGGACGTCTTATCAATAATATCTGAAGGGTGGGTGTCAGGATGATGGGACCAGGCTCTTTTCAGGACGAGGGGCAATGGGCACAAGTTGGAACACAGGAAGTTCCAGCTAAACATGCGAAAAAACTTCTTTCCTGTGAGGGTGCCAGAGCAGTGGCACAGGCTGCCCAGGGAGGCTGTGGAGTCTCCTTCCCTGGACACATTCAAAACCCGCCTGGACGCGTTCCTGTGCCCCCTGCTCTGGGTGTCCCTGCTCAAGCAGGGGGGTTGGATAAGATGATCTCCAGAGGTCCCTTCCAACCCCTGCCATTCTGTGATTCTGTAAAGCAGAACAGCTTGGTAAGTAATGGAAGGTATTTTTGTAACCACCTTTCATTTTGACTAATATGCTCATTTTACCAGGAGGAAGAGAAAAGCTCTCCTACAAAATATCCTGGTTACCAGAATGCAGCTGAGAACTTGGGATAGTACTGCTGCCAGCACACAGTCATCACCTGCATCTGAATGGTGTAGTCCAAGCAATTTGCTCAAGATCACACAGGAGAATGGACCTGGGACTACAGGTTACCAGCCTTGCTTTCCATAACCAATACACCTGCTGCATCATGTTCTCACCATTTCACCCAATAACCATCAAATGTTCCTCCTGCCTTCCTTCATGCTGTTGAGCCTGTTGATTTCCAGCAACATGAGCAAGAGGAATTGTGTAATAAAAACAATTTGGAAAGTCACTCAGCCATATCCAACCTTACCTGGTAGCCCCTGCATGAACACTGCTGGCAGCCTGGAAAGGAAGAGGAGGGGGATGCTGGTGGAGATGGACATGAGCAGGAAGAAGGCACTTCCAGACACACAGGAGAGAATTAAGGCAGTTTGGGTGCCAAATTGATCTGCAAACCTGATACAGAAATGGTACAAGGCTGTCAGAAGTGGGACAGTGCAGGTCATTGCAAGCATGATGCACCCAGATGGGCAGAGCTGGACGTCCCTCTCACTCTCAGTTATCCACCATGGGAAGTACTGATCAGATTCTCAGAAGTGCTTAGTTCCCAGAAAAGGACTAGATATTCAGCAGAGCTCAGCTCACTGGGTAACCTCTACTTCATTGCTGACTACTGGCAATACAAAACCTTGCCTTGCAAAAAAAACCCCAAACCCCCAAAATACCCCAAAAGAAGCCCCCCAAAACGGGAAGCCTTGTCTGGAGTAGGAGTGCAAGGACCAGTGCTGAAGCACCAGTTGCCCACCTGGGAATGTGGGTACTGACAGTTTGGTGTAACACGGGAATGTACAGACAGCTGCCATCACTCGGCCTGTCTCCAGACCCCTTGTAAGCACAAGATAACATGTGCTTGCTTAAGTCCCTTCCACTGGCATGTCAATGAATATATGCTATTTCATAGCTGCTGAAGACCAGCCACAGGCAGATGCAGTTATGGCAGCTCAGTAACTCAGCCAGTATTATCACTTCAGAGCAGACAGCACCCTCCAATTATACTCTGCAACTCTTTGAGTTGGTTCAGACCAGGGAATTAGGCTAGCTAATTTTTAGTTAGTAGGTCAAAGTTATAACAGAATAATAGAAGTTATTCCAATGGCTTTCCAGAGGACGTTCAAAGCAACATTTCTCATTCAGCACCACTTAAAGAAAATAAATAACTTTCTATTTAGGTTCAATAAGGACTTCACAACAGGGACTCAAATTTGCTTCTATTTGAGGAAAAAATCCAGAACAGCCAGATGAGGCTTTTGTTCTGGTTTTATTCAACTCCAAGATACTTAAAAAAGCTAAGTTGGACAAAGTCCAAGAGTACCATGGAAAGGGTTCTGAGCAACTGGGACTAAGATGACCATAAAATAGGCCTTAGATGAAGTTTTTCACCCTAAGTACTCCTTCCTTCTTTTTATTGAAATTCCATATTAGAGTTGGTAGATAAATGTTACCTTGCATAGCAATTAGTTAGGCTTACACTAACAGAAACAACAAAAAAAAATTGCCAACACTGGTCTACAAAGCTAAGCATAAAGGGGTTTGTGTGGAGGAAGAGGTACAGGTCAGAACAACTTTGCCTACCTGAAAGCCAGAGAAGTTTATATTAGCTGATTGTAACCTAAAGACCATGATTAACCAGACAGTCTAGGGCTTTTTTGGTTTTGTTCCTTATGAGTAAATTCAGTGCTTCATCTCTTCATAGCTGTTTAGCAGCATCAGACAAGAAGCAAAAGGAAAACTAACCTAAAACACACGTTTTTTCTCTTATACCCTTTGTTCTCATTTTCACTTTACCTTCAGACAGAGGTCAAAGCAGCCTCATGTCTAGGAAAAGCCTTTTTATCTCAAAACTACATTGCAAGTTTTGGCTTCAGTCTGGCAACATACACCTTCAGTTCCATCTAAACCAGTGGGAATGCAGACCCAGACAGATTCTGGTTTGACATTTTCCTTCTCTTCAGCATCTCTTCTGGACATCAGTGAATGCCATGCACGGAGGAAAACCAGATTTCAGATGGCACCAGATCCAGAACTGAAATATTACTCTAGTTTTTCATATAGATAGAAAAAGCATACAAACTGGGGCCTTTGCAGCACTTCCATTCTTAGGAACACATTTTTCTTCCAAGTTGCACTGAAGAATTTAGTGTTACAGTTATTGATTTTAAAATGTGTATTATAGTAGTGTCCACGGGCTTTTAGAGATCAGATCCTTGAAGGATCTGCACACCACGTACCAGAGGATCCTGTAGAGCTCACAATCTACATCAACCAGAATGGTAAATCCCATGCAGGAAAACAGAGGCACACACCAACTCTGTATCCATTTATTACTTTGTGGATTAGTAGCAGGACTAAGAAGAAAAGCTAGATTTTCTGAGGTTAATTTTAGTTTCATAGCACTGGATTATATTTCTCTTTCACATTTTTTCTGCTTTTTGTGAATGCATTCCCCCACTACTTGAAATTTTTTGGTCCATTTACATTTCATTAGGAACAGGAGCCTATGTCCCATGGGGTAGAGAGGCAGAAAACCTGAACCTTTTCCCTTGTCTCTTCTTTTGATAGACGAGCTTATCGATGCATCACTTTTTAAAGTCATGCAAGTCTAGCTTTGTATTAAGCACTGATGTAGATACAGTGAGATTCAGCCGTAGAAATAACATGATCCTCAATTATTTTCACTGACAGCTCTACTTAACATCAATAAATACCATCTTTTTTTAGATTTCCCAGTCACAAGACACTTCTAAGGTTACACACAGCTATGAAACATTTGCAGGATTAAGCCATTAGGACCTGGACTCTGAGGACTCTGATGGTTTAAGCCTGTTCCCGGTATATTGTTACGCTTAAATGTGTGTCATTAAAACTAAGCTAAGTTAATATAAAGGCTGCTTCTATGTTGCGGTATTTCTAATTATAGTATTTATTTTCCCCTTGCCCATTTATGAAATCTTCAAACATTTCAACAGGACCACGAACCAAACAGTTTTTTATTAAAGTATAAAAACGCCTGGCCTTTTTCAGCTATGAAAAGGGTCATGAGAATTGTTCTCACTTACCTTCCGAAAATGGGACCTCCCACAAGCTGGAGAACACCAAAGGTTGTCTGGAGGTAGCCAAACCCCACTGAATCCAAACCTAGGCTCTTTGCCAAGTACTATAAAAGAAAAAAACCAAACCCACCCAACAGGTCAGGGGAAATGAAGTATGCTATATTTCTGAATAAAGAGCTTAACATCTGTGTGGAGAGGACTACAGCTCCAAACAAGAACTTCCTTCACTTCCCCATACCTACAGATGAAATCTTCAATGGGTCAGACATAGGCTTCTTAATAAAGACCAAAACCTTCCATCCCACACCATCTGCTAATGAAGATCAGCAGGATGTGATCAAAACCATCAGTTTTGCACCAGGCAACAAATCTGAACCACCCTTTAACTTTGCAGTCCAACACAGCTGAACATATTCAGCCTCAGCTAAGGGGGGTGAGGTAGATTTTAGGTCGCTGTTCTTCCTTCAGACCCCACAGCTGGGGCAGCCCAAGCACCACCCAGGAGATGACTGCGGTAAGGTCTTGGAGCTGTTTAATTGAGCAAGCCAGAATCAATGCAAGAACAATATAGGCAAAATATTGCTTTTACTTATAATCTGGATGGTACACACCCAACCTGAGCTTGCAAAAAAACACAAATGCACAATCCTTTGAGGTTTTTTACTTAAAAGTTGTATGCTCAAGCGACAGCTATTTCTGATTCACGTTTTTGTTTTGTGCTATCTGCTAAGAGTTTAAAACTGTCAGCCAAGTTCAGTTCTCAGCAGGTGTGGAGGTATCCCAGTCTTGCCCGTTTCCCTGGTATGTGCTCTGCACCCATGTCCCAAGCCCCCTATAACTGATCGGTGATCAACTACACTGATCTCCCATAAAAAAACTCTCTCTCAGCCTACAGGCTCAGGGCACCATCGGCTGGTTTAGTCCCAGGAGGAGGGAGCAGTTTGCTTCTGGAGGCACAAAATCAACACAGAGATCTCCCAGAAGGCATGGGCTCACCAGAGACAGGGGTGGGCTAGCATATCACAGATCCAGGTGCTCACAAGAGCAGGAAATCTGCCTGGCAGAAAAGGGCCTGGGGACATTGGTTGACAGCCAGCTGAATATGAGCTGGCAGTATGCCCAGGTGGTCAAGAAGGCCAACAACATCCCGGCTTGTATCAAGGATAGTGTGGCCAGCAGGAGTAAGGAAGAGACCATGCCCCCTGTATTCAGCACTGGTGAGGCCGCACCTCAAATGCTGTGTTCAGTTTTGGGCCCCTCACTACAAGACAGACATTGAGGTGCTGGAGCGTGTCCAAAGAGCAACAAAGCTGGTGAAGGGTCTAGAGAACAAGTCCTGTGAGGAACTGCTGAGGGAGCTGGGGTTGTTTAGTGTGGAGAAAAGGAGGCTGAGGGGAGACCGTCTTGCTCTCTACAACTACCTGAAAGGAGGTTGCAGCAAGGTGGGTGTTGGACTCTTCTCCCAGGTAACAAGTGATAGGACAAGAGGAAATGGCCTCAAGCTGTGCCAGAAGTTTAGACTGGATATTAGGAAAAATTTCTTCACCAAACTGGTTGTCAAGCATTGGAACAGGCTGACCAGGGAAGTGGTTCAGTGACCATCCCTGGAGTTATTTAAAAGATGTGTAGATGTAGCACTTAAGGATATGGTTTGGTGGTGGACTTGGCAGCGTTACATTTACAGTTGGACTCAATCTTAAGGGTCTTTTCTAATCCGAATGATTCTATGAAACCAGACAGAAGAGTCCAGTAAGTGAGAAGCAATGATTCCCACTCACAGCTGGTTTATTACACACTCAGAAAAATGAACCTCTGACCTGAAACCTCTCATTTCTGCTGCCTGCTTGCTGAGTCACTCTCCCACTGCAAGGAAGACGACACAAACTACAGAAGCTTCACCCAGGGCCATCAGGCCAGGAAAGGGTTCTAGGTGCTACTGCAGTACAAGTAATAAAACAGTTTTTACTGCCTGGGCGTACCCTGTCCACAGGCACAACTTGCCTGCTAGGTAACAATACACTTTCTTCTCTCCTGCTAGAAACTCTCTTCTGACTTTGCTGGAAAACTATACAGCCTGGCATTACAGGCAAGGCGTGCTGTGAAGCAGGACAACCCATACTCACAGGCATGACTCCCATCTGCATGAAGAGGAAGGTCAGCTCTAGGGTTGCAATCAGGTAGGCAGCAAGGATTGCTCGTTCCCTCTTGACCTCTCCCAAGCAGCTGCTCTCCCCTAGGGTCTTGCTCCTGATTCCCAAGGCTTCTTCCTCACCTCCAGAGCTGGCTTTTGCATTCATAGCGCTCATGGAATGACTTACTGCAGGCTGACAAGCTGAAAATGACACAAAGATGCTTTCTAGCTGGAAACACGGAGCATAGGTAAGGTGCAGAACCTGTGTGTACAGTTCAAAGCTTACATTGTGAAAGGTGCTGAGTCAGCATGCCAGGGATATTTTTTGCTTTCTTTGTTTGTTTTTTCTTTTCCTCCCCTTTACTTACTTGCCAGGCAGGATCAGAGGTAACCATGCATCAAACCACAGACCTTATTCTTCAGCCTTGTCCCAGGTGGGCTTATTGCTTCAAGTACCATCACAACAAAGACCAGCTTGAGAGTCACAGTGGAGTGAAAGTGGACATTGCCCCAAACAAAAACACATGACAAACTCTGCAACTCTTTAACTGTTTCAATTCTACTGCCTCTGGTGGCTCAGAAGAGACAACTTCTTTTAATCCTCATGAAAGGCTCTTCAATTTATTTTTGGAGGTTGCAAGTGAAACTTACGGCAAAACAGATTTTCCAAGTCCTGATGCTTCTTGCAGTAGATTTATACATATCCTAGAACAAGCATAGATCTTATATACAGTTAGAGCTGCTCTTATCAACACCTCTAGCTGAGCCATTTTCTCTCTTTCACCAGGTGCTGCAAATTTAGCGAGACTGAGCTAGCAAACGTTCACATGTGACTCCACTCAGACTACAAATTACCAGCCAATACAAAAAACATTTTTAAAAAAAGTATTAAATCTATACAGTTCATGAGGCTGACTGCAAACAGTGGAAGTAAATAAACAACACCCATTCATCCTTTGTTTATTTGTTTGTTTACATAATGTTTTGTTTGTCTGTTTGCTTGTTTGCTTGGGAGTTTGTTTTCTTACTTGTTGAAGCCTGGAAGTCCAGTTGAGTATTATCTTTATTTTAAAGAGAAAAAGAAAGCAGAGATCCCAGTGCCACGATTTTGCAGAATCACACAACTTCTGGTAGGAAAGGACCTCAGGAGATCTCATCCTGTCTCCTGCTTGAACATATCAGCTCAGCTGTGGCTTTTTCTAGACAAACTTCGAAATCTCCGAGAAAAGAGATTTGCTCCTACCCTGAGTTTCTAGGAAAGAAGTTCTTCCTAGTGTCCAATCCAAATTTCTCAAGCTATGGCTTTTGTCCCTCATGGTATCAGCTACCACTACCAAGAAGAGACTGGCTGCATCGTCTCTGGATCTTCAAATAGTTGCAGGTGGCTGTTAGATCACCCCAGCCTCCTCTTTGCTAGGCTGAACAAGCCCAATTCCCTCCACCTCTTTCAAAGATGATGGACTCTAGACCCCTGTCCTTCTTGGTAGCCCTCCCGCAGGTCCAATCCAGTTTGTCTACAACACTCTGGAACTGGGAGGCCCAACACTGGGTCAGCCTCACCAGCACCAAGCAAAGGGGAGCAACAACTCCCCTGGGTGTCCTGGTCACGCTCCTCCTCAAATGACCTAGTACATGGTTTGCCTTATTCCTGATAAGCATGCAGCATTGGCTCACGCAGAACCACCATCACCCACAGTCCTCACACTAGGGTTGCTACACATCAAGTCAGCATTGATGCAGGTAGATATTCTGTCCAGAGCTTAGGGCAAATTTTTGCCACTTTCAACTTGTTGAATACCTTGAGGTTTTGGTTGGTCCAGCTCTCACATTTCATGCAGAGCCTCCAGCCTGAGGCTCCGTCATTGACCATGTCAGCCAGTCCCTCTAACTTAGTAACACCTCTGTTCAGAAACAGAGGCTTGACTCACTGAGAAGGCTGACACAGGCACATCAATACAGGGACATATGCAGACGCTTGCTGGCTTGGATCCAGAGTTGTCGGGGCTCCCAGGTTTCCAACCAAGCCCAAGGAGAGAGAACTGTAAGATCTCCAGGCACACCGTTTCATTCAACACATGCGCTGCAGAACCCCAGGATTTGGTGAGGGCTGCCAGGCTCTACCTCCTAGCGAAGGAGGGGGAAGGCCAAAGGTTTAATGGGCAGGTACCGTACTGCTGGAGGCTGCACAGAAACAACCTTTCACAAACTCAGCCAGAGCATGAGTAAAAAAAGCACCTTTAAAGAATTCTTTTCCTAGAGTGATACCAGCCTTCAAACAAACCCAACTTACAATGCCCTAGAAGTGCTATTTGTTACCGAAGAAGGAAGATTACCCAGCATGTATCCCAATTTAGTAAAGGATCAGTGCTCAACATTTGGTTCATCTCAGCATGAAACAATGGATTTGCCTGCACTTTGAATGTCCTGCAGCACAGCACCAACATCATCACTCCCTGGTTTGCACTGGACAGGCACAATGTACAAATTACCAGCATTGAACAGAAGAGTAAAATTAATGACAGAACTCTGTTTATGGAGGTTTTGAGACAACCAAAAAAGCAACTCATGCAAATGCAATGTAAAACACTGCTTACGGGAAACTTGCTGACTTGGACTTGAAAAGCATCAATATTTTGACTGGTGAGTTTGTCTCAGCAGCAACTGAAAACAGATCCCAGCAAGGCGACTGAGGGAAGCAATGACTTGCAGACGCAGCTACCCTCCACCAGATACGAGCCTCGTCCTGCCCGGGGCATGCAGTGCAGACAGCTAACCAGCCACATGCTCTCACTCAAATTTAGCTTCTTTTTACTGGCATTGACAAGGGAAATGGAGTGTACAAAAACAAACAAACAAACAAACAAACCCCCCCAAAAACTTCCGTTTTCAGCCTCTGGGGCTGAAGACAGTTCTGAGAAGTGGGGACTAAACTCAGTGCCTGGTGTGGAGATGAACACAGAGAATGAGCTATGATCACTGGACTCAGTCCCTGTGCATCACTGGATGCCACCTGATGGGTCAGGGTCCAAGCGTGCTCCTTAGCGTCCCAGGTCAGGCTGCAAGTAAGAAAAAGTGCCCTGGGCCCAACTCAGCAATCCTCTTCCAGCAATAGTTTCTTTGGGCAGGATCATTTATCTCCCTATCCCTGCACTTTGGCATGGACAGGACAAAGGGAAGAGGGTGGCAGTTTTAAGCCACCTTTACAAGCCATGAGCCAAGCCATGTCCATACTGCCCTGGCCCCAAGGATGCAGGGATGAGCTTGTTTGGATGACCACCAAACTTGGAAGATGTTGGCAGCCCCAAATCATCCTGGTGTCCTGCAAGGTCTTCTGCCCGGGAAGTTGGACTTCCCTGACTTTCAGCACCTGATCTTTAAAATCTTGCCCCATGAATCAGTCTATGTAGGGACTAAATGTGGCAGCATGAGCACCAACGGAAAAACAGCCAGTGTGACTGGCAGCAAGCATATCTTCCTCCTCCCGTCTGAAAATGTCTGCAGGAGCCAAAGTATGATGGAGATTAACTCTGTTCCCAGCTGTGCCCACTGAACACTGCATTTGTAGTCATCCAGCTAGGGGCCAGTTCAGTGATAATGCACCATTAATGACAGATAGAATAGGCTGGTGGTGCATTTTTATCTAAAGGCTCCTGGCTCAGTTTTAAACTACAACACTGGCAGCGCTCAGTTACTGACAAGCCACTTTTAAAAAATAAAGATTAATTCAAAAACTGGGAAGGAATAGGTTATGAATAGGAAATTATTTTTCTTGGGTAGGATAAATAAACTTTAAATGAACAGATATTTCAGGGAGACTACAGTGAAAGCATGCAAGGAGATAAATGCCTTGTGATGAAACTGTAGATTAGGCCATTAGCTATGCATTAAGTCTTGACACTTATTCTCAATATTTTTGGAGTATTTATAGTTGCCTTCCTGGTATACCTTTCCTGAGGCCTATTTATCTGGTGATCTCTGGAAAAACAGAGTGGGAAACCTGAGAACATATTGACCAAAAAAAAATTTATAAAGACTTACTGTTTATATTACTTGGGCAGAAATCTTTTCATAAATTCCTGGACGCAGGAAGCAAGGCCAGCTGAAAGGGCATATGGATGAGGAAAGGAAATCCACCCACAGCAATACCAGCAGTTGAAAATGTTGGTTGAAAAAGGATAAATTGTGGGAAAATAAATCCTGAATCCTTCTCTCAATGTGTATTTTTTTTGCAGAGGAAGCTTAATATGATCCCTAGCAACATGAGGTACTCTGGGTGGGATTCACCTGTCTGCAGCGGTCGAAAGAAGCTTCACAGCCTCAAAAGAGCCTTGAAGAGGGATAGAAGTGCAGATGTGCTGCCCAGTGATGAAGGGCATCTCTCAGGCCTCAAATCCTCTATGAATGCGAGCTGGCAGGTCTCTCCAGCTACACAAAAATCCCAGTAGGATGAACCAAATCCCGCTCCAGCACAGGTCACTCACCTTGCCCTTGGGGGTATGCACCCATACCTACGGCAGGCAGGAGAGCTGGGTGGGCATGCTGGGGAGAGAATCACTGTCTCTTGGGTCCAACAAAGCTTTCATTTCTCCTTGCAAAGAGAAACTGCATTTCTATGGGCTGCATGCTGGTGGGTGCCAGGGGGGATGTGAGGTGCAAGATGAATAGTTATGAGCATACCTTCCTTTCCTTGCAAGAGTGTTGCACCAAAACCAGTGAGGCATGCAGATATTCAGGCAAGGGTAGACATAAAAACCCTTTACAGAGACACAGCCCTCAGGGAGCTATCATCCTGGTGATGTTTCTTATGCTCTGAAATATGAGAGAGGAAAGGGAAGAAATATCCTGAAGCAATTTCCCAATAGCGGGAATGCTGAATTGCCATAATGAGGGAAACCGCTCAACACCAGCCATGGTTGGCGTGAGCTGTCAAATCCACAGGATCTGGCCTGATCCCTCTCTTCCCCTGACCCTGACCCTAAGAGAACCGGTCTCGTTTGTGGTTTGGTGAGAGATTTATACAGTTAAGCATAGACAGCCCCATATTGCCAAAATTATGTCCCATGTTTGTTGACTGATTTATTCCTTTGTCTAATTGTGTTCACAAAAAAAGCAGTTCACTAATGAATGGAAAAAGACTCCACATGGCCAGCAAAAAAAGCCATGTTTAGTTTACAAAATAGCACAGTCTTCGGGGATTTTCATAAAAACTACGGAGACAGTCCAAATCGGCAATGAAATCAGATTCCCAGTGGCTGCTGAACTCTTTTGGCTCTTTCTATGTGTGTATTACATTGCAAAAAGCAATTATTTATAATTTGTTTTTATAAAAATGCTGGTGCGCTTATTCTGCCTGGCAAATTATTTTGTGAAATGGAAAAGGCTATTGTTCATTCTTTTGGTAAAGTCTTTGTTACTTAGCATATTAAACTGCAAATCACATTTTATCTGAAATATGGCTGGTTATTATTAACTTTTTAATGGTAAAGCCCCAAAGCCCTAACTAATATCGAGGCCCTGTTTGGTGCCCTGCAAACACAAAAAGAGGTTGAGACTCAGATGATGGAAAATAATTAGATCCTCTTTGTCTTGCAGATGGGACCCTGGCAGACAGAGGGGTTCAATGACTTGCCTGAAATCACAGAGGAAGTCTGTGGAAGAGGCTGGAGTCAGACTCCATCATCCTTTGGATGCCAGTCCCATTGTTTAACCACAGGGCAGTTTCTCCCCTCTAATATTCTAGAAAAATTAAACTAAAAGAGAACATTTCTGAACGCTGGAATTTGACAACAAAATATGCAGATGGGGCAGAGACTGTGTCAATTGTAAAAGAGTTTTGGAAAAATCCCGTGGCCTGAATTCAGAAGAGTTACACCAAGAATAACATGACCAAATAGGAAGAAAAAGCTCAGTTCTTTGTACCCACCCAGACTCATTGGCTCCAGCAGGACCTTGCTGGAGCCTCTCATGCCTGCTCACACCAAGTGGCACCTTGCTTAGGACATATTTCAGCTCAGTCAGAGGACCACCTCCAGGGTCATCTCCCAGGTGCTACCGTGGCTGCGGCCTACCTCTGCTCTAAAATCTCTCCTGGGCAAACAGAAACCCCTCAAATTTCAATAAGCTGCTGCCATGCAGTGGAGAAGGGCTGCTGTGCTGCCCAGAGAGCAGCCTCTGACCTTCTTCTTCAAGTGAAGGCATCAAAAGCCAGCAAGTTCCACCAGCCTCTAGTGGTCTGCTACGCTAGGACACTGATGAACTAGTAAGAAAAAAATTACTCTTCCCATAGTGAAAGCCCATGACTGTTGGGTGAGCTCTCTCCTGGGCAAGGGATGATCTCCCCCAGACTTGCCATTCTTCTTCCTAATGCTCAAGCCACACTTGCTTTAAGTAAGCACGACATGGCCATCTGTGTAGGAAACTGTGAATAAAGGAGTGATTATATCATCTGCTGCTGAGCAGGGTCCAGGCAAAACTGCATACATTAATAAGGGATGGTGACGGCCCAGAAGTGATGGATAGTTCTGGCGCCTCTGTGGTTGCGTCTTCAGCTTACTGGCATGTTGGCGTGACCAACCTTCAGACTACTCGCTGCTGGATAATGGATGAAGCGCTGGGCTCCAAGATACACACAGTGTGTTAAAAGTCCAAGGTTTATAGCCAAAAAAATACGCTAGATGTGACAAACACACACACAAATAAAGCCTCATACTTAGCCTGCAATATGCAATATTTCATTCAGCTGGTATTATACAGCCACCTTCTGGAATCGCAGTAATGTCTGGAATGCAAAAGCTGTTTATCATTTAAATAACATTTAAGCCATTATAATTTATATGAGAATTGTAACTGATTGGGGCTGTATGGAGCTTCTTGTTGTGGTTTGCTGTAGGAATGCTGCAGATTTCCTCTGCACACATTACATTCTGCACACAATGGGAGCCCCAGACATTTTCGGCTAGTCTTGAGCCTCCTGCATTTACCAAAACATTTTCCTGTGTCAGAATCAAACAATTGCCTGATTTATAACTCTCGAGTATTCGGGAGACCACCAGCAACACAATGTAACAAGAATCACTCTGTCGGTTAGCCTTCCGACGAAGCTATACACAGCACAAACAAAATACGGCTGTGTATTCAGCGTGTCTGCTAATGTATGTTTCTGTATAAAGCAATTAAAGAAGGGCAAAGAATGTGTCTGTAAAATGTTGCACATCACAGCCACAGCTTCCCCACACAGAGGAGAGTCTGTGTTACATCCTCAGACAAACCCTTACCTGCTCAGGGCCAGGGGAGACGTGCGTACCCTCTCAGCCTTGCTCCATTTGGCTGGCTGGTTTCTCCATGTGGATTCAGGACCTGTGTGGAGCCAACGTGGGATGTGGAGGGAAGGGGACGGCTACCCCTGTGCCCAGCTGGCTATGTCCGCCATGCGACTGGGAGACAATCCTACATTGCAGATATTTGCTGCCCTTGGACAGAAGAGGTGGGACAAAGGTATCCACAGTCACACAGGGCTGGATTTATCAGCAGCTCAGAGGTGGTCAAATCCCAAAGGTGGCTGGACATCTCTTAATATATCTGGACTCTAAATGCCTTTCAAAACCTCACCCAAGGTCTTTAGTCTGTAATTTTTTCCCTCTAACAAACACAACTTGATTTCAGCTGAAGTCTGGAATGGGATTTGTACGGCCAGAGCAAATGCCCGAGTTTGCAGTTACAAGTTGGAGCAGATTGCATACTCCTCCTGCCTCTCATTCAACTCACCTGGGAAAAATGCAGTTTTTAAAGCTCTAGAAGATACTAGCAGTATTTGCTGGCAGTATTTGCTTTGCCAGCCCTGCATCAGCAATAAAGGCTATAGCCAAGCCTGCGTGGGGAGAACGCTTACAATCTTGATTTTCATTAGGAATACAAGAGGGGTGACAGTCCCAAGACTCCTGGCTTTTTGTTCAACCACCAGAAGACTTTGGAGACCCTTCACTGCTTCCCCCTGGCCTTCCCAATCACCCTTCACTTGAATTCACCTGAGACAAAAAGAAATCAAACCTCCTTTGCTGGAGGTGGAATTTCCTCGCCGGCTCCTTAGCGTGGAGGTTGTAGTGGGGACTCACTAATGGCTCTTGAGTGGGATATCAGGAATATTCACAGCAGTTTGGGGAAAATTTTCAAGGTAATTCAGTTAAACTGGTGTTGAGCACTGAATACCACTGTAGCATGAACAGATAGATAAAAGGTGGAAAAGTTTAGAAGACACATCCCTACAGTCAATCTACTCTATCTATCATATGAGTAAGTCCCACTTCAAATACATCTGAAACTTTGCAGTTAAGAGGCCAGCACTTGCCTGGTACCATTCACTTCTCTTCTTTCCAGTTCAATCTGTATAGGCATGGCATTTCTTCAGAGCAAAGGGTGATGATGCATTCCTAACATGCTGCAGGTATGTCTGACACACACACAAAAAAACTCCAAACCTGCTCAATTGTGTCTTTAAAGTGCTCTCTTAAAAACACATTGCTTACAATAATTCCTCAGAATTATTTTGGAACAACACCAGGAGCTATGAACGAATTTTTTCTCTCTGTAAAGAATCAGAGCAAACTTTGCACACTGTTAGGATCCAACTCTGGCATCAGGAACAATGTAAAGTAGGACATGAGTGGGACACAGAAGTTTTCCTAAGAGAAAAACCCTAAGAACTATTTAGTTTTTAAAAATACTTTAAAATTATTTTTAAAGCTTGTGCCCATGATGATCGCAGGCTTGAAACCCCCCTCACTCTTTGTCATTGAGCAAATGTATTAGCATTTGCTGTGGACTTGCCACCAGAGGAGAGACCCAGACCCTTCCGCAAGGAGTGGCAAAAGCATTTATGTCCTGGAGAGAGCACAGAGAGGGAATAAGCGCTTCTAAACTTGCTAAAGGACAAGAGTAACCAGAGCTGGCTGTGGCTCACAGGAGGGCCGGATGGTGGCTGTGACCAGGATGCGCTAAACATTTACTGTCACAATATTTGTTTTTGACGCTTTTTGCTTTGATGCTGCTGCCTAGTTCTACGCCATTCCTAAGGCCAAATGCAAGGCTAGCATACACAACAATGCCTGCATAGTCTTGCGCTGGACCCTTGTCATTCACCTTGTCAGTACCCTTGGCATTCGTCGATCTTGTCACACTCTGGAGAGGGTAGAAATAACCCAAGAAGAGCTCACTTGGAGCTCTGCTCCCTGGTTCACATGTTCCATATCTGGAACACACAGCTCCCTACATCAAAGTCTCCATGCGCTAAAACCAGGGTCCACCATCTGGTTTTTCCAGAAATCAAGCAAGTCTTGCAAATTTTCAATCCAAACTGGTTAAGAATCAGTCCTGCCAAAGCAGTGATCGGATGTGAGGATTTTGTAAATAATTAGGATACTTGAAACAAAGAAAAAGTGCCACTAGAAAAAGGGGCCTATCCCAGCTCATTTTCCTAATGCCCTACCAGACAGCAAAGGGATTATCTCTGTCAAACTGCCCAGGGAGGGTATTAGGAAGAAATTCCCCCTGACATCCTACCTGGCTGGGTCCTGGAGACTCATAATAAAACCAACACCCATTTATTCAGCAGCTCTTCCCAGGATCTCTCCTCATTGCTTCAAGACAAAATAAGGATTTATTCTTTTTATTTATCGCCCAGCACAGCCGGGGGAGTGGTAGGATATACTCCTCCTGATCCTCGGCAATTAAATCATTTGCCAAATTCAGCCGGCTGTGCTCAGGTGAAGTGACAACTGCCTTCAAATCCTGCGCGACTGTGGAGGGACCAAGGACCTCATCAGGACTGCAGGGGCAGGTCAGCAGAAGATCTTGCTTAATGGTTGTGGTGCATGAAAAGGAAAGGCTCTAGATTAAGTTTGCAGGCTGGCAGTTAAAAAAAATAAAGCCATTCCCCCATCTGCAAAGCAAGTGCATTTGATCTAGAAAGCAATAAGACTTCATAAACATAACACCTCCAGATATATTTTTTTCCTTCCAGAGAAAACTTACTACCACTTGGCCACTGTCAGCTTAAATGATTTCACCTGGTTTATATTTTCCCTTTGAATACCAATGATGACCAACTGACTCATTTTTTTCTTTGAGAAGAGCTGCAAGATCTGGATTACTTGGCTCTAGGCTGAAACCCTGACCCCAATTCACCAGGAATTTTGCCTACGATTTCCAGGCTGACAGGTCTCTCATCCAGCTCCTCTTCTGCTTTTGCTGTTAGGAAAACATTTGTTTCAGGCTCATTTGGTCATGACTATGTTTGAGAATGTGGCTCATGGCTCACACTAGAAGAATTTGTACCGTGTCATTTTGAAATGCCTTTATGTGTGACTGCATGCTTGCTGGGGACAGTGAGATACCTGCACAGCATCAGGGTGTGGGTTTAACTGCACCATTATGAAATTAAAGTTTAATCAAGAGTCAGGTACTAGTGCATCTCTTGATGCCTGATCCTCCTGTCCTCATTCAGTCCAAAGCTCACTCTATTTGAAACTCAAGGTGGGGCACCTGGAGCTCACTGCCCTACAAGCTTGTTTTACCAATAGTTCCTGCAAGAAGTGGCAGAGCAGCTGGTAAGTGTCACTTTTAAGGGTACAGAATGACCTGATGATTTTTCAACGTGGTCACAGCGCAGGAAAAAAAGTAGCTTTCTCCTGGCCTCCACCATCTACCAAAGGGCATTACAATTGCATGTAATCAGAGTATTCAGCAACATTTCTGACCACGGCACAAGGTAGCAGGTCCTTTCAGCTTCTGTCCAAAACTCGAAAACTGGCTCATTAATAAATAGCTATGTTGGTGGATGTAATGCAAACCATTAGAAAGCCTTTAAGCCAGTGTTAGCCACGCTCTTCCACCCACTTTGCTCCATTAGGAGATACGGCACTTGGTTTATTTTTGGGTCTGCAGGATGCCAAACACTAGCAGGATTTATTGTGACTGCTGTTGTGGGTGGCATGTACAAATGGTTAAACACTGCCCCATATATAACATAGGCTGAGCTCCCAGCACTGAGTCACAGAACTAATTGTTCTGCATGACACAAATGTGTTTAAAGTACGCTGCTCGATCCAGGTACAACTAACTCCATTTTATAGGAATATATACCGTATTGTGGGCAGGGCAGCCTTATTATAGTGCAACTGGCTGTAAAATTACCATGATGGACTCCTCCAAGGGAGCTCATCGAGCCACCCCCTTTGCAGGTTCACCACCGGCTAGGTTATGTTGTGGTGCACATTCAATGCATGCAGCAAAATTAATGCTATGAATCTAGCAGGGAGATTATAAAACGATTGCTTTTCAAGATTAAAAGCAAATAAAATTTAATGCAGTGTCCTCAGAACGTTATTACACTAAAAGTAAAGTTAAAGCTGTAGGCAAGGAGATAAATTAATTACAGAATACAAACAAGAAGCCAAGGGGTGGGGAGGGGGGAGAAATTATCTCATCATGCTGCATCATTGCATGATATCTCAACACCTCATCACAGGGGAAGGAGGGAGCAAGCCCCGAGGGAGAGGCAAATAAGAGGGAATCCAGCTTGGGGAGTGAGAGAAGGAACAGCCAGATCCCACAGCACCGTATTACTTTGCCACCCGCTTGTAGAAAGGGAACCAGCCACAGAAAGATGTAGAGGAGACAAAGCTCCCAGGACAACCCATGGCATGCCAGCCCTGCACTAAACCAGGTATGTGCCTTGAGGTCTGCATCCTCTGCAACTGCATCTCCTTCTCTTGGACTTGCAGGGTTTGTGCTACCATTGAGCTAAGCCACTGTCCACCATATCTGAAAAGTTGTGGCAGACTGGTGAAGTTCCCAGTGACGGGAAAAGGGCAAACATAGCCCCCATTTTTAAAAACGGCAAAAAGAAAGACCTGGTGAACTACAGGCTGGTGTGTCTCACCTCTGCCATGGAGCAGATCCTCCTGGAAACTATACTAAGACACATAGAAAACAGAGAGGTGATTGGTGACAGCCGACATGGCTTCATGGAAGGCAAATCATGCCTGACAAATGTGATGTCCTTCTTGATAGGGTTACAGCATTGAAGCCTAACGGAGGAGCAACAGATGTCATCCACCTAGGCTTGTGCAAAGTATTTGATACTGTCCTGCACAACATCCTTGTCTCTAAAACGGATTTGATGGGTGGACCACTCGGTGGATAAGGAATTGGCTGGATGACTATAGTCAAAGAGTTGTGGTCAATGTCTCAATGCCCAGATGGAGACAAGTAACGAGTCGTGTCCCTCAGGGGTCCGTACTGGGACCAGTATTATTTAACAGCTTTGTCGGGGGCATGGACAGTGCGACTGAGTGCACCCACAGCAAGTTTGTAGATGACACCAAGTAGAACAAAGGGATGCCATCCAGAGGGACCTTGACAGGCTGGAGATGTGGACCCATGTGAACCTCATGAAGTTCAACAAGACCAAGTATGAGGTCCTGCACCTGGATTGGGGAAATCCCAAACATGGATACAGGCTGGGCAAAGGGTGGATTGAGAGCAGCCCTGTGAAGGGCCAGCAAGGACCTTATGAAGTTCAACAAGGAGAAGTGTAAGGTCATGCACCTGGGAAAACATAATCCAGGAGTGCAGCACAGACTGGGATCCACCTGGCTGGAGAGCAGCTCTGTGGAAAGGGACCTGGGGGTCCTGGTAGACAGGAAGCTCAACATGAGCTAACAGTGTCCTGCTGCGGCCAAGAAGGCCAACGGGATGCTGGGTTGCATCAAAAAGGGCATCGCCAGCAGAGAGAAAGAAGTCATTATCCCGCTCTACTCAGCGCTTGTCAGGCCACACCTGGAGTACCGTGTACAGTTCTGGTCCCAGCTATACAAAAAGGATGTGGACAGGCTGGAAGGGGTCCAGAGAAGGGCCACCGAGATGATCAAAGGACTGGGAAGCCGGCCATGTGAGGATAGGCTGGGAGAACTAGGTTTGTTCAGCCTTGAGAAAAGGAAGCTTAGAGGGGATCTCATCACCGTGTACCAGTACTTAAGGGGCAGCTACAAAGAAGATGGAGACTCCCTTTTTACACTGAGTCACACGGAGAGGACAAGGGGGAATGGACACAAGTTGCTCTTGGGGAGATTGCGATTGGACACCAGAGGGAAATTTTTCACAGTGAGGACAGTCAACCATTGGAATGATCTCCCCAGGGAAGTGGTTGACTCAGCCATGTTGGGCACTTTGAAGATTCGGCTGGACAGGGTGCTGGGCCATCTTGTCTAGACTGTGCTCTTCCTAGAAAGGTTGGAGTAGATGATCCCTGAGCTCCCTTCCAACCTGTGATTCTGTGAATCATATGGACTCAGAACAACTTGAAAAATCTAAAGGACAGTGAATATAGCTACAATATATTTTATTACTCTAGAAGAACTGTGCACACCACATAGATTTAAAACCCGCACGTTTCAATAAGCTGCTCTCCCTTGAGCTGCAAAGGGCTGTCTGCAGGCTGGTGGCATGGAGGGCAGACTCCCCGGCAAACCTTACCTAGAGCTCTCTGGGCGAGCCGCGAGAAAGTGGGGAGCGTCTTACGATTACGCACAGCCCAGCCAAGGGCTCCCGCAATGCACCGAGCGGCATCTGAAGTCCCGGGTCAAAGGCAGACACCTCCGGGAGCCGCTACGCCAGCGCGCCAGGGCTCTCCGCGGCGCGGCAGCACAACCTGCCGCAGACGCCTCGGGGGAGGGCGGGGGGATCGCGCCGGAAGCCCACCCCCGCCGCGAGGCCAGGCCGGGGGGGCCCGGGCGAGCGGGGGCAGCGGGGCGAGCACAGGCCTCTCCCGGGCCCAGCCGACATTAGAGGGCACCATTGCCCCGCGCACGGGGGACGTCTCGCGGGCAGCTCCGCCGCCGCCGCCGCCCTGCCTCAAATCCGGCCCCCCGGCCTGGAGCGGGGCAGGGCCCACGGGAACCGGGGGGGCACGCCGCGCGCTGCCCCGTTGTTCTGCAGCCAGGCCGATGCTGCCGCCGCCCCGTTATTCTGCAGCGGGCAGAGGTTGGCAGAGGGTGCGGGCGCACCGCGGGCCCCACCGGCCCGCCGAGCAGAGGCGGGGCAGAAGCGCGCCCACGCCGGGAGGGAGGGCGAGGCCGGCGCACAGGCATTCGCTGCCCCGGCCAGTTTTCAGCCGGCTCGGCTGCCCGCGCCGGCGCCGCCCGCCCGCGGCTTCAGCCCGCACGGGAGCGGGCGGGAATGGGTGGCCAGGGGCGGGGAAAAGGACACGGCCGGGGTGATTGAGACTTGGATTCATCTCCCCTCCCTTGAAACTAGTTTTAATGTCTTTATCATAAGGATTCTTTAGACACGCTCCACTTTTTGCAAGTCTGTGGCTTTCATAGTTAGATTTCAAGCATCTTCCAGTGTTTTGGGTTTTTTTTTTTCCCTGCTCTTACTAGATTTTGTTTCCTCTAGGTATGGGCTGGGATCCACCCTGATGCACTTCCTGCTGCTCTTGGGCTTGGTTTTGGACCAGGCACTCCCCCTCTGCAACAGTCTGGGCCATGAACAATCTCTTCAGGACTTGTGCAAGACTATCAACATTTTAAAAAATGGTTACTTAAGAAACGTGAAACCAAAAATAAAACCTGTGCGATGGCCCCTTCACCACCACTCCCACTACAGAAAGTAGAAATAACCTATGGAAAACTGTTCCAAAAATAATATTACCATGGATCAAGATGAAAGGCAAGGGGAACGTCAAAACAAGCAAAGTGCAAACCTCTCGTTCGCTATGCAGAGTGGCAACGAACCGTACCTATGAGCGTAGGGCATGACTTTCACAAAAATGATATCAACAGGAAGGCAGGGAGTACAAACAAATGGAGTATCTAACTGCTGCTCAAATATGACTACACAGACAGTCAGAAAAAAGAGCCACCCTCCACAGGTACATACTGTGAGGCCAAAATGCTGTTTGGTACCCGCCGTTCCCAGCCTGCTTTCCAAGCGTTTCCATTTCCAGCACGGTGTCAGCAAAGCTTGCCGCACCACGGTTCACGGAGAGCATCCCACAAACCAGTCAGGCTTCCAATCAGTCACGAAGGGCCAGATGGCGAGTGGACTTCATCTAGTAAAACAACATCATGGAAAGAGAAAAGAAAATTGTGAAGAGAGAATGTGATGGCCCCTGGTGCACTGGCAGGTCCATCAATAGATTAGGCTAAATTCACTGCTACCTTTGTGCTACCCTAATGATGCGCAGCAGCTGGACAGCAAGGCTAGTTCTTCTTTTAGCAACCAAGAACAGAAAGAATAATTTTAAAAATTAAATGAAATTAAATGAAATAACGCATTTTTTTCTGAGATATTAGCTTTTGCATATTTTCGAGAACGCAAAAAAGCAATTCAAATTGAATTAAAACTACTAGAATTTTTTCAGGTTTCTGTTCAGATTATCTTTTCCCATTTTAACCCCTGAACTAGTGTAGTTTTGCCTAGTCTAATAATTTGACTTTTTATGATAGTGTCAAGAAATGGAAAACTCTGAATGTACACCAGCTTTAATAATTCAAATAGTTACTTTGCTGGTGAAAAAGCCTGGATGAGAAGCTCAGGCAGTTTGTGCTAACTTGAACTTTAGTTGCAAGTGGCTTCCTTAAGCAGGATTCCAAAGTACCAAGCAAAATTGCCAGTGGAATAAATGCAAAGCTGCAAATTGCTTGTGATCGCAAGCACAGTAAGAGAAGTGCACGGGAGGTAAAGTACTGATGTTTATTGGTCTGCATCTCTGCTAAAGCAATTATGGAATATAACATGTTCTGAAATAAAGCAATTGCATGGGGATCGCACAGCATTTGAAGAATCCCAAGTTAAACGTTGAGCGTACACAATAATGGCGTATTAAAGGAAATGAGAAGGGAGCAAAGCACAAACCTTGAAGCCTCAGGGGCCCAACAATGGGTTTGCTTGTCTGACAGCATGCTGAGGACAATTCCTGCAGGAGATGATCACCCCGAGACTCTCGAGAAGATGAAGGAGTGCTCCTCTGCGGCACCATGTCATGGGGACCTATTCGCCTCCATACACAAACGTCTCACCAGGCCCTCTGTGCTGCAGAAGTTAACCCAGAGCTTCGCAACAACCAGCCCAGTCGGAATGACAGTGCTGAGGCTCTCTCTTTTGTTACCTTCATAACTTATCAAATTTCCTCTTTGCTCAGTTTACAGTGCAAGGACCTTTTTTCCCCCATCTTCCAAGCCATCAGACTCAGCTCTGGCTCTGACAGTCAACCTGGACTCTTTCCAAACAGAAATAGTCAGATGCAATAAACCTGCAATCACAATCCCTTTGCAGTGATGCACAGGCCATAAAGGAGTTTGCTTTCCCTCCCCTCACCCTTTCAAAGCAGAGCGGGCAGCAGGAATAATACACACTAGTTAAAGTCATTGTTTCTTCTGACATAAGCAGATATGACTTGGATATTTTGAGCAAAAATGTTTCATTCTTATGGGGCATTGTTCTAACCATAGTGGTAATTACTCCACTCAGTGTTCTGGAGCAAGAATTTCTAAAGAAGCTAATGGGCTTGGTGGTAGGAGCTCATGGGTAAGATTTTGTGGCTCGTGTTAGGCAAACTGCTGGTTTAGAGGATCATAACATACCCCTCTGGCCTTAGAGTTCACGGATTCACTAAATTAAAAACATCTCTCCACGCAGGCAGTATTTCCTCCTCAAACGGGCTGGATGCTCTCTCTCTCCACACAGAAGAGAAGCACGGGCACTGCCAGAACTGGCAACTGTGAGCGGAAAGTCCCCAGCATCATCACCACTAGCTTAAAACATAAGTGCATAATGGGACAGGAAAAAAACAGGTCAAAGAAATGGGGAGCACTGGCAGTGAGGAAGATGAGCTAAAAAAAAAAAAAAAAGAGCTGCTAACCTCACACTTGAGCTGCTTTACCTCCCAGGTGAGCTGGAAGGTGAAGCAGCCTCAAACAGCAGGCAACCCCTGAAAATTCTTTCCTGTTCAAACCATAGTTCCTAGCATCCCTCAAGCACTGTGTAAATATGGGCGAACCTCTGAAAACGGTTTGGAAGGACCACGATGTGGATTTTGCAGAGGGCACGCCCACATATTGCAAATAGCAGGGAGGTTTGCTCGCTTGGGTTGCCTTGCAGGAATGTATAAAACCGAGGAGGCAGAAAACAGGAAAGGCAGCCGCTGGCCTCTCCCGGCGCTGGGGGAGGATGGCAGCAGGTTCGCAAGGACTCCTCACAAAGAGCCCCTGTCTGCAGGGACCCGGCCATTGCCATTTGCCTTGCGTCTTGAATAGAAGGCACTTTTTTAGCAGGTTTCTTGGGGAACTCAAGGCATTTTCTCTGCATAGCTCATTTGTTTTTAAAACCACCCCATCCTACATCCCAAGAGGTGCATCTGATGGCTGCTGACAGAAGTCCCAGCTGAACGCTGTGCCATGTTCAACACATTCCCCAATTGTCCCAGCTTGGCCCAGGACCCACCCCTTCTCTCCATGGCAGAACCCTTGCTAACTGGTGCTCACCTCCTCCTTTTTTAAGATGATGTGCTTTTAGTGATAAGGAACTACGAGAGCCTTCTCATGATCTGCTTGCTGAATGACATCATTTGGGCCAGGAGACCTCTGCATGGCCACCCTTGAGGGCTATTTTGGGAAGGACAGTGTGGTAGTATTTACCTAAAATCGCCACATTGGTAGGTTGTGGTCCAACTCACACAGGAAACCAAGAATATCTGTTTGAGAACACCACATCTAAACTGGTATCATTAAAAAAATGCTTTCACGTATCCCGAAATACACTGTTTGTGTAATGAGAGTGATCTGTCTGTACCGCCAGTCAGCAGCCTTCTGCCAGGCGTGACTCTACACTTGCCCAGGAAGCAAGCGGGGATCTGCATCCTGAAGACATTCGCTGTGTCTTCTCTCGACTGCGAAGCTACAGACCTTTCCCACTGAGCAGCCCACCTGCCCCCATGGACATCAGAAAATTATTTCAGGAGATCAAACCTGCTACAGTGTCTCGCTGCTCATCAGCCCAAGCATGGAAAGACCCTTTCTGCACTGTAACCCAGGCTGTAGCCTCCTCTCTGCTTCTCTGCACCAGCCATGGCCAACCCCAGGTCCATGGGTCTGAAATCACGGGCGCTGCTGGTCTCTCCTGGCATGGCCAGTCTTTGGGAGCACCATTGAAGGTGCAGGACCTGGCAGCCCACAGGAGCCATCCAGGCTTTCCCAGACTCCTCACCAGCATGGCAAGGGCAGGAGCAAGTGCCCTCAGCGGTGCTGGAGGGCTGCTCCATCACACACGTGGGCTGCCTGTGGAAACAGCACGGAGGAAGTTGGCTTACTTTGGCCCAGCTGGGGAAAAGGAAGGGGTTTCCATGGGTGCAAAGACTACTGCCCCTCTTCTTGAAGCAGACACCTGCCTGCGGTCAGCATTGCCCTAAGGGGCCTAAAGCTGCAACCCCTCCAGCCCTGCACAGGCAGTACCGCCCTAGGATTTAAAATTTTATTCCCTCTAGGGAGTAAAACCATCCAAGTTGTCTTTGCTCAAGGGTTCGAGCTTCCCAGAGGCAAGAGCCGTAGGTGCATGGAGAGCTCGGGTGTACCCAAATGCACAAGGAGCAATAAAGGTCCGTCTTTTCCCTTGTTGTTTGCAGATGAAAATCTCACTGTGGCAATAAGCCTCCAAAGCGTGCATCAAAATTACGATGATGTTCTGGGCCCAATTTTAGCACCATGTCAATTATGCTCCCCCTCCCTTTCCCATCATACTCCCCCATCGCAAAACAACAAAAGGCAACGATTGCAGTGACCTGCAGAAAATGTAAAGCACAAGCCAGCTGATCCCTGGCAACACAATAGCGAGATTAGTTCATCTGCAGCGAACAAACACGTATTATGTGGGTTTTAAAGTTAGGAGAGGAAAATGCTGTGGTTTTCATGTATTTCTATTCAGTAAGGCTGCAACTTATTACTTCCATGAGGCTGAGAAGCCCTATTTTTAAAAATAGCCTTCAGCTTGTTTTGAAATCTGCAAGCATCTCTTTGTTTTGCAGCAGCGTAAAAAACAAAAAAAAAGAAAAAAAGAAAAAAAAGAAAAAAAGAAAAAAAAGAAAACCGAGCTAGAAACGATCCCGTTTTCCTCCACATGCATCACCTCCCCCGCTCCAGACCCCCGCGCCCCACGGATGCTGGAAAACCTGCCGGCGACACCCCTCGGGAAAAATGATAACAGTAATAATAAAAAGAAGACGACCCCCGCCCGCACACACACCTACACGCTCAAAAGGCAACACGGAGGGGGGGAAAGCCCCACCCCGGGAGCCGGCGGGGAGGAAGCGGCGGCGGAGCCGCGGCCGGCGGCAGACAAAGGGAGCGGGGCCGGCGGCGGGCGGGGAGCGCGGCGGCCGCCCCCCGGGGCCGGGCCAGCGCCGGGGCCGCCCCCCCGGGCCGCGGCGGGGCCGGGCCGGGCCAATGCGGCCGGCGGCGGCGCGGCGCTGCCCGCCGCAGCCAATGGAGGGCGCGGGCAGGAGGGCTGCCGCCGGGGGCCGGGGGGTGGCGGGGGGGTCCCCGCCAATCGCGGCGGGCCGGTGGCGGGGAAATACTCTTATGCTAATGGTTGTTTTGCTCGCACTCGCGGGGAGCGGGGTTTAAAAGCCCGGCGGCCGGGGGCAGGGGCTCAGAAGCGGGAGGCAGGGCCGGCCGGAGCGCGGAGGGGACGGGAGGCGAGGAGAGGAGCGGCGGGAGGGGGGGGGTGCCCACCCCTTCCCAGCCCACCGCATCCCATCACCCCACCCACCCCCCACCCATCCCGCGTCCTCCCCGGCGGCGATGTCCAACGTGCACCTCTCCGCTGCCGCCGCCGCCCTGGAGCGCCTCTCCGCCCGGCGAGCCCTGGCCGGGCACGGCCGCAGCCCCGTCTGCAGGAGCCTCTTCGGGCCGGTGGACCATGAGGAGCTGGGCCGGGAGCTACGGAACCGCCTGCGGGAGATGGGGGAGGACGACCAGCGCCGCTGGGACTACAACTTCCACACCGACACGCCGCTGCCGGGGCCCGGCCGCCTGCGCTGGGAGGAGGTGGAGGGCGGCGCCGTCCCCGCTTTCTATCGGGAGACGCTGCAGGTGGGGCGGCGCCGCGTCCCCCTCCGCCGGGCGCCCCCCTCCCCGCCGCCGCCGCCCCCCGCCGCTGCCGGCAAGGGGCCCGGGGGGCGCCTGAGCCGGGAGAACCGCGCCGCGCCCCGCCGCCGCGGCATGCGGCTCCGCCGGAGAGGCCCGACGGCCCGCATCACAGGTGCGTGGGGGGGGGGGCAGGGGGCGTTGGGGGGGCCTGGGGGGCGGTGGGCGTCCCGCCGCAGCGGCTGACGGACACCCTCCCTCCCCTCTCCGCCCCCCGTCCAGATTTCTTTGCGAGGAGGAAAAGGCCGGCGGAGCCCAAGGCGGCGGCGGAGCGCCCGGCCGGCTGCCCGCCGCCCCCCGCCGCCATGCCGGCTGAGCAGACCCCCCGCAAGCGGCTCCGGTGAGCCAGGTGAGGCGCGCCCCGGGGGTGGGCGGGGGGCTCCGGCCGCTTTCTGCGTCGCTCTTTTATTCCCCCTCCCCCCACCTCTTTTATTTTTCCTGATTCCCCCCCCCCCCCCCCCCCCCCCTTTTTGTTCCTCCCCAGACTTTTGCACTACGGCACCCACGGGAGAGGCGCCCCGCCGCCGGAGGCAAGGCGCCTGGGAGGTGCGGGGGGCCGGGGCGGGCGGCGCGGAGAGCCGGGGCCCCCCCGCGCCCACCGGGACTGGGACCGGGAGCCGGAGCGCCTGCCCGCCGGCCGCGGCCGCGCACGGAGCAGTGTTAACGTACAACTGTGCAATGTATTACGTTTTATATAGAAATGTATTATGCCTGATGTGAGTACACTGGCCAGAAGTGTAAAGCTTTAAAAGTCATTTATATGAAATGTTTAATCTCTGCTGATCTCAGTGCAAAAAAAAAAAAAAAAAGAAAAACGGAAAAAGCAAGTGTATATTTGTACAAAACTTTTTTTAAGAGTTATACTAACTTATATTTTCTATTTATGTCAGAAATGTGGATAACTTCGACATCCAATAGTCTTTTTTTCTTTTGGTTAAGCCAAAGGGCACTATATTTGCTTTTGTTATTTACAAAATGTAAATTTATTTTTATAGTGGGAATTTTTGTTTTTGCATTCACAGGATGTAGCTATGAATCGAACTATTTTTTAGACTTTACTTGAAAACAAATCTGTTTCAATGGTTCCTGAGCCGGTCTGTACCACTGCCATTGCAAATAATGCCACAACTTCAGTAATAATAAATAAAAAAGACTGACAAATCCAGGAAAGCCCTGCGAGGCTGCGTGGTGTGTGCTGTGCAGCCGCCCGCGGGTGGGGGGAGCCCGGGGGGCTGGGGCAGCCCCGCGGCTGGGGCGGGGAGCCCAGCCCGGCTCTGTGCCGGTCTCGGGGAGGGGGCGGTGTCCTCCCTGGCCGGGGGGTGGCCCCGGGGCAGGAGGGCGCCGCCGCCAGCGCGCTCCGCGGCGCGAAGCTTGCCTGCAATTGCACGGGGAGAGTTTTCCCTTAAAAATAAGTGCTTCTGACTACTGCTGGAGTTCATCAGTGTGAGGGGTGCACACGCCATCATACTCTGAATTCAGCCCATTTTAAAATTATTTACTTATTTTTTAACCCTTTCCTGTTCTTCCTTACCGAAGCTGTATGTGACCCCCCCCTTGTTGAGGACCTGGCTGTGCTGGGGCAGCCCCCCCTGCACCTCACTTAGCCTGGGGGGGGTTGACTGGTGTGTGCAAACCACAGCCCCACAGTGCCTTTGGTGGGGTCAGCACTGGGGGGGCCCCCTGCCCTGCGGGGGCATGCAAAGGCCCCCACCCCCAGCTGTGGGTCCTCAGACCCTGACCCAGAGCTTGAAGCTGTGGCTACGGCAGGGAAACGCTTCCTGGTACCTCTTGCCCAAGCCCAGGAATGATTTACAGGGCAAAAGCACAGCAGTGCTGGGAAACCACAGCTCACCATAAAAGAAGGGGGGAAAAAAGAAACAACAGACAAAATAAACCCTCCCACCAGACAAAATAACCAGCATTTCCACATAAATGCTTCAGTGGCGGTGCTGTCGCACACACCCTCTGGGTGGTTTGCAGGGGGGCACCCCATCCCCTTGGCCCAGGAACAGGTTAAAACCATGGGATCAGAGCACATGCCTTGCTTGGTGTCCTCAATCCTGTGCTGCTCAGGGAGGGGGGTACAGACCAGGTCTGGTCCCAGGTGCAGGTGGCACAAGGACTGGGGTGCTGGAGAGCACAGATATGGAGCAGGGATGTGGGAGGCATATGGGGCTCCTAAAGGCCCAGGGGACCAGTTGGACACATTTGTCCCTCTCAGACCCCCCTCCCTGCCATGTCACCTCCCTGGACTGCTGCACCCCCATGCTGGACCCTATGGGGTGGTGGACGAGGGCATCGCTCCCCGGCCCTGTGAGCTCCACAAAGATGCTCTGTCATGGGGTGGGGAGGGGGGGAGGGAGCTGAGAGAATAAGGCTCAGGGTGAATAAGGCTCAGGGTTTATCCTCATCGTCTTCCCCCAGCCCCTGCAGCGCTCATCTCTGCCCCCCATCACGGCCGCCAAACGCTCCTGGCTGTAAAAGTAACATTGATTACCTCCAGCTCCGTGATCGCTTAATCAGAACAGGATTATTTTACGCGCCCGCATCAGTGGCCGCTGACTCAATACGATTTTCCCCCCCTTTGAAAAGAAAAATAGCTTTTCCCTTTCCTTATGAAAGCCAACAATACCCGGAGTGAGGCAGCTGGATCCTCCAGGATTTATGGGCTTTTCTCTCGCTTTCATGAAAGCAGGTGCCTTTGGGACCTCCATTGTCCCAGCCTCAACTAATAATAGGACTTTCTGCAATGAAAGATCCCTGCTCCAAGCTCCTAAATACCTCGGCCAGAGAAGCTGCTGCCAGCTGAGGTGTGCCGAGCCCATCCCGGGAGGAAAGCTCTCACCCCAGGGAGAGTTTAGACAGGGTGCTCTTTATTAGAGTAAATCATTCCAGCTCTTGGGCATCACCCAAGAGGACCCAGCGGGTTTCCAGCCTGCCACAGGGAGGGACGTGTCCTGCAGCCCCCCGGACTCTGCTCTCCTGGAGGGCCTGGGGTGCGGGAAGGTGTGCGGCTGCCCACCCGCCCGCCGCCCCCGCGCCCTGCCCCACCCAGCCTGGCCGGCCCTCCTCGCCCCGGCACAAAGCACACTGCCCCTATTCTTTCGGCCTTTGTAGCCATATGGCAAATCCATGTAGACACAGCCAACATCCATTTATTCAGGCACATAATGTCCCGCAACAGGGAACAATTGGAACTTTGTTTGCTTCTATTATTGATGCGAATGGGCGACAGAGAGAGAGAGAGAGAGAAAAAAAATCATTTAACTATAAGAGATATCCAGCTAATTATGAACCATATGTGCCTATAGTTTCAAAGCAATCCAATGAAGTTCATTTTAAATCTAGACTACTTTATTAGTACGGAAGACAGATGTCTCAACAGTACATGCATCAGAGGAAACCATGTAAAGAAGTTCTTGAAATATTTAACTAGGACTCATTCATTGTCAGAGGGGCTTTAAAGTGCCGTTTATCATGAGAATGCATAGGCAGAAGTTGAGGGAGGCTGCCTGTTGTTACCGCCAACCCACTTACCCCTTAGCAGTTTATCCCAAATTCCACTTTGGATTTGAGGACAGGAATATTTTTGGAAAGCATTCAAAATATTGGAGGTCTTGAAGGGCTGAGCTTGCCACTCATTACAGCTACAAAAAGCCAGGTCGTTATTTGAGCCACCTTAATCCCAGGCTGAAGGCAGCTACGCAATTAGAGGAATGATCCACCCAAATCACCCCTGTTCCCTCTCCCGAGAAGCAGAGCCATGCATTTGGAGGATGGCTACTGCAGTCCCTCCCATGACCCAGGAGAGACCAAGACAGGAGTACTAATGTCGCTGGACCTCCAGAGATTTGTTTCATACGAGCATCTCTTGATACAAATCCTGCAGTGGGTACCTGAAGGGAAAGGGCACTGCTGGAAGACTGGAAGGGAAGCTTGCTGGGAAAAAGCCTTTCCGTTTTTTTTTTTTTTTTAGGAACTGCAATTATCAGCAAACAATCTTAGCAAAAAGCTTAGCACTATCTTTATGAGTGCGGCAATATCTACCAGTAATTAAGCCACTTCAGTTAGATGAATGCAACATACGGTTGACACTGGAAATCATTCTCCTTCCTAGCTGCAACTTTTCTTTCCAGGGCAAAACTTGTTCTGTTATCGCTTAAAATAAACAAAAAGCTGCTTTCCAATTCTTGAGCAAATATTTGTCGCTAACGAGCGGGAGCTGTAGGTAACAGGATGGGGAAAACCCCCATCATTTTTAAAGAATAATTTCCTACATTTGGGTACAGAAATAAAATAGATTCACTAAATGCCCAATTCACTTGCAATGAGATGCAATTGCTTGGTAGGGTGGCTACACAAGGAGATCTGAGCAAAGGATGCATGTGGGGAGATGGAAATTGAATTGACCATGTTTAAGCAGAGAAACAGATAGGAAAAGAAAGAGTGCATGCATATGTACAAACACGCACATATGTATACATGAAATAACTAGTCAGGGAGTATAAAATAATTGATCAGGGAGCTAGGTGGGTTTTTTAGCCACCTTGTCATCCATTGATGCAGAATAAACTCTCAATGGTTTTCCAGTGCCCTCCCCTCCACTAGCCTGTACCCTCTCAGAAATGTTCTTCTTGACAAGCATTTTTGGAACAAAGCAGGCCAAAACACAAACCAAAAGTCTTTTCATAAGGTGAAAGGATGGGATTATATCTGTTATTCTGACTCACAGAGAAAGGAGGAGAATCAAGTATCTCCTCTCCTGTCACACAGTATCTAAGTACTAAAGACCACACAATCTCTTCTGGTGTCAGTGGTGAAATTCCCAACAAAAAGAACTCAATGTTTTTGTTTGTTGTTTTTTTTTTTAAACCAAGGGGGATTTTTAGCCATATATTTCCAATAAACTTTTGTTGGGACAGATTTGGAGGGGAAAAGGGAGAAAGAAAGATGATAAACAGTTAGATGAGCTATACAGACCATAAAAGCCCTGAAGCAGGTCCTGCTATGAGATAAAAAAATAGCTCAAACTCTTTTAAACACAGGACAAATTTAATTTTGGAGCCACTTTCCCCAATCTGCATGGCCAAGTCTCTGCTCCAGGAAAATCAGTGGCCAGTGGTCATTGTGCAGCCTCACATCTGCATACATGGTGTCATGGGGTCCCAATCTGTAGGATGGAGATGGGGATGCAGGGAGACAGAACAGGAGGCAAGGATGGTGGGGCAGCACTAGAAAACACCTAGGATGGGGATAACAGGGCTCAAGTGGAGCAGAAGCACAGCTGAGGCTGGGGTACACTGGAAGAGGCTGGGCAGAGGGCACCAAACTCTGCCTGCGTGTGTAAGGGGAGGGAGAGAAGGGAACAGGCCACAATGTTTATATTCTGCATTCATTTGTATGTATATTCTGCCCATTCCTTCAGAGGCTGCCTGGCCCCAGCACACCTCTGCTGCCAGCAAACACCCATGAAATTCATCTGGTAACGTGTCGTCCCTCCCCTCAACTCACATACAGATGGGTGCTAACAATAATCTGCTAATATTTTTATCCCTGTGGCTTAGGTCAGTGTGGGATCTAAAATGCCCCAGCCCTTCTGAGGAGTCACTAGGCTTCACATCACCCCGGGATTACTCACTCTCCCCTACCAGATTTGCTTTAGCATACTCGATGCTCTTTCTTGCACATGCACTACACTTGCATCACATACTGAATGAGGACTGGGAAGGAAACACTCAAGTTTCAGAGGTGCCTGAGCTGTCCGTATGATTTCAGCCCAGATCCTTTGCTTGTGGTGCATTTTCACAGGCATGCACACCATTTCTTCCCCCAGTACAGGCGCTACCCACTTCACACAGCACTTTCCCTTGCAGGGTGAATCTGGGCTGTACAAAGGGGAAATTGCTGGGTAAACCCCTGCCAGTGAACCTGAGAAAGTAAAGCAAGGGACCGCAGGATGCTTTCATGCTTAATCCAATGCCAATGGTTGGTTGCAGTTTTTTATTCTTTGCAGAACAGTTGGCTCCTCCCAACCTGTTCCTGCAAGGGGGGCTCTGCAGTCCTGGGCAAGGTGCTTGAAGTTTTCATGAGCAGCCACTAATTATGCCCACCTCTGTTGGGCATCTGATAGGAGCCACTGGTGTCTGACTTGCACTGAGCATCCACAGCTGCAGCTGGGGTCACCGAGAACCAGGCTCTGCACACATTTTTGGGCAGACAAAGCCCAGAACTGGGAAGGGGTCGGCTATGGGGTACCTTAGACCAGCACTCCAAGTTAATTATTAGCTCCCATCTCTTTTTATGTTGGCTGCTCATCATTAAACAGGGATAATAACACTCACCATTTATATTTTAATCCATTAATGTTTGGAAAGCACTTGGATACTACTGTAAGCAGCACCGTATAAATCCAGCGGGGAAATTAATAACGTCTTTGAGCAGGGTTTGAATAGTGCGCAGTTAATAAGACATAGCACTGTCCATTGAACAGGGAGAAAAACAAAATTGAGCAACTGCTCATTAAGCAAGCACTGTTCACTCTGTGCACTCAATGCGATCATTTAATTAAAAGATTTTATCATCATGCACAGACACAAGGGGGCAGAGCCAAGGCCCCGTCTTCCCTCATCCTCACCCGCTCCACATCAAACACACCGGAGTATTTCTTGGATGTAAGCTGTAACAGGAACCTAAAAAACATTAAATACTTATTTTCAAGACCCTGCACTAACATAAATCACCACCTGAGCTTTGACAAGTCTTTTCACCTCGCCACACCTTTATTCCCCTGCCTGCCACCCCTCGGTCCCACCCTCACCCTGCTGCCTCTCCAGGAGGGGGGAGACAGGGCGATCTCCCAAACTCCTGCAGGCACAGCACCTTGACCCCAGACCATGGTCTCCACCACCCTTGCCATCGCAGCAAGCCTAGGAAATCACCACTGTGCCTGCCTACAAGGTGGGGGGGAGGGAGTAGAGTTTTACAGAGCTGGAAGGTGCTTTGATGGGGGCCATTTTTCGAGTGACATTGGATTAGAAGGACAATAGCACCTAGCTCCGCTCCCTGTGAGGGCTGGTGACAATACACATGGAAACCATCCACCTTAACAACAAACAAATGAAACCAAAACCACCCTCCCCCAAGGATACAGCACCACCATCCCATCTGATTTTACATTAAAATACTGAAGAAAAGTCCCTGTTTGGGTCACATTAAGCAGCCTGAGACATACTGGGACCTGAAGTCTACAGCAGTTTACTCTGGAAAACAATGGGCACGAATTCGGTTGTTTTTATATATTCAAGGGTAATTGGTTTAGCAAAACCTGCTTTTCCTCGGACTTTCATTCAAGAAGTTTTAAACATGGCTCTAGTTAACATAGCTTCAGTTTTGCTAGGGCTGTACAACATCCCATCTGCTGGCTGGTGGTCCCAAAAGCTTTGGATTTTTTTTTTTTTTTCTAATTTTCTTAAGGTTTTGCCCTTACCCAGAAGGGTAAGCACCTGCCACCTGGCTCTCCATTGTTCTGCACATCTTTAGGCCAAACCTGTTTCTTCACCCTGCTAGACATAGGAGTCCACACGGATACCCCTCCAGGGAAGGAAGCCTGCCTTTCGTGCCAAGACCAAATATTTTGGAGCTGTTATGAGCAGGCTTTTCTGCCCAGGGAGCCGCTGGAGAGGGTGTGGTGGTACCTAAAATGCACCTCTGCACTTTCAGACTCTCATCCCTCCTCTCCATCAGCCACCATGCAGGACCGCTGTCCCACACCATGTGAGCCCAGGGAGCACAGCAGGTCACTGGGTGTTACAGGGCAGCACTGGGGAACACGCGTGTTTAATCTGCGCTACCTCCCTGACACAAAGTTCACCCCCTGCCAAACTGCACATTCCCCCTCCGGCACCCAGGGGCACAGCAAGTGAGGCAGCAAGGCATGGCCAGGGGAGATGGGGGAACCCCTTCTCCCTGTCAGCACAACTCCTGAGCCGGGGTGCTCCTCTGAGAAATGGCCAGGCACAGCCTTTCTACAGTGCAAATAAAATAAAAGCAGCAGTTTACGTTTGCTACTGGGCGTGCGGCACAGGACAGCACAGCTCCAAGCAGCAGCAACCACCTCTGCAGGGGGATACAGCAGGAGATTTGGAGATAATTTCCATAATAATCACTATTACCAAACACCCATAAAACACAGTGTGCAAAGACACCTTATCAGATGGAATTAGCTGCAAATTAAAAGATGTGCCTGTTGGTTTTAGTTTTGTGCCTGCTCACAGGATTTCAAGGACTTAGTGTAAAAATTCTCTTTAACCATATTAAATAAAAAAATCCTACTTTTATTTGAGAGCTATTAACAAGCAGAAAGAAAATACAGAATTTACGTTTGATCTGTGTTCACTGAACAATTCTGTCAAAGGAAGGACAACAGCAGGGATGAAAGAACAGGAAGAGAATAAAACTTTCCCGATTATCATATTTCCCTTAAATTCAGCTATACAGAACCAGGATAATTACAGACCGAGGAGAAATATTGCAAAACATCAGCGCAGAAAGGATTTTTTTCTTGACCCTGCGGACTATAATGAGAGATAAAGAGATTGACCATTTTGGGAGGAGGATGCCTTCATTTCTTGATGTGACTGTAGATTATTTCGGCTTCAGGAGACAAGAATGTCCCTTTAACATCTGACCTGGCCTTTATTTAAGAGCAGCACTTCACGGTTCAGGAAAGACAGACAATTTTCTAATTCCCAGCTCTGCTGGAGGCTGAGGCAGCAACTTCCAGACAGGACACCTGCTAACACTAGAGAAATGGCATTATTATGTCTACAAGTTTACAAATCTGAGGATCAAAAAGCCTTTGCTTCTGCTGCTACTCCACAGGCCAAGGACGACAACTTCTTCAAAACAGAGTTTCACAGAGGTTTTTCTTCCCCCCTCCAAGAAATGGTTTCTTTTCACTTTCAGCAGATCGGTTTCCACGTGAAAAAGTCAATAGTCAAAGAGTTTCCTAAGTTTCATTGGTGTGTAGCAGAAAGGGGATTAGACCTGGGGCCTTTTTACTGGCAAGCTTTTAAGCAAATAAATGTTCTTGAATTCTTCAAGAAACAAATCTAACTGAAACAAAAATCCAGAATATATGGGATTTGCCCCTCCCTAACCCAAATAAAAAAAAAAAAAGAGAAATAATTACTAACATTTTAAGGAATACTAGGGTTAAATCTTTGTCTACTATAATTTTGCTTTTATTTTTGCTATTTATCCCAAAGAGAATGGCTGTTTCCACATTAGATCATATTCACAATAAGTTATTAAGACCTAATATCCACTGTAATGCAACTGTTCATTTTTAACAGGTAAATTCAATCCAGAGCTGTGATTCCCCAGCAGTGAGAGGGGCAAAAAACAGATTGCATGCACACCCCACCTCTCCCCACCCAGTTCAGAGTCCTACCTGGTAGGCAAAGGCATCACTTAATTCCTTCCCACCCACAAGTCCCAAAGCTAAAGCCTCTAGTTTCTCTCTTAGGGCACAACCAAATCACAATGGATGATGAATTTTTTTTAATGGATGCTTTTCTTCAGCTCTAAAAATTAAAATAGACACATAATTCAAACACAAAAGTTTAAAAATATGTGTGTGCATATAGATATACATACACACACATATAAAAATATATATTAAAAAACCCTTTGGACTACCTGACAGCCAGCCATTGCTCCAGAGCTGCTCCCCCAGCCGGCAGACACAGATCCAGGTGTCTGTGCCAGCAATTTGCCATCATGCATAACACCTGGACCAGCGCTTGCAGGCTGGCTTTAATTAAGCCAGAAAACTAAGGAGAACTCAGGCAAAGCAGTTGGCTAATATACTCCTAAGTCAGCAAGAAAATATGCATCTTGCTCTAACAAAACAACCCATACAGGAAAAATATAGATTTGTGACTGAACACCAAACGATAAGCTGTCTGATAAGTTTGTCTCTCTCCACTGTTAAATCCTTTTAAAGACTTTTCTAACATTAATACGCTTTTTCCACTTCCCTTCCATCACGGGAGCAGGCTTGTAGCATTTTTAAGAGGCCCGTCTACCCCTGTAAGCCCAGTATGGAACTCTCTCCTGCCAAGCTGCTACTGCTCTGTGAAGGTGCCACCTGTTTTCACTATGAGCCATCCTACATCTCTGCCTCTGCGTGCCCCCAGCCTTGGTCTACCTGAAAAGCTTGGGGGTGCCTAAGCCATATCCAGCCCCACCTGCAACTGGGGCAGATCCCCTGGCCTTTCTTACTGCCGAGGGATTTGCTGTAGAACACAATTCCAAACCGAGTGCCACACAAAATGCAGAAGTGCTTTAAAAATATGCCTGAGGGTGAAGGAACTGGGGGCTTTGCTTGCTGTGTTAGCAGCACAGCAGTTGGAATGGTTACCTGTCTGATGTGCCTCAAATAACCCTCCTAGCTGAAAATCCAGGAGCCAAACCCATACCTCCTACCCAGGGGTAAAACCATCCTGCTGCTGAGTGAAGAGGAGGAGCACAGCCTCCTTTCCTTCTCCTTAAGTTACAAAGCCTTGAGTGGGAGGCTTAAATACCCATGAGAAGGGGCAGCCCCAGCCCATAGCTCTGCCCTGAGTTACCTCTGTGCAGCTGAGCTACAGCAGCCCATTGCCAGCGTGCAGCGAGACACATTAACTTGCACCCCGATAAAAAAGGAGGCAGGAAGGAGCCTGGGTTTCATCCCCTGCAATTGCTGCAAGCACCGTCTAACTGTCTTCAAAGAGAGGAAACCTCCCACTTTTGCTCTTTTTGCACTTTTTTCCTCGTTGAGAGCAAACGTTGAGGTGTGACCACATTTAAGGCATTTCAAAGGCCACGTTTGGGGACAAGCTCATCCCACTAAAACTGAGTGAGACCCTGAAGACCCCCGAGAAGGAGGGCACGCTGCTCTTCCCGACTCATTTCGGTGGCTGTCCCTTCTGCACCACTCGTTTGGAGGTGGCCAGGTCCCCCTGGAGGGGTTTTCACGCCATGGTGCCGGCAGCTGCCCACGGCTGCCCTGCTGTACGCCCTGGTGCCATCCCCACCCTCAGACACCCAGACCTACAGTGGCACCCGCTCCCCTCTTCCCATCAACAGCAACACTTGTCTTTTTGAAAGGAAGTTTTAAGAGAGAAAACACTTATTTTCACACCAAATCCAGCTTTATGACCCTACTGATGGCAAGATGCTAGCTAAGGGAAGCTTCCATCGCCCTAAGAAGATTTATCTTCCCTGGATTCAGGGAAAATCTACCCCAAGTCTCTTGTCCCAGCTCAGGAAAGAGAAGAGTTTGCCTTTTTCCTGGGAGGGAAGCGGTGGGCAAAGTGGGGAAGGAGGAGAGCTTTAAAGGGAGGGAGCGAGGAGGCCGAGCTCATGCACGGATTTTAATCTGATCACTTCCCTGTCAAACTAATCCCTGCCTGACTCAGATCGGACTTTTAGAAACGTGCCTGGAAACCAAAAAGCAAACCCCATTTGAATGAAGCACACACTCCACAGCCCCCATCTGCAAAGGGCCGCAATTAAATGCAAAAAAAAAAAAGAAAAAAAAAAAAAAGGGGGGGGGTAGAGAGAGAAAATTAGCATTTTCCGCGGCCATCTGGCATGAGGAGCAGGCGATGGGGAACAAAAGGAGATTTAGGCAAAGGGGAGAGGCGAGTGTGCCATGGCATTGACCTGCAAATGAGCCTTTGTGAGCGAATTAAAGCTTCCCGGACCCCCCGGGACACCCCAAAACAGGCACCATTACAAACCATCCGGACAAAAACCCACTCATCAAAATTGTCTGCTTTTGGCGGGGGGGGGAGACACACCATTTAAATCTGCACCTTCCCTGCCCCCACCTCCTGTAATAGGCGGTTAATAGGGTCTTGGCGGAGCGGGGGGAGGAGCGGGGGACTCCGCTGCACCCCCGGCCCAACACCCCGCTCTGACGGTATAACGGGGGGGACACCTTAGAAACGTGTCTCGTCCATAAAACCCTACCAAAACGTTATTTATAGCCCTAAACAATAGGGAAGGAAAAAATAAAAGGAGGGGGCATTTGGTGATATATTAGCTTCCAGATGCTGTTTATTTAATTCCGGGGGGGGGGGGGGGGCGGGGGGGAAAGGATTGTTTGAAAATATATTTCTAAAGCAAATATTAATCATTCTTTTCCCTGGGGACGGTAGAGAGGAAAGGGATAATCAGGGATGCCATGGCTCGAAAAGAAATGGAAAACCGTGAGGGTTAGAGCTTTTGTCTCCTACCCCCGCCTTCCCCCATGACTCTTGCCTTTAAACTGGGAAACCCTGAGTATTTTGAAGTGAAAGCAAAGATTTTGGCCTGGGGTAGATACATGAAAAGGGAAGGGGGGAGGCCATCTCCCCCCATCCCCTCTCCAGAAAGGGAATAGGGACTAAAGTCGGGGGCCAGCTGGGGGAAACTTGTAAATGAAACGTGTTTCTTTTATGGTCCTCCCCCCCGGGGGACAGCCCCATTATAACCCACCAGCTAGATAGACTCAGCTGCCGCCTCCCCGGCCTGCGGCAGGTACGCGGGGGAGGGCCGGGGGGCTGCAGCCGGCCGGAGCCCTCCGCCCGGGCCGGGGCTGCACGACCCCCCTCCCCGCCTCGGCAGAGCTGCGCTTTGCAAAGCCGAGCGGAGAGCCTTGCTCGGCGAGAGGGGGATATGCATGTGCGCGCACGGATGCGTGCGTGCCAGCGCCTGCGTTCGTGCATGCATGCGTGCGTGTCCGTGTGGGCACGTTCGTGCACGCGTGTGCCCCCGCGCCTTGCAGCAGGTGAGGGCTCCCCCGCCCCGCCGTGCCCCGCGGGCTGGGGGGGGGCCGCCGCTCGCAGCCCCCCAGGTGCCGCTCCCCCGGGGTTTGTTTGCAGTCAATATTCATGTGTTTCTGTCACCGGGGCGGCTCTTTTCACAGTGATCAGCCGGGCAGAAGGCTGAATGACAGGAGACTCGTGGCTCGGCTGCTTTCGGGGAGGGGGGAGGGATGGATTCAAGCCGCCCAACCCAAGCTGCCTTTGCTTTTTTTGGGGGGGGGCTCTCGGCCGCTGGGGGAGGGGTTGCCCTGCTGGGGGCAGGCACCCTGCCTTAGGTGGGGACCAGGGAGCGGTGCTGGACACCAGGCACCACGCACCTCCCCCTGCGAGCAAACAGCTGGGGCTTTGGGGGGACCCCCACCCTAAATGCACACACATACGTGGATCTTCTGGGCTGCAAGGGCTGTGGGCCTGGTCGGTCACCCCCCATACCCTGTGGCGTGGTTGACCCATGGCTGCCCAGCGATGGGGCCCTCCACCGTGGCAGCTGTGGGGTGGCTGGAGGCTGGCGGGGGCCTGCAGACGCACAGTGCAGAGGGGAGACCCAGGATGGCCACAAGTCGGGCTGGCCCACGCAGGTAGGGTGACACCAGGGCTAGTGGGTGGGCTACCAAAACCTTTTGGGTTTTTCTGGGCACTGAGCACCAGAAGACCAGTAGCAGCCTGTAACTCGCACCCCTGTTGCTCAGGGCACTTCAGTGCCGTGGGGTGGCAATGCTCCTCTGGGGTGCACGGCTCTCCTCGCTATTTCCAGGCTGTGCCGGCATCAGGGGCAAGGGAAGAAACTGCTCCCAGCTTGGCGTGGCAGGGGCTGCCCGCCACAGCGGTGTGCATGAGCCCTGCGATGGAGGAACCGTGTTTTGTTCCTTCCCACTTGCCCAGGCGCCTTCTGCTCGCCTCACAGTGCTGCCCTGTGTGTGTGTTTTGTTTGGTTTTGTTTTTTTAAGTCCACAAACTTGTGATTTTCTGTGCAACTAGCGGGGGGCGAATCAGTATGAGGGAGCACCCTTCTCATTGAAACCGGAGGTGAATAAATTATGAACAGGCGAAAATTGGAACAATGTCTCCGAGCGAGTGTTTTCTAGAGAGTTACTATTCCAGGCTTTGAAATCAATTGATACATAATTAGATTCCTCAAGAGAGGACAAACAAGGGCTGCCATTCACCCCCTCCTTCTCCCACATGCATCCCAAAGAGAGACTGGAGGCTTTAGCAGAAACCAGACAGCCAGCATTCTCCAGCACTAAAAACATATTCTGGCTTTGGGTGTTCATTTAACAAACAGATCCTTGAACCTTGCTTCTGTTTTCAGTTTATTTCGACCATGTTTCTTTGTGTTCAGTTCATTAAAACATGTCTCTTTTGAGATCTATTTTTACATTTCAAGAATCCAGTATTGTACTTTTGTGGTGGCAGATGGCCCTAGACATCCAAGCATAAGCTCTTTCCTGCTTTTTTCCCCTCCTTTCTTAGGTCCTTTCTGCGCTGCACTTGAAACTGTTAGCAGCAACCATTCCTTTTTGCAATGTCTGGGCCTGGCGTGCGCTTCAGGACTGGGTTACAAGTCCCCACTGTACCCTCAAGGTGTATTTTAAGCGGAGCGGATGCTACTTGCTGTAAGATGAGAGTGCCCCGCAGCTGGATAGATCCTGGCTATGCGGGTGGCATGCTAACTAACTTTGCATCTTCACCTCGTGTTTATCTTGTATTAATGTTCTGTCGCCCCCCCAAATGACTTTATGCACTATTAAGGTTGAGTTTCATTCTTGAGGGAGAGAAAAGCTAGGAACAATAGTGAGGGCACACAATAGGATGCCTGAAAATAAAGATTTGGGTTTATGAGAGTGCTCTGAAGGAATGGGAAAAGCATATAGTGATTAGAAAAGACATTTTAAGGGTTATTGAACAAAACAGCGGCACCCCGGCCAAGTGGGCCACCTAATTGAAGGCATTGACTTAGCTCCTCTGTCTAGCCTCATGACTGATGTACTAGCAACAACCACTTCAAAACCTGGTATCAAACATGGATTGGAGTGCTGCAGCCATTAGCATAATTTATGTCAGGTAAGAATGGGATTAAAAAACCCCCACATGTACCAGCAATGAGAGGAAAAAAAAAAAAAAGCTGCCTGAACTGCCACAGACCCATTTCTTAGGTAAGGTGCCAGTACTAGAGCCTACAATAAGTCAGGTGTCCTAAAGACATTACAAACACAATGACAAATTCCTACACCATATTCAATAGCGGGATCTTTAGGAGGGGGTAAGGTAAAGCTGACATAGGTGTTTGTAAACTTAAGCAGATGTAAACCTGTGTCCTCTGTAGTAAAAAGAAAAAAAATGGCTGAGAAGTTTTCCAACAAATATGTTTAGTTGGATAATAACCAAAGCAGAAGTGCTCAAATATATACAAGAGGTGACTATTTTGTTTATGTTTGGTGCATAGATGGTATATATTTATATCTGCATGTGTATATTTCGGTATCTGATTTTGTGTAGTTTGCTGTTTTGCCTGGGTTAAGCAACAGGCTACAGGACCAGCCTATTTCAGGTTTGCCTTGTGTCAGCCTGCAGAGTCCCAGGTTTCTGGGAGAGCACAGGAGGGGAAGCAGGAACACGAGCTCCTTCCTTTCCCCTCCATGTGGCTTCCCTCAAACTTCTTTTGATGGAAGAAGTGAGAAGTGGCAGAAGAAATCTCTGTGTTAAAAGCTATTTTCCCCTCACAAAACACTTTGGATTTCTGCAGGTCAGAAACCATTCTTTTTACCTCCTTCAGCTGCCCCCTCACTCTACCCTCCAAGCTCAGGAGAAGTGTGCAGGCAGAGACCATTTGGGAATGGAATGGCCCACAGACCTAGAGGGGATCTTGGCAGCTGAGAGTCTTAGAGAGGTCAGAGAAAGACAGTAAGAAGACAAATAGTGAGTAGGAAGCACTCACGGGGCAGGGAGTGTTCTGGGCTTGTCAGGAGAGGGGAAAAAAAAACCCTCTGCAGAGCCAAGCTTGATTACTCTTAATCCTTCTCAAAAATATCTAGGCCCTTCAAACATTTGTTTTCCTTCCCCATCATCTTTGTTATTGCTTGTCTTGATGATTTGCTTAAAGCGTACTAGACAACCCTAGATCTTTTACTGGTAGAAGCATCAAAATAGAGGATAGGTAGTATATATCCACTACAAACCCTCCCACAGTTAGCACAGTCCTCCAGAGAGACCTGCCAGATAATGGCTTTTGAGAGGAGCTTAGAGACATCTGGAGTGGTCATTTTCCCCATTGTACATAGAAAATAAAGATTAGCCAGGGCATGAGGATGGGCTAGGAATATAATAAAGGGCAACGGACTAACTAATGTCACATCGCTCATGTGTGTTGCTGACTTCAGGTCTACTGCTGCAAAATGGTTTGTGCGGACTCCCCAGAGTCAGTGGGTTTCTCGTAGGTGGAGGAGTTCCCCATCAAGCATGAGTCTGTGAGCCTGGGGTCTCAGATCACAGGCTCTTTGTGGTGTGTTGGTTTTTTTTGTTTGTTTGTTTTTGTTTTTTTGTCTACAAAGCAGCTGGTCCTTTCTGACTGCTAGATAGAGAAATCAGTTTTTTTGATGCCTTGGTCTTTTAATGAGTCTTTTCTTTGTATGGCCTGGGTTTCTTTTTAAATTTTGTTCATTTTCGTGCAAAAGATGTATTCAAACCAGCCCTGCATCAAGGACCACTAGAGTTTGAGACTGAGGACTGTTGTTATCACCGTTTGGGCCCTGTCCCCCATTGGAGTGTGACAGCTCCAGCACAGCACCTGTAGAGGTGATGGTCACCACATTTCAAGCATCAACAGTGTATTGGAGATGGCATTCCCAGAACCAACGTCTGCTTAAAAAGGAAAGTGGCTATTTGTGGATTCCTTTAGTACGGTTAAAGGGATGCTCTGGCAGACAAAGGACAGCCTTACAATTCCTAGCGTGACATTTCAGCCCCGCAGCAGGAACTGCCCAAATCACGTAAAATGATGGGGGACCACATTCGTGCAGAGTACAGCCGGGGTGGGGAAAAGCCCAAACGTGGCGGTTTCGGAAACACAGTCATTTTGCAAAGGCGCCCAACTCCCGCCGGCAGCGGGGCCGCAACAGCACCGCGTCGTGTGCGCTCCCTCTGCTGGCCCCGCCGCGGCGGCGCCACCCTCCCTCCGCGCCCCTCCGCGCCCCTCCGCGCCCCTCCGCGCCCCTCCGCGCCCCCGAGCGGAGGGAGAGGGTGAATGACCCTCCCAAAGGGCCCCCCGCCGCTCTGCTGGCCGGTGGAGCGGCTTAGGGCAAACACCGCAATAAATAAAATTAAAAAAAAAAAAGAAAAATAATTTTAAAAAAAGCACACAGCAAATTTCTTCTGGGGAGCGATTAAAATCCCCAGCGCGGCCCTCAGCCTTGCTGGGGTGCTGCCGTGGGTGGGAGCATGGCACACAGAGGTGGGAGAGGACGGGCGGCTCCGAGTGTCCCCTGCACCTAAGCATTCTAGATAAAAAGTAGTAGTAAAAAAAAAAAAAGTGGTAAAAAGTTTGAGCCATTTTCCAAAATCTACATTGCAATTGACTCACACAAACGCACCACCACCCCCTGCCAGGCTGCTGAGCACCCACGTTGAAAAGGGGAGCAGAGGAAAAAAAACATGTTACTCTCACACCACACCTCGCTGTAATCTCACCCCCCCACCTTGGGTGAGTAAGCCCAAAGGGACCGAGGGGAAGACAAGTGGAGGCACTGCAGTACATTTTCCCACATGCTGCCATATTTCTGGGTGGAGAGAGGTGTGTGGAGCCCTGCTTTCGCTCCTGTTGTGGAGGCCTTAACACTGAGCAAGAAATGAAGCCGCAACTCCAGACTAGCTAAGGTGGGCTATGGAGACAACCTGAGCTGCCTCTGGTTACAAGGGAAGCAAGAGAGTAAGAGGTGAAAAGGGGCAACAAAAAAGCCAGTCTATTTTGGGAGTAAGACACATGTCCAAAGCCACCCACCAGGAATTAAAGTCACTTGCTCAACTCCAGTCAGCTACAACTCCAGTGTCAGTGCTGAGCTTAACACAGCTGATTTTAATAACACCTACAGGATGCTAATGATACTGGAGTAGGAAAATTTAAGTGTTCACACTTCTGTTCTCATGGGCACTGGACTCTTCAACTAAGATGTTTGGCACTGGAACAGTTCGTATCTAATATTAGCTTTTCAATGCAGCATTTCAGAGTTACCCTGTCTTTGACATAAAGGGGGCAAAGGGCATCAGCTTGAGAACTACCAGTGCAGATCCTCAGGTGCACTTTCAAAACCTTCACAGTTTTATCTGTCTTCTCAGACTAAAGGCAGCAATCAAAAACCCTTCTGACTCACTTGACATTTTAAGAAATTTATCCACACAACAGGGCTAGAAGTTTTGGTTTCTTACAATTTCATTTGTATTTACTGAAATATGTTCTTGTATTTCATGCAGAAATAAGCAGAGAAATTTTTGCCCTTGCTACCATCCCACTTCCCACCCGCTCCACCCATCCCAAACCCCTCCAAACCCAGACTCCAATCTGGTGCTGCAATTTGAATAGAAATCACAGAGCAGTAAGTGTTTTAATTGGCCACAGAGTACATGATACGTTTAAATCTCTAGTGATAACACAGAGAACATAACAAAAAAAAAATCAAAGTTACTCATTAAGATGAGTATGTACAGTTTTAATTTTATTGCACAAAGAAAACACCTGAAGTGATTTTAAAATAAGGATAATGCTTTTTCACAATAGCCAGATTAGTGATGGTAAAATTACAGCATTTAAATATTGATTTTTGGATAGATTTTAAATACTGTGTCATGTTAGATAATGTTTCATTAATAAGAACTGATGTACATGTAATTTGGCCAAAGAGAGGTGGCAGAGTTGTTCTAGGAGCAAAGTCTACCATTGTACAAAACCAAATGCATTATTTTTGAGAGGAGCATCTAGTAAAAGGAAGAGGTAACAAAACAGAGAATCCCAGGCAGAAAAATGGGGAAAAAAAGGGATAGGAGGAAGGCTCAAACAGGGGAGATAAAGCTCAAATTGTAACAAAAGCTCCTTCAATAAACATATTAAAGATCTAAAAAAATAAATCAGACAACTAGTGAGGCCAACACTAGGAATGTAAGGAAAAAAGTTTTAATCAAAGTAGGGAAGAACTGAGGGGTGGGATTGTGCCAGTATTTGGAAAATTTGGGTGTCTAATGAGGGGGAATCACAACTGGTCCTAATTTTCAGCTGGCTGGTGCTTCATTCTTGCCAAAATCCATCTTCAAGAGGGTTCAAGCTAGGTTCACTGAAACACAGGGACCTAACATTACTGAATGCATATAGAAAACTAGCCTTAACTTGGTTTTGTGCTGTTGAATATGGAAAGGGAGGAAAAATAAGCAAATGGAATTGCAGTGAATGGGGCTGTGGAAGAGGCAGCAGCCCCAGGGGAGCAGGGAGCCCTGAGCTGGAGAAGGAGCACACAGGTTATAAATGGATAGATTGGGGATCAAGTCATAGCATTGTGAAGAAGATGCTCTAAAAATTGGCCCAGTCGTATCTGCCTTGGCTCTTTTCTAGAAGACAGCCACCCTCTGCTGAGCAACTGCTGAGACCCTAACATGTGAAATATTTCTCCATCAGTAGCAGCTGGCAGCATTCGTATCTCAGCCAAATAGCATATTGCATGACGCCCCTATATAGTATACCTGGTTAAAACCTAGATGTATATCCGTGGATAACGTCAGAGATTATGGTGCCTTTTTTCCACAGCTCAGTATGTCTTCTGCTCTTGATCTTTGCCTGATAAACCAGCATGGAGTAGGTTTCTCAGCTAGGGGCAAACGTACTTAGCTAACAACTCCAAAATACACCTTCAGAAAAAGGAGATGATGAGGTGCTTTGTAGACTCTACATAGGCAAATCCAGAAAGATTAAAACAATAACACCACCCCCCCAGACAGATGTCCCTCCATCCTCCTTGGGAATAGCTTAGTAGTGCTACTACTCATCTAGAACATGGTCTTTTCCAAGCATCCCTGCAGAGGGAATTAGGTAAGCAGGGTCAGCAAAGGATCAACAGGGAGAAGGGGACCTTTATTCACAAGGCTATGCCTCCTTCTCAGATTTCTGGCCATCTCACACCTGTGAGCATCCTGGATCTAGCAAAGGGCACAGAAGCACTCAGAGGCTGCAAGCTGAAGTCAGTTATGTGCCAGGTGCATACAAATCAGGTTTTGCTGGCTTTCAGGGTGCTTTGCAATCTGATTGCACTTCCTAGCTCCCCCCTCGCCTCCCCAGTAGAGAGCTAAGAAGCTACTTTTTGTAACAAAAGAGCTAAGACTTTCTCATACCTCTATGGCTTCAGAAGCTGTGACTTTCAGAGAACAAGTCAACAGATCATCACTGGTCACAAGTAATGGCAATGCTGCCATTTTAAGCAGCTATGTTTTCCATGTTCACAGCCTAAATACCATTCATTTCAAGCCATAGTGTAATACCTAGTAGTGAATTGGTGTGGCAGGCTGTCTTCCTGGGAGATATCGACCTTTATCCTACAATTTGTGTAAGCAGAAGATGCTAGGCCTGGCTCAGCTCCCACTGCATCCTTTTACAGTATTTTCTCCAACTCCAGCAGCAGGTACATCAGGCCTGGGCAAACAGTGCATTCGTGCAATCTCAGTGAATCCTCATTGTGACAAGAGTAGAAATTGCCTTTTTGTTTTACCTGTGAGCTGTTTTGCAGACAGCACATTATCTAACAGGAGCCACCAACATGTTCATAACCTTTAAGGCAAGATAAAGCTGGAAGTGCCACCCTATACTCTCAAAATAAGTCCAGAGGAAACTACCATCTGGATAGTCCTTGTATTTGGCATTTTCTTAGTATGCTCAGCAAAGGGCTACACGTTTTGCCTTTTGTATAACATTTTGAAGAAATACAAATCATTCTCCTGATAAACCTGCATTTTCCCATGTACAACTGGTTTTGAAGGAATCCTACGCTTATCAGTTGATTACTCACAACTTCTTGAGAACCCAAGAGAGTGTAAGTCCATAAAACAATTTCTTGTGCTCTTTTTTTCTGATGACAAGAGTTTAGAGGAGGGAGGACCAGACACATGTATTTTAAGTTACAGTTCAGTAGGCAGATAATTCTTCTAGACGTGAAAGGGCATTACCCAACACAGAAATGAGAAAATCTTATGGAGACATTATTCTCCAGTGAGAAACTGTAGGGTTTTGCATGAATTTGTTTCCTAAATATAAGCCATTTTCTACTGCAGACACAGTGGATGATGGACAAAAGTCTGACACCTCCTGGCAATTTCTGTTTTGCTGTAGAGAGGTTTTTGCCGGCTGAAGCCTGACCCATCGGCTGCTGGATTTTACACTGCATTAAATGTTCTCTTTTGCAGAGCTGTTACTTACACAAGATTCACTGGCACAGTGAAACTGTTGCCCTCAAATTCAGATTAAAAACAGTTCCCAGGAATCATGTCTTCAACTAATTTTACTGCTAGAACGATCTTGTATAGCTCTCCCCTACAAAACACAGAGCCAAATTCATGTCGATGTAAACTGTCCAAATGCATGCTGCATTTCCAGCGGGTTTATCTCACTGTACACGTGATGTGCATCTGCTCACTTCATAAAACTCCTTTTCATTCCTGGAATCATGAAGCAAACTCCATCCTTTCCTGGAATACCTGTATTGGTAGGCTTATCCAACAACTTTAAATAAATACCTTCATTTTGGTTACTAGGCAACTTACTCCTCAACAACAGAGCAAACCCCATCCTTTTTCCAGTTGTTTTTCTTATTTGAGTATATGGGTTACCTTGTCGTAATTTGTTGGTTATGACAGCTAGCTACAACCAGAGCAAAACTGTCATTTTCATTTTTTGGGTATATTAATTAAAGCCAAGCTTTTGACCAGTGTTTTAGACAGAACAAGGACTTAACAGCCTCTGCAGGCCAAGGGCAGGAGGATGCAGGGCACAGGCAGTGGGAGGAGGACTGCTGCTGCTGCGGTAGGGACCCAAACTCCTCCTGCAGGTAAAATGTCTCCCAAACTTTATCTGAAATGGCACTGGTAAACATAGCTACATTAAATACAAAAATCTAAGTTAAAACAATGTGAAGGCTTCTAAATTCAGAACAGGTTTTTTCCTTACTGTATAAATTACAGGTTTGGCTGCACGCTTCCTAAAGCAATTGAAGGCACCAGTTCTGCCAACTCACTTTCTGCTCATTTGCCTCTTTGCCTGGATTGTACACCTACAGTGCCATGACCCATATTTCTGCTTTGACCCTTAAAGAGTTATTTTTAAGTGAATGCCCTGCCTTGGCCCTGTTTCCACACCAGCCAGCGGCTGTTTCCGGACACGTTGTAATCAAGGCCCCGCTTACGCTGTGACAAGTTGGTCTCAAATGCTGTACCAGGCTTCCTGGATTTCTTTTGCTCTGGCAGAAAAAATGTCTGCAAGAAGATTTCTGCAAGCTCAAGGTGAAAAGAAAGAATAAAATAGTTTACAATCTCTGTCTGTGGTTTTGATACAAAATTCAGTGACTTGCTCTGCCTACTCTCCTCCAGTTTCCTGGAGAACTGCACGGTTTTGCCGTATCAGCGCCCAGGTGTGCGGCAGGAAGAGGTCCAGGAGGTTGAGCAGGGACTGTTGGGGCATGCAGCACACAGTGAGGTGTTACGAGCACATTAGTTGGGTAATCCTGGTATTATGATTGGCCTCAGAATCATTAATGTTGGTATTATCATGGGCTCACAGTACCGCTGGGAGATGCTATGTATGAGCACTTGGAATGGCATGTTGTGGAGACCACTCAACATCCAATGAGCAAAAAAATCCCAGCGGATACACCAGACTATTTACAAATGACACATTTTAGCTTCTGTGCTTTTCCTCTACCTTATAATTCTGTGTTATACAGTGTTGACACCAACAGTACTGTAGTCCAACAGCAGAAGCGCACATAGTCACAAAGAATTATTTACTAGTTATCAAAGATTTCCTCCCCTTGCCTCCCTTTTCCCCCATTTGCTGCTTATTTTCTTATCCAGCCTGGCTTGCATCTTGCAAACGGTGTCTCATTTGGAGGGACAGCCGCTCAGAGTGAATCCAGACATGTTTGCCCAGTCACTCAGATGTCAGACTTTACAAGAGCATCCATAGTAATGCAAGAATATCGTAATTAAATATAATAACGATTAAAAGCCCAAACCAAACCTCCCTTGATGTGAGGGGAGCTGTATCAAGTCCAAGAGCACTTCCCAGTGCCAACAGTCTGCATGAGATGATGTGTAATTAAAGAGTAAGAGGATGCTGGTTGCAGCTGTGGAGGTGACAAGGCTGATGTAGTTCAGGCTGTTGGAGTTTTCTTTCCACAAACCTAATGTCGTGGTTTAGCGGCAGCTCAGCCCCACACAGCCGCTCGCTCACTCCCCCACCAGTAGATGGGGGAGAGAATCAGGAGGGTAACGCTCGTGGGTTGGGATAAGAACAGTTTAATAATTAAAATTAAAAGAAACAACAACAGAAATGCAATGTAAAGGAGACCAACGAGAGGCGCAAAGCCCCGGGGGAGGGGGGAAGGGAGGGGAGAGGGGGGACGAACCGCCGAAACAAACCGCACGCGCCGCAGCCCCTTGCCGCCCACTGCCCCTCCCATATACTGGTCATGGCATCACGTGGTACGGAATGAACCTGCCATTGGCCAGTCGGGGTCAGCCGCCCCCACCATGGCCCTGCCCCTCCCAGCCCCCCCCCCCCCCCCCCCGCCACGCGGCAGAGCCGGGAAGCTGGAAAGGTAGCCGACCCCCACAGTGAGGAGAATTAACCCCTTCTCAGCCAAAACCAGCACACCTAAACACCGGGCTTTGAAGAAACTATCAAATTTTGGAGCATTCTCTCAGCATCTGCAGAAACATCCTTTAGTAACTGCCACAAAAATGTCACCCGCAGCTCCCCTCTTACAGGTTAGTGTTGCACACGGGTTGTGATAGTATCTGTGAGAGCTTTGTAGGACCTAAGCACGTCATCTGGCACACTGCTAGCATTGGCTAGAGAGAGATGAAAGATGGTGGGAACTGGAGAATGGACCCCAGCCTGGAGTGTAGCTGGAAATGGTGCTAGTTGCATTGCTGTGCAATTTTGCATACTATAGATGCTGTTCTGCTGCAGATGCTGGCTGCAGTAAAACACAAACAAATTGTACGTTACAAATGTTGCTAGATTTTAAAGTTTCCCGGAGAGGTAATGGAATTTTGCAACTCTGGAAAGAATATTGTTGGGACTTGTTGAAGTGCTTAATATGAACTGTATCATGCAAGCCATTAAAATGAAGATATTTGGCATTCACAGTCATACATATGGGCCTTTCAAAACCATTCTTCTGGTTTGGCAGCTCCTACAGTCCTTGAATGATGCACAACCTCCTTTTATATGTTCCTGTAAGATACTTCTGAAAAGTTGGCATTTTTTAAAAACTTGTGGAGAAGAAATCTGATGAAGAAACACAGATCTGGTCTAAGGGAAATGTGGGGAACCCACTTCATTTGCATTATTACTTTTGCAAATCCTAGTCGATATCTGTGCTTTGTGTTTGGTTTTTCATTTGGTTGCTTCTAGATGTGAAAATCTGGAAGCACACTTGTTCGAAGCAGCCCTAAGCCAGGCTTTGCAAACAAAATGTCAGCACTGACCGAGGCCGGGGACACTTTCTGTGCTGATAAGCAGCAACTCTGAGTGCCAAACTGATCCATCTCCCACTCTGACAGTGCCATTGTGTAACCTGACTGTTCAGAGAGGCTTTAAGGCTAAGCAGAGGATAAAACCCTACAATTGACCATGTCCAATGACTGCCTCCATCATGTGACATTTCCTCCACCTACATAAAGGCCTAATTGACACTTTGGACCTTGCAGATGTTTTGCAATTCATTTGGTTCCCACAAAGATACCAGAAGGTAAGTCTTGCGAACTGGCAATACTATTTTCCTCTGAACAAGTTCTTATCTCTAAAATTTATTTAGATGCAACTTGCATCATGTCTCATGGCCCCACTTGTTTTGTTTTGCTTTTTCCTCTAAACAGACTGTACCATAATTTTTTTAAAGTATAAAAATATTCAGCTGTTCCTGAAAAAACTGAGTACATTTGACTCCTTAGCAAGTGATCTGCTTCACACGTGAACAGCAGTATATTCTTCTGCCCTCTGCTCATGGTACTCTGCTTTATGCTTCCTAATTTAATTTGCCTTTCTGACTCTTCAGTGATCCTTTCCAAAGAGAAAGCTCTTTGCTAAGAAGCCATTTCCTGTGCTCTCAACAGAAGCAGATGTTAGGAACCACTGGTTGCTTTCATCTGGGTCTTGGAGGTCTGGACAAAGGCATAGCAGCATGGTCAAGCGTGGCCCTCATACAGTACAGAGATGTCTTAGTAAAAACATAGCAAAATGATCACATCTTCATGAACTGAGCAAAGCTTTATCCTCTGGCTTGCTCTTTCTCTCTGTAAAATGTGAAAGATGTTAATTCCCTCCTGATTCAGTTAAATTTTTTCCTATAAGCAGCCTTTGCTTTCACAGATGGAGACCTCTTGCACTTAGCCTTACAGTCACAACACTTTTAGGCCCTATTTGCTACTAATCAGCTGCCCTGAAGTGACAGGGCAGTAAAGGCGGGATGTTGCTAGATGCAGCATCTGCTTGGTTTACCTTCCTCACTCTGGATTTATCACAGGCGAGAAAATGGCTGCTCCTTCTTTCCACAAAGGAAATAAAGTTAGCTCCTTTGGACAAACTGTTCTAAGCTGAGCTGTGGTAACTGAGGTCCTCTGGTCACTGGCCGCAGATACCCTGGGCAGCTGGCATGCTAGAGATACTGCAGTTTCTCCTATTTTTTCACCTGCGCCTCCATTTCCTCTGCCCCTGCAACACACATGAAGAATATCTAAAGATCCCAAAGCCTTACCACTGAATTGTGCAAAACCCAGAGTCACCAAGGCAAATCTGGGTGATTCTGCTGCAACATGGCACTAAGGCAATTTTATCACTTTCAAACAAGCTTTTAAAATACCAAGGTACAACATCAGAAGGCTGACTAAACATGGAAGGTACAGCATGGAATGAATGGCTAAAACCCATAATTTTTCTGGGTCAGTTAGTGTATTTACCCTAGTCTTCACTCACCAGACAAGTCTTATTGTAATCTTTGCTAAGGCAGAATCATTTCACAGAATCACAGAATCACAGGTTGGAAGGGACCTCAGGGATCATCTACTCCAACCTTTCTGGGAAGAGCACAGTCTAGACAAGATGGCTCAGCACCCTGTCCAGCCGAATCTTCAAAGTGTCAACGTGGCCGAGTCAACCACTTCCCTGGGGAGATTATTCCAATGGTTGACTGTCCTCACTGTGAAAAATTTCCCTCTGGTGTCCAATCGCAATCTCCCCAAGAGCAACTTGTGTCCATTCCCCCTTGTCCTCTCCATGGGACTCCGTGTAAAAAGGGAGTCTCCATCTTCTTTGTAGCTGCCCCTTAAGTACTGGTACATGGTGATGAGATCCCCTCTGAGCCTCCTTTTCTCAAGGCTGAACAAACCCAGTTCTCCCAGCCTATCCTCATATGGCAGGCTTCCCAGTCCTTTGATCATCTTGGTGGCCCTTCTCTGGACCCCTTCCAGCCTGTCCACATCCTGTTTTGTATAGCGGGGACCAGAACTGTACACAGCACTCCAGGTGTGGCCTGACAAGCGCTGAGTAGAGCGGGATAATGACTTCTTTCTCTCTGCTGGCGATGCCCTTTTTGATGCAACCCAGCATCCCGTTGGCCTTCCTGGCCGCAGCAGGACACTGTTTGCTCATGTTGAGCTTCCTGTCCACCAGGACCCCCAAAATTTATAAAGAAATACCTCACCTGGTACTATTCTCAGACCAAGAGTACCTTTTGCAGGAAGGGACTGCCTGCTTTGGTTCACTTTCAGTTGTTCTCATGTTCTGAAGCTGGAGAGATGCTGAGGGACCTCAGGGCTGCAGCACCCCACCTCTGAGGCTGGAAGAGGGGAGGTAGAGAGAGCTGCAAGATGGGAAGAAGGGTTGGCACAACTGAGACCCAGTTTCCAATCTATATGGTATCAACGTATGGACCTTTCTTGCACATTCACAAATACCACAATCCCAGGTACTTTGCCTGTACCTCCCCAGCTGGCCCTGCTGTGTTGGCCAGGATGAAGGGCTTTGCACCTATGAAGATAAGGCAGAGACCCTGGTGGAGCAAACTGATGATAACTTTCAATAGTTAGACAGAAAACTGGGAACTCTGTCCAAAGCTATAACAAAGCGAGGGTACTTCCAGCTCCTCCTCCCCACCATTGAAAGCTGCCAAGCAAAACCCGGCTAAGCAAGCCTTGCTCACAATCAGCTCTATCTCCTCTTGCAGACCACTCTAGAGTGGTCTATACTTTTATGATCACATGCCTTCTCAAGCATGTGATGAAGTAAATACACTTAGTGCCATGGCACACCTAATGAACAGGTCAGGGTGAAACATGGTGCAAACCAAAATTGAATTTCATGAGAATATTCAAGAACAGTCTTCTGGCTCAGGGTTACATCTCATTGTCATTTTGTGCCACTAGCTCTGAGGTCTACAAAACAAAGGTTGTTTCATGCTGGGAAAACCCTAAAATTTGTTTTCTTTTTTCCTCATAGTAGGTTTGAAACATTTTAGGCAAATCTTTTTAAAAATTGCCTTTAGGTCATATATATATATTTTAAATTTTTTTCTTTGAAAGTAAAATCTCCAGGAAGTTATAAATGAGTGAAAATAATGAATCAGATTTGACATTATTACAAACTTTCCACAATATCACCATAGATATATACGTTATTATTATTTGATACATAGATACAGGACCTCTTTGAACTGTTACTGCTGGTTTTCTAATACTTGACCTTAACCTGAGATACAATGCAGGATTTCAAAGTTACTCCTACCTTGACTGAGGGAAGCACTGAGACCTGCAGTTCAGCATGTTTGTGCTTAGACATGACTGGTATTTCCTTAATTGTGTGTTTTTAATACTTACTTAAACCTCATGCTTGATGTTTTAATTTTTAAACACGTATTTTCAAGTCCATTGAATGAACAGTCTACTCCATGAAGATTTAAGATGAAGCTTGGGGGTTTTTGGCTAGCTGCGACAACTACAGATATCTGAGGAAGGTAATGCTACTAATATTATTGTTCTGCAACAGAGTAAAGGAGTTGGTGGGGCATATGTCTTTCACTGACGGAGAAAACATCTATCTACTACTTCTTTTTGCTGATGAAACCATCTGACTTACATTGCTAAAACTGAATTTTAGAGCACTAGAAGTAGTCCCTTGCTTGCTCATGGTTATAGTCCAGACCTTGGCTCTTTAAATAAATGGAGAATATAGGCACTCAAAAATAAGTAACTTGAGAAGAAACCCCTTAGAAATCCAAAAGGAAGGTGAAACCCATTATTTTTTTCAAATAGCTCCCAGCAAGGAAAAATCCAGAGACCTCCAGTCAATGAGCAGACCTACTTCTTCAACGGTGACTTATCTATAGAGGCTTTTAGATGTTTGGTTTTTTTTTGGTTTGAATTATAACATGTGAGCACCTAAAAAAACTGAAGCAGACAAATAAATAAAGTCACCTCAGTGCTTCACAGATACCCTGGCTTTTGCAAAGGCTTGTCCAACCACAACCTAAATAATTCAAACCATCGTTGTCAGGCAGCAGCGCCGTCCTCCTCAATAGGCACTTGCCTTATCACTCTACAGCAGATGCTTCAGCCAACCATTGGATATTGAAAACGTAAATAATGAAACAAAATTTGGAGACAATGGTTTCTGGGCTGGGGACAAAATACTGATGGATATTGTCAGTCTCAGAGTAACCAAGCAGCAAAAGCTCAAGTGACAACAATAGGGAGGAGAAGAATAGGGACAAGTGAGGAGCCCTGAATCTCAATAAGGCCTGGAGCTGCACATGCTGCTGTTACCCTAGAAACTAACCTCTCCCCTGACGAGGTTTGCCGGGGCATTGTCCGGGGGACACAAGATGTGTCATACACCAGATGGTCGTGTGCTGTATAACTCAGTTATCTGAGCGGCGGAGTGGAGGAATGCACGCTGCAGAGTGCTCCGGAGGGCCGCCCAGGGCACCATCTGTTCTTTCAGACCCAAGGCACTGCTTTGGCTTTGGCTTTTTTTTTCTTCTTCCAAGAAAGGAGGGGAAAACAAAATTAAAATGATTCACCATTCAGCGGGGGGGTGGGGGGGTGGGGGGAGCTTAATACAGTTACCATATCTAGCTTTCATTTAGCTAATTTTATCCCTGGGTTTTATGTCAGGTGAATTGCTTTTTTACGCCTGGGAGAGCAGCAATTATTTCTCTCTCAGGAGTCTATCATTTATAAATAAAACCCCTTTGAGACCTCATCGGTCATTTACCATCTGAAAACCCCCAAATGCTTTTAGCCATATGTTCTCCAAAGTCTCCTCGCTCCTCCCTGAAGCTCCCTGCAAAGGTTTCAGCAACGTGGGGGAAAGAGCATTTTTCTTTTCCAGGAATTGTTCTCCCCTTCAGCCGGGGAAGGGGGGAAGGAGGAAAACAAAAAGTCAGAGTCGAAGTGGTGGTCTGAAGGACTGGCGTAGGAAGGAAATGTTAATCACAGGCAGTGCAATGCCAAGGACCAGTGACTAACATGCCTGTGAGGTGCAGGCACCAGGAAACATCCCGGGGGCCCATCCCAAGTGCCACCAGAGGCAGCCAAAAGCCTTGCTGCCTTCCGCCACCTTTGGATCAAGGCCTGAATCGACTAGTGGGAGTGGGAGACCCAGATGGAAATTAAGGTTCAGGACACTTCAGGGTACTTGAAAGGTGTATTAAGGCTTAGCACTTGGGTGCAAGAGGTCAAAACAGGGTAGTACAAGCGATGCTCAATTTGCAAGAAAGAGACTGAAATGTGTGTGCCTGGGGCAGTACTTTTTGCTTAATGACAGGTCCTGTCTTCTGGTGCACCTTTCTGCTCCCTTGCTTCTGGTTTCTGTCCTGTGGCTGCTGAGGATCCCCCGCCTTGCAGCACAGGAGAGAAAATAAATGGAAAATGAAATGCTTACTTGATTGCCGACTGAAATAACAGAGAAACATTTGCAACCATTTAAGAAAACGTGTTATTTAAAATCCACTCTATAAGGGCTGCAAGCAAGCATATGTCGCACTGGCTGTGAGTCCACAGCTCCTGCAGCACAGGCAGAGGAGGGCTTCAGCAGGGTAAGCACATCTTCTGTCATTCAGATTTTAAAAGACAAACTATGATTTAAAAGATGTTGTGGCTTGCAGAAATCTCCCTTGTGCAGTTGTGATCAGTCCTCCTGTGGGTAACTCTTACCTGATGGCTCCCAAAAGTGATCTGAAGGGCATGTATCCCTCTGCCCATCAAACCCACATCCAGTGTTTCAATTAACACTTAGACGGAAATCCCTAGGGAAATCAAGGAAAAGGGACAGAATCAAAGCAGATGATTTACATGCAGAATACGGGCCAAGGATGCAAAAGCAGTAAAATCTGAATCACATTTACATTTAGGTTCCATTTATAGACAGCTTAGTTAATAACCCCATTAGTGGATCATTAAGACTAACAAATTATGAGGCAATGCAGTTGCAGATGATAGCATCTCACAAGCTGCTAGTAATCCTAATGCTTCATATGTGATTATCATTCTTACAGCACTGGTAGTGCTTGTAACAACTCTGTCTAACATATTAACCTTTACAAATTAATGATCAATATACTCCTGAGGATATAACATACAGCAGAACAGAAATTTGAATTTATTTTCCTCCTTGGCTTCTTATTTTTCTTTATAAGATTGCCAGCACAGAAAGCAGCAGCAATGCATTTCAGCACAGCTGGCTTTAAAGGTTGTGTGAAATGTAAAGACTCCAGGGGCTTGAAGCGTGATGCTCCCAGGCTTGGGAAATTATGGTAAGAAAATCTCTAAAGATTTGTCTGCTCACCCCCACCAGGGATTTGCCCCTCTCTGAATCCAGAGAGCTTGCTGAAGGCTGCCTAACCCACTTTCTGCACCTGGCTGAGTTATTGACCAGCAAGTTGACGGGGTCGTGGAAGCTTTATTTCCTTTGTTCCATGGGTGTCTGCCATGGAGAGCCAAGCTTGGATTAACAGAGCCTAAATCCCTGGGCAGCTCGCCAGAGCAATGCTAGCTCTGAAGCAAACGCAGCTCCAAGATGGTTTCAAGACCGGCTTCATAGATCTGTTCTTCTTAGGCGCAAATCCACAGGCAGAGAGCATAATGCCTCATGTCAGGCCCCCGGGAAGCCTCTCCCCACAGGCAGCGGTTCCCAGCCCATGTGGCAGCGATGTGAACTTGGACAATGCCATCTCTTTCAGGCCAGCCCTTCCTCAGCAGCGCTCCCTCGCCAGTGATGTAGACGTCTTTTCACCGGACACCACACTGTATTACAATAACGCGCATGGACATGTTTCATAATACGCCTATCCAACACCTGCTTTTTCTTTGTTGTGGTGCCAAGCATTTTGTCGTATTCACTTTTAGGTCGCTGTCATTGGGCGAAATATAAGAAAAATGCTATTTTTGCAGGATCTTTCAATAGCTGATCCAAAGGCAAAGTGCACCAAGCCTTGCAGGAGCCACCAACTCCCAAGAACGTGTCTCCTGCAAGTCTCCTCCTCATGCCAGGAGTTAGAGGTTGTCTTCTGTATCACAGTGTGGAGTCACATCTCTTCCAGACCTCTCGGTTTGGGTGGGGAGACAGGACTTTTAGCCTAGTTCCTGTGGAAACAAGGTTAATGCACTCATGCTGTGTTTGTTTTGCCTTCTCCTAATAACTTTTGAACCCGTCGACCTTGTTCAACTAAACTTGACAGAAGGGTAGAGGTCTGCAAAATAATTAAGTTCTTATAAGTTTTGTAAAAATAGGCACTGAAGTAGAAGAGAGAGGGCCCTGGTATCAAGATCCTTGCTGAGGAAAGGCTGAGTGTGTATGCACATCTCATTGGGCACCAGGGGAATGACACAGAAAACAAACCGACTCTACATTGCAACTGCAAAAAAACCCCCAAAACTTAATCTGAAATTTACACAGCCCATGGACAAGACAGAAAAAAGCCAGTGTTCACAGAATTACTTGCTATTTTCAATTTGAACTTAAAAACTTTTGGTTATTGCATGGGAGTGAATCCTTCTTGGGACGTAGCTAAATGTCACCTCCACATCGCACCGACGTAAGAACCCGCTGCCTTTCATGCACCTTCATCACAGCTGCCACTGCTGTGGCAGCCCAGGATGCAAAACGTTACACAAGCTGTTCTAAATGACGTTGGCGGGCATTTAAAAAGCCTTTGCACTGTGTGCACAAACATTGCGTTGCGTGTGTTCGAGTGTGGTAGGTAAGGAAATTCATATCGGTGAAGTGGAAAGGAATGACTCTAATTGCTGTTGCATGCAAGAGTATTATAAACTGATGATTTGAAAACAGAAGTCGGAAACAGAAATTTGTGAATTCACATGGCTCTGTGACCACGAGGAAAGCAATGCCGCACACGCAGCTGAGCCCAGCTTCCACTAAAAGGCCACGGAAAGGTGTCTTTACTGCACATTTTGAACTTGCAAAGGCTTACCTTTGCAAGTAAGCAAAGCAAGTCCATGCGTTGACCTGCATGGACTAAGTAGTGCATAGATGAAGCACACAGTATGTTTTCACAGGAGCAGGACATAAATGGAAGTTGCATCAGACCTTTAATCTTTTCCTTTTCTTCTCAAAGCCCCTCCTTTTCCCAAGCCACCATCCCATCAGTAAAATGAGAACAGTAATACCCATCTCAGCAGGGTACATGAGGATTAGCTTAAAACTGTTTTTATCTTTTCTCCTTTAAACTCCCAGAAAAAAAAATCTTCTTGTATTTTACTTTTTTATATTTCAAAAAGCAATTTGTTTCTTGCCCAGACCTTTTCAGCTCAGTGCCCTGGAATATTTCTACCTTCCTCAGAAGTGATGGGTGATAAATCAGCCCAGAGGTGTCTGCTAGCAACAACAGCCCTTAACTTGCTGCATTTAAATGGGTATTTAATCTGCTGACATTCAAAGATTTCTGCCTCAGCTAATCTCGCATAGCGCTGCCCCATTGCATTATTTGAAATGAACCTGCTTTAAAATACAAGAGTGAAAGTGAGTGATGGCCAGACTCCTAATCTTATTTTGTAAAGTACTATGCCAAAGGGGATCTAAAACCCAACATCCTCTAATTGTCAGTTTGGCAGCAGGCACTTCCAACTCTGAAACTCCGTGAGCTCAGAATAATAAAGGCTTTGCATATAACAGGGCTTGAGGGTGGCTTTTACCTCCTGAGTAATTATTTCTATGAGAGTGGTACCTCAGGTCTCCAGAGTGCAGGTTCCTTTGTGCTAGGTACTGAGCAAACATACAGAAAGGGGCTGTCCCTGTCCTGAAGAATTTGTGGTCTAAATATGCAAATGGCCTGAGCGGAGGACAGAGGGCAACAGATGCGGCCCGACAGGTGAAATGACGCTCCCTGAGGTCACACTGTAGACTAATGCTGATGCCAGACATAGTGCTTCTGTCTCTTGAATCCCAACACAGCCCCCTAACCAGGAGCCCATGCTTTTGCTCATCTTCCAAACCTCCTCCCTTGCACACACGCTCTCCCTCCCCACATTAATCTTTCTTTTTGCAAACTTGCACAGTTGTCTGCCTCTGTTGTGGACTGAGACAGGGTGAGCTTCCAGGCACCCCATCTTTCTCCTCCTGTCCTATTCACTGGCTTCCTTCCTTCTGTATCTGGCATAGCACCCAGACCCTGGGAGGCTGGGGAAGCTGAGCCAACTCACATTTTTTTAAGATGACTTTTTTTTTAGCTGACCTTTATTTTTTTAGGCAGGGATGGAGGTCCAGACCTAGCTTACACGAGTCTTGAAATGCAAACTGCTATTGTGCTGCTCTAACAGACTCCTTTCTGCAGCCTCAGATGCTTTTACTTTAACACAGTTTACAAAAACGGGCTAGAAAATTATAAAGCCAAGGATTTGCCTACCTTACAGTTTCCTTTGCTCCCCTTCAAACTGTTTCCAAACTTTTCCTACCCACTTAAAAAAACCCACTCTGGACAGTTTGGATGAACAGCAGACACCAGCAGATAAGGTTTCAGCAGAACACGTACTCACTGCATGCTGGTTTCTTCAGGCTGGCCCAGTGTTGAACTGTTCAGTTCATCTTCCTGCTGCTGACGTTCCACAATGCTCTGTGAAAGAAAAATGATGAGGTACCTACTTCCAGGAGAAGTCGTTGAGGTATGAAGCCCCAGCAGGTGAGAAAAATCCAGTCCAGTCCGCCGAGCAGAGAGGTCAGACCTATCTCCGGTGAGCACTTGGGGATGGCTAGCTCCAGGCAGCTGCACAGCAAATTTGGATGGCTCATTTTACGACATCCATCTTCAGCTGGGAAAATGGATATTCTTCTTTTTCTTAGGGCAAGGCGGATTATCAGATTTGAAGTAGCAGGTCTCAGAGCTGTTGCTCTTTCTGAAAGGATCAGCTGGACCCAGGTGAGGAATCACCGACCTCACAACAACTTGCCACCAGCCTTGAAAATCTGTAAAACCCGGTTATTCCCAGTATCCTGGTAACAGTGATTTTTGGATGGATGTAGACCAACTGATACATCAAGAAGGAGGAATTATCTTTCGCATGAAATGTTTGCTATGCCAAACTGTTATCACCAAGATTAGCTGCCAAACAGAAAATGTAGGTATGGTCTTGGGAATAAACAGGTAGGACTGGATGCTTTTTCTGGTTAACGCAATGCCCCTAGAAATGCATAGACCTGGCTCTTTCAGCAGGACGTGCATTTTCCCCCAAGGCCACCCCAGCCGATTAAGTCCTGCTTTCTTTTATTTTCTAGTAAAGAATCAGCAGAAGGTTTCCAGTCCTGCATTGCAAATAAAGCATCGGCATACTGTACAGTGGGCTAAGAGAAAAAAGCAAAGCCAACAGCTTTCCTGTGTGTATCAAGTGTCTGGATTTTAGAATAACCAAAAGACATGGCACTCTTGTCCTGTATTTTATTAGGAAATTAACAGGCTGATTGATAACCTGAAATTACATAGTGAATCTCATTTTAAAAAATGTTCAAAATCATGACAATAATTTTGATTTCTATAAAACATAATGCCCAGATACAATTCCTGTTTATGCCTGTAGATTTCTACACCCTTAACATTTTTCTACTGTACGTCAGTGAGGCTGGATAATTCTAACACAATCTGTAAAGTTAAATACAGCATACTTTTCTCTGCAGTCCAAGTGAAAGAGATGAAATGTTGAAAAGAAAGCCCAGAATATAAGCAGCATTATGAGAAGGTTCCCTGCAATCTCAGTTCATTACAGATCAGTATTTCAGACTGCTCAAAGATATTAAAGACTGGTGACATTAACTGCTGTGCAAAGTTATGAGGCTTTAGGGCACTGGTTTTCCAGGAGAGGGAGAGGGACCACCATGGGGTGCAGGCTCTGCAGTGAGGGGAAGAGGATGCACTGGATGTGCATGATGCTCAAAGTGCAAGAGCTGATAAATCTGACTACATCTCCCTCTTTTGCCAGTGGTATGGGCTACCACCACCACCACCACATTGGACTAAATAGCTTTTCCTGACACGCTGTCATCTTTAAATATGTTCCACATTCAAAGCAGGGCTATTGTGGTACAGGTGCTGGCTATCTGAAAGGGTTGAATTTCAACCTTATTAATCAAAGCCCAAATCCTTCTCATGTTGTGTATGTGAAAAATCACACCGAGCCAAACAGTGCTGGCTTTATTGCAACTGTCATGTGGGGTAATGTGGTTCAATGCTGTGGGTTGTAGCTGAGGCCCTCGGTCCTCTGAATGAGACCTGGCACTTTTCAATACCAAATGACTCTTGTTGGGAGTTGAATTTCTCAATACGTTATTCAGGAAACTATTCAAATTGTCATATATGCTGTCTGGATGAGAGATGCTTTCCTGAACTGGGGCCTCGATTTCTGCGAGGATTATGAATGCTCAGTAAGTGGCCAGCTCAAGCACTCGACCAGCAAGTCCAGTCACTTCAGCCTCTTGTACTATTCTTGGTGCCTGTAAGTTAAAACCCAGTAGATTTAAGAAGTAGCGGGCCTTCTTTTTAAAAAGCTATTTCAGGACAAGTACGTTCAGACCACTGTATTTTCTATTTATACGTAAAGTCTTTGGCAACAATTTTCTAGAAAGCAGAATAATTTTTGTCTATGTAATAGTTTATTGTCTCCCCATGAAAAACTGATATCTTAAAAAAAAATCTATAGCACTTTCCACTATAAATAGTATTGTTCCAGATTAAGGATTAGTTCCTCCCTGAAGAAAAACAGATTTTAAAAACCTGGTCATTATCTGATAACTGTTTATGTAGCAACATTAAAATAAAACAGAAAATGAAAATAATTCCGTATGTGGTTTGTCATTCTCTAGAATGTTAGTGTATGTTTATACAATAAAACCAACATAAGTTATCCTGGTTTGTTTTAAAAACCTTAGTAGTAGAAATATATTGCTATCTGCAGATTCACAAACAGAATGCACTTTTTCCATCTAAGTTCAAGTATTATTAGAATATTATTATTACTATTATTATTATTGAAGGAGCTCCAAACCCTTGCCATTTTGCCTGTCTTTGCATCATTTTGGTCTTTTGGAGAAATAACGAGTTGTGATAATTTGTTCATGAACAAAATCAATGTGGAGCTTCACTAAGTTTTGCCTGGGACTAGGCAGCCTGGCAATCCTTTGGCTATTAACGAGTGGCTTTAGAAGAGCGTATTTGAGACTAGTGGTATAGATACAGTAGTTGCATGTTTTCTTGGACGGCTGATGAACTTAATTCCTTCCAGGTTCTCAATATTCAGTCCCATTTAAAGGAGGAAGGTGGGAAGAACCCAACCAGGACTTATACCACATCAGGATATATCATCTTCGTTTCCTCTTGGTACTGTCAGTTGCTCATATGTTGGCAGGGTGTTATTAGGGAGGAAAAGATCTGAATTGACATTGCTGCCTCTTTGAGATGACCTGTTGTTCCCTTGATCCCCCTGCTGACGGGAAACCAGATGATGTAGCATATCTGTAATGAGGTTCAGTTTCTGGTCCATTTGTGTAACCTATGAAGGCAAAGGGAAGGCTGGTTTAGTAGTGGCACATGAGAAAATTGCAACAAACTATGTGATACAAATGTAAAATTAAAATTACAGTTTTCTTCATTAGGATCACCACAACCTCTATGAAGACACCACAGACTCACAGTCTATCAAAGAGAGCATTAGAAACTTAATGCAATAGGTCAGTTGGATGAGGACAGGCCTGATAATACCTCTGGTATGTGCTCTGATGCTCATTTTATACCTGGATGAACATATGACAAATGGGCTTTAACGATATGTGCTGGGATAGAGAACTAAGTCCCAAAACTGAGCTTCCGTGGTTTTTTGTTATTATTATGTCCATATTTTTTTTGAAAACATGCTAAACTACTAACACACTTATATGCCTTAATAATATCAATATGCTGTAGTAAGTATCTGCTGTACTTGCAGTGATCTAATCAACTCTAAACTAGGACTGCCTGATGCTCATTGTTACATTTGGGCCCAATTACCAGCTCAGGCCACAAAATGCCCCACAGATATTTCTGCTGATGCAAGTGTATAGCAGCTGGGGTCTGTGGCAAGGGCTGGGAGTGGGATATGATTCAGTTTTATGTTCTCACCCCCCCAATGATGCAGTGTTCACTAGGATTGCCATTTGAATGACATGATTCACAGCAAGCCAGAAACTCTTCTCGGGTGAAAGCTAATTTTTCAACTGAGGGGGCTGCAGGGGAAAGTTCAGCCTGGATCCATAATGCAAAATTTTCTGCCTTTAGACAAAAGCCCCTTAAATTATTTAATTAATTTTTTTCCCTCTTTCTTCTAATCTTTAAGAGAAATATAATGAAAAACCAGGATAGTCAATAGAGACTAGATTATGGATCTGTCCAAAATTTAGAATCTATTTGGTGTACAGTTGTGGTGATCAGAGAGAAATCAAGAGCGAAACATTTCTCGGAACACCACAGATTCAGTCTCTGGTTTCTTGCATTTTCCAGTCAAGAAGTAATCTGTACCACCCCTTTTATCTGGCATGGGAATCCTCCTCTCTGTGCTGCCTCCAATGTACAGACAACCAGAGGGAAAGATGGGCACTTCCAGCTCCAAAGTCATGCCCGCTCTCTGCCCTTTGGCATGGCAAGCATTGAAATTGGGCAATAAGAGTCCTTCTTATGGCCTCCTACTCCCTTCTACAAGCCTAAAGAGAAAGCCAAGATTTTGCCATTGTAGTCTCTGACCCATTGATCCACAGGGATCCTAAAATTCTAAGTAAATTCTAGGCAAAAAGATATCATAGGTTTTAAAAAAGAAAAAAAGCAGAAAAAAATGTGATAGGAATAAATTGCTGCCTAAAATATCTGCTAGAAAGTAGTGAAAGGCACATAAAACTGCCAGAGAGAGCATGAGTGGGAGCAATTTATATGTGCCTGGCTATTGTCCAAGTATCACACAGGATAGTAAAAGACAGTAAGGCTGAGCAGAACATCAACAAACCTGGAGGATTTCAGCAGAGACTAAAATGTTTTTCCACTGTAGAGAAAATGCTGGGTTTTTTTCAAACACTTTGTACAATTGGTAGGGAAGCAGATACAGTGATTTTAAAATATGAGGTGCCAGAGATTTATACTTTGCAGCTGGTTTTGAAAACATTAGGCAAAGCACCCTAGATGGTACACGAAATGCTAGTAATTCTGGATGGAAATGGCTGTTGAAAGATGACATCCTTCAAATGAGGAAGCTGAAGGACACATAAGTTCAAGATTTCTAGAAGAAAATACAGACGGAAAATCAAGCAGATCATCAGGTTTTCATTTCATCACTATTTGTTCACTCCCTTAAAAAAAGACACGCTTTGCCCAAATGGTGCCCATCACAGATGGCAAACTCATGATGCTCCAAGTGTGACGGTACAAATCAGTGCTAGTGAAGCCTGCAAAAACACCTCATTCCTCCATCCCCCACTGCCCCCGTATCTCTTGCTTTGTGAGACAGCTGCACTGGAAGGACTATAGTGGAAGACTTGCAGACAAACAGCTATCTTCAGACTCCAGAGGACCACTTTTCCCCTAACAAGAAATGCCTTTTTGCTAATTATTCTAAACCAACTAGGGGGTTTTAATAGATATATTTCTTAATTTGTGATTCCAGGCAGGGATTACCAGAGGAAACACAGACTGAAGATATATCTGGAAAATGTGCATTTATGAAACTCTTGCAGTGATGAGCTATTGAACATGACAGTAGATTGGACTGAGATCTGGATAGTCCTTCAAGAGCTGTCCTTCTTAGTGATGAAGTACTGGAGAGAAGTGAGATGTGAATATTCTTGCTGGGAAATAAATTCCCAGAGATAATTGCCTAATTTTTTCTAGGGAACAAGGTTTGGCTGCTGCAGCTGTGCAGTGCAGGAGGCCCACAGAAGCAGAGGCAGAAGCTAATTACTATTGAGCTGAGCCATATGAGATAAAAAGGAAAGACCTTCGTCTTCCTCATTCCTGCTTCTAGGGGTAGGGCTGTAAAGCCACAAAGCTTTTGTGGAGGGAGGTCCAGATAGCTGGTTGTGTTTAATTGTTGTTTAATCAGTTTTGCTTTCCAATAAAGCAAGCCATTTCCCAGGGAGTTCTGTGCCCATGAGGGGCTTACTCCAAGACATGCTGAAGTTGTTGGTAGCTTTTGGCAACCACAGACTTCCAGTGACTTCAGCAGGCTCTGGATCAATCTTGGACTGAATTGCCAATTGCAAATAGTAACATATTCTTTGGATATTACAAGACAAGGAGCAGTCGGGATTTCTGTACATTGCTCTGCTCATGCTTCTTGGGGCTGGATCAGAAAAGATGGTGTTTGCAAATGAGATGGCAATGGGACAAAGGACCCCCATCCTCGGTTCTGCCAAAGGGGTTGTCTACTTCAAGTATTAGAAATTTTAAAGAGAGAATTAAAAGCTACCAGAAGACAATTTCTACTGCCTTCACAGGCCTCTGATGTACAAGAATAAGAGGCTTGCTGGTGAACAGCCTTGCTTATTAGCATGCCCAATCTGCCCGTCGTCATCGAAACACACATCCTGAAATACATCATTCACTTGTTCGCTGCAGAGACAATTATGCCCACTAGGAAAATGCCATTGTGTGCAATAGCCTTTTTGTTAAACTAGGTTTATGCACTTAGCATGGAGAAGTGTATAATCTCCCCTGAATCATACTTTCAAACACACTTACTTGATTAGAAATTAGCTATGATGCCAGAATGAATAAAAGTAAAGCAAACAGAGAAACTGCTGATGTTGCTATAATCTTAACTGCTTTGGGCAACTCTGATCCCTTTACTTGAAACAGCAAACAGTGTTAATTCCATAGAAAAATAACTCAGACTGATTTGTTTCTTTTAGGAAAAACTAAGTAAGCTCTTTCTAGCTGATTTATGTTTCATTAGAAGCATGATGTTTAGATGATCAAATTCTTTATATGCAAATAATTTCCTTTGTATTTTATAGTTGTTGGGGAGAGGAAGCAGGTTTGAAACTCTTCAGAAATTACACACCACAGTTATTCCTAAGTCTTACTGAAATATTGTATGAAACCAAGATTTTTTCATCCTCGAGATAATTTTTTTAAAACAAGATCCAAGGATCATAGATTGAGCACAGATGGAGAGAAGCAGATTTAAACAAGTTTTGAACCTAGTTCTTAGAAATTAATAAAAAAAATCCCATCCATGCAGCGCACTGAGAGAAAAAAACCAAACCCAAATAGTTCTTCACAAAGGGTGAAAGATTAGAGCACAAATCTTACATGGCACATCATGAAGAAATGTAGCTATGTTACAGAACAGATTTTTGCTCTCCCTAAAAAGTCAGAGGCACATGACTGATCTGACACCCAACAAAATAGACTAGCAGCAATGACATAGTTCTTATGAACCACAAGGTCCTCTTAGGTCACGCTTTCAGAAGCAGTAGTGCTCTACAACTGGATATAAAGTGACACGCCAAGTTTTATAAAGGTATCAAAGGCATTCCAGGAGGTGCTAGTGAACAAGACAGAGACTGTTCTTGTGATGAGAGGAGACAACAGAATAATGAGCAATTAATCTATTAAAATTTTCCAGATCTTCACATTATATTTGCCCTGTAATGCCCTGTAATTTTAAGCACTTACAACAAATTCATGGTATGATTCAGAACATAAAAGGTAACAATGAATGTCTTTCCTTGGTTGTTTTTTTTTTTTTTTTTTTTTCCTTAAGAAGCCTGAGTGGCTTCAGGGACATCTGGAGGAGAGTCTCCTTCGTGCACCCTTGTAATGGAAAACTAAAGAGCAGCACTCTGGAGACCTACTCCCAAAACTAATTGTAGGGGCTAGGACAGGTGGAATTACAGAGCTGAGGGGAATGGTATTTTCAGCCATGAATATTCAGGATTGTGGGGAAGCTGAAGGACAAAATTAGGAGCTTGGCATAATTTAGGCCACAAAGACTGCAAATTACTAGTAAGTTACACCAAACACTGCTCCATGATCCGGAGAGATCAAGGTTGATTAACACTGTCGATAAAAGCTGTCTCATCTGTGCTTCATTGTCATTCGCAGAGATGTCAAAAGTAAATATTATTAAGGGTAAAAATAATAGTCCCTTTGGACAGAATGGTGGCTTATAACTACCTATGTTCTTAATATGGTTGACTGATTAAACAAATAATTTGTGCTTAATGAAGTGATTTTTTATCAGCACTGCACTCACTCAGTGGGCTCAGGGGGACTGTGCTTGTTCTTAACACAGAAAGCTGAGCATGAAACTGCTAAAGGAGAAGAGGAAAACCAGAACTTGGCTGAACAAAAATGTGATAAAGGAAAATTTCAGCCACTTTTCCAACCTTTGACTCCCAAGTCTGCTATCCTGACTTGCCTTGAGTAGCATTCATTACTGAGGGTGCAGCTTTTTAACTGAAAGGGAACCAACTCCTTAAGGCACTTTTTCCAAATGACTGAAGACCACTGGGAAGATCTTCATGTATTTATCACTCCTGGTGGCCTCTTAATAAGGAGGACCCTAATGCTCTATAGTGTAGCAAACTTCTAGGGAAAGAAAAGTATGCTTTCTTCATCTGTGCATCCTTGTAAGCAGTGTTGTATAGAAATGCTAACATGTTTGCTATTCAATACTCTACTCAGTAATGAGCTAGCTTTATGTTTCAGAAAAAAAACCACACAAAATTGTCCTTTACATTAACAAAATAATCTTCAGGCACACTAATGACTCAGTTGAAGAAAATATAAGAGGCGAAAAATATTCCAGCACTTATGATACCTGTTAGTGGCAACAAAATGAAGGAAGGTATCAGTATCAAGCTTAAGAAAACTGTGAGAGTGTTCTGCAAGTGAAAGTGTGGTTACAAGTCATGTTTTTTTTTGGTGGGATCCATCCTACTTAAGTACTGTTCTTGAACATATTTGAGGAAGCTCCAGAGAGCAGCTTCCCTCACTCCTTTTCTTGCTAAGTCCCTGCACATTTTGGTATCTCAACATTTCTAAAAGTTGTGCTTTAGCTTTGAGGGCCCTGTGGACTGGAACAAATACAATGTTAGGGGTAGTTCTAAATAAGCTCAGGGATAGGTATGGGAATCTTCACAGTGGATTTGTTTTGAGCATTTCTCTGTAACTACAATAGTGGCAGGAGAGGTCAATAATTTCAGCATTATTAAAGAAAGTTTCTTTCTTCAGGTACATGATTCTTCAAAAATCATGGAAAGAGTCTTCCTCCCATTTACAGTACCCAAGATCCCAGATTCTTGTGAATCCCCTTATCAGAGCTTCTGGTTTCAATTTGTTTATTTTGTTGCCAGAGATTAAGCAGCAGTCTTGCTGGAGGTTACATACCCGTCGCTGAGGTGTTTATAGGAGAATATAATCTGCATGAAGGAAGATTTGTTCTCCAGAGTGTCTGTACTTTCTCTTGACAATTGGCCAAAGAAGGGAGTATGTGTGCAGTGTCTGGGGGAAGGATAGAGGAAGTGAAGCCAGTGGCGAAACACTCTCTTCTAATATAAGATTACTCATCGCTAGAAAAATAAAAAGGCTGAGCTTCTGGAGGAACAAAATTAACAGGTTTTGAGGGCTGCATGTGACAAGTCACTTTGTAGTCAATGAAAATATTATATGAACACTGTAACCACTGCCTTAACTGGAAAATAAAACTGATAATTTTGAGAGAAAATGCATCTTTGGAAAGAAAGGTACTTGCTACACACTGTGTCCTAAAATCAGCTCTCTTGCGTAAAGCTATCAGTGCCAATCTCTTCTTTGCGTTGAGATACTAAAAATTGTTCTGTTTTTTTCAGTAAACTGAGCCTGTTGTTGATCATATTTTACTCTGTATTTTTTATTAGTGAAATATTTCTCCTACACTTCTCAAAAGTGTAAAAACCCTTATTTTTTGTAGTAGTAACCCTTAAATGGCTGCTGAAAATTTACCATTAGTCAGGGTGTGCCGCTTGCGCTTTCAACAGAGGGTGATGACCTGGGACTAGGAAGAAACTTCTGAGTCATTGAGTCAGGGTCAGAGCTCAGAAACAACCAGAATTTATAAGCCAGTCACTGGCTCCAATCCTCCAGAAGGTACCTTGATATCAGTACACTACTATTAAAAAAGGCTTGACTTGGCATAGTAAATTCCTAATGCACCGTATAGGAACTCAGTTTTGTCACACATTTTTCTTAATTATGTTGGGATGTAAACCAAACTGGTAACACCAGCACCTTGTAGCATTTTAAAGTGGTTTTTGTTTGTTTGAAGAATTTTGGCCTGATTGTGCAGCACAAGCTCTACTTCCTATATTTCCTATTTCCTGTATTTCCTATAGTTCAAGCTATAGAAAATGGGAGAAATGACAAGATTCAACTGCTGCTCCACCTGGACACTCACAAGTCTACGGGGCCGGATGGGATCTACCCGAGAGTACTGAGGAAGCTGGCAGATGAGCTCGCCAAGCCACTCTCCATCATCTACCAGCAGCCCTGGTTAACAGGGGAGGTCCCAGATGACCGGAGGCTTGTCGATGTGATACCCGCCTACAAGAAGGGCCGGAAGGAGGGTCTGGGGAACTACAGGCCTGTCAGCCTGACCTCAGTACTGGGGAAGGTTATGGAGCAGTTAATCTTGAGTGAGTTCAGCAAGCACGTGCAGGAAAAGTAGGGGATCAGGCCCAGTCAGCACGGCTTCATGAAAGGCAGGTCCTGCCTGACCAACCTGATCTCCTATGACAGGGTGACCTGCCTGCTGGATGAGGGAAAGGCTGTGGACGTTGTCTACCTGGACTTTAATAAAGCCTTTGACACTGTTTCCCACAGTATTCTCCTAGAGAAGCTGGCAGCTCATGGCTTGGACAGGTGTACTCCTTGCTGGGTAAAAAACTGGCTGGATGGCTGAGCCAGAAAGTGGTGGTGTACAGAGTTAACTCCAGTTGGCCGCTGGTCATGAGCTGGGTTCCCCAGGGCTCAGTGTTGGGGCCAGTCTTGATTAATATCTTTATCAATGATCTAGACAAGGAATTGAGTGCACCCTCAGTCAGTTTGCAGATGACAGCAACTTGGGCAGGAGTGTCGATCTGCTCAAGGGTAGGAAGGGTCTGCAGAGGGATCTGGACAAGCTGGATCGATGGGCTGAGGCCAATTGTATGAGGTTTAACAAGGCCAAGTGCTGGGTCTTGCACTTGGGTCACAACAACCCCATGCAACGCTACAGGCTTGGGGAGGAGTGGCTGGAAAGCTGCACGGCGGAGAAGGACCTGGTGCTGCTGGTCGGCAGCTGACTGAACATGAGCCAGCAGTGTGCCCAGGTGGCCAAGAAGGCCAACAGCATCCTGGCTTGTATCAGGAATAGTGTGGCCAGCAGGAGCAGGGAAGTAATTGTGCCCCTGTACTGGTGAGGCCACACCTTGAATATTGTGTTCAGTTTTGGGCCCCTCACCACAAGAAGGACATTGAGGTGCTGGAGCGTGTCCAGAGAAGGGCAACGAAGCTGGTGAAGGGTCTAGAGAACAAGTCTTATGAGGAGCGGCTGAGGGAGCTGGGGTTGTTTATCCTGGAGAAAAGAAGGCTGAGGGGAGACCTTATCGCTCTCTACAACTACCTGAAAGGAGGTTGCAATGAGGTGGCTGTTGGTCTCTTCTCCCAGGTCACTAGTGATAGGACGAGATGAAATGGCTTCAAGCTGCATCAGAGGAGGTTTAGATTGGATATTAGGAAAAAATTCTTTACTGAAAGAGTGGTCAGGCATTGGAACAGGCTGCCCAGAGAGATGGTAGAGTCGCCATCCCTGGAGGTATTTAAAAGACATGTAGACATGGCACTTCAGGGCATGGTTTAGGAGACATGGTAGTGTTGCGTTGATGGTTGGACTTGATGATCTAGAGGTATTTTCCAACCTTAATGATTCTATGATTCTTTCTTTCCATTAGAATTGGGAAAGCAATTTTGATAAGCAAGTGACTATACTGTAGAGAATTGTTTTTCCTTTACAAATGTCCTTTTCCCCAAAGAAAAACCTCTTTTCTAAAAGCTTCCTCAAAGTTTCTGGAAGTATGACATCTCTGATTAACCATTCACTCAGCTCCATTTCTTTCATGGGGATTTTCATGATTCTTATATGACTGTAGATTACAACCATAACGTCATTTTTCAGATTAGACGTCTCCCTTGAATGAATTCTAGTTGAAACTGACAATAGTAAGAGACATGCTCTAACAGGTCAAAAACCAAAAACTGATATGAAAAAGCCACTTCAGTAATATGTGATTAAATAAATAATGCAATATAAAATACAACACAGTATATGGGCAGCATGTTTTTTATAACTGCCTCTTTTATGATACTGTCATTTTTCCCCAAATGAAAATGAAGATACAGCCTTCAGGAATAGCAGTAGCTGAAGTTGTTACACAATAAAACAGAAACCCTCACAGCTATCTTTGACTATTTCCAGCCACTTATACAATATTTATGTACATAATCCTTATGCAAATAAATGCTGCAGATCAGCACCAGGCCAAACTTCAGGTACAAAAGGAACTGTTAAATATGACCTACAAAGAAACAAGACGGAACAACAGATTCTGTGCTTATATAAGAGAGCAATTGCTTTAAGATCTTAAAAATTATGAGAAATAAATAGAAAATCAAAAGTTACAAACGCACAAGTTGGTTTGGTTTTTACTTGTCAGCTTCATAAAACTATCTGGCTACAACTTGCTGCTTGACTAAAGGAAGCAAGGTAAGATGAATATATACCTCTCCTTCTAACAAGGAGGTTGGCAGGACACTGGCAAAAGGAAGAATTAAGTTACGTGAGAGTGAAATACACTGGACTGGCCATGGACTGTTGTAGAGTACAAGACCTCAAAGGTGGAAGGCTTTTGGGACAGTGCTCATTTTAGAAGGCAAACGGATTCAGAAAGGCTTGACGGTAAAAGATTTGGAAAGGGATGTCTTAAAATACTGTTAGGCAAGACAGAAACGAGGACCATGATGGAAGTGGCTGGGGGAGATGGCAAGAAGTAGAGACTGGATACAGCTGCTACTTGAGAAGAGAGCACCGACGGTTCAGTGCTTTTGTTGCTGCTATTAACAACTTCTTGCAAAAATATTTGGCTTATTTAAAACACCCAAACTGTTGGAAATCAGCTCTTCCTGAGAATCTTTCTTTAGGTGTAGATTTGGGCCACAAAGCCCCTCTGCTTGCTCATCATTCCTCAAGCTCCCAGGCCAGTCCTGCTGGCCTCACAGTACTGAGTGTATGCCCAGATGTGCGCAACACTCGCAGATCTATCTGGCATCCAGAGGGCTATAGCTGAGCAATTAAAATTTGTGGTTGACTCTTGTTGTAGATAAATGAGACAAGACTTAAAACACATGGAAATTTTCAAGTTAGGACAGTGTCCAAAATCTACAATCTTTGGCCCAGCACTGCCTCAGGATACAGCATTTTTTTCTCTTAAATATTACAAAGGTCAGATATTTATTTTTTTAACCCTTTCCTCTAAACTAACAGAGTATCAACAGATGAACAAGAGAGCTTGGAATGTTTTTCTCTCCTTGCATGAAGCCAGGAAAGTGACGTTTAGGGCCCTGTCTCTAAATATGACTTTTATCAGAAGCTACTAAAGAAGATAAAATCCCCCTATCCTATTAACTGAATACACTGGATTTTTCAAGAATTTGCTTATCTTCATTTACTACAGCCCCACCCTCAGGAAATAATCTCTCTTTGACTAGACACAACTGTCTTCCATTTTCTTTTAAAAATAAGACACAAATTGGCAAGGAGAGAGGGATTCTTTCCTTACAAGTGAATCAATGATACCAGAAGTATGAGACGTTTATGTATCCACAAAAGTCACTGGACATCCATCTAGTACCATCATCATAAACAGTTTCTCAGATTATGCTTAAATTGAAATCCAGCCTTATGGAGGATGTCAAACAGTCTTGAGATAACAAGAAATATACGGGAAATATTGATCAAAGAAAACAGGAAAAAAAGCCCCTTATCTTTATGCAATAGTTTGGATATAGTTATACGATAAATAGCAGTCATTACTGCATCTTGTATCCAAAGCACTCACTGAACCTTTGTGTACCTATACAGTAGAATACTGCAGTAGGTATGTACTGTTATTGCTAGCACAAAGTGGGAAAATCTGAGGCAGTAAAGTTTGGCCCACCTTCAGATACTCTAAACATCTTTAACGTCAACTTGGAAGGAGGAACGCTAACAAAACCTTAAAAATCTTTTCCCCTGTCCTGGGAAGATCTTCAGATCTCAAGGAAAACTTCAAAGCAATTTTCTGGTTTTTTAATGAGACAGAAGGTTGGAAAACTGGTTGCATGCTCATTCTCAATCACATTCTTGTTCAGCAAAACATTCCTAGGGTCCTTCTGGTTGAGCACCCCAGTACCTATCTGCAGAGGAAAGAAAGACTCTGTTTAGCTAACAGGCACTTATAATTCAGATGCTTCAGTTCCACAGATGTGAAGAAAACTCCCTGTGGTACTTGCCTCTGGAGGACTCTTTCTGCTGGTTTAATCATGGCAATACAGCCTCTGAATATCACTCCATATTTTTGTTGTCAGAAGTTTGGCTATCAGACAACAGCTTTCTCCTAGCTGTAGATTCCCATTTCCAGTCTGGAACAGTGGCATATTTACAACACTTTAGGGTTAAAAAAAAAAAAGTAAAAGACCCAACTAGCATAAAAATATGTCCCAAACTCTTCTCCACAACAAAATAACCCCCAGCCCAACCTCCCCCCCACCACCCTCACCAATTAAAGAAAATAAAAGTGACTAATCTTGACCTCTCTCCAAAGGGGAATGTTTTGCTTCTTGAATCCTTGGCTCTGGCTCTAGTATGATACTGGGACTATGACTAATAACCTCTTGCTGGAGTACTGCTGATAATTTCACCATTGAGTAGCTGTTCTTATTCTGGATCATCACAGTATGCACTTAAGTTGCCAAGATTTTATTTTTTAAAAAAACAAAGAATAAGATATACACTCATAATCCCCAGTGTTAGAAATACATTTTTCAACTTTAACTGTTAGGTTTTGCCTGACAATTTTTCCTCCTTCCTCCGAACTGTTATTTTTCAGATGCCTGCTATGAAATGGTTCCCTTTTTCCTTTCTTTCTCTCAAACACTTTTCCTAATTCAAAACAGATTTGAGACTGCTGCTCTTTTTAAAGCAAATATGCCATGTATCGCTTTGAGTTAGGTCAGCATCGCTTATGTTGTGTTTCACACTTCACCCAAATGAGGCATCCATACTGCTTTTCAAAGGGAATAAAGCCAGACTAGGTGCACTGGGTTTTCTGGTTGTAATAGAAAGTGCGACATATCCACAGGTTATGGATCTGATCTTATGGCATGGCATGGCATGAGTGGGGAAGGGCACCACTATCTCCTTTTTGCTTAAAGTGTTAAAAAACAAGATTACTTCAACTGTTTTTTCCAAAAAAGGTTTTTGGCCAGTTCCTTTCTCAGTATCCATAATCTACTCATTATTTATGATTGGATAGTTACTAGATAGGCAAAAAAGGACATAAACTCTTTTGTACCTAAAATAACCTAAAAAAGAGAATAATCGTATGATGACTTCTGCAGCAATCAAAAATGGAAGGCGAAAAGGAGTGGGGGAGAGAAAGAGAGAGAAGCAATTATAACAACAGTGAGTTTTGAGATTCCCTGAGGGCTGCTGGTAATTAAACCAACGGCAACATGAATCTCTGTTTGATGTGGTCATGAATTTGTTTTCAAAAGAAAAATCTTTAAAATGATGCTTTCAAGAGAAATTTTTAGAGAACAAGCTCAGCATGAATAATTAGACCAGAAATACTTTGATAAATATTATTATGGAGAAGTCATTTATGGGCCGTGGCATGTGAAGGTTAGAAATCCTGGTGATAAATAAGGTAGCAAGTTTGCACCCATTCTGAACACACAAAACCAGGGCTGTATTCTTGTATGCTTGCGTCTGCTCCTCAGAAAGGAGGCAGCCTCTTGTTTTGCCATTGCATTAGGCTTTACAAAGACACAGATGCAAGACAGAAAATTTCAGTGGGAAAGCGCAGTGGAACGAAAGAAAACCACACACAATTCCAAAGGCACTTTTCATTCCCAGGGGCTGCACAGAGATCAGAGGTGAAATTTATTGGTGATAAAAAGCCTGCGAGCCCACTCTACTCCCCCAGCCTTTTTCAACTGCCATTCACTTCTGCTGAAATCACATCCTCAGAAATACCTCCCTCAGAATACTCTAAAAATAAAAATGCCTTAATTTTTTAGAAATGTAAGCACCCAGCAAAAACACTGAAATCCACAGAAGATGCAGATGCTTTGCACCCTCTAAAATCAAGTGCCTTGGACAGCCCAAAACTGCATTTCATTCATTTACTGACTGCTTCAGAAAGTAGAGGCAGATACAATCAATCACAAGCCAACAAAAAACCAACGAGTGAACTAGAACGTAATATATTTACCAGTGAAAACCCATGTTTAAAAGGAAAAGAAACTGCTTGTTGGCTGTCATGGTATTATTCATAAAGGCAAACTAGTAGATCTTATGGATACCAGGAGCAAAACGACAACAAAGGCAACCAACTGCTAATGAAGAAGGGTTTTCAGTCAAATTTCATGGGTCATACAAAGTCATTACCATGCCTGCAGGAGTTCAGCAGCTCTGCCAGTTGAATCTGGGGGGGAATGAAGTGATTATTTTGTTATGCATTTTGTAGTTTTAGACATTTTTCTTTAAATTCCGAGTTCTGAAGCCAACAAGCCATGTGACAATACCAGCTTCAATTTCTAGAGTTAGCTTCTAACCAACATTATTGCAGATGAAACCTTGAAAGCAGGTCTTCTGTGTGCACCAAGGTCTCAGAAACTAGATTTTAAGGACTGATATTGGTTTCCATTTTTTATTTTTTCCCCTTAAATACAACCTTATGTCTTTAAGCCAATTTCCTAACACTTTGGGGGCTTGACTCATTTTGAAAACTAAGAGACAGATCATTTGGCTGCTGCCGGTAACAAGTTCTGCATGGGTTAACTTTCCAAATTGGTTCCACTGCAGGTTTCCCTCTGGTTTTGAGTCAGTTAAAATATCAAGGCTCTTCTCCATAACATTTTAAGCTACAGTGACTTCAAGAGTAAACAAATGCTTCTGATAAAATAACATGTTTGGAAAATTAATGGATGACAAAGATAACAAAAATTCCTTAATGCTTTTCTTTGTCAATAACTTCTTCTAGGAATATAGCCAGGCTGGGCATTTATTCGGACTGGTAAACTGTGACTCCAAAAGTGGATCTACTGGCAGTGTAAGGAACTATTCAGTGGTGGAAGCATCTGCTCAGTGGTGGAAGCAAAAGGCTCACAGTCTTTCCTAGCTGATTAATCATCATGACAGGCTTGAAGACTAAATGATCTGCCCAGCTTCAGATGTTAGGTGCCCATCCACCTCTTGCTATTCTTCTGGTTCATAGGCAGTAGCCTGGATTGTTCATTCTTAAGATAATGATGATCATTACTGCTCAATACAAAAAGGATTTGGGCTTTGTAATTTTATCCTATGACAGAGGAAGCTTCTACACAAGATAACACAGTACATATAGTCTAGACATGATGGAATACTGGAAGATCCTTCAGGCAGAGGTGGTGACAGTCTTGCACATATAGCTTTTTGATGTTTCCCTTCTCCACTCCCACCTCCTACCAGAAATGTTATCAACTGTACAAAGAAGGAGCATGAATATGTAGCTGGATCTCTCCCCTCAAGCCCCTGCCATTAAGGGCTGCACTAGCCCCTGTTAAAGCAAGAACAAAATTTAGGTTCTCTGTGATGGGAGGCAGCATCTGCTTCACAGCACACAGTAACACTCCACAGCATTTACAGACGGGAACAAAGAGTAGCAATATGATGAAAGCACAGGAGAACTTCATGGTGGCAGAAAGAAGTGACCCAATCCTAAGACAGACAGAGTGCTACAGGATCTTCAGTGTTTGCAGGTGATGAGAGACATCACTTTAATTGTCATCTAAAGCATGGTTCTCCACAGAGGGACCAAGTTTGTCCTGGGCATCAGTCAGGAAGGACTTCATTGACAGTGGCACTCTGGGAAGGGAACACCAGAGAATCATCTGAAGCAAGCTGCAGCCTGCTTCTCCTGGAGGTTGATCATTTGTGTTCACAGAAGCAAGGCTGTGCTTTACTTGGAAGATCTGAGCATCACTACACAAACTGGTTTAGCTGCAGGCATTTCTGATTTTCCCTTTACATATTTTCCTTGAAGCAGTGAAAGAGGTAACTATGGAGTTATTTGTTTTCTTTCTTCTGCTAATCTCTCTTCCTAAGTAGTATCTTCCCTTCCCCCCCCCCCCCACCCCCTCAACAGAGAGAGTAATCTGCTACTCAGTGGTGAAATTCAGTCACCTCTAATCACACAAACTTTGAAAAAAGTTTGTCAGATAGCACCTACTAAGGACTTTACAGATTAAAATGCTAACATCATTCTGAATTAATTAAGACATTTTCATCCATTTTCATGGATGGCTTTATGTGATTCAGCTAACAATTTTAGCTCTGACACATCTGCTCTGAAATGTGAAAGGAGTTTAATTCAGTCTCAAGCATCAGAGTTCCTTTCAGGAATAAGGTGCTCCTTTTTAATTTATAGTACCTGCATTATTGATTTATATATTCAAGTGACAGTCTTTTCAAATTAAGAAATGGTCTTCTCGAATTATATCTAAGTTTTAAGATAGATGCTGAGCAACAGTGGGAATAATAAAAAGGATAAAAATACCAAGTGTTTCTGTTTTCATTTTCGACCTCCAAGCCTCAAAATGCTTTGTGATACCCAGTATTTGCGGCTGGGGAAATGGAAACAACAGAAGGCAAAATGACTCACCTTAAGTCCTGCATAAAATGACGGCTGAGTCAGGAACAGCACCCACATCACCTGAAAACCCCACAAAAACCACACCAATGCATCTTTCTAGATGGGACATGGCCTGCCGTGGCAACACAAGTGCCTGACACTGCCTTTTAAAAGCTGATCTACAGAGAAGGCAGAGGAGGTCTGGTTGCATTTATTTCTGTCTGGCTCAGACGGTACTCGCAGTGTACATGTGCAAGTGAGACGACCCTGTGTGACCAGCTCTGATATGCATTATTTATATAACAGTGACTACTGACTGAAAAACTAATAAATCCACAGCCTGCAGATGATGTGCAGACATAGAGACATATAATCACAAATATCACTTTATCTTGATTCTTTGTCTTTTTTTTCCCCTCTGCTGCAGCACAATCTAGTGCATCTAGTACAAGAGCAAAATAAGCCCCCGGCTAAAGAAGCAGCTTGTTTAAATCACAGCATTTCTCCACATACAACTGACACATAGGAATAAGTGTCATTTTCCAGGGAAACATTTCTATATGAATATTTCACATAGGTCAAACTTTGTCAAACCTGTTTGCAATAGCGTTGCAAGGTGCTCTACACTTCCCTTACTCTCTGAGTGCCCTCCACTCCCAGTGAACTTTTCAAGGAGGAAGATCCATGCATTTGGGAAGAAGTGTATGTGAAACACACAGTCTATAACTTTCCGTAACAGTGATTGCAAAGTACAGAGGTCAAAACGAGGTTTCTCTCCTTACACATTTTAACTATGGTCTGTTTGTAATTCCACAGTTAATTTAGGGCTTGTATACCCATGCTGGACAAAGAAGCTTGCCGTGTGTAGAAAATGACATGAACTTGATCTTTGCAGACGGTCCCAGAGCCTAAAAATGCTTTTGTTAGTACAGTGAACACCTGTACTAATTATGCACTTCACTCACTTGGGGGTCATTACTCATGGCAAAGGTTTTAAATCAGCCACCCCAGGAGACAGACATCATTGTATTTCTAGACCAGTCATTCTGATACTGCAAAACTAGGCAACCCTGGAAATACACTCACACTCTGACGTCTCTAAAGGTGAAAGACTGTAATACCCCATTGCTGGGCACAAGAAGACAGTCCAGAACATTTGAATGAACAGAGAAAATTAAGAGCGTTATCAGATACTGTTGTTGAAATCTGAAGTTTAGCATTATTTTTAGATTTAAGCATATGTTCTTCTGACTTTCATGTAAATGGAATTTTTTTCCATCTCTGATTGTATATCAATACCTGATCCAGCAAAACTCTTAAGCCTATGAGAAATGTCAAATAATTTCATTGTATTCACTCGGTAATTCATAGGTGCTATTTATATACCTAAAATTATGCTGGCACTCAAATGCCAAGGTCAGCATTTATTATTTTCCATTGATGACTTCAACTCCACAGTTGAAGTCACCTGCAGCTCTTCCCAGACAGTTCCTGCTTACACTTCAGTGCTGGTACGTCCCTTAGCTCAGTATGCAAAACTCAAAGAATCAATGGTATATCTAACTGGTCAGAGGGGGCAAAGATACCTGCATTTCACATTCCTCTTCTCCTAATCTGTCAGACTGCACATAAAACCCATCGGCAGATTTCTCACTGAGAAATCACAGAGCAGAAACTTATTTAGGTAGGTGCTTCCTTCAATGAAATACACTTCAAGGTTTCATGCTGTCCTCAATATAAAAGTAACACCATTTCTACCAAAGGAAAGGAGCACTGATGACATGGGCAGGGTTCTCCACCCAGCTGTTTACAGCCGCTCTGCACTGCAGCACCATGCAGCTGGGTAAGTAAAAGGGGAGCAGGGGTAGAATTTGTTCAGAAACATCAAAGAAGAGGAGCAAGGGCAGAAAAATAATGAAGGAAGGGGAGAGAAGGGATCTTTGAAGTGTTCAGGATTTTCACGACTACCTCCTATGTGAACTCCTAAAAGGTTTTCGAGGATGCAAATGACCAAACACACAAATTCTTCATAAGGTGCCTAGGGACACTAACATTCAAGCTAAAGGCAATTAATTGTTTAATTTTCTATCAAATTATTTCCAAACTCTTTAGCCTGTAGTTTACAAGCACACAGTATAAATTTTTTATGGACATGTAGATGCAACTTTTTCTACCATTTGTGTGACCCTTTTCAGTTAGATTCATTAGGCAACATTAGGAAAAAAAACAACCCTTGAGCTCTGTGTACCCCACGAACCTTCCTCTCTCCCTCCACTGTGACTCAGGAACAGGACATGTTTTGCAACGATGTCTCCTAAATATACGATAGGCCCAATTCGCTTCTTTTTCACCCCAGAGTAAATGAGGAGTAAACTTATTGTTGTCAATGGGATTAAGGTAATATAAACGGCCTGAAAACACAGATCACTGTTAGCACTCAGAAAAGTACACTCCAAAGGGTTGGCCACTTGTACACAACATATCCCCTATAGTAATAGTATATAGTAAATAGCACATATCACTGCAAAGAACTCATATGACTAAATGGTGCATTGTTAAAAGCAGATCTTTTTTCAGTGCACGAACAGAGACCGAGTATTCTTTTACTTTTTTAAAAACTAAGCCTGTCATACAAATGCTAGCCATGTCTTTATTCTTCTTTATTTTAAATTTCCTAAAACTTCACAATGTCATAGAAAACATACTATAAAAGAAAAAGGGTGGGGGGAACCAAACAGAAAACACCAAACTTGGTAGGGTGTATTCAGAGAAACTATAGCTTTGGAAAAGAAACTGCAAGTTTTTTAGCACACGCTGTAAAAGTGGTGATAACCAAAAGGTTATCTGAAGTGTAATTTAAAGAAATATGTTTGCATTGTTTTCAGATAAAACAATCCTGAGGCCATGTGCAAAAGTCCCAAACTGCAGGACAGTAATGAGTTTGTGAATCAGGACTGTAAATTCCCTGTGCTGCGAATGTGGGAGCCATCAGGAGCACACATGATTGAGTCAGCAGTTACCAAGACACATACATACAGTACAGGCCACTCAAGTCTCCAAACTGCCATCTATCATTTCCTGAGAGAACAGTTTCTTGGCAAGCCTCCTTTAAAAACATTTTTTTTCCAAAACAACCAACCATTCCAGCAGGCTATGAATACCACTATAATTTGGCCTATTTTTCATATCAAGTAGACTATGGGCCCCGGTTTTCAGTTAATTAAAGAAACCTTCTTTTCAGGTTTCCAAACATTGTTTGCAGCAGGGTAGATCCCACAACGAGCCAGCTCTGAAACATGCCAGTCGCAGACCGAACCGTATGGAGATGGAGAAAAAAAACCCAACAAATAAAACCACGGTTTGAAGTTGCAAAGCCCAGCTTACATAACGCCAAATTCGGACGCCCTGCCAAACTGTTAACTTTTGTCTCTAATGAAAATAGCTGTCTTGGGCTCGACTGTATTTCATACTCCCAAATGTGTAATGGCTCAGAACCGTCTGTCAGAATCTGAACTCCATCTGTTGTTATTATTATTGTTGTTATTATTACTACTACACACTAATACCATTTAGGGCCTTCATTCGAGATCAGAGCCCTGATGGGCTACAAGTTGTCTGCATGCACAGAGAGAAACAGCCCTTGCCTTGAAAAATGCATGATCTAAATAGATGAGATTAAAAAAAAGGGGTGGGACAAAGATTGTATTTTCATTCCTGCTTTATACATATGGAACTCAGATACGGAGGGATTAAATGTCTTGCCTGTGCTCACACAAAAAATATCTGGGGCAAAAGCTATGAATTGATCCAAAGTTTTCAAATCAACTTTGCCTTCCTTCATTAACCCTATGCTTACTAACTACAAGACTGTACTCAAATCTGTATCTCAAAGCTGAGATGCGTTCAGCCTTTGGGCATACAGGGCCTAAGCACAGAAGGGGAACAACATGCCTCTAAACTCTTGCAAGAATATATAAGTTTGCAAAGCAGCAATAGTCACTTGTGGCTTTGCTTCTTGAAGCTTTAGAAAAATCAAACTTAGAAAATAAAGTTCCATATTTTTGTTTCCTCTTTGGTGAAGGAAGTCTGGATTCTGCTATTTCTCTGCAGAGTCCTCTGTGCAAGCAGCCACAGAAACAACAAACTGTGCCATGCTTCAGGAAAAAAGTAAATAATCACTTAATGGGTTTCTCTAAACATCTGACCTGCAGTTCACACATTCTTACTAAAAAAAGAAAAGGAAAAAAAGAGTAGTTATACATGCTTTAGTGAAGAACCATTATATTACTTTGTCTTCGGAAGACACTTGTCTTCTGAAAAAAACAAGTAGTTTTCTACTTCAGAAGTACTTTCCTTCTGAAAATCAAGCAGTCTTATTTATTTTTTTAATTGTTATTTAGAATCATAGAATATCTGAAGTTGGAAGGGACCCATAAGGATCATCGAGTCCAACTCCCTGCTCCTCACAGGGCTACCCAAAACTAGACCATATGACTAAAAGCATCATCCAGATGTGCCTTGAACTTTGACAGGCTTGGTGCCACGGTCACTTCCCTGAGGAGCCTGTTCCAGGGATTGACCACCCTCTCAGTGAAGAACCTTTTCCTATTGTCCAACTTGAACTTCCCCTGATGCAGCTTCATACCATTTCCTTGTGTCCTATAGCTGGTCACCAGAGAGAGGAGATCAGCACCTCCCCCTCCGCTGCCCCCCTCTACCCTAAGAATGTATGATTTTAGAGGCTCTTACTTTGCCCAAATAAAAAGTCAAGGTTTTGTTTTGTTGTTGGTTGGTTTGGTTGGCTTTTAAGAGAAAGAATAAATGTATCTGAAATTAGGACAACTTCCACACAAATTTCAAGTCTTCATTCCAAAGTACAGATGTAGGAGAGCATCTCAAAACACAAGATTTAAAAATAATCACAATAATATCAGCAAAATTACATGTCTCTTCCTAACTTTCTTCTTGGAATGGCTGAAGCTTTTCAACTGAAACATTCCCAAACATTTTAGTCTGAGATGTCCAAAGTGGAAAACTTCAGGTCAGATAAAGTTGCATACAACTAAACCAAAACCTTAGAGTGAGAAATGTCTTATAATGTCTTGGTAAGGCTCTGAAACATTCCCAATGCCCAAGAACAAGCAGGTGAGTACACATAATAAACCCCAAAATACGTTTACATGGGATACAAACTGTGCTTCGTCTCTTGGTTTCAAAACTGCACTTTTGATTACTTTTACAGAAAAGAGGACTGTCATTACTTGCCTTGGTGAGTAAATAGAGTTTCTGTTGTATGGGAAATTATGGCATATCACAATTTTTTAACCTCTCAAAATATTGAGATATTTCAAGGAGTGGAAATTGCAAATTATTTTAATTTGGAAACACATGAATGGCTTTAGCTTCATAATGAATGTTGATAGTACTGAAACATTTAATTAAAAGAGGAGAAACCCTATCACTATCCCAAAGTGCCTAAAAGGAACAAAAAGACAACAAAACAGACTAAGCGCAGCACTTCAATGTCCTTGGATTAAAATGCTGATCACATTGAAAAAGTCTAAACCAATGATTCCAAGAATGTCTGACTGAAAATGTTATCCAAGTAGCCTTGTTCACATGTGACAACACAGGTTTCCAATGGGACTTCCACTATTTTTCTCCAAAAGGCTAATTTTTGCCAGTTCTATCTAAAATAAGGCATTTAGGACTTCTTACTTTTTGGATAACGTCCCCTCTCCCTGACAAAACCCGAGCATTTCTTGGTCTTTACTTGCCATTAGCTTGCCCTCCTGAGATGTTGACACAAGTGCCTGCTCAATGGGGAAGCGCTTTGGAGCGGGCCTCTGAAGAAATGCCGGTCATAGGGGCTATCAGTTTTAAAATCATTTACAAAACTGCAGAATTTCCTGTTTCTGTAAGTGGCTCTCACTGGCTCTTTCCAGCAGAAATCCTCGGAGAGGCAAACTGTTTTCCCCTGTACAGAACTGCAACTTCTAATGCTGCAAAGTAACAGGACTGCCAAAACCTATGTATGGTCCTTGGACGGTTGAAGTACGCCTCTCTATCTCCAAAGCTTTGCCCAAGGTGAGCAGGTAGCAAGTCCTGCCTGGGAGACTACCAAAGCAGACTGTGTTTTGGGATCACCGTGTGAAAATACAATAGGACGGGTGTCCTTTAAAGCCAGTGAGACCTTTGCCATTGATTTTAAAAGGAGAAGAAGCTCAGTTGAGAACAATTCTTTTTTATCAACAACATAGTTACTTTAGGATTAGCCCCAGGAGCATTCAGGCGAGGGCTGGCCCTGGGGGCGCTTCAATCTGAACAGTCAATTAGTGTCAATGCTAGTCTACTTTTTCAAGTTTTGATAAAAATGTCCCTCCAAGACTTTAGTTGTGGAAATGGATGGAAAAATATAAATCCATCCAATTACTAGAGGCGAAAATTTTCCATTAAACTATGGTGTTGTTCAGTTTCAGTGATACAAGAAACCATCTTGATCCTATAGCCCAATTGGTTAAGCCAGTCTTGTACACATTGATCTGATTACCAGGGAAAATAGAGGGGAAAGAAAATAGTAAGAGCTGGTCATGTGGTTTTATGAGACACGGGTCAAAAATCTTAGCCCTGATTGTCTCTTGAGGACTGTATCAAACTTGAGTTTACCAAGAATATCCCCGCTCAAGAAGAAATGCAGTGAGATCTTTAAGCTGCACAGGCTAACACAGCTCCGTGATGCAACCAGCAATACCAATGGAGACTCACAATCACACCTGATGGGACTAACATACTACCAGAAACACGGTGCAGAGGGAATTTAACATAGAAAAGGAAGATGCTGAGGATCGCTGTGTGGAAAATCCATCACACAGGGCAGCTCTGGAAAACATGGGGGGCATCACTGTTTGAAGGAAACTTGCTTGGGGACTCCAGCACGTTGTCCACTTCCCAGGAATGCTTGCACCTTGCTTTCTGTTCAAGTTAATAAGGATAACACTTATTTCCTGAAAATCAGGGTGTGCCTGCTGACTGTCTGAAATGCTTTCTTAATGAAACCTTTTCCTCTGCTTCCAATAGGACTCTCGTACCAGGCCACCAACTCAGCTGCTGGAGACCCTTCTCCATCATCCATAGGGATCTTCCTCTTTGGCTATAGAGTTTTCTATATAATTTTTAAAATCCTGTTCTCTAGACAGGCTCTCTACTCTCTGTAATTATGACATTGTTTCTGATATAAATGGCTCTCCTTGCCACCAACCTCCACCCTGCCTTTCCCCCAAAATAAAAAATCCTGGTTGAAAACCAAAACAAATAGTAGATTTTTATCACATAGAATTTGTTAATAATACTTTCCCTGAAATAGTTCCCAGGCCTTTTTTAATGCTCAAATAAAGGCCCAAACATTTACAGCCAGCACTCTAAGCCAACTAATAATTTATTTGAGCCATACTGAAAAGCTCAAGAGGGATTTTGAATGAAAAATCTAGTGAATAAACTGATAGCCAAATACTGCCTTGGAGTCCTGCCACTGTAATACACTGGATGCATGGAGCTCTGCTGGTGACCAAGGCATACACTGACAAAGTCAATCAGATGATAGTTAAGTCTTGTCAATCTACAGCAGAAAGATGATGTCTTCAAGTAAACCGTGAGCCTTAATATTTCCTAACTTCAGTAGCACACAGATGACTGCATGTTAAACTCCTACTGCTTTAAATTTTTTTTTTAAAGAAAGATATTTAATCACTTTACAATAAGATAAGAAAGGCAAAACTCTGCTTTCAGAACTTCATGGGAAACTTACTACATGGAGAATTCCCAAAGATTTTACTGAGTGTTAAAGAATATGCGTGTACAGACCAGGATTAAATCTCATAGTATTAGATCAGAAAAGATAGATCTTTTTAACACCACTTCCGAACTTTAAAATTGTTCTGAGGTAGCTAAAGCAAGATGAATTTCAGGGCTCATGTTGCCATCTTGCCAAATGTAAAATAAAATACATGTCAAGAAGTAAAGAATTTTAGGGCATGTAAAGAAACAATCTTCTCAACTTAGTAGCTTGCTTAAATTTTCTTTAAATTCACTATTTTGCAGCATCATGAACTTAAGACCATGAAAAAGGTAACTCTGTAACTGAAAAGATATTTTTCTTCCTCTTTTTGTTTTGTCTCAGATTTTTCACCCAATTTTGTAGCTGAAAGAAAATGAATTCATATAAAAGCAGCAACATGAAAAAATAGTCTTTACAATTTACAGCACAGTAGTTTGTTTCCCATATTGCAATGGATTGGAGTTTCGAGCACCCTGTGGCTTTGGCTGGACCGAGAGGACTGGTTTAGCCCTGATTTGAACCTGCTGTTTACAACATGATGTAAGCCCTTCCCATACGGCAGACTTAGTGAGGACTGTGTGAAAAAAACCTCACTGCTAACCAAAACCAGGAAAAAGTAAAACATTTTGCATGTGTATATTTCTTTTTACAATTAGTTTTGAGTGCAAAATGAAAGAATTTATATTCTGAGAAAATGCACATTTTACTCTGACAAACTAGTTGTGCTGCTTTTCCCTTGCTTTTTGGCTTGCATGTAACATACAAAAGATGTGAGAAATTTCAGATGCAGCCTGTGAAGAGAGACTGGATGTACAAACCGTTGTGGTCTTTGCAGCTTTACTGAACAGGGCTCCTGGTGCCTTTCAAACAGTCTGACCCATTAACCACCTCAGGGATATTCTGTGCATGTGTGTATGCACATGAGTGTATTTAATTGATTGTTTCACCTTCTGAACCACTCAGAGATCTGGAAATTACTTTCAATGAGCAAACAAACCATTGGAATAATCTCTGGGACTTATCTCAACCTCTGGAGACTCCAATATTGAGCTAAATACAGCAGGAAGCCTGGATTTGTATTTCAGCACTTCTGTTTCTGACTACAGCCCAGGACCAGAGATTAAAATTAACACGAAAAACAATTTATAGCTAGAAATAATTCAAAGATAATTTAGCAAGGCTAAATTACATAGCATTTCATGCGTCCCAACTGTCCCTTTGCTGTGTATGCTTAAGCCCTAACCAAGTCTTATGGATGCAAACAGCTATGTGCACTGAAAATATTCCTCACCCACTTCAGTGGTATTTCTCAGGGTGCAGAGGGATAAGCGCAAAGGTGATGCCTGGGTTCTAGACCACACTCCACCTGACAGCTGCAAAACAACCCAAAGAAGAAAGGTGCTGTCGTAATTAGAAGTGTACAGCGTGGGCTCATGAGATTTGGGTTAGTAGGATCTTGAGTGGGTTGTTTTAGAGAGAGATCTCTGAAGTATGTAAAGAATGTAACTACCGGTCCCATGGTTTCGCTTCAATTTTTCATCCTCAACTGTGCACGCTTTTCTCTGTTGCCACAGTTCCCAAAGTGTAACATACTTCTTTGACTCATAATGACACTGTCATGGACGTAAATGCATCTCATCTGCTGACTGTTCACACTAGGCCAGTAGATGCCTACCAGCTACAGAGGTGAGAGGAGAACACGTTTAAAACTGCAAAGGTGCAGTTGAGCCTCCCAAATAGAAATGAACTGGAAGCAAACTTCTGAACTTTGGGAAAGTTTAAATCTGTCTTTTCTCAACTCGCAGCACTCTGACTCAATACTCATCTCAATGGCTCACCGCAGTTTGGGGAGACAGGGAATAATATTTTTATTATTCCCATTCTACAGATGGTCGAACTGAAGCACTGCAAGGTTTATTGACTTACTCAGAGTTGCACAGCATGCTTGAATGGAAGCAGAACCCCAGCTGGCCTGATTCCCACTCCTGGGCTTTTAGCTGTTACACTGCATTTGCTCCTTTTAACATCTGATTATTTTACTGCTCTAATCAGCTCCCCATTTTATACTCAACTTATTTCTTTAAGTTACATTTAACCCTTCTGTCATGATACCCAGACAAAACTATAGACACTTTTTTCCAGCAATGCAGGGGCAGAAATTTAGTTTCTTTTGTTTAAATGCAAACATGCATAAGGTCAGTGAGAGGATCCAGCCACTGAGAAATGAATTCTCTCTTCATTTTCATGCTCACAACACGAATTAAATTAAGAGCAGAAATTCTTAGTATCTTCCCTGTATTTACTTCAAAATTAATAAAATATCAAAATTTAAATGCTTGTTACTGCATATTTTTGTTAGCATATCACCTCTCTTAGTACCAATGACCAAACAACTAACATAGCACAGTAATGTTTTCCCTGTATGTCTCTCTTGCTTAAGCAAATATGAAATAGCTGCATCTTGGCTGAGGCTGTTATATAACAGCAGGAACACTGGTGAGGCATCTTCCAAAAGTGAGTTATTTCTCTGGCCAGGGAGCTTTCTTCCCCCCCTCTCCCCCCCCTTCTCTTTCTTTCTGTGCGCGCTCATGAACCTGACCCAACTTGTTTCCAGAAGAGACTGCGGTTGTTGTTGCCAGACAATGCCTGCAATCATTTTTCTCCAGCCATACATCCAAACTGGGGGGAGGGCGAGGGGGAAGGAAGAGAGAAAAGCTCTTTTGTTTGGAAGTGTGAAGAGCTCTGTCGAAACACTTCTCTTCAGGGTAGTTTAAAGTTGCAGAACTGATAAGAAAAAAACAACATAATGATTTCCTTCTGCTTGCTGTGCCTACCCTCTGAGCACTCTCCTCTGCTCCTGGTGCCCATCAGGAATGAGATAACTCTTGAAGAAAAGACCCTCAGCAGAGATTAATACATTCACTACACACATTGTTTTTTAGGTTTTCTAATGCTTGACAAAAATCTTGTCCCTATAATTCTCCCCCACATCGGCACCAGGTACTTCCCAGAAGGGCTTCTGTCTCCATATTGAATTGATGGAGTGTCCCAACGTATTGACAAGCTCTGCTGACCAGGCTGTTGTGTTCAAAACTGATGGACTGTGCGGCTTCCAGAGGGGAGGCCCAGTGCTTATTTGGAGGCTCTTTTCCATCCAGAGTCATAAACTTATGAGCTGGGGAAACTGCTGCTGGCCAGAAACCAGCCCAGAGAAGTTTTAATTGAATGGCTTAGCAATAAGACCATGGGAGCTGCTGGAGCATCTGAGAGTCAGAGTTAGCTTGCTGTTGATTCAACTTGGTTTACAAAATTGAAGGAAAAGCATCATGCATAAGCAAAAAGGGAGTAGGTTGCAAAAGTGGTAGGTAAGAAGTGATGGAGCATCCAACAGGCAAAAGTTCTTGACTGTAAGGAGAGCAGGAAAGCAAGCCAAATGGTTCTTTCCACACTACTTAATTAAATAATTAATATTCCTGCCAAAAAGTTGCCAACCACCTTCAAGCTGAAGAATAACGTGTTCACACTGGATCAGCCTAGGAACGTAGCAGTTCCTGTCTATTCCTGTTTATTAATGTGTTTTTTTTTTTGTTAATTGAATAAAAAAAGTGCCTTTGCTTTTGAAAGAATTTTCTAGCATGTGAATACTGTAATACTGTAAATCAGTCGGCTTAATCTTTTTATGAAAGATGAACAAAATAGATCCGTTTTTGTTCAAGTTTGTTCTAGAAAAAAGCTGGACCTAATCCTTTCATAACAAGCCCTGAATCTGTTCATACAGTACTTTAGCCATTTCTCAGAGAAAAAAAAATGTTCCTAAACTCTAAGGTACCCAAACTGCTAATCTGGATCCTGCTATGCTAGGCTAATTTGTTAGACCAGATTTCTTTTCTCTTTAAGAACATACAAGAAGAAACAAATGGGAATGAACAATCAGAAATAAAAATACAGTTACCTTGGGGAAAGGGTATTTTCTGGTTTAAATGGATGTGCAGCCAATAATAAGCATAAGCTGTTTATGCATGACCATCATCATTTTACTAAGCCTCTGCCAGGTTGCACTATCTGACTGTTTAAAATGAAAATTCACTGCATATGTGTTAGTCTGACTCTCTGGTCCAGGTGAATAACGTCCTTCAGAAAGGCAGGATGTCTTGTTTCCTAAAGGCTGTGGAAACCTTTTCACCTTCGGAGTGCTTGTCTGAACCCAATGCCAGTATTTACCCAAGTATTCTTCCCTGACAAGCCTTAACACATATAGGAGTTTGGAGTCTCGGTGCAGTTGTCCCTGGCTCAGGTGTCAGCAGTGGAGCTTATGTTCAGCTGAACCGTGGACATGTAGTTCTGGATTAATGGATTCCGCTAAAATACGTGGGAGAGGCTTGAATTGACTGGAGTTTATCTCCAGTGCAGTCAAACCTGCCTGTATTAACTCCAAAAAGAGAAGGAAAATGTTTAGACTTTCCCTCCTTTCTACCTCAAGGACAGAGTTTTGCCTTTCTACATAGTTAAAAACAGGTATGAGGTAGTCTTCAGCTTTCCTCATGAGGTAGGGAGGAAAACGTGCCTAGAAGACACCTCTCCCATCAATCCTAATCAAATTAATCAGTTACTTCTATGGTTTAACAATTTAAGTTAAAATAGGCAGGCTGAGATAGGGGCTCATGTAGACGAAAGTATCTACCACATCCTGAAGAAACTCGATATATTCTTCCTTTACAAAGTATGTCTCAATAGTCTGGGGACATCTGGAAGCTCACATGTTCCTTTTGAAAAGGTTTTACTTTCATTTTCTTCAAAAATACTAACAATTTTAATGTGCTTTTTTTTTCCCAACTCAGAAAAAAACCACCCAAAACCCCCCAAAATTTTCATGGCCTTAAGGAATAGCCACAAACAAGTTTGGGGGCTTTTTTTTTTTGATATCTGATGCACACAGACTTTTCTCCACAAACACAGACGGTAATGATAACATGAACCTTTGGCACTGATGGAGGCAGAGGAATGCGTAAGTCTGTACTGCTGCTGATACCGGCTTTCTCCTCACAACTTCTGTAAAGGACATGGGAGAGGAATAATGTCCCCATCCCTTAACGCTGATTCAACGAGCAGGTCAGACAGTATGCAGCTGACAAACATTTCTGGAGGGCAGGGAAAACTGCTTTTGTTTCCACACACAGCCCGGTGTCCTGGCTTCAGACCAGACCTCCCTTCTGTGACATCTCTTGGGCCAGCAGACTTCTCTCCTACCTAGATGTGATTCAGAGGCCAGCAGAGCTCAACTAGAGATCAATATTTTTTTATTCTTAAGTTTTCTGGGGCAAATGGTACAACAGCTTCATATATTGAGCTCTGCAGATGTGTCAGCACACTGCTGTTTTTGCACAACATGCAATGATAAATCACTGATCCCAAACTAGCTTCTGTCCTTCACAGAAGTTTCCTGCTCTGAAAGCCCTCCTGTGCCTGATAGGCTCATCAGCTGCCGAAGAGATTGTGAATAAACTGTTCTTTATTTATGACGTGCTGTTCACTCCTCTGGACATGTGTTCTGCTTAATTTTACAGCTGTAGAAATCCTTCAGTAAACAGATTCCTGTTAATCACAGCATAGGACAGAGCGTTGAAAACACTGTTACTCCAGGAGCAGAGGAGGGACTGTTACAGGAGCTGAGTCCTGAGGCTTATATACTATACACTACCCCAAACAATGCTCATGTATTTCACACCAAATACTACCTTTGACATACATACATGTCATGAACAAGCCACTTTGTAAACCAGCACTTGGAGAGTGTAAATTTTTGCATTAACTAAATACAACAGCGGGAAGTAACACCGTAAGTTCCCTGCTCACATAGCTAACGGCTAGACTTTATGAAGGGAGTTATTCAGATATGAAGGGAGTTATTCAGATAAGTAATAGCCTCCAGTTAATCTTTTCCTGAAACCATACAGAAGGCAATAACCTTGTACAAGCCTGAGCCAGCTGTCCCTTCCACTTACATCTTCAACTTGCCTGACAGTAAATTTATTTTTCCTTTTATCAGAGAACCCTTAACTGATTGTTTTATAGAGTCTGATCCAGCTTCCAATGAAATCAATGGCAACTGAATTGTGTCCTTAAAATACTTAGAGAAGAAAATGAAAATTATCTGAAACCATTATGTAGGCAGAAAACGTTGCAGTGGGTATGGGTATATACACTAAGCAAGGTAACAGGCACATACAACAGTGTATATCATTTCTAAAAGACACAGAGGCAAGTTCAGAAATTGTTCTGGTTCTACATGATAGCTCAAACCAAAGGTAGATTTACTTTCATCTTAGTTAAAAGACACAGAGGAAAATCCCTTCTCAATCATAAGTGGATAATTACAAGATGCTTACAGTGACAAACATTTTCCATTTCAAATCCTTTCTTAAAAATTAATTTCACAAGTATGAAGTCTATGTGTCAATGACTAACCTAGGCCTCTTTTGAACTTAGTTTCCTATTAATGCAATGACCCCCAGTCTTCCTCAGGAGTTAGCAGGTCTGTTCCCAACAACAGTAACCCTGGAGCAGCTTAATAAGAAGCCACAGAAAAAGTGCTGTGCAGAAATGTGGTGTACGCTGGAGGAGTCCTTTACAGACTTATACCACATGTATGACCAATAACAACCATTATGATAATTTTTATTAAGCATTTATTATCATAGGTCCAGGAAAACTAATCTGATCAGGACTTCAGGTGTGCTAGACTCCATATTAAAAAAAGAAAGAGAACAAGGGGAAGGACAGTTCCTGCTTCATGTGTCTCCTAGTCCAAGTGTCATGCAGTGACAGCAAATAGGTGGGGGACAACAAGGACATAATAGGCAACACGATAGGCAGTTTATACTGGCGTGAGTTTTACAGAAGGGTCTGAAAAAGCAGAATACCTTTAAAGTATTTACGGAGACTGGCTCCGAGCAGATACATATACACACACATATATAGATATCTCTATGTAAGACAAAGTACAAATGGGTTTCTCTAATGATCTAGGAAGTCGGGGACGCAAGCTGGTGTAAGAGACGAACCGAAGGCAAGGTGACAGACAGGAAGGAGACAGATCATGAAAGGTCTTGAAAATGAATATAAGTGCCAGATGCTTAGTATTGATGGTGAAAGAGTTTGAAGGATGCACAGAGGAGGATGAAATATCAAAGGTTTGGACTTGGAAACTTGTAAACAGCAACAGATACTTTCATGAATTAAGACAAGGTGAATTTGTTTCTTTTAACATCAGATAAAATAATGTTGCAATAACTGAATTTTCAATGGCAACAGCCTAAACAATTCTTAATATTAATTAACAACATTAATATGGTGCAACCCAACTGGAAAAAAAATGTTAGAGCATTTAGGCTGGATTTTTGTCTGGGAACAATTACTATTTCCACTGAGTAAATGGTGTTACAGTAGCTTGCACTAGGTAAATACCTATGTCCTCATAATTCAACAAAATCAAAACATTTTAAAAAATGTATCAAGTTTTTGAAGAAGTTACTTTCTCTTACATGGAATGGGATAAGTTGAGTATGTTTTTAACATCACTGAAGAAAAGTCACATGAGTTTCTAAGCTGTTACGCAGTTTTGCAGTATTAAGTTCTGTACTAAAAAATATACTCTTTAAAGATTACAAATTCTGGCATCCCATGTCCATAACTCATCTTACAAATGTTTACAGTTACAGCTGTTATTTACTTTTCTTCTGGTTTGTTTTTGTGTGGTTTTTTTTTTTCCTTACAGTGAAGCTGATTTATGTTAGCACTGACAATAAGAAGTGGGAAGAAAAATAAAATTTTCATCATCTTTAGTTTATCCAGTTTGTGATGGCTATTACAAAGACGGATAAAGCATGAAAGAGTCACCCATGGATTCTTCATAGTGAATTGGATTTTAATAGGAAATGGCATAGGTACTCTCTGGCAACTTGGAAGCTCAGCTGAAAAAGATTTCACCACCTTCATCATGGTTTGTGCTTCGTGTCAGGTGAAGTACAGACTTCGGAGTCATCCGTACTTATGTCTCAGAACAGCATATTCCCTAAGACAGACTGGATTTAATGCATGACAGTGAATTAGTATTAGCCTTTAAAGGCACGTTTTAGCAAATATTTGTGTCAGCATACAGGTATATGTTTTAAGAAATATCTCTTTTACATTAAAAAATTACAAAATGTATAATCGTCATACTTAGAAACCCCCAATAATCAAAACTATTTACTTGAGAAAGCTGCGCAGATGAAATAGGCATTAAAAAACCCAAACATGATGCTTTCGAAATGCAGAACAAACTTATCCATCCAAACTTTACAAACTAGCAAATAAGTTAGGAAGACTCACACATCCCATAAAGTCTTCCTTTTCATTTCTAAAAGACACTTTTAACAGTATGTTCAACTACTCAAAAGCTTAACAAAAACTTCCACAGAGATCTTGCATATCTTCATTTCAGATGTATTAATAAGTATTACGTATGTTAAACTTGGATTAACAAATCTACACTTCCAAATGTTACACAGTCCATGCATTTGGGTAATTATTTTGTCTTCACACTGCTGAGGACACTGAAAGATTCATCATCAAATAAAAGTGTCATAGCGTCTACTTGGTACAGTATGAATTTGCTCTGGATATAAGACAACTCAGCACCTCTGCCGCAATGCTATATGAGTGGTCTAGATTACTGGCAAAGGTTTATAAAGAAAAGTGAATGATTTCCCAAGACAAATTGGAGAATAAGCTATTTCTCAATGATTCAACTTTCAAGAGTGTAAAGGTGTGTCATGAGTAAACGCAATTTAAACTTTAAAAAGTGAATATTATCACATATAATAAAAGCTATGCAACTTCTTGCTGGGTGGAACTTTTTTAACACGGAGATTACCTTGAAGTAACCTCAGTTGCTTTTACAAGATCACATTTCCAGCCACGTCAGCTATTATTGCTGTCATGGAAAATTATCACTAGAATAGTAGATGATGCCCTGAAACTCTGCATGACTACTTACATGGTAAGACCACCAGTGGGAAACACACCATAGTTTGACTAGGCTATACTAATTTTACATGCCTTGTATAACAATAGTTGGCCATTCATATGGACAATTTGCATAATTATATACTTTGTTAACTGAGAAATCCAACCTACGGACAGTTTGTGTTTCTATCCCTTTTTCACCTAAAAGAAATTGACTGTGATACATCCTTCAAATTCCTACTGTAAAATTAGGACTTAGCACTGTAAAATCTCACATATTTTTACACCAGAGACTCTAAAGCAAACTCCGGGGCTGAGCAACACAGGAATTTCTTGATGTTAGGGCTATAGAGTCAAACTTTACTCATAGCTCTTAACTACATCATATCCCTCTGTTTCCCAAATTCTGAGAGAGTTTGAACACAACTATTGGCATATCATCAATTCATATTTGAAAAATAGCTTTTATTAGAATAATTTATGATCTCTCCTTGACTTCCGTGAATTCTGAGTCAGACCCATAATCCATCAATCTCTGGTCTTCCCTCTAATCACAAAATTACCTGCAGGAGTATATTTTTGCAATACAGACCTCTGTTTAGCAGAACACTGGCATGGCTCCACAAAGCTGACTTCAGAGACGACACAAATTCTTACCTCCTTCCATCCTCTTATGTTAAAAAGAGAAACAATTGCTGAGTTCATGGCCCTCAGATTAAGAGCTATGAGATGCACAAACTAAAAAGATACTTGTTTTTGGTATTGTAGGCTCCTTGAATGTTAGGCTATGAGAAAGACTGGGGAGTGGGAGAGGGGAGGGGACACAAAAACCTCCAATGGCCTGAAAGACATGAAGAAATAAAATTTTAAGAGTGGGCTCTGAAAGTTAGTGTCTACTCATTGTGGAAAAGTCTTAAGGTTATGTAATCAAAGGGATTTTAAAAAAATGGGTTCCCTTTTCATGCTTTGTTTTACTTTTGGAATCTGCAGAAAGCTGGATTTGGCAATCGATGAATCAATTAAGTTTCTGTTGTCAAATAGCCCATGTCAGTACTGAATCATCTTTAAGTAACAAAACCACTACCAAACCCATCACATTAGATGTCACAAACCAAAAGCCAAAGCAAACCCTTGGAGAAAACTGACTTTCCTTCAGTCATGTTTTGTGCTAAGCTTCTCCTCCTTGCTTGGAATTTCAGTTACGCCTTATAAACATACCAGGGCAGAAATAGCTGCCATTAATTACGGGACAATGGGGATCTACATCATTAATTCTTTTATTGGCAAAAACATACCAAATGCTTTTCTATACCTCATATGCATATATAGCAACAGTCAATTACACTACAAATGACAGGCACTATACTTATTTTGGAGAATTTATTTCCTGCTTAGCTGTCTCTCAAGATTCCTGCTTTGGGGCTGAAGAAACAGTGTTCTGTTAACTTTACATTACTTGACAAGTTACTTTTCATTTCACCTATTTCTTCCTGGAGGTACAGCTACAGGCTCACAAAATTGCCTAAGCTTGGAGAGATAAAAATCAAAATAAAAACCAAAACAAACAACCCCCAACCCCCAATCTTTGCCTCATCCTGAAATATCTCAGTTTGATAATAATGCAAATAAAGGGAGATACATCTCTCCCATGAATAAATTTCTTTCTTTCCTCTCCCTGCAAATCTTTGCAGTAGTGGCAGGTTTTGTTAAACTGCATCTTGCAAGATTCAGCAGCTAAAGTGACTTGGGCATCACTGGAGCCCAAGGTTTCTAAGTCTTTTGTCAAACAGTTAATAAGCGTGCTTTCCTCTAGGCAAGAAAGAACAGATACAAAATCCTCTTCCTTCTGCTTCTGAAGAAATGACAGATCCAAGCTAGGAAATGAGCTCACTTCTGCACCGGCATGCTCTACCTCACTCCAGACACTAGTCCCCTTTGTGACTGCAACACCTGAAGTCTAAGAGTTGCATTTCAACCACAGTAGTCATTCCAGTTGTCATAAAATTCAGGGCACTGACTCATTCAAGCAACCGATGGCAGTTCCATGTGGCAACATATGGCCCTTAGTTTTGGAAAGGAAACTTTAACATTATAACCCTCACGAGGGAAATCAGTCTGGCAGTTGAGAGTACCATTTCCCATCATTATGGGGTTAAGGACATACTAAGTGGGTCTCATGATCTATAGAAATCTCATTAAGTGGATGTAGACATAAACATACTGGTAATGAAATACTTTTGGTGGAAATGTAACAGCTCCAAGCTACCCTATGTTTCTTCACTGATTATGATCTTGGAAAGCAACACCTGCTTGTCAAGGAAGCCTCTTCCAAGAATAGTAGAATAAAAACATAGAAATAATTTAGTAATTCAATGGCTTGATTAACACAAGCATCATCACCCGTCATTGCCTCATCCAGTATGTCAGACAGAAGCTCAAACAAGGTAGTTCTATGGCTAAATTAGACTCCCCATGAGCTATTTGTTTAAGTCCTCTGGATGACATAATTTCCAACAAATAACAGGGAATTACTAAAAAGAAGCCAAGAACAATTTGGCTTGAAGCAGGGTATATTTAAAAATTTCCAGTGCAAAGAATTAATCAAATTCATAAGATTTAAGAATATTTCACCCTGACAGAGCTAAATCCTGGAGCAGCAGCACATGCTTGCTTCTTGCATTCCCTGCCCAGATGGAGGATCCCCTTTCTCCAGGAGAGTCCTGGGTGGTGGAGAAAGATGGCATAGCTGATTATATCATTATAGAGAAGTGCTGTGTGGAAGAAGCATGACCAAAATCTAATGACGACTAGGGGAGCAAAAAGTTCCTTAGCTGATGCTGCAGCTGAGGTTAGACGACAACTGCCTGAAGCCTGCTCCATGGCCCAAGCTCTAGGGCACAGACCACCTATGCAGACCTGCTTTTCCACACTTCTAGCCAGATTAGATGAAGTACCAGCCCCAAAGGAGAAGTGATAATGCTGGTCAAAAATCACAAAATGTGTTACAGAAGTTATTTAAAAGCACCAGTGTACCCACTTACTAGAGGACACATGGAGACAATAAGAGCTGGGTAGAAAACATCTTCCCTGTCCGTTCAAAACATAAAACATTTTTTATTTTTCCCTTTCCACTGGGGACAACCTCAAAACCTTGCAAATCTGTGAGCATAAAGCCACAGAGACAATCTCAACTCTTCCTCCCTGGGACAGCAGAGTCTAGTGGTGCGGAAGTTATCGGGAAGGGAGGAAAGCTAGGCCCACATCAGTGCTCTGTGCAATTGAAACCAAGAACCAGCCTGGGTACAAAGCACCCCAGGTGATGGCCCCAGCCACCATGACGTTACCAAGTCCTACAACCTCCTCTTCATGGAAAACATTTGCTGGAGCAGAGATTTTGACCACAGCCTCCTCCAGTGCATTTGAACACTACTGGCTCCTCTAGAAGAGGTGAGAGGAGGAGGTTGCTCACTTTCTGGTTTTCCAGGAATTCCAACCTGGGCCCCTGAATCATCTTCCCATTAAAGCTTTGTTGAAACTGGCATGCTCTTGATTTTTTTTTTTCTCCCTATTTTCAGTTTTTACTAATTTGACACTCTCTAAGGAAGAAAAACCAACAGCATGTTGCTGGAAAATTTTTAAACAGCTCTTGTTACAAAGCATGGGGGTGCCAAACCCAGGAGCAGAACCTAGGGAGTCTAGCGAACGGTCACAGCTCTAATCACTCAGCTGCGTGCTTTCATACTACTAATTTGTCATAGAAAAACAGATGGTGATGGTGGTGAGCTGGGCCAGATTCTTACACCTCTTTAACATTTATGACTTGTATTGCAACAGCATCTTTGGGACTTCAGGAAGCCTGGGGCCCTGTTATGTTAGGCACTGTACAGAGAGTAGGATACAGTCTCTGCTCTTAAGAGCTTCCTGAGAGACTAAATAGACATGACAGATAAAGGAGGGAGGAAAAGCCGAGAAGTGATTTGCCCAAGGTCACATAGGAAGAGCTTGCAGAGCTAGGAGTAAGTCTCAGATTGCAGGTCAGTATATTTCTACTTGTCCGAACCCCCTCTGCAAACAAACACCTGTGACCATTAAATCACTTGCTGTGCCTCCAAGAACTTTAACACAACTCACTGCTCCATAACTACCCTGCGTATTTTTTCCTACAAAGATAGTAGGAGAATTTCACCATCATGGCAAAGATAGGTGTCGTTGTTGCTGTACTCCCCAAGGTCACAATCGATCCCAGAAGACAGGGTGTACAGTAGAAAAGTGCTGTGCAAAGGGGGATTTTCACATCAGAGCGGCCTTATGCAGAAAGTTACATTAAAATACACTGACACCATTGACTCGAGAAAATACCTGCTTCCAGTAGACCCCAAATACTGTAACAACTCAGCTGGCCAAAGGCTGAGGCTCCCTTTGCCCTCCAGTGTTTTGCTTTTGTACCAGGTTCACTGGAGAGGCCAAGTGCACTTTAACCACCTTTTGTATCATGTGTTCATAAAAATACTCAGCAGACACAGGAGCATATGCATAAAGTTTCCATTTTTTAAAGGTTAAAAGAACAGTCTTACAATGAAGGCATAATTTTTCATGTGTAATAACTGAAATGTAATCTGATGGGAGGCCACAACTACTGAATTGCAAGGATGTCCATTGCATGCCATGATACGTACATTCTACTCAGGCTGAGAAAAAACATTATTTTTCACAAGAATTTTAGCAGAGGCCAATTAACAACTGCTTTCCGAGAACCTCATGAAAATTTACATATATTCTAATAAGCACAAATGTAGTTCAAATGTTTCACTGTAGGCTCGCTCTATTTCATGCTGTTCACTGCTGTGGGCAGGACAGTCAGCTAGATGGATTTCCCTTCTGATCAGTACATCCTCTCTCATGTCTCATGATAAAGAGGGACCTAAGGCAATGTGGCACCAAAGGCCTGGACTCGTCCTACCCAGAAGTGCTTTATGTCAGAAATGGAATTGATTTAGATTCCCAGTGTGGCCGATGCAACACACTCTGGAGGTCCCTACTGCTAGAGGACTATAGGTGTTAGGAGGGTAAACTTGTATGGAATGAGTCCAGGCTGTATGACTGTATAGCTTTGCCTAAAATAATGCAGAAAAATATATCAGATTAGAATCTGAATCTAGGCCACCTGAGTCCAAGGGCTTCTAGCCACAGACCTACCTTTGTTAGCCAAGAACAATAACTGAATAAAGCATAACCACAAAACAAGTCACGGTGTGTACTCCCTCTTACCCTTCAGACTGGGCATTGTCATTTGGTGCAGAACAAAAGGTAAGGGGAGAGAGTTTTCTAAGTTTGGCAACCTGCAGCTGTGTCTGCATCAGCAAGTGAGGCAGCGCAGGTGAGCGAGATCTCTGCAGCAGATGAGCTGGTGTGGCAGAGCTGTTGTCACCACCACACGCCTCTGGAGGTGGGTTTGCTCCGGACTCACCCTAGTCTGGACCCAGGGAGGGAATGCCCCTCAGGGGTGGGAGTGCACTAAGTGTATTCCCGAAGCATATGTACAGTTTGATTTAATTCATAACTCACGTTTTGAGACTGCTCTCAACAAAACCAAAACCGTAATAAATGGGGATTGTCAGATGATTGCTTCAAAAGTGCGTTCCTGCTCTGAGCTAAAGCACCAAGGCAACCAGTGAGGCCTACACTGCAGTATTACAGCTGATTTTTTAAAACCAAACAATATCAAGTAGTTTTGCATTCAGAATGACATTAGGTTTTGCTAAAAATAAAAAGCAAACAAAATCCACACTCCTAATATGCTTAGGAGTGTTTTCATCGCTCATTTAATTGACTTTCCCCCCAGAGGTTTTGCAATCCCACTGCACTAAATTGTGAAGCAGGAAAGAGGATCTTCACTATAATAAAGTCTGACAAGTTACATTTTCCCAAATTGAGCAAGCAGAACAAATTTAAACAAGATTTAGAACAAGTGTATTAACCCAGAATATGATAAGCAAACAAAAAAGCGAGCACTTTAAAAGAAAACCTTGATAATCATTATTGGAGTAAACAGTGATAGGTACTGGTAGCAGCTCTCACTGGGAAGTTTATGTCTCTTGAACTGCCCATCCTAACATCCCACTGAGCATGGCAAAAGCAACAGCAAGAGTTTACAGAGGAATCTTTGGCTTTCTCAGTTAACAGCATTTTTTTCTTCTACTCTTTGCTAGTTAGTGTTGCAATCCTTGCAGCATGTTAGGCTATCACTAGACATTCCTGAAGCAGAAGGATCAAAAAGGACTGTTTTTGGCACTTGGCTAGAAGGCAGCAATTCCCTTCTCTTTGCATGAGGACACTGCCACATGTGTAGTGCAACTGCTGCCCTTTCAGGCCGGGTGTTCACCCTGTGCTCCACTTGGGATGCACTTTTAAAGCACCTAGATAACTCTAGTAACACAGAAAATGACTGGTTGTGCATTGAACAGTATTTCAAGGACTGAAACATTAAAGATACAGATTTTTATCTATAAATTGCTATACAGCTAAGAGAAAAAGGGGAGGAACTACCATATTCCATAATTGCCTGCAGCCCTAAAGGCAGATGGGATCTGAATCCTAGCAAGAAATGTTGAGCAGATTGCGGGTGCTGGCTTTGGGGAGCGGTTTCTTGCTGGCATGGGAGCTGGGTGTTGATTCAGTGCTGGCAAAAGCTTTCCTCTGCACCCACAGAAGTTAAATCCTCTATCACCTCTCAGTGACTACATAAAGATGGCAGAAGACTTTTTTCCCTAGCTGATGACAAGGAAGCCTGTGAGGCTTTTTGAGGATCAGAGGGAAAAAACCACAACCTGATAATGCCTTCTGTTTCTCTAAGGTAATCCTCAGCTTCACGTGATCTTGTTTGGGGAATGAACAAGATACCATGGTGAGCTGGCAGGGAGTTGTACAGAGCTCCTCTGAGTGGGAGTAGGGAGAGGATGGGTGGGCAGGATGTCAGATGGGAGGTACCACTCACAGCCCATGTCCGAGTGACTCTACTTCCATCCTGTGCCACTGAAACAAGGCAGCCGCCAGTATGGATTTTATATTTTCGGATTTTATATTTTCAGGTTTTATGACCTGCATTTTAAATTTAAGGAGGCAACAAAGAAATAACGAACAACCATTCTTTGTGATAAAGCATGGCAAGTCTCTCCAACAGCAGTCACCTTGTGCTGCCTTAGAGAATACCTGGGGGACTAGCTGATGTTTACATTATAGCACATAAAAAGTGACTGGAGGGTTGTATTTGTTATATGCACACATACCACTCCAGGAGCTGTGCTTGTGTCCACTGCTGTTGGGACGCAGGGAAATTACTTTCTGAAGTGTATGGTTATACTCAATAACCAGAAAGACAAACCGTGCAGGGTCAGAGCTGGACCCAAGAGAAGGATCAGGTGGCAAAATGCTGCCTAAAGGAGCAAATAAGCCAACAGAAGATGAGATTAGTTTTAGTTTCTTCTACTACGGTATAACTTTTTCACCATATGTCTTTGGATGAGGTAAGAAAGATTAACTGTATCTCAGGTACAAAATATCAGTAAAATTTTCAGACGAAAAGTTAATAATCAGATTTTTATAATTAAAAATTGATGCTAAAAGGGAAAGTTATTAGCAATCTGTCAAATTCAGCTCTGTGCACACAGCCTTTGTGTAAATCTTTTGCTTTGGTTTGTGGGCTGAGGGTTAGGTGTCCCTCGGTTTCAGTTCGAGGTTTTGACCCACAAACCACGTGGGAGTTGCATTTTCCTCATGTTGCCATGTGAAACCAGAAATAAGCTCCAGTCTGAGTGCAAAAGAGCCCAGTTTTGCTGAGCAGTCTGGAGAACAGTCGCAAAATTTTCCACACACCTGGACTGAGCTTTGAGTCTGTAACAAAGCTGAAAGCTGGCCAAGTTTCTCCTGGCTTTGTTACCAGGCTTTTTGCACAGATCTATTATTCACTGCATTAATTTTTTTCTTCTTCTTTTAAAACTGAACCATTGGGGGGAAAAAGGGTGGGGGGAGGGCGAGGAGAGAATGTAAAAGAAACAGGATCGTGTGTTTGCCTGCGGCAGGGAGATGCAACACTGCAGCACTTGGTACCACTGCACGCACCAGCAGCTATAAACAGGCTGATAGCTTCGAATGTAGGACAGTTCAGGGGAAGGAGGAAAAAAAAAAAAAGAAAAAAAGATAGAAGACGGCATGAGCGCTGTTTGTCTTGGCTGGTTAGCACATAATCCCCACCTGCATTTGATTCTGCTCAGTCTCTGGACTCCTCCCTCACTTTGGAGCCATGGCAATACAGGAAGGCAGGAGGGGAAGGGAGACAGAACACTTTGTACTAGCAGCCAGACCACTGTTTAACTTCTTCAGCCAAAAAACAAATATGAATATGGAAAGATTTTATCGTGAGATACATCAACATACTGAAGCGGTTCTGAAAGTCCTTCTACAGTTGCTCATTCAAGGTTTTCAACCTGCAGACTTTTCTCATGATTAATCCCAGTGTTTTGTAGTAATAGTACTAAGTATTTACCAAGTGAGGTGAACCATCAGTTCTGCCATATAGAGCTCTATCTGCTGCGATTATTTTCTGGTCTTCGTAATTTGCACTCATATCCAGCCCTTGTTGCTTTTTCAGTTTCACTATGGTTTGAAAATGAAACCCAGAATGTAATCTCTGTGTTTACCAGCCGTGAAGCCTGGGTGCAGTGTACTAGAAATACAGCAGCCTTGAGCTTTTGAAAATGCACAGGGTAAGCAAAAAATCTGTTGCAAACTATACTTTCGTATGCGTGGTGAAAATTAAATCATTCCTTTATTTACTTAAAAAAATTCTTTTATGTCAGTCTGCTTTTGCAGATATTCTCCCTTTTAGCAGCACAACTGCTGTGCACAGGCCTTAAGTATACTGAATCTGGTGATATCTCCCCAAATGATGCCATGAAGAGCAGACAGAACAACAGGCGTCTTCCTCCCTCATGCCATAAGAGATCTCGAAATTAAAAGTTCGTTTTTCTAATGGAGATGCCTCACATAAAGAGACATCAGAGCAGTTAGAGTCAAAACTTGCAGGACACCTGATGGTGTTGTGACAAGCACTTCTTGTGAACCACAGTCTCAGAAACTGGAGACAGCTAGGTAACAATAGTGTGTCTCTGCATCCACAGGCATCACATCACTGAAATATCCTGATCTCTTCTACAACCTTGGGGATGGTAAACTAGTATCAACTTTTCATCTCACATACAGAAAAAACAGAGTTATTAAAAAGTTGAGTAAAACCAAATTAGAAATGTGAAAACCACTATTTTAATGAGTCCTGAGATTTTGTACAAAAGCCCATCACTGTAAAACCATGGCACCTAAAAGCAACTGCTTAAAAACTGTTGAAAGTGAATGTCCAAATAGAGATTCTAGCACCGCTTTACAGCTATCCCGCACATTACATACAGATTATGGATTTTTTCATTCATTTATTTTGAATTGAAGGAGGGAATGGGACTCTTTAGTGGAAACTGCAATGTTAAATTACAAATATTTGAAAATGGAGAAACAGAAAATTAAGGTAAGTGCTAAGTAAAAACAAACAGCTAGAAAGGAAGAAGGGTAAAGACCAATTCAACAGGCCTTCCTCCTTCCCATCTCCTCCCCCTCACAGGCACAGGGGAGTGTGCAAATGGAGGGGTTAGGAACCACAAACAAACAGTCCTGACCCCTGAGTCACTCCTGAGTCTTGCAGAGAGAAACGTTCCCAAATATCGCTATACGTACTATATTGTTGTCCATAATGTACCAACACTGATAGGGTGACTTCCCAGATAAATACCATGGTGGGACTTTTTTCATGCCATTTCAGTCCTCTCCAGCAAATGATCTTTCTGTAGGTATCGACACAGATATGTGTTTTGGAGCTAGTCATATTGATGCTTTTTATAGCCAGCAGACAGAAATGGGCCACTAGGTTGTAGTCCATGCAACTTATTTCAGATGTCTATTTTCGGATGAGATGCATCATGCTCTAGATATGCCTTTTTCCCTCCCCTGACCACAGAGTCTAGACTTAAAGATCAGAGGTCAACACTTAGAATAAAATACTGAGAGATTCAAGATGAATCACCCTCCCTCTGGGTTGAAACCTTTGCCTCGCTGCAGGGAATGAGGTTCTGCCACTGACTCTGATGAAACCAGAAGCTCACTTATCATTCCTCTGTCTCCGTTTCAGCCGCACTGCCTTACCATGCCACACCAGAGTCAACAGACCAAGAGTCAACAACCTTTTGAGGCTGTGGGCATAGCCTTTTCCAGTTTAGAAGCTAAGCATGTTGTCTAAAACTCAGCAGGAACAGGGATAAGCTACTAGCAATAATTTGCCTCAGCTAAGGCAGTGGCTCCTACAGACCTGGAACTCAAAGAGATGTGAGAATAGGAAGTCAGTGCCTAGGTTCCCAACAGCAATAATCCAAAACTTTACAACACCTCAGCTGGAACTGCACAGCCAGGAAGCTTGCAGTGCTCATCCTTTTCCTTCCCCAGTACAGGAACATTCACCAACACAACTTTATAATATATAGAGGAATCTGGCTTTTGGTAGTTCTTTAACTGGAGCATCTTAAACCCAGCAGGGGAAGGTACAAATGTACACTTTCAAAGCAGAGCCATTTTTGTGACAGCCTTCCAAATACTGTGAAGACATACTCAATTTTCTCAAATCAAAAATATCTTTTCTTATTCTCACCAAATTTCATTACCAAAGCTTAAGTGGATGAGGTTGAACATAAGACATTTTTGAAGACTGGTGTCTAAGGGAAAAAACCTGAAGGGAGTCAGAAGAAGAAAAAATAGTTTTCTAATAAAAAAGTTTGATGCACTATTCACGAAAGAGGAGCTACGGGATCACAATAACAGGCCATTTTCAAACAAAATCTTATTGCCTTTCACTGTGTTAATTATGCTTCAAATTGCCCTAGATGGTGCCAGAAGCAGTCTTAGAAGAAGAATAAATGATGATAATAACACCAGTTTGATTTTGTGGAGCCTCCATAACTGGGTGGCACCTATATAAAAGCATCTAAAGTGCCAGAAGCCAATTTGCGGTTTGGTTTTGGATTCATTTACAATTTGGTTTGGCTTTCAAACAGATCTAAGTATGATTGGTGTAGGGTAGGAGAACACAGAGCCCTCTTATTTCTGTGGGGTGGGCAAGGTTTATATTTCACCATCACTGATTTGTGGTTAGCCTCTTCTTTTGACTATTAAATTTAATCAAGATTATAGAACTGTTGGTTGCTCAAAGCACTGCTAGAGTTAATGGTGCTTTGCATATGTATACAGCTAGGCTTGTGCAGATGTGACCGCAGAATTTGGGCCCAGAATTTGGGGTAGCCTTTAAGTACATAGAGAACAGAATATGGTGACATCTGCTAAAATACAAGATGGGTAGCTTAAGTAAGTGCTGACTGTCTTAACAAGGTGACCCAGGAGAAGTCATCCAAAATACCATTTTAAGTCTTCCACAACACAGAAGTTTCAGGGCACAGCTTTCTATCAAGGACTTGCAGGTAATGAAATCAGGGGAAAGTACTGACAGCTATATGAGCATTTAAGCCATATGCATTTATAAGAGGCTTAAAAAAGGAAAACTAAAACTAGAATGGCATAACAGACAGAGTTTAGTGTTTTTGACAATGTTTAAAATATTAATAAGATCCTTATGATTTATGAAATCCCTTATGACTGGAGTATGAAAAGTGACATGATAACAACATGCCTGGTTCTAGGGTTTCTTTATGCTGGAAGCCATACATGTAGGGACGCATACCAAGTTTCTAAAAATGTAACTAGGTCAGGTTACATAATTCTCAGAAGAGAAGAGGAGGTGGTTATTGTTTATTGTATTTAGATCTACTTTGATTGTCTTCGTGCTGCATCTTCCATCTTGCTACTTAAATGGAGAAAATGGGGACTCCAATAAGTCTGTCCAGTCTAAGTGTAGGGGTAAGAGCTTGGCATGACCTTGAACCGTGATACTTTTTCTTTCATTTTAAAATATATGTGTAGATATATGTGAGTGCATCATTTATGTTTTAACACATGACTTACTGAACATTCGTGGTCTCAAGCTTCCCAGATACCCCTTTTCTCAATATCTTAAGGATGATCACAGAATTTTAGAAGAAACCATGTTTCAAAGAAGGATCACAGACATTATTAAGGGAGAGAAAATCTATCCTGTGACAGGAAAATAGAAGAAGTTGGCTTGTTCAGCCTCATAAAGCAAAGGCAGAGAAAAGATACCATGGCCCTATATGACTATGTCCGTAGAGCACAAGATCAAATTGCAATAAACTGGTCATGAATAAATGTAGCTAAAACTAGAAAAAGGTTTTTAGCTGTCTGAAGACTGAAATTCTGTAAGCTGCTTCCACATGAGGCTTATAGTGACAGGATGCCTAAATGGCTTTCAGATGGATTTTGAGGGGATTAGGGAAGGGACTGATAAAAAATTCCTAGAAAATATGTTTCTGATGCACATCGTAGGTGTCCAGTGTATTGCTACATAGAAGGGAGCTTGAAAGGGGAACGCCTCTCTGTTTGTAGTGTATACGAAATTAACTTTAATCTTTCATACCTTGTGCTCGTAAGGAAGAATTATTCACCCTCCTGTCCTTGTTTCTGATATTTTCCTCCCTCCACTGAATGACTAGAGACTGGCACTAAGAAATGCAGACACACTCATGCTTCATAGTATTACATCCCCTTCAGTGTCTAGTTGGCATGTCCCATCAGCACTCATGAAACAGCATAGATTTTTCCTTCAGGTCATGCTGGCAGGTACTCTACTGGGTTTCCCTCTTTCCTCAGAAGCAAAGGTTATTAGTCAGCTTTTTTTTGTCACCTGGGAGTCGTACTTCGCATATAATTTCATTTTGCAATGCCCTTGATCTTTTCTGTTACATTCCCATGCCACATTATAGCATGGCTTTTGACCTTCTACTATAAATCTGTATTTTTACAGGCTGATAAAAAATATTTTGTGTGCTATGATTACAGGAACAGAAGGTCTGTGCACTCCTGAACTGGGCATCTCTCTCATGACTGCAACTGTGGGAGATTAACCTCAAAGGCAGAAGCTAGTTCTTTCCAGCCTTCCAGTTCCTGAATACCATGACAAACTATTATACAAGACCTTCATATCCATGAACACAAGGATTGGAAAAAAGTCAACAGACAAGTCTTTTTGGCTTGGGTGGCATTCAATAATTGCATTTGAGAGAACAGCTGAAAACAGGTTTAGCATGGATTCATCTGAATTAAGTAGAACATCCAGTTCCTTCCTCACTTTGGCCCCTCTGAGGGCAATTTTCATCCCAGACATTTCAAGGGCCTCAGCTTTGAAATACACGTAAAGGGAGATAAAAGAGAGAGCTATCTGGCAGGCAAGAAATAAAATAAGTGGAACAGTGATAGGAAGAAAAAGGGAATAGAAGTATGCCTTGGGAAGAGAAGACAATGAGGTTGGAACTGCAACACCCTGAGGCACGGAAAGGCCAGGAGGACCTCTACTACAAAAATACACCTTCTGGATCTTCAAAGAACCAGAGAAGCTGCAGCTAGTTTGTAGTCAGAGATATGCTTTGAAAAAGGTATGTTTCATTTTAGTGTTAGAAGAAAACAACAGAGAGATTTTCCTACTGAGACATGAAAAATCACCCCAAGCAAAGATCAGAACTCAGGACCTTTTTCTCTCTGTCCCATATTTACTCCTCTAGAGGACACTGTTGTATAAGACCAGATGCACCGTAAATGCTAAAAAACACCTTTTCTTTTTTTTCTTTTAAGAGACAAGACCCATGAGTGTCTCGTGTTCGAGGAAGGTATCACTCCTGAATGATTTCTGCACCGCACATATGTTTCTTGGGAATGAGAACTTGCTGAAGCTCTGGGTAAGCAATACAAGAGCTTAGCTCTCTGTAACAGCACGCTGTCATTGCCATCACTAAACTTTCCATGGAGCTGCCATATATACAATGGTGCCTTCTCCTTCAAAGCACCACCTCGCCATCCTGGTCTTTAGCTGACGGGGATTGGGTTGGGTGCAGTAGTCAGTGCTTCCTCTGTGCTCTTCTTTCTAACTTGAAAACCAGCACAATGACCACATAATTGCACCATGGAAAGAAACGTTTAGAATTGTTAATGGGGAAATAAAAAGGAAAGAAAATGCCTGTAGCTTCCTCAGGTATTAGGGTGGAAATACGATAGATGCTAACTTGGGTACAGCTCTTTAATGACTGAATAAATAGCAGCAACGGGGCAGTTCCAAAGTTTATCAGATGACTGTATTCATTTGCTCTAAATATCATATTTAGTGATTTGTGCTGATTCTTCAGTTTGTGGGATTAGTTACAGTTCATTGTAAGTTCTAACTGTATTTCCATGTATTGTGTTAAGACCTGATTCAAGACTAGCTTTACTTGATAAAAACCAGATGTTCTTAAAAGAGACTCTCTCCTTCACAGTACAAAACATTATTCTTAGCAATTGTATGTACCTTACAAAATTAATAAGCACAGCATCTCCCTGCATGACATATGACATTATTATATTTTTCCCTGTTGAGGGACTTTTAAGCCGTTGGGGTCATGACCTCTGTGCCTTATGAGAAATGGAGAAGCACATGGTTCTAATTCTATCTTCAACCCTGCCCTCCTGCTGACATCTATGTTTACAATACGGTTCATCTGTTGACCCTTCACTCACTTTTAAAATATTAGCTAACATTTTTTGGTCCCAATCACAATGGTGCATGGTGATTAGCTTTTAAGACCAGTTGTTTTCTTTATTGCCTTTTGACATGCACATCTTATCCAAAAACCCTTGACTGTTTTTCTAATTTGAAGACAGCAACAGCCACAAAACCAAGTTTGCCTGGACACTTCTGCTCTCGTTATGACGCAGGGCATTTCAGATCTTTAAATGCATGATATCGCCCCACTCTCAGAGGAGACAGGAAATGTCCTGCAGTGGTTAGAGATATCCCCAAGGAGCCGCCCAGCTCAAACCCTGCTCTTGGCTGCCCTTCAGTCCTGAGCTGAGGCAGATCGGGGTGAGCTCAGCTTGACGCGTGCCCTGGGGAACACAGTCTGCCCCCCAGATCCCCCCCAACAAGGCTCCCTGGAGAGAGTGGCTGGATCCTGCTACAGGCGAGTCAGGAAGAAAATCCTTCCAGAGAAACTAGCCTTTTCCCTGGTCTGTGTTGGGTGCTGACAGAACACACGTTCACTTTTCAGCATGAAGTAAAAGAAAGTGCAACCAGATAAGGCTGACTTTTTGAAAAGGGGGCCCTAAAAAATAAGAGAACTGTTTATTCTCCACTCTCTTTTCCCTTACATCAGAAGGAAAGTGAAGGAAAAAGGAAAGTGTGTGGGGGAGAGAAATAATATAATTTTATTTTCTTTTTGAAAAGGGGAAAATTTTAACAGTAAAAAGAACAAGTACTTTCCTTTTAAATTAAATAACAAAGAAAATTTAGAAAGATACCTTTAGCACTTTAATCTCTTCAAGTTTTTTTTAATTTTAAATTATATTTTTAAAATTTAATTATTTACATCAAGAACGTATAATGTGCTCTGGTAACATGACTGTGAAGAGCATAGAGCACTTCCACTTATATAAAGCGAAATTATTTACTTTGTTATTTTCACCATACTGTATTAAACGATACCATATTAAATGAGCTCATATAAACGTATGCCTTAGCTTAAACTGCATATTAGGGCATTACATTCATCATTTGCTGCGTTCAAAATATTTTCATAATTCTGAAGCTTAGCACCCTCAGTTTCCCTATAATCCACTTTCCCGCTAGGTATTTTCAATGTGTTTATCGATGTATTTGGCTTCCCATAAAAATTCTGTGAATAATTTCTAGGCCTGAAATGTACAAAGCTTATTACACTAATAAGAGACCTTCAGAAGTGTTAATGCCTATTTTTAGGGAGTGAGAGCAGTGTGTCTTTTCAGTGGTTGTTATGGGAAGACATTTCAATGAAAACTGGGCAGATTCAGGATTACCCTGTTTCTTGGAGGCAGGGATATGGATATTGCAGCTGTAAATCAGGCTCTAAAAACACCTGGCTCCTGCAGGTTTCAGACATCACATATATGTCATCTAAAACCTTGAGAATGGCTGAATAACGAGGTGGGGGAAGGACAGAGTGAAAAAAGCTTCAGACAGCTGCAGGCTAGAGCCATTGCTTTGTACTGTGGAGAGAACCAGCAGAGAAAACTGAAGAAAGATGCTATCTTCACCTTAATGAGCACAGTACACCTAGACACCATGGAGACATTGTTGTGTACAGCTATAATCTCATGATAACTGCAGAGAGATTTCCTATTTTATATATTCAGTTAATCCCATACATCCCTGGGTTGTAATTTGGCTACATATACATACAAACATCTATATGTGTATTTGTTTAATAGCAACCGATGTAATCTCTAACTATCTTGTAAGGGTCCAATCCATAAATAATCCTGTTGAAGTGTTGAAGTCATTGCTGTTCACAGTGAGTTGATATTAGCTGGAGAACCAGACCCTAAAATTGTCTTACTTTGTCACTCCTATAATTCCTTTAACCTTCCCCAACGCCGCTCCTGCTTCTTGATGGCTCCAATTGCCAGAACAGCAGATATTAGCCAAAGACTTGGCAACCCTGTGTCTCAGGAGCTGATGCCAATGGCGGTTGGGGGCGCAGCACTGGCATTCAGCATATCTGGCTTTTTTCCTTTGAGCAATGAAGACATCATACTGTTTCTGTGCTCCCATCCCCATAACCTCTGATCCTGGATGTGGAGTCTCTGGGCATGAAACATGGAGACTCTCACTGCTGCATAAAATCAATCAAAGCCAATGCCACCAGGGAGGCTGTTACTTGCCATGTTGGCAATTCACTAATTGCTTCCATTATCACTCTGGCAAGGAAGGCAGATGGATGTAGCACTCCTGAGTCAGCTGCAAACTGTGATCAGTTTCCACATATAACTATTTCCAAAAACTTCTAACATAACCCATCTTGTCTTGCTTGCATCTTTGGCTTATGCAGAATTTAAACTGCATCATTAGCATGTTGGATCTGTGCCAGTTAGACAGGCATGACAAAGCCACATTTTTCCCTTCAATAGTTGGGTGCAACTCAGTTTTTTAAAAGAAAAAAACGATCCATAAATTCACCAGCTCAAAATTATTCTGTAATTAATTAATCTGTCACTGTAGGAGGTTGGATTTCCTGCTTTCGTTTCCACCGGTACATAGCAATGCAACTATGGAACTTGAAGATTTCTTAATGCCTGCCTGCTCACAATTCCTATAATCTCGTGATAACGAAGAGCAGATAGATTTGTGGCATAATACTGTCAATAATGGTCAAATAATTAAAACATGGCCATACAAGTATTCTTTACATGTGTAAAGAAAAGGATCAGTAGCAGTAAGGCATAGCAATCACACAGCACTTCGCATCAAAGCCTTTTATACTGTACCTTTTCCATGACTTATGGCTCACCATGGAACTACTCATGTTTTATCAATAAGGAAAAAGACAGAAATTTTTCCAACATGACAATGAATGACTTAATACAAGAAAGAAATTCTAGTATGTCTCAGCTCTCAGTCCTCTGCTCTTTGCTTTCCATTCTGTCACTCCAGTCCCACAGCCATAACTTAATGGACGTTTTAGTCTTCATGCAATTGTTTACGGTGCTGAAGCTATTTCATAGAGTAGTTCATGGGAACATACAGCTTTAAGCTACGAAAAACAGGTAGGAAAACCACACCAACAGCTACTTCTACTAAGGCCTACCTTTATGCCACAAAATGTCTTTGACTGGTCTGGTTCTGATACAAATCTGTATTTTTGGTATGTGGAAGAAGAACAAGTTCTTACCCTTCTCATAACAACATGAGCATGAAAGTCATCACATAGGACCCTGCAAGATGATGAAGTGCTTTCGTGGACAGCTAAGATACAGAAGGAGAGGCTGATGTACATGAACACTTCTCTTCCGTGAACAAGGCTACCACAATTAGCACAGTTTGCAAAATGTCAAAGAGAAATGCCTGCATAAACTGAATAAAAACATTACACAATATAAATTCCGATATAAAATAAACTACTTCTCATATGTAAAGATTTGCTACTCTTGAAATACCATTACGAAAATCCTATGTTTTTGCTTTAGAAGAATCTACTTGCCTATATCCACCAACCCTTCAGAAGATGGAGTCTTTCTAGCTCTGTAGTCATGTGAACCAACTCCTAGAAAAAAAGATGCTCATACAGAATATGTCTCCACCCAAACCTTTACTTCCCTGATGCTGAAGTGCACCACTAAGCATCAGGTATCACTGCTGATCCACAAGTTCATTTCCGTTTCATTGTAACACATATATTTATGTTATTAGGAAACATGATTAGTAAAGCACATGAGAAGCAATGTTTTGCTCACTGTTTATGTCAGCTTCATGGTTTCAGGGCTTCTGTGGACCAAGTATACTGGGAAGACACTGTAAATGGTAGAGCTGCAGCAAGCAAAGCGATCTGCAAGAACATGGTCTGCAGTCACATTGGCTAAGGCCCAGTATATCCAGAAATAAAAAGTCAGGTGGGGCTGGTTGCATTTCCTTGTTGTCTGCCTCTGGTGTACAAATCAACACTAACTTACAGTCACTCACACAGATTTATTTGCATGTAGTATACCCCCAATTACATCTGATTTGAATTTGACACGGCATGCTTCAAGCCTGAGGCTTAATCCATTAAACCAGTCCTTTTTGATTTCAGGTTGGTAAACCCAAACCAGACCTGCAGGGGCTTCTTTGAATAAGCCCTCAAAACAGAGTCCTTCCAAGGAGAGTTGAAGGAAGTCAGGTGCAAGGGCAGGTTGCTGGGTGCTACAGGGAGTCCTGCCGGCAGGGAGGGGAGATGGGCTGGAGCAGGGACCTCGGGGCTGGAGTGGGGAAGGAGCTTCAATGTCGGCAACACAGCAGCAGACTCTGGCTGGGAAGAGTGCACTTGTCTTCTGTACTTGTAAAGGCATTACTCAAGAGTTCAGTGTCAGTTACTGCAGTAAGGCATACATTGATCCCTGCTGAAGATCTGATCTTGTAACTCCTTGTTAAGCCAGTATATAAGGGGTTAAGACCCATCCTTCTGTTTTTCATGCACTTTTGACAGCTTCTTATTGCTATAAACCTTCTCTCTGTTCCCACTGCCAGTGAAGAAGAGGATGTGCAAGACTCCTAAAAGCTGCTGACCTACTTAATTGCTTCTTGGCTGTGGCTGAAAAGCCTGAGGTACTGAGCTGAGGTCAACACAAGTAATGGAGGTGCAGCCGCATTGCTACAATACATGCAAGAGCATTTAAATGTATTTGACTCTACAAATCAATCAAACTTGATTATTTCTCATTCCTGTGACACATGTGGCATCATCACTATCTGTTTAGCTCTTCTGATCTGCTGCAGCTCACTGTTCCTCCTCTCCATGCCTGGTCTCCAACTGATCTTTTGCCTGGGACAAAAGTTTTTGTCAAAACTTAGTGAGAAGAGGGCTGGGCCTTGAGGTACTACCATAACTCAAATATTATGGTTACTATTAATAATAACAAGAGCAACAAGAATAGGCATATATGTCACATTAATATTAGAAGCGCTGTGTTGACAACTTCACTTATGCAGAGGTAAACACTGATGTTTAAAACCATAAAAAGCAGGGGAACATTAAGGGTATGCTGTCTTAAAAGGAGCTTGCTTGAACTGTTACAGCACTGTGGAAGACATAACAAGAAACGCTCCAGATACTACATACACAGAGATTTATGCACGCGTATACTTTATCCATTTTTGCGTGATGGATTTTCACACAAATCTTTTGCTGAAATTCAGAAAACCATCACGTTTTTCATTCACTCAGATAAAACAGTTACAAAACATTAACTCTATCAAAGGTGATTTGAGCAGAGAAAGGAACTCAACACAGTGAAAAAGTACTTTCAAATTCTAACTGTAGCAGATGTTGTTTTGGTCATTTCTAGCTGGCTGTGAAGTTAAAGCCTCAGAACTGTGGTTTTATATGTGGTTCAAGTGTTGGCTGCATTTATGCCGGGGGAAAAAAAGAAGGACGCTTGCATGCAGGACCTGGCATGCATTGTTTAAAAAAAACCAAAACAAAATCCCAAACTGTGGCTGTCTTCAATTATTTTCCATTACAGCATTGTCTGCATATAATTGCTCCGTGTTTTCCATTAAGGAGTGCCAAATGAATGAGTATGTTAGGATGTTCAAATTCCACTGGTAATGCTGTCCTATATCAGTAAATAACATGAAACACAATCTCCCTTGTCCTGTATGATGTTTTCATACAAGTAATCTATGTTTTTCAAGTGTCCAACATTATTTACCATATCTTCCATAAACAGCTGGGGACTCAGGGAAAATCCAGGCAATAGGAAGTTAGACAGAGATTTCAAAGAGATCTCAACTGGGGCTAAACGGTCAAATGCTTTGTAAATGGGCTGTTGCCAGAACATGCAGACAGGGTTTTGGGATTTGTCTTTTTTTGTCTTGTTTTTAAAATCTAAGAGAGCTACACATCACATAGGTCTTTTCTGTGCATGAAAGTAAAGGAATTCCACAGGTTTGCACAGATTTGAAGATCAGGCCCCTCATGCCATTTTGGTTGCTTCCCAAAATGATGCAGGGTAATTTCTATGATGGAAGAATCCAGGAGACATATTGTCATTTGTCAGCTGTTAATGTCCTCTTGCACAGAGCTGAGCCTGGACTCAGCTCAGCTACAGAAAAGGTTTGCTTTTTAATATCAATACTTATTAACACCTATAACCAGAAAATATAGTACACAGCCCGGAGTAATTACATTGTAAAGCATAAGTTAATACACCTGACCTATAATAACACATGCGTGACTACTTCTGCCAAAGGGGTCTCAATAAGCAAATTGTTTAGGTTTGGCAGCTCATAAATAAGTTGTAATTACACACTACAAACGGCATAATTACACCTTAACTGCAACATAGCAATACCCTTCCTTTATTACTCTGACCAAGCTATTGAGATATATACATCTAAACAAAATAAACTATGATCTTCACGTTATAAAGATTGCCTTCCTTTTTCCTCATCTGTGCACTACCCCCCTCAGCAATGTTAGCTGTAAACTCGAGACTGCACACTCCTGGGTATAGCCAGCTGTGCTGTGAGATGGGAAATTTGAGCGTATGCACACTCTAAAATGATACTCAAATGACAGCAGAGAAAATGAAACAAAGCATCTCAAGTAAAAGAAGACACAGTCATACTGTTTTACATTAATGAGGGAATGATGCCTAAATGCAGACTGATACTCCATCATACAAACATCTGCAGAAAAAGTTTTCAGAAGGTGAAAAAGTTATTATTTGCTATGGGAAAATACTCAACTGGTATCTGAGCTATTCTTAATTGAACTTGACAGAAGACGTGTGCACTGACACTACTAGGACATTCAGAAACTGAAGCTGGATCAGCTTCCTAACGGAGCAAGAGAGAAATATATCAACGGTTAAAGAGGCTGAATTTTCACTGCAATGGTTATCTTTCTTTTACAAAAAACTTGATGTGATGGGGAGCAACAGCAATTACAGCACACATTGAACAGAATACAGTTGAAGCACAGCCACTAATTTCTACTTATTTTGAGGGGAAGAATTAAACATACAAAATATACACAGTTTTTAACCTAGTGGTATGATGGTAGCTGAATATTTGGTTAAAAAAAGTAATTGGTTATTTGATCAGACTGCTTCCAAAAAAAAAGTGCTTACTCTGAAAGCAATAAGCCATTGTGTTAACAGAGCTGACCTATTCTTCTACAGGTACAACAGCTTTCTGTGTGCTATGGGCTTTCAGCTTCTTCAGGCAGGATAGCTGCCTTCTGTGCCTTTAAGTAACTCCTAATACAATGGGGTTGTGATGCTGACTGGATCCTAGAGAAAAGAGAAACAACCCCTCCTGCCCCCTCCCAAAGGAAAAGGAAAAGAAAAATAAAGCCTATATATCTGAATCTATTTGATTACAAGGATCTGCTTGAAAAACACACTGTCCTGCAAAATGGAACCAAGTCCTATTCTCATGCCCATTTCACACACAGCTTGTATCTAGTTAGCAGCTAAAAACACATTCCTTAAATATTTTCCTTTCCAGAAAGACACCTCCAGTGTCAACTTTCTCTAGCCCATACCATGGCAAAGTTGCCTTTCCCAGAGCTTTTTAATTCTACCTCAAACACCTTATTCTGTGAGCAGTCTCACAGACTACAGAGGAAAACTGCTTGTACTGCTCAGCATGTTGGGATGCATGCAAGGATACAGTTTTAGACAGCCAACTTTGAAACAGGCCAGCTGGCCGCATTTGTTTGAGATGGGAATCATTAGAATGTTTCCTCAGATGCGCATGCATAAAACCAGAACCCTTCCTATGGAAGGCAACAGTGAGGGGTGGTACATGGTCTCAGTTGGGTGGGGACCAGAAAACCCCTTTCAGCTCTTTGGGAATATGTCACTGTCTGCAAGTGCTTTCTAGCATTGGGCCTTTGGTGGTAGATGCTAATCCTTGTGCAATCTTGCCATCATTTCTTTTGAGTAAGGAGTAAGGGTAAAATCCTGGTTTAACTGAAGTTAAAGGAATTCTTTCGTCAACTTAATTGACTTACATTTTGATCTCCCAGTCTGTGCTTTGCAGTTTTTCACAACATGGGAGTAACAGAAATCAAAGGCGTGGAAGTGTGACCGGCACATTTTGCAAAACAGCATGTGGAAATAAGTCTGATCGAAATGCAGAAGCTGGTTCCATGCGCAGTGTTCCCTGCCACACCTGAGCCCAAACCTAAGCTTCAGAATAGGGGATAGGAAAGCAAGAAATAAGGCACTCTGTAATCCATAGTGGCCTAAAGAAGAACAAGAATAAAAGCCCCAAGTTTCTCATGGTAGGTGAGAAATGAGGCAAGTGAAACACATGCTTCCTTTTACCTCTAACTGTACCAGTGCCTTTCCATGTCTTTTCTACATGTAGGAACGGCACGTGCAACTGTCAAGTAATCATTTTCTACAGCGTGCCTTTTCAACAGCTGTTAGGACATCTGGATGGAAATCCATCTGGTGCTTAGCATAGCAAACGTCACCATAAACTTTCAGAGTCCCCTTCCTTTTGCACAGTTATATGAACATGAAACAGCAGCAGAGCTCTGAAGTAAGTTCTGCTTCCAGGACAGGAGGTGGGGAGCTGTGAAAAGAGAGCAGCTTTCAACATGGAGCTTCAGATACTAACAGCAAAAGTCCTGAATCCCTACAGAGTCTCAGGGACAAGCTTTTGACTAGGTACTCCTTCCACCCCAGGCCCTCCCCAAAGGCAGCAGCACCTCCAAAGAACTGTAGAGAGTTTGATTTCATCTCATCCCATCCTTTCCTGGGTATTTTTCCATTAGGGTTTTGCCTAGAGTCTGCAGGATTAGGGAAGGGCCAGATCTGAGTCTGTCAAGTTGTGGTTCTGTTTTCAATGGTTATACATATTGTGCTCTGTGTTGAATTAAAACTACAATAAAAGTCCTCTCACTTGTTACTGTATTTGTGTAATGTTCAAATTAGATGGGAACAGTTATTTGAGAGAAACTAATCCAACACATATCCAAAATCACATCAGGTTTTAATATAGAAGCTATCTGCTAACATATTACATGGCTGAGTAGGGAGATTCAGCCAAATCTGTATTACTCAATGTCAAAGACCAGCAAAACTGGCCCATCTGACTATCATCTCCCCCACTGCCTGGGACGACAACAGGAGTTCATATAAATGCACAGTGTGAAAATCTAGGCAGGATGATAGCTTAATATGATTTTGCACTTCGGATGATCAGTTGTCTGCCTTCACGTTCACAGTGGAAGTCCTGGCACCCAAGAGGTAAAATATTAGGAGGTGGCTGGGCTACACAAGAGATACAGATGCGTGTTACAAGAAGCAGAAACATCTGAAATCTGGAAGGAGGATCCCAGTTCAGGTTCCAGAGCAGTGTCATATTAACGGATATGGGACTGAGTTGTGAAAGAGCCATGGTTAGAAGATATGCAGAAGAGTTTATAGGCTTCTTGAAATATTTTGGCCCTTCATTTTCTGTATATGTGTAGCCTGGCCTATATAATTTGGGTGGGGTCCAGAGTCCCAGGTAGCCAGTTGCTACAAGGGATGCTGATAACACAGGATCTGTTAATGAGGTTCTGAGTTCAGCTACATTTAACAACTTACTATTTTAAGCCAAAAAAAGATTTGCTACTTTTTTCAAGAGCAATATGGATTGCCTTGTGTACACAAGCTGGATTTGCACTGCACATGCAGAAGTCATGTATGTGGTTTTAAAAATTATCCCTCATATTTACATAATATCGATTACAACAGTTTTTTATGTTTAAATTGGTACTAAATCATCTTTCATTAACAAGCTGTTCACTCCTAGCAGTAAAGATCAGAAATACTAATTACAATCTTAAGTTAACGATGACATGGGAAAAGTCCATAAAGCTTAAAACTGGAACTGAACTGCAAAAAATTAGGAACATATATGAACTGGAGCTTTTGTTCAACCATTCAGAAAATAGACAAAGAATGGAGGGTGTTTGCATTGGCAGTTATGAGTTAAGGACTTCTGGGGACTGGTACGCTTGTAAAGTCGGATCAGAACTTCAATACATTACCAACATATATATATATATATTTATATTTTTTTTTTCAGTTTAAACAGCAACATCTCCAACCTGAACAAGCCTTTTGGCAGATCAACACTGGCACGGTTTTGTTTTCAGAAAGAGACAATTAAAACAAGCGCTGCCCAGGACTACATTCTGCCCTGAAGCTCCGACTGAATTAATTTCTCATGTTACGTGGTTTATCAGGATCTTACCCATGCAATAGGTTGCTAAATTAACAGCTCAAACAGAACAGATTGCATTAAAATGTTGTGGGTCAGGGGAAAATTAACTTCAAAGTATTACACTCCTGAGCCCAAATCCTACACTTACGTTACTGTGGATTTACGCCAGTGTAAATGGGAGTAGAATTTGGCCCCTGACCTTCTCCAAGCAGGTCATTATAGTTGAAATAGTAACTGATCTTAGAAAAACATTTTTGCTGCGAGGTATTTATTTCTGTGTAAGGTTTATGGAACATCATATTCTTTGCCCTTTAAGACTGATACTGACATATGTAAACACCACTGGGCTTGGTGTGCCATAGCTTAATCCAGCCTCTCTAAATCTGGCTAAAACAATGGAAATATCTTCTGAAACCATTGTGGGTTATATCCAATATAGTTAAAAACATCTGACTGCAACCGCAAATATGCTGGTATTTGGTTGTGCTATAAAAACATTTTTATGTCAAATACAACTGGGACTAATACAGTAAACTACAAGTACAGTTAACCCTTGGAATGAACCACATTTAGATGCTTGAAGGTTAAGGTAGTCTGCACTGGTTGCATTTTCTCATGAAGAGCATAAAATGAATGTAGGGTATAAAACCTAATTACTAGTACTAATAGAGTAATTGATATTTTTATAGCACCTTCCACACTGTACTATAAAAACACCAGCAATGTTACAAACTCCTGTAGCTACTAGCCATGGACCGGATAATGACCTGGGTGCTTGAAGAAAATCCCCAGGAGTGTCCTCATGCTGCTTCTGTTAAGAGAATAAATTTGTGCCCCCTTTCCCCTCCACACCTACAAGTACTCACGTGCACACACAGCTATGGCCCATCAACCCTCACCAAAACGGGGTGCTGCCAGAGGGCTAACCAACGCTTAGAAAAGCACAAATGAGGAGAGGAAGGGAAAGCAGAACTAGGTGGAGTTGCAAGGGGAGTGTTTAGCTGGCAGAGAGGTAATACACAAAAAGGCAGGTAGGACACCAGGGTCTCTTGGTTACATCTAAACAGAAAATTCAATTTTTACAGAAGTTACTGAGAAACTTTGCCAAGAAAAATGTTTTCCAAGTAAGAGGTGTTCCAGCATGAGACACGGGATAGTGCTGAGCGTACTGCAGGATCTCAGTTTGCTGCGGCGGTTCAAGGCCCCTGGCAGCACCGTACAGGGCACTGGCTCAGTAAGAGCATCTCTTGTGACAGTTCAGTCCACCATCATCTGTTCAACACATAAATGATGGAAATGTATGTGGTGCCCAAATACTTTAATGTATAGTTTTAGATAAACTGGTATCTAAAAGTTAAACTCACATAAATGCATAATCTTCAATAACACATTAAGTAAGACATGCTCAGGAGTCCATGTACCATTACTTAAATGGACTCAAGCACTGCAAATCCCGCATCTCATCAAAAGCCCTTTTTGACAGAGGTTGCTGAAAAGTCTTGTTATGGTGATATAAGAAGATACTACCCCTGCCCCCTCTAGGTGAAGTTGCTGGTTCTTACAACAAAGTAGGTAGAAGGGAGCACTGTGCCACTCTAGGGACACTTCCCAGCCAGTACAAGCATCGTGGCTCAAAGCCCTGATTTGTCTCCAGTACAGATACTCAAAACACTTGATAAAGCTGGGCTTGCACCCTTGTGCCACGGCAATGCTTTGGAAATACACATTTGTTCTGTATTATATTAGTAAGATATTTATTATGTTAAAATGTGTGTTTCATTCTTTGTGCCATTCCTAATTCTTCTCTGTACAGCATTTAGGGGGGTGAATGGATGCTTTCATTGACAGGGTCTCCTCATCTCTTCCCTGAGTGGTAACAGCTAATTCAGAGCAAGCCTTGTATATAGTAAGAATGGTTCTCTCTGCATACATTGCTTTGTATTTATTTACACAGAATTTCATTTGCCAGTCACTCAGTATCATGCAACTCTACACAATTAGTTTTAATTGCCGTTAGCTGGAATAATCTTGGATGACTAGCAAACCTGTCAGCTCACTGTTGCGCAGATCATTTATGAATACATTGAACAGCTCAAGCTCTAGGCCAGATCCCTGTGGGAATACAGCGCTACCTCTCTAACCGTTTACTTACAGCCATTGCTTCCCCTCTTTCAGATCTGTGGGTGATCCATGAGACCATTCTGAGATGATTTAAGAGTTCTTTAGCAGGGATCTTGTCAAACCCCTCTGGCAATCCATACACAGCAATTCAAACAGGTCACTCTTGTCCATGTGAGTGGTGGCTCCTATATGTGCTCTTACACTACTCCTTGGCTGGGAAGTCATTAAAATATTGTTTCCTACTGTAACATAAATGTCGGTTTTACACTTTTAAAATAAATAAACAGGGCTGCTATGGACTTCAGCAGTATTCATTTTACAGTTATGTGCAGAAACAGTGCAAATAAGATAACCTTCTCCAGCTGCCTGCAAATCCAAACCTGCCCACGTTTTCTTGACCTTCACTACGAAGTCATAAGTAACTTATTTCAATTAACTTACAAATATTAGTGCCATCTGTTTTTGTATCAGGAAGCAGCCAGTGGTCTTTATTTGCATGTTCACGACAAACTTCTTCATCCTCATAGTCTAACCACTTGCATAACTTTAATAAGATCGTATATATGGCTGAAGACACTGAATAGCCCAACATCAGTTCATCAAAGCAGGTACATTAGCAGGTTCCTCACTTAACTGCTCCCCCCATCCAGCCACACACTGAGTCTCCCTGACCTTCTCACATGTCTTTGCCTGTGAAGAACATGAATGACACCTGAACCTAGTCCTGATCCTACTCCATTAAAGTCAAAGGCAGTTTTTCCAGCAATGCTAACGAACTACAAATGTGGTACTACGAAAGTTGTCAGTTGCTCAGCTAAAGCCCTCAGCACCTTCCAGAGTCAAGCCAACATCTCCGTAACAGTTACACAATGAACCTGGATGCTACCAACTCACATTGCCATGCCTGAAAATATCACTAGGAAACACAGTTAACTGTTACTGAGTTTAACTCAACCACTCAGCCTTTTCCTTCCATAACAACTTTGTAATCAGATGGCGAGTACTGAGCTCCTGTCTTAGATCGATGGTCAATATCTACCAGAGCAAGAAGAAAATTACATCCCTTAATGCACTTCATCATTAGGCATCCTTTGTAAATGAGCTGTCAGCATTGTTAAATGCTGACATTTGAATTGCAGATTGGTTGATCCTTATTTTCCAGGTGGATAAAGCTGAACACATCCAAATGTCACAGTGATGTGTTTACTTACTTCATGTTTTGATTTGAGTATTTAAACTCCTATTTATACGTTCCAGTATAGAAAAGCTTTGTGAACTAGGTGAGAAAGCATAACATGTATTTTACTTTTTGATATCAATGAAATAGAGAAGCAGGCTTAATTGTGTAACTCCTCTGATCTTCATAATTGAAACCATCCCATTTGTACTGTATCTCATATGTAACTGATGAACACAAATGAGTGGGGGATTAATTTATTTGATTTTCAGAGCTAAAACAGCAGCTGGTCAGCAGGCTCAGTCCAGTCCTCTCTAGTAAAAGTAGTTCAGGACCAGTGAGGTTTAGATCTTTTATTAGAAGAGGTTTCCGAGGAAATGCAAATTATTATTCAAAACCAGACAGCTGGAGGGCAGGAAAAGTGGGAAGCAACCATGAAGCATTAATATGTACTTGCTATGCTAATTAGTCTGCCAATAAGAAAAGAGTGGGATATGTTGTGTCTATTACCCTCTACCTACTTATATTTTAGTAGGGTATTTATATACAGCCCACTATACCTATATATATTTTAACTTGTTTCTTTTAAGCAAGGGTCAAATTATACCAAAATAAAAATCCTGCCAAATTCTGCTGAGAAGTCCATCCCCTTCCTGCTTCTCTTCCTTCCCTCGAATGGATACTGCCAGCACACTAGTACTGAGCAACAGCTGAAAGACGGACAAAGAAAGCATAAAACAGTCTTAATGTAACAGCAGTCAAGCACTCCAATACAAGAGTGAGTGCCCCAAATAGATATCCTCCTGGCTTCCATAGAAGAAATTAGAAGGATGAGTTAGCACAGCTGAGCACATGTATATGGAGGACAACACCTCGTATCTCTGTAGGAAAGAGCAGAGCAAATGCTTCCTTCTGCATCTATATGATTGCCAACTGTCTTAGATGTGTGTGGGCACCTTTGTTTTTTCCCCAGGTGGAGGGTAGGAAGCCCACAGCCTTCTGCTGGGCCTGGAGAGAACTTAAAAATGGACTATGATTTTCCAAACTGAAGGTAACTTGTCTTGTATTATCTCCAGGCTGCCGTCTTGGAGAACACGTACAGAAAATAAACTGCACAGTGGAGGAATACTTTTCATGCCTTCCATACTGGAGCACACAAAGACTCCAAAGATTTTATTAATTCAGTTCATCCGCACTCTCAAACCTTTAGGCAGTAGGGAGTAAGCTATTTATCTTTTGGTTTCTTGTAAGGAATTCACACTAGACTTGCTGCTAAATCATTTTCCCTGTACTACTAGTACAGGAAATTAACTATAAATGAACTATGAAAACAAATCATTCTGCTACAATTTTCCACTGATATTACTTCACAGTTTTAGTACATTTAGGTAAAGCAATATAGGTTCAAAAAAAGAGTTACAACTTATTTATATACTGATCCTTAAATTATGCTCTTTCCTCTTTTAACAGGCCCTACTTATAAGATATTTCTTGCTTGTTCTGCAGTGCAATACTGAAGTTGGAAGCATCCTTATGACTATGGTATCATAGTGTGGTTTCATAGTTAATGCCAAAGACGATTTCATTAGAGACTACTATTTACTGAAATCTGTGGGGGAGGAGATAAAAGTCAGTTCCTTGTATTCTTTACTATAAAGCAAACAGCTCCTGACTGTTTATATAAACGGTGATATTGAGATATTCTGCGTTTTTTTAGCAGTCAGTTTTTTCATAATTTCCTCCCTGCACAAACACTACTGCATTTCTTTAGAAAGTTTAAATATCAAGGATTTATGTCTTCATTAAAGTCTATGTTTTTCACCTGTTTGAAGAAATAAGAGATGGCATACTCTAAATATGGAATATGCAATTTTTAAGCAACACATAGGAGTAATTGTGGAGAAGTTCTGCAGTTCTGGAGGGGTGGATGGACTCCACACTGTTTGAAACTTTCTTGATAAAGTCTTACGCCAACAGACAGTCAAATTATTTAACGTAGGATATCTGCTGAGAGATATTTATTGAAATTTAGTGTTAAACTGTGAGTATGCTACAAGTTGGGATTTTTTAATGCATATTTACAGGACAAAGAAATCAGAAATGACAATGCTCTGATCTGAACACAACCGAATATAAATTCTGCCCCACTGAAATGCAGTCATTTCAGGAAATATAGAGTATTTAGGTTACACATTTGTGTATCCGCATCTGGGCTGCATGCTCTGAAGCGCTAAGTGCTAGCTGGAGTGAAAGCAGTGGGCAGCACAGTGAGTGCCCTTGAGTTGGTGGCAAGGCTAAGTGTCCCCTGCTGCAGAAAACAGGCAATAAACAACTTGTTCTCCACACTTTACAGTAGATGAGTAGATGAGAGTAGATGAGTAGATGAGGGGTGGTGGCTACAGTTGTGCCCATACATTTTGATGTAGTTTACCATTTAAATAGCTAGTGTCAAATTCTACAGTGAGAATTTGGACTTAAAGTCTTTACAGGGGTGAGTGGGAGCAAAATGTGCTCCTGTTTTTTTCTAGCAGTATGGTGGTAGCTGTTAGAACTGGTGGAGAAACCAATTTTTTTAATACGAAAAAAAAAAAGTAATTTTGCAAATTGAAACCTGCAATTCAAAAAGCAGTTTTCTGTGAGAAATCCTGAGGCAGATATTTTTGTGTGAAATGTCAGCTCCACCGAACTCACTGGAAAACCCTCGCTTCCTTCACTTTGTCCACCATTTCACCTTGTGTCAGAATTTCTTTCAAATTAACATTTCCCTGCAGAAAATGTTTAAACTACCTTTCTCCCCCCAAGTAGGAACTGCTTTTTTGCCCGAAGCATTTTGGTCAGACCTACAAAGGAGCTGTAGACAGAAGCCATGAACAGATGTACTCTTCAGGACCCTGCTGTGAGCTGGAAGAGGTTACTACTCTCAGCTGCTCAGCGCCATTCCCTGCTCCCCTCATTAGGGATCACCCCCACTGATGTGCTCATTGAACAGTTTGTATGAACACTTCCTACAAGGCCCAGCTTCAGGCTGAGCCAGTTGTCTTGGTGCAGACCAACAACGAGCAAAACAAATGGAGTTGATTTTGCATAAAACAAACGAGGGAGCTCCTACACAACGTGCTGTGCGAGTCAGTGGAGAAGGCAGCAGCCTGTGACAGGGGAAGAACAGTGAGTAGGTATAGGCAGTAACTTCCGGTAAAATGGCTGGATTTGGAGAAGCCTGCCCACGGCTTATGTAATGCATGTAAAGTTAGCTTGACTTCAGGAGGAACGTGGCTGCGAGACATTCAACTAAAAGAGCATTTGTCCCAAAAGGGATACTACAGACATTAAAAGTTACTAATGAATACTAGAAAGCAGCTACCCAACCTGTAGTTCAACAAGAATCAGAAGTAAACTGATGGTGTAAATTACCACTGAAAGACATATTCTTGTAGATTCCTGAACATCAGCATCCTCCAACTACTTTGCAACTCTTGGGTGTATTTTGGCCCATGAAATCTGCCCGATGTAAACCCTGTGCTGGAACCCAACTGCCCTCACCAGCCGAGCAAACAAGCAAACCTCCACAGCCGTGCATTCCTTTCAGGAATCCAGAAACTTTCATAGGGGTTCTCACATCTTCCTGACCACAACAAATGGTTAGTCAGTTACCTTTGTTAAGCAAAGCAATTTTCATTGCTTTCATTCAAACAGCCTTAAAATAGAATTCTTGCCTGCTTTATTTTGTCAGATGTAAAGAAAACTGAGAAACTGTATCCATTGTTCCTTAAAAGAGCTTATTAGTGAAACAAAGACCTTTTTTTCCAGTGAGAGCTGTTTTTGCAGTTACTTCATGACATTTATTTGGATTCGGTCCCAGGGGAAAAAGGCCAAATTCAGTTTCAGCATTTGCCTACTACAGCATAAACACAGTCATTAGTTAACAGATCTTTTTTGTCGGTCTTTATGTAGCCTCCAACATCAAAGCACGTGATATTCGTGAAATAATCAAAGCAACATATGTACACTGAAGCACTGTATGTACATTATTTTTCAGTAGCCTAGCAATCCTCAGAAATTTGAAGAGGTTCTCCTAGGCCTTGAGCCAAAGCCCTTGGAAGTTGATGGAAATTTTCTTTTTTTTCCTTTGACTTCAATGGATGCTGAGTCTGGCCCTCAGATAATCACTGCCATGTTAATGGCAAACTACTTTCCATTTTTGTATTAATTTCCTGCTTGAGGAAGACACAGGGCCAAAAGCACTGGAGAATGAAATCATTTGCCCTGTTTCTACACAGGGCAGAGAAAGCCTGGGTAAACGGCAGTCAAATCTCCCCCTTAGGGCTTCACTGATTCGTCCTAACCACGAGACAGGAGAGCAAGCGGACACTTCCTTTGCCACAGCTCTTCCCACTACTAAGGACACCATTAGCAGTACAAATAACTCAAACCATCATGGTGATTTTTGTGCTGTGTCCTCTAGAATTGGCAACAAGGCCAATTTCTTTTCTCCTCTAACACTAAGCTGCCGGTGGTCATTTTTCCTCTAGGTGCAAGTTCTTAGGGAGATCCTAGCTATCTCATACGTGACTTTGCCTCCTATTTTTCTACATCCTGCCATGGTACTGGCACTGCCTGTACTTTCAGCTCCTGTGTAACATCACAGCCCCTTTCCAGGTCCTTCGAAGGAGAGAAAAAAAAACAACAAAACAACCAAAACCAATAAAGTAATGCATTTGCCAATCCCTTCTAACACAAATGAGTGACATTTGACAAGAGTCAGGTAGGGGAATAACCCTTCCCTGCTGTTAGCATCAGAGGGTGCATCTGTCCCTCTGCTCTTGCTCTGCATCTGCTCTTGGGCACTGCCGAGAAGGCCTGGCTTTTGAACAGCGCAGAAGTATATCTGTATAACCTGGGTGTATTTCCCTTTAATGAGATTCTGAACTAACAAATTCCTTTTCAACTATTTAGCAGAAAACCAACCAAACAAGAAGGTTTGTTAAAGCTGCTGAAAGGAGGACCTTGAAAGAACAGTTTTTACAGAAATTAACTGCGTTGATTAGGTTCTGCTTTAATAACTAGACTTGAGTCCAAGAAAATTGCTAAGACAGCAGAAAAATTGCAGATGTGAAAATTAGAGGATAATGGGTCGCAGAAGGATTTAGGAGGGACATTTGCAAAGGCACCGGTATGACTGACCTCTTTTAATACCACTGCGGTACATGAAGAGAGGTGATTTTTATATTGGTCGGAGTCTAGTTTGGAAGACTGAACGCACATTCAATCAGAAAAAACCTACATGCTAGCACTGAGAGGTGGTAAGTGATAGCAGCCTTTAGGCTTCAGATTTGAAATGTTACATTCAGTTTTGCAATACTAGAAAAGAAAGCCAATGCCTTCGGTTTAAAAAAACCTCACCAAAACCTCAAACGCACAGATGGGGAGCCACACACACACACGCGTTTCAACGTGGAAAAGGAAGGTGGACTGGTAAAGATTTTATTTTGAACTGCTGGCCAGTCACTTCAGCTGTTTGAGAAGGAACCTTACTTTTGCCCTCTCACTGTGTCTGCCCTGTCTTCTTCAACACTGCAACAGGGGCTGCTCCCTCCTTGTGTGTGCACATCAGTCCAATGTAACCAAGCACAGATCTTGGTTGTAGCCCCTCCTGCACTGCAGTGTTACAACTAATAAATGAGGTGATGATTAAGCAAGCTGAGGAAAACAAGGTTAATATTTAATAAGGCTCTCAAATTCACTGTCTGAAATGATTGTGAATACATGGCCTGATTGGATTAAATGAAATCTATTTTAATGAAAAAAATTTGCAATGCTTACTGGCAAAGAGGCACAGTAGACAAGATTTGCTGAAATTGAAAGAGGTGGCAGAGTTGGCTTGGGAGGGACATGTATCCTTACGGAGAGTTAAACCTAAAACTAAACCCCCGTAAGGACCAATGATAAGTAGTTTATTGTTAGCTGAGTGAAAACAGAGTTCTGAAAAAGAGAGAGAGAGCGGGAGAGTGAGCGCATGGGCAAAGGACTGCAACAAGGTTTGAATTTTACAAGGAGCAACTGATGGAATATAAAGACTGTATTCAAAAATATATAAAATCCATGAAGGTCAAATGCCAAATCATAACGAATTTTAAAACAAAATAACTTTGAGACGTACTTGAATGTTGAAAAGAAAATGAATTTAGTGGAACTATTAAAGACAAGATCCAAATCCCAACGAAGTTGGTGGAAAGACAATCACCGACTCCTACAGAGTTGGACAGGGACCAAAAAGAACAACAAAGAAATTTCCAATGACTGAAAAAGAATCAAGAAAATCTCAGTGGTTTCTTCACATCTGTGTTTGATAACAAAGAACACTGGCGACGTTCATGGACGTTCATGAAGGATGTGTTTGTGGGTACTAATGAGGACAAAGTAAAGTAATCTGTGAAGTAACCAAGTCAGGAACAAAATAAAGACACATAATAAGTAGTAATGGATTACACCCAGAGATGAAGCACAGCTTCTTGTGAGTGCACACTGTAATATTTGTCCTGCTCTGTTGAGAAAAGTCCTAGAATTAGATACTATATAGTGTTTCTGAGCACACTGTGCACCTAATAATTAAATGTCAGTAGCTAAAAATCAAATAGAAGGCTAATATTTTTAAATACTTTGTGTTTTTAAAAGATTAATATATAATTTGGCAGGAAATTAGTAAATTATATCGTAATTTTTAGCTATTACTTTCAGAAATACTTCCTTCACAAAAAACAAGCCATGACATGATTTGTGATGAAAAAGAAAGGACTTGGACTGAAGGTCTGGACTCCCACTTGTTTCTGGTGACTTTTTAAAAATAATAATAATAAAAAAGTCATATCAACAACATGCAAGCTAAAACATTTCCAACTATGAAATACCATGTGTGATATAGGCATATCACTAGCACAGTCTTTAGATTTAAATATGTCATTATCAGGAGGAGCTTAGGCATGTCTGAACAAGATTCTCTGTATCTTTGTGTATGAACATGCCCACTGGCAATCCATGGTTCTTTGTCTCAACACACCTTTAGGAATTACAGTGAATTGGAGAAGTATAATTTCCTAGGCTATTACCTTAATCATCCTTTCCTGCATGCTGCGCTGTTCCTTTGTTCCTGCAGGACACTGCCACAGCTGAAAGCAAAAGCCTGGACTGGCGAATACTGTGGGTTAACTGCAAACTGCTAAATACGCTTTGCCTTGTACTTCGCTGTTAATCGTCCTTTACCTGCTATGCCTGTTCCAGCTGAAGTTGGGAAGACAGGACAGACCTCAGTAAAGCATGCATATGCAGTGTAGAGGGAGAAATAAAGTGGTATTTGCAAAGTCAGATGCTGACACTCTTTAAGAGAAAACCATCAGGATGTTACTCCTTTGGGTAAAACAGAAAAGAACAGACCATTCAGAGACATAAATGTGCAGTGCTACTCCACGAGCCCAAACTGCCTGCAATTCTTCCATCAGTCAGTCCCTGTGAAACTGTTATAATCTCATGACCCAGCTGTGAACTGTTCCCTTCAAAAGCAATTCCTCTGGGCATTGGGCTTCTGATTATCCAAGAGAGCCAGATGCAAACAGAAGACCTGCACCACATATTTTAGGTGCTATTGAAATGCAAATACATATAAGGTATACTACTCCTACTTCTCCTGGAGACACATATTTCAAGTCACTTCATTTGCAATGCAAATTTATTATGAGAAAATGTTGTGCTCTAAAGTCACAAAGTGGTAGCTTACTCTTAAAGGTCTACAGACATTATCCTGATTTCTGCCTTCCAAGAACCAGGAAGACTTTAGACCTCTGTGGTTTCATAGGCAGGATTGCAAAAATGCCCTGCGGTACAAGCTCCTACAGTTCAGTTTGAGCTGTTTTAGATGTCCAAAAAGATGTAGCCTCTGGCTCTCCACTGTTTCCTCTGGGAGACGAGTTCTACTGTCAGAGCATTTCTCCCTGTACTGTAACACATAGCCCCTACTGATATTTAATGATATAAACCACAACAGATGGCTGGCAGAGCACTGTGCTAAACTAATAGCAACTCTTCTAGGCATTTAGAAGCTTGAAAAATCTTGGAAGAATTCTTGAGTATGGATTGTAACTAACATAAAAGGTTATTATACTATAGATATTTTTGTCCTACTTGAAATCTAGGACCTGTCACTGCTACCAAAAGAACAAGAAAGATTTTATTTATAAACTGAAAGGGAGTCAAAGAAAAAGTTTTCTTTGTGCATGTAGTAACATTTAGGCCTGCTTTCACAAAAAAACCATTTTGTATATGCTGCTTATTCAAGGAAAGGCGAAGCAGCGGGTGATGGTGTTTCATGGTATTACATGTCCTGACTGCAAATTCCTGAGGGAACATCCCAGTCTGGGATCCCAACAGGGAGAACCAGCCCAGTGTCCACTCCCAACTAGATTTGGCAGGTGTCAGGTACAGGTTTGGAGCTGGATACCTGAATGAATGAAGAGGTACATCACTAAATCTGGCTTTGAGACAAAAGCCTCCAACATATTTGCTCTATCAAGGTAAGGTGAAGTTCAGTATCTCTAAAATCCCTCTCCTGAACCCTAACACTAACCTCTGAAAGATATTTAAATGCTCCACTCCCACTGACTTCAACAGCATTTAGGTACCTAAATACCTCTCAGTACCTGCCTGATAACAAGAGCTACTTGCTTGAATAATTTAAAATCTGAATCAAGAGCCATTTTTGCCTCTTTGTCCTCCCAGTCCTTCCAAAACTCAGACATTTTACTTTTAGACCAGAGCTACCAAAAACCAAGTACAGCATTTTAAAATCCTTTCCCTTTTGCTCCTCACGTTTCACTGGCTGTGAAAGAGGACAGTGATGTATTATGTGCTTTGGCTAACGATGCTCCAGCCTGCACTGCTGCGGCACTGCACAGCTCAGCCAATAACCCGTCACTGTGCCGCCCTGGCTCAATCCATTTTATGAAATGCTACTGTATTTTCTTATATGGAAAAAAAAATGCCCCCCAGCTGCGCCCCGATCCCCAGCAGCGATGCTGGGCAAACTAATAACGCCAAAGCTCAAGCTACAGGAGCGTGAGGCTGAGTTTTTGTAATAACTTGCATAGTATAATGGGGTCTGGAGACTTGCTGATTTCTGAGAAAGAGTGCATTAAATAGACTTTTACAGCTTGAAGGGCTGGGGGGACGACAATGACTTCTGTGAGATTTTAATGAACAGACATTAAGGCTCAGACTATAAATAAGTCACTTGGAGGACTGCTATGTACACACACTTGTGTAACATTCCTGTTGATTTTATTTCCTGTGATTATGGCCCCTGGGTGGAATGACAGCTCACAGTTACAGGGCAGGGGCTGTCTTGGCCAAGCACCCTCTCCAAGGTGGGAAATCCTCCACGCAGGCTTAGTGTGCAGAAAGGGATGGGCTGAACTCAAACAAACAGAAGTTTAAAAAATAAACACTTCAATATTACAGTACTTTCAAAACTTCACAGCGTTTATAAAAAGGAATATGAAATGCTTGTCTATGTATAGGTCACTTATGTAGGGCTGCCTTTACTTTGTAAATCTGCCACCTGTCTTTTTTCCCCCACTCCTCTCCATTCAAGCCAGGTGCCTTTCATTTTTCCTTTATATACTTAAAAGTACTGGTTTGGTGTCCAACACAGTTTTCTGGCACTCCATCCTACCTTAAACTTTTGGTAGGGCAAGCTGGAAGGATTTGCAGGTCAAGAGTGAGAAAGTACCTTTCTATTAAAATCCCCTTTTAAATTCAAAATTTCAGAAAAAGTAGCAAAACTTGTTATATGAGGATTTTGTTCCCACCAGATGCTGGAGGGCCACTGGGTCTGGGCCTTCTCCTTGGAGCCTTTCCTGTCCCAAGCCACCAGCTGGGCTAGAACATTCGTGAGATGAGTGGGTAAAGCTGGTGTATCTTCATACTTTCACTCCTTTTTAGTGTTTGCTGAACCAGAAAATCCAGGTCATGGAGAAATACCCAAATCAAATAGCAAACTGCATTGGCAAGGGAATCCAGAAATGACTGTGCCAGGGGAAAAAGGGGCAGCTTTATCATATTTATCAGTTGGTTTTATGATTTTTCTTGTTTCTGGGGACACCAAGGTGTGGAAAAAACAGGGAGGCAGAGATTTGAAAGAAAAACAGTGATACAGTTACTACTCTATATTAAGTACTTTTCATAGTGCTTTTCCAAAATATGCCAAAATTTTTAAGCTCAAAGATAGATTTTTGGTAGTTGAATTAAACAGGGATTTTGCCAGTGATGTCTGATCGACTAGGGCCTGACCATGGCTTTGTCATGAATTATTAAAGTCCAAGTTTCTAAAGCATGATTCTTTGCACGATAAAAAATCTACATAGCCTGACATAGTTTCCGTGTATTGCCACTCTATTGCTTTTTGCCACTGACTTCTTAATCTTACCTGTTTATCTAAAAATTTTTAGAGAACGCATAGTATCTCTAAATATTCCTAGAACTCTGACTGCCAGATCTTCAGAGAAGTCTAAAACCAGCCTGGACTAGATGAGAGTTACACACCAGCTGGGAAGTTTCTTTTTGGCTTGCTATTGCCAAATGTAGGTGCAGTGCTACAAAATATTTAGTCTCTTTCATTTTTATGTTCTCAGTAAACATTAACAGATGTCAGCACCCATCTACACTTAATCTAAAAATAAAACTCATTCACACACTACAAAAACACTCTTCACTATTACCATAATGTAACCCAGCCTTGCCTTCAAAAGCTCTGATCTGCTGATGAATGTAGTGGCATGGTTTTAAGGCTAGCTTAAAAAAATGAACACCAGTGAGTATTTAGGGTTGGTTTTTTTTTGGTAGCTCTTTCCACTTGCTGACCCAGAAGTGCTTTAAAAAGCAAAGAAAGTGTCATCATCTTGGTTGAACAGACAGGTAAACTGAAAAAAAGGGAGGTTATTCTCCTAGAGACTACCCCACAAATACAACCTCATGGACGACACCCAGTCTTATGCCCTCCCTGGTTCAAGCAAGCCTCAGGGTGGTAAGGTGAATCTCAGCTGCCTGCTACCAAAACAAACATTTGCCTAGGACTTTGTGCCTGTGCATCTTCTATGAATATCTATACTGACTATTTACAATCCCAAGTTAATGATGGGACCAACTCCCCCGTTCCTGCAGATTTCAGTAGAACCTGAAGACCCTTCAAGACACACCTGGCAGGCTGCACAGGAGGGCTTTTCTTTTAGAAGAGAAAACAAGGATGCTAAAAGTACAGAATATTGTGCCTTTTTTCTATTTTAAACACGAAAGTGAACTGAGTCAAGGTAGGATATCAGTGAATAAAAAAACCCCTTTCTTCAGTAACATGCAAGAATCACTCAGGTAAATAAAATACCTTTCAGAACTAAAGATTATTCTGGTCAGAGAAGTTGTGAGCTGAAGGATCCTCCCTGGAGCAAACTCAGCACCATTAACTGCAGCTAGATTTAACAGACACACAACCTCTCCTTGCAGTTGGTAGGGCTAGCCTTTGTTTCTTGAGTGGTCGCTTTGATGTTACTAACTGTGCACTATATTTAAGAATTCAAAATAAAATCGTAGGCAGTTGGCTCGTTGGTGAGCTGTTATTCATAAGCAAATGTGGAGGTCACTGTGAGGACATGCTGGGTGTGGCTGAGGTTAACACACCAAAACAACCGTTCTGATTTCTAATTTGAGCAACACAGCAATTACTTCTCCCTGACCTACCTGGAAACCAAACAGAAGAGTTCACCCCCTCCTTTTATTGACCACACAAGTTTAGTCACACATTTTACTTATGCTATCATCACCACATAATTGCTTACAAATCTTCAAAATTAATCTGACAGACATATGGATATGGCAACAAAAATACATTAAAGAGTTGCTGTCTTCATCCAAACCAAACGAAACGTAACCTCACTTTAGGGTCTTCATTTTTCCTTAATGTTAATGCAAAATTCCTTTTCAAATCATTACACTTTTACTCAATTGACTGCAATATCCTACGAGTGGAGGATGAGCAGGAACAGCACAGGAAGCAGGTGACCCTACACTCAGAACATGATCTAGGGGCTGATGACTGTATGCTGCAGATAGGTAGGATGCCAAAGAAACTACAGGCTTTACAATTCACTTATTCCAGAGCCCTGAAAAATCTCATTTGCTAAGAAAACGTAAGAGTGTGAACACTGGGGACTAGTATGGAGGACAAAGAGGTCAGAAATTAAAGAACCAAAGCATACCCTTGGGTGAGACAAGCACAACAACCCCTGCCTGTTCACTGGGTCTTGCTCATTCATTTTGCGGCCTTCTGGTTCAGTCAACCCATACTACCTCTGGTTTTTACTCCTGCTGTGATGATAAATACTGAGCCCATTATTGTGGATGGTTTTATGAATGCACTGCCCACATATATATGTCAGCTGTCAGGCACAGGTAGTTTTTGGCCCATTTTGCAACACTTGCTGCTAAATGCAGAAAAGGTGTTGGTTTAACTCAGTTTCTAGCATACCCATTGCCTGTCTACTCCTGAAGTAAACAATGCTGACTATCAAGGTATACAACTCTGATGTCCTAACCCAGGAGCTTCAAAAGGACCCAGAGATATTGAAGGACCTCTTTTCAAGATACTCTTCCCTCAGAAAGCAGGCTGACATGGTTTCTAGCATTCCTACTTACTAGTCACTTCAAGTTCAAGCCCTTGCTACAAGCAACATCACCCCAGAAAGCAAGCAGCAGATTGACCTGATGTGCCACACGGGTTCTGTGATATTGCTACTGGGGCAAATATGATCCCTTCAAACTCCAGTTATCAGTTTGCTAGGGCCCACCTGAACAAGCAGAGCTTTCTCTTCTGCAACCTGCCCAGGCTTGCCCAACATGGACGTGTGCCAGAGGCTTTCTGTCCAGTGCTAGGGGAGTTTGAATTTTGTGGAGGCCAGTGCTTCATTTTGAACTTAGAGGTTGCACTTCCTATGCAAAACGGAGATACCCATCACAGCCCGTGAGGTGGTGCTCAGACCCCTATCCTTCCTACACACTCCCACTTTCAGTGGCCATTAAGAAGCTAAGCCCCTTAGACTTGTTTGGAAATCCAAGCCATAATACACAGAAGAGACATTTACTGCCTTTTTGTTTCTGGCCCAACACATTTTCTGCCATTGTATGACTTGCTTCCAGCCTAACAGGACCTATGTTAACATCCCATCCACTCTAGAGCTCACACACTGTATGTGAATGGATAGTGTCCAAAGACCTCTGCATAAAATGCACTCTCCCCAGTGCATCTTACTGGTAAAAACAGTTAAATGTTTTACCATCTGACCAATTGCTGATGTGCGTATTTGATTTTCCTGGCATTAAGCGAATTTAAACATTCTGGGCACAGAACCAACGCTCTGGTAATTTTCTCATACTTTGGCTTTCCCAAGGGCAAAGACAGAAGAACACAGAAACCATTCCATAGGCAGAGTCACTCCGGATTCAATTCAGCAGGTTCAAGTGGTATTAATGCAACCAAAAATCCACAAAATCTTTTCATATAGGTCTTGCAATACATGATTTTCTTTTCTGTAATGTTATTTTCATCCTGTATCGGACACAAAATTACTGCAAATCTGAAATACTGAAAATATTTTCAGAGAATGTGATTAAACAGAAAAAAGGCAAACAGAAAATAAAACCCCCCTGAAGATGAATAATACAGCATTCCTCATGCCATGAGGTGAAAGCCCAGTTTACCTAGACATGCAGAACTGAAGCTTTACAAACTAAGGGAATGCCTCCATCTTTTAATGCCTGTCTTATAAACATCCTTTTCTAATACTGTCAAAACACAAAACAGACCCCAATCTTTAAATTAACTTGTCAGCATTTGTGAGATGTTAAGCTAAAGAGAAAAATACAGAAGCTGTATGTGGCGACATATGCAGATTTTGTATATTCTTGATGTTCTCTTTTGCTATGTTGACAACCTCAGTCCTTCATTCCCATGAAGAACCACAAGAGAGATGCACCTGTAGCAACTCAGAGCCTGGAAATCAAGCCTTTAAAATTCAACTTCAATTAGCATGCCTCTGTGTCACCTGATGCACCTCTGAGGCAAAAAAAGTGGATATGAAAGCATGTTTGTTTTCCTTTGCCATGCCTTGCAATAAGAAATTTCATTCAATATTTATCTAAGGATTTCAGTAGTAAGTAGAGAGTTTGTGGCAGTTCAGTGAATGTTTTCACAGCGCTGTTGTTACTGCAGTTGTAAAGTTTCACTTATGATTGAGTGTTCAGGGCTGGTAAAACCCTGTGTCTCTTTACTGCTCACAGATGTGTCAGAAAAAAATTTACTAAATGCCTGGTTTTTATTACTGCTCCACTGATCCTTTTTCTGTGGACATTCCAAAATGCAAGTTAAATCCGATGGTGAATGTATCTTCCAGATATTCACATTAAAGGACGTAATTCATGTAACGTAAAACATACTACCATAACAAAGCTGTAAGATTTAAAAACAGATTTTTTGGAAGCAAGATTTAATTTCATCTCTCACAAATGTTCTCAATTCAATTCTGGAAATAAATATATATGGTTTAGATATATACCTACTTTATAAAAATATATGCAGATAAACGTAGCTATCTGCAGAATGTACCCACAGGTTCTGCCAGTTAGATGTAGATGTAACTACCTGACTCTGAGGGAGGGTTTCATAAATTCCTACATAGACATTAAAGTCTACTTTGGCATTTTATTAATTTACTTCACTGACTTTATATTTATATAATTTACGGAGCAACTCCTGATATTTCACAGTATGACAGCCGAATCTCAGAACTCATCATACATCCAGTGTAAATAGTCCTTTCGTTGGACAAGGCTGCCAGGAATTTTCTGCAAGTCAAAGGTCAAACACACACTGACTGTTCAAGGCCCTATTTGATAAACATAAATGATCGATGAATACTGCAGATTTCCTCTTTCAGGCCAATAACACACCTTTTTAAATAATAAGTTTTAGAAGGATGTCAGGACCCTGCTGTCCCCTCCCAGATAATATCAGAGTCTATTCCACGAGTGACAAATGGCTATCTTCATGGCTCACGTGTTGGGATTTGTAATCCCATTACCACTTCTGTGGCCAATTGCACAGAAGTGCACTGGAAAAAGATTAAGCAGGGAAAAATAACCCACGTTTTGATAATCAGAGAGAAAAAATTTGATGATCAGAGGACTGGGAAGCCTGCCATATGAGCATAGGCTGGGAGAACTGGGTTCGTTCAGCCTTGAGAAAAGGAGGCTCAGAGGGGATCTCATCACCGTGTACCAGTACTTAAGGGGTAGTTACAAAGAAGATGGAGACTCCCTTTATACAAGGGGTCACATGGAGAGGACAAGGGGGAATGGACACAAGTTGCTCTTGGGGAGATTCTGATCGGACAGGAGAGGGAAATTTTTCACAGTGAGGACAGTCAACCATTGGAATGATCTCCCCAGGGAAGTGGTTGACTCGGCCATGTTGGACACTTTGAAGATTCGGCTGGACAGGGTGCTGGGCCATCTTGTCTAGACTGTGCTCTTCCCAGAAAGGTTGGACTAGATCATCCCTGAGGTCCCTTCCAACCTGTGATTCTGCGAGATTATTGGCATCTTGCAAGACCAATTCATTTAGTGTACTGTATTCGCCTGTAACAAAGATACTGGTGGAAAAATACAGCAGCCCAATAAAACTCTACAGGTTCTTAATCTTTTATGTAATTGAGTTGATGTAAATTTGCACAAAAACCTGTAACATGCTTCATCTAATAAAGTACAGATTAAGACTGAAACTAAAAATCTTCCATACCATCATGAAGACTGGATGTTAGATGTACCACAGAGCAATACCACAATCAACATCTTGATTTAATAATTTTACTCTGCTTTTGTGAACATAAAATCAGTTATTTACGTTACCAAAACAGATTTTCCTGTGCTATATGACTAATAAACACTGATGCTCAAGCACCTGCAAAAGAAACGCTGCTGCTTTGTAGTGCCTGCCATGAACATTTCACCTTCATCATCTGAAATTATCTTAAATTCTTCTCATTAAAGTATATGTTACTGAGGCAAGGGACCTACTTTAGTACATTAAACACATGTTATAACATCCACTCTCTTTAATCTTCCTGCCTTTTCTCTCTGAAAAGTATGCTGTCGTGTATGAATATACTGTTCCTTTATGCAACTTTTGCCACAAAGCCGACCACATATTCCACGCAAGCTTTTGCCTTTGTTGTGGTTCACTGTCTTGTAAAATTATCTTTTCAGCTGCATTGGAATTGGTTGTCATCCATCATGCTACAGACCCAGATAATAAATTTAATGAAAACAAAGCTTAATTTCATAGATTCTGTTCAATGGAAACAAATCTCTTTTATGCCTGTGCTGTTGCTAACCAGATGACAATGCTGATACTGAACATCTACTGATGTGCCAGAGAGGGAGAGAAGTAGCATCTCCTTCCATCTCTCAGGAAAATGATCCATGTAGGTATTACAGAAAGAAATTAATGTTAACCATTCTGAGGTAAACGCCATTTGTACACTGATAGCGTGAGGTAGAGCTGTCTTATCAGATTCAGTCTCTGTGACCGAGTACCTGCCTCTTTCGCTCAGGGAGCACTTACTGTCCTTTAACCAAAACAGCTGTGAAATAGATCAACTATTACGAGATGAGATACACCATATATAAAAAAACAAATGCTGCAGCAGGTCAGTATTAACTAGTTTTGACACCAATTACATGTGGCATACACCATCTGGCTTCCTCAAAAAAAAAGCAGATGACAAGGAAGAGGCTGGGAGGCTCCACCGCCTTTCATGACTGAGTGCGATCAGAGGAAAGCAAGCTCAAGCAGCAGAGATTTGCTGCAGGTAATGGTATCAGGGTATAAAAAATGGCAGCTGTCAGAGGGATCCTGAACTTGTTTCAAAAGGCACAGTAACAGAAGGACCTTTGCTAATTAAATATTCTCTAAAGCAAAGGAAAAGTACAGGACAAACAATAAATCACACAGTTCCTTAGAAGTTGTTGCACTTTGAAAAAAAACCCGGTGATTTTTATGTGAGGAAAAATATTTCAAAGTGAGTATTCTGTGTGAAGCCATATGCAGAAAGTGTTTCTGTGTCGTGTAAACTTGATAGAGTTGTTCTGTTCTCTGCGCTCCACCTCTGGGACCCAGTCTGGCACCGTTTGACCTCCAAGGAGCTTTAATGAAAAGCACATCAAGCCCAAGCAAGGGACTTTTTTATGTTAGCACTGCACATCACTAAAGAAACCAATACTTTTCAAGTGGTATTGCACCTCCTCTGGTAAAAGCAGCTTGTACTCAAGACAGCAGCATAAAGGTTTGAAAATGCAGCCACTAGCTCTTGCAGCTCTCTCGCTTGCACAGAAATGCCCATGAGTCCACTCACAAGAATTCCCATTGGGAAAAAGACTATCAATGCATTTATCAAAGTATACCTCAGTACAAAACACAAAGTGCCACAGTGTTTGCTGCACATACATACAAACTCCTTTTTGAATGAGTAAAATAGACATTGTCAAAATATTATTTCTGAGATTGGCAAGACATTACATGACGCCCACCTGCAGCAGCAGAGCTGTCCCATGGCTAATGCCGTTCAGATGCTCAGCTGCCCCCATCCTTCCAGATGGACCAGGCTCTTTAGCTGAAATGCATTCCCTGTAACACACCTGACCAACATCACAGAAATCTCTATGCACAGAACTTTATAGGGTCTTAATCCAGTAGGGAACCTGATGGGATGGGAGCATGAAGATGTGTCTTCCAAGCTACAGTTAGATAATGCAGTAGCTCACCTGCACGCACTGGTACAAACTTAGCTGACCTCCAAAGACATTTTAAACAGCACTTAAGCAGCAGGCAGTGTTGCCCGGTCATCACAAGCTTAGACCGATTCCTCAAACGAAACTTAAGCATTTTAGCCAAAACGTACTTTTACAAATATAAAATATACATTGCAAAAATGTATTTTTACAAAAATATTTTTTTCTGATAAAGTACCACACTAAAATCTTCTTGCACAAAATTCTCAAATGGCTTTTGAAAACAAAGGTAAAAATATTTTAAAATTATGAAACATGTAATGAGATTTCTCCCAAGCATAATTACATACATATTCATAATCAGTGTTCAGTTCCCCTCAGCGCAGAATACAGCTCACTGAAATTTACTGGCTCTCTAGGTGCTACTGTCCTGAACGTAACACTGACCAACTTGCTACTTGTGATCCTACTTCTGATCTTAGAAGCAAGGTCATGATCCTACAGCCTTAAAGTTAATTGGCAGTTTTTCCACACACTTTGATGTGAACTGAACTGGGGCTCAAGGCAATCCTGGATATACTTAAGTTCCTTTAAATCAAAGTGACTGCAGGAAGGGAAGACGGCGGAAGCACTGCTCTTAGGATCCACCCTGTAAAAATGGAAATTTTCCCTTCCTAAAGCAACTCCCATTCCGTGCATATCTGGAGCCTTTGCCAGCAGTTAGTAAATTAGTTATACTTTCTCTCCAATTTTTCTCTCTTGACTGTAAAACATCTACAAAAGTTCAGAGGCTGTGCTATGAAAACGTACATGTAATAATATTCACTGGAAAATGTTCAGTGTCGTAGCTCCTTCTCAGTATTTATTTAACAAACTATTCTTGATGGACAAGTAGTTACTCCATTTAGAAAAAAACCCAACACATCATCCAGAGAACAGCTGGGAGAAATGCCAGATTATGTACAAGAACACAGATGAGTGCTTTCATTGGAAAACAATGGAAAGAGATGTCATATTTGGCTTAGGAAGAAGTAACAGCTATTGATATAATCACATTAAACGCAGAATTTCCCACTTCATATCAGTAATTATTATTTTAGTCTTTCGAGACTTTCTGGATTGTATCTTTTTGAAGAAGCTGCTGAAAGAATCTAATATTTTCAGTAAAATAGCAATTTCATTCTAAAATAATGAATTTTGGGCTTCAAATGGATTTTTTTTTTGCCATAACCTCTGTAAAGTTACACTGATTGCATGTAACTAATGACTTAATTCCACAATAGTGCGATGAATTTGATACAGTTGTTGTGTCTCTGAGCAACTGGCATTTAATTCAGAGACCAGGGGGCAATAAGAATGAAGTGAGACAGGAAAACAGAAAAAAAAATACCAAATGCCCAAAATGCCAAATGTCAAAACATGGGGAAGCCCTCTGGAGAATATGAAATTTTGGCTGGTTATGTGTCAATTAACACATTTTAAAGAAATATTATGACACAAAGTCTTTCCTGGACTGTGTGCGCTTCCCTGCAATGTCAACACCCTCTCCCATTCCAGCTCCTTCCCCGTTGTCTCAGCCAGCCTGGGTTCCCATACTCTGAGCGCATCCCGTTTCAACCCGCCTTTTGGGGATGCTTGCCAAGTAACACTTCATGCCTTACACTGCTTCTCAGACCTCTGCACAAGTCAGCCAGCAGATTCAAATCACTAAACAGTGGGAGCATGGAAATGATTTATTTAGATTTTTGGCCTCTCCCAATTTGCTATTTATTATCAGCTACACTGACAGTAGAGCAAAGAGGGTTATCAGCCATGACCTGAATGCTGTTGAGCCATCTGCACAGAACATTTCGGTTCTTTGAAAGAAGCAATAAGCAGAAGGAAGGAAATATCCCATCACCCATTACATAGATAGGGATTTGATGCACCCATATAAAAGGGACTAGATCTGCAGGTAGACTAGGGCCTTGCCAAACCTAGTGTCAGAACCCCCAACCTTTACATAGGTGGCCTGAGATTTGAGTTTGGTATTTAGGCTCCCTACGCAATGCGCGGTGAGAGACAGGTGACTCAGACTGGGGATGCTACAGGCCATGTTTTGAGCTATTCTAACCAGCCAAATGTAGCAGCGGTGAGAGGAGTGCGTGCCACATCCCACCCCTCTGCGGCTGTAGGCATCTAGCAGGCTGCTGGGAAACATCCAACTAATCTCAAGGTTGACTGCCCAAGGCACACTGGGAGTTGTCAACATTTGGCTCTGAATTTATTTACTGTGAAAAATATCGTGGGGAAGGAGCTCCCATGCAAGTTTTGTGAGCTTTACTGATGCCTAAAACTCATGCCTGTTCCTCCTTGCACACACAAGAGGCAGCAACTTGCTTATTTTTGTAACCAATTTCTTTCTAAACAGCCTTCACAGTTATTTTCACTATGAGGGATCCTTTCTTCGACTAAGATGCGATAAGACTTTTTCATTGCAGAAAATAAGAGAGAAATCACACATGGACCTACCTTGCAGATGTCTCAAAAGCACTTCTAGCTCTAATCATACCCTGTTTCCACTAATCTGTACTGCCATGTGAGATTTATCAGTGACTTCCTAAATACTATACAACAGTGCTGACTGCTGGAAAGGAGTAAAGGGCTGGAAGGAAATCTCATGAGTCCCACATAAATGAATGGGACACATGGGACTCTGTTGCTTTTCAGCAGTCAACACTGTAATATGTAACTTATTGGCACATCAAGTGAGCTTCTGAAGTTATTTAGCCCTGATTTCACTGCAGTGATCTGATCTTTGGGAATCTGAAGTTTTGTCCTGGCAAATTGTCTAGTCCTTATCCCCAGAGATAAGGAAGTTAAAAATTTCTAGCCATATGTGGATTTTAGGACATGTGGTTAGAGTCCTCTGCTTTCACACACTAAGCAGGATTTATACATACAGAGACAAAAGGCCATGGCAGTCGTGATTCAACTCTTCTTGTAAAAGCTGGAAGCTCCTTAAAAACAGTAAAGTCGCAGTTGTTTTTAAAGTTAGGGGAAAAAGAGAAACCTAACTACAAATAAGGACCTTTGTTCAACAAGTTACTTAAGCAGAATATAAATCTGAAGCAATAGTACTTCCAAGTGAAGTGGACAGTAATCATTTATGCTTACACATGGCATGTACTTAAGTACCTTGCTGAATTAAAGCCAAGTGTGCAACATTAAATTTGGGAACAGTCTTTTTCAAACAAAATGTTTTTACAATTAACAAATAACCTCAAAATGTGCTACAGCTTAAACTAGTGCTTCTAGAGAACGCAACCTGCTACAGTGAAGGTCGGCAGGGTCCAGTGGGTTAAAGCAGTGTTATTAAACCAGTCTGTGTGTTCACTTGTAGCTTGGTGGGACTCATAAGCAAATATCAAGCAATTCTGTATTATCCTGATATCTACTCTCTATCTGTTATAAGCTTTATCATTCACATGCATTTTATTTTTTCATGTTTCAGGGAAGAATTTGAAGGAGAGGATCTCTCCCTTAGATTAAGGGTTAAATACAGCTATTGCTGTTCAGTTCATGGTGCTTTTCAGAGCCATCTCTAGAAACATACTGCCCTTTTCTCTTGCTTGCTTGTAGCCCTAATGACATTAAAGAGACACAGGAAGGTAGAGTGAAAACAATCTTTGAAATGGCTGACTGATTTTAAAGCGCCTTTGTTGCAAGTGGATTTTAACATCAAAATTAATACTGAGGAAAGAGCCTGGCAATTTTACTGAGATGGATTGTTGTAAAGGTACCCACAAGGGTAGCGCACAGCAAGTTTGCCTTTACCTCTTTTATCTCCTGGTTTCCCCTTTGCTTTTTAATTCCACTTCAGCTCACCCTCCTGTGAAGATGCTATCTGGCTGGTTACAAGCAGGCACAGGGACCAGGAGTCCACCTGCGTATGGTTGGCTGCGCTTACTACAGAGATGTGCTGCCTGACATAGTCCAAGACAGTGACAGATTTGAGGCACTTAGAGCATAGATATTTGTTTGTTTATTTTTACTACAGCTGATGTTTCAAATTCATCTACAAAAAACAAAGTAACCCTTAGGTAGACATGTATATGTATGCATGCACACACACACCTTCAGCACAGAACTATTTTTCATTTCACTAAATCTTCCTATTTTTGAGCTTTCCTGGAACTATAGCCCTATTTACCCTGTGCAGTGAATTGCTTGCTCACCTGTCAGCCTGACCTTGGTGACGGGAAAGGTCATGGAGCAGATCATCTTGAATGCCATTACACAGCATGTGCAGGACACCCAGGGGATCGGGCTCAGCCAGCATGGGTTTATGAAAGGGAGGTCCTGCCTCACTAACCTGGTCTCCTTCTATGATAAGGTGACCCGCTCAGTGGATGAGGGGAAGGCTGTGGACATTGTCTACTTAGACTTTAGTAAGGCCTTTGACACTGTCCCCCACAGCATTCTCCTGGAGAAGCTGGCTGCTCACAGCTTGGACAAGTGCACTCTGTGCTGGGTTAAAAACTGGCTGGACGGCCGAGCCCAGAGAGTGGTGGTGAATGGAGTCAAATCCAGTTGGTGGTCGGTCACTAGCTGGGTTCCCCAGGGCTCAGTACTGGGGCCAGTTCTGTTAAATATCTTCATTGATGATCTGGATGAGGGGATTGAGGTCACCCTCAGTAAGTTTGCAGATGACACCAAGCTGGGTGGAAGTGATGATCTGCTGGAGGGTAGGAAGGGTCTGCAGAGGGATCTGGGCAGGCTGGATCGATGGGCTGAGGCCAATTGTATGAGATTCAACAAGGCTAAGTGCCGGGTCCTGCACTTGGGTCACAACAACCCCATGCAACGCTACAGGCTTGGGGAGGAGTGGCTGGAAAGCTGCCTGGAGGAAAAGGACCTGGGGGTGCTGGTCAACAGCTGGCTGAACATGAGCCAGCAGTGAGCCCAGGTGGCCAAGAAGGCCAATGGCATCCTAGCTTGTATCAGGAATAGTGTGGCCAGCAGGAGCAGGGAAGTGATTGTGCCCCTGTACTCGGCACTGGTGAGGCCGCACCTCGAGTACTGTGTTCAGTTTTAGGCCCCTCACTACAAGAAGGACATTGAGGTGCTGGAGCGTGTCCAGAGAAGGGCAATGATGCTGGTGAAGGGTCTAGAGAACAAGTCTTATGAGGAGCGGCTGAAGGAGCTGGGGTTGTTTATCCTGGAGAAGAGGAGGCTGAGGGGAGACCTTATCGCTCTCTACAACTACCTGAAAGGAGGTTGTAGCGAGGCAGGGGTTGGTCTCTTCTCCCTAGTAACAAGCGATAGGATGAGAGGAAATGGCCTCAAGCTGCGCCAGGGGAAGTTTAGGTTGGATATTAGGAAAAACCTCTTCACCGAAAGGGTTGTGTCAAGCATTGGAACAGGCTGCCCAGGGAGGTGTTGGAGTCTCCATCCCTGGAGGTATTTAAAAGAAGGGTAGACGTGGTGCTTGAGGATATGGTTTAGTGGTGGTCTTGGCAGTGATAGGTTAGCGGTTGGACTCGATGATCTTAAGGGTCTTTTCCAACCTTAACAATTCTATGATTCTATGGTAAATAATACTGGCTCACCAATACTATTTTTTTGGTAGAAGCAAATACTAAAGGCTTGAGAAGACTGACAAGAAAACTCACTTTCTACAGTCATAAAACCAAATCCTCAAGAGGGCATTACATTTCCTCCTTCAGTTAGCATTTGACATGCCCAATCATAAAAGGTTTTATAATCATCAAAAAAAAGTATATTTAGAATTGTAAAATGGGTCAGACATTTACTCAGGTAATAAGAATGGTTGTAAATGAATACATTCACAGTTATGTAGTCTATCCCATGCTTCCTGTTAGATGATAACTCCTCAGTAATTCTGCCAAAGTACAACTCTTGGGCCTGGTTTTGTTCATCTGAATATCTGCCTCAAAGTCTTTAGGAAATCTCAGAAAAATTAATTGCCTTTTCTAAGAGCAATGCTGACGAAAAATTAATTTAAGTTAAAAAAAAAACCAACAGAAAAGACTTTTTAGGAAAGCTCTGGCCCTCCATCTTCTGAAGCAGTATCCTCACTTTTGATAAGACAACATTTAGGACACAGGATGTGCTTTCTTGTTAATCATGTAAAAACCACACTATTTCTGTCTGAAAAATGGCAGGTTTTACCTTCCTGGTACAGAGGTGCCAGCATCAAATATACCTTAGCAGTCTGTTAGCCCATGTCCCCAAGCAGCAAAAACCCATGACTTTTTCACTTTGCCCAATATTCAGGTCTGGTGTGGGTTATGCCAAGACTGATATCAGCACAAGTGAGTGCAGGAGACTAACCCATCATTGCCAGTTAATCCTGTTTGACCCAAGACAACACAGAAAAAAACTGATTCAAATTCAACCAAGAGAAAAAATACATATAAGGATGCAGTAGGATGCAGCTGGAAAAAAGTTATGGCAGAGATGAGCCTGGGTACAGTGGGGAAATGAGATGATAAACATGTGTGAAGACTGGAGAGAATAAAGGAAATCAACTTCCAGGCCTCAGGGCTTCAGAAGAAAAAAAATCTGCAAAAAAAAAATTGAGGAGTACACAGTAGAAGACATCAAATCTGGCAGAAAGCAGAAAGAAAATCTGTATCCATCAAAACTCTGCTGCCTGCCGTAGCCTTGAATGGAAATCACAGTCACTGAGGCTTGTCAGTCCCTGATGGCAGCAAGCAACAGCAAACACTTGCGTTGTGTGTCTGACACCGGGGCTGGTCTGTGGAGTAGATAATAAACTACTACGGTTTATTAAAGCACTTTATTCATGTTGGCAATAGAAGTTTCTGTGATTGGTAGAAGAGTCTCCAGCCTAGTTGACAAGACACCACATAACCGTACAGTTGCATTTAATAAACCTTCTCCTTTGTTCTGTTAAATTTCCGAAAAGTAACAATTCCACTGCATGCCTGTGTTTTATTTTTTGTTCCACAAGCTTTCTCCCTCTCACTACCACCCAGGATGGACAACATTCAGGGAATTAAATAGCAGGGACTAACAAAGAACATGTTACTTGTCAGATCCTGCTTTATCCACTACAAAAATTGTAAGTGCAACTTTAATTGTTTTGGTTTTTTTTTTCCTCTACCCTATTTAAGGATATGCATAGCCATATTATCTTGCAAACGTATTGATTCTGTAAATGAGATGGTCCAGTTCTTAAACACAACCTTTACTGCAGGAATGTTCCCCATTCCCTGTATTCCCTGTAGCTTACATCTGCTGCCCTTGTATTCCAAGAGAGGTACTCACAGAACTATCTAAGAATGTTATTGTATTCTCATTACTGAAGATATTAAATTGCATTTAATGTATTAGTGATCAAGAGCATTTCCACAACATGAGAGAACTCAGTAGCTCTTTTCCCAAATCCTACTGTGTCAAGCAGGCAGAATGATAATCCACCTATTCAAGCAAAACAATTTTGTTATACACTCATAGGCTGTAAGAGTTTCCTTAGGAAAAACAGAGAACCCCAAACCTAGGTACTTCTGGATACCAACTGTAATCCCCCTTGCAAAATTAAGACGAAAATGTTTCTTCTATAGGCACTATTGCCTTGAAAAGTCTATTGAGGTTCTGGGCAACATCATAGCAAAAAGTGACATAATAGCAGGTTTGTGGTGCCTGCATATGATACACTGTGGCACATGCACCCAAAGGAAGAATTTGGACCTAAACACAGTATAGTCTGGGTATTCCTATACATCTCTGTCAAAAGCAGGAACGCCTCACCAATGCTTTCCATCCCACTTGTGATCATGTGCATTGTACCCCTCCTGTTGGCCACCATTTATCATTAACCTTGTGACTCTGTACCAACTGCTTACGAGAGACAATAAAATACCGATATAATAATAAAAAAGCAGCTTATGTGTTTTGACATATTTTTATTTATTTATGCTTTCACAAGCTGGAAGAAATTAATAAAAGCCTGAACTATGTGTCTGTCCAGATCTCGACTGGACCTGCACAGACAGCCCGCAGGCTGTCTTCTAGAAATTTTTATATTACAGTATGTAGCTCAATATCATCAAAACTTCAATAGCTCAAGGGCTAGGATTATGTGATGCTACTGCCTCAGAACAGACAAAACTGTAGCTTGACCTAGACAAACCAAAGCGTGGGGGACCTACCAGAATTAGTCAGAAAAAAAAGGAAAACCAAAAACCTTCTGCTAGAGGTTGAAGAAACAAATCTCTTGAGTTCCACAATTGTGTAGTTTTTCTCTGGATTTTTGCCCAACAAGAGAACACGAATAAGAAATAGATGAAGCACAAACTATATACAAGTCAAGGCAGGGCAGAGCTTCTTTAATTCCTGGGGATCCGAGAGAAAGGTAGAAAGAAGGGATCAAGAATGATACTACAAGACACTAACACTAAAATGCAAATTCTGCTCTACGCAGATGAAAAGCTTTTTCTTTGCTTTGCTTTTTTTTTTTTTTAATTTGGAAAAGATATATCTTTCAAACATATCAGAAACACTGTTCTGACGACAAATTATATTTTTAATTGTATTATAATTATTGTGTATGTGAATTCAGGGCTGCTTCTCTGATAACATTTTATATGTTTTATTGAGACAAGTTGTATCATCCCAGAAACTGAATTACTTGCCTCTTCCCCTCCCAGGAATTGTCCTAGCAAGGCACTTGCAACACAAGATCAATATAATTCATTTCCCAGGGCTGTTCTGACTAGCGTAGTTTTGTAATTGGTATAGACATTAGCAACCAGAGATGTAGGTAGATACATTATTGCTGAATAAACATCACTTAAGTGCAAATTCAAACAGGATGAATACTAGAATATGTATATTAGGAGTAAGAGTGTGTGTGTGTGCGCGCGTGCGCGCGTGTGTGTAAGAAACTGCTGACACAGCACTGTGGAAAGCACTGCTAGAGTGCTTTCAGCTGTTGCCAGCAATGTCATCATAAATCAGAAGGATTCTCAAGAGGAACTCTGTGGTTAACCTGCGTGAGGATACTGAACAACGGCCCATTGTTACCAGAAGAGGACTACTTGGCACCTCTTGGCATCATCTCGCACACTTAGATAATTAGACTTCATACCTATTTCATATTTCTTGCTTAGTTTAAGCAGAGAACAAAAAAATTATTAGTATTTCATAACAATCAAAACAAAATAGGCACCAGTCAGTACCAGGAAAAACACAACACTCTCCCCTGATGGCTAGCACTTCTCCAACCCATTTATCTAACAACAGTCATTCAAACACCTTTGGATCAGATGTACTTTTAGGAAACCAGGAATTGAGAGAAAAAGACAAGAAATTATTACTTTTGGAAAGTTTTTTTTGCAAGACCTACTATCTCTGGGTATCCTTGCAAAAATCCAGGTCAGAATGGACCAGCTTGTAATGTGAGCAAAAGCAAGAGGTTGCCAGGACCAACTCACAAAGCCACCTGGCAATGGCAGCTCAGCACTGCACACTGAAGCAGCCTTGGGTTCACCCCACCTACTCTGCAGAAGCTGTCTTGAAGATAAAGTCTTTCTCAGCTGCCTCGAAAGGGATGTTAGTGCTACGGTTCCACGTGTCTAAACTTACATGAAATTACTTCAGGCCTTAACCTCATGGTTTTACCAAAATCAAGGCCCCAGAAATACTCCAAAAATACTGGGGCTTTCATGAGTTTGTTAAATAAACCATCATTAATTTAGTGATGTTTTCTGCGTACCAACTGATAGCGGAAGAGATGTATCATGCTCAGGAACAGTGGAACATCAAGTTTTCTAGCATTTTAAAGACACATACTGTAAATGGTGAAGTTTAGACAACTGTGCCGACCGAGTTAACTTGCGGATGTTCAAGGATGAGCTTACACACATAAAGACAATTTGCAAACTTCTCCAAACCATGTGGAAAGATGGCCAAAATCAGATTCCTAGCATTTTATTTCCTTCTTGATGGAATTTATTCTGCAAATTACTGCAAAGAAAGAATCAAATTGCATGCAACCAGAAACTTACTGAAAGGCTACAATGTGCCAATGGATAAATGAGCAAACAAAGCAGGAGATGCATTTCCTCACTAATTTGATGAAATCAGGAAAATTAGATAACAAAACCACAAAGCTTCACTACTGCATCTCTCCCAATGCAGCTATAAGTTGTTATTTGAATGAAATGTTTCTAAGAGCATGTTTCTTTTCTTCCTGTCTTTTATTCTGCCTGAGGCAAAGCTTCTGCACCCTGGAGTAACATATGAATATGATTTAGTAATCGGAGAGTGACACCTTCAGTTTCAGGAAGATGGGATCAAGGTGAATTCTCTTTTGCAGTAATAACTATTTAAAAGACTTAATACTCAGACTCAAGGTGCATCAGTGTGTTTGCTCCCAGAACAATAGTGCATCAAGACAGTTTGCATGAGATACCATTCCTCATATGTATGCATCTGAACAACCAAAGCACACAGGACTCACTGGGAAGGAAATGAAGATGTGGGTAGGCCTCACCTCTTCTGATCCCCTGACAGCCAAGGTACTTTATAAGGATCATCAGATTTGCAGGAAATTTCTTCCTGTTTAGGATCTTCTGAAGTTTTGTTTTGTTCAAGGGTGGTTATTTTGCCCCCTGAAGTTTTTAGGAATTTTGCCTGCTCACCACTGCCTTGAGACAAGGCACTGCTGGGATCTTAAAGGCCCCGAACTGATTTCATTGTTGAAAGAGCCATTCATCCTGCAGCCTTCATGTACCTTGCCTAGTTACCTTCTGACCGAATACAGATCTCTCTTTATACAGGAAACTTGAGACTCCCTGGCACTGTTCCAGAGGCCAAACAAAAAAAGGTTGTAAACTTTAACCAATCTGGCTCCCTACAACTAGCTACAGAGACTAATTTTCTGAAACCAAATCCTCTTGTCTGGAAACAGAGCGCAATTTTGGAAGGGCTTTAGGTCTACAGACTACCATGAACCAAAACCAAGCTATCCTCCTCTTGCCTCTGGTAAACAAGGAAAATGTCAGAAAGTCTTTGACAGAAGCAGTCAAATCTGAACACTTAGGGAAAGCATCACCACCAGCAGTCATAGGGAACGGACAAACCTCAGCTGAACAGAAAGATGAGGAAAAAACGGGTGCAACATACTGTCCCCCATTGTGGGGAAAAGCCCTCAGAGAGGAGAAAAAAAAAATCACTGAGGAAAATATGGAAACTTCTGATCACAGCAATCTCTCTCAATAATGTGTTTTAGAGTAGTTGATTATCGATGCATAGGAAATACAGATGGCCAAATAATGCATGCACAAGAAGTTCTCATTTGTAATACTCTAATACTACACAGATGGATCTCTAGCAAAAATATGCAAATAAAAACTCATTAGTCAATTCCCCCTCACCTGCTTTTTTTTCTTCATATTCAGGCTTGAGCAGTTTCCTGTACCTATATAGGAAAAGCAAAGCATACTAGCAGGAGATACTCTTCCTCAGCCTCATCCCTAATAGCATTTACCCATTTCATACAATGAATAGAAAACAGGAACAGAAAGGTCCCTCTTAGTTACTTCCCAGCTGAAACTGGGTCTCCTGTTTGTACTTGAATGGAGCTTGATAGGGCTATCCATGCTTATCCATTTCATGCTATTGTGATAAGGTTAATTACACCATTATCCCAAATTACAGATAGTTTGAGAACCTGTTGAACTCCACTCTTCCTGTTTGCATAGAGATTAGCAAGGGTGGGTTTAGCTCTTCTGATGCTCAGTGTCCTCGGTGTCAAAAACAGCTGTGTCTCCAACCGTGCGCAGGCAAGATGGCATTATATTCATTTCCAGGAGAGTTAGGGGCTGATTTTTCAAGTGATGCTGAGCACCCACAGTGTCTGCCACCACTTCTGAAAACCATGCTACTGGGAGATGAAACGGGGAGCAATAGAACTAGATCCTCCTATCTTGACTTTACTACCTTTTGCAGCACAAACAATGGAAATCAACACAGAATAAACTGCATCCATCAGACAGTTCTTCGAGAGTAAATCAGTGCAGCTGAGTACTATTACAGCACATACATGGCTTTTCAGGTGTTTCATGAAAGGTTATCACTTATTTCTAGCTGTCTTGAGTAACCTAGTCACTGTAAGGATACTATCAGAGGACCAAAATCATGGTAGAAAAATTCATTAACAAACTACCCGAACAGTCTTGCCAAAAAAATCTCCCCCACAATCATGTTTATTTTTCCTTTTTTCCCCCCGTAACCTTCTTTGTTCTTAAACATCTATAGCTGTTAAAGAAATGTTATAAATGTAAAAGCAAAAAGTATGCTTGTTGTTGTGTTTTTCTTTTTAAAAAATTCTTATATATCCCACGGAGCTTTTTGATTCTATGCCCAGCTACGTACATAACAAAATATAAGACAAAATTATAGGTACATAGTGTGCCAAGAAAATCAACCCAGCGTGGCTTGTTCAGGCTTTTTGAAAGAAAGCATGCATACTGTGTCACCATTATGATTTAAAATAGCTGGGCCTCCAAAGCCATAACACTACTGTACTATAGTACAAGGTGCCTGCAGATGCCTGTAGCAGCAAGCCAACCCATTAGCTTCAGGACTGCGATGAAAGCATGACTTTGATTTCTGTTCAATGTGCGTATCTCACAGCTTCATTTTGGTACAACACAAACCTATGATGAAATGAAAGAAAGCTTAGGAGGAGGGCGGAAATAACCTGAGTCTTTTACAATAATCCTCATTATTATTTATTATGGAGTGCAAACTCCTCAGTTTCAATGGAGAGGGGGATTTTCTATGGTAAAGCAGAAGAAAATAGGGTTTTGCATTGTAAAAGGACTTCTGCTTCTTTTGGGTTTAAACCAGAGGTCAGAAAAGCTTGCAATTCTCTGAGCTTAAGGCTTGTGAGAGGTAATCAGGAGTCTGTATGTAGTGCACACACATTGTCCTGCCAGAGAGCGCCCACTTAAACGCTTCCAACATTGCCTTCTACCTTCTGCACTGCTGAGAATCAGGACAATACCCAAGGAGCGTTTGGATGCGCTCTGACACTTTACCAGACAATTTTTTTGAAACTGGAAAGGAATTTTTATTTGTTGTCACTGTTTGGGTTTTTGTTGTTGTTGGTTTTTTTTTTTTTTTTTTTTTTTTACAATGCCCTCCAGCTGCTCTGGGATCTAGGTTAGAAGCAAGATTCAAGCTGCTACAAGTTCACAGATGTCACAGGATTTAATACAAGTACTCACTAGCACAGTGAGGAGACAAGCTTTGGCCCCACCTACCTCAGCCTCATGCAAGGGAGACAGACCTATTCAGCAGAGGATGATATAGGAATGATAGAGGAAGGAGGGAAGATCCCTATTCCACGAGCTATTGCCTGATAATTGCCAGCTGAGCTTGGCTAATACAATTTCATCCTTAATTAAACCTCTAATTAAGCCAGTCTCTGCCCTTACCTTCATTCCACCTTCAATTTGTGTTAGCTTTCTTAGATAATTGAAAAAAGATATCTAGCTGTCTCTTATACTGATGCATACCATATTCTTCCAAAGGCTTCCTGGATGTATTGCTGACTAAAATATTGGTACTGTTCCTATGCTTTTCCACCTGTGGCCTAAAAAGAAAGCATATCTGAATGTAACCAGTATGTACCCTACTCTGCAGACATCAATTTATTCTGAAGAAATAATTATATGTCAGTTAAGGAAGTCACCTGACTTACTCAAAATAGTCACTTTTATTTTGAATTAATAATAGACTTGTAAGAGTTTTAGCACCCGAAAGAATCTCAGTTTAAAGTTACCATGCCTGCCTTTTCCAAGGTTAGCAATAACCTCCTCCAGAAGAAACAGTGATCAATATATCACACAAAAATTTTGAAAAGCATTACATATGAAGCAATCGCATTCATCTGGACTTCCATTTAACCCAATTCACCTGTAATAATTCATCTCGGTAATTAGTTTCCTCCGCTTATTTTTTTTACTTACTACAATCATACTACAAAAATGTGTGAATCCACATTTTTCTATGACAATTTCTGAAGTTCTTCACTGTTTTTAGAGTACTAATAGCTATCTACTACTTATTTATCTAGCATAGAAAATACCTATGTTTTGATTTGTTACTGCTGTATTTACATTGTTTTGTTTTATGTTTAAAAGGCTAGGCATCTATAATGCACAAATCTTCCAGGCTAAAATATTGTTTTACCATTTGGCACTGATAATACCCAAATTCTAGCACCACTGGAAAACAGAAGAGTCCCATCTAAATATATGACAAGGCTGGAGCTCAGAAAGCTTACAGGCTAGATGAGCACCCTGGGCTTCACTCAGGAGCAGAAGCTAAGAGGGTTGAAGATGCCTATTCAAGGTTACAATACAGGTCAAGGCTGTGGAGAAATAGAGGGCAGCTGGAGAGAAAAAGGAACTTAAATTATTATCAAGTGGGGGTTGGACTAATTCCTTTACAATATAATGTTTCTGCACTACAAAGAGCCCATAGAGCCCAAAGACTTCAACTCCCCGAGTGCATCACTCTGCCTCTGAAAACAGAACAATTAATTTTTCTCTAAGTTTTTCTTCTGCACTTACCAGTTACAAATTAGCACAAGCCTCTCTCAGGAAGGCTGTGAGGAGTGTACAGATAATGAACTTCAGTGCAGAAAAATTAAGGTCAATTGTTTTTAGGGCTTTGTTTCACAATAAAATTCACACCTCTCTACCACGTAGCTCTGAATAAAACCATAAATATAGCAGTCATGGATGTATCTAATGAATTTGCTTGTGTCTTAATTTAATTAGACCTTCAGATATGCCATACAATAAAAACAAAGTTGTAAAGGCTGCTGCTTTCCTCCTCTTGTCTCACAGCCTTTCCACCAGCAGTAGAAAGAAAAGATGCCATCCTGTAGTCATCAAAATCAGTGAAGCATTTGTAAACAATTGCTATGCATGTGCACTGTGCTTTTTCAGGTTTATACTACTGCAGCCATCTCAGGAATGTGTGCTCACTGATAACAAACACCAAAGGAACAAGAGAGAAAAAGTAAATTATTTGCTTGGACTTAGCACCAAATAATATATATTAAGCTGGGCTCTCTGGCTTTACAACAAATAACGTAACCAAAAAATCCACTCCAAACCAACAACAAAGTAGTTCTCACTCTGTTTCAGGTCTGATATGATGATCCATAACTGATTTTTCACTAAAGTTGTGCAGCCAGTGCACAGAAAACAAAATGAAGTGACCTTGTTTGCAGGACACTCACTGCCCTTTTGGTTCCCAAGTGGAGCACCATTAACTGATCGTACTCCTCCTCCCCTTTCTCTGTGCAAAGGAAATTACTTTCTACTGCCTTTTTTTTCTAACTGCCATGAGATTCAGAAATTCCTTTGCACAGAGATTTAGAGGGCTCAGATTCAAAACCAGCTTTGTCAACCACTATCTTGGAGCAGCCTATGAACGACCCATTCATTCTGAGCATCGTGTCAAGTTGTCTACAATCAAAAGTGTGCTGCAAAGATAGCTGAACCAGTTCTGCCCGCGCTTAAACCAGAAACAGCTGGACCTTTGCAAAGTATCACGCCCAAGCTGAAAAGCCATGAATGGATGCAGTGCCACCGAAAAGCTGCTAGATGAATCTATTGGCCCCAGGCCAGCGTGCCTGCAATGCATTGTGTTAGATGGAAGAGTATGGGGTTAGTGCTATACCAGAAACTGCTACTCCTTTGCTTCAGTGAACAGGCACTGTGTTCCTCCCCAGCCACTTCTGCTACCAAAATTCTGCTGAGAGTTTTTAGCAGCATCTCTGTGGGACTGATTATTTGACCTCAAAGCTTGGCCAGAACTCCCTTATGTAACATGAGGCAAACACAGAGGTAGAGGACTTGTGATTATGGCTCAGCCAGTCTCTTTTTGAGAAGCAGCAAAAATTATCCTTGCCTGTTTCCTTTCTAAGGTGTTCTCCTGTAAAACTCCTCTGGTTGAAACTCTCTAGAAACTTGGGTATAGCAGAATAAAGGCTTCCTTCAGTACCCTGACGACCACAGCATGCAACCACTGACACCGGTGGCGCAACTGGAAAGTCTCCAGAAAACTTCAGCTATGATGAAGCAAGGACCCCATCTCCATTCAAGCTGACATTTTGAATATGTTTGGCTTTGGGGTTGTTTTTTTTTGACTGCCTCATTTGGCATGTTTATCATACATGATAATCAAGCCAAGTCAGATGCCTGTGTTGCTAATGTTAACTAGAGTGGCACAACTGATATTCCCCTATCCAACTACCCTGGGACAGATAAGCTATGACAACCAGAGACAAAGAATTGTCAAAGAATCTGCACAAAGCTCGAGTGAACAGGAGGAAAAACACACACAAATGGTGGCTCCATCATGAAATGATAAAACAGAATAAGGACAGCCCAGAGAGGGCAAAGAGCCAACCCACACTTGGAATGGTAGACATGTACAAACAAAGACTTATATGTAGATGTAACTTCTATTGTCAACACATTTTTTTAAAATAGGGATAATTTTAGAATATTTATAAGGCTGTACACATTTTCAGCTTGGAAACAATGTATTTATTCACTCTTTTTCTGTGGCTGGACAAAGGGCAGTATTTATTAGGTGTAGTGTCTGACAAAGCCTTTAGTGCTGTTAATCACACCAGCTTCCTTGATATATTAAGGCTATTAGGACATAACTAGATAAAGATGCACATGTTACTAAGTGAAACACCTTCTATCTGTCTAATGGAAACCAAGTGTTGATTTAAGTGGAGTCATCTGTTTAAAAAAGAGAGAGAAAGAAATTGAAATAAACCCAAGATTAACAGATGTCGGAGAAGGGTCAATGGCGAGCAATGTTGGATCCAAGACTTTTAAAATAGAAACGTACATGAATATTTGAACTCATTTGAATATTTCTCTCTGCTTGACTGTGCAAATATAGCATTTAATACCATTCATTTATATTTAAATAATACATGCATAATCATCTATACGTAAGACAGTTTCTGTGCCATGTAGGCATGTTCAGTCCTCTCCACCCCTAGGCTCCCGGGCTGCAAAATAATGTTGGGAGATTAATTTCTAGACGATTTAAAATCTACTGTCTAAAATAGTCCCAGTACATTTATATTGGCTGGGTTGGTGTGGTTTATGTGTTTATATATGCTGTTCTCAAGTACTGTATGGTTTTATATTAATGGGCTATGATTATGTTGAACACTGCACTGGCCAATATAACTATTCAAAACTAGAGGGGCTTTTAAACACAATAACAAAAAGGAATGTTGATTTGTGGTTAAGTCCCAGACACAGCTTAAGCTAAATTCCTGGCTGTGCCACAGATGCCACTGTGATACCTCGGGCAAGTCACTTCCTGCACCTTAGCTGCAAAAGAGGGAAATAAAATTTTCTTTTTCCTTTCCTTTCTCTATTTTTGTGTGTTTAGTCTGTCAGAGCAGGAGCTCTCATGCTATGATGAACCTAATGAAGCTACCACAAAGAAGGTCCATCCTAAAGGGAGGCAGCAAATCAGAGTATGACACCATGGCATACAAGGGCAATCACACTCTGCCGGGTTGGGCTGCTGGCTGATTGCTGGAGATACCAAGTGTAGCATCAGTTACCTGGGGATAGAAAGAGAACCTGTGGCACAGGTTCACAGCCCTGTGCTAACTGCTGAAACAGTGGGATACTTTAAAGACGTGTAAAAAGTTGTCATAATCATATTTGTTCTGGATTTTTATAGAAGTAATGCAAATCTTTATTTTCTTATTGAAAGATGAATTGTGATTTTTTCACAACCCCAGCAGGTAGGATACAGGAACAGAGAAGGACTTGAGGAAACTACATTTGCCACCTTGGTTTCCTGAGCTCTAGGAGGGGTAGGTATACTTTGAACCAGGTGTTCATATTCTACTTTTTATTGCCTGCCTACTTTTTGTCCTTTCCCTTTGACTCCCATAGCTCTAAGCAGGAGTCAGACAGCAAAGGCTCCGTCTCCTATTTCTCCTCCTGCAATCTAAGCAGCACAGGATCATTTCTGTTTTGCAATTTTTATTTGGGGGTGGTGGTGGGGGGAAGGGGGAGCAGATAGGGTGACAGAAGGTATGGACTTTGCATAAGAAAGGGAGGATACCTTCCTTTATTCTGAACCTTTTCCAAGAGCTGAACAGATTCCAACCTGAAAAGACTGCAGCCTGAATAGAGTCCTTTCAACTCCATGCACTTTTCCTCCCTGATACTCAACTGCAAATGAAAATAAAATATTTTAATTCCAGCGAGATCACTCTAAAAACAGATCTCTGACAAGCAACAATTTCAACTTTGATGCGTCTAACTTCAATGGAGGTTCATCCTAGTGTATCAAAACCAACATTTGCCATTTATGTTAGAACGCTTTTTGGTCGCTCATCTGCAACGCACACACACAAAATAAAATGCAGAGGTGATCTTACGGTCATTTCTTTTCCTTTAACCTGTAAGACAGACAGATAAAAGTCTTCTTTGTAGCACACTGAACACATGTTGTTCACTTACATCCCTTTTCTCTGATCCGCTCTACAGGGTATTTAGTCCATACAACTGCTCCACATTCTCTCGGCACATTCACCATGCATTTCCATTCCACATCAAATGTAAACAGTCTATGCACAAGAATGATGGAGGCTATGTTTCAAATCTTGCTTGGGTTTACCTTTGAATGCCAGACAAAATAGGCTTTATGAGGTTTAGTAAAAGATGGAGTTATCTCAATTTGCAGACCTTACATCCACTTGCATACCTACTCATTATAAACACAACAGCTGATCCCCAAACCACCAACCAGTCTGAAGATTATTTAAAAGATCATCAGCTGGTGATGCATTATGTCATTCCTTCATTCCCCCCCGCCAATTCCTAGATTTTATAGGACACATTGCATGTTACCTAAAATTCTTCTGGGATTTCTGCTCTTAATTATCATGGAGGCAGCTATGCAGATCAGAAGCATGCAGCTGTGGCCAGTGTTAAGAATTCAAAAGTCATTAATCAGATCCCAAACAGGGAAGAAATAAATAAGATTAAATATATATATATATATATATAACACTTTGTATTTGTAAAGGTTTACACTCTGCCTTCAGCACCATGCAAACTATTGTCTGCACCCAGAAGTGTTAGAAATCTGGGGTAAAATCTATAGCAATCCACTTAAGCAGGAAGTCTTTTCTTTATGAATATTTCACTTTTGCTGTTTCAATAAAATATGTAGAGGAGTATCACAGATGACTGCATGTGACTGAATGACCAGAGCTTAATTAGACATTGAACACTAGCACAGCAACTGTGTGCTAACTTGAACTACCTTCCATCACTGTTCTCTAGAATACAGTTAATATTTCGTCTTGCTTAACTCTCTCACAGGATTGAGAGAGCATATACTCTCAATTCCTGCAAATAAGCTTATGAGTTGCAGCACCCTCACCGTCTGTGGCTATTTATGTTCAGAAGATAGGTTTTTGTGTGCTGTTTTTTTTTTTTTTATGTTATCACATTTCCTGTGATCCAAGAGCTGACACTACAGAAACAGACCAGAAAACATCATGATTGCTTGTAACACTGCTCAGTAGGCCAGGTCTGTAACTATATCGAAGCTACTGCGCCTAGATAATAGCCTACAGGTTACAGATAGTACTTAACACAGAGTACATCAAGCAATTTCAATAGTAATGCAAAAACTGATTGTTTTTTATTTGTGCTGCAGCAGGATTTAATGATCTTCAAACAGATAAAATTAGTGCTAGCAAATGGATGAAAGTGAAGGCTATTCCAAAGACCTTCAAGGCACAGTGCTGCAAAAACTCACATGAATGCCCTCTAGACAGGCACAGTGGTCTGCTTGCACAGCCTTCATAAACAGATCAGGTCTTAAACAATGTACAGCAACCTTCAGCTGCATGGGGCTGTGCGGGTGACAAATCCAGTGGCAAGTAGCTGTGTATAACAACCTACTATAAAAAGGGCTATATCAAACAAGACTAAAGTTTATCCCACCCCATTATCTTGTCTCTGGTGCAAGGCTTGTAACAGAGCCTTAACAAAAAGAGTGTAAGAAAGTACATATACATAAAATCATGCTTTTCCTCTTTTTACCAACTCATCACTGACTGCTGTTTAAAGTACTTGCTGAACTGGAGGGTACATACAGACATCCCATTTAATAATCCTCAGCTGAACCCTTCTCCATGACTTTGCCTAAACTGTCTCTCAGTTTGTTTCTATTCTGGATACCAAAGCTTCTGACAGCAGTGAATCCTACATGTAATTATTTTTTGTTTTCATTTTTAACATGTATGTCTGATAATTTTATGTCACTGCAGCTAGGGAGATGGAAAGCAGAGGTTACTGGGAATGGAAATCTGTAGTTTGTTTACCCACTGAAATATTATCAGATTGGTGAGAGAAAAGCTATTAAAATTTTAAGGCTGCCTAACAATCTAGATGGATGAAAGATGTGCTTAGTTGTAGTCCAATTTATAGAAAATGGGCATCCTCCATCACAAAGTTCAGGACCAAAATTGCTTCCTTATGCTTATACCTCAGCATCTGGAAAAAGACTAAGGATTGAATTAATAGGGGTACTTAATCTTCCACATGCCTTTTAATATTCGTCCACATGCCCCAGATTACTACTTCTGCATTATTGCAAAATCTGTATACAAAATGAATAACCGCTTGGTGGTGGTTGTTTTGATTTTTATTGATTTTGCATATATTTTAACATTTCAATAAAACCCACAATTTTTTGTTCTGTTCCTAGATATCAGGAAGGCAAATCCTCACACACCTATTGCAGGAGCTGCAAATATTTAAAACCTGAACTGCCTCCCATATGTTCAGCCTGCAAAGTGCTAAATATTTCCACACCAGACACTTTCTGAAGCCGTCTCTTCCAGCTGATGACTCATGGCTCTAACCATGATTTCCAGCGCTGACCAGAAATTCAGAAGATGATTGGCTGTCAGTTTTTTATCATCAATTTTCAGCATCATTATTCAGTTAAAAATAAAGCCAAAAAGTCCCTATCCATTTCACACTGATGTGCAAGGCCATCGTCAGTCAAGGCCTTTTTTGAAGTTTGCACTAATTGCTGTTACAGCAGGAAGGAGAGTAACTGCTCCCACAGGCTACAGAACACCATAAAAAACAGACAAAAAAACCCACCAAGGTTTAATCCTGTGTTAGATAAGGCAGATATTTCACATAAAATTGGAAGACTGGCCACACACGAAGAATTCTTTTAGGTGAACAAGCTGTCAGCATGAAACTTGGTATTTGTGAACCCAGGCACAGGTAGATGAGACAATACTTTTCCAAGTAAAATGTTAAACTACCTAATATATGCTCTTAGGATTGTAAATATGGAGCATCCAATAATGACACACATATATACATATTTATACCTCCATTTATGACAGAAATGTTGCCATGTAAGTAACACGTGTTACTGAGCAAAACTGTGTCACATTAATCAAAATAAAAAATCATCTCAAAGGCATAAACTTTGATAAAGCTTAATGCTTCTGTCTAGCTTGATGAAGGAAGGCTGAAATATTGGCTCATCGAGGCTACCATATGTTTTGATTAAAAGGCCTGCTTCGCAGCCTGCCAGGTCAAAGGAAAGAATCCAATACCTTTTACAGGCTCTGGAGCATGTCCTAAATCTTTCTGTGTTGGATGGGCTGGGAGTTCATTATTAGAAATGGCATTATTACAATTTACCTTATGATACAATGAAACATCAAATTTATTAATGTTACAGAGAAATTCCTCTGCAATATATAACTTAGGTTCATACATTTTTGAGCAAATCAACAAGAGAAATAAGTTAGATATGAAACCTTTTGCAATGGGGAACTATTAGTTGATCAGAAAGCAGGAGCAGGAAAGAGCAAGAGTAAAATTAGTAGCTGGACCTAGACTTATCAATGGTCATTCTGTTCAGCTGCACCGTGTTTAACAGGGTTCCAGCCAAACTGGTTTCTTATACACGTATGGATAGAATCAACACTCTGGTGAAACAGTTACAGAAAATTATTTAGGCAGAACAAAATGTCATGCCGCATATATAAATGTTGCAACATACAGGTTTCCACCACTTTTTGAATGTCACCTCAGATAAAGTCTTTACACGTACTTCTCTTTAACGGTTTCATACTCGGCACTCGCAGTGAAAAATGTATCAAATATATACTATATCCTTATGGTTTTACTGAACATGGGATCTGTACATTTAACAATCAAAGACATTGTAGGTGGAAGACAGAAAACCAAATCACCATAACCAGAACCCAAAAGAACTGTGCAGAGAAGAGAACTTCCTTTCAGTTTTGGTTTCCAAGAGCAGTTCAGATTTCCAGTAGGCAACTCAAGCAGCAGAGTAGCATCTGTTTCAGGGTTGATGTCTTCACAGTGATATCATGGTGATAGATTTGTTTTCAATTGATTCAAAAAGTGGTGCAATCTGCTTATAAAGTAAATCTGAAAAAGTGAAATGATTCTCTTTTCAGTGCTGTGCTGCATGACTGAAGCTCTGCATGCTGCTTTCTGGGTTGGTACTAGTCAGAATACAGGGGTTCACTTTTTCAGCTGTGAGCATGCAAAATGTGCGTATGCTTGGAATGAATATTGTCTTGCAGGACTCTTGGATTCACATTAGTAGGTGTCACATGTCTCACTACCACATACCTTCTCTAATAACTGAAATCTCCATTTAATCTCTACAACTTAAAATTTATCAGTAGATAGCATTATTCCTAATGTTCCATATAATTGAAAAAAACTATTATGTTAGTAGTGACCTTGGCAGTACTGATATTAATACTTCCTGTCAAGTACAGCAATGGTTCTGAGTACATGGAAGGGACAGCCAGAAAATTGCTTTGGATTGCTATAACTATTCCTTAAAGGCAAATTCTGAAGTGTGCAAATCATTGCAGACAGTTATTTTTGTAACAACTTAACAGAGAATGGAGCATAATGTCTACTGCTCAGAATGGTTTTATAATTTTTTTGTAAATCTGGGCTCTGTTATTCTGCTCTGGGAGAGAATAACTGGGAGGTCCACAGGCAGGACCTATTGACATTTGGGGGAGTTTGGTATGTAGGCACAACAGACTGGCAAGAGCCCAGGGACTGCCAATTTTAGCCCTTGCTGTATATTCTAGATTATTTTGTGCAGTGCCCATGTTTAAGACTGAATTGTCTTAGGGCAGCCAAGCAACAAGCCCAGCTAATTACCTGAAAAGTGCAAGTTGCGCCTGTTATATATAAACTAATGGTCGGCAAAAGGTTGACAAAGAACAGATTAATTTGTTCTAAAAAGTTAGCATTACCGTAATTTATAGCCAAGCTACAATTAAAGCAGTGAAAAGAAAAGAGGAGATGTAGCATACAGAAGTTCCTGAGCGCACTGTGGGCTTGTTCCTGGACGGACCTGCTGGGCACACCCAGAATTAAACCACTGGCACGCAGTGTGCTCTGCGTGAGGATTAACAGCGCTGCGTACACACAGCTGTGCCTATCTGGAAAAACTGTTTTTGATTTTGATTTTGGTAGCAAGCCAGCAGCGGCCAGGTTTCTTGAGGGTAGGCTGAACAGTCATTCACAGATGTTTCAGGATAAAAAGAAAAAGGCTGGTCACCACAAATAAATTGATTTGCTGCTGTAATCCCGCTCAGTAACATTCTCTCCGGGACCAGATCGGTGCATCTACATGCACGCACTTGGACCAATGCTACCGAGGGGGTTTCATGAGCTCAGTCTAGGCGCTGCACCACTGCAGCTACATGCCTTCTAGACCAAAGCTGGCTGGTGTCCCGACAGATCAGGGTGTGGGCACGGTGGGTGCCTGCAACTGCCTGCACTCAGCCATGGCAATACACTTTGAGAAGAACGTAGCATTTGCTACCCTCAGCTTTCTAAGCAACAGAGAACAATGGCAAAGTCAAAATGCACTGCGATTACATGTTGGATTGTGATTTCTTTTCACGAAGGCCTATCAGGTTATGCAGTTTCTAGATACGTTTACGAAACTGCCTTTTCAGTTGCTTGCCAAAATAAAAAAATTCTAGGGGAAGGAATCTGCAGGAGGGTTCCTGCAAGTGTGATTCATCCTCCTGGCTTTTGCATATTAGGAAACAGTCTTTAGTTACATTATCACAAACTGTATATATTACAAGGTCAAAATTTCACTTAGCGCACAAGATGAACAGCCTTTACTGACAGTGCCCCCCCTTGCCAAATAAACGTGTTCCTAAATTTAAAAGAAGAAAACATGATTTTTTTTTTTTTTTGCTGATTTCAATCCTTTGAAATTCAGGTTTGTGTCATAAAGTATTCCTGTCAATATACTGCTGTTTGGCTCTAAGCATTTTATTTTAAAATGTGTCTTTCAGGTGCTGTGCCCCCCATACTGCCAGGCACACAAGTGCCTCTAGAGTATGTATGCTTGTGGCACAAGCACAAAAGCTTTGTGAGAGTGACATGATGTCCCAGAAACACAATTAAATACTCTTGAAGACAGAATCAGCTTTATTTGTAAAAGCTTCTTGAGTTAAAATCCACCTCCACAAAAGCCTATTGGAATATACATAAAATTGGATTCTGCCTCTGTGACATGCAAGTAGCAGATCCTGTGCTGACACCAGACACCCATAAGCAGAAGCACCCACAAATTTAAAAAATGAAGGTTCAGGGTTTCTCCTCTGACTTTCTGCTTTAACACAGACTTTCTGACAACTGTATACCAGCCTTCTGCTGCAACGAGCATACTAACTATCACTGAGAAAGATCTATTAGAAGAACTCAGCTTATTCCTGTGGCATGGGAAATACCATGTGATTTCTTGCTGTAGCAGGAGCGTCCAAATAATTTCAGAAGGTTATGGCTCATTTTAAAATACTTAAAGGAGATCTTTCAGATGCACGAAAGGTGGTTAGATGCTACCACTAGCCTGTGTCCCTGAAAATCTCTCCTTGAGAAGTCCAGGATTCAAAACTAATTCACAAACAAAATGGGATGTAACTGTTTAAAATATGTAGTCACTTTAAAAACAAGCTGATATAGATATCCTTTATATAGTGCTCAGCTCAGGAAGGATTTAACTGTATGTTGAAAGCATACCATGTACCATGTACTTTATGGGAAAGAGAAGGCCAATCTCGAAGAGTAAGAATACCAAAAAACTTGCTTTGGCCACCATCTGCAGCTGCAGCACAAATGTGATCTCAGCATTGCCAGTGTGTTCTCATGTACAACACTGTTTGCCGAGTCCAACTGAAATCCTCTATTTTTAGCCTTTCAGCTACTTTCAGATAAAATTCCTGCAGATAGGACTAGCTGTATAGGGCAGATAACATACAACTCTGAAACCACAGATGACCTCATGCAACTGCAAAGAAAGAAGGGTCTGTTGCTTTAAACAAGGCCAAAATTTAACCCGGCTATACTAAAATTAAACAGGGAGTGTTTTACAGTCCCATTACAAGACATAAAACGACAGTCACTATAAATTCATGGTGCACTTATTTGTAAGGATGTAAAAAGAGCAATTAATAATCCCAAAACAGCTTATCTCTGCACCAGTACAACACCAAAGCTTTCCCAGGCTTGTTGGAAATTTTACAAATAGCACTGAGAAGCTATTTTAGCTGTCATTTGAGAATTATTTGTCCAAACTAAAGTCATTGCCCTTTGTTACAAGTCACAAGACATTTTTTTAGTGTTCCACACTTTTAGTTGACATTACAGAGAGAAAATAAATAAATGTAATCCAAACTTTCTGGAAAGGGCTTCCATATGTAAGAACACTTACCAGCCACAGATCAGAGAGAGCACTGCACAGTGATTCTTAGAATTACAGAATCATAGAACCATTTAGGTTGGAAAAGACCTTTAAGACCATTAAGTCCAACCGTTAACCTAACACTGCCAAGTTTATCACTAAACCATGTTCCTACGCACCACATCTACAAGTCTTTTAAATACCTCCAGGGATGGTGACTCAACCACTTCCCTGGGCAGCCTGTCCCAATGCTTGACACAACCCTTTCGGTGAAGAATTTTTTCCTAATATCCAACCTAAACTTCCCCTGGCGCAGCTTGAGGCCATTTCCTCTCGTCCTATTGCTTTTTACTTGGGAGAAGAGACCAACACCCACCTCACTACAACCTCCTTTCAGGTAGTTGTAGAGAGCGATAAGGTCTCCCCTCAGCCTCCTCTTCTCCAGACTAAACAACCCCAGTTCCCTCAACCTCTTCTCATAAGACCTGCTCTCCAGACCCTTCACAAGCTTCATTGCCCTTCTCTGGACACGCTCTGGCACTTCAATGTCCTTCTTGTAGAGGGGGCCCAAAACTGAACACAGTACTCGAGGTGCGGCCTCACCAGTGCCGAGTACAGGGGCGCGACCACCTCCCTGCTCCTGCTGGCCACACTATTCCTGATACAAGCTAGGATGCCATTGGCCTTCTTGACCACCTGGGCTCACTGCCGGCTCATGTTCAGCCAGCTGTCGACCAGCACCCCCAGGTCCTTTTCCTCCAGGCAGCTTTCCAGCCACTCCTCCCCAAGCCTGTAGCGTTGCACGGGGTTGTTGTGACCCAAGTGCAGGACCCGGCCCTTGGCCTTGTTAAACCTCATACAGTTGGCCTCAGCCCATCGATCCAGTCTGTCCAGGTCCCTCTATACAGCCTTTCCACCCTCCAGCAGATCGACACTCTTGCCCAATTTGCTGTCATCTGCAAACTGATGGAGGGTGCACTCGATCACCTCATCTAGATCATTGATAAAGATATTTAACAGAACTGGCTCCAATACCGAGCCCTGGGCAACCCAGCTAGTGACCGACCACCAACTGGAGTTAACTCCATTCACCACAACTCTCTGGGCTCAGTCATCCAGCCAGTTTTTAACCCAGTGAAGAGTATGCCCGTCCAAGCCGTGAGCAGCCAGCTTCTCCAGGAGAACGCTGTGGGAAACAGTGTCAAAGGCTTTACCAAATTCTAGGCAGACAATATCCAGTCTTTCCCTCATCCCCTAAGCAGGTCACCTCATTACAGAAGGAGATCAGGTTAGTCAAGCAGGACCTGCCTTTCATAAATCCATGCTGACCGGGCCTGATCACCTGGTTTTCCTGCATGATGGCACTCAAGGTGATCTGCTCAATAACCTTCCTCTGCAGGGGAGGTCAGACTGACAGGCCTGTTGTTCCCCAGATCCTCCTTCAGGCCCTTCTTGTAGTGGGGTGTCACATTTGCCACCTTGCAGTCAACTGGGACCTCCCTGGTTAGCCAGGACTGCTGACAGATGATGGAAAATGGCTCGGTGAGCACTTCCACCAGCTCCCTCAGTACCTTTGGGTGGATCTCACCTGGCCCCATAAACCTGTGTGTGTCTAAGTGGTGTAGCAGGTCACTATTTTCACTTGGATTATGGGGGCTTCACTCTGCTCCCTGTTGCTGTCTTCCAGCTCAGGGGGCTGAGTACCTGGAGAACAAGTGGTCCTACTATTAAAGACTAAGGCAAAAAAGGAATTAAATACTTCAGCCTTCTCCTCATCTTTTGTCACTTTGTTTCCCCCCTGCATGCAATAAAGGATGGAGATTCTCCTTAGCCCTCTTTTTGTTGCTAATGTATTTATAGAAATATTTTAAATTGTCTTTCACAGCAGTAGCCAGATTCAGTTCTAGTTGGGCTTTGGCCCTTCTAATTTTCTCCCTGCATAATCTCACGACATCTTTGTAGTCCTCCTGACTTGCCTGCCCCTTCTTCCAAAGGCCATCAACTCTACTATTTTTCCTAAATTCCAGCCAAAGCTCTCTGTTTAGCCAGGCCAGTCTTCTTCCCCGCCAGCTCTTCTTTTGGCACATGGGGATGGCCTGCTCCTGCAACTTTAAGATTTCCTTCTTGAAGAATGTCCAGCCTTCCTGGACCCCTATGCCCTTCAGGACTACCTCCCAAGGGACTCTGTCAACCAGTCTCCTAAACAAGCCGAAGTCTGCCCTCCTGAAGTCCAAGGTGGCAGTTCTGCTGGCCCCCTCCTTATTTCTCCAAGAATCAAAAAAATCTATCATTTTGTGATCTCTGTGCCCAAGACAGCCTCCAGCCATCACATCACCCACAAGTCCTTCTCTGTTCACAAACAACAGGTCCAGCAGGACGCCTTCCCTAGTTGGCTCACTCACAGCTGTGTCAGGAAGTTATCTTCAACAGACTCCAAGAACCTCCTAGACTGTTTCCTCTCCGCTGTATTGTATTTCCAGAAGACATCTGCTAAGCTGAAGCTCCCCATGAAAGCAACGGCTAGCAGTTGTGAGACTTCTCCCAGCTGCTTACAGAATATTTTGTCTGCCTCTTCATCCTGGTTGGGTGGTCTGTAACAGACTCCCACCACAACACCTGCTTTGTTGGCCTTCTCCCTGATTTTTACCCATAAACATTCAACCCTACTGTCACCATCATTACGCTGTAGATAATCAAAACATTCCCTAATGTACAGGGCTACCCCATAACCTCTCCTTCCTTGCCTATCCCTTCTGAAGAGTTTATAGCCATCCATTACAGCACTCCAGTTGTGCGTGTCATCCCACCACGTTTCTGTGATGGGAACTATATAATAGTTTTCCTGCTGTACAATGGCTTCTAGCTCCTCCTGTTTGTTGCCCATGCCGTTTGCATTGGCATAGATGCGCTTCAGTTGGGTTATTGATCCCACCACCTTTCTGGGGAGAGAAACCCTAATTCCTATGTGATCATTCTCAGGTGCTTCTGTGGTTTCTAACACATCTATAACCCTTGCGTCCTTGCTGCCACATGGATCACCATCCCATACCTCCACTGAGGCAGCAGACTGAAGGACTTTGCTAGCACTCTGTCTCTCAAACATTGGTGTGCCGCCCCTAGGCTTACCTCTAGCGAGCCTGGTTTTATCCCTTTCCCCATTCAAATCTAATTTAAAGCTCTTTCAATGAGCCCTGTAACTCCTGTGCAAAGATCCTTTTCCCACTTTGAGACAGGTGTACCCTGTCTGTCACCAGCAGTGCAAAATGTACTGTACCTTCCTATCTTCTACTTCACCCTTTTTGTGTGTCACCCTATATACCAAAAGACACCTGTTTCCTTTAAAATGCCATTTATTTCCAATAGATTGAAGTATAGTTCTGAGTACTATTATTCAAGTTTATCTTAAATATTTAAGTAGAAATGTGTAAGGAATGGATATGTCACAAGTGAATCAATACAGATCAGGGTCCTCAGTCTGCATCCTTTGGGATGTGCTGCTCACACCTCATTTGGTTTGCAGAATATTTGCTGGATATTTCTTCAGAACAAATCCCTCATGAGGTTATCACATACTTCCAATTGTGGAAGAAACACTCTGAAAGCTCTTTTCCTCAAGAAAAATTTTCACTCCTTAATACTGAATGACAGTTGATACATGAGTGAAAATAAACCTAAGGTAAAGAAATTCTTTTACCCCGACACCAAATCACCGTAACAGATCAGTAAAGCATCCAAACCATTTCTTTTAACTCTCCCGTTCTTTCCTTAATACCAACATAGGCAAACCTATATTTTTTAACAATGACATAGCCTCTACCTGTCATCTAATTTTTCAAGCACAGCCAGCATTGAAATAAAGGGTTACAAAGCACTTAACTGTTAATTTGAGATTATACTACAAGTCTGATTTTTTCTGGCTTCATGTCACTAGAAAGGAGAAACTCCATTTGTCATAAGGAATGAAAACCAGGACAGAACAAGGTTTGCTATCGCGTTCTCTAAGGAATTGTAGGTGGAGTTATATAAACAACAGAGAAACGATCAAAGGGAAATCTTAGGGACCATAATATACTGAGGTATTAAAGGAACAGAGCCTTTTATCTATTGTGGAGGAAGGAAGTAGAGCATTGAGACATGTGTAATATATATAATTAAAAATAAAAAACCCAAGCAAGTCCCAAAACAGACTGAAATCAATTAAAGTCTGTTTTTTTCTTATTCTGTTACAATGACAAGAAAGAACCAAAAATGCAATCTGCCACAAAAATTATGCTCCATCACCTGGAAAAGCTAAGCATTCAACTCTATTTTAAGCTGAATTTTTCCCCACATCCTATGAAACAAGCACTGTTCGATCACAGACCATGTCCTCATTCACTGCCAGCCTAACTGAGGCTTACCTTGTCCTCTACTCTGTTCAGCCTGGCACCAATCGTGTTATTCCCTCGATCTTTGCTTTTTTCTGTAGAACAAGAAACATTTTCAAATTAATATATGGTGGTATAACAAAATAGCAGCAAGCCACAACAGGGTGTGTTTAACTAGCCCACCAACGCAGTGTAACTGAACACCTTTGCCAGGCTGGTAGCTCTGTACCTTAAAAGCAGCTTTTTGTTTCTTTTTATAGCATTAGCCCATGCCATGGCTTTTAATAGCCCTTAAGTTTTAGGCACTTTCAACCTTAGTTTTATGCTTTAACCTGGGAGAACAAAACTGTGCCAAATTTAGTTAATGTTTTGATTGCCATTTAAAAACAAGCTGCCACCATGCAAAAGAATCTACAGCCAACCTGAGCAATGCATTTGGTAACATTTTATCTTCTTTTTTCCCCTATACACTATATAGAAACATGAGTCTGAAAATTACATTAACAGAGAGTTTTCATTAGCCAGACTTGTCGGAAACAAACTTAGTACTTTGTGCTCCTCTTCCAGGCTCTTTTCAAAGCTATCAAAGCTCTATGTGAATATTCCTGATTTCATAGGAACTCTGTAATCAGAGCACACCATTTTGTAGAAAATACGGTGAATCTCAGAGACATTAGAGCCAACATTTTTAAAACTTCAGTGAAAGTTAGTGCTTTATATATGTAAATAAGAGCAACTGTGTTTTAAAAGTGTTGGTGACTAGATATCATTGTGTATGTCTAAACATCAGACCACAACTGGTTGGCACTGTTTAAAAGTTTGGCAACAAAACAGAAAGTATTTTAACAAGTTTTTTCCATTAATTGTATCTTCATCAGATTAACTTTAGACAGCTCCTTCATGTTAACTTACCTGAGACAGAGATAAAAAGAGATGGCTTCCCTATGGATTGGTCCAACCTATAAAACCAAAAGAATAATTTTTAGTTTTTATCAGCCTGAACAAGCATCTTCACTTTCTCTAGCTGGAGCAGGGAGACCTCTTTACAAACAAGCAAGGTGAAGTTAAAATCCTTCTGGTTTGTACTGTAAGTGAAGCAGTTGCTTTGGGCTAAGAATACCTTGAAATTAAAAAAATAATAACAAAATGGGATTAGACTTAGATTGGCCTTTAGCTTCTTTAACCACTGTAAAATTTTACCATGCGCATCGCTTTTCCACTTGAACAGCACTGCCTCCTCTTTTCCTTGTTCTTCTGTGGCTTACTTGTTGCATCCATCTGTTGCCTCTTAGTCTACTCTTAAGTGAAATTCTAGCAGAGTAGGCAACAATATTTCACTCTGTATGTATGATACAGCTCCTAATATATAGGGATTACAGTGTATTGTCAAAGCTAGCAGGGACTGAGGCAATACATGTAAGTATAATGAAAATTATAAGTCCCAATCATCAGATTTTTAAGTTTTTTTGCTTTTCCTTCCTGTGTAAAGAGAAAACTTTACTTGAATGCCATTTTATATTTATATATTTTATATTTTGCACAGTCCCTACCAATATGGCACCTGTAACCCTGACTGTTTTTGATCCCCCACCCCCATCACTGACTTGTTTACAAACATCCCTCTGATGGTGTTTATGGATACAGACACTGAACTCTATTGACATACCTGCGCTGTAACTCCTTGATTCGCACCATCAGGTTGAGGTGACCCTGCGAATACTGCTCAATAACATCTCGGACATCATAGGGCTTTCTAGCTTGCTGTAAAATAAAAGACAAAAAACATGCTTTTAAGCCACATGACGTAGGAATGGTCTCTGGTAATGTAGATTTTTTTCAAGAGCAAACAGTAAATTCTTTAAACCCCTTTTAACACTGTGTAAACATTTGAGATATGTTGATTGTTGCCATGATCATACATTTTTTGTGTAATGATTATGACAGTTCTGATTTCATCCACCTTTTTTGTTACTGCAAGTCTACTTGCCTTTCAAAACATTATCTACTGAGCTTGAGGCCAAAAGAACTTGGGGCCAAAAAAGTATATCTGGCTCTTTGCTCAGAAGTTTGTGGCCACTGTAGTTTCTTCTGGAAATAAGGTTCATACTCCTCAGCCAGCAAACAGTAAAGAGGTCCTTCACATGCTCAGTCAGCAGCAAGTTCAGCTCTTACCACGGGAAGGTTAAAGTCCTGGCTGAAGTTGCATGACTGACTTCCTCTTCCAGAAATACTGTCTGGGCTTTCAAATATACTGGGAGATACTGGGAAAATATTGGTGCAAGGAATGACCAGGGAGAAAGCCCTGTGTCTGTAATTTGCACTTCATGCAGTGGCAAGCCTTAATCTGACCTATTAGTAATAAAAACACATTTGTGTAGTATTAAAGACTGTAATTTTAACCAATAAACACCAAGGCTAACTGGAAAGCAAGTGAACGAACTTGTGAAAGTGCAGTGACAAATTAAAAATATCTTAATCCTACATCTAGAAACTAGAGCCCAATCAGTGCCAGAGCTACATATGAGAAGCAGCAATGAAGCTCCAACACAACAGAGAAGAGGAAAGAGAAGAGAGAAGAGTAGGGTGTAAAGTTTATACATTAGACTGAACAGTAACACCTGAACTTATGATTTGGTAGAAAACTTTTTCTTAAAGGTGCCAATCAAATCAGTCAAACAATACAGTAACAATAAATGACATGCCAGCAGTCAAGGGAGGTGATTCTGTCCCTCCACTCCACTCTGATGCCACCCCACCTGGAGTGCCGCGTCCAGCACAGGAGAGACATGGACCTGTTGGAGCGGGTCCAGAGGAGGGTCACAAAAAACGTCAGAGGGCTGGAGCACCTCTCCTGTGAGGATGGGCTGAGAGAGTTGGGGTTGTTCAGCTTGGAGAAGAGAAGGCTCTGGGGAGACCTTACAGCAGCCTTCCAGTACTAAAAGGAGGCTTATAAGAAAGATGGGAATAGACTTTTTAGTAGGGCCTGTTGTGATAGGACAGGGGGCAACAGTTTTAAACTAAAAGAGGGTAGATTTAGACTATATATAAGGAAGAAATTTTTTGCAGTGAGGGTGGTGAAACACTGGAACAGGTTGCCCAGAGAGGAGGTAGATGCCCCATCCCTGGAAACGGTCAAGGTCAGGTTGGATGGGGCTCTGAGCAACCTGATCTAGTTGACGATGTCCCTGCTCGCTGTGGGGGGCGGGGGGGGCGGGCAGATGGACTAGCTAACCTTTATAGATCTCTTCTACCTCAAACTATTCTATTGGTCTATGTTTCTGATTCATTCATTATGTTCTCTATAGATACTCTGCAGATAATTTTCAAGGTTTGGTAAAAACCTCGGTAAGACTGAGTTACAATTTTTCCTTTCTTGTGCCTTTTGAGAAGAAGGAAAAGAGTTTACAGTGGTAGTTTCTAACATAGCAGAATTTGTATCTCATTTAAGGTCTCAGAAATATTTTGTCATCTGTACTTCAAAAGCAGGAGCTGTCTCTGCACTGCTTAACCTTACTTCACATGCAGTAGGTTTTCCTCAATTCCATGCCACAAATACCTTCTTTTTTAAGCCAAAGGAAAGTGGGATACAATATAAAAATCCAGGCTGTGGCACCTTCATACAGTCCCCTGCACCTGCCTGGGAGGTGGCTCCCACATTTCAGGAATCATTACTTTAATAATCACTACTTTCATAATATCACTTCATCAAACAAATTATATTTCAGTCTGCCATATTCCTCAAAGTCAACTGCAAACCTTGGGTGAAATGTGAGATACTCTCTAGTGGAAGGCTAAGCAGGAATGGGAATTGCTTTAATCCAACCAAAAAGCACAAAGGATTCCCAAGAACCCTGACTGCTTACACACATATAAATTATAACTAACGTCCATAAAGAAAGAAATGTTATTCAATTATGGCATAAGCCCATAAGTCTTTCCATGGACTAATACTGTAAACATGATGATATAAAAAGGAATGCTTGGATTATTTCTGTACTATAAATAAGCAAGAGAGAAATCTGCAAGATCAGCTTGAAAACTCCAGGTTCAGAAAAGCTGTTCAGTAAGAATAAAGGTGCAGAGCTTTCTTCTGCCATCCTCATACTCTGATGCAGGTGTCTGGCAGTAGAAAGAATAGGTATGCCCCTGCTTGTTTTTCATTTACTGGGCTGCTTCTTTCTCTTTAAAACGAGAACTGAAAACCTGGAGTAAATAGAATTTATGAATGAAGCACAATTTCTGAGTAGGACAGGGTATTTAACAGTCAGTACTGATTATTCTGTAATTGCTTCATATTGAAAGCTGATCTTTCAGGAGAAAATACTCTTGATGTTGATGTTAGTTTTGTAAAAGGAAAAAAACCTGCAGCAGGCAATGGAGGAGTACTGATGAAACAAAAGTAGAAGCTAGCCCTGCAGCTTTCCTTAACTTCTTCTCTTCTTTACTTTCATTCCTCTGCTAATTAAAGAGTACTCATGGCAAAAATATTCTTAAATGAATTAGAATTTCCCCCATCATATAAGAAATTTTGCAAAAGGCACAAAAGCGAATGCCAACTATTAAATGTGCACCCCTGGCCATTGCTGTTCCCTAGTAACTGCATGTGCAGGAAGGTAGAGCTGGGAAAGGGAGAGCAGAATCTGTGCAAGGGGAATTTCTGGAAAAGGTAGTCAAATAACAGACAAATAAAATGGGTAGAACATCCTTTGAAGCACAGGGCACTCTGAACTACGTTGTTTCATACAGCCCAGTATGGAGATTAGAAAAGATTACACACACAGTTTATGATTCATGCCATGACAAATGAATTACATAAGATGACAAATTATAAGACTATAAATGCAAGATTTTCCAGTGAAATTGTAACAAACCAGGCAACAGTCACTCACGTCATCAGTGGAACTCCAACCTGTATTTTTAGTTTATGCTATGTATGGAATATTTGCCATGGTGAAAAACATAACACAAATTAAAAACATGCTTTAAAAGGAAACTGATTTACTCAACAGGAAGAATTTACATGGAAAGAGAAAAAAAAAATATTTCAAAATGACAATGGGAAATCAGATCAAATCCCTGGTCTCTGGATCTGTGATGGATATCACAGTTGTATCCATGTGCGTAAGTCTTAAGACATTTAGAAACTTTCCTAATTGGAAGACAAAGGTTATTTACTTATGAATCCCGCTAATGGAATAACTGAGTAGGCTGATTTTCTTTCTGAAATTCAGTTGTAAGGTTAGACTGTGCTGAAGACATCTGATTTATAACTAATATATGAAATTCATTTTTGGTAGGTAGAGTGAACAAAGCCTACAAAACTATTAATTTCTAAGTCCTGTTTTTCCTATAATCTACAGATTCTTTCCTTAACCATCAGCCATTCACCTTAACTGATGCACAGGACTTGTGCTGACTACTAGCAGAATGTAATCTTTCTTACACAGTTTCAAACAGTCCTACAGACTTTACAAGAGCATAAACACATCCATTAAAAAGGTATTAATTCTTTATAATATTATGCTGGGTTCTTACATGGACATCATCATATGGGCTGTATTCAAACCTGGAATTTAAAAATAAAGCATAAACTTCTCTTCTTCTTTTAAAGAGGAAATGACGCCCAAGTGCAATGCTTCACAAAGAATTGCCTTTCATGTCCTTTGAAATTTCTTTGTAACCCTGTTTAGCTTCTCTTTATTTATTTTATTGCACTTTTTTTAAACAGTAAGTTTCTGCTTTCTAACCGACTTCTGTCTTTGTGGTGCCATCACCCCCCGCTATTAATTGAGCTCTTAAAAAAACAAAAAATCTATCTACACAAATTTAGGCATACAGGTGTATCCTGCAAACAGCTGGTATAGTTTAAGAACCATGTTGGGTTCATGCTGGGACCTATTTTGCAAAATTTTCCTCTTCCTCCCCTTCTTCCTATGCTTCCCCTCCCCTGAAGCTTCGGAGACATCTCTAAAATACTCCTTTAAGTGCTGGCCTTGCAATTACTTATGTTCCAGCTAATTTTAAGCATGAATAGTCCCATGGACTTCAGCTGGGCTTTTTCAATAGTTATAGAAAAAAGGTCTGAACTTTCTTTTAGGAAGATACATTTCACATAAACACAAGAAGCTTAGAAGGCAAATATCTACCAGAAAACAGCTATGTGGACCTCTTAAATGCTGAAAGATAATTTTTTAAAATGTGTCTTCTGCTTTACCCTAATTTCAGATATTGCATTGGAGTGGTTATTAGAAACTGTATAGTCATTACTTGGCACATGTTTAAACATTTTAATTTCTTATGACCATTTTATGTGCATATAATAGAACAAAGCAGATTTACAACATACTTTTGAGGAAAGAGTAATAACAGTGGTTATCTCTTAATTACAGGAGAGATTTCCAAAAGCACCTTGTGGCTTGAATTTCAAGGTGACTTTGTGCATTAATTTACTTAGGTGCTTTTGAAAACTGTACCTTTGGTGCTCTCCAAATTTTTAAACTCGATCATAACCTTGTATTCAGAAATTGTGGAGAAGTATCAGATATCCCCTGTATGTTCCTATTGGGAGATTCTGCTTCTGACAGAAACAGCAGCGTGTCACTTGTACGCAGGAGTGACTTGAGATACTTTTCACTTCAGCTTAACTGATATTTTTACTTCTTTAGTAACAGCTAATATTGATAGCTCAGGAAGAAGAAAGCCTACTAAAGAAGGATGAGAGACAACCTTGTTGAGGGATTTTGTAGATGGCCAGGATGAGGTCTTTTGCAGATGTGAAAGTGAGAGTACAACTGAGAAGCCAGATTAGCAACTGGGATACTGAGTACAAACAAGTTCTAAGTATGAACTGAATAGTCCCATTCTATTCAGTCAAATGCCTTTTCAGCTTCTATCAAGTCATCTGCCGCAGGGGAGTTTAGTTTATTTGCCAGGTGGATAATGTTGCACACAGCGTTCAGGCATTTTCAAAATCTGTTTTTGACAAATACCACTTGGGAAGTAGATATATAATGTGTAGATTTCTTGTTTCTAAGCAGTTTAGTTAATACCATGGCAAATATTTTATGATCTAAATTTATGAGAGCAATGATTCAGTAATTACCACGGAGCAAAGGATCACAATCAGGTTTTAGAATGAAAATAAATCAAAGTTTAATGTAACTGGTCACATTTAGGCAGTTTTTCACAGAACAGCAGTGGACACGTCACTGGAATGGGCCATATTCCTTGCCAAGTTACAAGTGCTGACCAGAAAGTGTTAAGAAGCTTCTCAACAAAACGACTATAAAATTTTTTTTCAAGTAGTCCAGACATTGTGCCTTTCTTAATTTTAGTCTAATAAAAAGACATGTGAAATGTGCTAGCAGAAACTTTCTGAAAGAGTGTTCTCTCCGTGACCCCAGACATGGGAGATTTCAGCCTATATGGTGACAGTCTGAATACAAATCTCTGAAAAGCTCAGGCAACCTTAGCCATAAATTAGCTCATGAATTTTAGTAAAAATAAAAATTTTCAAAGAAGGAAACTGCTAAAGAATTCAAGCAGTTCTGCTTCTCAATAAGGAATTCAGAATCACAGTTTTGAAGCAGCAGCAAGCATTGCCTTACAGAAATGATGCTCTCTTGTACTGTTAGTCATCATCAGCATCTTTTTGATCCTAAACTTTTGCACCCTTCAAATATTTGAAGGAAAAAGGACACACACACACACCACCCCCCTTTTTTTGGGATAGATTAACAGCAGGAAAGCTTTTTAGACTACCGTAAGCAGTAGTGCCACAGTCATATATATGAAAATGGATGTGGGCAGTTAAGCCCCTCTTGTTTCTTTGTGTTTTCAGTTTTGAAGCCTGTTCTCCAGGGATTGTCCCTTATTCATTAATTTTAAGTAATATATTTCTTCATATATATATATATTCGTCTGGTTTAAATCAAGCTGAAGGCTGTTGACACATGGGTGTTTACTGGTCTAATGAAATTGATTTAGAAATCACATTCTTAGAAAGTCTGCAGTCAGAATTTTTTATTCAGACCAGGCAACAAGCTTAATTAGCTACCGTTAAATGCTTACGATATGGCAATATCACAGCAAGTGAAGTGGCAGACAGGAAACGTATGCCAGTGAGGGCTGGAGGAATAAAGAGCACTGATATCTCACAAACTTGGAAGGAGGTCTCTTACCTATGCAGAGGGGTGAAGGGAAAAGGAAGGAGAAACCTTCTAATATGCTAACAAATTTCCACCCCAGTTTCTTACCGGGACTTCATTATCATTGAGACAGCAACAAGGCTGAGGTATTATTTTAATCTCTAATCCTACTGACTCAGCATGACAGTAACATACAGCTCAGATTTAATGGAGACATATGAGAATGTTTGCACTGTGAGAAAGAGGCAGCGATAACAGAGGGTTAAGGGTCAAGTCCATTAGCAGAAAATAACATTTTAATTCAGACTGCATTTCAGGAGTTTAGCCTATTTCCCCTGTGTCCAGCTGACTAACCTGCTACTAAACAACCACCCTATTGAAGAAGGGAGAGAATAGTGGGTGTAGCTCGCCACTACCGAAATGAATTGATAGTTTCTCTTAAGTTTCTAAAAGAAGCAATGAATCAAGAGAATAAAAGCGTTTATTTAGAAAAGGAGCTTTCTATTCACAACTCACCTGAAACTTTTTCTTGGCCACAAAATACTGCATCCTACGAATCACCTTAATTGCAGCACGGTGGTGTTCTCGAAGCCTGTGGGAAAAAGGAGGAAGGTGAGTGGGGGGGGGGGAAAGGGCATCTCCATCCAGACAATAAAAACAACAGCCTGCAGTAAATGCTTCACTAACATGTGAATGTGTAATGCAAGCAGTTGAGATTCAGCCTGGGAGCACAAGACACTATTATGTTGACCTTCCCCACCTTCCAAGGGGGCTAAAAAAATGCAGGATTTTATCTGACCTATGCTAGGTTTGCATACATTTGACAGCAAAAAGTGGTGTCCACATAAACTCCTCCTATGTCTAAGCAAACCTCCTCCCATCTTTCCCAATTTCTTCTGTGAAGAAACCTGAGCTATCAAGTTCTTGCATATTCAGCCATACAAAGCTTTTCTACACGGTCACTCTAGAATTCCAGCTTCTGTTTTTTTGATTAGGTTTCTGTTGGCTTTTTGGTTGGCTAGGGGTTTTTTGGTGTGTGTCCGCCCCCCCCCCCCCCCCCCCAAGTCTTGTACAATATGTTTCTTCACTGACATGAATTTGTTTTTCAAAATTTCTTAAAAAAAAAAAAACACTTTGAAGATTTTTGAGTCGACTGCTAAACAGTCCAAATGATCTTGTGGTAGCTGAATGCAACATCTACATACACATGTATCCCAAAACCAATCTGTAAGTGTATATAAAGACAAAATAATCTGGAAGGTCTTTAAACAAACACATCTCCCTTTTCAAGTACATACATATGAACTGAAAACAGAATTAAAAACAGTAATTTGCTCTTTGTACTTTAAAATACCAGATTTTCATAGTATCTGACATCAGTTTTGAAACAATTCATTAAGAGCAACAGATAGTTTACATTTTTCAAAGTTTGCAAAAACGATGGATTTTTCTTCTTAACATTAAAATACCAAATAAAACATTTAAACTATGCTGACGATTTATTCTGCTTGCTCATTCTATTACTTTTATTAAGATGCCCTTGTATGACATTATTGCACAATCTTCCTTCCCTTTGTATATGCAGGAACATCTAGTTTGGCTAACTCTCATCCCAAACAGACTTCTAGTGATGGCTTTGGGGAAGCAGCAGTAAAAGCGGAGCTAGATATTCTAGATGTTTTATCTTTACAAAATTATTATTAGCAATGATGATAGACAGGCATATTGACATGTGACTAGGCAGTCACATGGGATGGAAAAATCATATTTAAGTTCTGCACAGGTTTGGGTTTTTGGTATGATATAGCATGGTATCACCCAAGCCTCTCCAGTTGAATATAACCTGGAATTTTAGTAAGTATTCACATATTTCCTCAGGACAAATTTCTTCCTGCAAACAGAAGGTCTGCATGTGCAAATGGTGGATGTCTGTCCTCTGAACAGCACAGCAAGTGTAGCTGGGGCATCCCCTTTCTGAAAACTCACACTTTCTAGTGGGAAAATAGCTTTCTGCAAAGCCAAAACCATTTTCTGCTCATAGACACTGCCTCTCAGGTGTTTTCCTTTTGTTACAGAAATTGTTCAGATTTAGCAATGATGTCAAGAAAAGATTGCTTTCTCCAGATACCATATAAAATACAGTTGCTTTTCAAACTAATAACGTACAGCTTTTCACCACAGGTCTATAGATTGCTGAGACTGTAAGTGCATTTAGATAAAGTGACTGTGCCTCAATAATTATGCACTGATCTGTGAATCTGCAGATGGAACTGTATAGGAAGGCCCTTCCCTCTTAATACCTTACTGAGGTGCCTCAGTGAGATTCTCTCTAGGACCCTGCTCTCGCAGATCTAACTGCAAGATCATGGTTCACATTATAAAAATGGAAATTTGCTCCTCCTAACCGGGATGGCTGCCTGCTTGGATCGGGTCCCAGTGAACGGAGATAGCCTGATGCTAGTTCATGGTATTCCCGTTCTGTGAGCCCTTGCTGCATCATTCTGCTGCTAGGGACAAGGACAACTTCCCCAAAACCCAAAGGAAATAAAGTGTTTGGGGGTTTTAAGTTCTGCTTCACAGAGACAGGAGCCAAAAAGATAAACACTGCTTAATTTGCTATTAAGTATCAAAGGTGTGAAAGTGTAACTGTCACGCAGCTGTACATCCGCTACATAAACGCACACAAAAACATCTTATGACAAATAGAAATAAATTTCAATTGCAATAAAACTGCTTGTAGTATTTTGGTTTATGCCTCATTTCCTCTGGGGTGTTCTTCACAGTCAATTATTTCTGACTAAAGTATTTTTCTTTGGGACAGACAAACACTAGTAAAGTACACCAAATCCCTCATTCTCTATCTAGATGACAAGTCTCATCTATAAGCAAGACAGCCGGATAATAAAAATTATATTAGCCATATAGTGAAATAACAAAACTATACGGCCAAAATGGTTTTCCAATGCAGCTATTTTACATTAATCATTGTTCAGTGCTAACATGAACTTCCATGCCAGGAGGGAAAGTTAATATTCTCATTTTATTCCCTCCCATTTCCAGCTCCAGTAGGAAACCTTACAGTAAACTTCTTTCTGCTTATACTGTAAAATCTAATTCTGCACAACATGCTGTCCTGATTCCCTAAGATTAAATGCTTCTCTGATGAGGGAAGGGAATAAAGGATTTAATTAGTAGCCAAGGTTATGATTCACGGTTGTTTGATCTCTCTCACAAACTGGTAACAAATACTTTAGTAAATTCAGGGTTTAACCATTAACTGGCGATATTTGTTTGTTCAGCCACTTGTGACATCTCTGAGTTCTGGTTACAGAATGTCTGTCTGCAGCCTCTGGGGACATACAGCATGCTTAGAAGCCAGACAGCCACTCAATATAACATTACTGTCCTCAGAGCAAGAGCTTCATGAACACTTTTGTTTTTTTTAAGGAGTGTGGTGGGAAATGACATCATCTGAGAGTGCTTAAAGACAGCAGCGACGTACCTCCCCTGTGCATACATCCCCCCAGCAAGCGGGAGACACCCTTTGGAGAAGTACTGCTGCGCGAAGCAAGTCTCCGATGGCAGAGTTGCCCTCCCTCAGCCCCTACAGACAGAGTTTTCAGGGACTGCTGGGATACCCTGGAGAGTCCGCCTGCTTCAGTGTAGCTGTGGGAGCTAAGCTTTCTTGTGACTGAAATCCCTCTTTTTTTTTTCTTTTTTTTTTTTAACACATTTGGTTTTGCCTAACTTTAGAATAAAGCTTGTTTGATAAGTGCATTAGCAACAGGGTCAGCGGACAAAATTTTTGCCTTTTTGTTAACGAAGACGTTTTCCTCTCCTGAGCGTTTATCAGGTTTTACAGTCTCACCCTCACCATACCCATTAATCTCACGATAACCAACATCCAAAGGGACTTGCAAATCGCAGTTTGAATGATTCCAATAACCATCAGCATATTACCTTCAAAAATAAACTGAAGTAGTTTGCATGCCCATAAAATCAAGCTCAGGATTACTGCTTCCAATACTAGACAATATCTCAGCCTGTGCCTTTCTGAAGAAAAATTGCCAATAGCTTTCACTGGCTACCAGTAATTTTCTTTCTCAATATAAACATGACATCGAGATCACCTTGAACACAGCACATACTATGCGACATTTCCTGTGGACTTAAACACATAAACTTCAGTCTCGAAGCCACCAATGAAGCTGCAACATTGTCAGAAAGACAGATGCCAGAAAGATGAAGAAGGATGTAACAACTCATCAACAACAGAAAACCATCAATAGATTCATACAAACCTACACTACTTGTAGGTACAAACTAGGTTTGCTTTATTTGTGCACTGATAAAGTAGCCTGTTGTGGATGCAGGTGCTCCTCAAAGTATAAGAAATGAGGATAAAAAAAACCCCGGCAATAAAATACAATGGATTGCGCACCCACATTACAAAAGAAAGCCTGGAAGAATAAAATGACTAGAAATCATTAGTTTTTTCTGCCTCCTTTTGTTGTTAGGATACTTAACCTACAACAGGTCATTTGGAGGAAACCTGGTCTCTTCATTAGTCCATCAGAAACCTGGACTCGAATTTCATGTAATTTGGAAAGCAAGCACGCTGAAGAACTTCAGGTAATTTTATAGATGTTAGCATTTGGTTGGAAAGTTGTTATACATTTATAAATGCCGCAAACTATTGTAATGGAGCCATTTGTACCTTTGACTGCAATATTATTCATTTTTCACAATACAGCCAGCCAAAACCTCAGTAGGTTTCCCAAGGTATGGCTCATTCCCCAGTCCCACACTCACCCACAGCCACAGTGAATGTCATCGGCTTCAGCCAGCATCCACCTGCCTCCTTCCTGCAAGGGGACCTGCAGGGCCACCCCAGAGGAACACTTTCTGGGACCAAGGCTAAGATTTTTGGTTACAAAAAACAGATGGCTTTACAAAAAAGGAAGCAAGCAGATGCATGGTTTGGTTGGTTTATGTTGCAAGAAAAGCTTTTTTTTTTTTTAATGACATTTTACAAGATCAATCACTATTCTGAAATACACAGTTCTTTCATTAAAGAAAGGAAAAACGATGACTAATTAGAAATGTTTTATGTCTTTACAAAGCTGCTGAATTTTCTATCAAACGCTTAGTAATGTCATTAGAAGTTTGTTACCCTTTTCATCTCAGGAAGGTGTTCTACATATTGGTTTAGCGTTAACAGAAATATTAAAGCAACAAGACAGAGGAAAGGTGGTGCTAATTTCCTATTTATAACACTTGCCTTTTTGTTCATTTGTAGAACATTTTATTATCTGGACCATAATGTCTGGCACAGACCTCCCAACGTACACAGACTCTGATGTTATCAGAGTTAAAAGGTCAACACTGTCTATTCAAAATGGGTTTAGCAAGAACGAAAACTCAGTAGAAGAGAGCCACAGAGTTCTAATATCTGTTACAGAATGCCCATTTCTCAGTAAACCTAACACTGATTTGAAGTCAAACTCAGTTTTCAAACGTATTTAAATCCTCTGCAGTGGTCTTAAATTTCTGACTTAGGACAGAACTAAAGTATTAGGAAAGAATGCTGAAGTCGGTTGGCCTGAAGTTTTTGGCACTAATCATTATTTAGACTTGAACTTTATCTTTAACACATCAGATTTTAATAATATGTTGTGCACGTGAACTGAAATATTTTTTCCATTCAGGCACTGACAAGTGTTCCTTGCCACAGAATCTGGTGGATGAGATTCAGAGTAACTACATTAAGACATTTCATTAGTGCATTTCTGTCTAATGAAACCTTTCATCGTTAGTCCTCCAGGGGCTTTTGGTATAGAATTTGCTGTGGCTCAAGGTTATTCTTGTCTTTTCACACGTTCTGTCATTCCCTGCCCATTACAATTGATGGGAGTCTCTCAGTACCGGGCAACATTTTACACGTGATAAGTTGGAAAGGATTAGGTTTCATTGCTGTGTAGTCTGTAACAGGAAATGCTTGATCATCGCACTGAGGAACAAAATCAGAATCACTGAGTATTTCAAATAATCTAGGCTACCCAGCTTTTCCTTTCATTTGTTGCTAGAGCTTGGCAACTGTTTTTTGCCATCTTTATGATGTTTATTGGGGGCTCTCAAAATATACCCTCACCCGTAAATGATTCACAAAACTGTCTTAAGGACAAACCAGCAAAAGCTGCCCAGAAGTGTCAGACAAGTATGACGACGTTTGAAGAGCAAAGCAGTTACAAAACCAAAGTTTTATTAAATAGGCTTCAGCCAAGCTTAGTGTTTACATAAATGCTCCCATAACATTTTCAATGTATGAATGTGTTTATTTTTAATGGCCCAACATTCTTTACTAGACTTTGCCCTCTGGACTTCCCATCCATTCGTGAATGTAAAATTAGAAACTACTGACAAGACAAATGAAATTAATTAAGCTGCCTCTGCAGTCCTCATCGCCAGGGTCTTCACAGGTTTAAATGCAAGAGGAATACAGAAATAATAGACATATGCAGAACAAGGAGAATCACAAATAGCAGGTAAGCTAGGTTTTTAAAACTTCTTTGGTCTTAGCAGTCAAAGGCACTCTAGTAATTATCGGCAAACAAGTAATCTGGTTGCATAAGATCTATGTCTACTGAACTCTTATTCATGCTTGCAAATTGGTCATGAACAGGTAAGATTTCACCAAAAGCATTTGTTCATCTAAGCACTGAATAATTCAATGTCAGCAGCAAATAATTTCTACGATGACATTTTATTAATAATTTCTATGGAATAGTATGTTTCAAGTGTTTAAGTTTAAATATACAAGCTGCTTTGACTTAAATGCATGTGTCTCAGGCATTTCTGTTCCCTACCTAGGGGAATGCAGGGGCTGGCTTCCCACAGGAGTATTAGTTATTATAAATTTAAAAATCGCTCTGCAAGAATACTCTGTAAAAGTAACACCAAATTCACTCTTTTGGTGAACCCTTCAGCCAGTAAACATCTTGGTTATTATTTTCTGAATGTGAACATAGCCCCAGGGGAATTAGCTTAAGCTGAATTAACATTTGTAAGCTCCTCCCCCCACTATGTACTCTCCCAACTATTTGTGGTTGGTCTTTTTAAAATTTAATTTAATTTAAAATATGTGATTTTAAATCACAGTCACCTTTTAATGGATTGTATTTTATTTTACAGCAGCTTTCATGTCTCCTTTCTCAAAAGTCATGGGCTTAACTGAGAAATCCTTTCATGCAGTTATAGCAATCCTCTTTTCTCTACGGATAGTCTGGTTTAGCTCAGTTTGTGGATTTTTAATAGACATGCAAAAAAGAACAAGTTTAAAAAATAACATTGCTTTTGGATGATTTTGATGGTTTAATATCTTCAGTTACTAATAAAAATAGCCTACTATTATAGGAAACGTTTTAAAAAGAAAAAAAATGTGTAGGTTTTTCATAGTCATGCCATCGGATCATGGCATATAAATGGAGGAAGCTGTCGGAAATATGCAGCCTCCCCACGGCACAGGCACCTCAGCAACCCCAACTGGGAGCATGATGCAATCTCCCCAGCTCTCAGGTGCATCTCAGCAGAGATGTAACACTGGCATACAGCTGGAGAAGGGCACACGCAATGGCTTCAGCACAGCACTGGGGATTTTCTCCTGCTTTGGGAGGCTTTGCGCAGCTGGTGGGAAACCTGATCAGCTGCATTTGTCAGGTCATGAAGAATGCAGAACTCTGCACCAGTTGCCTGGGAGAGGTGTCCAAGGGGCAGTGGGGAAGCAGGAGGTGGGGGTTTGTACGGAAAGGGGGAAAAACAAGCTCAAGTGACTTGACTTGTTTCAGGCATTACTAGCAATTTGAGACTCAACGACTCCCAAAATTAGCTGGAAAATACAGCTAATCAGTCTAGCCTTTTAAAATATACTCATATCAAGGCAATCTGAAATGAATATTTAAATGCACGCCTGAGAAGGGAAAGAACCATTGCTCTCCCTACCTGGAGTTAACATTGGGAAAAATAATATCTGCCATGCGGATCAGCAAGAGGTGGCACAAAGCACGAGTTTTTGGAAACCTTTTTTCTGATAGGGAAGAATACAAGTCTCACAAGGGGCTTGGCTTCATAACTCACCCAAAGTACAAACTCTCTAATACCTATACTGCTGCACAATGATTGTATCGCTGTAACTCAGGGTGGATCATTTTACAACTGAATTTTCAAGAACAGGTTTCTGCAAAGCTTTCATGTGATACTGGGAGACTTGACACAGGATGAAAAAAGATAAACGCACCATTAAGAGAAAAGTTTTCAAGCACCCTGACCCTCTGCTCGATCCCTGGTTGTCCCTCTATTCCCCAGCATATCCTGACAAACAAAACAAAAACTGGTGTCCAGCTAAAGAGAATAGAATCCAGAATAGCTAGACAGCACAGGATTTTGGAGTGCAATGCTCAAATTTATTCAACTTCGCTTGAGGGAAATGGTCCAACTCGCAGGACATCTTGAACCAAGACAAATTGCTGTAGCTAGAATAAAGATCATGCATACAGTTTCAGAACTAATGGTACGCTGGGGCAAGCAGATGCAGCATCAGAGATTTCCTTTGCGGTCTGCCCACAATGAGGCTAGCTAAGAACATAACCCCTTACTATAAAAGTTTGTGCTGAAATCAGGCAAGAGCATGAGATTTCTTGCACACCCTAAATTGCCTTTGCCGTATATTTTCACAATTCTGTTTTTACTTACGACTGTTACCAGGGTATGAAGAGCTGCACAAAGGACGCGGGGGAAAAAAAAAAGGAAGACAAAATAATTTTTGGAAGGGACTGAAATGCCCTGTAGATAAAGCAGGACAAATATAAAAACCAGTTCCCGTTTTGTCAGAATTGGCTGTTCCCCCCCAGATCTGGTGATACCATTAGCAAATAACAATTGATATTGATACCCATATCAAATCACAGTGAACTACTATTCAGCTCTTCACTGTCTGCATCTGGTTGAGTCAGAAGGCAATTGCTTTTTTGGATGGTTTCAAGGCCAAGCAATTTGAAAGTAACTAGACGCAAATGAGATCACAGATAAGCTATTAATAATGTATGCCATTGTCTTACAGACATAGTCTGACATGTTAAACTCCTTTTCTATAGAAGTTGAAGACAGAACACAACAGAACTGTAGTTCAGTGCACACAGAAAGACATGGATATTACTATTTTGCAGCATCTGGTTAAGAGCAATCTTTTCAGATTAAAAAAATTTTTTTTTTGCAGAGCTTGTCAATCACGGGTCTGAATTATACAAGGATATGCAGGGCTACAATCAGTGATATTAGGAAGAAATAACCATATTGCTCATGGTTACTTGCTTCTCTATTGTTGGCCTATTAAACTTACAGTAACCTTGGATATTAAACCATCTGTTGTTACACTACTTCATTATGCTCAACGAGCTGTTAACACTTCACTGTAGCTCTTTGCTGTATTTGTCATAGGGAGTTACGAGGCCGAGGCAAACTCAAGGCTGAGTTTGGTTTCTCTATTTGGCTTAAATTGCACTGTCCAGACTACACACCAGATACAACCTGTACACGAAAATATCTAATGCCAAGTATGAGATGTAAAAGCATAAAAATTATGATCAACTCAAGAATTCTCAATTATTTGTTTCCACTCCCCATAATACTTTAACATGGTAATCTAATATACACTGTATCCTACATGTTAATTAAGACTCATCACATACTACTACTAATAACATCCCATTTAACCTTTTGTTTTGAGACAAAAGAGATAAGCTTTTATTAGGTCAACTACTGTTGCAGTTCACAGGGGACGCATGGAATGTCAAAACAAAATTGCACTGCTACTTCTTTAATCTCACACAATTACTTTAGTCAGAACCACCTTCAGTGTTTTCCCTCATATCTGTTTTTAAATCATGGTGAATAGAGACAAAAAAAGTTGTTTTTTTTCTTTGTAGAGTCAATCATAGGCAAGAGGTTAGATTTACTCATACACCCTCATAAGTTCAGGCTGTTCTACCAACGCAAAGTAGGTAAATCAAGAGAGTATCTCAGACGTTCAACACAAATGAAGGTCATTACACAGCTCTGACTGACAAAATAAAGCAGCTCTCCCATTGCAGAGACAGGAATTACAGCAGGAAAAAATATCTGAAAGGAAAAGGCCACTGACCTGAATAGCAATATTTGCATTACCAAAATCAGTGATAACACTATCTCAGAAATCCTAACATTTTCCATGCTGTTTTCTACTAGAGATGATTGACAAATTCTCCTGCCATTTAATAATGAAAAAGACGGAAGTCACTGCTGTGAAGCTGTTTCTAAGCAATATATTCTGAAATCATACCATATCAAAAAATACCCCATCATTGCCACAGAAATCAACTGAAAAACATGAGGCCCAATTCTGCACTGATTTACACCAGGAGACACTAGAAGGGACTGGAAGCTGATGGACCATTAGGTCACCGTGGCTCCTGGCCTGCCATCTCTGTAGGGGCTCTGGATGTAACTTATGTAGAATGATATAAGTGCGTGCTCACAGCTGCACTTTTTAGTGGGTGTATCCTCCAAAAATAAAGTGAGGGAAGACTATAAACATAAGGGTGTTGCTACAGTTCATGTAAGCTGCAATGAAAAGCATGGCAAACCTTGAACAGATAGCATTAGGACAAGGAGACTTCACTTCCCGTGCCAATGCCATCACTTCAAAAAAAAAAAAAAAGAAAAAAAGGCAGTTACAAATGTAGTTCAAAACTGCAATTTTTGCAACTGGAAGCATTCTCAAGGATTTGTTATTTTACAATGGTGGAGAAACACATGGGATTTCAACTTGTGGAGAACAGCCTTTTCCTATAAATCACAGAGCGTAATCTGAAACCTGGAAACAGCACAGGGGCTCACATTTATGGATTTAAAACAGATGAAGAGCAAGCATGCTCTTAACCCTTTCCCCATAATTTCTTCCCAGTACAAAATGAAAATGAATATGCAAGCACTGAACAGAAATTAACTTGGTAAAAATCAAGAGGAATACAATTCTGTAAACACTTAAAACTTCAGCTCTTCAACTGACTTCCCTAAGGACGCAAGCACAGAATTGTCCTAAAGCAAAGCACTGTAAAACAGTTCGAGCATAATCCACTATTCGGACTGTTCTTTCATCAACTTCTATTTAAGCAGTTTATCTTGTTGAGATTGGGATCTCTCTTATAGAGCAAGAGCTGGCAAACACAGGCCTATGGTTTTGAATATCAGGCTATATTTCACTGAGAATGAAGTAACTAGCAGCCTCTCGTCTCACTGTAAGGTTATAAACTCCTTAATCAGGCAATAGGAGAACTAATACTAACACATTAGCTGTAATTTCTCTTCAGAAATATGTAAGAGCATTACGATGATATAAAGAGTGTTTATTTATTGTCTTTTAAGATCCCCAGCCATTTCCCTATCATTTCAGCCTTTCTTATGGCTCACTGGACAGAAAAACCCCAAACCCAGCATACTGTTCAAACTTGAATCCTAAGGTCCAGCTTTTTTTTTTTTTTTTTTTAATTAAAAATAAAAAACCACAGTGTAAAAGAATGGATTGGAATATCAGCATTGCAAAGAAGCATTAGTCTATACCTTGTCAGGGTCAGAGTTCCAGTACTTCCAGAAATTCACTCACATATGTGACACAATGGTATGATTAAAAACAGAAACAGGCTCAGATTGAAATAAAGTATGGTAGTACGTCATGTTAAATCTCTACACCAACATAATATTTTAGAGCAAATCCTAAACCAACCAACCCTGAAGAGTTGAATGGAGATGAGGAGAGATAATTTTAAGCTTACTGCGACATCACTCATCTGCACACACGGTATTTGCCCATGGTAATCCAACCTCTGTCCCATTATTGGCTGCAGTTCAGTGAAGTGGTACTTTTGTCCATGTCTCCTGATGAAAAGCCAGGGTGGTTCTATACTTCAGTGAAAAGCTTACAGTTCATAGGAAAAATGTATCTAAAGTGGCAATGATGGGCAGCTGAATATTTTTCAAGTGAAGAAGTAGCTACCTGAGAACATTAGAAAAGTGCATCATGAAAATGAATTCAGTCTTAGCTACTGGGCATGTTGTGGGAGCATCCAAAAATGCAGTCATGGCTAAAATTTTGTGCTACATTTTTGTCAGAGAGACAATCTAAAAAAATCTGAGTCCTTCTTTTAAATAGCTTGCTAAAACTGTTTTATGTAATTGTACTTGCAAAGAAAGATTTGGGGAAAACAAAGAGTGTAAGAAAGAATTTATATTATTAGGACAATTATCTCTTATGGCCAACGTTTGATATGTCAAATTGTGTGTTAGCAAATCTCAATAAGCAGAACAGTCGCCACAACTTTTTTTTGGAAATTGTTTCAAACCAAAGAGTGACTTTTTCACAAACTCATACTTTGTTGAAACTTTAAGATTAGGCCCTCAGCTGCTTCACCTTCATCCTGTTATTGCTACAAGTTTTTAAAGCCACAGTTCAATTTCAAATACAGTCTCCCTTGCTTCACTTCAGTCCCGCAGATGCTCAGATCCAGATCTCATCTTTGTCTCTTATGAACCCAAGATGATATTTGTATACAGACACTTACAGATGTCCCCACTAGGATTTCCAAAGGTGTCTATCAGCCCATCTAATTAGGTTGGAACACGTAGTTCTGAAAAATCTCATGAGGTACCTAAATTGTGGCAATCTGACCTATTCCATACATAACCAGATGTGCAAATTGTATGTGTATGAAGGAAGGGGCATTTCGCAGCTTGAAAGCCACTAAAAATATGGATTGTATCACATTTACTGAATTATGCATTCCAAAAGGCTAGCTAGATAACCCTTCTTTAAAGCACATCCTATGCAAAAGTTCCTGCCTAAAGGTACCAAGTTGCTTTGAAGCCCCCTATCTCACCAAAGCGGGTGTAGGACTTCATGTGCCTGAGTAGCTTTATTGAAGCTAAGGGGAGAACATGTGCTTGAACTTACACGCTTGCTTAGCATATCGAGAAATCAGTAGAAACTTGAAAAATTTGTACATATAAGAAAACTCTTAAGATAGCAAATATAGGTTATATATTGAGGAGAATTCTAGATACACACTCACTAACTAGGTTTATATCTTTTGTGTGGAAAACCTGACCTCAAATATCTGATTTCTCCTGTTCTATCTAATAGTTAAAGAATATGCTGTGGTATTACTATTTCAAAAAGACAGGAGAAATTTTATGAGCTGATATGCTGGAGACAGAAACTGGCTGGGACTAACTACTCTGGTATGTGAACTCTGTTTGTTTCTGTGGCTTCAAAGCACAAGCACAGCTCAACAACACATTTTTTTGGCCTAGAATTATTCTCTAGTAAGTTAGATATGGAAAACTGCATGTGTTTTAATTACTCTCTCACTCTCAGTTCAGAAGCTGCTAACAAGCCTGCTGTACCTTTCAACTTCAGTCCTGTTACACAGAAGAAAATATTTTGCTTAATATTCCTATGTCATTGTCTCAATATATGATCATGTTCACAGAATGATTTACAGTCAAGTACTTTGTTAAAAATATCATCCCACTTCATAACTTTACAGTTTTGTAACACACGTTTTTGCAAAGCAACATTTCTTTGATAAGCGTTGAGCATCAGCTCAACCACACTCAGCATAGCGGACAGGAATCTCTTGATCCTGGCCAGTTTTAGGTGGGCTCTTTTTATTCTAGAAATCTTTTTTCAGTGTTATCGACAGAGTCAAGGAATCCAGTACTCAAAGAACTAATACAATGCGTTTCTCTTGGCAGTACCATTACAGAGAGTGTTAAATGGAAATGAAAACTAAACTACCAATGTCCAGAAGAGTGACTACAGTCCAGGACAGTCATCTGAAGGAACATACTAGTAGTGGAATTAAGGGGGGCTCGGCATTGCCACCGTCTGTGTTATACCTGTCCGAGGATCAGGGGATTCCCACTTTAACATTGTACATCATACCACAAAACACATGGCAAATGTTACCTAGGGAAGTGGATAGATACCTTGCTTGGCTGTGATACTGTGATAATTTACTTTTTCTGGGGTGTGAGATAAGACAAATAAAACGTGCATATATATACATATATATACAAACACACAACTCGCAAATGTCTTACCTGCAAAAGGGTAGAATCAGAAGCAATTAGCCAAACCCTCAGCTGGTTCAAACCAGAGTTTCACTGATTAGTTAGATAAGCAATCCTGAAAGTCTTATTTAAAAAAGCACTGCATCAGGCTCTCACCAACTTTTTTCCCTCTGTGCCACTGTGGACCTAGCTGCCTTCCTCCACATTAGCTCTTGAGCCCTCTCCTCTTCTGAGCTTCCTAGACTTTCCAATTACCTTTTTCTCCCCTTTACCTTTATGTTTTTTGCATCTGTCCTGTGGTTCCTCCTCTCTGTTGTATCAGTTGTAACTTACTTATCTCCATTTTCACAGCCCTTCATAGCCTACTGTGACTCTGGCTATTAAATCTCATATCTTCACTCTGTGTGCCATCGCTCAGTAATCATGCAGGCACGTTTCCACATTTTGTTCCTTGCCACCCTTGCACCAAACAATGCTGCAGTATAACTTTTTTTTTTAATGTCTCCTTACTCTTTGGCTGCATGGCGTCTCTTCACAATGGAACACAACTCAGAAAATACACCCCTCATATTTTGAGGCGCACAAACACTAAATAGAAACACAGCAAAATTAGGCTTTCAATGTATTTATTAGCTTTGCAAGTGTACTTTCTCCATTAGGGATGGCCTAAACCCGAGCAAAATCTTGTTCATTCAAAATTCTATGAGGTCCCAGATCAGGGTTTTTTTTGAGGAAAAGGGGGCTGACCAAACCACACTAGCACTTCCTAGTAAACACTTTACAGATACACTGGTAGTAAAAGACCATAAATTATTTCCAGCTTTGAATGGTTATTTCATTAAAATATCCATTTATATAAGCTAACATACATAGTAATAAATGTACATGAAAGCATTCATTTAATACAAGGCAAGTAAGTTATAGCAAGCTACAGCCAAGAACTGGAGAGAAAAGGAATAAATTTTGATTTTTGAAAAAAGTATTTTAAGGTGATGAGAACTCAAAATCATAGTTAACAGGATGACTTTCAATAGGCATCAGCAGTGATTCCTCATTGACAATCTTCTGAGAAGGTGGGGAAAATCAATAGTACTTTTCTACCAGCTACTTCTAGATCTGTATATGCCTCTGTGTCCATGAGTTCTGCACAGGCCAACAGCAGAGAGGAGAGCAGGCTAAGCATATGCAAGAACATTGAAACAAAATTCTTCTCATTTGTATTCTAGTGCATCACAGAGCTTCTACCAGCACTGAAGGTGCTAATGTACGATGCCACCTTCAAATGAAGAGCGGAGAGTTGACTGGATGGTTTATATTATTCAGGTCTTTAATTTCAGTCTTTATTATTACAACTCTGCTCACTTTGGGGATAGAAAAAAACAATTAGGAATTTTGAAATGATGCTGAAGAGCATGGGAGTAGGCATGGCCTTACCGAGTCCACTGAGCAGCTCCCTGTACAGGTTTAATACCACTTTCCTCCCTGGCATATATGGAAAGAAAACGCAAGCCAAATGTATTCTGTCTGTGGATGGTGCTGTTTCAGCTAAGCCAGGCTTTGAGGCTGTATTTGCTCTTCCCCCTCATATGCCCTTTTTATTCATATTCTTTTCCTCTCCTTACAGTTTATGAAAGCATACTCTCACTGGATTAACCTACTGAGACCTTAACTAGAGCCTGAGCAACACCACAGGTATTTGTGCAAATAGGTAATCACGAAGATCTAGGCTTTTCCACATTCAAAAGCAGAGGTGCATGGGAAATTCTCTCCCTTTCTCTTCCTCTACATATTTTTATTACTCAACTTTTGCAAGGCTTTTAAAATACAGAAGAAAGAACAAACATTAGAAGAAAATTAAAGTTGCCTTTTCTCCCAGCACTTCTGAGTTTATTAATTTTCCTGGAGATTTGCTGATGAACAATTCATGCTCATCAGCAAATCTGAATTCCACTTAAAAATCCTATTAAATGTCTTATACTAAGCAACTACTTCATCACCATTACGCCACATCATTAATGCTGTTTTAAATATGAACTGACAGCCTGGTCAGAATGCAAAGGAAAACAAGCTGATAAATTGCTTAAAATTCAACCAAAACCAGACAAATTGCAAACAAGTTTGGGTAATGGAGTAGGTGACTACAGGCGCAGACTCCACCCTGGAGTGCTGTAACGGTAAGCTGTTAAAAATCAATGTTTGTTTGCTGGCTTACGCAAAAAGGCAGAGCCAGGCACAGCCAGCTCCTCGTGGGCAGAAAATGCCGGATGACAGTGTGCATGACACGGTGACTCCATTGTGCGTTTCAAAGGTCAGGGACTTGGTGATGACTTTTTTCAAGCCAGGCCTGATGTCTGTTGGCAAGCAGCTCTGTGGACCTGTGACTGCTGCTTGTCCTGTGGGCAATTTACCCCTGTAGCAATGCCAGTGTGAGACCTATGAAAAGTTACAACTCTTAAGAATAGCAGGACCTAACGCACAAGGCAAACATGGTTTTCGCAAGTAACTGAGAATTTCAGCCTCTAGCTCTTCTTAGTATCAGTGGATTTTTTTTAAACTTACGAAATAAATTCCTAAAGATGCAGACACACAACTAACTACAAAACACTTAGGCAAATACTATTGATTACCCATCTGTCGCAGAGTTGCGTTATACCTTTAAAAGTCTGGTCTTTAATTCAAACAGAAATAATTTCACTTAATGTCAAGACCAAACCAGAAACAAATGGTTTGGTCTTTGGAAGAGTCTTGGAATTTTCACATTTAAAAAGGTTTAAGTATCTTTTCTTCATACTATTTTTTCTGTTTGTAAGCCAAGACCTAAAGCAGCAATGATGAAATGCCACAATAAAGAACATTTTCACAGAATTTCCAGTCTGAATTGGAAGGAGGAAAAACCAACCAAAACAAAAAATCAGCTCAAACCCGTTTCCCACACGACTTTCACTACCCAGTTTGAAAACTCATGAGATTTGGATGAGTCTGACAGGCTCCACATGAAGCAATCTTTACTCAAATGTCCAAATGTTTATCCACTGCTAATTTTATTGAGAAGACTAAGACGACACTGCTTTCTAGAACAGATTATCAAATTGGTATTGTTTGTGCTGTAACCAGATGGCCTCTGCCTGGGTTTCAATGGAAGTGTAAATATACCTAAGTACACTTTCCTCCCTATTTTCTAAGTTTAAATATTATTCTCTTGAACATTATTTACATGTGTTGTCCGTGTGTACATGTACATAAGCCAGCTAAATTAGGACAACAACAAACAAATTATTTATATTTTTATAATTAGGTGACTAAATTGAATTTGTGCTGGTTTTTTTTCATGTAGTTCCTTTTTTCTCCAGCAGTGTGGAATGCCCTGAAATGTTTTATCCTACATAGCAGCCTGTACTGACACCTCTAGCTGCTGCTTTCCAGGGACACAACAGCAAGCTGTTAGGGCAATTACTTCGTTGCAGTCAGGCCTAAAATAAAGGCCACATAAAATGTTTTTTTCATATTAGAATGTTTTCCTGGATCTGGGTGGAAGCAAATCCTGTTATGATGTATATTACTGAAGAACAACTGAGGGTCCTTAAGCAATACTTGCCGCTTAAGATTCACATTCAGATAAAATTAAAGTGCTAATGGGCTAAAGACATTTCTTTATAGTACAAAGAGCTGTCCCAAAGCTTGTTTTTATTCTAATATTTGAGCTTATTAGAGCAAAGCAAAGCACCATAAAAGTTCACCTTAATTTACAATAATGGGCATTTCTTAAATAATTATAGCTGCATCACAAATTAAACTATGTCCAAACTATACCTGGACAGTCCTTTACCATACTGACTTCTTAAAAAATAGGTATATCTAATAAGGCTAAAAAACCCTGTCTAGTTTTCAAAAGATAGTTTTTAATTATTTTGAATTTCACAACTTCTAGATAAAAAATGGAATCTCACTTCCTTTCACGTTAAACAGTACATCACAAAATTATTTATCAGTAACATTATCACAATCCTCACAGTTTTAACAGAAAAATAGCTTTATTTTCTTCCCCTGTGTGTCCACATAAATATATATCTATTTGCTTGATTATTGTTGGAGTGCTTCTACTGAGCTACAGGCTTAGTTCACTTCTTTTTCAGGAAAGGAGAATATTAAAGCAGTTGGTTTGAAGGAAAAAAGGAGTGCAATACAAAATGGAGGAAATGTTGTATCCTGTAGAAGATGTCAGGCCCTTTCAAGTTTGTTGATTCTTGCAAGGATTTTATATACAGGACCAATGTGTAAGCTTTAAGATGCTTTTCCACTTAAAAACAAAGCATATATACATATAATTCAAAGGCCCAAAAGACAGAAGTCCAGACAGAATCCTGTTCAGTCAGCGGCAATTCAGAGAATTTAAGTGCAACAGCTAAAATAACTGGTATGAATACACTGGATTAAAAAATCTGCCCTATTATGTGTTACTCATATATGTTGCTGAGTTACTGAGACAGCCTTAACTAAAAACATGTGGATTATATAATAACATATAGTTAGTTAGTTTTTGTAACGTACTCTCACCTAAGTAGATAGTTGGCAATGAGGACTGAGCGAGAACTTTTGACCTGAAAGCACATAGGTTTTTTCCTGAATTCAACAAGAACATACTCTCTTTTCTCAAGACTTCAAACAATTTACAATGGTAATGAATTTTTTATAAAACAAATGTGCTTAGAGGAGATTGAAAGGTACTCGGAAGCTCAGGAAGGGTATCCAGCATGGTGGAATCAATCTTTAAACAGGAAAAATGACAACATAAATGCTGGCATTGCCAGTGGTCAAAGAAGTGTTCAGGACGTTTCAAATGTATGATCACCTGTTAGTGAAAAAGAACCAAGGGATGGTCAAGAAGAACATTTATGCTTTGTTTTTATCACACATCCTGAATTTAAGTGTTCAACTATGCATTCACACCTGTTATTAAACAGAACATAAATGGCAGAGGTCATAATACAAGAGGATGTGCTCTAAAATTTCTCATCTTTATCTGTTTGTGGAGAGCTGTTCTTTCACAAAGGTTAACGCAGATCTGTGACGGGGTAAAATCTTGGCCTGCTGAAGTCAATAAAAGTTTTGCGATTGACATCAGTGGGTTGGAATTCTTTCTATTATCTTTAGATACCTGGATAGCTGCCTGAACATCTGCTGAGGTTGTCTCTAAGAAGTCAAAGTACAGTTTCGTAGAAATACTCAGATCTGCTGGTAAGCGTAATTTAATCACATTAAAAAACACTTATAAATTAAGGATTCATTAGAAGTTGCTGTGCCTGACTTATTTGGTAGATTTATTATGGGGTTCTCTCATTTGAGAAAACATAATCAAATACTTTCTTCCTTCACATAACCACCTTTTTCCAGACCCCTGTCAAAATGTGGTATATTAAGCAACATGTCCAAGGTTACACAGGAAGCTTGTGGCAAAGCCAAAAATTCTGAGTCCCATGAAATTATTTGAACACCTCCTTTTTTTTTTTTTTTTTTTTTTTTATAAATACCAATCAAGAATGAGAACACGAGGAAGAAAAGAGAGAGGTATATACTGGTGAACTAACATTTTTCTTGTCCAACATTTCTTACAAGCACAATGCATTAAAGTGCAAAGAAAACATCGTATGCACGCACATGCACAAATATAAAACAGGTAATTTCCCAATTTATGACCAGATACATATCAATATTCAGCCATAACATAATCAGACATCTCTGCTTATAAAGGCACAAAGAACAAGGAGTGGTCTGCACAGGAAGAAAGCCCAGGTTTATGCAAAAGCTGAGCACACCACTGCGCCTGCTCTCAAACCTGCCTGTACCAGAGACTTCCTAAGTCCCCAGCTCTCCTACCTTTTTCTGTGCCTATAAAATGGCAACATTTGTGTGACCATTTATAGCACAGTGACAAAACAAGAATGCAAAATCTGTATTGGAACAAAAAAGAGAGTTTATATAGATTTCTCTATAGCTGCTAATTTTCTCTCCTATTAACACCTCTATTCACGTTTCACTTCCATTGCTCACTTTTTGTGTTTAATGTAGCTTTCTTAACTAAGCTTTGCAGTTATACAGATTTCCCTTTAAATTTGCTGTTCCGTGCAAGAAATCAATACATTTTCTAAAAATGTCTGTTTTCATAAAAACAGGGTCATTGGCAGGAACACAGCCTCCCTATGCTCTCTGATGTTAAAAATAAATGAATGGTATAGTCTAAGTTCATTAGTCCAAAACAGAATTGACTGATGTATAGGTGACATTAAACACTGTGTGGCCACACGCTCTTGCTATGTTGATGTTAATGCAGACTTAACAGTACCTGCCTGGCTCAAGGGTATGTGTCCTGAAGAATATTTTCATTCTTTTAGTGTTTCATTTTATCTCCAATCACTTCAAGTGACTTTTATTCAGCTGAGCTAATACAAGACTAGTAACTTGACAAAGCATTTCAGAAATATAGCAGGAAACATCCAGCCTTGCTACAAGACTGTTCAATGCTTCAGCAGGACACAGAGCCCCTCCACCTCCCTTCACACCCCTAAAATCTCCTTTCCCCAGACTGTACAATACACTTGCTTAAGGGGCATAAGGCTTCACAACAGCAACAAAACACACAATAGTATTTAAAATCTGACATTAAGCTCAACCAAGTATTTTCAGGGATTCAAGAAAAATCTTGGCTGAGGAAAAAAAAAAATTGGTCGGTAGACCGAGGATCATAAAATTAAAAACTTTTGTAAATGACCATACTGTCAGCATGTTGGAATCAGACATATATGGGGCTCCAAACTATGTGATTTATTCTCTCTTAAGAAAAAAAAAAAATTAAAAAAAACCCAGAAGCATTTCCGGCATTTAAAGCATTAGGGCAAACTCAATGTTTTCTTTCAACTACTTCTTCATGGGAAATTACAAATCAATTGTCTTGAGGAGCTGGGACTTGAACTGATAAAATGACCCAAAAATAGACATGAAGAGACTGGTCATAAAATGTCATGAGAGCTGACCAACGTTAAAGATGGGAAAACTATCTTTTAGCTATGCACAGGGCACTGGCTGAGGAAAAGCAGGATTAAAGCTGGGGGGTTGGATATAGGTGACTTCCCCACTTTCTCCATTAAAACATGGCTCCCAGTATGAAGAGCAAGATGTTAATACTTGTTCTGTACAATGCTTTATATGTATGTTGAATTTTTAACTTCAATTCATTTGGACTGCTTTGTACCCAAATATCAAGTCATTCAAATTTTCCAAGGAGTTTGCACACACAAAAACTTCATCCGTTTATATGAGAAAGAGTCTCCTCAGGAGTCAGAAACAAACAATATTCTGATATAACTAAAAAGATCTTGCGGTTACAATTCCATGTTGCATGAATATACGAACGCTTCCACTGAGTGCCCACTGGGCAATACCTCATGGAGGTAAAGCACCCTAGTAAGATTTTGCAAGGATGAGGCCTAAGGTTTTTTGCCCTCTTGTAAAAAGGAAACAGCTCGCCGAAAGATTGTTTCTGGAAAAAACAGATTAAACAGGGGACTAGCATGTTAATTTTGCAGAACTTGATGTTAACCAAAAGACTGTGGACTGTGCTGAGGTACAAATATTCAGCCTGATAATACTTATATGGTGAAGTTAATACTTACAAATATAGTGATAAAATACAAAATACACAAAGCCCATGCAAGAAGACCCTCCAGATTAAGAAGCCATGTGAGACGGCATGTTTCTACCTGAGGCGATTTGTCACCTACTTTCAAATTTAAGATTCCACTGATACACCTTCTACCCCAAGTACTGAGGTCTTTTAATGTCCAAAGCACTTCAAGCCAAAATTTACAGCTTCTTGGGAAATGCTGGTGGGAGTAAAAAAAACTTCATAGTGGAAATGTTAATACAGCGAAGGGAAATAGCCTTGGCCATTTTAAATTCAGATCAAACCTTTGTTTCAAGCTCATTTTCAAAGTGTACTATGTCACTAGCAATTCTCTATTATAATACCATGCCATTAAGTTTAAAGTGGTTTACCAGATTTATGTAAATTGACATATTGAAAAAATATTAATAAGAACCCACTGTTCTTGCAACGAGTAATAATCCTGTTTTTTCAGCTTTGCCTTCAGCTTATAGCTGTCACTGGTAGGAAGGTAGGATTCAAGCAAGAGAAAGAGAGATTTTACTTTTGTCCTGCTTAATTTGCCAAGCAATTCCGTTTCTTGTGAATTTTGTAACATACTACAGCCTTTAGTGAACGGCAATCATTGGAAGTATTAGGAAACAGAAGCTAAGGATTAACCTTGCATTAAAACTACTGTTGACCTTGTAAGAGTGATTATTTATTAGTCTGTGAAAATCATGACATAACCTCACAGCTCATATAACCATTCAGGTGTATTATAAAAGTAAATAAATACCATCCTTCTCCCACCACCAACAGTATTACACTTGAAATCACTTGCACTTAAATCACTTGAAGTTTTAATATCAATGTTTAACAGGTCAACACAAATACAGCATTCAGATGATCGCTAAGATTAAAAAGAAAGTTAATCAGTAAATTTAATAACTGCTGCGTGATTTAAAAACTGTCCACAAAAATGAAAGACTCAAGCCTGCTTTGTATTTAAGATGTGTAAGGAATTTTGCTTAGAATATATAGAGTTAAAAAGCAACTACTTGGTCGTACTCAGTTGTTTGTGCAGCACCAAATTTAAATCCAAGAGAGATTATGAGAAAATTTGCTGCAGGCTGTCAGACCTCATTAAGTTAATGGAACTGGTAAATTGGCACATTTCCAGCACATTGTAGAAAGAAAAGCGCTTTCAGCTCAAGAGTGAAGGAGATCTAGTTTCAGTTTGGCAGCTAAAGGAGATTATTAGCTATAAATAATGGCTGCACTGAGATGACTTATAAGGGACTGCTTGACCAAAATGAGGGCAAAGAGACAAAAAACATCAACATTTTGAAATGAATGATACAGTCTCTTTGTTGGAAGGAATCTAGAACAGCTTTGTAGACATTTTCCTTTTAAAGCCTTACTATTTACAAAATGATCTGAAAGTCTTCATAACAAGCTTAGCTACCACTAAACTCATTAACGGAGAGAAAATGCTTCTCTTTGTTGGGTCTTTGAATCTCTTTAAAAGATGTTATGAAACCAATGGTTCAGTGTGAGGTGGTGATGTGCTGTGATATACTCGCTAATATAGAAGTACTATGTTATTTTGGTCTGAACTACTGTGGAGTGTTTTCAGAGCCAGGACAGCAGAAGGGTATCAGTACCCAGGCATGGCAGGGAGCAGAAATCAGCAGACTCAGATGATGCTAGTTTCCCGAGTGACCAGAAAAGACAAAAAAATGTGACAGACAAAATTTCTCTTCAGACAATGAGAGGTGCCTGGTAAGATATTTTTCTTACCTCAGATTTCAAAATGGAAAATACACTTTGAACTAAAGAAAATCAGCTTATCCTATGAATTCATACCGAAAAACCAAAAATTGTATATGCAAAAATTAACAGTAGAACATGCGTCTGGTTGCAAACACTTCAAAATTCTTGGGCTTACTTAGATACTGAGATCTGCAAAGCTCGAGTCGATATTTCAAACATCTCTATGGCCAGGAACTGGATCTATTTATTTATTTATAGTTAGGTGTACCTCTGCTTTGAAGTCGACTGGGTATTCTTCCATCCTTCAGTGGTGAAGTTTTTGAAACAGGTGTTGGTTAACAGCAATAAAGAAAGCACAAGCCTTATTTCTTCTGCATAAAATGAGAACTGGAATTCTACTGTTCACTTAATTCATTCTTTGTCCTCTTATTGCTTCTCAGGAAGACATTTTAAGGAAAAATTAGACCAGTTTCTATGTGTATGTTGGGCTCAGCTTCTCTGTCAAGCATTTGGTGCAGGGGTGTGTATGCTCCCGTGAGCTAGTAGGTAAGAGCACCTGTCACCTTGCAAACTGGATTAACATCATATAGATCCCCTGTCAGCATTGCACAGGAGGGACTTTTATTTCTGGGAAACTCAGTCCAAATGGAAGCCAACTACCTTCACTTATGATATGACCAGTTTCCCCAGGCATCCAGTCACAGTGGGTAGAGGAGGCACTTCAATATCTGTACGTGTCTGCTTTTACTTTAGATTTACTGGTGAGTGATTGGTGAACTCTGCCAAAAAAAAGTAAACTTCAGGTTCCCTCCTTATGAATGAAAGCTTTATTATGCTCTAAAAATTTCTGCACAGAAAAGGCTGCCTCCAACAAACAACCAGCTAAGCTACACGTGAAAAAAAAATAATACTACATTAATGCAGTAACACGCACCTCTTTCACTAGGGATCTAGGGGAGGAATATACCACACTATAGGAACAGCAGTCACGTTCTGATGCTGTGATGCCAATTTGAAGAGTTAGGCATACTAAAAAAAAAAAAAGTAATCCACTGCATCTCTTACACACAGGGTGGAAAATCTGCATCTAACACTATTACTCCCACTGCCCCACCAACCCCAACCTGAAACCACTTTTTATTTTTAATACTCTGCAAGAATAGCTTACCTCCTGTAGACAATAAAATGCAGCGTGTGAATGTTTCTGGAGGAATACTCACTAGGAAAATTTAGTACTCAGCTAGTCTAAAACATGATACCAATTTACCTACATTAAGAACAGCATTCCTCCATAAAGTTTTCTCTACCCTTTAGGAAAGGATACATTAAGATCATAGGTAAATAGTTTACCCAAATGTTCCATTTGAATAGAAAACAAAATTGATTGTTTCTTTTCTAAGCACCCTGCATGACAGAAGCCAGAGAGAAGGCATATGGAGTTGACAGCTATCATCATGAAGACTGAAGACCACACGTTCAAAAAAGCTACTCTAGCTTTGAAATAGTTTTAACCTTTCCCCACGCCTTACACACAATGAAGTGAAGACAGACTGACCACAGTTTCAATTTTATGTTAAATATCCATTTAATATTTAAATAACTAAGAAATAGAACCCCAAGCAAATATAAACAGTTTCTCCTACTCGTCTCAACAAATAATGCAAGAAAACAATTTTTAACCTTGCAGCTTTTCATGTACTTAGGTAGACTTAATTCTCTCCCATTGCAAGATTATACACATTATGTACTACAGATTTATAACAAAATATCTCATTAATATATCCAAGTAATGCAGACAGGATCCTAGTCAGCAAACACACCCCCAGAGACCTGAAGCACTAAGTACTTTCAGATATTCTTCTCTGAACATCTAAAGTAAATGAAGTAAAACATATATCTGTATGCTGGACTGCATCAAAAGCAGCATGACCAGCAGGTCGAGGGAGGTGATTCTCCTCCTCTTCTCTGCTCTGCTGAGACCCCACCTGGAATGCTGCATCCAGCTCTAGGGCCCCCAACATAAGAAGGACATACACCTGTTGAAGTAGATCCACAGGAGTAGAACAAAGATGATCGGAGGACAACAAAGATGATCAGAGGACTGGAGCATCTCCCACGTGAAGACAGGCTGAGATGGGTGGGGTTGTTCAGCCTGGAGAAGAGAAGGCTCTGGGATGACCTTATTGTGGCCTTCCAGTACCTGAAAGGGGCCTACCAGAAAGCTGGAGAGGGACTTTTTACAAGGGCATGTAGTGATAGGACAAGGGGTAATGGCTTTAAACTGAAAGAGGGTAGACTTAGATTAGATATTAGGAAGAAATTCTTCCCTATGAGGGTGGTGAGGCACTGGATCAGGTTGCCCAGAGAGGCTGTGGATTCCCCCTCCCTGGAAGTGTTCAAGGCCAGGTTGGATGGGGCTTTAAGCAACCTGATCTAGTGGAAGGTGTCCCTGCCAATGGCACGGGGGTTGGAAGTAGGTGATCTTTAAGGTCCCTTCCAACCCAAACCGTTCTATGATTCTGTATTTGACAAGGTTCTCCAAACCTAGCAGCATTTGGGATTTTGCAGTCTAGTCAACCTTACAACTGAACTTTTTTGAACACTTACAGATTAGACATTAAGTGTAGGCAAATCTTCTAACCAGCTGAACATTATAAACCTTGATAGGAGTGAGGACTGTTCATGCTTCTCATGATAAAGTTACATCACTGTTTTATATGGATACCATAAGCCAGAAAAAGTAAACAGATGCCTGAAGGCAGGAGTGTCCTAATGAAGATAAAGAGTAAAAATGGGTATTGGGTCACCTGGAAGGAAAGAGGGAAGAACATGATGCCGTCCCATCCGCAGGTGGGGCAGGAGCCCAATGCCCAGGCACAAGGAATGAAAGGCAGGGAAACAGGACGATAAAGGAAAGAGCAGAGAAAGACAACTGAGAGCTGCTTGAGCCAAGGAAAAACAATTCAGAAAGATATTTAAGCACATGAATAGACTTACTTGATAGAGACTTGGTTATATAATTTATTTCTTTGAGGAAACAAGTTAAAACAGCCTGCATAAAATGTCCTATTTTGCGTGCAAAATATTCCAGAAAAAACAATATTCAGAGACCTGTAATATTGCTGCTTTGATAGGCACTGGGGTTTTTTTTTTGTAGCTGAAAGTCTCATTTTACTGAATTTTATTGACTTTGTAGGTCAAACTATAACTTTGTATACAGCAGCTTTACACACTCCATTGTATCAACTGCCTTCCTACTTGGACATATTAACGGGGTATTTTTGGACCACTTGTCTACTGTAATTACATTGTTTTCCATAGAGGTTTCACCCACTTCCAACTGTTAATCATGAAGTTTCCTGTCCTTAATGTATTCCAAACAAAACAGAATCCAAAACTAATTGCTTGCTAGTCATCATTTGTCTTTTGGGTGCCTATCAAGACACATACCCCTAAGATATAGTCACTAAAGTACACATTCTTGTTCATTATGACACTGACAAATAAACAAACAAGATTCTTCTGGTAAACTTAGTAAAAGAAAAAAGTCTTCTTCAGTCACAGATTGCTAATCAATATACAGATCAGCAATAGGAAAACAATAGGACATTACAGCAATCACACAACCTGGTGACTCAGAAATAGTCATCTGGCTGTGTAAAATATGAGTGAGTGGTACCTGAACACCATTTTCCATGAAATATCTCAGTGGTTCAAGGCTAATAGAATTTATCAATGTAAATAAGCTGAAATAGTTCATTCAGCTCTTCCTCAAACACGGAAATGTTCTAAAAATCTTACACCTGCTAAAAATTTCCCAGACGAAAAAAGCATCAATTTTGCACACCCTAAATTTTAATCTGAAGTTATTCCAGTCACTTCCATACAACCATTTCTTGGTGACATTTAATTTAATTTTCTGCCTTCATATAGCCAAAGATAGCTACTCATAAATAGTATGGAGTGAAAAAATACGTTATAAATAATATATATACATATAAGTAGCCTCAGTTTGAAAGATTCAAACTATTTACAAAAAGGAATACAACTGAAAAAATAAATTACAGCCGAACGTGTGCTTTCAAAGTGCTGCTTGTATTGCCTTGCAGAAGTCTGGAGTTGTGCAGGGGAGTTTTTATAAAAACTATAAATGAGGAACTATAAATTCCAGGAATGAATTATTAAGAGTAGGTACTTAGAGACACTTGAAATTAAACTGAGAATAGAAAATCATACCACATACATCTTATCCTAGCCATTTCTTTAAAAAAAATAAATATATCTGGCACTGATTGAAGACCAATGTCTGCATACACAGATCTAGGACATAGAGCATACAGATATTCTACCCTCCACATATAGTCAGGTATGTTTGAAGCAATGTATCACTTATACTCAAAGTAAGCTGGGATGGAACAAACAGGCCTACATTCCTTCACAGAACTTAATTTTCACCATTGAAATCAATTTTTTAGAACTATTCAGGATTAAAGAGAGGTCAATAAACCAATTACTTTGGGCAATGGTGCAAAGTAAGTACTAGTAAAGTAATTAACGCCCTTTTCATTGTTTCCACATCATGGAGTGTTAATAAATTGGGCTTTTGTCACTATCCAGTATTTTCTTTACAACAAATTTCTTCATTCCAATCCATCTTTTTATGGCTCCCTGTTAATACTTTAAAATACCAGACTAATTAGATTTGCATTTCGACTGTTAAGTCACAAGCTCCATTTTCATCTCTGTTCAGACCCTCTATTTTCTGATATTCCTAATGAGGCAATACTTTTATTTGAATGGTGTGATCCCGTAAAGAATTTCTAGTGGCTTATTAGTTATGTGAAGAGCATCTTTCAGGAGTTCCCACGTATATCGCTTAAGCACAGCGCAGCGGCGCACACATAGCGATGAACGCTAGCACACCATTAAATCCAAGACCTCCTATAACCTAGAGCTCATCTTTTTACGGGATCAGACTATTTGTAACTGCATCACTTTAATTACTCCCCTCCCTCATATGATATTTTGATTCATTTAATGCATTTGAAATGTGTTTGTTTGACCACAGCACTATTTCAACATCTTATTTACCTCCAGAAAAGGTGAAGAGAAAAAGCAGGACTGGGCAGCGTCATGACCTATGAAGACTGCTGGGCAGAAGAGTGTCTTCCCGGTATTTCAGCTGAGTTCTGTATCTTCCAGGGGAACCATCAATAAATACAGAACTCAGTGAGGAGGCCAGTGTCACAGACAGCAATCCACCCAAGTATTTTATGGAGCCACCCACATAAAAAAAGACTCATTTTCTGTAAAACACAACTTATCTCTTTCCTGTCAGGAACAGGAAAATCGGAAAGACAGTAATTTCTCTTCTGCAACATGGACTGATGTGAATTTTTACTCTGAAAGGAACAGAAGTAAATACCTTAGGCATCCGCCTTTGAAAAGAAAATTGCAACAGTAGGAGGAGCCCTTTTGCTGAAAACACTGTAAACCGAAAAACTTTTAAGGAGTTTTTATTCCTGGGGAGGGAGGGAATCAAAAGAATGCTAGACTCTCCCATCTAGCTGCTACTACTGAGATTTACAGAGAGAAAACCAAGGTTACACCAATAGCAAGGCTTGGACCTTGTCATATATATGGATGAATGAGGAACCTCGCACCAAGCAGGAAGCCAACCAAACTACAGAACAGCTGGGCTTCCTTTAATCCTTGAAGAAAACTCAAGGATCTCTGCAATCCAGGCCTGCTGTATGGTAAAATACTCCACATGGCAGCATCATAAGTTAAATCAATGGTCAGTATCACTGTACCCCAAATGCTTCTCATGCCTCAGAAACACGTTTGGAATTAGCCCTCCATGATCGGATGCCGAGATCCTACACACTGACATAAATGCTGTGATGAGTTAATATATAGGCAGCACTGAGATCTGAGCACATATGTCAAACGTTCCTGAAGCGAACAAGGATTATGCCTGTATCTTAAATGTAACTTTGGCACGTGTGCATTTCTGGTCCTTCTCCTGTTTCTGAGTGGCTTGTGGTGAAGAGAAGGAAGGAAGAAGAGCCAAGCATGCCAAATGCAGCCTACATCACCACCTCTCCTTCGCTCAGTGGTGAATGAAGTCATTAGCTTGAAAATCTGGAGCTGGAAGAGTCTTTGAAACCACTTACAGCCTCCAGAATTCCACCTGGGAGATAATTTGCCAAGGTGCTAAGTGGAGACAGAGCCAAAGTTCCTGGTTCAGCCAACCCAGCTGCATGGCAAGAGCCTCCTGCCAAGAACATGGAGGTACAGAATTGCAAAGTCAGATATAAGACTGTGCAATTCCCACAGTCATACACCCAATTTAAATCCCTGCACTGATGTATGTAAAAGGCCTTGAAGATGAAAAGTACTACGCACAATAAGCCCTAAGTAAAATTATTAAAACCAACACTTCATGAAAAGAGATTAATTATGCTATTACTGTTTGCACATGTGAGTTTTCCATAAAAATAGAAATCTGGGCCCCAGTTCAACCAAGCATTTTAACATATGTCTAACTTAGAAGTACATGAGTAGTCCCATTTAAGTTACTGAGACTACTCCTGCTCAGAAGTTAGGCATGTGCTTCACTACTTGGGACCTTGGGATTCGAGACACAGGCTCAAAGAGGCAGGTACCTAACACCTCTTTAAGTATCTTGATCTCAAACAGTGATGTGCTTTCTAACCTCAGAGGAACATAACTACCTAGATACCAAAGTTTCTGCCCATAAATGACACCTACACGCCTAAAAGTCTGCCATATGGAATGTGCCAGTATGTCCTGACATTGACCCACAGGTAGGCATCTACAGATTCTCAGGCAGACCACTCCAAAGGTGGCTGGTGTTAAGGACATAACTACTGGATGAAACCTTGCCCAGACCTTCATTTTGAAAAGGTAGTATCAACTCCTCGGGAAGAGCAAAACCAGATTTCCCTCTTCCTTTTCCCAACTTTGCTCAGTACAAATGAAATTGAATGGAGATGACTCCAGTTCTACAACTGCCCATAAAACTTTTAACAACTGTATTGAGTTTAAAGGATGTAGAGCTACCTTTAAGGGATAGGGCTAAATACCATTAAAATTCAGGAGAGAAATTAAAACAATGGTGAAAAAATGGTTAAATTCTTCAAATAAAAGGTGCTAGTATATCTGATTCTGAGTGAATACTGACTGCCCTTTAGGGAAACTGAAGGAAACACAAAATTCTCTAGACAATATTTTTCAGTAGTTCCCATCGCAGATACTGTTCTTGCAGTTCCTTTATCATATATACATTTTACTGACTTGAAAGCACAGTTAATAGTATCTGCACTTACCTCACTTGTTTAGACTGAGGATGAAATATAACAGCAACAAGAACTTTATGGTCTATCCTACAGTTCATATTTCTGAAGATATTTATTACTTTTATGCTCTTCATTCTTTAAAGGGTTGCTTGGGCTCCTCCTAAACTGTTTTCTTTAAAAGTTAAATTCAAGGTGGAAAACAAAGCAAAAAGCGCTCAAGCCTTTTCATATTTTTACTCTGAACAATGCACAATAACTCCACTTTCCTGTAGCCACAATCATGGCAGAGAGACCATGAGGAGGTTCTTTTCATTGATTTATATGCAATTGCCATCCTGAGAAAGAGACCCTCCAACTGAATTTTCCTTCCTGGAATGCTTATGGGTTATGCACTGGCACATGGATTCATTAAAAGATAATAAAAAGAAATTTCTCATAAAAACAAACACCTCTCTTCCTTGTTTTAGTGATACATGTTATTTCATGACACAGAAAATCTGTCAGACACTTATTAGTTCTTCTAGTGAAGTATACACTCTACTCCAAGAGATCAAATACTTTCTATATTTTCAGATCAATATAGCAGGAATTTTTTCAATGCCCAAATAACCTGCAAATTAAACCTACACAAATATTGACATTTGGCAGCCAGAACTCTCTTTACAGCTTGAGGAATATCTGTTTTGCTTTGCAAGCGTCCTTCAAGTGACGCTTGCAAAAAGCCCCCAAAAGCCTTCAAGAAATAGTAATGGGAGAAAGAAGTCAGTTCTGGCAGACAGAGAATATCATTTTAGGTAAAGAAACTTTGCACCTGGTACCCTCTTTGTAAAAGAAAAAAGTAATTTATCTGAAAATAAGCCCCACTTTGAAAGAAAAATCTGGATAAAGTGAATACTAGAGAGAAAGTAAATCACTTATCTTTTTGGAATAAGAACAATAGGGCTTTTTAATTACAGATATTTTATATAGAAGTAATTCAAATGCTATGTAATGAAAACAAGAATGAAGTACAGAAACTAGCAGAGAACTTGTGAATGCTGCATTTAACAGCCACATAAAATACCTTTATTACTTGACATCCTCTTGTGTAAAAGCCATTGATAAGTTTTTCTCCCTACATTTAATAATATCCACTTGCTATTTTCCTCTGATTTGACATTCTCTTACACACACACACACGTGTAGATACACTCCTTATAGCCAGCTCTGTGAGAACTCTCCATCTGGTCTGCAAACTGTAGAATTTCCTTTCCCATCTATCTCAGAAATATAGTCCCATGACCCACGGGTCACCATCTGCTCAGTTACACTGGCACAATGCCTAGTATGCTTGAGGTAATGCCACCATCCTTTCCTCCAATTGTAAACTCCCAACAAGGCAGACATCTACCAGAGTGTTTGCACACAATGAGGCAGCTCCCAGTGAGATTATAGTTAAGACACCACAGAAATTCCCTTCATCTACAGTAGCCTAGGATGTGGGAATGACCAAAGACACATGCGGTCTCTCTTGATCAAAGGTCATTCTAAGGAACAAAGCAGTCAGTGCTGATGTGTCCAAGATAGCATAATATAACACACACACATAATTGTGTCCAGCATGTGTGGTTCCCCCCCAGTTCCTCTCTTAATGATCTTTGCTTCACTCAGTATTCATTTGCGTACAATCTCCTATTCTCAGGATGCCCTAGAGCAGAACAAATTATACCAAACATAAGTGAAATCAAACAAAGTTTTCATTGAGTACCATTCATAACATTTACAAACAAGCCTCTTGTGTTAAGTTTCTTAAAAATAATTGGCAGGTTCAGTTTTATACAACCAGATTTTAGATTTTCTTTTTTTTTTTTTTTTAGGTGTACCTATGCAATACAGTAACAAAAAATCTCACGTGACTTCTTTATTAAGAATAAAGGTAGTAGAAAATTGAGACAAATTTTATATCCTAAAAAACAGCAGATAGAAATAAATATAAAATTTAACCAAATTAGACAGTGTGTGTGAAGATACTTTTCACCTTTTTTTGCAAGCTTTATTAAATATAGAAAAAGAAGCCTATGAAGGATTACTGCAGGTTGATGTACTGACTCACTAAAAGACCTCAAAAAATTAGAATACAGTGTTCTGTACTTGAGATAAACACTATATTTCTCCTTTTGCACCAGCTTCAGCTTTTAGTTTCAAAAAAAGCCTTTGCTTTTCTATATGCACTGGGCTTGGGCTACAGAGGTATGTCTGTTGATGAACAGAGAAGTCATCTGCAATTCACCTCTCTATTGTACTTCCCTTTTCTGTCCCACTACTCAGAAACACTCCGTGCAATTTTTGTTATGTACTTATCTGTGGCTCGCTAGCTAGCAAGTGTTTTGAAAGAGCAATAAGTCAAAAGCCCACTGGCAGAACAAAAAACTGAAACAGGCCTTTTTCTAAAACATTTGCATTTGTAGCATGTGCTTTTTCCTAAGCCATCATTTCAGCTTCATTACTCAACTACGTAACGCTTTGTTCAGGTAACATTACACTGGCAGAGAAATTTCAGTAACATTATGCTTATTAACCCTCAAGAATACCAGAGCTAAAAATAAAATCCAAACAGTGTGAGAATCTAGGCAGGGTTACGACAGCATTTCTCAAGGGATCAAAATGTCATTACGTTTACTCCTTAGAGGGAATTTTCTTCTCAGCCCTTAAATCTTGCAAGAGGAGAGGTCAGACCTTTAACCGGCTGTGCATGCATGTGCACACATGCCAACATAGGTGTTTTCATCAGTATAGCTAAGCACATTGATAGGGATGATGCAAAGCTTCAAGGACTGTAGCCTGAATTCAACCCATACAACTAAAGTGGGTTTGGGTGAAAAATAATACACGCCAAGGAGGCTGCCAGCAACTCACTCCCTTTCTAACTGTAGGAAAAGGATCTTGTCATCAAAATAACACAGAAACTCAGGTCCTTCTTGGAGCATTCCTTCACAGCACTAAAAGCATCAGTGATTTAACCCAACGCTCATCTATGTTTTTCATGGGAGAACACCGTTTTCTTTCCGTGATTTCAGCATAGCAAGCCACTTAAACTGCACTGTCGGACGAGGCTGCTGGGACTCATGGCATGTTGGCCTCCAGGAGGTAGAGTACAGCTTGTGGGGACAGGGGATGAAGGTGCCCACAATGACCTGTTTCTAAGAAAGCACAGTAGCTAAACAGATTGACTATTTTTGCTAATCCAACTAAATATGCACTTACTTTGGTGCATTAATACCTTTGAAATGGTCCAAATCCAGAAGAAGCAGATTATTAGAGACAGACGGAGAGCTGGAGTTGTTGGTGGGGAGAATGTCTGTGTCATTTCCACATACACACGTATGAGAATCATCAAACACCAAGGAATGAGGAACAGCCTGCTTAGCTGGAAAACAGCTGTAAGAGAAATCACTTGACTCCTAGAACCTTTTCCTTGTTACATATTTGGAGTTAACTGTTGATCTTGCTAGTTAAGATCCATATTCTTTCTTAACCTCTACTAGTGTTTCCTCCTGTGACTGGACCTCATTTTCTTTTCGTTATGCGGATTTGCTAAATTGCCTAAGTTTTAAATTAAGGGGCATTTATGGCAAGTGACTGGCTATAATCTACCTAATTATTTCCTGCATTGTTACTTAATATTCAACATCCAGGCAGGAAAAACGGTCTGAGTAGATATAACCAAGAACTTCACATGGGCTATAAAACATCGTTGGAGAAGCTTCTGTGTCTTTCAGATAAAAGCGTACTGTAAGCATATTAACATTAAGCAAGTATTTGCAGCAATTACTGTAGGAAAATAACTTTGAAAAAATCAAATTGCATGGAAAGGTAATGACAAACCCTCTGAGCAGAATTTGGAAGGAACCAGACATTTACTTCAGAGCGTGACATGGATCCACATTCTCACATATGTGCTGGTTCCACTCCACCCTCCCTGCCCCAGGGGACAGCATGACTTGTCCTTGCTACGCATTTATGTGAAACAAGTTTGTTACAGAATTAACTGGTTAAAAGAAGGGTGACCATAGACAGGAGAAAGATGGCTGAGAGAAGAAATTTATTTTTTCCTGGCTCAGTGTGTTTATTTTTTTGCCTTGCTTAGACCATTCCAGTCATGTCATTGGAACATAAATGTAATCCACAAGTATGAGACTAGACTGAATGCTGATTAATATAAGTGTCTTAGATCCACAGCTTCGTGTATGAGCTAAGCTTGGGTCAGAAATGCCAAGTTAAATAGTGGCACAACTCCTAAGAAATGACTTGTGACTTGGACAATCCATAAGGAATCAATAGCAAATTAAAACCAGTCGGTAGCAGTGAACTGAATAAATGAATCATTCTTCCCAAAACAAACCTAATAGTAAAGTTCATTTGTCTATCAGGAAATTAGTGCTGTATTTTTGAAAGGTGCTAAATTACTTTTTAAAGATACCATAAAGCTGATATCGAAAACCAGAACAGTTAAGAGGCACCTTTCCAAATTGCTTCACTCTTACTTAATAGGTGAAAGTACCATGTTTATGCTTAGTATTTAATGCTTTAAAAATGGGTAGAAAATTCTTTTGTTTCACTTTTGAAATGTTTACACAGCACAGCTTTCCCAAGAAGCGTTTCTGGAAAAGTTTCCAAAGGATTTGGGAAAGATTATAAAATAATGTAATTGTGGATTAGCTCTGAAGCAGTAACTGAACCCAGAACACCGCCGGAAAATGGGCAAAAAGAGATTCCTTATGCAGTGTTAGCGGAAAATCTAGTTTGATAAGAATCAGAGCTAACAATTTTGAAATTTTTCCAGGAATTCAAGGTATTGTGACTAAGTATGAAATTGTTGTTTGGATTTAAAGGAGTACAATATTGGGTTATTCCACAGCAAAATAACATTTAACTAATTTTAAATGCATGCGTATTCAAAACATTGATAGAAGGCAAAAAAAAGGGAAGACTTGGATTCAAGGCTTTTAAAAGCAAAATTGTTCTAATAAACTGCGCCTTAATTGAGATTAATTGTATCCTCCCTTTGCAAAAAATTCTGAACGATACAACTAAAATCATATTTAGCAATTAAACAACTCTGTTTTGCTGACAGTGAGGTCACCAGGAGTTTTTCAATGAGCTTTGAATCAGTTCCTAACTCCTGATTATATTTCAAGTACGGTAATGGATTGAGCAAAATATTTTCTTAGTCTGTCGAAAGACCAGTTCATGTAAAACTGGCCAAGAACTTCTTTTCTTTTGGCTGTTTGAGTATTTCCTCATATCCTTTCACGTTATGACACCTAGAGAGCAACCTCTTAGCTGAGGTAGCTCTACCACAATTTACAAGAACTGTTAGAGCTGGGCGGATCCGTGCAACCAAAGATCCAGCCCCAGTGCTGAACCCACAGTATAAAAACGCGATGCTATTCAGCAATAAGCACCATGAAATATACTGCAAAGTATACAATTATGCAACTGCTGGCTTCTTCCTCCAACACCGCAGTCTATTTCTTCTTACTACTGTGGGGAAAATTCTAAATATGTTTACACGAAAGAATTTACTCAGTAGAAAACAGGGATTTTCCAATGTATTTTTTTTTCTCCCAATACTCCATTGAAAACTTTCTAAAAATAATCTTTTTCTCCAATTAACATGTGTTATAGGAGCAGCAGAAAGATCATAAATTATTGTAGCTGTAGGCTTTTCAGTGTAATTTATTACTGAAAAGTCACGAGCACCGCTTTGGAAATGCCAGCCTGTGAATCTGTAAACCTAGGAAATTATGAACTAAGCTGGTCTCTTTTCCCTGAGGTCAATTAGAAATGACACCAGCAGACTTTTCGGTGACCTGGGGAGATTTATAGTTTACCATGTTAGACCTATGGTTCAGCCAGAAGATTAAGATCAGCACAGCACCTGGAAGACTGTCATCAGTTAAGACAGGCTGGACCAATGGCTCCAGGCTAAAATGTGCACAGGAAAAGAGGTCATGTCACGTAGCCTTTGTTTTTACCAGGGCTAAGGCACATGTGGAAGGTACCCATTTGAGAAAGAACTGGGCTAACAAAGGTCTAATAGACAGGCATTGGACTGTCCTGTAACAGGAACAAAGGCAGCAAGTTGTCAAGGCACTCCGACTCCTCTCATTACTAAAAGTTGCCTCCAAAGATATTTGCTACTTGATGAGGCCTCATGTGATTTGCAAATCTTGTTCTTCATTGCTTTTTCTTTGTTGCTTTTACAAGTGCAACCATTAGCTGCAGAATGCCTCACGTCATAAAACCTCATGATTTAGGATAAAAATTTGATCACTTCACTCTGCTGTGAGAATCTTATAAGAAAACAAAAAAGGCTGTGTCTTTTAGCCACTCATAAATATTTTATAATTTGGTAAGAACAATTGCCTACAAGGTTAAAGTTCAGGTCTGTAGTAGTCAACGAGATCCTTGCAAGACAATAAAAGGGAAAGCTACCCTTTGTTTTATAACAACTTTAGAAACAACTTCACGGAGGCAGTGGAAGCTTACAGACTTTCCATTGTATTCAAGTCATCTGTGCAAGTTGCCCTTACTATAGCTTTGATAAATGATGTTTGCAGCAGAAAAGCTGTTTAGTGTTTGTGAGCATCGTGAGTATTTAGATCCATGTCAGGTACTCAACAGGGATGTACAGAATAGTGTGCAGCTTAGAAAACAAATGTCATTTTCTCAAGTGACCGCCATTCAGGCTTAAAGAAATATTTGCTTAATTTCTTCTACTGTATGTAGGCTCAGATAGGAGGACAATTAGAGAAGAGGAGAGCAGCTCATAATGTTTGGGTTCTCTGTGTCTCGCTGTCTTTAAAATGGGGATAGAATGAGATACCTGACTCACAGTGCTGCGAGGCTTAATTAATGCTCAGAAAGCTATTTACAAGCTGGATAACTGAAAACACTGGACAAGTAATTACTAAATTTTGTTACTTTTGTGAAGTCAGTACAACAGGTAAATTCTTTGTCTCTAAATGCCTGATAACAATCCTGGGTTACCCGACAGATACAAGCAGAGAGCATAGGGCTTCTCTTGCTGTTAATTTGCATCAGTTGTGAACATCACAAGTCTCTACTTCCCATCTTTACAATGATCTGTTCAATATGGACTTACACTACACTTAGGATATTACTTTTTCCTCAAGACTCGATGTTCCTCACCGGGTATTAAATCTCTCCACAGTAACCACGGTCAGTATAAAACTTAAATGGTTTTAAACATTTCAAGCTGTCACATCTATGTCCTCCATGAGATTGGAGAAGGAATGAAGTCAAAAAGCTCTTCTCCTGAGGCAACTTTTCCCAAGTGATGCAGTCCAGAGACTAGCTTGTTGGCATTTGTTATTGTAATCAACTTTCCATAGCTTTTACCAAGGCATAATCCTTAGTTTATGTTTAACCAATGCAGATAGATTTTCAAGTCATACAACATAAAACAAGTGCACAGGGTGTTATGCATCATCAAGAACACAGTGGATAATGTTCAGTCATCCACTTCTTTTCTACTCCAATTCCATCCCCTTGGATGCTCTCAACTCTTATTTGAATGACCCCAGTGTTTTAGTCTTAATAACCTTCACAGCAGCCCATTCCAAACATTTATTACTCCTGGGTTAAAAAGTATTGCTCAGATACATCTGTTCTTAATTTGCTTTTGTAAAAGTTGGTTTGGGCCTGGGTGTTTGTTTTTTTTTTTTTTTTTTAAATCCACTATTTTCAATGGAAGAAACATACCTAAAAGCTCTACTTAGGGAAAAAATTACACAGGGCGATGCATGTAAAAGGGTGTGGCAAGCATGCCTTTTGTCAGAAAGCCTAGTTAATGGGCACTGGCTGATATTAAGAGCTTGTGGGCTTTCTTGCCAGAGGAATGCCTGTCATTTCTGCAGACGTCCTTCACTCATAAGTTGAAATATATAAACACAAAGGAAAAGGTTCATGCTGGGAATCCTACTGTTGCTCTTATTTAGGTATGTGATGAAGAAGATATCTTGGGCAGATTCAGCTCTTTTCCCTTGCATGCATACCACAGTCAGCATGTGGCAGGCAGGTCTGGTGCTGCACAGATACCAGGATAGGTAGGGATCCTGCCGCTCCATCTGCTGTGGGCTTTGGGCAGCTATTCAGACCATAAGCAATGCTGGGGAACCTGATGAAAAGTGAATTCTCTGAAGCTGTATTAATAAAGCTATCCTGTACTGTGATAGCCCAGAGAGTGATTTATATATTGCCAGCTTTGCTCCTACTTGCTCACCCTGTTTCAATGCACAAGCTGTTCTCATCGCTACACTGGGGACTGGACAGGCCTCTCATCAGCTTGAGAGGCCTGTGAAGGTGGGACATCTGCAATTAGGTTTTTTTCCATCATAGGCACGGTTGCCTCAAAGATAACCTGTGGGCACTGTCACACATTGACAAATGCTGCAAGTTAACCGAGTTTCTCCTAGCATGGGCTGCACGGGATAAGCTGTAATATGGGGAGGGGGTGAAAACCAAAGAAATTCAAATACCAAGTTCCTGCTAAGCTACCAAGCAAAACCAAAAAGAGTCCCACAGACACATTTTCTATTCCATTTCACATATCATGATTAGTAACGGCTTCTGCTTTCCTCTGAGTCATTCTTTGAAAGAGCACTTTTTAATGCTTCATGGAGCAAAAAGGACTCTCTGCCCACCGAGAGGGAACTTTATGAAAGTTCACATCAATCGACAGCAGCAGCAGCAAAGCAAACCATGCTCCATCTTGCTTCAGTGCCCTTCTGGCACTGCTCTGATTGCAGCGCAGACAGTAAACAGTAGTGTGTTTGTGTGCAAATAGCATTCTTCTGAATGATGTCTGCACCTGTGTAAACTGACATCAGTATCTTTTTTTAAAATTCAGTTTATTTAAGGAGTTCACAAGAGACACCTGTTCCATGCACAGGCACAAATGACATTCAATGAGCTGGAAAAAAAGTATGCTGGGGTTAGGGAGGAGGGCAAAAGCGACTTGCAGGGCTCTATATGCAGGCATGTTTGTATCTCCTAGTTCTACAGCAGACAGCTGCTGTTGCTTCAATTTCTTGTCTTCCTGGTCTAAGCTGGTATTTGCAAAATAAAATACAACTACACTGAGTTTTAAATACTGGCATGTTAAAGTGAATACCTAGATAAATACTGGGGTGAAATGGAAAAGAAAGGCTGGAGCAGGCAGAAAACAGCCTGGCCCCGGCCATCACCTCTGAGAACGGCAGCTCCCCCCACTCCTGGCTCGCAAACATCATAAAATAAAGCCTCAGCCTGACGGCTTATACAGGAGCTGCTATGGCAGATGTTCCTGCTTCACTCGCAGTGTTCTTTTCTATGTCCTTTCACAGCTGGCACACTACCTGGTTTTGTGGTTTTGGTGTGGGTTGGTTTTTTTGGGGTTGGTTTTTTTTTTTTTTTTTTTTTTTTGAGAAAGGGCACAGTAGGCTCTGAAGGTTTGGTCTCTAGAGCAGTCACGCTGTTCTTTGAGGACACTGCTCCCATTCGGGACACCTGCCTCGATATAATAAGCAGGAAAAGACTATTTCTACTCTGGAGGGAAAGGAGAGGCAGAAGCTGCTCACACCCCATCTGATTGAAGGCATTTTTAAATACTGGATGTTGACATTTGCAATTGCTAGCCACCTGGTTGGGTCTCGTTTACTGAACTGATAGCTTTAAAGGTGTTAGAAATGTCTTTTTCAAACTCGCTGTTCTAAGTTTTTCAAACGCAGTATACTGAAAATGACTGAAAGGAGGGATAATTACCTCTGGCATGTTGGGTGCAAAGAGGAGAAAATTTCCACATTCATTAACAAGTGGCAGACCCTCTGTGGATACTCTCTGTCCACTATTCCCCACCCTGCCCAGAGGGAGCAGTAGGCATTAAGCCCATGCCCCCAGTATGCAATACTTTTCAATAGAGGGTCAATGAGACAAGATGATTTACAGAAACAGAATCCATTAGTAGCCAAAACTGGGGAAGAAATCTATCTGGAAAGACAAGGATTTGATGTAAAGAAAGGTATTTTGAGGAAAGTCAGGCAGCAAGGACAAAGACTTCCCAATGACAGTGGTGGGGAGTGAGGAATTAATCCCCACCTCCTCTTATCTCTGTGGGATAAGGGGCAGGGCCCACCACTGCAGGAGTACGGTGAACATGCAGTAGAGAAACTGGAAGAGTCAGACAGGTACTCACAGAAGCACTCTGGCAGGAAAATTAGGTAAAACGGAAACAGCAAGGTGGACCAAAACAACAGAATGTGTTTAAAAGGAGGAAATCAGTGACTTTGAAATGCATCACAATTTTGGAAATGAGTAACATCCACCAAGTAGCAGAGGTTGAGTTACTGCATACAGCCTTTGTAATATACCTGTCAAAACAGTCAAATTTGAAGGAAAAAATGAATTTGTGCCTTCAGACAAAAGCAGCATTCCCGCCAAAAGAACAGCCTGGTCATTTCAGTGAAATAAAGATCAGGTTTGCACCATATCAGGGCTATGTGTCCTCAAAACACCAAAACCTTTTGCCTCCTTCCTCTACCAACAAATAGCACTTCTCACGTCAACACTTCAGACTTTTCAAAAACTAATGTAGAGTGCCCTCCCTGAAGTAGGGCAAATGCAACGAAAGATAACCAGAAGCTTATTTTAAAGGCTATTAAATGTACCCATTTTTATCAGAAAAGCACACAAACCTCATACCTCATTCACCATCTACTATGTCCCTTCTTTACTGACAAAAAGCATTTTCCTAAGCAAAACATCACTAATGTTTAAACACTGAATTTTACTCCAACAGAATTTGAATGTTTTCATTTTACAAGTAATTTTGGCCATAGTACTGGATTAACACCTCACATCCTCTTGATGTTTCAGTGCCATTCCAGTGTCACAACTTAGTCCTGAGCACTTCCTTTAAACCCCAGTGCTGTCTCAGTCCCAATAAGCCAGTCCTGTCTCTCCGTGACAGTTATGATGAGAGGCAGACACACAACTACTACTTAATCACTAGGAAGACCATGTCACAAAAATAGTGATACAGAATCAACAGAGGTTTAATAGTGAAGATCTCAACTAACTTCACAGTATATAGAGGTGCTAAAAGTAAATGCTTGAGAAATGAAGTCTGTAGTATACTTTTTCACAGAATCACAGAATAGCTAAAGTTGGACGGGACCTGTGGAGATTTTCTAGTCCAACCCCGCTGCTCAAAGTAGGGGCAACTGGAGCAGGTTGCTCAGGGTTGTGCCTAGTCAGGTTTTGAGTATCTCCAAGAAGGGAGACTCCACAACCAGCCTGGGCAACCTCTGCCAGTGTTTGAACATCCCCACAAGAGAAAGTGCTTTTTCTTATGTTTTCACAGAATTTCCTGTCCTTCTTGACAATTATTTATGGCCATAAAAATACAAAAAAAAAATACAGTAGAGTGGGGCAACTGTTCCCTGTGAAAAATAACCCCTTGTAATTTGTCTATAGGTCTGCACCCTGCCATCATTTAACCGCAACACTATTGTGCTTCCTAAGTGAGAGCCCAGGACCAACAATCCATTCATATCTTGTACGTTAGCAACAAGTTTATAGCACGAAAAAAGACAAAAGCAGATTAATTGCTTTTTAATCTAGGCCTACATTCACAATGACACAGCTCTCTGCACAGATTCAGCATGCTGTAGATGCTCATGGAAATTGAGGACAAAGTTCCTTTCTTTTGTCTTGTGCCAGAGTCAAGGCTTTGACATTTTTGCAGTGATTAGATTTTATTTAGATTTTTTGTTTTTAAACATGCAGAGTTGCTGAAGTCAAATCCAGTTCTACGGAAAGAGCCCATCTCCCTCTTGAGGATATATTCATTCTTTGAGATGACAGTCTGGAGAACACCATGCGTCTTAAAGCTCTTGTCTCAGAGTTTCACATACAAACCCTTTTGTGCCCTGTCAATTTTAACACAGTTTATTGGGAAGCTCAATCTAACCCAGATGTTTGCTGACAGAAATCTTACAGGTGACGACAAGATTCCATTAACTCAATGTGCATGATGTTAGTTAATGTGAGTTTCTGAGAAAGCTTATTCTATGTTCCTGGCCCTGTGTCCTCATCTACTGCTGTGCAAAGCCTTTTTACTGAAGCAAAAGACAAAAACAATGTTTACATGAGTTAGAGATTTACTTACCCATATATTTCTTCTTAAAGCGTGAAATAGACATGTTATGTGATGGTTTGTGAAATAAATTGCTAGTCTGACAGCCAGATTAAAAATAAGAGTAATTGCATGCTTATAGATGCAGAATTAGACAGCCGGATAGGATTTACAAAACCACTTAAGCAAGCCGGGTTCCTAAGTTTTCTCTGGTATTTCCCAGATGCAATCAGCTTTACAGTGACTCTGCGTGATGGTTTAGTCTTCCATTTTGTTTTCTGACTATAATACTCAGGCTAAACAAGGTAGTGAGCTGCCAGTATGAAAATCCATGACCTGGGGCTGGATCAGCCTCCCAGTATCTGCTCTGCTCAAAGGTTTGCGCTGCGAGAAGCACGCAGCGCTTCTGAAAACAAAAGCCTCCTTTCTTAACTGTCTTAACTCAGCTTGATAAATCAAAAATGGATATCGTTAAACTTTCTGAACTATTATGGGCTATTTTTGTCCGATGTGAGGAACATATGCCTAATTCCAAAACCAAAACAGTTCCTTCTCTTTAGGGCACATCATCTCGCTCACTGTATGTTCCTATTCCTCCTCCTTCCTCACCCTCTGAAATTTCCTTATCACTGCAATGAGATACAGCAACTTATATATTAGGATTGAGTAATGACACTTTCATTGCTCATGGCACAAGGCCAGACAGCTCCTAAGGCAAGTCATTATTAGACTGCAATACACACCAAGTCAAATTTCACTGTTGAAATGGATGACGGAAAGGAACACAGTAAAATGAAAGCAGAGGCACTAATTTAAAACTGTCATTTAAAGCAGCTAGGAATCCTGCAGTGCACAAGAGAACATGCTTCTCACTGTATCTTGAAGCCCTTAAACATATGGAAGGCAGAGCAGAAGGGATATTGAGGAACTACCCTTACCCCCTTAAAAATATAAGGTATCTATCAACTACACATGCACATCTCTTCACATGGAAGTGGAGCACACGAAATACATCACCCTAAAGAGTTTTGATTCACAGAGTACCGATTCTCAAAAAAACCCAACAACTCCCCCCCCCCCAAAAAAAAAAGGAAACAAACAAACCCCAACAAAAAAAAAAAGCAGGAAATTCAGATTCTGATGAAGGTAAATGTGATATTTAAAACAATCACTAGAGCACACCTGGCTAATGGTTTAGGTTTAATTGTCACTGACAATTTCCTTGATCTAACATTACTTCATTGTCATTTATTTTAGATTTCATTCTATTATCCCAAGGGTGCAATGTAAGTCTCATTCCTTGACCATTATTCTTTTGCGTAAAGACAGTTGTTCTTCAATATTCACTATCTCAGAGAAATGGATTATCTCACAACTCTTTCTTCCACAATCCCATAAATTACATGGCAGTTATATGGAAAAAAATGCTTCAGATGCATGGAAAAGTTCAAACAAATGATTTGCTCTCACACCAAGCTGTTTTACCTCTAGTCACTGCAAATTCAGTAAGTCAAGGTTGAGGGAAAACTCTTAGAAGAAGAAATCCTAATTTTTGAAGCCTCAGTTTTGATAGTGATTTGACAGATGAAACCTGGCAACCTGCACTCATTTTCTGAACCTCCTCCAAGCTATCTGTAGTGAGAAGTTTTTAATGAAACAAACACTACAGTATTCCTAGTGAACTGTGGCTTCAGAATTAGATCTTGAGGGAAGAAAAAAAAAAGAATCAAGTGTTGTGAAAATTGTCAATAAAATCATAAGAACTGGAAGGCCTGAGCAGAAGCTGGGATTTAATTTTCTGCCCCAGACAGACAATAGACATTAAAGGCTGTGAAACCTGTATGTGTGTTAACAGAGCTGGTCAATGATAACAGAAGGCTCCAGTATTGTTTGTTGTGAGACTACTGTTTCCTGAATTTAAACTTTCTATGTGCAGTGTAAAGACACCTTAAGAGTACAAACACGGGGTGGGAGAAAAAAGAAAAGCAAGCAACAAATGATGCATGACTGTGAAGCAATACACAGGATGCATCTCCAGCCTCCAGTGATCTTTAACTTTTGGTAGGAATTCTTCCCCTTCTTCTAATTCCCTTATTCCAAGGAACGCCAAGAAGGTAAAGAAGAGAAGCAGAAATTTGAGGAATGTTAAGAAGTGATTTCAGACTCAGGTGTTACCTTAAGCCAAATAAGACATTAGTTTTCAATGATGAGTGAATTTGAGCCATTTAAATAGAAAAAAACCTGCCTTACTTTCTTCTTAAAAGGCTGAGCAAAGTTTTCAAAGTTTCAAAGTTTCTAAACACGTGCAGGTGGCTTTTTGGATCTAACTGTTGAGAATATAAACATGCAACATGTGAGAATTTACTTGGTAAGGAAGACTTCACGTATCAATTAACAATTTTGCACCTCTTAAGCAGTAAACATAGTGGTCATTTCACAATTCATAACTCACTATGGCTGCCCCATTTAAATTAAATATATCCCCAAATCCTGCCTCAGGAAATAAGCTGTGAGTTCAGTTAGTTTCTGAACAGCTTAAGTATATCATTAGTACGAAAATGATCCCTTTTTATGAGGTGCCGTTATTTCATAGGATATACTTAATGTTTAGGAATGTGTACATCATATACTGAAATTATGTACAACATATAATGAAACACATACAAAAGTGCAGGAGCACTAGGAGCACCACTGCAGTTAAGACTCTGACAGACTCTCCTTTGTAAACTTGTATTTTAATAATACAGAATTCCAAGATGAAATCTGAAAAAAACAAAACCCCAAACCAAACCCAAAACATTTGGAGGATACAGGCTACAATTTGTGCTTACTTCATACAGAAGCAAAGAAATGCAAACAAAATTTCTGTCCTTACTCTGTGGTACATGTTCTTGTTCAAGGGCCAAAAAAAGGGGCTTTGCAGATTAAAAGGTTTCCAGTTTCTGGATTTGAAAGAAAAAATATATTTTTATTAGTATATTTCCTCCCCTCCCTCTTTTTTTTCCCCCCCGGTGAAACTCAGCAAATTTAGCATCTACCATAAATAAAAGCCTGTTTGTCGCTGTGCTTCCTTGAGAAAATACCTTGTAGGTAAGTCTGACTATAATTCCCTATAATACGAAAAGTAAATGTTTCTGCTTTTCATTAGATTAGCAGAGATAAGCAATTGAATCAACAAAAAGAATGTTTATGAATATACTTAAATTATAACATTGGTGGTGTGTGTGCATGAGTGTAAAAAATAACACAGCACACATACACTTGAAAATCAAATAGTTTTAATAACTATGATTAATTCTACTAATTTCTAAATGCATATTTTTATGACCAAAAGCAGGATGCTAAGTACATAATCTAAGGTGGTGAAGGGCAAAGAATGTTTAGAAGCTGTCTGCATGCCTACAGGTATAGATATTTCTCATTTCATGGGATCATTGAACACACACACCTTTGTTACTTTCAAAGGCATGGCTCAAGCCACCTTAACCAATATAGAAGTTGCATCTTCTAGTGCCCAGACAAAAGTTAATTCAGAAAATAACCAACTACCTTGGAATAATGATAGATAATCTCCTGGGAAAAGATCGGTGAAAAATAACTGTAAAGCAGATTTTTATGCAATTACTTTAATAAATGCATTTGCTCCAGAAACGCGTAACATGAAAAAAATCTTGCACCTCTGATGTCAAAACCAAGACTATTTATCCCTTAGTACATTGGAGAAATTGTTCATGCCCACATAAAGATTGCTCCCATGGTGTTTCCAAGGTCAGGAATTTGCATGGAATTTGCATCAAACTCAACAATGCCTGTGGAAAGAAGAGACTACTTTCTCCCTATTTTATGATAAAGCTCAATACTCAAAATATTTTTTTCAAGTTATATTTTCAAGTACAGATCACCTCTAAGAGCCAAAGAGATTTTACACTGTCTTGTTCCAGATAACGCTTCTGTTAATTTTATAGAAAACTGTTTATGTACCACTGATGTGGGCATTTGTCTAATGAACTCCAAGGCTTCACTTCATCCTTCAGTAAGAAGTTAGGTGGCAGAATCACGTTCCACCTAGTCATATCTTTTTCAAGAACCAGTTTTTCTGTCCTTTACTCAGCCAGAAATCAGCCATCAAGGACAAAGGCCCTCAGTTAAGAAACCTCTTAAAGTCCAACTGTGTATACAAAAGCAAGTGCATGCTTAAACTTTTGCTGAATCAGCTGAGTGAAGCAGGCTACACTGCATCTACAGAGGGAGAACATTCCTAAAAGCAAGCCCTATATTGTTCATTTTCTCCAGATTTTTACTAAAATATATCTACCCATATGAACTATGAAGTGAAATACTTAACATACTTTCTAACTGAAAATAGGACACAGTAGTGATCTACAAGTCTCTTAAAATTTGGGGAAGGAGAGGAGTCTAGCCTTGTACATTGTAAACCATTCGATCACTTTCAGAAAAAGAGTATTTTTCAAAATTAGCCATAGGTTATCACTTTTCCTCAGTAACAATCCTAATTTTAATAATTCATTCATTCTTACAAAATGTTCTACACAGAATCTTCAAATTTCAAAACAAAGTCCCACTTGTCTTGCCTATTCATAAGGTAAATTTCAGAGACTTGAAATGGAAAGTGCTAGGTAAATAATCATATACCATCTAGAAAAGTATTTGAAGTGTTATAGTAAACCATGTTATACTTGAATGTAAAGTTGCTTACAAGACTCAGAAGGTTTCCAGAATCTAATACTGGAAGTTAGTGTTTTGTTCCAACTGTTTCTCTTTTGATTATAATACTTACACAGCACTCACCAGTAGGCAAAACCAAACTCTGTGTTTAATGTTCTCCGCAGCTTTTGAAGGAGGGAAAAGCATGTTTCTCACATTATAAAAGGATCAAAAGAGCCTACATTAAACCAGTTCTAGCTAACTGAAATGGAGATGGCATTACCTCCAGGCAGGTCAGGCAGGCTCCCTGCGTTACAGGTGGGGAAGGAGCAGCCACACTCCCCAGCTAATCTAGTGGAACAGTCCGAATGTCTGCTGGACAGAATGAGCATGTTTTCCTATGGTCCACAAAGAGAAATGGTCTTGCTCCCGGCTCAGTGTTAACAGTAAAAGCAGAAAGTAATTGCTGGGCCATTGATTTAACAAGGGAAAGCCTTAGACTTTCTAATGTCCAAAAATATTATTGCATGACAGATTTTGCCAAAATTCAAACACTCCAAGAAACTGGAGAGCCCAACAGGTAATTATCTTTCTCAGGCTCTTAATATTAAAGATATTCTTACAAGTTACATCATTGGTGACTTTCAGCCCTTAAATGCATGCTCATGCTGTATTTCACAAGAAGGGGACCAGACTCCGTGCCAGAATACAAAGCAAAGAACTCTAAAAAATCAATTGTGGACAAGCTGAAAACATAGCCAAAAATGCCAGGGGAAAAAACAAAGAACAAATCAAAGCATGCCTTAGGTACTAATAAGTCAACAATGCCTCAAAGGTATCATATCAAAAATATGATACCACCCTACAAATGTAAAAACAGGTCTAGTATTTCACTTTCACAGTGAAAACTAATGCAACAGGTTGTATGCTATACAGTTTCAAGACAAATTTGTTTTCCATTTTCTGGCTACTGGACAAAGCTATTTCTATGTCCAAATGTAAAATCCAATAGTCTATCACAAAATTTTTTCCTACTCTTTTTCGTTGTGGTCTACAAAACGCCCTGGAAGAGCCCCAAAAGCAATGTTTGCTCTTACTGCAGTATGTCTTTACGTTGTGCACTCTGCAATTATTTAGATGGTTTAAAAAAGGAGAGGGAGAACAACTGTGAAACGCATTGTGCAACCGCAGATGACTTCATGTTAACCCCTGTTACTGGGTTCCACCCTCGGGTCAAATGCCTATGAGTCAGTGTCTAGCACAGATGAATGATGTCATCCTCACACCACCTCTTTAGCAAGAAAATGTGGTGGAGCCTTTCATTGTCTGATCGTAAGAGACCCTGGGTTACTAAATGAAGTTCCCAAGATAAAAAAGAATGAGCCTAAACTTAAAAAGACAGGAAATGAATACATCACCTCAACACGTTTGAAATATGTTCTAAGAAAAAGACGGTGATGGATCATATACAGCAAAAATGACCAACAGGAAGCATGTGTTAAAAGTCAAAAGAAGATTTTCATACTCCACCCCTCAAGAGTGAACATACAAGGGCCAGAAGTATCTCACCTATCCGTTCTAACGCAGGCAAACAGCCTAAAATAAAATAAAATGGGGCAATGGATGCAATCTCTCTTTCAGGCACCTGAGCAATGATCAGATATGCAAGGAACAACTTGAATGCACCCAAATACAGTACACCTGTGTGGATTTAAGGAGATAGTTCCATATTGTTTTAATACTCTGCAATGTGCAAATAATTGGTTTGATTGCAGCACAGTTCTTAGTTCAAAAAAAATCTTTGAGAAGAGAATCTTCAAATGCAGAATTACTGCATCTGAAACCGTCAACTGATTAAGCACTTTTTAAAATCCAGGAAAGTACAGAAATGAGAAGGAAGTGAAAGGGGTAAGGATACAATAAAATGTACTCCTGGATGAAGAATGCATAAATTGACTCAGAAAATAATTAAGGTGCTGTTAGGTGGCACTCGATGCAACTTTAAACACGTTGCACAGTGCCTTCCTGGCTATGAAAGATCTGCAAGAAGGGCATCCTAATCTCAACTCCAAAAGTGGAGTTTCAAAAGGGACAGAGGAAGATGCACCAAGTAAAGCCATGAAGGGGAGCCTTTGCATAATGACTTCATAAAGCCTGACCGAGACTTCAGAAGTATGGATTTAACAAAGTTATTAAGCAGATCCAAGGTGATCCATGGAAAGAAATAGCAGCATCTACTGCTTTCTGTAAAGTTGTGATAGTAGGACAGGAGTTTCAGTTTTTTCCTAAATATAAAAATCTGTACTTTAAAATCATGTGACAGTTTGTATAGGTACTGACAGACTGGTGTCTCCCTGAGGCTCTAGCAATTGTTAATGCAACATTGCTTAGGGATACTGTTAGGACACTTGTCTTCTTTCACTCTATGCTCTGCTTTCTGAAAACAAACAATCATTAAACCAGACCAACATTCAAACAAACTGTCTTTCAGAGGAATTCCAGTAGGAGTGAAATATGTATAATTAGGAATATAAAGTACCAAATTCCATTTCTGTTTGACAATGTTGGCAGCTAATAAATTCAAATATATACATACATAAAGGTCTGATCTTATTTACATTTTCTTTTCTTTTTTGTCCAACTACCATTTTTTGGAATATAGAAAACAATCCTCTTTTGAGTTAGATTCCACTGTTACAATGCGCTTTCTTGGTAGTCCCCCCTCTCACCCTACACCCACAGATCATGATACAAAGCAGCTCAAAAATCAATCTACGCTTGAGCAAACACAAGCCTGTTGTCTTTTTTCATTCTTGTCTCTATTCATACTAGGTTTTTTTTCCTCAAAAACCCAATCATTTCCTTCAAAGCAGAAAATCCATGCAATTTGCCTGGATTTGCAGCTTTGCCTTCCTATTTATTCTTGTATTTATGCTAGACCCTATTTTTCATATTCCTTGAGCTCACTGTGCTCAATAAGCCTTGGTAGCAACCAAAATTATAGGCCTTGATAGCTCCAGAACCTCTCGTGTATCTTCTCCAAACAGAAGGCTTCTTCCAGTCCATAAGGATAATTTCCTTCCTACTCTCTGCAGTCTTTTAAAACATGAGCTGTACTAATAAACAGAAAAAGGCCATTTAGAACCTTTACTTTAAAAATGAATTGGACACAGCTCAACCTCTCCATAGTACAGAGAGCTTGGCATGTGCACTGTATGTAAAGAAAAAGATAACTATTGTCGTTACTGCATCACATTATTGTCATTTTAAAGCGACTAGTACTAGATGAAAAATGTTGAGTTTACATAATGCAAATCATTAGTCTAAATCACTCAGACCATTTAATTTTTATGTCTATTCTTTACACAGCATGAAGAATCATCTTTCCTCCCTCCAGTGGTGTACCTCTGGGCAAAGATGAGTTCAACACTGTACTAAGTCCATGGGCTATTTAAAGACATAATTGTGCACTCATGCCTAATTTTAATATAATGCCAGGTGATTTGAGTATGCAAAAATTCATTACTAATTAAATGACACTATCATCAATAATACTTCTTTTGTTTATATATCAGCTTACACAAGTGTGTTAACAAATCAAAATGTAGGAGTTCCAGATTTGGCTTTAAAAGATTATTAATAATTTATTATGCTTAGGCAAATGGACACCACTTTAGTTAAGAGGAAAAGATCTCTATTTCCAGAACTAAATGCCAAGATCTGAGGTAGCAGAGTTTTGGGTGTAGGTTTCTGCATCATCCCTGTGGTAATTTTATCTTTCTCCCCAACTCTATGGGTAGATCACACATCCACATCTTGAAAATCAGTTTTGCTAAATTATAATCATTGACATGGCAGCTGGGGAAGGAAGGGTTTCAGGCTCACTTCTTTATTCTTAAATTGAAGAAGCATAAACATAGTAAGATAAAGCTATGCTCTGCTCATTCAGTGTTTAAGTATTTCCATAACCTGCAAGCCCTTCAATGCACAGCTCAATTTAAAAACCTTAAAATAGCTTAACAACAATAATATAAAGTTGCTATACCAAACTTCTGGCTTCCAGGACCAAACAGGTCACATTTGAGAGGAGCAGATGCTCTAGTTATTTTGAAGTCTAGTAAATTTTATTATCTTGGATGATTTTGGTATTGGTAAGAAATCTGGTGCACCTGGTGCTCTTACCCTTGGCAACAGTATGAAACTCTGAAAGAGGGCTTCTGCAGCCTGGCTCAAAAAGGAGGAGGGTTTAGCCTATGATGTCTCATATCTTAGTACATCTCTCAGATGAATTGCAGAATACAGCTAGCAGTTCTAGGGCTCAGATTTTTTTACTGTAAACTTCAGATGACAGTCAGGCTGAAAAGTTCCACTTGCTTTTTTCTGCACCTTGGTATAGAACTGAACTTCTCAAGCACTAAAAATGTTAATGGGCACTTTCAACTTAATAGGAAGCCAGAAACTGTAATGCTGGTTTAGAGGCAGACAGGGATGTATAAATAAGACTATTGTTTCTACCGAGTAAAGCTTAAACATTGTTATACGGTAGTTAAAGTAGAGTATAATAGTCTATTGTTTCTATGAATAGGTTCTCCCAAGCACCAATCAACACCTTAACATTAATCACTGGGATATCTTCTCCAAGATCAAACAAACACTTCTTGAGAGTTCAAACTTTGACTTCAGAAAAGTTTCGGTGTAATAACAGATTAGATTTAAATATCAGCAATTATATCCTTATTCAATGAATCTTATTTTAGTGATTAACTGTTACATAAAGCTATTTGAAAAGGTTTAGGAAGACTGTAATTAAATGTACATAAAAGAAAAAATTCCAGCAACCAGAGGTCTATGCTAGCCAAAGTACCTTTGGTTCTGCTCTTAACATCTGGCATATGGAACCGCAATCCCATTGCTACAACATAAGATTTTTAGAACTGCTCTGATTAACAGTATCAGCAGCTAACAATGTTATTTTATCAATATACCAAGTTATTTCATTTTACTATATTTGTAAATATGTTTTAATTTTCTCTTGTTGTTAGCAACGAACAGGCTCTTACTTTTAGAAAGAGGAATGTTATTCTGGATCAAACTAGTCCACAGGGTAGCCAGGGCCAGATGCTTCAAAGAAAGAAATCTGATTTCCAGGCAGTTTTGACCAGACTTTTCACAAGAGCTCATATACTCCAAGGCTCCACAGTTGTCTGCAAATTGGTATTCCTTAAAGCATGAGCATTTATACTCCTGGGATTTTTAAAAATATTGATTCTGTAATTCCAAGTTCTTTTCATTGATATACTTTTCCAATTCAGCTCAATACTCAGATGCTACAGTCTTCTATTCTTCTGAAAGTACAAGTCAACCTCTTCTGCAGAATGCAAAATTTGATAATACTTCAAATAAGCATGTAATTTACAGTTTCTGTAACGTCCACTCGAAAATTCTCTACTTAATTTTTCTTACTTATTTATGTTGCAAATGTTGCACTTCGATTTTTCCCTAAAGGGAACGTTGGTGTAATACTGCTTCCATCCACAACTTTTTCTGTAGGCCTGAGTGGGATGACATGAAGGTCAATGCCAAGTACTTCCAAAGAGTTATTTTTGTAAGTAATATTTTTGTTCTTTTGTCTTTTCATTATTCTGCACTGAGGATCTTTTTTTACATTCAGTGCAATACAAAATTAGTAGGAAAGAATACCTCTGTATTAGTAAGGGTTGCATCAATTTGCAGAGGTAGAATACCTACTCCCAAACTAGTCCATTCTTCCTATTACTTTTGTTCATCTCCACCAGACAAAACTATGTGGTTTTTAACACGTAAAGGGATATTTCCTATTAATGCTGGCTTCAGTACTGTCCTTGAGGCTACGAGCAGCTGACTTATATTAAGAGAGCAGCCCAGCTCTGCCCCCCACTGTGTTAAAAGCACCTCACCTCATATAAAAGATACCAACTGCCCCAGCTGGTCATCAGCGCACTTTGAAGAATACAGGTCACAGCGGGACAGAACACAAAAGGCTGCGTTGCAAACAGCCCTGCTTAGCTCCCGGGCGTAAGCAAGGGGCTAACCCAAAGACAGCGCCAGCACAACTTTCTCCTCTCAAGCCAACTTTTGCAAAAGTCACAGAGTGCATGCTTTAGCACTCTAATCTTGCATGAGAAGGGGAGGATATAATTAATTATTCCCTAACATCTTTCCAAGGACGTACTTCAAACACATGCAAAACAGTGGAGATAGTTGTAAATCCCATTTTATTGCAGTAAAATCCAGATACCTTGATTTCACTGAGATCTCTTCTTGAAAAGTTTCTCTACCTCAGTAACCCTTGGGTAACAGCCCCCCACAACTTCATGTATTTTTTTCTGTGCCCTAGGGTACCTGGAGGTCAATTGTACAAAAAATGACTTAGCCTTCTTTCAGAAGTATCTTTACCTGAGTTAACAGTAGCAAAATTCCTTTAATATTTAGTCCGTCCACCTGTGGCGGAATGTTAAAAATTGTTTGCAGTTCCTCCCACTTTGCAACAGAAATGAAATAATTTGAGAAATTCTTGAAGACCACAATGATACCAAGGTTTAAGCCAGGGAAGAACAAACTTTCTATTAGAAAACAGTTCATATAGTTCTCCGTTTCTGCAATATGTCCTGTATGCTTAGGAATGAACATTTTTATGCAACTGAAAGACAAGCTTATTTAAGGTTTTTGTGCTACTACCCAAATTAGCAACCAAATCCTTATCTTGCAGTGGTTCAGCAGACTCCACAGAGTCGGCTGACTAGGACTGAAGCCCGCCCAGTTAGTTTTCTTTCCAAAGGGTGGTTTTGGGATTCAGCTTTTTTGAGTTTATCAACCTGACCACATATACTGTAGGCATGAAAAATAAGCAGCATTTTCAGATCTGCTCCACATAGTATACTGATCAAAATGTAAAGACAAAAAAAGAGAGGGTGAGTTGCAAAGTGAAAATGAAGGTGAGTTGCTTAGAAAACAAATGACATAAACAAGCAGAAAATAGTGCAGGCAAACAAGAAAAGACACAAAGCTGATAACAATCAACAAGAATTCTGTTTTGCTGACAGTGGTTTTCATTGATGAAAACAAGATACAGTGATGGCCTGGAACCAACAGGAGGTAAGCTCTGTCAGATAAATCTCAAAGACAAGGTGCTGCTATGGTAAGGAAAAATAAGGTGTGGAAATGGAGTATTCTGTAAAAGAAAGGAACCTGTTAAGAACACACCATCTCACTTCTGGTTTAAGCAGCTTCTGCATTTGATTTTGGCTAATAGAAGGAACAGCTCAACAGGACACAACTATTTCTTTCGAAGTTGCTTTAAACTTTTAAAGCTCTCTAAATTTTAAAAAAGAAAAACAACAAAAAAAGTCCTGTCCTTCCCACATTCACAGTTCACAAGACAGCCTACAGTCCCAACTCCATCAGTTTCTTGCTAATCTTTCTTCTGTGCCTTAGAAAATAGTGCGAGGTGATAGCAGCCTTCCAGCTAAAAGCTGGCCAGGATCCTTTTGGGAACCCACCAAACAAGACATGGCAAACTCCCTCCTTCACAGGAAAGACTATAATATTGACATGAAAATCCAGTAGTCTCCTATCATGAAATGTCTTGGTTTTCTTCTTCTGAAGGATGGAGAAGGAAATGAGTGCTGTGGGTCAGAAAAATACTGTACAAAAGTAAAGAACTATCCAATCTAAAAGGCTCTCATGTAGGATGGGAGACCCATCCCATATAGAATACTACGTTTTCAGACAGGAAAACCCTTAACCTTATCACAATTTCACATGAAGTTTTGCTTTTGCTGAGAGTGCATTTTCCACTGATGGAAATTTAGCTGGAAGTTTCCAACAGGATCATTTTTAGGATGTATGCCAGCACAATTTGATGTCCATGATGTCATTTGGGTTGATTAATTCAAATGTGTCAAACAAAACTGAAAGTGAATCCAATCTTCAGGAAGAAGTATCAGTGGGCTCCTGTAGCCAAGCCAAACCAATGTTTATAACAAAACAAAACCACCATACGCCTCATGTAGTTGAGAAAGTGAAAAAGGGCACTTGGAGCTCTGAAGCTTTCTCACTGGCTTCTTCATATCCTTACACATACATTGCACTGCCCTGCTGAGAACTTAGTACACTCTTTTTCTTTTTTGAGCCCTCATTCCCAAACCTTAGAAACTTTTTTCTTATCTACTACCTGTTATCCACATAAAATCAAGCATAAAAAAATTTAACAGAGCTGTTCCCTCTGAGTCTGGTCTGAGGATCCTTGGTTTTTTACCAGTATGTCTGTATGGAAATATCTGCCTCAGCCAGCCACTAAACCCAGCAAGATTTTAAGTAAAGAACCTCATTGAAAAGACATCATATCATCCAGCTCCCATGATAGCAATGAGGTCTTTATGTTTGTTTCAATCCCTCCTCAACAGCTGAGAAGAAATATTTTGAAATATTCTGAAAGTTCACAGAAACTAATGTGTTGCTGCTAGAGAAGTTCAAAACTGCATGACAGTGAATCCATCGAGACAAACCTTGCATGCAAACTTGCTTGACACTTTGTGCCGTGGACAAACACGATTTGAGGTAATCGGCTACTTTCCTCACCAGGCTTCTCTAGATTGTAAGGAACAAGCTATTAGAGACACATACCTCTAGATCACTGAATGAGTTTCTATTTTTAGAATGGCCAAGTGAACAGACTTATCTCAAGAAAGATAAAAGAAACAATGCCAATAGTTTTGGGATAAATTCAGATCAAGCTGGCCACAGGCAGGTAAAGCAGCAACGATTTAGTTGTTGTTTCATTGTCTGAACTTAGAGAAAATGGTGGTTTCTGAGTTCCAGCCATGCACTGGATGCTAAAGGCATGGCTGGGGCGATACATCAAGCAGTTGTACAGACTGCAGCCTCTCACAGGAAGGATAATTTTTGTACTACCAAATCACCATTACAAGTATTTTATAACCACTAACTGCATTTATACATGCATATGAAGAAATTCCGAACATTGAGAACACTTGCTGATTGACATAGGACCTGCTGCTGAAGCAAGGAAGCTAACAGATTAAAATCTTACAGAAAGAACTTGTTGACCAAAGGAATGATTTAAGGTGATACCTTTAAGTTGAAATACCAGACACAGCATTTAGCATTGCCTCTGTTGAAAACCACCTCTGACATTTATAAGGCTTGTAAACTGTCAAAATTTCACTTAATGCTTCACCCAATAATGAGACATGAAATAGCATAGTGCCTTTTCCTACAAATCAGAGCAGGAGCTTAAACAACATGGAATTTAGATGTAAGCACAGAGGCATGTAGTGCTATTTTAGGCACTTGTGTAGCATGCAAGACACCTGCATGGGGTTGGCAGATATGACATCAGACCCACACTCTTCTGGAGGGATAGTTGTAGGTCAGGCAGTATCACTAGGTGTTGACACTTGAATCCTTCCCAGTACAGTCACCTTCTACAAAGCCACCGAGACTGCTATTAAATTCTCTAAAGTGTAAATCTTAATTTAAGTTTTGCTTTTAAAATCTGAAGAGATTTCCATGAGAATGATTGGCTGCTGCTCATAGAAAGCTTGCCGCACCTATTTGTTGGTTTAAATGAGATACCTGCTTTGAAAATATTTTGCTAGTGCCTGAAAGGTTAATCCCTGCATTTGAAGGGCAGCTTGCTAGAATTCTATATTCCTTGCTGTTTTCTGTAGGGACCTTGTTAAATATAGTTTTTAAAGTACTGAGTCTTGAGTTTATAAAAATAGTGGGCTTGCCACTTCCCTAAATTGGGAGGCATTAGTGTTGTGTGCAAATGGATTGGCATACAGTCCTCTCTTTATGAAGCAGCGGGGGGAAAAGGGGGGAAAAGGGGGGAGACAGGCTGAAGCAGAGAATGCATTGAAATGAGCCTCACCCAGAAGGAAGCTGAAAGATACTGGCAGCAGTGGGAGTAAGGGGGCTTCCTTCATTTTGGAGGAATTAAAGTATCAGGGTATGAAAAATAGGCAACAAAGTTTATTCTTAAGGGAAAACAGCACACATGCTTTATGCACGATGCCAAGTCACTCATTAGCATCAGTATATTCACATGAAAGGGTCAAAGCCCACACATTTTACTGTGACTGAACGCTTCTCGGTTTCTCCTCTTTGGGAAATGATTACAGGACACTGGCTACCAAGAAAGTGGGTCTCTTGAAACAGTGGGTAAACAGACGCTCCAGGTAAGGAATGACCATATCAGAGGGCGGTGGGAGCTGTCCTGAGGGAAGGTAGGGAGGTTTAAGAGAAAGGGTGTAGCAGCACTGAAAAATACGAAGGGCGCCTGCTGACAGCATATGTCGTATATAGGCCTGCCCTTTCCTTACACAAGCTATTGGCAGGTTATCTGCTTACCTTTCACCTTGCAAAGTCCTAGCTGAGGTTTGTTTGAGGTGCCCTCCCTTTTGCCTAGTTAAGAAACCAAGCAGCTTTTCTGAAGGTGCTCTGTAACCTTTCTCCTGCCTGATGGCTTATTTCACACAGCATATGAATTTCCCTCCATTCCAGGGCCTTTGCTGAGGTGTGACTAGACTATCCAAGATCTCCAATCAGAAAAGAAGGTTTGGGTTTAAAACTGTGAAGGTAAGAGGCTGTGTCAGCTTGTAGGCTTGCTGCAGGCTTCTACAACTTTAAACCACATCAGAATGGTTGCATAAGCCTGTCAAAACATCATTTGTCAACCTTACCTAAACTTTCTGCTACTGTCTGGTCATGGATTTTTTTTTCCCTCAAGTTAGTTTCGCCCTTTTTCTGTGAGCACTGTTTTGAAAGCATAAACAGTTATATCAATTTTACATCTGCAGTTATTCTTGGGTTGAAACAGTTTCATAGCAAACAATTCTTGTCAGAAATACTACTCCAGAAATAGAGCCACACAACAGAGAGACAGATATCTAAGTAACATCACTTACATCTACTGGAATGCCAATTTCTGGGAGGAAAAAAAAAGTTCTCTTAATAACAACAAATTCTAAGTGCTCTTAAATGTGTTGGGTTTTTCCCATTTTGCATGAATAAACTGAAACTTGGAAAATTGCTTTTCTGATATTTGACAGCATTTCTCACTGAATGCACCTTAAATAGGAGACAGATACGGAGAGAAAGGACTGTATGACGGTCTGTTTCTTCACAGCACTAATCACACTTGACATGTTTGTTTAGAGATCTATACTTCAGAGCTTGGATATACACATTTTTAAAAGCCTTAAGAATAATCATTTATCCGTGGCACCACAGCTATATGTGTGAAGTTGCAGTCTGACCTGGTAAGATATGGATATATTTTGTTCCTCTGTATTTGTTCCAAGCGAGGCTACTCTTTGCTAGAATGCTTCGAATGAGGACATACCCTTTCATATCCTTTTAGTTACACAAGCAGGAGTTTCTATTTCCCTGTTTATCCTCAATGAAAGGGTGAGCAGTCAAGTCAAGCATTGGGCAATGCAGCAGATGTGCACAAAGCACCCATCTGACAATGGCCAGGGTTCCCACTGAGACTTTTGAGTAGAGAATAATTGTACTTTCTTTTGGCAGGAACCAAGGGTACAAAATCACATTTACGTGTGCAAGCCTTTGCCCTCTCAACATGTGTTCTCAGCTGCATTAGAGTAGCTGGTGAAGGTCAATTTGATTTTCCTAAAAGCAAAGACTGATGGTAGGAATGTGGCTGGTAGTAACATTTTAAAAGACAATATTTCCTCTCCCTCCAACTACAGTTAGGTTTTCTTAATTAGGAAAAAATCTTTTAGAAAAATTACTCAATAACAAACAAGCTCAGTTTTTTCCAAACCCAGAAAGAAGAAAAAAAAAAAAGAAAAAAAGTGATATTGCACAGAATTACATCTTTTATGCTATCACTTTCAAAAAATCTCTCAAATTGACATAAAAAAATCAGTATTTAGTTTCAGGCTATTTAGTTTTCATATTATGACTCCTCCTGTGAGTTTTTTCAATGTTATTTCCCTTTCTGCATCTCAATTCTTTCTAAGCATAAAGGACTCTCAATCTAATCTTCCATCTGCTATGTTGTCTGCCCTCTTTTTCCTTCCATTTCTCCCTCCCTTGATCTAGCTTTTTTTGTCTCATCTCCTTTTCCCAACCCCTGAACTCTCTACCACCCCTTTCCATTTGGACCTCCAGTTCTTGGAGTATGTAGCTTTTTTCCATCCATTAGCAGCTCAACAAATTTTACCCGAATCTCACCTCTTGAAATGGAACTGAAGTACATTTTGATTTCCAACATTTTGGATAAGAATTAAGCTGTAAAACAAGAACCGAAAAAATCCAAACCCCATTCTGCAGACAACCATACACGCAACGCTCTGGAAATAACAATTCCTAACACATTTACGACACAGCAAAGAGTTCATCCTTCAAGGTAAATGTGTGCGCTAGTTCCAAATCTCTGTAGCTACAGATCTGAAAGCAGTACTCAGTCAGAAACAAATTGAAATTTGTGTGACTAAGCTCTCCAACACCTAGTGTAAGACACTAGTTCACTTACCTTAAAATTAATAGCAAGAAATAACCTGCTTTTCATACCTTTATAAAGACACAGAATTTCTGACTTCCAACTGTACACTTAATTATCATGCTGTTTTCATTTCTTACAGATATAATTTTGAGAAGACAGTAGCGCATATCCATCAGACTCCCAACTTTTCAACTTGGCAAGACCTAATCACATATAATATTATCAAAACAGAAACCCGTAGAGTGCTAGTAGGTTCATACAACCCATCAAACCCAAGAGAAAGAAAATAGATATCTTTCTTCAAAAGTAGATGAGAAAACCAATCTAGGTGAAACACCTTGACTATCCGGCTTCTCTGCCCTCCCTGCAAACTTCTTAAAATGTCAAAAACTACATATTTGAGACCAATATACCAATTTTCTGTCCTTTCAGTGAGGAATACCCAGCCTTTTAATAATAGAATTTTGCCTCAGCTCATTAGTAAATTGATGGTACTTTGCCTAGCTTAACTTTCTCTCGCACAAGACCTTTCCCTTGTTCTCTAAGTAACATGCTACCCCATAACACCTTCACCTACTTCTTTCCTGTGTTGTTAACGCCTGAAAAGCACCTGCACAAATGCAACCAATGCTCAGTGAAACATGCAGCACCACCACTTCACTTCAAATTACTTCTAACAGAAACTGCAACTATTTTAAGCTCAGCTGAAAGGGATGTGACTTGCAGGGGTATTTAAACGATTAGGCGAGTGTTTGGAGTAAAACACCAAACAAAGCAAGTTTTGTGGAACCTTGCTTTGTTTTTTAAATTTTATTTTAAGAGCTCTCTCTGGCTCTGGACACGATCATACCAGTATTTGTCAGGACAGCTGTTCTGAAGTCAAGGTGCATTGACTGCGCATGTCCACTACTCCCAGATCACTCAGTGCTGGCCATCCTACGAGAGTGGCAGTTTAAGGGTTAAGCAGCAGAAGGCACAGACCTCCACCACCTCGACTACTGAGCCCTGAAACAGAGCTGCCCACATGGACCGAAGCCTGGCAGCAGAGCTGCCTGCCCAGCGCTGACCACCATCACAGGCATGTGATTGTTTCCCACCAGAAGGCGGGAGATCCCCCTTTTTCCCCCCTCCCCCCGCAATCATTCTCCAAGCTCTTTCTAGGTACAAAGGCTGTAAACAGTACCTTGCTGGGCTGTCAGGGCTGGAACCAGCCCATTGAAACCGCTCTCCCAGTGTCAGACCTCATGGATCACAAAACTAACTAAATGTTTCCCCAAACTATCTGCTGCCAAATCCGTAATTTGCCAAGTGCAAATTACTTGGCATTTACAAGTCCAGGTACTGTATTTTGGTTTCATCTGGAAAAGCAGGGGCAGAAACAATAGGCAGACAAACATGTTACTAAATGATCAGTCACATAATTGGGAGCTCTGGGGAAAAAACAAACCAGCCAAACCCCAACTGCACAGAATAATGTGTCCTCATGAACAGTCCAGAAGAGCTGACCCAGATTCATATGGGTAAACGTATCCTCGCATCTGTAAGATGCTTTCAGAGGGAGAGAGACATGAACTCAGAGACAGGAAGAGAGCAGTAACCATCAAAACTCTCAGCTACTGAAATGCTTCTGGTGATTTCTGTGCTTTGACAAAAATTGCCAAGCAGGGTGTTATGAAGCTGGTACATTTATAAATTCAGGCAATGAATGAAAAAGCTCAAATGCGAGTTAGATACACCATGTATTTAAGAAAAAAACAACTCACAAAGACAGGGAAACCAAAGCTGATGGAAGCTGAACTGAAGTTGAATTAAGAGTGAACTCAAAGCTTCACAGCATGGGATGGTTTATTAGCAGCTTGAAGACAAAGGCCACAATGCAGTTTTACTCCCTTAGAGAGAGAAGCCCTATTATGAAGCCTTTCAACTCCCCAAGAATTGCCTTTTAACTCTCCCTCCACAGTAGGACAAACAGGGGAAAGAAATTAGTCTTGGATGATGTTAGCTGTTCTGTGGCTTGTAGTGCTAGTCCCACTGGAGCTCTCCTGACTGCTGTCAGATTTATCCTCTTGACATTCAAAATGGATTAACCTAAGGTATCTTTTTATAAATTAAAAAAACCCACCAAAACAAACCAAAACCAAACCCATAGCATTTTCTCCCTCTGCCTCCAAAAATATGGGGATTAGTTAGATGGCCAAGTGATATCTCCTGGATTTAGTAGTAATCTGTCCTTGACTGTAGTGCTACTATTAAAGGAAATGCTATATGCTAACACAGAATCTGCCCAAACAAGTACGTCATGCTGTCACCTACCTACAGTGTAAAAACATAGAAATAGCAAAAAACTCCTTGTGCTTTCAGAAATCTCTAAGTCATTGGACCTGAAACACTATCTGTAGCAAAATGCATTCAATACATCAGTATACCCCACTCAGCTTAAATTAGCGCGTTCTTACCAAGAAGAGAGAAAGCTATTACTTTTCAAACAATTTAAGAACTAAGACAAATTACTCAACCTCATTCTGGCTATCTCGTGCTGCTTACTGAAGAGAATTTTCTTTGGATGTGCTAAATTCTGTCTTCCTGAAAACATCTCATCCTTAGGTCTTTTGCTGTAATGACTAACATACAGCTAAGTCATATGGCCTGTGGTCTTAAATTATTTTGTTACTGTAGGATTGTTTGGAGAAAAAAAAAAAGCAACGTGCTCAAGCCTCAGTTCAGCACAAAAGTAATAAATATATATAACTTTGCTCCTGTAAGAAATGGATATGCCTTAAAAAGTGGTGTAATTTGGGAATAAATTTGCTTCATCTAGGCAGGTAGAGCTCAAAGCAGAACTTGGCCCACACCGTATGGAAAGATACATTTACTGTTGTGGAAAATAAAGCTGTGTGTTAGAGGAAAAAGAAAATCTGCATGACCTATGGTGGACTCAGCTGCAGCATAATGATCATGTAAAGAACTTGAATCTGCTCTCACAAGACAAATTTCATGATCTTGAGTCGCTGGTCACTGGCTGTAATGCCCCACATGCAGTGCCACATTGCTTTAGGAGTATTTGCCATAAATGCCTCTAATAGTATAACGCATTTTTCACCTGTAGGGCACCAAGTGAACATCTCAAAACAACTAGCTTTTTTGCATTGTCACAATAGATTCTCATGCAGCTGACATGCTGAAAAAATAATCTGACACCATGAAACGCCTTCAGAGGAAGGGCTATCTGATCTACTTTCCAACTTTTATCACACTCCTGTTTTTATAGCATGCCCAGCACCATAGCATCTGCAAATAACAACTCTGAAAATGGTCAATGTGAATTTTTCCATGAGATCAGCAACTATTGGATTCATGTAACTAAACCACTGCACAATGCCCTAAATACCTAAGGTATCAAGATAGGTTCTAGCAAGACATAGTATCTTTCTTATTCAAAAGAGGAGCATAAATATTCAAGCGCTGAGTAAATATAGAGCGGATCTGTAGTTTAATAAGAAATGCCCAGTATTTCAAATGTCCAAAGTTGAGGTATCTGTTGCAAGAGACATCTTGAACTGCTAAACTTTCAGCTAGAATAAGGTTGTCTAGTCCGAGGGTCTTGTCAGTAGCCTTAGAAGAGGGATTGATGAAGAACACAAATTGACACAGCACAGAAAGATGTGAATAAGGGAGAATAGAGAAAAGAAAACTGGCACTGGCAAGCGTTGTTTCACATTTAAACAGTATTGTTTTAAAGAAAGAGCTAATATGAACTTGTCATCACAACTGTTCATATGAAAAAGAGTATAAGCAAAAAGTAAAAAAAATTACACAGTGTAAATAAAAGCTTATTATGCTTTTTACGCAAATGCATGTCCATCCCTATATACATCCATACACAGGGAGGACAGGCAGTCAAACGGGGCTGTTGCCTAGTCAACATTTCTTTAAAGATAGAGATGCTACTTTCTGAACCTCCAAAGCCCATGTTGCAACTGTATTGAACAAGTGAGGGTTTAGGTGAAGAATACACACCAGCAAGGACTCCTCCAGGATTATGGCATGATAAGATGAATGGGTTAAACAAGTCCTATGCAGTAGTCCATGGGAGTACTTAGGGCTCCACAGCTGGCAGGACACAAAATTTGTTTTCCAACAGCACCTCCTCTCAGTGTCTGATTTGTTGTCCCTGACAAAACATCTGGTCACACAGTTGTGTTCCAGCAACACCACAAAATAAAGAGCATCAGTTTTGCTAATTTGAATACTGTTTATGCTAACCTCAAAATTTACATTAACAATTACTGTTTGAGTCTGACACTCATAGTTCACAACAGCATTTATGCATTACTTTGCTGAAACACTTTTCACAGGCATCCTTCCTGTTATTTCAAAGCACACAGTATAATCTCTTTAACAGTCTCTGCTAAACAGCTAAGCATGTACTTCATGTTTTGATCAGGATTCTTTATACAGAAGTATAGCAAAACACTGAAAAGTGTGCTATTCATTTGGTCATGTACAAAACCACCCTCCAAATCATCTGTATGAGAAGTGGAGAGTTTTTAAACTGGATTTAACTTCTTAAAATGTGGGGTCTTCCATTTTTATGACTTACTATAATTGCTTCTCTCTTCAAACTGGTGATTTTGTCTAGTAATGTAGCAGTGGAACCGATCAGTTAAATGAAGCATGAACTGCAGCCTGCAGAGAGCTGGATTAAAAACTGCTGAGTTTTCAACATGATCCTTAGTCAGAAAGGGTTTCTTTTAGAGGAAAGAAAATGTAAAACATCGGGGGCAGGGAGAAAAGAGGTAGGGATGGGATAATAGTGCTCTTTTAAAAATAGCAATGCAATTTAATTTTTATATAACACATAAACCCACAGCACCACTATTCATAAACATTTACTTCCATTAATAATTATTAAAGACTACAGTCATGGCTTAACTCTGGCTTTTTGTATGTTCATACTGCAACTTGTCACACAGGGCTGCCCACAAGACTTATGGAAGAATAATCATTTAAACGCAGTAGTGGCCTGAGCCTGTTTTCTCCCATTCTAGCTGTAGTCTTCATATACATTCACAGACAACCCCAAGACACTAAACTCACAACGTGTATTTTAGTTTTGCATTGCCCAGGAATGAACCACCTTAAAGGATCAGGAGACATCTGTAAACTGTGCCTTTTGTGCAGATGAATAAAGTCCATTTCTCGAATAGCTGGCAGAGTGAAAAGAATGAGACAAGCAATGAAATGAAGAAAAAAAGAGAGAGGAAACATCACGTTGCTTGCCCGCAAGTGCTGCCAAATGGACATACTTGGAGAGCAACCCATTTCCCCAGTTAATGTTGAGGCCGTTTTCACTACTCCTGAGCTCCTTTTTCTTTTTGTTAATCCTGTGCCTTGCAAGGTTCATTAACCCTGTTTACACAGATAGGTTGGGTCAGTCTGACACGCTAACAAAATGAATGTATATCTGCACATACACACATATACTTCAGTTTCTTTTTAACAAGCTTTCCAAACTAAAAAAAAAATCCTGGAATGTATGCAAGATTTTTCCTCACTTCATTAAAAAAAAAATATAGCAAATGCAGCACTTACTTTTACAGAGAGAACTAAGCAAGAAGTATGAACCCACAAGAAACTTTTCAGTGATACTTGGTCGCTGCCTTCTCCACAGTTTTAGAGAAAGAGCATGTTACTCCGACAGAACGGCAGCTCAGATGGACCAGGACACTACCTCATCCAAAGGGGCCCCGGAGCACAGTACTAAATCCAAAGACCAGTCCAACCCCAAAGCAAACAGTGAACTGCAATTTGCTGGTTTACCTGGGGCAGAAAAGGGATGCTGCAACAATTTTCAAGTCGAATGCCTCTAAACCAGTACCGGTAACTGGGCTAATGCAAAAAAATATTTTTAACATCTCTAACTTAACATGAGTGCGTGAAAGCCTGAGATTACCTCAGAAAAAATGCTGACAGGGGTCTTAGACATTTTTCCCTCATGGGATATACTAAATCACATGTAATCCTGTTTATTTTAAGGGCACTTGGTATGTGCCTTCCATAGAGCCTGGAAGAGCTCTGTGGCCATTTTGTGAGAACAGTGCACAAACAGAAAGGGATACAGCCTAAATCTAAACAGACTTTAAATTGCAGTTCTTAACGCTTCTGGCTTGAGAGAGGATGAAAGCTCAGAGGTCTGCCCTTCAGGAAGCAGCATGACAGAAAGAAGGGATACAAAGCAGTTCCCTAGGCCGAGAAGCATCTTCCCCTAGAAGGGAGAAAGGTAGCACTGCTTTTTCACTTTAAAACCAGAGCATTTTTTCTTTCATTTTCCTGACAGAATTGCCCTCTTTTTTCACAGAGACTGGAAGCAACCTGCTTGACACATCTATCAGCATGTCTGCCACACTCTATGAGCCTCTCTGGCAACACCCAAAACCCAACCGGCTGTAGGACTGTTGTGATCAATATGCATTTAACAGAGGTATAAACAAGAAACTTCTAACATAAGCCTGTTGGTTTTGTTAACCCAAATTCCAATTTTATGAGATTTGCATGCTCCTTCATGTGGGGAAATAAACTTAGCATGATTTTAAACAATCCAAAGGCTGTTGAACAAGAGATGGATATCAGAGGTACCACGGCCCAATGTGGACACACTCAGTGTCCCATGAAAAGCAGCATGTGCTTTTGTGGCAGTCCCTTCCCACTGCTGATTCAATAGTTCATGGTTATACAGTAATATATAGAAGAACTGTGCCTGAACATTAGCACAGAAAAACACAGCAACAATCTTACTGTTTATTCATCAAGTCTCCTACGCTGAATTAGCTCAGCCCAGTAAGGAGTCTATTGGTAGTCTGTAAAAAGGTATTTGGGGAATCTACAGAATCTACAGAAATCCCATTTATGACTTTGCAATAATACTGTCTGTATGTCCTGATCTTGCCAAAGTTCACTTGAGTTTATGGGAGGAGAACTGCAGTCAAATTCTTCTTAGCCAGCTCCATTATGGTAAAGAGAGAAGACAGGAAACTGATAGGCAAATCAGGTACAATTCTGCTCCACATTGGCCTTGTTTTAATTAAGTCAGCTATGAACTCATGGCAGGATAATTTTTTAACGTTGGTGTTTAGGAGAAAGGCTTACATTGAAGGCTAGCTTGGCTGTCTTTAGTTAAAAATGTGATTCATGTGAGTGGGAGAAAACAACGCATCAAAATCTACATTTTTGTGTGCACACAGAAAATAGGAGATTTGTATGCCAGAGAAAGAAACAAAAAAATAGAGCATATATCTTTTGTTTACTTTCACTGTAAGGAAAATTGCTATAGGAAGTGATAGCTTCTCCCAACAGCACCATCACTATTAATACAATACTAGGTCCATACTGAGTATGCATGTGCCATACGCATTTGGTGCTTTTTAAAACATCTCTCCATCATCTGAATCATGCACGTTTGTTTCAGTGTTCTGAATTAACAATAGTATACCATGCTGTATATTTACATTTGTGAATACAAAAATAACTCTGACCCAGATTTTTTTTTATAAACCTTAACATAATCTGAACTTCTTACCAATTATTATAGCGCACCTTTCATTCTTTACAGAAAATCTCTTTATAGAGAAATCCAAAACATTTTGTAATTGAGGCTTATTAATTTCTAATAAGAACAGATAACCTGATGGCTTCTCAAAACACGTGTTTTCAATTCTGAATCTTCTTATGCAATCCCTTTTCAAGACAATGACACACCTCTTCAAATAGCCAAGCTGAATACAGTTTCCTATGAGCTGTGTAGATTTCCACTTGTAAGTTATGTAAGTGAATCGGATAAATGCATTTAGATACAGTTTGTAGTTAAGTAGATGTAACTGCTGAGTTTCACTGGCATGAAACTCCTGCTTGTAATGAATGTACATGTACGTAATTGATACAAGGGAAAAATCCCCTCATTATAAAAAACAAGTTTTCACTGTAAGGCAAACAGTATAATTTACAATATTATTCTGTCACTGATGAAACTCAGAATTTCTTGTCTTAATTTTTAAATACAACCAGATGCAGAACTGATAGGCAGAAAAACCTTAAAGCAATAATCATCTCTTTCAAACCACTTTCTTAGTAAAGATACTGTAGAGCTGTTCAGACTAGTCTCTTTGTCTGCGTTGTTGTATTGAAAATTGCTATTTTGCTGTACATTTTTCTTGTTTTGTGTCATATTACCTGTAAAAAACAAAAACCCAAACCAAAACAAACCATAAATAGCCCTTAACTAGCCTGCAACTTCCAAGACCAGCTGGGACCTAAATGTTTTTTTCAAAACAATACTTTTGAGAAAAATATTTAGATTGTCCTTTAATAACACAGGAAACTAAGCCATGTTTTCAGAAATGACTTAAGAACTTGCTAGATTAAAGGACTGTCTACACATGGAATTATTTAGTAATAACTGCTCAAGAACAGCTATTCCTGAATAACTCCATGTGTAGACACACTTATTCCAGAATAAGGTTGCCTTATTTGTGTTTAATTTAGCCCATCAAAGTGTGTTAAGCTAAACAGAAACAAGAGTGTCAGCACATGGAGTTATTCAAGAATTGCTGTTCCTAAATAATTCCACGTGTAGACAAGTGCTTGCAAAAACTGAAGATCAGCTCAGTTATCCCCAAACACATTATCTTTGGTTTCACAATTAACACAAGGCACTTTCTGGTATATGTACTCCTTCTTATTCTGTTGCTTTCATTATTTCAGTTAAAGAAAAAATTTTTTTTGTAAATTCAATGTTCATTATTAAATGTGAGCTCAACAAATACAATTATATAGTCACTCAAATACAATTCTTTTTGAGATTAAGTAAGCACTTTGGCATATTTTGTTTTCTGAACAAACAAATCTTTATGGATGGCATTTATTCTTGTAAACTAACCGTGCACAAAAAAGCCAGCTCTTTATGAGGTATTAGGGACAACAGAAAGTAATTGGGATTTGGTTTTCTGAGATGGAACTAATATAGCCAACTGCTGAATTAATATTTGGATAGACGTTCTGGTTTTTTTTCAGGTAATAAAATAAAGAATTTGTTCATCTCGTTAGAGAGACCAGGTAATCAATCACAGCACATGCTAAAAATCACATTTTCAGCAAGGCACAAATCTGTCAAAGAATGTAATTATTACTGAAAAATTTTCACAAATACCTATAATTATTGGACTTAATACAGGCCCGTCTGGAGTATGGTGTTAGTGACCTCTAGGCTTTTACTTCTGGAGACCAAAGTTCAAATCCAAAGTGGTAAGAAGTGAAAATGGATTTTGATAGTCCTACAGCACCCAGTACACCAAATCACAAGACCACAACCCAGCTGGGTGTTACTGGAAGCCTATGGTGAGAAAAGACCCCTTGCTGGAATATCAGATGTAAGCAGATGCACTTCAGTGCATCCCTGAAACTGTTGCAAGCTGTGCTTGACTCTAACCATCATTTTTAATGACATTGTCCATGACCATGTGAAGATGTGAACTACAAAATTATATCTTTTATATTCACCTATAGTGCCCCATGCAATAAAACCAGTATGATAGCGCTAACAATCTAACTGGATTGTTTTGTATTAGTTAAAACAAAAAAAAGTTTTGCAACTTTATTCTAATTTTGTGTAAAAGCATGTGCTTGCAGCTGAGAATGAACGTGTGCCCATGATTTGCCATAAATGTTCTTTCATAAGAGAGAATTTCAGAAGGGAACAAACAATTAACAGAAGAAAAAACTCTAATATTGTCATTTTTACAATAATTTTATCTGAAAATTAAATTAACTACTTTTTTTTTTTTTCCTGAGAAGGTTTACTACAGATACACTTTACTTCAGGTACTACAGTGAAAAAGTGCTAGAAAAGTATATGCCTGGAGTGTTATTATATATAATCTCTTATTGCTGAGACACGCAGTCAGAAGCTGAAAAGCTCATAGTACTAGTCCTCTTTCCTTTAGAGTTACTGACCAGACTTTAACTAAATGTTCACTCACAGCTTTTGTGCAACAGCCCTGGAAACCTGAGTTCACAGAGGGGACCGCTCATTCTGTAAGCATTTTGTTTTCTCCCACTCATGAATTGTGAGACCCCTTCTTTATTTGCTTCACACTGTCCAACCCTTATGGTGAATACAGAATGATTAATTACTTCAAAGTCCTTTCCATGAGTGACTATAAATACTTCAGAAATATCAATACATTTAGCTTCAAAACACTCCTGGCAGCTGAGTGGTATGACAACACTCTCACTTTGCAGATCAAAACTAGAAAGGCAGTGTGATTATGGCCAAAACCATCAACTAACTTTACATGTGTAAAAGCTGGATTTTTCAAAAGGAAGGTGCCTCTCAGTTCCCATGATCTGATTGACCTGAGGACAACAGCAGATGCCCGAGATAATTCTACTGCAGTCAGCACCAGGACTCACTGAACATCTATGCTGAGCCCCTTGCACGTCTTTACAGCGTCTTTTTCAGTATCACCTTACAGTATACCTGGTCGTGAAACTGAAGAATCAATTTCAGTTAGCATCACATGACAGTTGACAGAGTCAAGTACAGCTTCCATTGATTTCAGCTGCAACTATTAATGTCAACCTTTCTCAGATTCAGATCTTCAGATCTCACATTCCACCTCCAGAAAATGGGAGTGTTTTATATTTAAAAGAGTTCAGATCACAAAAGAATTCAATAACAGAGACGAGATAAAAAACAGTAAATGCTGCCCTGGGGAACCGGAATATCAGTGTTTAACTTTTTACCCTAGCATTATCCTAATACCAAAAAAATGAGTGTAAAAATGTTATAAAAGCCATATGTGCAATATTTTGTTATGAAATCTGAAAACAGTGTTGGTTGTTCCAAAAGGTTAACTATGCTTACACAAGAAGATATCGGGGAAAATGTGATGGCATTATAAGCACTAGTTTAGGAGTCACATGAAGAAAGTGACAAATAACAAGTACAGAACTAATTTTTTTCTAGTTAGCATTGTGACTTAATATATGCTTTCTAAAAGCTGAGTAAACAGAAGTTAAAGGGCTATCTGGGGGATTTCCACAAAACGCAACCCCGTATTTACTTATTCAATCTAGGTATTCATTTAAAATAGACTTCTGCAATGCAAAGCGCCATTAATGCAATTTCAAAATGCTGTTAGATCCAAGCTGAGTTTATAACACCTGATATACCAGATCTTTAACTTGGTCATTATTGTCACTGAAGCCAAAAAGGATGCAGATTAACAGTTTACAAGGCTTTTTTAAATTAAAAACTAAGGACAATCTTTTGCACTTTAATGACACCTATTCACTACCAGAGATGTTTAACATGGTTTTCAGTAGTACTGCCATTTCTGTGTTTTAAAAAGTACATTTATAGCTCTCCACTTCTGAGATCTGGGCCTGGATTTTACATTTATGATTTGTTGGGGTTTATTTCCAGTCCAGAGAGCTTACTCTGAAAGGATGCCTATAAAAACAGAGATGAATTTAGATTATCTGCCTTGTAATTATAAATCAGAACTACCTCCTCAACTTAGGCTTTGAGTAAATTCCAAGAGATAATATCTGAATAAACTGCCAAGATTTTCTTATGCTGTACTCAGAAAAAACTCAGTGTTAGGAAATTTTGACTATAAACTTTCATAGGCCATTGTGGCACAGCAGTGCCCAAACCAAAGGACGCTTTGCTAAACTTGAGAAAAAAAAAAAAAAGAAAATAAAAAGAAAAACAAGGCTCCCTATTTTGGTATCTTGAGCGAAGCCAGGATTAGAAATAAAACCTCAAAAAAAAAAAAAAAGACACAAAAAAAAGAATTTTCTGTATTTCATCACAGAATCACAGAATGGTAGGGGTCGGAAGGGACCTCTGGAGGTCATCTTGTCCAACCCTCTGCTTGAGCAGGGACACCTAGAACAGGGGGCACAGGCACAGCAAAACTGCTTAGCATTTATATATAAAATCAGAGCCCTCTGCATTACCTCTTCTGTCAGACATGCTTTGGGGTTTTTTTGCATATAAAACATGCCATAAATTCTTACTTAATCTGCTAGAGTATGTCTATAATTCACCAGTAAATCAAACAAAAACTAATGTAAGAGTCAATTTAAAGTGTTACTGTTTTATTTCACTATTTTCCCCTTTAAGTATAACAACCACTGGATTTAGAGGCAGTTAGCTGAAGTATCACTCGAGTTCCACGGCCAAAGCTAAAGGCATTATCTTTGGAGTCAATGAAGTCTGCAGCTGCTGGAATCTGGAATGGAATGCATCTTTTCATTAGGCTGGTGCCAAATTAGAAATGCCTGCTCATCCAAATGAACCATGAATGCAGTACTTTAGAAATATCTGCTCTTCACATGTAACTCAGCATGCCAGAGAATGCGACAAGCCTAGTAACACTCCATCTTTGGCACTCGCGAGGGAATGAAAAATGTCACTGCCAGTGTCCGTGACCGAGCACTCACACTGCTGCCCTGTCCTAGAGGTACAAAAGCAGACTGAAACTCGGCCTCCATTTTCAGCTCCACGCAGCTCCTCAAAACAGAATATTATATTGTTAGATTACTTACACAGAGAGAAGATCATAAAGCCCCAGATAACTAAAAGCAGAGCTAGAAACCACAGTAAGAACCAACAGGCTGTTACCCTCCCTAATTAAAGAGCATGGAAACAGGTACAGTACAAACAAATCTCCCTCAGCTAACACACTGGTGCTTGTTTGCTGCCGTATCAGCCTAAGACTCTATCTGCTCTTTCTTTTTCTCTGAGCATGTTAGCCCAAATTCAGAGGTTGCAGAAGGATTCAAGGTACCTGATTATGCCCCTCCCCCCCACCCAATAGACTAGAACTTGCTGCCCCGCTAGGATTTTGTACTAGCTGAAATTTCTCAAGCAGTGAAGGATTCAGGAAGTCCAGGTAAGTTTACATAGGCACACACAGAAACTGGCAGCAACTTCCTGAAAAAATAATAGAGGGGGAAATAAAATTAATCAAACTCTTTTGTCTGTCTCTCAGCCACTGTTCAACATATATTATCCATTAACATTTTACAGTGTTCAATTTTTAAAGCGTCTAAGCACAGTGATTTCAAAGACCGCTCTGGGGAGACCATTCCGTAGGTAGAGTGCCCTTATGAAAAAGGGTTTCTGAATGCCTAAATTAACAAAATATCCTTTAATTTTTATCATGTACATCTCAGTGGATCAAAACTTGGAGTTTGTATGCTCTGGACCCTAGCCATATAACTACAATAAATTAAAAATAAAAGGGTTTTTTAACCCAAACTCGCTTGTACGCAATTCTCCTGATATTTTACTGATTATATCTAGATTTATTATTAAGTATTAGTCACAGAGTACGGTTAAATTTCTCTGACACTTGCACATACAAAATGCGCTCATTAGCTGATGCAAGAAACTATAAGGGCCAGAGCATGCAAACACTTATTATACAGAGACACGGTGTTTATTATCACAAGCAGTCCCACTGAATGTCACAATTCATAATATTCATTAAAAAAGTATGCTACAGTAGTGAACATTAAAGCCACTTTGACAATGCTCATTTGCAACAAGTCATTAGGGAAAGTCTGGTCTTTGAACAACCAAGTCTTTAGTCATCTTTTGTTATTGCATATACATGACAGCTTATACTATGAAACAAACCTTAAAATTTATTCAGTTATTCCCAGAATGACTGAGAATTGATTGTACATGGTATACCACACTGCTTAGGGGGAAAAATATAGCAAAATAAGGGCACGGAACCTGCCAGCACTTTCAATAGATACCTAAAAAAAAGAAAAGTCTACTATTTCCCATAACTATGGTTGACAGAACTAAGACACAGTGCGACCTTCTCTCAAGAAACAACAGAAATCCAACCTTGAGAGTTGTTCACGTGTTTCACGCCACAGCCAGCTTCAAAGAGCCAATGCTATTGATGCTACTTTTCCAATATCTTAACTGTTTATTGTAATGAGAAATTTAAGGAGAATTCAGTGTGATTCTTTCTTTGATTTTATACACACAGAGATAAACGTATTAAGCAAACAGTGAATCAAAATAAAAAGCTTATGCTCCTGATGCCACCATGGAAGGAAGCACACTAACAGATGCACGTAAAGTACCAACTGAGCGGTTGCTGTTTGGCAAACATCCATTAGTTTGGCAGACTAATGATAGCTAACAGTAAACGCTGCTATCTCCTACCTCTCATACAGAGCTTTCAATCAGTAGATCAAAAACACTTTCCAAAAAAGATGCATTACTTCCACTTATTCAGACAACTGAAAGTTGCCCACCACTATGTCTTAACGGCAATAACACGCAAAACCAATATTACAACTGACAAAATCTTATCCTAACTGGAACCAGCAAAAATACTGGATATTGCCAAAGAGAGAATATGCAAGGCATGCAACCATTGAATGTGGAAGTGATTTGTTGGAGACACTGAGTTAAGAGTCAGTGCACCTGCACTCTACAGTGCCAGAGACGAGGCACTCTCATCATGTCCTCTGTCACCATCAGGAGCTCCACAGACAGTTTAGGAAAGAAATATTCTTTCCATCTAGGAAATGAAGTATTTTGTAGAACATACATTAAAAAAAATACTGCTCCTGTTATTCCCATAGTGCCCTGATGAGCACTGAAGCATGAGAAGCTGTCCACAGCATGCAGAAAGTGCCTCCCTCCGGTACCATAATACGGAGGGACCTCTCCTGGTGAGTCATGACCCATTTTGGCCATGCAGTGAAACCCCAAAATTACCCAGAGAGGCACGCACGACATTTCTGTTCTTAATACAAAGCCAGACACTTCAGAATGTGCCACAGGTTATCTACAGCATAGGACTAAAATAAGAAAAAACAATTACAAATGTAATTAATGCATTTTCAATGCCACTCTTCATGACCCTTCAGATTTTGCTAGTTAATTATCATACAATTATATCATAATAATACTTATTATATTTTATAACTATCATTACCAATAAAAGACCACATATTGCTAGTTAAATTTTAAGAGTTTAAGAAATTGACTATTTGAGTTCGGTATGCGATTGAGCAGGTGACAAATCTGAGCTTTTTTTTATTGCTCCAAAATCAACCAGAATTCAGGAGATATTAGTTCATTTATGCCCGATAAGTTTTACCCTTAGGCATAAACTTATTATAACAGACATCATTCCAATCAGCTATGAGCTATAAAGACATTACAGAAATGAAGTTACAGGCTATACAAATACATAACAGCTCCACTAGGCATAAAGATTAGATCCACATGCGACTTCACTAAATGTTTCAAACGTTACATCACTAATTATGTGAAACTGTCACTTCTGGTAAACCACAGATGTAACATGAAAAATATTCAGCTTGGTCTCATGTAGATCTTATCTCAATGTGCAGGTTCCAAAAAAAACTGAAGCAACCCTTTTGATCTCTGTACTGTATTAGCTGTTAGCCTAAGAGAGAGCTTGCTGAGCTGAGGAATTTTTGCAAGATTTGCTTCAAATCTCCACATGATACAAGCAAGAGGTTGCACTTAAAATATGAAATGCTAACTTTCATTTTAATCACATATTGTAGCATTTATGTAAATCATCAAGGTTAGCTTATGGTTTTGATATTAGATACAACGTCCTCTAGAGAAGTCCTCGTCTCTCTCATTCCTCTGGATTTTGTGTAAACCAAAGCAAAGTTCAGTTCAACAGCTTGCTGTATTGTAACTAGCTGAAAATTAAACTTTGGAAAAAGTTTTCAAAATTCAGCAGCCACAAAAGCACTACAACAAAACATTGTATTGGAAAAACCTGCAGGTATAGGTAATACTGAATTAGCTCTACCTCCCTGAAATAACAAAGGTCAAAACTTCACGTAGGTTAGTATTTCATTTGTCTGTGTGCCATTGCCACTGGCCTCCAAGTTTTCATTTGCAGTGCACATGCATGAGGTTTCAGTGGACAACAAGATTTCACTTGGACACAGCAGGTCCCAAAGCAGACACGAATCCAGCATGCGGAGTGTGGCTGCTGGGTTGGGAAAGGGACAGTCCAAGAAATAAAAAGTCTCCCAATAAGGGTGCAGGAAAGGGAGCCAAAGTTCAGCAGGAGAAACAAGCAGAGCTGGGAGAGAGAAAAGGAAAGGGGAAGCAAACATCAAACTGAATGAAACTACAGGAAGACAAACCAAAATCCTCAAGTTTTACGTCCAGCAATTAAGCAGCCATTTCTAACAACTACAAAGCCTCTACTCTTTGCAGCGCTGCCTTTTTGATGATTCAAAGTAGTTTGCACAGACAGTACTTGGTATCAAGCTTTTACTACTCCTTCAGGTACAATATATTTCCTGTGCAGGCCCCTTGGCAGCTGGGGGCTACAAGTGATGCCATGAGAGCTGTTTGCAATCTCTCCCTGTCGCAGCACGTGGCTTCCTGCCGGCCGAGATAAGAGCTCTCACTGGCCGTGACTCCTTCTGCTTAGTGGGCGTGAACACATCTGAAGCACCGATGAAAGTGGCTTAGCAGAGGGAAAGCTTGCTGCTGGCGGTCATATAATGCCAACATCCCACAGCAACAAGCAAGATCCAGAAATGCACTTTTTTCGCTCTGTTACCTTCCTCCATCCTACCAATTTTATTTTAACATACAACTGACTACTACACAAATGTTCGCAAATCTCTACAGCAGCTGCTATCATCATGCCAGCCCACTCTCTGAGACAGAACACCATACCCTATGGGTCACTTATTTGACTCTAATATGGTGCCAGAGCAGCTTCATCCAGAAGGCTGCTGTACCTGAACCTTCGTGAAGGAAGGATGATGGGGGGAAAACTGTTTGCTTTTTTGCATCTGATATCTACACAGTGAAAATTCAATCTTCATTGTAGCCAGCAGACATTTTCCCATGAGTTCAGCAGTGCCAGAGCAGTGTCAACATGTTTTCATCTCCTTGGCCACTGGCTATAAACATGTACAGGGAAAGAACAGTAAAGAGAGCCCATAAAGCAGGGTGCTAGTATTTTCTTCTAGACCGGAGAATAAAGCAAAAAACATTCAACTCTTATTCTATTTGGGGTCTTCAATCCTTTTGTAAAACAAAGTAAAACGGAATAGCGCTGAGGTGTTGGTCTGGCAGTGCAGAAATTCTCCTGAGAACAGTAATCTGTAGCAGAAACAACCATGCACAGTTTTGCAAGGCTGAGCTGAGTTTTGTTAGGAGTTTAATAACTGCGCTATGTCCTCTGCAGTAATGAGAGGAGTAAACACAAGGAAAGAACAATCTCGAAAAAAGGAGGAATAAAAAGGTGCACCACAGCAGGCAAAGCAGCAAAGAAATCAGAAAAAAAAAAGATTTATGAAGTTCCCCCTCTTCCTCTTTTGCTGCAATATATATTAATCAGGGCTCCTGTCTCTTTTTGGGACCTTGATGAAGATGAGGTGAAACCAAATATGTTTAACGATGTCTGAAATGAGGCATGAAATCGAACCATTGTTTGATTTTGTGTTGCCTTTGCTTTCATAAGCATGTCAGTTCTTTAAGCCTGGGTGGTACACCAGCATTCACTGGGAGACTGCTGAAGGGAAAGATACTGTGCCTTCGTTTTCCTTCCTAAAGCTTAAACCGACCAACTTCTTTATATACACCATCTGAACCTGTTGTATAGATGACAAAACATAATATTTAGAATACATAGCTAAGAACAAAGATATATCATAGTTTCATAACCTGATAAGAAAAATGGAGAAGAGAAAGAATATAAAGAAAGAAAGGTTATCTAGGAATAAACTCAACCATTAAGTGATCTAGAATAGAAAAATTCTAAATGGATTGGAAAATTTTGGAATTAAGGTATTTAAAAAATTGAGTTTTGATGCCCTTAAAGTAGTCTTTTGGTACAAAAGCTTAAATCTGGGGGACTTACACTCAGACAACTAAGTTTATATTCATTTGCCACATAGTTAACCAGATTTCTAAAAGATACTAATATGATAGACCTGGAGCTACTCTGTAGTCATTTGTTTCTAGTTTATGTCAACCTCAGTGCTGGGATCAATAGGAGGAATCAGAAATGGCTCTGGATTTTGTATACTTTGCACTGAAAAAGAAAGCAGTACTTGCCATTTTAAAAAGAGCTGTGGGGTGAGGGAGGTGAGGACAGAGCAAGGCGTTCACAGGACAGGAGCAGACTTTTAGCTTTCTGCTGCAGTGGCTGGAGTTAAGCCTGCAATTCTTTGAGGGGACAGTAAACCTTATATAAGAAGGATGCATACATTTAAAAGGAGTAAAAAAATTTCCTTTAAACATTTTTTCCCTTCTTTGTTACTTTGATTTAAGAAATGCTAATCCCACCGCAGGTTACCAACAAGACAGCTCATCTTGATTTCTACTTCCATTTTAACCTTTTGGGGAAGCATAGGTGATACACAGAGTACAGTGTCCCTGAATCTCATCACACACACACTGGAGGGAAGAACCACCTGCATTTCAATGATTTCAGCAACTGCAACACAGAATTCCTCCACCAACAGACTCAAGAGCTGCGCAAGTGCCAGTGTGGTTCCTGCTGTTCAAATTCCTGTTGGAGGGCACCAGAATCTTTCTTCTAGTCAGATTTTTTTTCTCCCTTTTCCAACCTCAATTCATTAATTGCTAGTTGATACCAATTTGTGCTTTTACTAGCAGTTCACTCCGCAAGCCCATTTACTTTTGGCTGCTTTTTCTAGCTATTATTAACAGAACACAGCTACTGGTTGCTTTTCTCCATATATTCTTCAGGTCTGAGTCCCAACACCTACAAGCACAGCTCTCCTATTTCTGGCTGACAAACAGGCAAGAGGTGCATACAGTTCAGTTCACTGTATAAACCACATGGGACTGATTACTGCCCTGTTAGAAAAACAGCCCGAAAAAATAAATGTGGTAGAGTTTTGGACAAAAATAGCAGCAGCAATGTCAGCTGTCTGAGAATGTTTTCAGACTAGCTTTCTATCCCTTCTTAGCCACAGAGTACCCCGATGCAAGAAATGCATGTCACATTCACCCTGGCTTTTTTTAAATGTATATATTTACATTAACTGAGTATATATAGATGTACATACACACACATTTTAATATGAATCTTTCCTGTTAGAAACCCTGCATATTTATGCATGCCAGTGTAGCAACTTTTCCCATGGATCACAGCAGTTAAATTTGTAGAACTCAAGTACTGCATGTTTGCATGCAAATGGAAGAAAAACAGAGAAACACAGCAGGAATTGGCATCTTCCATACGAATGATGTGCTGTGTGTATTAACAAATGAACAGCACACTCCCAAGAGAGTTAAAGTGCATGGACCAGAAGTTCACTTCCTTGCCAATTTATTTCAAATATTTCACTAGTTGTTCTTACTGCAAAGAGCACACAAATACATTTGATATCCAATAAAATCTCTTCAGTTTTTAAACAGTTTGCATTCTATTTTTAGACAAAAAATACCCACTAGAGAAATAAACACACATTAAGAATTAATTCTTCCATGTTCTGTGGCAGCATAACACGCATCCGCCTTTGATTAGGTGATGTAAGTGAAGTTAAATGTATCAAAAGGCTATATTATGGTTGTAATTAATTCATAACAATGGATTGAATAGTTATGCAAAGCAATGGCAGTCACAAATGAATGTAATAAAGCAATTCCAAAAGTAACTTGCATGCATAGTTTATGAAGGTCCTAGAACTCTTTTAAACGTATTTCTTTGATTATAAACAGCTGACGTACAACAGCATGTTCAATTTTTCCAGCTATACTTCCAAAAAAACATTATATTCATAGCATAAGGTGAACTAAGTCATACTATAAATGCAGGCTTTGTGCATGATTTTAACAAATCATAGCCCAGCTGATTTTATTATTCCAAAATATATCAATGCATATAAAGCTCAATATCAAAAAGGTTATCATAAAATTTCCCAAGCAAGTTCAGTTAGACCAGCTTTCCTTAAATGCCTGCTAGATTTTAGCAAGATTTTGTGAGTCAGTGGCATGTAAAATATACGCAAAACTACCAGTGCTAGGCCTCCACTTTGCTCACTCTTCTCTCTTCAGAAGAGGACTAATCCCTAAAGGACCAGTCCTCAGTAAAAGCACAGCTGGAACAGACCCACTGCAACTCAGCAGTGCCTTGAAAACACCCTCTAAGGTGTCAGAATACATACGTTTGCCATTGAAGCCAAAAGATTATAAGGTCCTATTTGCAATATGATTTGAAAGTCAATATAATGTTAAACTCCACATAAACTAAACCTTTCAAATGCAAGATATGTTCTCTTAGCAAAGTAACAACATTTTTAAAAAAGCATGTGTGGCTGAGAAGGGGGAGGAGAGAAAGACCGCGTTTTCTTGCAGATTTTGATCCTTAAAATAAAGCAACATAATATCAGTGACTTCTGCATCTTGTCCAAACCTAGGTAAGGATTTAAGAACATTTTGGTTTCTGTTTATGCTGTTGAAGACTTTCTTCCAGGAATAGTTTCTGTGAAATCAGTGTGACTACCAGGCAGCACAGGGCACTACTGCAGTCTGAGTATGGACCTCAAAATGTGACCTTACATCTCTGTTTCCTTTGAAAGTGATATAGCTAACCCACACTTCAACAGAATATCAGGTTAACACTTCAAGGGGCTCATAGGACTGTACGGGGCAGATCCTCGGCTAGTGAACAGATTCAAGCGCTGAGTGAAAGAGTGTCCTTTTGTTCTGTGAAAACATATATGATTTCAGAAATTGTTCCCATCCCAGAAGACGGGAGAAGGATAAAAAAAAATCAAAAGAGGATTTTCAAATAAAAATGTAACAATGCTCCAGTTTTGGTCAATCAAAGCACTTTAAAAGTTGGTTTTCAAATTCCAAGACAGGTTAGCTTGTACTTCATTACAAAGGGTTGCCTGAACATGAAAGATCTTTTTATTTAAAAAGAAATGTCAACAGGGACATTTTAACTATCTCAGATCTTTTTTTCTCAGGTTTTTTTTTGAGTTGAGCCATAGATCAAAACAGACTGTGTTGTAAAAGCTTTTTTGAAGATGAGCCAGATTTCTTTTTTGACAGGTCTCCCCTCTCAAAAATTCACAAGAAATTGCTGACTAGTTCTAGTGATTGAACTTTCCTGTGAAAATTTTCCCAAATCTATAGCTGATGCCAATCTTCACCAAGAGTCATCCATAAGCAAGCCAAAAGCCTCTAAGTAACTTAAACAACATCCTGTGACCAGTGGGGTATTATCACCATTGCCAGGAAGAAGAGAGATGTTCTTTCCTGGAAAGTCCTGGCCAAGTTTCTAAAGAGACCTTCATACTGAGAAGTCTTGACCTCAGGCTAAGTCAATGGGATTATCATCTTTGGGGCATTTTCAACATGGAACATGTGTTTCAAAATTATTTAGGTAGTTTTTCAAATAATACATCCCCAAGTTTCAAAGCCTCTGAAGAAGAACATATATTCAGATGCTAATGGACAACATCTCTAGGTTTTCTGACTACTGAGGAAGCTGAAGGTGCAAGATGAGCACTGAGTTGAGAGCAGTCCTCATGGAACAAACACAAGGATGGACGGGTGATGACAAGTCGGTATTACAGCTTGTAAAAGGATAAGAGCAGTAGTGCTGTGCCTAAGCTAATATCCCATCTGATGCTGTTATGAATCACAGAATCACAGGTTGGAAGGGACCTCAGGGATCATCTAGTCCAACCTTTCTAGGAAAAGCACAGTCTAGACAAGATGGCCCAGCACCCTGTCCAGCCGAATCTTCAAAGTGTCCAACATGGCCGAGTCAACCACTTCCCTGGGGAGATTATTCCAATGGTTGACTGTCCTCACTGTGAAAAATTTCCCTCTCCTGTCCGATCAGAATCTCCCCAAGAGCAACTTGTGTCCATTCCCCCTTGTCCTCTCCATGTGACCCCTTGTATAAAGGGAGTCTCCATCTTCTTTGTAACTACCCCTTAAGTACTGGTACACGGTGATGAGATCCCCTCTGAGCCTCCTTTTCTCAAGGCTGAACGAACCCAGTTCTCCCAGCCTATCCTCATATGGCAGGCTTCCCAGTCCTTTGATCATCTTGGTGGCCCTTCTCTGGACCCCTTCCAGCCTGTCCACATCCTTTTTGTATAGCGGGGACCAGAACTGTACACAGTACTCCAGGTGTGGCCTGACAAGCGCTGAGTAGAGCGGGATAATGACTTCTTTCTCTCTGCTGGCGATGCCCTTTTTGATGCAACCCAGCATCCTGTTGGCCTTCCTGGCTGCAGCAGCACACTGTTTGCTCATGTTGAGCTTCCTGTCCACCAGGACCCCCAGGTGCCTTTCCACAGAGCTGCTCTCCAGCCAGGGGGATCCCAGTCTCTGCTGCGCTCCCAGATTATGTTTCCCCAGGTGCATGACCTTACACTTGTCCTTGTTGAACTTCATAAGGTTCTTGCTGGCCCACTCTTCCAGCCTATCCAGATCTCCCTGCAGAGCAGCTCTCCCTTCTGGAGTGTCTGCTTCCCCACTCAACTTGGTGTCATCAGCAAACTTCATCAGGCTACACTTGATCTTGTTATCCAGATCACTTACGAATATGTTGAAAGAATGTCTCTATGAAGAATGTAGGGACATCAGAGAAGCTTGAAAGAAACAGCCTAACATTCAGCAGGGCCTATACTCACAATAAGCTAATAAACCTCACTAGAAATAATGTCACTATATAGCCAAATAACTGTATAGTACCACCTACTGTGAGTTAACCAGAATCTTTTAGCTCATGTTATCCCAGCTATTAGGGATACAATTCAACAGTTAACAGTTGTACTGGTGCACCCTACAAAATACTTGCAGCAGGAAGGACACAGAGATGAACAATGCTTGACCACGCACGAACTCACCAGACTTGTTCAGTATTATCTACTGACTGAGACAGGGAATTACAGAAGGGAAAGCCATATGCTTGAGGCAGGGGTATATATTCATCCACAAAAATTCAGTTGTGTCTTTACCTTTGCAACACTGAGCACAACACTGCAATACCAGTTTTGGTTTACAGCCTTAATAGCACATGTACAATTTGAGACACCTGGGACCTACTACAGACCTCCACTGGAAGACAGCAGGACTTGCAGATGTTCAACATCTGCAGTAAGGAAGTGTAATTTGGGGGAAGTTTTAAGTGGACTTTAAAGGATCTTGCATTTTAAGTCTGGATTCGTTATTGATACACTTTATTTTTGAAAGAACTCTTCCTGCTAGGGTGACAATATTAATGGAGATAAAGCTGATAATAGGTGGACGGTACTCAGTGATGAGGCCTGCAAAACAGAACAAAAGTATGTGCTCTAGATTCAATATACACTGAATATTGATGATAAATATCATTAAGCAGCTGTCCTATTAATTAAGTCCTGATTCTCAAAAGCACTGAAATCTGTGCATCAGTCAAGCTTCTAATCATCAATGCTCAGCCCTAAAGGAGCTTTTGCACTCAACCCCAGCCCTTCTACCTCCCCCTACATAGCCACTGAAACTACAGCAGCCTCTGTATATCACAAAGACCTCTAGCCCTTTCAGCTCCAACTCATGAGCCCAACAACTTCCCTGACACTGTGCCTCACCAGACAGCACCATTTCTATAGATTTACATCCATTTTCAAAAGACAACTGGGAAGAAAATATCTTTTCTCAGACAAGCCATGTGAGCAAGAAACAAAGCTTTTGAGCTAGAAAGCCACCATCTCTGTTGCAGTAGAGAACAGCCTGCTTGCAGATTTTCCGCTAAAATCCACTAAGCGTTTGTCAAATATACTGTCTCTGGATATTTCATCTTGTCCAACTTGCCTGTTTCTCTTTTTGCTTGCTTATTTTTTTCCCTTTTACTGCTTCATGATACAGGTTTTAGTTGCACAGTTTCTTTGAAAATTGCAGGGAAGGGAGGAACTGGGTAAAGCATAACCTTTAACAACGCATTTAGTGCTTTAATAATCCCCAACAAGTTACGTCAGGACAGTATATTTTTTTAGCAGAGCATCTGCTGCAGAGGCACATGTTTAGAGATGGGCCCTGTGCCTGAATGAAACTCGGAATAGAACAAGTCACCATTCACCATAGAGATGATCTACACAGTTGTGTTCCTGGCTGGCATCCACAGGATTCTCCTATAAACATTTTTGACATGCTGTTGTACGTCAAGCTAAACTCCAAGGGTGACAGAAAAAGATTGTGGTCTGGAATTCTTGATTTGCATGTGCTGAAGCAGAAAGGCAGATATTTTTTGACCTAACCAAATTGTCCTAAAAAAGATATGTCATGATTAATGCTGTTTTTTACTGACTTCTTTCAGCTATTTGGCTGAAATGACTTTTGCTTCACCATAGAAGCAAAATGATGTTTAAAGGGACACTCGCTTGAGTAAAAAATATCTTATACTTTTTCCCCCCAAATCAACTTCCTTAAAAAAAAACAAACCACACACACAACAGTGTTTCTTACACCACCACCATCCTGAAAAAAACCCAACCCAAATGAACCTGAAATACTGAAAAAAAGTTTAAAAAGTCTTACTGGAATCAAGATGGGTTTAAGAATATTACTGCATTTAGCAATTATTTAAAAGCTGCAGTTCAAATATCTAGAGATATATGCTACTGCTGCCAAACCAATTACCGAAACCTACTTGAAGAGGAATTATGCTAAATATTTTATTACTCTATAAAGCATAGATATGCAAAATTCTAGACTCTAGACCAGGAAAAACTGTAATAGACCAATTCTGAAAAACGACATGATAGAGTGAAAGACAGCACCTTCTGGTCTGATGCATTAGCTGAGGCACGGTGTTGATGTTCCCCTGTATTGATAAAGCCTTTTGCAATAGTGTAAAGTTGTATTTCAACAGAGAAGTATGAGAGTGGCATATTACTGACATCTGTTTGATATACTCTCTATATGAAAATTGATAGAGAAACTCAATCTCTGGGCTCAGCTTACAGATTTTGATTACTTTTCAGAAAGATTTTTAAGTGTAAAATTTTATAAAACAAAGTGAATGATGAAAGCAAAAAGGAAAAAAAAAATCAATCATGTTAAACACTGTAGCCCTAGGGCACTGTTGCCTGCTCTTGCTATAAGGAAATACACAACTTGGTTTCTGTTGCAGATGATCTGTGATGTCCCTTCTATGCTTTATTATGAGGGCTGATAAATGACTCGCTAGAAACATGGTGAAAGCTTTTGGAATTCATTGTGCTATGGAAAACAAATTAGAAACTTAACTTGTTGCATGAGGGATTACCCTTCACAGCATGGCCTTTACAATGTGAAACTAATTATTGCAGGGAAGATTTATGGTGTTTACAGTCAAGAATTCAGGGTCAGTTTGACCAAATTCACGTAACTTTAGACCTCAGGCTTCTCCGACTCTAAATAGAATGATGACTTCAACAAATTTAAAGATAAAAATAATACTTTTTTTTTATTGAACTGCTTAGCAAGAAGCTGGGAAATAGGGGCCAAAACATCTAGGTTTAAGTATTTACTTTGAAAGTTTTTTCTTTCTGAATAGGCAGATTATGCAGTGTGTCAGAAAAATGTGTTTTAATTTCTGTAGTTAATTTCACAGGAATCCACCAGAGTGTTAAGCCCTGGAACCCTCCAAGTGTTTTCATACAATCATTCAATGATCAAACATCATGCTACAGTTTGGAAATACAGCTGGCTGCATAACGAAGAGGCCAAGCTGTTTCTTAAGCAGATTGTTAAAAGTGGCTTAAATTTTAGAACAATTGAAAAAGCAAACATTTAATACACAATAGCTAACAGGGAAATTGGTTTATCCTCAATTATAAAGTGAAACAATCGCTTAACAGGATAGCAAGTGATTTGTCTGTCAAGAAATTATTTCGAGTAGATAAATATTTATTTTTAAGCATAGGACGTACTGCATTATATTTTGTTCTTAAGATACATAAAATATTTTCTATCCAATTTACTGTCCCCTGAAAATTATTTATTGTTTTGCTAATGGCAGAACTCCTAGCTTGTGAGCACAACTTGAATGTACTTGTAACAAGTGTGTTGTACTTAAGAGTGTCCTGTGACATACCACTGTACCTGACCTACTACATATTTTTCCCAGCTCCCCATACATTCAGAAAAGCATTTAAGCTTGCACTTAATTTAAACAGTACAGTAACTCCTTCTACACGATTAAGAACCTCTTTAAGCTTTGCTTGACTAGGGCTGCTATATCTGAACCTGCAGATGCTGGCTACATCCAGTGGAATATCTACAGCTTCTGTGAACACACATGGGAATTAAGCAACTGTATGAATAATACTAATAGCAATAATTAACTGTGGTTTCAGTTATGCTTCCAGCCGTGTTAAGAACTTGACAATTGCTGGTGAAAGCACATAACCTCTGAAGTAAAATGCAGGTAAGCCTACCAAAATCAGCATCACCATTTTCAGATACAATGCCTAACCTCAGCACTGTTGATACAAAGATCATAGAACCATAGAATGGTTTGGGTTGGAAGGGACCTTAAAGATGATCTTCCAACCCCCCTGCCATGGGCAGGGACACCTTCCACTAGATCAGGTCACTCAAAGACCCGTCCAACCTGGCCTTGAACACTTCCAGGGAGGGGACATCCACAGCTTCTCTGGGCAACCTGTTCCAGTGCCTCACCACCCTCATAGGGAAGAATTTCTCCCTGTTTATGAAAGACTGAATTCAGTCAAACCACTCTGGTTTATCTCTATCGAGAAGAAATGCAGGAAAGTGAATCTTTCAGACTTAAGAGCTTATGTATAGCTAATCCAATTTAATTAATTGTGTGTCTAATAACATTTCCCTTTTAAAATACCATTTACAGTGTTTTTCTTGGAAAACACTAGCTCATAGATTTAGCAATGGCCTGAGCATGACCTGAACTTTTCCTGCAGCCTTACCAGGAAGTGATACCCACTAAGTAAAGAATTTGGAAGAAAGCTGGTCAAAACCAAGAATGATATACTAACTCCAAAACCAACACACAGAGGAGTGTTACAATGGGGCCATACTCTTATATTCCTTTAACACATGAAAAGGACCTTCTGCTGATTCTATAACTTAACAAAATTACACGCTTATAGTAATAATTATTACTGTAATAGGTCTTATTTATCATAACTTATATCCATACAATGACAGGCTATCTGGAACATTTTGTGGTGCATCAAAATAAGGTTCTAGTTATTTCTTATTTATCACCAGCAATGACACAGGAGCAAAGAAAAAACTCTGGACTTTCGGATTCCTGGATGAGTTTGCAATATTGACAATACACATATTCATTTTGAAATCAAGCGATTTGACAGGTAGCGAATTGATGCCCTTTTTATACTTTTTCATTATACAATGACTTTAAATCAGTCACTTTCAACAAAAAAAAAATGACCCATACACATTATCTGTTATCCATATTAGCAGCTGGTGAGAAACAGAGAGATCAAGACAAACATTTTTTTACACAGGGGTAAAAGATGGGAAGGATCCCACCCCTTCCCAAGCTAGTTCCTCCACCTCTATGAGCAGTAGTCCTCCTGTATGTCTGCAGGGGCGGGCAGGCTCCAGCAGACAAGAGAACGTTGTGCCAGTGACAAGCAATGGGAGCACTGGGTCTAGAATTTAGTGGTATAGGAACAACACAGCAGGTGACATTAACAGCAACTGACTTTCATGAGAAGCATGGGGCAGAGAGACAGAAGAACTCTAAGGATCCGAGGCAGACCAGAGGTGCCAGGGTGATTTGATGAGGAATGAGAGAATAAAGAACTTTGTGGTAGGAGGGATGAAAGGAAAGGGTACAGTTCAGGGCTTGTAGATACTTTAGAACAAGACACAGGAGGACAGGGGTGCTACAGCGGAAGGATGTCTAGATTAAGGAGGGAGGCCTACCACAACAGAGTTGGTGGAAATGCAGTGGCATGGAGCCCCGTGCATGTAGCTACTGCTCAAACAAAAGCATGGCCTCTCCCCCAACACATATTTTGTGTCCTGCTTTTGACGTTAGAGAATATGGTAGCCTGATCCAGAGGTATCCTAGGTCTCTAAACTAATAACTGCATCTTGACCATGAAACCTTCAATGGCCCCATAAACTGAAAGTTGAAAGAATTGTTATTATTTTCCCTGTTACTTGTGTTGAACTTCATGTTGATGCGTATAAGATTTAGTTAATATTAGAAACATCCTTATTTATATCGTTTTAACATGGCTATTGTAGTGAATTGAAAGAATTTATTTTTATACACAAAAGCTATAACCATTTCTTAAGAGAACCTATCAGCTACGTTGCAGGTGGATTCTAGTGCATATTAAAAATAATCCCAAATTTGGCATAATTTTAGAATAGCTTTCAAAGTTTGGTTCAAGAAGCTCATAAATGATGTATTCAAGTCCAACATATAATTTAACCAGACAGTACTCCACAGTCCTGAAATAGAAACACTTATTGTACTTTAAATGCTTTCATAAGGGAATAGTGTTATCAAATTATTCATGTTATTCTCCAGAATACTCAGAGCTAAAATAGAACCGCATTTTAAATGAAACCACAGACACAAGAGTAATCCATTCAAGCCATCTGTTATAGAAAAAAAAAATCTAATTAAAATTGCAAAGCATGTAAGAAAAAGAATCTGCAACTGATTTTTTTCTGCTGTACATATTCCTTTGAAGGAACACTATTTTTAGCTTACCAATTGAAACAAATATTTCATATTTGAAACCCCCTAGAATGGACACACTTCTGAGTGAGGTGTTTCAACACACATTCTGAGCAGACTGCAAGTTCAATAGATTCAAGACCCTCTCCCAGTATACTGAGAAATACTTCTCAGTTACTCAGTCTCAGAAACAGACAGCCCAAGAATTAATACTGTAACAATTTCTGATTTTAAAAAAAGCTATAAATCAAAGATTTGGCTCATTCAGTTTTTATCTAATTATTTGTAGAACTTATTAAGCAACACAAACTTAGTATTTCAAAGATCTAACTCCTATTTAAAATGAACAACCCTTCCTAGGTACATATATAATTGAAATTATACTTGCAAATATAATGTCAGTAAACCTGACAAGCCATATACTGGCTACTCCTACTTTGCATGGCATCACACATTTGAGTTATGAATCATCAAAGTCAGGCTGATGAACAAGCATCGTGCTATTCATCTGAGAACCAGACACGTCGTAGCAAATTTCCTATTTGAATGGAAGGAACAATGCTGGCAGAGGTCCCAGAACTGCTCACACCACGGAAGGAACAATGTGACAACAGCACGGCAGGTTTAGGGTAAATATTTCAGAAGTGTGTCTTTTAGCAAGAAAGGACTGATATAGACCTTGGGGATAAAAATATTCCCAGTAGTGTCTAGCTGGCATCTCTTTTATACAAAATAAAAAACACAGCGCAGAGGGCAATTTCTGTTCATTTGAATGCAAATTTATGACTATTAGGATCAAAATAAATTGTAATTAAATTTATGGTCTTTCACTGGGAAAATCTGAAGAAAATTGTGTCATTTATTATTCTGAAAATCTTATGTACACATTCTTCTCCAGGATTTTTAATGTGCGTCTAGTGCCAATGAGCAGGAAGGAAAATCACCTTGATAGGACATGGGTGAACAGTTCACCATGACCATTTCCACCATTTCATAGGTTGATATGAAATCACCTATCATATGTTGATATATCACCACATCATATATTGATACATGATTTAGCAGTTTTTATTTAACGGGTACGAGACACTAAAACGCAGAGGAACCTTGCAACAAGCCCCACAGCACTCCATTCAAGTCTGCTTTGCAGTTACCATCATGAACTTGTGTCCCCAAGTAAATAACAAATAAACCCCTAGATAAAACAATGGATAAAAGAATATTTACAAGATTCAGGTACAGTAAAACACGCTATTGTCAAAACTGTAAATGCTTCTGTGTGTATGGAGCGAACACTGCTTAATGTAAGCCCCCTCTCTGTCAAACTGGTAATGAACATGAGGTTGTACTACTCAACTGTACATCAAGAACAGCTAGCTGCAAAGTAAAAACACCACAAACTAGATCTAGTTACAATCTGGAAGAGGTATACTGGACATAGAATACAGATTTTTTTTTCCATTTATGTATAAAATAAAGGCCCTGTACTGCTAGCTTAGGCTCACAATGGTTTTAAAATTCACTAACATCTCTGTCAGCATTTTGGAGGAATTTCTTGAAAAGTACAGCCTAAGAAGAAGCTGTCCTAAACAGTGAAGTTGCACTTGAAACAAAGTCATACATCTCCAGCGTGTTTCTTCACTTCCCTCTACAATATTTAAAGTCAACATTCATTCAATGTTAGGCAATATAAAAAATATACTAGAGAGAGAGAGAGCTGGTGAACAGCTCTGACAAAGGCACAGGTATTTTGGTAACAAAGATGCTTTACAACGAAGTTCTAAAAGCAATATTTATTAATAATTTTGTAATTACCAAAATTTAGTCTCCAAATATTTATTTTAGTACATATTGTTTTAAGGTCTTTAAGAAGAAAAAAAAAAAAGAAAAAAGGCAAAATTTTAACATAAGCTTTTGCTATCAAGTGACGTTCAAGGACAATTAGTTGATAAGACACTGAACACTATCTACACACTGCTCTCTGTTGTTCAGATAAATAAAATACTGTGGAGTGATTTTTGCGTTTTGGACTATTTCATGCACCACAGCTCCAGGTGCCTCTTTTTTGGCTGTCCCTACATCCAGTTTTAGGCTTTTGGACTTCCTCTATAAATGTAAAAATGTTGTTTCTTTGTGCACAGGAAGATTGAACTCAATTAATAAACACGTATGTGGGTATAAGGCATATATAATGCACTTGATGTTACAGTTTGAAACTAGAGAGAAAAATATATGCTATTATAAGTCAGGGTTGCAAGGAATACATAAATAAAAGAGCAGCATGCATTCTGTTAAAAAAAGATGAGTGGCAAGAACAGGTAACATAAACCCACCCTTACTATTAACCCACTACTATAAATTCAATAGCAGTCATCTTTGATCATATGGATATTGTTTGCATTATTTAATATATACGGTTTGATTCAGCTGTCACCTTTAAAGAAATGTATAGAGTCCAAGCATTTAGGCACTTTATGCAGCATGGTGGTATTGTGAACGTGCCAAAACTAGCATTTGTAACTAAACGTGGGTGAAACTCTTCATTGCCACTACATTTAATTGGTTATACGGCTAGCACTTCTTGGTGAGCACTGGAACTATTGTCTCTTATCTGCCCTTTCCCTCCCAAACTGCTCCAGTTCCTTCATGTGACAGTAAGATGTGAAATATCGGTTGAAGTTCAAACTTTTTCTAAGCTAGATATTTCTTCTTTTAGTTACTTGCTTTCCTACAGGTGGGTTGTTTTTTTTTTTAACTAAATGATTGAACATTTAATGGGAATTCCACTACCGGCCTACAAGTGTGCACAATACACAGTGAGAAGGCAGTAGTTTGACAGGAAAGCTAGCAATCCAGATTTTTACCTAAATTTACTCAGCTGTTGACTGTAAGAGAGCTATGCCTATTACACTGAGGATAAGCTTGATCTGTGTCCAGAACAGTAGCAGTACTCCAAAAATGAAGCTAGCTAAGAGCTCTGACTTCACCACCAAGTGAAATCAAGTACTTATTAGCCCAAGCAGAGCACTCGAAAGGGAGAAGTTGACAGAGCACATCCCTGTAAGTCAGGAGCCAATGTAACTGTTGACAAATCTTTTTTGCTCTTTCACCAACCAGCACCACTTGTCCACAGATCGCAGCTTAAGGAATTCTTGGTCCCTTCCGTCGCCTCACCTAGACACCGCTCAGACACACCTGGTAGGTCAATGGGGACACGCACAAACTCAAACCAACGCGCAAACTGGTTGTTATTTTTGTACACCTCAGCTATTGACACCCAAAATGTCACAGAAACAACGTGATCTATAGCCACAGCAGAAAAGCTGTTTGCGATGTTCATGAAAATACATATTAGCTATGGACATAAGTGGAGTACAGCACTGGGCAAACAAAATGTCATTAACCTTCTGGATCATATTGTTGAAGCAGGAGCTAGAGTAATAAGCCATTCACTACTTTAATCTACCTTATGTTCCAAAAATAACACATTTTACAATTGATCATTTTAAAGTTATAAGTGTGTGTTGCAAGCACAGTATTACTGGTTCTGCTGAACTGCGCCTATACGCATAGGGCCAAATTAATTTTTTTTGTCCCATTGATTTAAATCTGGATTATTTCCCCAGCTTTGAATCAATTGGCCTGGATTTTGTCAGCATCATATAATGTGGGCTTAGTTTCTCCTAATTTAGCCATCACATGTTTTCTGATAATTTTCTAATTATCACCTGAAAGTAAAGTTTAAACAATGCTTTGGATTGACCCACTGACAGCTGGATAATACACAATAATGAAGAGACACACAAATGACGGGGTAACCTTTGCAGCGCTGTAGATGGCACTAAACTACTCTGCCACAACTGTATTTCGATGGGACACATCTTCCTGACCCTTAAGTTTTCATATGATCAAAAATCCTATGATATATCACATACTTCAGAGAGCCAACACAAACAGAGCTTTGAGAAAGGTTCACATACAGGGAACAACTGCAATTCCATCGCCACGGTGCCATCCTGCACGGTCTCTTCAGACCCTCTGGGTTGGTCCTTCTTTTGCTAGTAATAGAATGTATTCTCAGTGTAAGAAACACCGGGAATCTCAAGTATTTTCTCACATCATGTGCTGACCACCTTGATTTATTTAGTATGAATGGACCGAGTATGTATTAAAGAGAACGTATAGCAAGAAACCCTGTGCTTGTACTATGCCTGAGTAAACAGGTTTGGAATGTGACTTGGACGGTAACCACTTATATCAAAGCGATCACTTAATTTTGCAAACTTAAAACCCTTCAGCAACAAAATGATAACACAAGCCCAAAATATTTAGGAGACATTTGGCTCTGGATGCACTTGTAATCTTTTCTTCATTAACATGAACCATGGTGGGAAAGGAGTCTCTTAATTTCTTCAAATTTCTCCACTCTGAAGTCTTTGGCCACACCAAAACACATAATTGTATGACATCCTGGTCACATAACCACGGCAACCAACTGCCATGACCTAAAAGCAGGGCTGGACATTTATGGAAGACAGCCCTTTATACAGCAATTAAGCAGTTTTACAGTAATTAAAGATATAAGATCTATTCAATACATAGGACGTTAGTAATTTTTGCCTGCCTTTGTTTTGTACAAAGTCCTAACATTATTTGCACTGACAGGAAACAAAGGCACAAGAGAACAAGGAACAAGAGAGCAAACACGGACCTTATCACCAGGATTATCTAAGTGAGAATTTATTTCTTTAAACTATCTCCAGTTCCAGAGTAATCTGGAATAAGAATGGAGATTTAGTGCGCAGAGTGAAGTATCTGTAGAATGAAGGCATATATGAATTTCGTAATTGGAAAGGGGTAGGATCAGAAGTCAGTTCGAGTTTAGTGAATAAGCATACTGCTGATTTATGCCAGATTTAAACTATTATCGGCCTCCTGACTAAGAACACTACTGCTATACTCCATGAATAAAGCAGTTCTAGAATAGCTTAGTATGCAAAAAAAAACCCCTCTATGGTTCCAACTGCAATTATTAAACTTTTAATACTAAACCAGCTGGACTCAGTGTGGTCAATGCACAGGGAAGGAAGGACAATGGGATAACGAATGCCTTAATGAGAAGTATGCGTTGTTGAACTCCAGATTACCAGCCAGTTAGGCAAACGTAATGACCCCTGATGGAACCAGTAGGTGAAGTGCTACACTATACAAAGTAATTTGCCATTGCCTAAAACGGGGTTTTGAGTATGCCAGTAACCGAAAGTTCTACAATAAAAACTAGAAACTTTCTAACAGATGATTTACTGGTTAAACAAATAAACAAGTTATATATGAAAAGTAATACTGCAATTGCCCATTCACAGATTTTTTTTTTAAATTTCAATTGTTTTTAAAAAAATATTTATACCAAAAATATTCCTTTTACATTTTCTGAAATACTGCCGTATTTTTAAAACCATAAAGGCAAAACAAAGTATCCAGCAATAGCCTATCACAGAATGACGAGTCAGCTGCTCCAGATGCAAGCAGCTCTCCATCTCTCAGCAGCAGCAAGTACCTCTGTCCCCAGGTGACCATTTAGAGCATTTTATTTTTAGAGAATTAAAGGAAAGACGAGATACAGACAAACACATAATTCTTCCTCTCAAGAGGATAGACATTTAAAACAAGGGCATAAGGACAGTGTATATGTTCTGCTGAGGATACCTGAAGAGGTGGGGCATGGGAAGATAAATATTCATACCCACTTTTAAAGTACTAAATATTATGCCTTCCACTGGAGTTGGCTGCCTAGAGAAAACAACCAATAAAATAATAAAAATAATATAATAATAAAGTTTTATCCTTACCCTTGTCCTCTCCACGGGGAGGGAGGGATGAAGGGACTGACTTATCTGTAACACCCCCTCATACACTTCACAATCCCTGTATACACTTAAATAGACTGACACTTGAAAAACTCTGTATTTAGAAGTCTGATGATTGAAACCATCACAAGTTAATTAAATGCAATGACTGAGAATGGAAGGAGAGACTAACACCTTTGAACTAATACTGGAAGTGTGTAAGCACTGTTTCTTTAGTAATTGTGCAAATCCACAAGTAGAAAAAGCAGCTGAGCAACAGAGCTGGTGATAAAGGTCAACCCTGACTTACCTAGTGTGAATAAGGATTTATCATTTCTGATTCAGGGGTAGACGTGTTCTGACCGTATCTTTTACTCCCTTATTAAAAACATGAGCATACGCTTAGCTAAATGTCTGCCGCGCACCTTCATATATACTGAAGCTAGTACTTAGACAAAGTTTGGATTACACCGTCATAAACTGGGAGACAGATTTTTGTCTGTTTACAAATTTGGTATGATTTCATCAAAGGCTTTTTGTATTTCAACATCCATGTCAGTTGTTACCATTAACATGGCTTTGAGCATTTATTCTGTATCAGGAATTCAGGAACGACTGGAAAGCTGGGGCAGAGCAGGCTCAGTGCACTGATGGCTCCACCTCAGAATAGCAATAGGATTGCTACTGACAGTGCCACTACCTTGGAGAAGTTCTTTGGCCAAAAGCTAAAAGATTCCAGCCTGGAAATTCCATGCATAAGCACAGGGACAAGAGGTATATGAAAGATTTAGATGAGAAATGTCCTTTTAAGGCAAGAAGGTCATGGCACAATTGCAAGACAACTGTCAGGCCAAAGGAGGCTTGAAAAGCTTGTTTGGCTTAAAAAACCTTCTTACACCCAAGACTCTTGAGGGATTGTTCTGAAGAGCTCAATGGTTTTCAGACACATAATTCATGAAGATTTTATCCTGGTTTTTGTTAAGAATGTAGTGTGGGCCTATACATCCTAAACTTGCATTTCCCTGCTTTACTGACAAGTCACCTCTGAAAGATGTAAGTAGAAATCAGAGTTCTGAACAGGCAGGGGGAACCTCGGAAGGATATGCACAACTGATGGGGGTGCTTGCAGCACTAGTTTCTCAAGGCACAGACTGCTGGATTGTTCCTGTGCCCTGGAAAAGTGTTTGCTCTTAGGAGTTTACTTGAGATTAAAATACAATAGAATAGACTGTTTCAGTTGGAAGGGACCTACAACGATCATCTAGTCCAACAGCCTGACCACTGCAGGGCTGACCAAAAGTTAAAGCATATTATTGAAGGCATTGTCCAAATGCCTCTTAAACACTGCCAGTCTTGGGGCATCGACCACCTCCTTAGGAAACCTGTTCCAGTGTTTGACCACCCTCTCTGTAAAGAAATGCTTCCTAATGTCCAGGCTGAATCTCCTCTGGTGCAGCTTTGAACCATTCCCATGCATGCTATTGCTGGAGACAGGGAAGAGAGGCTCAGCACCTCCCTCTCCATGTCCCCTCTTCAGAAAGCTGTAAGAGAGCAATGAGGTCGCCCCTCAGCCTCCTTTTCTCCAAGCTAGACAAGTCCAAAGCCCTCAGTCGCTCCTCACAGGACACTTCTTCCAGCCCTTTCACCAGTTTTGTTGCCCTCCTCTGGATGCATTCAAGCACCTTTGTATCCTTCTTAAGTTGTGGGGCCCAGAACTGCACATGGTACTCAAGATGAGGCTGCACCAACACTGAATACAGAAGGATAATCACCTCTCTTGACCGGCTGGTTATGATGTGCTTGATGCACGCCAGGACGCAGTTTGCCCTCTGGGCTCCCAGGGCACACTGCTGACTCGTAACGAGCCTGCTGTCAACCAGCACCCCCAGATCACTTTCCGCAGGGCTGCTCTCCAGCCACTCCTCTCCCAGTTTATACTTGTGCCTGGTGTTACTCCTTCCCAGGTGCAGAGTCTGGCATTTTGACTTGTTGAATTTCATCCCACTAATCATAGCCCAGTGCTCCAATCTATCTAAATCCCTCTGCAAGGCCTCCTGTCCCTCAAGAGAGTCAACAGCATCTCCCAGTTTGGTATCATCAGCAAACTTGCTAATGGTGCATTCAACTCCTCCACCCAGATCACTGATAAACATACTGAACAGAGCTGGCCCTACAATTGAGCCCTGAGGAACAGTGCTGGTGACCAGTCGCCAGCCAGGTGTAGCCCCATTCATTACAACCCTCTGAGGCCTGCCCTTCAGCCAGCTCTTCACCCAGAGCACCATGAACCCACTCACCCCACAGTTGAACAACTTGTCCAGAAGGATGCTGAGAGGGACAGTATCATCAAAAGCCTTACCAAAATCCAGAAAAGCTACATCCACTGCCTTCCCTTCATCAGCTAGGTGGGTGACCTTATCATAGAAGGATATCAAATTAGTTAAACAGGACTTCCCTTTTGTGAACCCATGCTGACTGTGCCTGATGATTGCATTATTCTTTAAATGCCTTTCAATGGTACACAGTACAATCTTCTCCATAATTTTTCCAGGAACTGAGGCTATTCTAACAGGTCTGTAGCTTCCTAGGTCTTCCCTCACACCCTTCTTGTAAACTGGAATAACACCGGCCTGCTTCCAGTCAGTAGGAACCTCCCCAGACTCCCAACACCTTTGGTAGGTGATCGAGAGGGTTCCTGCCTTAACACCCACTAGCTCCTTCAGTACTCTGTGACGAATCCCATCAGGTCCCAGGGACCTGTGAACATTCAGCTGATACAGCTGGTCCCTTATAACTTTGGTGTCAACAAACGCAGTCACTGTTCCCGCACTCATGGTTGTCCGACTCAGGGGATGGTGCAGCCCAAGGTCTATCTGTATTCCTAAAGGCTGAGGCAAAAAAAAAAAAAAAAAAAAAAAGCATTGAATGCCTCTGCTTTTCTTTCATCCCTGTTAGTCAGGTGACCATCTTCAACAAGTATCAGCCCAATGTTTTCTTTAGACCTCCTCTTGCTATTAACATACTTTAAAAAGCCTTTCTTGTTACCTGAAACAACACTGGCCAGTTTCAACTCTAATTGAGCTTTGGCCTTTCGTGTCTTCTCCCTGCATATATGAACCACAGCTCTGTAACCTTCCTGCAAAGCCTGAGCTTGCGTCCAGAGAGACCCAGAGCTAAGTGCCATTACCCAGACCCAGGAGTTAAGGAGCTATTAACATGATCAATTCAGACTAGTATTTTCCAGGAAGCAAAACCAGGTTGTGACAACAGCCCTCCAACTTTTTCTACTATCCCAAACAGAACAAAACCTAGAAGTCATTTGATATTTTTTCCAAAATACAATACTCAAAAAATAATTGAGCATTTCTGACTACATCATTCTAAAATTAAGAAAGGACACTGCTGACAAAGATTTTGTTCTTTGAAAGAAAACAGTAAGAGGATCTGACACCATTGCATTGCCTAACTGTTGCCAGCTGAATTTAAACAAACGGTTGGACCAAAAGTGTCAAGCCTATACATCCTCTAAACCTGGGGGAAGAGAGTAAGATTTGGATCAGAATTCTGCAGCACCAGCCCATCTCTAACTGAATTTAATTAGATTTAAGAAGGAGAAGATAATAAATACATAACTTAGACTCCTGTGTTGACAGCAGTCTGTGTGCCAAGTTCTTGCAAAGGGCAAATTTCTATGGTCATGTTCTAAGGCTATAAAAATAAGGGTTTATAATAAAAGTATTTAGAGATGCTAAATACAGCAGTGCTTTCAGAGGCTACTATAATAAATGCTACTTGAAAAGACAAGGTCTACAGTCCATTCAGTGAATGGACTGTATTTAATTCCAATGCTGATTCAACCTTCCTCTTTCCAAAGAAACAACAGAGCATTGCTACCAACTCTAGCATCTCAGATGTAGTACATTCCAGCAATTTTGCAATGTTGTTCTACTTATCAATCAGCTGCAAGAAGCTTTCTGAACTTACTTTTTTCCATCTAAAGATAATGTACATAAAGCCTGCATATAAATCAGTTCTTGCAAAGTCAAATAGCTAAATCAAGCACAATGGTTCTACAAGAAGTCCTGGATAAACACATAGCAAAAGGTCAGCGAAAGACATTTCAGAATATGGAGTGTAAACTTTTTATAAGTTTAATTTTGGAAAATAAAGCTTTTCATTTTGTAATGAGACACATTGTATGTAACAGACCAGAGAGCCAAAGGTAATAAAAATGAGGCACTACAACTGTGAAGGTTATCCACAGCTGCCAGGAAGCTTCTAATTAAAATGAGCCATTTCAACCAGTAATCAGAGGGGACACAGTAGGGACACACTACCACATTGGCCTTCCTCTCCAGGGCTCTTATCAGGCTCTAATTCTCTCTTCCTGACTCCACAATAATCACCTCTCCCTCCTCTACTGGCAAAACACAATGCAGGGTCTGTATTAGGCATAGTGGTATATATTTTAAAAAGACCTTCCACAGCCAAAGTAAGCCAGAGATGTGGTTTCAAGAGTATTCAAACTTTGGAGTTCTAGAAAGCAGCTATGAAATACGACTGCAGATGCCTTTATCTACTCACAGTCATACCACAGAGTGCAAAAGGGTGCCTCCAAAAGCTGAGCTGCCAGGCCAGTGCCAGCCATACGTCATGCAACTTGCACAGGCAAATGAGACTTGTTCATGGGGGCTGAAATAAGCATTGTGAATCCTGTCCTTGTGTCTACCACTTTAGATCTGTGGCTTAGAGATCTGTCAGACCTCACAGAATCATTTCCTGTTTCACATTCTCCTGCAGCTGGGGGTTGAACTTCATGCAGTTTGGGAAACGCACTTCGGTCTCTTTCTCTGCATATCCCTGTATCCTAGATACAGCTAGGTGGCAAGGCTGATGGTTCAAGGATATCTGCTGGATTTCCACTGAGTTGACAGCAATATCAACAATTGTCTGTTTTACCATTCTTTCCACACTTCTGTACCTACAGATCAGAGATGCTGCAGAGTCTATATAGATCTCCTGAACCGGGAATAGGCCAGTCAGTTTTATGGTTCTTTCTAAGTTACCAGGGTACTGTAAAAGGGCTGAAATCCCTTTTAACATCTGGAGCAAAACTAAACAGTCCACTGTGTGATTCAAAAACAAAACCAACCAAGCAAACAAACAAAAACAAACAAACAAAAAACCCAAAACAAACCCCCCATAAACCCCCCCAGCACCCCACAAACCACCCTGGCCTACAGCTTCATACGTCTTCTGTATTTCTGTCATTGTGTACACCGTTAGCTTTAAACCAAATATATAGCATAGACTATGCAGCTGAGCTGTAAATGCTGTTATAAACATGGGGTTGAATTTAATCACAAACTTTTACATAGTTACAATGGAAAAACACCAGGTTGATGAACACTCAACTGGTATTTTGGTTTTGTGGTTGGTTTGGGTTTCTTTTTCCCCCTGGTGAAAAAATTTATGCAGTAGCGTTATTTCTTTAATAGCACAGTTATTAGACTTACAGGTATCTGAATGGTGTAAACTGCCAAGGACAGCAATGGGAATTACTTCGCTTAAGTTCCTGGAGATTTGTCTCACAGTAATGGTCTGAATTTAAACAAAGTTATATTTAGTTTACCGAGCAACAGAAAATTTCCTAACGGTAAAATCTATTAGACTGTGAAACAGTCTCTTAGGGAATGCATTATCACTTAAGTCAGATAAAAAGGGACAGTCTAACACCAGAGGAAAATACAGTACAACACAATCCTGCATTGACAAGAGTATTGGCCAAGATGATCTAAATGGTTTTCTTTCATTTCTGTGAAGTGTGAATTGTTCATAATGTGATTGCCATGGAATATGTTAAAATAAAGTATTCAGGACCCCACACACACATTGGCTACCATTTGTTCCCTTTCAGCTTTGCACAGCCTTCTTCCTACCAAATATAACAGTACCTTTTAACCAGTCCAAAAGGAACAGAGCCTCTCTGCAAGGCTGCAACGTCACCCTTTCAAAGCCTGCGCACCCTGGAGTCACTACATCCTACCGAGTACGCACACTTTGAACTTTTCAACAATTCTTAACACCTACTGTGTCTCTGCTTGGTCTCTTGTAGTAGGATTAACACAAGTATGTGTGACAGGAAAAGCGGCTTTGATTTGCTTGTCTTCGATTCAACGGTCAGTGCACTATTTCTGAACTGCTCAGACTACAAACTAGCAGTGCACTAGTTCAGAATAACCATCAGAAGTTAATTATTTCGCAAGCATCACAGACATTTTTTGGTTGATTTCAAGTCAGCATTTGATAAACCCGCATTTTTATCTTTTCAAAACAACAACAAAAAAGACAAAACTCAAACCTCTTTTCAACTTCGCAATAAAAACATTCCTAATCTCTACTAAACCAGGTACATACTGTTCATCAGTCTCCATGCAGAAGTGTTTACCATGGTTATGAGACACTTACAGCAACAAATCCTTTATTCCATTCTGCTTGCAGAACTGGCAAAATGCTAGTTCAAAGGAGTAAAGTCTCAGTTCAGAAAAATATTCAAGAATGTGCTTAATTCTACGCATATCAACAACCCCATTAACTTTAATTAGTTTTAAGGAGATTGCTTGCTCTGTAAGGATGAGATTTGTAACATGCTTAACCTTAAGCATATACCCATACGCCCTACAAAATGTATATACCACTTTAGAAATTTACCCAGAAAGCATGATGGCAGTAAATACTAGCAAAAAGTACGTAAAGATGCCACAGAGAAAACCTTTTCATAGAAATAAGACTTTCAAAATAAAGTCTATTCCTACTTTACTTGAGGATACAGCTTTAAAAAGCTCTTGCAGATGTAGAAAAAGTTTGCAGAAGACACAGGTGACTCAACAATTCTTTCGTACTCAAAGGAAAGAGAGAAACAGTAAAACAGTTCAGGTACAGTTCTCTGCCTGAGGCCACAAAATATAATTCTACTACAAAACAAATGGTAAACATCAAACATTGTTCGTCAAAGCGCACAGTAAAATAGCCCAGAACAGTGTTTGGCTTTGCTGTCAGCTCCTTCTCAGGGCTTTGCTTTGATAATCTGTACAATATTTTTCACTAGCAGAACATTAAAGGATAGCAAAACTGGATAGTCTCCTTAAAAATAGCCAAGGGCGTCAGTCAGTTTCCTATCCTGATGCTTTCATTCTACAGCTTTTAAGGAAATTTTCAAATTTTTCTTAAAAGCTTACTCTAACGTTTGTTAAATTAAGATTTTTAAATAAAAGATCATTAAAAAGTTCATTTTCATCATTATCTTGTCTTTTGCACATGTTCCAAATGGAAGGTTATATGAAATTTCTTCAATTAGAGTTTAATTTTACATCTTCATTCTCAAGTGCTAGAAAGCTCTGCACTGCTTAGCAACTGGACTGAACACTCTGAGCACGGTCAGTACTGCAATGCAGACTTTTCACATAACTTTGTGTTTAGCAGGCATATATTGTTTAGCAGGTATATATTGTTTAGCAATTCTCTCCTAAAAGAAGCTGCTTTTTTTTTTTTTTTTTTAAATTTAAATCCATTATCAGCTTAGAATACTATTTAGGTATCATGAGAACATATGAAACTATGGCTGCTGTAAATTGCAAATAAGTTATGGCAAACCAGTACCAGCAGAGTTACTAAGAATAAAACTTGTACTTTATTTCTTAGCTCATATATGTTCCTAATTTAGCATGAAGTGGTTACTTTATTGATGCCTCGCTGAATGAGGCATCCATTTGTCGACCTGACGTACTCTCTAGAGAGGTGGCTGCTTACTCAGGGCTCGTATCAAGAATGTCACTGAGAGACTAGCAAGTCTTGTACAGTCCACTGACTATTATCTGCTGCTGCTACTTCATGTGGGTACAAGTGTTACAGCTAGGAAGAGTCTGAGGAGTATCAAGGAGGATTACAGAGCCCTGGGAGTGGTAGTATAGGACTCTGGAGCACAGGTAGCATTTTCATCAATCCTCCTGGTCAAAGGGAAGGTGTTTGAAAGAGCCAGTCACATCTGGCAAGTCAACAGATGGTTACAGGACTAGTGCCACAGCCAGGGGTTCAGGTACTTAGACCATGGGACTCACTTTGGGAAGTCTGGTCTACTGGGAGCTGATGGCTTCCATGTGTCAGAGAAGGGAAAGAGCATCTTCGGTCATAGGCTTGCCAAGGTGGTGAAGTGGGCTTTAAACTAAAGATGATGGGGGAGGGGAACCTCAACCCATCCCACTCCTGCCAGTCTGATGCCAGTGCCTACGATAGATGCCCAGAGCCTGGAGGATCACAGGTCAGCAGGAGAGTGCCTGAAGGAATTCCAGCCACTCTAGCCAGCTTCATTGGGGGCCCAACTTAAATGTCTCTATGCAAAGGCACATAGCATGGGGAATAAACAAGAGGAGTTTAGCCATGCAGGTGCGCGCACATCTCTAATCTTATTGGCATCACAGAGATGTGGTGGGATGGGTCTTATGACTAGAGTGTTGGAACGGAAGGATGTAGGATCTTTAGGAAGGACAGGCAGGGGAGACGAGGAGGGGGTGTTGCCGTCTGTGTCAATGACCAAATGGAATGCATGGAGCTCTGCCTGGGGATGGATGAGGAGCCAACTGAGAGCTTGTGGACCAGGATTAAAGGAAGGAGAAGGACAGGTGACATTATAGTGGGGGTCTGCTACAGACCACCCAACCAGGAGGACCGAGTGGATGAGACCCTCTATAGACAGACAGGAGAAGCCTCACATTCACAAGCCCTGGTCCTCATGGGGGACTACAACCACCCCAATATCTGTTGGAGGGACAACACAGCATAAGCAATCTGGGAGGTTCCTGGAATGTGTTGATAACTTCCCTCTCCGAATGATAGAGGAGCCAATGACGAGAGATGTTATGCTGGACCTTGTTCTCACCAACAAGGAAGGGCTAGTGGGGAATGTGAAGCTCAAGAGCATCCTTGGCTGAAGTGACCATGAAATAGTGGGGTTCAAGATCCTTAGGGCACCAAGGAGGGCACACAGCAAGCTCACTACCCTAGACTTCAAGAGAGCAGACTTTGGCCTCTTCAGGGATCTACTTGGCAGAGTACCACGGAATAAAGCCCTGGAGGGAAGAGGGACCCAAGAAAGCTGGCTAATATTCAAGGATCACTTCCTCCAGAGTCAGGAGCAATGCATCCCAACAAAGAGGAAGTCAGGCAAAAAGACCAGGAGGCCCACATGGATGAACAAGCAGCTCCTGAACAAACACAAAAAGGATGCATACAGAGCATCCAGAAGCAAGGACACGTAGCTTAAGAGAAATACAGAGAAACTGAGCTGCCAGGGATCAGGTTAGGAAAGCTAAAGCCTGGTAGAATTAAATCTGACCAGGGACATCAAGGGCAACAAGAATAGCTTCTATAGGTATGTCAGTGATAAAAGGAAGACTAGAGAAAATGTGGTCTCTCTCCATAAGGAAATGGAAAACCTGGTTACCTGGGATATGGAGAAGGCTGAGGTACTCAATGACTTTTTTGCCTCAGTCTTCACCAGCAAGTGCTCAAGCCACACTGCCCATGTCGCAGAAGGCAAAGGCAAGGCCTGGGAGAATTAAGAACTACCTTCTGTAGGAGAAGATCAGGTTCGAGACTTGAAGGTGCACAAGTCCATGGGATCTGATGAGATGTATCCATGCATCCTGGTGGATGAAATTACTAAGCCACTGTATTTGAGAAGTTGTGGCAGTCTGGTGAAGTTTCCACTGACTAGAAAAGGGGAAGCATACCTCTTCTTTTTAAAAAGGGAAAAAAGGCAGTCGTAGGGAACTACAGGCCGGTCAGTCTCACCTCTGTGCCCAGCAACATCATGGAGCAGATGTGGAGTCTCCTTCCCTGGAGACATTCAAAACCTGCCTGGATGTGTTCCTGTGCACCCTGTTCTAGGTGTACCTGCTCAAGCAGCGGGGTGGACAGGATGATCTCCAGAGGCCCCTTCCAACCCCTACCATTCTGTGATCCTGTAATCCTCCTGGAAACTACACTAAGGCACACAGAAAACAGAGAGGTGATTGATGATAGCCAACATGGCTTCACTAAGGGCAAATCATACCTGACAGATTTGGTGGCCTTCTATGAAGCGGTTACAGTGTTGGTGGAATAGGAAAGATCAACTGACGCAATCTACCTGGACTCGTGCAAAGTTTTTGACACTGTCCAACATGAAATCCTTGTCTCTAAATTGGGGAAACATGGATTTGATGGTTGTACCACTCAGTGGATAAGGAATTGGCTGGATGGTTTCATTCAAAGAGTTACAGTCAACAGCTCAACGTCCAAGTAGAGACCAGTGACAAGTCATGTTTCTCCAGGGTCAGTACTGGGACCAGCACTGTTTAACATCTGTCAGCAACATTGAAGTGGAACTGAGTGCACCCTCAGCAAGTTTGCCAATGACACCAAGCTGTGTGGTGCAGCCAACATGCTAGAGGGAAGGGATTCCATCCAGAAGAACCTTGACAGGCTGGAGAGGTGGGCCCATAAGAACCTCACGAAGTTCAACCAAGCCAAGTGCAAGGTCCTGCACATGGGTCAGGACAATCCCAAGCACAAATACAGGCTGGGCAGATAATGGATTTAGAGCAGCCCTGTGGAGCAGGATTTGGGGGTGTTGGTTGATGAGAAGCTCAACATGACCCAGCAATGTGTGCTTGTAGTCCAGAAGGCCAACCATATGCTAGGCTGCATCAAAAGCAGCATGACCAGCAGGTCGAGGGAGGTGATTCTCCTCCCCTTCTCTGCTCTGCTGAGACCCCACCTGGAATGCTGCATCCAGCTCTAGGGCCCCCAACATAAGAAGGACATACACCTGTTGAAGTAGATCCACAGGAGGACAACAAAGATGATCAGAGGACTGGAGCATCTCCCACGTGAAGACAGGCTGACATGGGTGGGGTTGTTCAGCCTGGAGAAGAGAAGGCTCTGGGATGACCTTATTGTGGCCTTCCAGTACCTGAAAGGGGCCTACCAGAAAGCTGGAGAGGGACTTTTTACAAGGGCATGTAGTGATAGGACAAGGGGTAATGGCTTTAAACTGAAAGAGGGTAGACTTAGATTAGATATTAGGAAGAAATTCTTCCCTATGAGGGTGGTGAGGCACTGGAACAGGTTGCCCAGAGAGGCTGTGGATTCCCCCTCCCTGGAAGTGTTCAAGGCCAGGTTGGATGGGGCTTTACGCAACCTGATCTAGTGGAAGGTGTCCCTGCCAATGGCACGGGGGTTGGAAGTAGGTGATCTTTAAGGTCCCTTCCAACCCCAACCATTCTACGATTCTATGAAGAGAGACAGATCTTTGAATTGCCTTTTTCTGATGCTTCTATGCACTCCAAAGCATGTCTCTTCCCTACATGGAATTATACCACGACAAGTACTGATTCAGAAAACTATATGTGTTAGAAGTTTTTAAATTCCCTAAGGAGAGTATATGAAGCTTTTTAACCTTGGTCTGTATCTTTATATCCAGCTTTCTGCAGGCTGGTTTCTAAGAAACACATCCATCATGCTTACTTGCACTTCTACCCCACTAATCAGGCCCCCCTCCCTTCTTGCAGCACCATTCATTATCTCATGACAGCTGCTGGGTTGTTTTGTGGTATGTTCAACTTCAATTCCAACTTCAGTACTAAAGTAATTCAGAGAACATTGCTTTTAGATCAGTTTAAAACCATAATCACAAGCACACAGATCCCGTTTAGATTAGCACCATTTCTACTGTAGCAGTGTCCAAGACTCTCAGACAAGCTCTAGGTTTTGATTATGCCATCCGCACACTGCACAAAGCAGCTACTAAAGACAGCGTGGCACATTACGCTACAGTTTGGGACAAATCCTGGAAACAAAACAATGCTGAAAACTGTGGATAAAATCTAAGGCCTGCTCAAATTTCTGGCAAAACCCCTGCTGACTTCCATGAAGCCAGGAACTACCCACCTCCTAACTCACAACAAAGGAATGCTATCACTGAATATGAGTTCAAATGTTGCCCGCACTGCCGGAGCCATTTTTGTGCAGCACACAAAACACACATCACTGCTTTGCAGCACCGAGCCACCAACTCCCATGGCTGCCTGATCTGCCAAGGCCACTGACACTGTTGAACTAAACCCAAGGTAAACAAGTGTCAGCCAAACTTTTCTTTTCTCCTTCCCTTCCCTGAGTGCTCTATTCAAAACACTGAAGCAAGGAGAGCAGGAGGAGGCAGAGATTATGTTTCAAATGCAGTTGTTCCCAAACCATTCTCCAGCTGCCATTTGTCATCTTCTTAGAGCCACAATACAGGTTGTCACTACTTGAAGCCACTTACTGCCAACTCAGAAGAGTTCAAGGACCGGAATGCACAGGTTACACTACGGAGATATGGAAAAGCTGAGTGTGGGAAGCTGGTACCAACCACCTGCACCATGCACTCAGAACTGCCTGAGCACCTTCTAATTAAATTACATTAATGAACCAAAATAAGAAAAGCTGAGGAGAGGAGGGAGAAAAAAAGACAACAGTCAAAAACATATCCACCAGTAGCAAAGCAATAAAAATGAATTATAAATTATTTTCACACTTTTTTAGAATGAATTGGTAAGAAAAGTACTTTAAAAGCTCTTTAAGCCATTTTTTTAAAAAGGCAGTCTGTGTTAAATACAATATTTCTCAATGGAATGCCTTCTACCAGATTTCACTCTAGCACGTAATGCTGATCATCTAATTCCTGGTCCAAGAATGCCGACTTCCCATCAACATTTACCACCAGGATAATAATCTTTAAGAACTGCAGAAATAATTGTTTAATAAAGAACGGTCAATGAATCAGGCATGACTTCATTGCTGAATTATGCAGCTTCCCTGACAGTTGTCTATACTCTCACAGAACCTTAAAGATTAGAAGGTTTAACAACAGAGTTTGGAAGTGTCATTGGTAATAAAAGACACATCTGGGAAATTAAAAAGTTTTCAAGATATTCCTTTAGTTTGCTTTAATCCCAGACAAAGGAATGGAAAAGGCAGCAACATTTCCCTCTGAAAATAAAATTAAGAGAGTCTTACATTTTTTTTACCAAACTCCCAAACTGGAGTTGCACTATTTATAGTAAAATTGCTCTCAAGGCCACAACGTGTTCAAGAAATGCAATGAAAACTGACAGCAGTGTGGATCTGCACTTTGTAAAAGAGGCTCTGTGGTTACATCTTTAATAATTCTAGTGAAAGAAGAAAAAAATAAGAAGGAAGTAATTTGGTGAAAACGTCGATATACAATTCCACATAGGTCTGATTTCCCACACAATGTTCCTATTGTTGAGCTAGCGCTTCAGCCAGAGCTGATGGCACAAGGTACAGCTACACATGCACTCAAAAACATAAACACACCAATTAATTATCGTGAATTATTTAGAAACAATCGTCAGTGTTAGCAGTGCCAATATACAAACGCCCTACCTGAAATGCAACTTGCAAAGTGACTTTGCTTTCATCATAGCTCCATATTAAAGAGTAAACAACATTACTTCAGGAAAGATTTTAAAAAGAAATGGGCGATAATTTATTAACTGTTTTGCACTACTGTTTTTCTCTTTTGTGAGCTTTGTTTTGGCTGGTTTGCAATGGTAGGGAGTAAGGGGAAAGCAGCTGAACATAAACTGTTTGATTTGAAAGTTTGCATCTGTAAACTTCTGAGACAGCCTGAGGGAGGAGGTGATAATTCAGTATCTTATATTAGCAGGCAGCATAGAGATCAAAGAGAAGGAAGACTTCAGTGAAACTATGACTGTTTGGCTGTGTGAGGTACTAGTAAAAATAAGGTATTTTTGATGCCTAAGGAAGACTGAATTGCAGCCCTGTACGCACACCTTCCAGTTTTCATGCTCTTTTGGGCTTTGGTGCAGCCACACTACAGTAAGAGCCTCCTGCTGACATACGCGTCTTTGATAAAAGTTTGGGCTAGATGCGAAGGCTTGACATTGCTGCATTTGTGCAGTCTTTTAATTGAAAATACAGGTTTGTGTACAATTAAAAGGTGGCACTTTTTTTCTAGCATAGAAAGAGAGAAGCTAGGAAGTGATGGAAAGCTAAGCTCCCTGTGGTACAGGTAGAGACCATCTCACTGCGTGGCACAGAGATGGGTTCCTATGCACCACCTTGGCGTGTGGACTGAAGTCCCAGTACTGAACACTGACTTTTTCTAAAACGTCAGAGCAGACTGTTTCACAAAATCTGTGTTCCATTTGTGTGGGTTTGCTGATGTTCCTTAATTATACCAGACTGCAAGCCTCAGGCTGTGATTTTGTAAGTCTCTTGGAATACTATGGAGGCTGGCTGACCTGCACACAAACACACTACTTTCTGTAAACCTGAGACAACTGCATGTCTAGTACTGCACATGTTGATCCAAATGCTACTTAGAACTTTGTTCTGCAGTTGTTTCAAGGCATGCAGTTGCCAAAGAGTGGCTAGACTACTTGACCTCAGCTTTCCATCTACATCCTATCACTAGGGCAAAACAGCAAGTGATCTGACCCAAAGATAGATGTTTCTTGAGGTCAGAGGAACCTTTTCAGGTAGAATACACAGGGTTTGGGATGCCCATTCAATTTCATACATGCATTATGCTGCTCCTTTTTATTCACAAAGTATCCAAAGGGATTAGGGTCTGATTGCCTTGAGGCTCTCTCTTCTTTTTTCACACCTCACACCACTACACAACGGTGCTGTTAGGACAGGCTAATTTTTGAATGATCCAGGGGTGTCACACAGATGTGGAAATGGCTTTTGACTTAATTCATATATCCAACTTGTTACAGGCACGAGCCCGGGGGGGGGGGGGGAGCTTATCCAGAAGCTACAAATCACTTGATGCTCCAAAAAGCACTTATGATAGCGCTTAAATCCTACCCGAGCCAATAGCTGCCTAACATCCACTTTGAGCAAGCATGTCAAAGCATTTTGCTGAATGATGGCTTTGGAAAACAATGTAAGACCCATTGAATTTCACCGACGTGACCTCAGTAAGTGAAAAATAAAGCACGAAAAAATTTCCTCCCCCACAAGTAAGTGGAAGTATGACAGAGGTAGGAGGAGTGAAATAATCGTATACTTATGCCAATTATGGCCTAGGAGCTAAAATGATGACTCCACTAAAAATAGCTATGAAAAAGTGATACCACATTACATTGATATGTTGGGAAAAATTATGCAAAAAGGGGTTTCCATCCTATATCAAGATATCCAACGTTGTTACTGACTGTTAAACCACTGGCGATTCAGAACACAACACCACCTCAAAGCTCCATGCAAATCAAGAAAGAACTAACTCATCTGTAAAGAATAATTTACTAATTAATGTGCTGATACAGGTTCTTTTAAAAAAAAAAAATCTTATATTCTTCCCCAGATTTTTCAGTATGTATGCTGAAGCACAATTGCATGTTTCAGATCAGTAAGGCTTTTTTCTGCCCCTTTTTTGTTTGTTTCAAAGATGCTGATTAATCTAAATTGCCACCTATCCGAATTTTTAATTGTGAACGTTTTCAAACCGGTGTCAGCCTTACATCTACATTCCTATTTAATACTTTCTATATAAAGCACAGAAAAACACATCACGCAGAGGAGAATAGCCTGTGTTGTATATATGCAGACGACAAACAAAATTCCATGGAAAAACACACACTGTAAACATCAATGCCTTCCCATTGAGGACAGCTGCTGTAACACAATCCAGGGTGCCTGCTGCCAGGATTTTCCACATGAGTGCATCTTCTTTTAACCGCTGCTCAAACACTGGCTGAAAGAGGAGCTGCTAGACTGAACATGTGTCTGCGCTCGGACGACAAACACACGGCACAGCAGTGGAATGCAGAGCAAACCTCGGGATTTGGGCGGGAAACGAGCTACCTGCTGCCTACCTTCTGGTCGAGTTCACAAATGCTTTTGCTCCGATTTTCAGAAATGGATTTTATACTTCCCGATGAGAACTAAGTGTGCATGCTTCTGAGCATGCATGCAGTTGCAGAGTTTTCAAGTAGAAATTGTCAATAAATGAGTCACATTTTATGACAACAGTGTGAAATATACATCTCCTATTGCTTGCACTGGCAGCTGAGTAGAAAGGAAGAATAACCCTACTGGACACATATTAATTTTCCTAGATTAAATAAAATGGATATTGGCAGAAAACTTCAGAGATATGAAATGCTAGGGGGAGGAGGTGAGAATAGGTCACTGCAGGGAATCTGTTCATAATATTAACAAAACGCAAAGCAAGTCATACATTAGATAGAAAATGGAATCAGTTTCCCTGCACAAAAGGCACCTCAGCTGCCAAAAGTACAAGAGCAATTAAGGAGCACAAATCAGCTTAAAAGCAGAGAGGAATAAATGGTGTAGAAAAGGGGAAGTGCTCACTTGAATTAATGAGTTTGCAAACTAAACACACACATTTATACATACACACACCCACAGCCTTCCACACCATCAGGATAAAGCGTCCTCACTGGGCATACACCAGGCTGACGGGTCTGCTCGATGCCGGGCTCGGATGCTCTGTAGTTTTCCCCCAGCTCAAAGGGCCAAGGTGCTGGGTTTTTTTCATTGACTTCTGCTGCATACTTCCTGCTACACTGTTGCAAAAATTGAAGCCTTTTACCCAGATATCCTAGGCAATAAAAAACCACTGTTGATTCTTGACATATTTCTCATAGATCAAGCTCACAAACACTCTATATTTAAAATTCTAGATATGTACCAGCCAAAGTAGACACAAAACCATAGTAAAAGTTGTTTTAACTAGTGAAATAATAAATGTTTCCTTTTTCTCTGTGCCTCAGTTTCTTCACTACCGTTTAGTCTATTTTGTGCATAGATGAGAATCCTCCAGGATGCCAGAACCCTCCTCCCTCTCCAAAGCCATCAACTGATCTGCTTCCCTCTTTCTGGGTGATGAAAGGAAACCGAGACATAGGATGTGTGTGTGTGTGAGAAAGATGATATATGGATCAAGAGAAAAAAATTCAAGAAAAAAATTGAAGGATGGAAACTTCAAGGATTTATGGGAAATCTTCAATATTTTAAATGTATTTCTACCTTTACAGAAGGGTTTGAAACTGTGTGTAGCGCAAGTGTTAAGAAAACAAAAGGTTAAAAAGAGAAGCCAATACTTCCTTAAGTCTTGTGATTCAGCAAGGCCCAACTCACGATTTATGACCTTTTCGAGGCTGGCAATGCTATGATTACTCAACCTGGCTCATAGCTAGCAGACACAGTCCAAACAAGAAAACTAAAGAATCTCAGTTCTAATCCCTGATCTTTTACAGGGAGTCAGCTGGATCTGATTCAGCAACACATGCATGCACATGCTGCCTGTTAAACAGAACGTTACCTCCATTGAAGCTATTAAGACTCAGAAAGCACTCAAAGTGCATGCTTATCCAATTACCTAAATCAGGGTCTACATGTTCACAAGACAGCTATTCCCAAAAGGTGTGTATTCTTCCTTTGGCTTAATTACCAACTCAGCTGAGTGTGTTCAGTGTTCTGTGGGAAGCACAGGATGGTCAATACCAGAATTACTGCCCAATAAAATACATGCTACAATACTAAGTTGTAGCAATAAACAAAATTATGAGTGCAGCTACTAGGGCAGAAGCAGCAGAAAGCACCAGCCTGACAGCTCTCTGCAACCTTAGAACAACCCTTTTAGTTCCACCATACCTTGTCTAAGAAAATGTTTCCCAAAACTTCCAGCTCTAGACTGTCTTCTGGTTATTGACTAACTCTGCCAAGTCTAGTGGCTTCAGTCTTGGCATGATTTTGTCCCGTCACCTCTCAGCTTCAACAAGTGGGGGAAAAAAACCCACGAAAACAAACTCTTCACAAACTTAACAGAAGCTGAAGGAATCTCACATTGATCTTAAGATTGTTTCGGCTATAAATGACACCATCATGTAGGTAGAACTAAGAAATACGTGACCTGCAAGATCTGTTTTAGAAATCTTGATGAAATTTTATTAAAGGAAACTAAATGGAACTAGAATGTTAAAAAATTAAAAATCTGAATTCAGGAGATGGAAGAGCCTCAAACAATTAAACAGAAAAGTACTAAGAAGCAAGTATGTGTAACAGGACCACATTCATTCTTCTGTGAAGCCCCACCATTTAGAGACCAAATTCCTTTTGCATGTCACACAAAAATGTGAACCCCTGCCTATAAAGTTAAAGGGATCATGGCATCCTTTACTCTGAGGAAGACCAGTGAAGTCTGCATCCTTGTAAATTAATATCCACAATATCAACCAGAGACGAGAAAGTGGTTGGCAGGGACATGAGCACCAAGGGTCAGACACGGCTATGCACAATCGGACGTTTAATGAATTTCTGCAGACAGCTGCTTAAATAACTGTCAAGCTGTCCTACCAGCCCTTCAGAAGCACTGAGGCATTTCCCCTTCTTTAAGGAGGGGAAAAAAAAAAAATCCCACTCTGAAAGATAAGAAAAGCAAAACTCATAAGCTGCAATAGTCGCAATTACATATAATAGCTTATGACTACATGGATTAAGCTTTAATTATTACACTGTTGCTATTTGTCTACTATTGGATGTGTGGAGAAACCAGTTCTAACCTGTCAGATATGATGGACTCATGTTTTCTAATGTTTAAAGAGTTATAGTTTGCCCTTGCCTTTTGCCAACAGTGTATTTCCACAATTAAAGGAAGTTATTTTATACTGTTTTAAACAAAGGTTGAAAAAATTTGCCGTAGGAACAAACTTCCTGAACTTCATTATCCAAAGCCTTAAAATGACTGGCAAGCTTCACTTTTGAGTCATATAAGTTAATTGATGACACCATAATCATGAGGAGTAATGCTAGTCTAGTCAGGTATTCTTTCTTCCTGGTAAATACAATTCAGGATACCCTGAGGGATTCTGCTAAGCACAGATGTAGAGAAAAGCACACAGAAAAAGAGGACAGGAACACATTTTTCAACATGTCTTTTCCCCTTATTCAACTGTCGAAGAGAACAAACACATTGTTGAACAGGGATTATAAATGAGCCTCTGCCCAAAGTTAAAACTGAACTTCTGAAAATATTCATGCTGCCATTTTGAATTTCATCCTTCAGGTATTGACAACTTTTAGCCTATGGCAAAGACTTATGAAAGAAAAAGTTATTTTTAAAAATCATTTAAATCTACAAGAGAGATTATGAAATTACTTGCTTTGTCTTTCCAGTGAAAAGGAGGGACAAAAGGACAAAGGAATCCAGCCACCAACCTATCTGCAGATTTGCCAGCTCCCATGACAAGCTGATGAACAAACTTTTATTTCCATTTGATAAAAAACTGTAGTTTAACAATCTTATAGGAAGACCCATAAGAACATATTTACCTACTTTTAATTAACCAAGACTAATTAGCATGCTCTGTAGCTTACTTCCCTGCCCATAATGCAGCAGCACTTTCCCTCTCATGAATGCATCAAAATGGGGTTAAAATGCAACAGCTTAGAGGAACAAGTACTGGAGAAAAGTCAACGATGGAGTCCTACACAATCCTTATGAGATGTAATTTCAAGAAAAAGAAAATTCTTCAAGCTCCATCGTAGAATATGAATATTTTTGGCATGTACACCTCTTGCTTGTTTTGTCCTTTCATGGAGATTAGTAAAACATTCTGCTGTCAGAAAAATTAATTACTTTGACTGATACTCTAAGCCTTATATTGTCAAAGAACTGCTGCAGCATCTTTCTCCCCCATCTGTCCCAAACTGAGCTGTTATATCTACTCTTCCCTCTATAACCTTGAGCAGAATATACACAATTCCACACTGGGAGCAGATAAATGCTGGAATTGAAAATACCTAGTTCCCTGTTAGCGTAACCTCACTAGTTTGGCTTTGAGTGAGAGCAAAATATTCATTCCCTGAATCAAAACATCCATCAAAGCATCGTATGAAATCAATCTGAACCTCCTTGTCAAGAGCAACATGAAAATTATGGAGGGTACCTGAGTTGTCCCCAGGTGTCAATCATTTAAGAGCTGTAAAGATTCTGGCTTACTACAGGAAGTGTAAACATAGTTGAGAAAACAGCCTATCGCTGCAATCTGCCCTAACAGTTTAATTGCCTCTGTGGTGTACACACATATAGTTACAGCAGGGCTTCACTTCATTAAATTACAGGCATTTCCCAACTTTCAAGCTTAGATATCATCTCATCCTCTTTCTAATAGAAGAAAGAGTTGTACACACAGGAGAATTTACAAAACTTGGTTTCTTGCGGATCCCTGTGTAGATTATGCCTCATCTGACAGTAACACAATGCAGGCTAAAACCTTTCACTTCAGTGGAGGAACCACCTGTGAGGTCTCCCTCTTTCTCTCCTACACAAATGCTTATCTAATGAAACTGAGTATCATTTAGACTTAACTCATATGAAATTAAGGTAAGTCTGGACATGTTCAAAAGCTATCTGGGGATTGGTGACTGGTGACATGCAGACAACAGGATCACACTGGCCTTGCATCCTTGAAGAAAAAAAAAATAATTATGCAGCAGTGATGCACGCCTGTGTATTTTTTTTCTTGTTAATCTTAGCTGGCTAAGGATGTTAAAATAAGGGAACTTGTAAAGGAGAAATCACCTGAATCTTTTTTTTCTTTCATGATAGCTAAGTATGCCATACATGATGAAACTAATACTCAGCCCCCAAAAAGTATATACCAAAATCTTGTCAGCCATGGAAAAGAAACCATTAAAAAATGCAACTTCCCAAGTACCATAGTTTTCCAAGTAAAAGCCCACATTCTTCCGTAATGACCTCAAGTGAGACACACTAGGAGATGGCAACATAAACTTTGGGATTATCACCCATCTGAGTCACTTACAACCCGTTTACGTCTAGTTGAAGGCTCAGTGGTTCCAGCACTATTTATAACATTTTGTCTCATCTTGCAAGGGTTTTTCCTCCTTGTATCAATAGTTGCCAGAAACCAGAAAGATTTCTGACATGCTAAAGTGACAAAATGCTATAGGTAGCCTTGTTCAGCAGCAGAATACTGAAGCAACCAACAATCAGGTCTATCAGCTTTAAAATATGTGATCTCTCTGAATAGGAAACAGATTCTAAATTTAGTTAGATAACATGCAAAGTTGCTAACTAGTTTTCCTCCTTGCATTCTCCTCCGAGATTTATTCTCACCATCGACCTAGGTTTGAAACTTGTACGTTTGAGACCTATGCTGCAAGACTTGTTTGTGATGTGGCATGACAGACTAGGATTAAAATTACTTTATTTTAAAACTATAGTTCTGGAACTCTGCTCATACAACCCCAACTACAAGGCAAAGCAAGCAGATTCACTGTCATGTTGAGGGTAGTTGGATCTTTCAATCAAAAAACAGAAAAGGACCATGACCCAGGTGAAACACTATTCACTATCTGCGAACTTTAAATTTTAATGCTTCCCAACAAGCACCAAACACAATTGTACTGAGTCTTCACTAATTGTATTGAACGTCACCCAGCTGGCCTTTCCAGGAATGCAATGAGCAGGAACATGAAAGAGGGAAATAAGGCTTCTCCTATCTCCTGTCCAAAACAAATTCAGAGAGGTCTCCTACTCAATCCCTTTCAAAGAATCAACAATATTTAAACCAAGTCCACTTTCCAACTAAAATCCAGACTTTTTAATAGATATGTTTAGATTTCCTTTTATTCCCCAGCCCTGAGGCAATATTAACCCTTGGGTGAGATGCCTGTAAGTGACAAGTGTGGAAAGTTCTGCAGTCATCTTGTCTAAAACTTATCATATAAATCTTTTTTTTAAAACTTTAAGAACAAAACAGTTTCTCATATAAACACAGACCTTTTTTTCTTAAAAAAAAAGATATCAAATAAATCTTGCCTAAAATTATGGCAACCATTCTACTTGGAGCATCAGTGAATCCTGCCGAAATGCAAGACTGCACCCATGCTACCCTGGTACGCTAATTTTGTCATCCAGTTGACTATTAACCCATGGTTGAGTAACTCAAAAGTAGGCATAATTTCATATATAACATGACTGCCCCCTTGTGTCAAACTAGATCCCCTTTCTTTAGCAGGGGGATTTCCCACATCATCTCTAACTTATTTCTCTTTTCTTAGTATGAAAAAAAAAATTGTAGTAGTTTCTTGAGTATGAAACTAGACCTCTGCAGTTCTTGAAACTATGACAAAACAAAATTTCCAAAGTGACACAAACCTAAATCATTGACAGGTTGAAGAGGGGAAGAAAAAAAAAAGAAAAAGGAAAAAGCTGTTTCCCTCTTAAAGGCTGTTTTCTTTCAATTATAAAGTTAATTCTACTAAATCATATAGCAAGACTATTAGCTAAATTCACCAAGTTAGACGTGCAGTGTAATTTAGTACTAGTTCTGAATACAGAAGCCTACGTCAACATGCGCAACATACAATACTACAAGGGGAAAATTCACAAACGGTGTCAGAGGTCCAAGTGAGCGTGTAGGTGTATACAGGATATATGCTTACATTTAAAATTATTTGCTCAGACAAAACACCACCTTTGCTGAACACGTTCAGTTTGTAAGTTCTTAGGGATTCATAACGGCTGTACTACTTTTCTAATGGGAATTTGGTCTTGTGCATAACTTACATATATTAACACACTGTGCATGTGTTTGAAAATATAGAAGTTATTTAAAATGTGTTACAAAATGAATAAGGGGCCAAGATAGGTATGTGGGGTTTATGCAGGCATCAGTAACACATGTGGCACCTGTGAAGTGCTAAGCAAGGCTCTGGACTCAGGCACGGTAGGAGAGCACTGCCATCAAGGAAATGGACCGATTTTTATGCTTCTTTTCCCTTTGGTCTTTTGGTTGTTTTGTGGGTTTGTTTTTTTGTTTGTTTGTTTGTTTGTTTTTACAGCCAAGAGGGTTAATGTCAGTGGGAGTCTGTTGATGATGCTGGCAGATGGCAAGTAGTCAGAGCTAGATTAGATGTTTGATGCTAAGAACCAAGGGAAGAACTGGATGCCTTCCTTTATAACTACGGTAAAGGATATAAATAAATAAATAGATAGACAGATAGATAGATAGATAGATAGATAGATAGATAGATAGATAGATAGATAGATAGATAGATAGATAGATAGATAGATAGATAGATTAATAGGAGAGTCCCTCTGGCTAAGGAAGACAACCTTTGAAAAGCAGAATAAAATTGAGTCAGAAGACTGAACTAGAACTTTCCCCCCACAAAAACCCAGGCCACAATACAGCCACAGAAAATGCCTCAGTTTTGCCCATTTCACCCATCTATCAGTCTTTGGCAAAGCTAAAACAAAAGCACTGTCATATGAATTGTTATCCAAACTACCAGACTGCTTGCCCCTTGGCCTTCATCACTGTCTTCAGCTCACGGATCTCCCCTTCAGTTTTCCCTTGGTGCTCTCTAAAGTTTGTGGAACCATCAGGGACTCACCTTTCTTCTAAGGAAGCAGCCATCGCTCTGTCCTACTGGCACATGCCCTGTGTGAGCACACACATCAGTTAGGAGTGATGGTAGGCAAGAAGAATATTTTCCTATCTGCAGAACTCCGACGTCTTCTCTACACAGAAGTCTGAAGGCAGGATGAAACACTGCCGTGAGGAGGTACGGTGGGCCAAGGTGTTCCACTGAATCTTGGAAAAGGGAAACACCGAGGGGGAAAGTGAAGAATTGAAAGTAAGCAGATATGAACTGAGTTAAACCAATGGAAACAAGCAGCATGTTCTAAAATATTGGTATTCTTCACACCAGATCTCACAGTTCTGTATCAGGAAACTGGAAGCTTTTGAGTAGAAACATCGGAGGAAAAAATGACGAAGTCCATTTCCTGTAAGTTGCTTCTTCTGAACACACACCCATATCCAAAAGTTCCTAGAGGCGTACCAAGTACCCAGCTGTCTGGAATGCAGCACCACAAATTTAATATCTGAAAAATATGAAGCTATCGAGCCAACTTTAATAATCTGAGTCTCTGAAATACACCAATGCCAACAGAATTAAAGGCATCACATTCCAAGCATAAATGTGTCCAATAGTATCACCAAGATCAGGCAACTTTTCTCCCATATCCTCAGCTCATTTCCCCCTTCTGTCACTGCTGACATGACTATCCTTCCTGTTCACTGAAGCTTACATCCTTCAATTACTCTCTTTCCTCCTTTCTCCTTCTCCCACAACCCATCTGCTTCACCAGAGCATCTCCAAGACTTGTCCCCTTCCTTTCCAACCCTCCCCCCCAAAAAAAAATTCATTTAGGCATTTGTAATGCTCTAGCCTTTCAATGAGCTGACCAGAGGAAGCACAGATGGGACATGGGTAAGTCAGTAATTAAGGTACAGCTTTCCAACTTATTTTGCTTTCCTACTATCTAAACTCTATCTTTCTCTTTTTTCAGTTTCTCTGCTAGATCTGTCACTCCTGCCACATGCACTTTGAATGCCTTCTCCATCCCATGTAACTCTGTAGAGCTATCGATCTCATTTCTCTACTGCATGTTTTAGATGTTCTGCATTCTACACAAATGCCCTGCTTAATTTGAGAGGAACTGAACTCAAAAGCTTGCTATTTAGATGTGAATATTCCCAGACTTCAGATTCTTGGCTTATTTTAATCCTTTCCTCCTTTTCTCTCTTTTTTTTTTTTTTCTTTTCCAGTTCTTTCTGACACAGGACACCTCACGTGCATAAAAATGTCATTAACAAGTGACAGGCTCCTGCTATCCAAATATTTCTAATAATTTATTCTTTTCTCAGGGGATCTGCAAACCTACAGCTCAATTAAGTATGATTTAAATTGAACTGCTTTTTAAGAAGTTCCTACCTTTAAACTGTACTTCCCTCAGGAAAGGAGAGAGTTCCTAGATGAACCATGCCTCAAGTATTCCATTGGTGGTAATGCTGCAAGGCCTATAGTATACATTATTTGCCAGTTCATAATCTACAGTAAAAGAGCAAAAGCCTTCAGACAAAAAGACAGAAACAATTAAGAGCTCTAATAATCTGATCCTGCTGTTTGCAGCACACAGTGTTTTAAAATTATTAATGTGTTTCAATATGGAAGTGTTTTACCATAATTTAGCAAGCCTGAGACCTACATTAAGATGTAATAATGATGAATGGATGAGACACAGCACACACACTTACAGAAAACCTCAGAGTACTGCAGAGTAAAGGAAGTTCCCCTGAAGACCTGGCAGGTGCCACCACGTGGGTGGCCTGGAGAAAAAAAAAAAAACAACAAACCCCAATATATAAAAGATCAAGATTCTAGAGTGTAGCAAAGGGTGTGGATAAGAATGCATTCCAAATTAGTGTCTGAAAATTTTACATAGACAGGACTGGATTAGGTTTCTAAAATAAAAAGCAGATGGACTGAGAACACTTACTAAATTCACTAGAGAACAAATACACTGTGGTTGCATCCCTCCATTATTTATTATCCCAGCAGACATTTTAGGACTCAAACACAGCTATTTCTTGTATAGTACTTTTCCATGCACACGGTTCTCAGCACAAGCTCCATATACACCAGCAAGCGCACAACAAATCCTCTAGGACAAAGCACATAGGCAAATCCCTTCTAAATAAAGACACTTCTCACAAAGCCTAAACATTTTGAGGTACTGAGTAATTAAACGACAGGAAGAATAATGACTGGCATTTCAACTGTTTAGTGTAGTTATCACAGCGAGGACATGGACGAAGTTTTGTAACATCTGTTTAATCATGCATCTGACTTCTTATTTCCCCTGCACTTCCTATTCTATGGAAAAGGTAATAACAAGAACCATTAAATGTTGCAGTTTGAAAAATAGTCAAGAGTAAGGGGTAGAAAGAGAAGAAAAAGGAATAATCAATGTTTGTGCTGCTGAACCAGAATTTCTCAAGATCAGAGTGTGATTTTTTTCTAAAAACAGATGAGTACAGGAGAGCTCATGATAATCCCAGTTTCCCAAATTTTCCTCAATACTGTGCTAAGATACAGTAGTGCTTTCAGACAGAGCTTTCTCTCTCAGTCCCTTTTCAGGAGGAACAGGTACAGCATAATATCTCCAGACTGGACTCATTTTTGTTTGTATGCATACAGACAACCACAGCAGGGTTCTAAATTCAGAGTGGGGTTTCTGGAAACCAATACAAGGAAAGCACACACATGTAGCAGCTCAGCATCCTAGGCTTTAGGTAGGATGGGAGAAGAAAAGGATGCATTTCACCTCTGCAACCTCCCTATGCTCCCAACACAAAGCTCTTGAGCACTTCACATTCAACAATGGAGGGAATTTGACCCCTGACTTGCAGACCTAGGTGAATAACGAATGCTTCATACAAAGCTTGTTTTTTCAATTTTTCAACCCCAGCTGTGGTCAGCTAAGCACTGCTGCCAGCTCATGTCGCTAACAAAAGGAAAACTGACATCCCGCACTGCTCTGGTGCTATCCTGCATATCCTACCATCTGTGGGACAGCCCAAGAAAACCTTCCATTTTGTGTTAAAATCAACTTTAAAATAATGGATTGTGAGGATTTTCAAACCATTCACCACTTCCTAACACCTATGAAGACCACCATACCAAACCTACAACTTGAGAAGAGTTATGCTCAGTTTGAGCACTTCTGGATCCCGCTCTTAACTACAGAATATTTTTTAAACAAGCAAGGTAGGGCTCAGCAGCCATTGAACAGAGGCTAACTTGCACGGAGAAAGCCCGTATGGCAAACATGAGTATAAACTGGTTGCCCTGGAACTCAGTTAGTACTTTTCTTTACACAATATTAAGGAATGTTGTGATGTTTTGGGGTACCCTCACCAAATAAAAATGAGGAAATAATTTTTAAATACTAGACTTATTTCTATAATGAAATAATACCCTTTTAAAAAGCTGTTTGGTCACAATTTTTTGTAAAAAAAAAAATAAATCAGATCACATACATATGGGGTCAAATTTTCAGCAGCACCAGTATGACTTTGGTGTCTATGATATGTTCTCAAATTCTAGCCAGTGTCTAAATAGGTATTGTCAGATGTAGATGAACAAGTAATTTCCAAACATAAGAGATCTCAGGTCTCTGTTCACTGCCCTTCATATTCCTGTATGTAAACTAAACTTTTGTAGTGACCGCAAAACATTTTTGATATCCCCTGGTGTTTACCATTCAAACACAGCCTGTATTACAGATCTAGCCTGCCTGAAAGTGTCATCCCTCAAAAAGTCACTGCACCTACAAAATGCAGCACAACCTCTCATAAACCAAGGACTGCATAACAAATGTTATGTTTTTGCTGTGCTCTGCTCACTTTATTGGCTCTCTGCAGGACATCGTGTCACACTGAACATCCCCTGCCTTTATTTTCAATGCTCAAATTCATACAGGCCCAAAATTCCTGAAAGATTAAGCCCCTGGGATCCCCACCACCCCCGCTAATTCCCCTTTTCAGGAACAGTGACATTTATGTACCAATGACACGTGGCTGCATAGGAGATGGGACTTGGTTGTGGGGCAGGCCGCTGACAAAAAGGACACGAAGACAGACCAACCACAATAACAGTTACCACTTTCAGAACCATTTCCCTTTTGACAATATATTTATGCATTTTATATGTGGAAAAGAAGGAAAAAAACCTGAACATAAACACACCAGTTTTCCTTGGGAAAGACAGACAGAGGAGTAACTGGACATAGCAACAACTAGCTTCTGTATTTACTTTTATCCCAAGAGGCACTCAGTAACCACAGAAATGGGTGTGATACAGGAACCTGGGAAAAACACAGACCAAAACACAACCATGAGCAACAGGTCAGGTGATAAGCTTAAGTTGGCTAACAGGCAGACAACTACTCTAAAGTATTTAAAGTATTTTGTCTGCAACACAAAGAAAATGCTTTAGCTTTTCCCAGTTTAACTTCCTGCAGTGAGTAAAACAAACATACAGTTCTACAAATGGAGATGTCGGAAAGTCCGAGACACTAAGTGAAATCACAACTATTTTCAGTCCTTGCAGTCACATGAGGAAAGTAAAATTCAGTCAACAGCTCCATGACCTCCCACGGGCTCTCTGTCCCGGACGAGCAACCAAGGTCAGGCACACTGCACTTCATGAATCCAGCATCCGAGCTGATGCATACAACTCCCTGCTTTACAGCTCTGCCTTGGATTTGGCAAAAGTTTCAAACAAAACCTTCCATGACAGTAAGCTTTGCTACATCAGTAGGGTGTTAAGCGTACTCCACCATGTTCTTAACATCAGAGAAACATCATCAATAGTCATCAGAAACAGCAGCTGCAGAAGAAACTCTTTAATGTGTCAAAGCTGTAAAAGGATTTTCAGAGAAATACAGCAAGAGGAAAATAACTAAATTAATTCCGAACTGGGACCTGGTTATACTGGGAGCAGCATTTACTTGTGAAAAAACCTGCAACTGCAATATTTAGCTTTGTAAGGCTGTGGAATGAAGTTAATAGGAAAAAATAAACTTTTATTGATAATGAGTGCAAGCGATTTTCAGATCACTTTTACCCACAGAATACAATTTCCTCAACAATTACAGTATTACAGCAGGTAAACTAGCTCATTTACACCTTTTGGAATTGTTTCCCTGTGTGTAAATACTGTTACAAAAAGGTATTTTCCTTCAGCCTTGCTGTCCTGTTGCACTATTCAACATATTTAAACCAGCTGTTGTTTTCCATTTTTCCAACGTAATGCACTTTACTACAAAAGATGCTCTCAGAAGACCTTATTAGAAATTAAATGTTATCCAAGTATTAAAATACAAAGGTCCCTTGGGTCACACATGCTATTAGTCTTTAATACCATAATGATCCATGCCTGGATTTGATAGTTGAGCCTGGAATGAGATTATTATGTCAAAAATACATTAGACGAACTATTTGCTTGTTACACTGTGTTGGTTTCCAGCTCTGTCTGACCCAAATACAGACACGGATATCTGTAACTGCAGTCACATCCACAGCCATCATTTCACTAATGAAAAAAAAAATGTTTACAAACACTAACATTTTGACCAATATTAGCACTATAACTTTGCTAAAAATGCTCGTTTACTAGTTTGTACCTGCAAATGGAATAAATCTGAGTGGTCAACTATGTCTCTTGGTTAGCACATACCAATCTTTACAGGCATTCCTTCAACCTTGTGCTGATACCAGATTGACTGCTGCTGGCGAACCGCGATGCCAAATCCAGTTATGCTTGCTATACTGATTTAGCATAGTACATGCAGTATGTGTGGGCATAATACTCCTCGTAGATTCTGAAGTATGCTAATTTAACTGCTATTTAAAAGTACTAAATTTTACAGCTCCATAATGAACATTTTGTTACCACATTAGTAGAAAACTATTATTTTTCATATACATAATAAACCATTAAACAAAATTTCTGTCCCATTTATTGGATAAAATAGCTCCCAACAAAAGAAGTGGACACATTATAAACTACTCAAGTTTTGAACTTCTTTTGGTGTATTCACCACATGTAAACAAAAAGTAAAGCCATCCTCCATCCTAATAACAGAAAAATAATTTTTATTTATGCTTTGAATTTTAATTCTGGAGTTAACTCAAGGTGATAATAAATTGGATTTTTTAAAATGCCAGATAGAAGTGGGACATTTTTATTGTGTCCTGCCCACCCCCACCCCCCAAAAAAATTTTTCTTCGCACTTATTATTCTGCATGGTGCCCAAAGCAAACACTGATAAAAGTTAGTAAGTGGGGAGTTGCTTGTTGTTTTTACAGCATACGAGCTCTGTACTTCTGAGTCACTAAGCAGCTGGAGTCTGGTTTAATTACTTAACATCAATCAAGATGTAAAACAGCACTTGGAAACCAAGGAATGCAACCTTCATCTGCAACACAAAAGAAATAGCTACGCTATCTTAGCTTCTGCCTAGACGGTTTGTACACCAGGAAAAGTCAACACATTACTTTTATACTATGTCAGTAACATAAAATAGCCAAATAGTAATTTTATGCTGGACTTAAATACATCAGTGACAATTTGTAGTACGGGAGAAAAGATCACGAGAATATTATTTCATAAACACTTGTAACCTCTAACACAGAGCGTATTTGTCCAGTACTATCTTCTGGCAAATAGCAGCACCACTATGTGATAGCACTTCCCTCTCCAATAAATAAAAAGAAAGTTAAAATAAAATAAAAGGAGAGATAAAATTCCTGCCTGAGTTCTTCACATGTTCACTCTCTAAGCTTGTGAAATAGAATTCTTTTATTGTGTTTTTGCTGACATTAGGAACACAGTACAGCAATGCTGCATTCAACTTGCTGGAGCGCTACTGCCTGCCTTCTACAAGATCAAAGGAGATGACCTAATTATCCCTTCTGGTCTTCAGATCTATAGATGTAAACTACACACTCTATCTAATCTATGAAAAAAGCAACCACCCACCATAGTACACAAGAACTTCTGCCTGAAGATAAAAGAAACACGTAACCACATGGGACAGATGTTAGCCACATTACTTATTGCACTGTCTGAAGCGGCTCTGTTGCTACATTGTTGAGGGTGAAATAGATGCCGTGAAGATCTGCCCAAGCCTTCGGCACATCTCAGGTAGTCCATCTATAAAAAACAAAGCTTATAGATAACTGCCTATATCATGGAAGACACAATCGGTCAACTTTAGCCAACTCTGTAGCAGACGTCGGATGCAGAACCCAAACAGTTCGTCTGCTGGGATCCTGCACAGAACACCACCAGTCCCCAACTCAAAGAGCTTCCAATCTAGGTGTAGGATGACAGATTAAATACGTACAGACAGACAGATGCAACAGCACCTGGAAACAAGGTTTCGCATTTGTCTCAGCATAGCAGTTGGTGCAGTACTCTTCAGGTGCAGGGAAGATTTTACAGTGATTTTTGAATCAGGGCAGCTGCACATGAAAATGCACAACACTGGTACTATTAGCTTGTTGCTACAGTGGAAATACCATAGCTTTTTTGGCCATGCTTCTAGCTGATGACAATACCCATAAGACAGAAATAAAGTTCTTATAAAGTATGACAAACATACTAAAGTACCCGTTTGCCTTTCAACATTTAAGAGACAAGGTTGCTTGTGTCCTTCTACTACAACCAGCTGGCTCTTGAGCTGCAGACCCCCTCTGCAGCACCCTAAAACTGGGACTACCTAGCAAACTAATAACATCTTAACTTAAATCAGAGATGCTTTGAGTCCTTTTTTGATGACTATACTGTGTTGATCATTGCTTACTCAAGGGATTAGCCATATTTAGGACGGGACTGCCACAGCTCTTTTCCCCTTCCATGCAAGCTGCAACAAAACACCAGAATGGGACGATGTCACTGAAATCATTACAGTGTCTCATTTAACTGCCATTCTGGAGTTTCCTTCTGAAAAAGGAACTTTCCTGATTGCTTGTTGAACCAGCTTTAGGGACACTTCATATCCTCAAGGAGCTCAAAGCAGCTGAAGAGATGATAAAAGTCAGATTCCTGATACGTCCAGAGTTCTAGGGTCTATTTCTATGACAAAGTTTATGGTCAATTTATAATGAAAGCACAGCATACAATAATGCTTTTCCATACTAAAGGGAATAACTCAAGGAAACATTCCACCCTTTTTTAGCAAACTATTAAATCAGCAGAGATCATAAGCAGCAAAGCTAAGGGAGTTGAACAACATACTGAAATGTGCCAAATGAAGAAGATGATGCCCAGCGTACAGCAAGTACTGAAGACTCTCCTGTTGCAAGTTAAGTAAATGACCGGAATAACAGCGCATAACAGTAACCAGTGATGGTTGAATATTAAGCCCTGGTCTTAACTCGAGCATATTTTCACATACAGTTGCTATCACTGCTGTTCTTCTAACATGTCCTGTCATTAATGATAAAATAAACCCTACGCAAATCATGGTTTAAATACTGCTAGCAGTGTTTCAGAGAAAATTCTTGTGACAGCAGAACTCAGCCAGTACATCTGGCCACTCAAGCGTAAAAAAGAAATATTTGCTGAGACTTCAGAGGGTCATTTTGGTATAGAAGAGCAAGATAAAAGCAGGAATCTTTTCATATACGAGCGAGCAAATCAAAGCAAATAGGGACTCCACTCACTGGTAATCCAACAGAAAAGAGACAGTTATAAAACACATTCAGCACTGTTTGTTCTAGGCAATGTGGTTATATCTCATGCCAACAGATCATATGCTGGTAATTAGAACATAGGACACTTAATAAAAATGTTAAAGAAAAAAGAAAGAAAATACTATTTCCAAGAAAAGCCAGTGGTAACTGCAGCACCATGGACACTGCACTCGGTGTTTACCAGTAGACTTTATTTCAATTACATTTCAAAGTGTTCAAAAGCATTCATTTCAATCATTCAGAAAGATCCATCTGTTATCATTTCCTCTTAATGTGCAAGCTATTACAAAGCAATAAATTTATTTGCTTAATTATTCCATTTATCATGCTGTTTAACAAAGCAAGGTTTATTTTTAAAAATGTCTGCACCATTGGAGACTGCCATTTACTCCTAATACAATCAATGCCTCTCTACTACACCTGAGATGCTGACAGAGATAGAGAAGATAAAGCTGATGTCACAACACAGATTTTTTCAGGAGGGAGATACAGTTAACAAAAAAAAGAAAGTGTTTTTTGTTTTTAACCTAATGATTTATTTTAGTGTAAGCCTACTGTATTAAATCTATGATCACAGCAGTATGCCATTGCAAGACCACCTATGCAAACTGGATCCTCGCAAATCTATGGGCCCTGATGGGATGCACCTGCGAATGCTGAGGTAGCTGGCAGATGTTCTTGATGAGTCACTCTCCACCATCTTTGAAAGGTTGTGGAGGACAGGAGAGGTGCCCGAGGACTGGAGGACAGCAAATGTCAATCCAATCTTCAAAAAGGGCAAAAAGGAGGACCTGGGGAACTATAGGCCTCTCAGCCTCACCTCCGTCCCCAGAAAGGTGATGGAGCAGTTCATCCTAGAGGTCATCTCCAGGCAGGTAGAGGACAAGAAGGTTATCAGAAATAGTCAACATGGATTCACCAAGGGAGGATCATGCCTGACCAACCTGATAGCCTTCTATGATGGTGTGACTGGCTGGGTCGATGAAGGGAGACCAGCGGATGTTGTCTATCTTGACTGCAGTCAGGTATTTGACACTGTCTCCCATAGCCTCCTCACAGGCAAGCTAAGGAAGTGTGGGTTGCATGAGTGGACAGTGAGGTGGACAGAGAACAGGCTCAACAACAGAAATCAGAAGGTCGTGATCAGCGAGGCAGGGTCTGGGTGGAGGCCTGTCACTAGTGGTGACCCCACCAGGGGTCTGTGCTGGGTCCAGTCCTGTTCAACATATTCATCAATGACCTGGGTGATGGGACCAGAGTGTAACCTCAGCAAATTCGCTGATGGTACCAAGCTGGGAGGAGTGGCTGATACACCAGGAGGCTGTGCTGCCATCCAGCGAGGCCTGGACAGGCTGGAGAGCTGGGCCGAGGGGAACCTGATGAAATTCAACAAGAGCAAGTGCAAAGTCCTGCACCTGGGGAGGAACAACCCCACGCACCAGCACAGGCTGGGGGCTGAATTATGGGCAAGTGGCTCTGTTGAGAAGGACCTGGGAGTGCTGGGGGGCAGCAAGCTGACCCTGAGCCAGTAACATGCCCTTGTGGCCAAGAAGGCCAACAGTATCCTGGGCTGCATTAAAAGGAGTGTGGCCAGCAGGTTGAGAGAGGTTATCCTTCCCCTCTACTCTGCCCTGGTGAGACCACATGTGGAGTACTGTGTCCAGTTTCAGGCCCCCCAGTTTAAGAAGGACAGGGAACTGCTTGAGCAAATCCAGCAGAGAGCTACCAAGATGATCAGGGGGCTGGAACATCTCCCTTATGAGGAAAGGCTGAGACACTTGGGTTTGTTCAGCCTGGACAAGAGAAGACTGAGGGGACATCTTAGCAATAATTATAAATATCTAAAGGGTGGGTGTCAGGATGATGGGACTGGGCTCTTTTCAATAGTGCCCAACGACAGGACAAGGGGCAACGGGCACAAGTTGGAACACAGGAAGTTCCGCCTCAATATGAGGAAAAACTTCTTTCCTGTGAGGGTGCCAGAGCAGTGGCACAGGCTGCCCAGGGAGGTTGTGGAGTCTCCTTCCCTGGAGACATTCAAAACCCACCTGGAGGCGTTCCTGTGCCCCCTGCTCTGGGTGTGCCTGCTCAAGCAGTGGGGTTGGGCAAGATGATCTCCAGAGGTCTCTTCCAACCCCTACCATTCATTATGTGATTCTGTGATCCAGAGATGACCTTTGATTTATGTTTCAATTTCTGCAGTAAATTTACATTATTTTTAGAGGTATTATTTCCCTAGATAATTACTCTTATTAAGAAGCAGAAAGAAATATAAAACATCAGAACTGATTAAAGAAACCACTGACTAATGAGCTACTGAACCCTGAGAATGGGAAGCTACAGAAACAACAGACATTAACTTAGTTTTGATTCAGTAGCATTTCTGAAAGATTCACGTCAAATGCAGAGCTCTTTAAACTTCTTTAAAGAGGAGAGAAATATTTATATAAAGATATATTAGATTGAGAGTTCTTCCGTTTTTTTCTTCTCTCCCTTTTTCAGCTCAATTCCACCCACTTCTTCTCCCTCTATCCCCATTTGTATGCTTAGAAGCTCAGTTAATTTAATTTGCTACTTCAGCTACTGCCACATGCGAAGTTAAAAAAGGTGCTGAAATTAAACAATCGTATGAACACAGGGAAAGAACCTCTTGGTAGCTGAGGCTCAATTAGGAGTAGCATCGATCTTCCACTGCTTTAAAATGCAAATAGAACAAAAGACCCAATGAAGTGAAACAGGGAGCAGGATACAATAGGGGAACACACTGATTAGAGAGAAAGAAAACAGTGAGAAGTCCAAAGGAGAGGTGTGGTATTGCTACAGTGTAGTTTCCTATTTCACTTTTACAACAGAACCAACTACAACAATCATTAAACAAACAACATACCCTGTGTACTGCATTCTTCAAACTGTTACAAGTTCATTTTATAGGCAAGATCCATAATGGCTAATTACACAGATTGCTCTGCTTGAATCTGCATCTTCTGCTTACAAGACTTCTCACATAGAAGGAAAAGTGCAGTCACTCTTCCATGAACTGCTATCTTATTCTATATTTCTGCATGCACCTGCTGCAAATCTGGTTTTTTCTATGACATTTTAATCACTTTCCTGTTTGAACATCAGGTCTCAAAGTGCTTCTATATTATTTTTGTTTCCTCAAAGTGGTAGTGACAGGTGATTAACTGGTACAGTAGTCTTTCCACATGAAAGATTTCCCATTTCTAATTCCACAGAAATAGGGCTACATTCAGTACAATACTTATTTCAAAACAGATTTAAAATAGAGCCAGAAGTAGGACCTGCAAAAAAACACACTTGCATTTTTCTTATTAGACACAAAACCAGTCCTGTTAAATTCAGTGAGAATATCCACCTACATTTACAAAAAGAGAATAATTTTTGCATAAACAAGCAGGGCACTGAAATTCAATTTAAAGGGGACTTTAGGCCTAGAAGCCTAAAGCCCTTTGTCATAAGGGCTGAAAGATGGCATTTTCTTTCCATGACCTAATACAAGTGAGGAAACAAACTTAGCCTCGTTCTCATTTTAAGCCACAACGTTGCCAAGTGTTTGCCTGTTAGAAACACAGTAGGTACCCCACACTTCTATAAAAAGGAAATATTTTTCATAGAGTCAGCTAAAAGTCACTTTCCAGTTCCATACCTTCAATTAACTATGTAATATTTACTCATGTATTTATGACTTTCAAAAATTAATGTTTATTATGGAGTCACCTTTCTGTGGTTTACAGATAAGCTAATTCATATGTTGCAATAAATATACAATTGACCAGGAAATAGTTCTATGAATCCCAAATCCAAGCATCCTTAGGTAAGTATTTTATATTATGCTTCCACTTCTGAAACTGTCTTCATGCTTCTGTTCCTCTGATAGAGTATGAGTTGCTTTTAAGACCTGAAACTAGAGATATTTGCGCTAATTTGACTTTTCATAGCTGCTGCAGTATTTTTGTTAAGTACTTGGGTTTAGACTTGCATATGGTTGCTTATTTCCTTATCAACAAATCTGGATCAATCACACTGTATGTATGGTTGCTTTAAGGAAATAAATGCTTCACAGCTGGGGATGTCAGAACAAAATAATTCATCCTAGATTCTCTCAGGCAGAGAGTAACTTCCAAGCCTGAATTAAAAACACTCACAGACACAGATCTGAAATGATTAACCACTTTTATTATTCAGAAAAGTAGTATGTGGCTCTGCACACAGAGATATACCTACTGCACAGTTCTAAATTTGATCCTTAATTCTATGCCCACATGTCTAACATGAAGGTCCTACTAACATGTGCAACCAGCTCATAAATATTTGTTTCCTAGGACTTTGAAATGAAGGATGAAAAAGAAGCCTTTGTCTAAATAATTCATGGGTATTAACTGGTCTTCAGCATCCAGCAACAAGGGTACCCAGTGAAACGCAGCACAGCAGCTTGCTTTTCAACCACCTCAAATGCCAGCAGAATGCACAACCCAACAGGAAAACAAGCATAAGAATATTTTTCATTTCAAAATATTTGGGAGTATCTGTTACCTGAATGCCATTATTCCGACTGACAATACAAAACACAGGGTTTTCACTAACTTTTTGCCAAACCCTTATATCAATAGGCTGATCTGGCATTGTTTGAGGCCTTTTAACAAACTGCATACAAACTAAATGCACTTCTAAGTGAACAGTCCTCAGGTTCTACAACATTTGGGTACCCATGCTTTAAAGAGACACATTTCAATTAATATTTTATCCAGTTTTGCATTTAATCCAATTTATCCAGTTTTGAATCTAAAGCCAAAGTCTTGAAAGAAATTACTTTCATTTTCTTCCACCCTAGCAAAAAGCCAAGTCAAGCAATATATGGGGACACATTTTGTACCATCCCATCACTCATGACCTAGAGCAATCTAGGAAGAATTCAACAAAGGTTACAAGCAAAAATTAAGGGCATAACAGAGAAATATAGAAGTTACTAAAAGACTACGGTATTAATTTGGTAAGGTTCTTCAGCTGATACACATTACCTATATCTTAAGGTCTCCCACAGAGAAAAAAAAGAAAATCTCAGCTGTTACATGAGTTGGACTTAGAAGAGATGGAGCAACTTATTATTTGAAATGTATCAATGAACAATGAAGGTGACAACGAGAAATAACTAGAGCATTCCCGAATCCAAAAAGGATAACAAAAACCCCTAGCACCAAAGTTTTTTTCTTTTAAAGTCTGCAATGTTGTGGTAAATTAAAGTTTAAAAAAAGCTACGTAAAGGAAACTTCTAGATCTGGTTTTGCCACTCCGTTGTTCTTGTCTAAGACTTGAGGAAATTTATTACTTCCTCCTCCTGCTTGTACCACTAAGAATGCTGCCAGAATACAAGTCTCCTAAATCCTATGCCTAGAAATATACATACATTTAGATGATTGAGCTGAAAATGCAAGTCCTTTTGTCTGAGGGCAGGGAAGACTCCCCACAAACCTACTTTGTTTTTTAAAAAATACCCTTCTAAAGTGGCTATAAAAAGTACACCCGTGCTTCTCTGCTATTTATACTGTATTGGAAGAAGGCCTGAAAATTGCCAGCAGGCGTTTCTGCATGTTTTGTACCTCAGAAATACAAGTATGCCAAGAATTTTCATCTGTGGTTTCACTACAGAAACCCTCAGATTTCTAGGAATAGGAGGGGGAAAATTTGTCTCATTCCTCTGCTAAAGGACATACTGTCACACACCTACTATGGTAAATAATAAGCATTTGTCAGGAGTTTGAATTAACAATGACAGATTTTTTTTTTAAAGGCATTTGAATAAAAAACTTTTGCAATTCTCAATTTTTTAGAATAATCTGAGAAACTGGAAATAACATTTTACATAAAAGACACATGGAAAATCTTATTTTAAAAGGAAAAAAAACCCAACAAAATAAAGAATACAGGCCTATTTCAGATTATTTTTATATACCACAAAGCAGTAAAAGATCAAAACAGATCTTTTCTTCCAATGCAGGTCCTCATTTGACCATTAGAGAAGGTGCTGCTGAAATGCAAAGGCTGCTATTTCATATAGGTATTTTAAAATTTGCACTTTGCAGCTATTTCCCTGGAAAATGGTGGTGGAAGTAATATAATTCTCAATGGGCAAGTACTCCCACACATTGTCTCCATGTGAAAATCTTGAGCCTATCAACCACCAGCTGCCCAAAGACATTAACTAAAAACTAAAGCCTTGTGTCGCAGCCAAATGAACTTTTCTTTAGGTCAACATGAAGATTTACTGGCACTCAGAACAGTATACACCAACTTCAAGGTAAAAAGAGTTTGATGCAGATATCTGAGATAGCCCTATCAGCTCCATATTTCAGCTCCTCCCACCTGAATTGGCTTCTCTTGTCTAAGTCAACTAATGCACAATTCAATAGCCTTGACTTACTGTGAGATGTGAGTTATTGGGGTCAACAGTGTCTCACCCTCCAGGTCAAGCTCATCGGCAAAGCTGTTGGTCCTGATGAAGGGTCCTGTGTTCACATCTAAAAACATCGGGCTTTTTTTCACTGTGAGGAAACATGTAGATAACAGTTAAAGCAAGAAAGGTCTACCACTCATTTGGATCTCTGAAACATCATACATTTTAACAGAATATTGAAAACAGAGGTTACTACAGAAGAATTGCTTATACTGCAGAGTTCATAAAAAGTAAAACTTTAACTCTTCATCTACCCGAAGAATTTAAACTTCTGCTGAGTACTTAAAGCTTTTTTTTTGTTTGTTTGGTTTGGTTTTCTTGTTTTGTTTTTGTGGTTTTTTTTTTTGTTCATACTCTTCATACACTAGACCATGGAGTATCTATATCATAGGCAGATTCATGCATTATAAATCTTATTGTAAAATACTCAGCCATACCCTGGACCACTGCTCCACAGCAACAGTGCATGGGTGCAATTCAATTACAAAATCAGTTCCTTTTTGTATCATCTCTACTTCATGTTTTAGTTTATAATACCAATTACTGGGGTGTAATTACTGTGACTAAGATCAAGAAACCAGGCCTGGATCAACAAAAGAGTGTAGGCATTTTCACAGTGAGTAGTCAGCTCCTGTCACGCACCGTCTTAGCTGGTCTACTGGTTCCTAATCCCTCTCACACTTAGGCACAAGGATGCCTCATCTTTGAGCCCAGACAAAAGATAGGCAGCCAGATGTTCAGTTCATCCAAGGTGAGGTCCTTAGTGGGAAGGCCATTTCACAAAACTTCTGGTATTAAAAGCTTTTAGTGGCAAAGTTATTTGTATACCAACACCTTTGTACATCCAAGAAATTAGGCAAAGCATTACAGATTTCATTTTTAAACTCTGGCTTCTAAATTCTGCTAGACTTTAACATTAAGAACCCTAAGTGCTTTTTGCAGCATGGTCCTGACATTCATTAGAGAAGCCAAAAAATTTGCATATCAGTAAAACCACTATTGTATGACTGTAAATTAATTTCATAGGGAATAAAAACAACAAGTAAAATTCTGTAGAAATCACAGGCAGATTGTGACAACTCCATAGAAATCTTTATCTGTACAACTGGCTGGATCATTCAGTGAAATAACTATAATGTTGTAATTTATGAAGTATCTACTGTATTAAATAGTTTATAACAATAAATAATGCCCTGCCAAAATGCAACATGAAAGCTAAAAGAATACAGCAGAAATAGCTAACTTCAATGTAGCTGAATTTAGTGAGAAATAAATTCATTCTCATGTGAGTGTATCAGGAAACAATTTATTTGTTTTAAATACAACCATCATACTCAACTAAGTAGATATCCTCATATGGCATAAATAGATTTGAACTTTTACAAATAATCAGAAGAGAAGATGTTATTATATCATCAGGTACGTGGCCATTCAAAATCACAATGGGAATGTCTGCTCTCCAGAAATTTTAATAGGAGAGGAAGACATCTGATATCACAGTGGGGGGGGGGGGGGGGGGGGGCGGAAAAAGAGACAAGTCCTAGGAGATAAAATTATTAAAAGCAGAAGCCACTTACAATGCTTAAAAATGTAAATTCTATATAAATTCTAGAAATTTTAGTAAATGTTACCTTTCTATTTTTTATTTTAGTGTCACGTTATTTAATCACTTTGCTGTAGCCATCATCCAAGATAATGGCTGTGAAACAAGCAAAATAATTCCAGATTGAGATATGCAGCAAAATGTCTTTAAAACAGACTCATTTTGGCTTTCACTAAATTAATTTTAACTGTTTTCATTTCTACAACATACAAATGAAACTTTCCAAGTTTCTAGGAAAAGAGGACTCTCAGCCTTTTTAGTTTTCCTGATGACAAGTGGTAGAACTGCTGAACCTAAAACCATGTAAAAGTGCTGAACGGTCACTAAACTGCATTTATGAGAGACACAAAACACACAGTAAACAAGTGGATTTGCAGAAATGCCTGTTCTTGGATATTCACAGTTATTGCTTTTCAGTTTCACGGGAGGGGAGAGAAGTGACACAATGAAGAAGGAGCAAGAAGTCAAGACTGACCCTCAGCCTATTTTAAAAAGTGCTGTTATCTGAGAATACAGAGAAGAGCTGCTTAATGTGAGGCCAACATGGTATCTCCCTCCCTCTTTTTATTTTAAAATGTTCTAAGATGATCCTAACCAAGATCAGTCTGTTCTGGTGACTGGTGCAGCCCTCTGCTCCTTATGCTCTCATTCTTAAATGTATGTTGCTACTTCCAGCATGAAGGAGGAACCACTCCAAAACACTGCCATGCAACCTCCTTGCACAGAAGAGAGAAGGGACCAAGAAAAGAACATGGCATTAATAAGAGCTTCCCTGACACAAAGTGCCTTGAAACAAGGCTCAACAGAGCACTAGGGAGCATATGCCGCCACAGCGTATTTTTTTATTTATAAAAATAAATGTATAGCCATTAGCCTTTGGAGGAGTCTTTCTCACAAAGTGTTAAAAAAAAGTATGTTAAAAAAAAGACACTAGATTTCTAAATAAGTAGGCTAAAGAAAAAAAAAGGAAGCTTTAAAAACCCATTTTCAATGGATAATAATGAGAGAAAAGAAACAGGAAACAGGTGTACCAAGGGATATTTACTGTAATTCAGGGGTCCCCAAGTTTTATATTCTCTATTTTTGATGGGTAGCAGCAGCAATTATAGTAACAGGCATGACTATCCAACTGATAATGCAAAGTACTACTTTGAAACGGCAGAAAATGCACTCCCCATGATATGAAAACGCCTGCTTTAAAACAGGCTGGACGGGGCTCTGAGCAACCTGCTCTAGTTGAAGATGTCCCTGCTCACTACAGGGGGGTTGGACAAACTGACCTTTAAAGGTCCCTTCCAACCCAAACCATTCTATAATTCTATGAACTTTCCATTGAGGATTATAAACACAATAACAAGCAATTACTGATAGGTTTTCTATATTACTAACACAATTTTATATACACTATGACATGCATGCAGATGCTTTTCTGGTAGCGGAGTATTTGGCTAGTAAGAGAAAGTATTTTACACTTCGTCTGTTGCAAGCACAAGCAAAAACTGAAAATACTTTAAAGCTTTTTTCATGGAAAATCTGAGTTTTAATTAATTCATCTAGAAAATACCTCTCTTCTGCAGAAAATGTCATTTTTTTTTTATTTAAACATTTGCCATTCACAACCTGGACAACTTCCCGAACTCAGAATTCTACTGACATGCCTAGGTTTTCTTTAAAAAACAACACTATAATATTCTGTGCCTCAGCAGGCAACTCCAGACAGAGCATTGAAAAGATTTAGTAATTAACAAAGGTTATGGAGCAATGAAATATTATGAGCTTTACCTGGAGAGGAAGGAGCACTGGAAGACTGCTGGTCTGCAGAAAAGGATGGCCAGGAGCGGTGACAATCTGAGTCAGAGTAAAGATGCACATAAAAGAGAGAGGGGTGGGGGGAAGGAAAAAAAAAAAGAAAAAAGCTCCAGACATGCAGCTGAGGAGATGAAGACACACCTAAAATACAGTGTGTTGTACCTGACATCTTCAGAAACAAACTAACAAATACTGTGGAAAAGAGTTTGTATGAAACGTCTCTAGTGTCCATTACATGTTAGCAGAATATTAAATCACCACTAGGGGAGGCATCGTTGTCTCTTCAAACCCATTCTTCACAACATTGTCACCTGCTGCAAGATATTCCTCCCTACATGCCAGCCCCATTTTGAGGAAAGTAATCTATATGTTTGCCCCTTCCTTCCTGCCTTAGGGTTTCCTCAAGTGTTTCCCTTTCCAAAGTGTACAACCTCATACGGGTCAGACCCCTCTTGCTCTGGTTCATACCGTTCACAGTGTAGCTAGCTCCTGGTCAGATTTCAGTGCTGTCAGGTGGACAGAATGGCACTGCCAGCCACATCTGAAACCACCTGACACATCCCAGAAAAAGCGTTTGAAGCTGCCCACTTCAACATTTAAGCCAAGTGCCTGCCTCAAGCTGAATTTCTTGGGGAAAGGTTTCAGGCAAGCAACAGGAGTCAATGATGAGAAAAAGACTCAGCAAAACTTAACATTTATGCTATGTTTGGTTCTTTTGAACAGTGTTATCCTTTTAATAACTATTTCATTAAGAAATGTCTGTAGACTTGCACACTGGGATAGAGTGATATTTTTCAGAAGTGTTGTCTTATTTTTACACAAAGTGGAAAACTCTTAAAATATAAATGTATTAGAGTTAAAAAATCTAAACCCGATTTTGCAAGTGTTCTGTCAGTGCTAGGCATGCTCCAGCCATGGCTCTTGAGTCTCTGTTGAACTGATGATGCCAGGAGAAAGGAGGAGGGGAGAATCTCTCATTGCACAAGTTGGGGGATCTGGGAGTGTGAAGACTTGAATATAAGTGGGCAGCCCAAAGAGAGAACCAAGATTTACTGATTGTGAGAAAGCAGCATATGGTACGTGACTAGAGGCTTTCTGAGGACCAAATTAAAGTTGAACAAGCATCCTTTATTCTTGTACGTCCTAATTTCTTGTTTCTGAGCTTTTGACTTGGCAGCTTCAGTTTTCTGTGTAGGTAATCTTATTCAGAGTAAGTACAAATACACTCTCTCTTCTATTTCTTTGAGTCACTCTGAGGAGAATAGTGTTAGGTAATCTCTCAGGTCCACTGAGCTCATGCTGCCTGGCTTCGAAATAGAAACTGAACGTATGGTGGCTGGCAAAGCTCCCCTGATATTTCTCCAAGATGAAGAAATTTCTTATTAATGTAAAACAGGTGACTTTATGGCTGTTGCTGCTCTCCTGAGCTTGTTCCACCATGCTCACCCCCAACAGAGATGCACCACTTGGAATACAGGTGAAAAGTCGCAACCAGAAAATGGGCAAATCGATGATCGGTCAGGGGAGTCAAGGAGATTCAGTTTGCTTTCTGCTATTTTACACCTTAATTTACCTGTGTTTCACATGGTTTAAGAAGAGAAACTGAACCTTGTATTTTCACACAATTTCATCCAAGCCTCAGCATCTTTGCATTCGATCACTGAAAAGAAGCCTCTGTTATGTTTAGTGGATGCAGAGCAGGCAACTTACAGGTGGCTCACAGCACTCTCACTAAATCACAGAGGTTTTCTGCCGAGACCTAGCTCTAATCCTGGAGTCTTTGGGGAACACTCAATTGTTAAGAAAGTGCCTAAGCAAGCACATTAGAAACATTACAGGACTACATGGCTGCTTAAGTGATCACAGAATCCAGACAAAGAATAAAATAAATTATTTCATTTATGGGTCCCCATCTGTTCACAAATATCTACAGAGCCTTTTTACAGGAACAGATGCATGTCCTTCAGAACGCACACTGTTAGAAGTCGAATCTGGAAATTTTTCTTCTATCCCAATCTATTAGTTTAGAAATTAATTTTCAGCTACATGCTTATATAATGACTGGATGAATTATACTTTATTTACACGTAGATTATCTTTTTCTATTGGTTATACATACACATGAGCACTTTTTCCCAGTTATTAGAAAAACCCAGAGATCATCTACTTATATAAATGAGTGTTCACTTTTCTCTTTACAATGAAACTGTGGGTGCAATTGTGATGACAAGTGTGAGAATGTACATTTTTGCCCGTCTAGATCTCCTTGGCTGAAAACTATATGGCACTAGACACACATGAAAAGCACTGCAAACATTACATTGTCATAAGCTGGCATGCCATAGACAGAATTATTTTCCTCAACTTACCAAGCAATTTTAACATTCCTGTTTGTCCTGTATACTTGTAACAGTTTAGAGAGAGCAGAACACAGATAAAAAAAGAAAAAAGATAAGTGTCAGAAGAAATTAGAGAAAATCCTTTTATTGAAAGCTATAGAGCTGATTTTTGAAGTGGCAGTAGTGGGCTGCCTGCAAATCGTATTGTCTTTTAATCAGCTTAGAAATTGAGTCATAAAAGGTGGCACTTCACAAATCTAAGCATATGTACCATTCATTGATTGGACTGTTTTGAAGAAAGGTATCTGTACTCAATGCCTGAGACACAGACCAAACATAGTACTTGTCCACCTTTTAACAGCTATGTCATTTCTACCACCAGATGCAATTTGCAATCATTCCTTAACAGAGGCCGACAAAGACTGGAAAACCATGGATGTTACAGAACAAGACAAGGCAGAGTACCAAAAAAGTACATGGAAGGTGAGACTTTCTGCTTGAATTAAAATATGCCTGGTGCCAGCCCACATTGCTATCTTGTTTAAAAGGTCATTAAATTTAATCAGGTGAGCCAAATTTTTGAGGAGGAAAAACCTAAGTACTTAAGGTATCTACAATCAATAAAACACACCTTAAAAATTAAACCTCATTCTTGATGCCAAAATTTGAGCAATACACATTAAAAACTTCTAATAAAAGTACATTTGTAGAAAGCCACATTGTTATTTTGGAAGTTCATTACAGCTAAAGCAACTGTAACTAAGCTATTAATTATAAGGTGACTATCAAACTCCTTTCTTCTTTTTCCTCATACTGTACCATTTTGTACACTTGACAGTTAATACAGATGGATCCACATTTTTCTTAAGTACTTCTGCTTTCAAAAGTTGATTCACAGCCTACTCCACTGAGCAGATGGCAGGAGCACATGATGGTTTCATGTAGCAGACTATGTTCTGTACAGCCAAGACGTGTCAATCCTTTTTGGTTGAGGCACAAGCACAACAGTAACACATCTTGGGTAAATTTTGTGTGGAAAAGCTGACAGCTAATCCCTGTAGTCTCAATCAATTGCAGAATTGGGGAATGTAGGCACCAGCCTCAGAGACAGTAGCTCTTCTGGCAGGCAGAAACAACAAATAATCTCAGTTTGTCTGTAGTGGGGCATGCTTGTTAAAGGAATGGTTGAATCTCATGCAGACAAGCCAGCAACCGAAGTCAAAAAGCAAAGTATTCTTGCTTTAGAATGACAAGAGCTTGCCCTCTTCTCATCCTCTCTCCTACAGATATTAAGAGAACCTGTGTGTAAATCACTAACAGAAGCCATTATAGTTACTGGCATTTTATAATGGAATTTCTTACCAGAATTTTCATATGCTTCAAAACTGAAATCAGGTTTCCTGTCCTCAGTCACGTGGTCATAAGTGATGTGTGGAACAGTTAACATCCTATCTGGAGAAGAAGGCCCATTGTCCTTGTCTAACTTAAATTTCTTCTTTTTAACCTAGAAATGCACATACATTAATTACCCAAACCCAGCCATGTTTAGTTGTCTCTTCAGTAATGTCTTCAATAATAATGCAGTCCCAGTGAGCTATAACCAGCCAAAAGAGTGCCTAACCAGTTACATTTTCATGATGCTCCATGTGCGTTTCTCAGCAAGATTGCCCCCTTCCTGCCAAAACTGGCTCATCACTAGAATTCTGCACATTGTCATTAGCAAACCTCTTGCCTGCAGTAAAAAAAATCTGCTAGCTCTGTGACAGTTTTTATAAGTCAAACTATTCTAGATTATCTTTACCATTGTATGGATGCAATAAATCATAGCTTCAGCAAAAAGCAAATGAATATATTGCTGCTGAACTCAGATGAACCTGGGATACTAGGGAAAATTTTTGCACAAAAATCTCTCCTTCCAACTTGAGACTACTGTGAAATGCCCTTACAACAGAGATGATGAAGTATTATATAACCTAAAGATTCTGCCAAAGTTTTTTTTGTTGCTGTTTTTTTTAAACAAAAGAATCCTTGACTTTCGGAATCAGTTGATATGAAAATACTTCTGTATGTAGGGACAAGATGTCTTCACTATAGGAGCTTAGAAAGCCAAAAAAATCAATAGCCAAGAGAAGCAGCAGTTTTGTTGTTGGTTTGTTTTTTTTCTGGTAACTAAACAATTAAAAGTTACTGCTTTGGAAATAGTAATTTTCTTTTTCCTTTGCTTATAGTTTTCCAAACAACAACAGTAAGTTACTGATTGATGTGCCTGAGTTAGGTCATTATTGCTCTTTTCCAAACCCATAGATCCATTTAAAAAGTCAAACTTGGGAACTGAGCAAATTAAGTTATAATTTAAAATGTTTGTATACCGAAAATCTCAAAACTGAAATGAAAATAAAACTTTAAACCAAGTAATAATCTGTAAAACAAACACAACAAATATCCTCTAGATAGTAAACAAATTCAATCTAATTTAAAAATTTTAAGTTACTACAATAGGAAATGTTAGTTACTGGTACCATCACTGATTTCTTTGGTTTTGGACTGGGTGACAGCAAATGATAATTTCTGGCAGGTTTTCGAATGTATATTTTCCATGTCGAAGAGTCTGGGTTTTCTGCTGCATAACATCTCCATGCAGTCTAAAACAAAAGTTTTAAGCAACAGAACAATTAATGCCATTGGATTTGTAGCAGTCTGTACTACAAAGTAACTTCCAAGTAACATGTTAGTCATTCTTTATTTAATAGTATTCCTGAATTTCCCCACTGGAAACAAACTCAGCATTGTTTAGAATCCTTATGTAGTAAACAGAAACCACATAGTTTTAACTAGGCAAGCCAGAAAGGAAGATCAGTCTTTTCAAGTCCAACTTTTGTTTGCATTAGCAACAAACAAATCATTAAAAAAAATATTCTAGACTGGACTGAAAGATTGGGGTTGATTTTCTTGCTCTGCCCCAGTCTCCCTCTCTGGCTTTTAGCATCTTGTTTCAGGCTCCAATTCAGAAAACAAAAATCATTCTTTCCTGCCTCACGAGAGTACTGACAGAACAAAAAAAAAGCAATTGTGATGTGGTCAGTAGGTCTATGTTCATACAAAGAAATAAGAGAGCATGAGGGAACAGGACCAATGGTTAACCAGGAGCCAAAACCCAAAACCAGTCCTCCCTCCTGCCAACCACCAATGACTGAAGAACTATGTTCTAAGACAAAAAGAAGGAAAAGCAGGGCCAGGAAATAATACCAGAAACAAAACACCACTGCATTCTCTCTTAAATGTGTAAATATATCAGAGTTGATTAATAATTAGTCTCCAAATTAAAAAGGCAGATCCTCACTTAAGCACTACATGAAAAAAAGGACATACATATACATACGCAGAATCTAAAGTGGGAAAGGTCAGAAAACACTAGATGAAAGCAGCAAAGCAAGGCAGAATAACAAAGGAAAACAGACAGCAGTTGGGAAGTAAAGGATCAGACAATCACCATATAATTCCCACCATGGTTAATAAGATACTGGAAGAAACAACTGGCCTCTAGAAAAAAACCAAGAGGGAATACAGGAAAAAAGTATCGCTCATTTCAGCTGTTGTCTTGTCTCCTACTTATCTCATAAACTTCTTGGTTTACGAATAATGTTTTTATAAGTTAACTGTAGAACACTTACTAAATTGGGCATTCGTAAGTCCAAGACTATTAGTAAATCGTAATTACCACTATCAAGAACAGGTAGTCAGCAACTCAATGTCTATCCTCCACTCCTCCTTAACATTTCAGATGGAGCCAAGTACAACATTCTGGACATGAGATCTCAGGCTTCCCAATAATTTCAGATTGATTTCCCAAAAGAATCAGTGGGAACACTAAAAATCCATTCTTTGCAGAACCATACCTTTTTCTGACCGTACAGTCCAAACGAAACACACTGAGTCTGAAGATTTTTGGCTAATCTCTGGCTATAACCAGAGCTCTAAATTTAAACCTTTTTCACATTAACTCTGGGACTGTTTAGCTTCAAGCATTAATTTTACAGTTAGCTACTGTTTCCATAAAGAGCCTGACCTGGAAATCCACATTCACTCATGAAGGTGGAGAAATAAGTCATATGAGAATGCAAAAATGATACTGCTTAGGTGTAAATTTAGATTTCTTTTGAACTGGATCCCTGTGCTTCTAAAGCTACATGCAGATACTGAGTGAGGGAGGGAGGAAAAGCTGGAAAAACCTAGAATGAAACAATATTAATACTTCTCCAGGGTGAAATGCTGGCTTCACTGAAGTAAAGGCTAAAATCTCATTGACCTTACTGACACTGAACTGCAACTGTATTTTTAACAGAGAGGATCAAAATTTTTTTGCCTGTGTGTTATCCTACACGAAAAGACTGATTTTGCAGAATCCTAGTGGTTCCCAGCCACCTATCCTGGAGCTGAAGAGGTCAGACAAGATTTTCCTATTTAACATTCTGACTTAATTCTCCTAAATTGGAGATTTTTAAGAATTTATTTGTTCCAAGGAAAATGCAGCATATCTGACATTATTCTTTACAAGCAACAATATATTTTTTAGAAGTACAGTTTTACATGAAGCCTCCTCTCTGTTTTTCACTACTGCAAGCATAGTATTTCATAATATTTTCCCCAGGTAAAATGTTAAGTAATTCCAGGATAGCCTTCAGTGTTGATTTTAACCAGCTGAATTAAAGTTTGCACTGATTTGGGAGTGAACTCTTCTGCTCATTAGTTTATATTAAAGGTGGGATTTCCAAAACTGTTTAAAAGACTTGCATCTCTAACTTCTATACAATTTTTAATGGGAATCGGGCATGGAAAAACTGCCAACAGTTTTGGGAAAAAACTATAAACGGAAAGGAATTATAGCATGCAAAATGCAGGAACTCGGTACCTGTATGAGAGAGGCAGCAGCTGGAATTTGGCGGTTGAAATGCTTCTGTCTTTGTTTCTGTTGTACCTTTAGGGCAAAGCCTGAACCAAGAATTCCCTGTGGGAAGAAAGAAAAACGCATCTAATTTTTTTATGGGCGAGGGGGGGGAACACATAAGCTTGCTAAATTATGTTGTATTAATAAATTTCTATTCAGCATCATAAAACACAACTAATTATTTAGAGGAAATGACTTAATACTGTTAAGTTGTTAGACTCAGTTAGTATTGCTTGTTGAAACAAACTATGAATGCTATCATACCCTGATGCAAAACCTGTTTAAGTCAGCTGGACTCAAATGCTAAAGTGTGAGCAGAAATTATATTTCATACCCTCTAAAGCCTCATAAATACTTGTGCAGGGAGATGACAGAATAGGGAAAAATATCAACCTGATATACCTCATTTTTATGAGAAATAAAGCTTTGGCATGGCATGATTCAGGTCACAAGAAAGACCTTTTAACCATAGTACAGTAATTTCTGTTTCCACATGTTAACCCATGCTGGGAGGGGAGGACAAAAAAGAGGAAAAGGAATATTACAAAATGGTCAGGACTTCAGTGAGTTCAACACAAGGCCATCTAATCCGCTCTCAGAACAAGGGACATGGACTAATGGCACTAGATGGTGCACAACACGAAATAGCCTCCGAATGTAATATAACTATTAAGTCCAAAATTAAGTATAAAGCAAGTAATTTATATAGCCATTTGCATAGCTATAGACATATTTAACAGAGCTTTTAGTAACACAGATAAAAATGAGATCTTCTCTAAATCTGTTTACATGACTACACCTACTCAACAAAAGCATAATTCATTTTCTACATATGGTAGTTACGGTGTCAGAGCAGCTAGTGATCTTGGCTCAACCTCTAAGATCTATATTAATCATCAAGAGTTTTGAAAGGAATGGGCAAGGCCCTTCCTATTATGTTCATTTAGTAAAGATCAAAGAGTTAATGATGCTCAGGGATCACTTATTTGGGAAATGAAGGATAGTTGCTAGATCCAGAACCCACACCAGTTGTGTTTAGCCACAACAATAACTTTTGACTGTGATCTCAGCCAGCTCCCCTTATTTAATACGGCAACAAGGCAGTGTGCAATAGTTATACCTATGAACTATTTACTGCTACGGCTTCAAACCCTACTCGAAAGAACAATTTAATTCAGTAATAAAATCATACTGATAAAGGGCTGTTTGTTGTTTTACTTCTACAAATGACTAGGGAAATCTGACAGGAAAACATAAAAGCATTCCTGTGAAGGTAGGCCTGCTACAGAATTATTTATAAAACATCTTTGCTGGCATACAAGTCTGAGGAAAAAACAAACAACTCTTCAGTCAAAATGGTAGGTTTTGGCATTTTTCTTACATATCATTTCATTTACCAGATCCCTCTTCTAAACAAGGAATAAATGTGAAAGAGATTAGAATGAGGAGAGGGGAAGAATATGCTTTAAAGGCAAACTGATGCTGGAGAGTCCAAAAATCTGCACTTACCCACCTCTGCAAAAGGTTGCATACCTTTAAAGTAAGTGACTAATTTTAAAAAGCCACTGGAGTTTTATTAGTCACTATTTCATGTTGTGAAGAATTTTTGTGACAACACTGGTATAAAAGTATTCTTCTTCTTCATCCTGTACTTATCCCCACCACTTCCCTGCCACAGCTACACTAACACCTGCTAACACAACTGTTTACATCACTGAACTGAAAAACCTGCTGAAAAAGAAACATTTTAACAGCACATTTCAGGTTGCACAAATATTTTAACAGCAAAATGCAGGAGTATTGCTAAAGCTGTGGAAAAAAATACCCTTAACTACCCTTGGCTTTTCAAACTACAGTACAGGTTTTGCTGATTTTGAATTACCCTTGGTACTCAAGTGCCTTGCTTCATGTTAGAAAGTACTGGGGAACCTGTTTTCAGTGCAGTGCCATAACACCTTTAAAAGCTCAGCCCCAGGTCACTTTTGAAAATGGGACTTTGGCCATGGACAGATGCTAATTTGGCAAAGAGCTGCATCAGCATCCCTGGCTGCTTTTTGTTGTCTTTCTGCTAGTGACACCTTTTCGGCAGCTTTGCTAGAAGGACATGTACGAGAACTCTACAGTTCATCCTGAACCTAACGAGTTGAGTAGACTATTAGTGAATGCCTTAAAAAGCCAAAACATCACTACGTCACTGAGTCCAGAACTAATCAGCATGAAAAATAATTTCCTTTATAAATCTGAGATGGGCAGAAAAAGCATTTTGAATTAAACATCTTTCTCAAATACATACCAAATCTTGTGTTGCAAACAATAAAAACTGCATATTTACTTTTTTTAGCTACTTATAGAAGTTCTTTTTCTTCTACAAGCTACGCATATTTTACCTACAATATAAAAGTTCAATACAAAGCTTGGGCCAAGGCCAGTTGTATGACGTTTAACAAGGCCAAGTGCCGAGTCCTGCACTTGGGTCACAACCCCGTGCAACACTACAGGCTTGGGGAAGAGTGACTGGAAAGCTGCACGGCGGAGAAGGACCTGGGGGTGTTGTGTTGGTTGACAGCCAGCTGAACATGAGCCAGCAGTGTGTCCAGTAGGAGTAGGGAAGTGATTGTGCCCCTGTACTCGGCACTGGTGAGGCCGCACCTCGAATACTGTGTTCAGTTTTGGGCCCCTCACTGCAAGAAAGACATTGAGGTGCTGGAGCGTGTCCAGAGAAGGGCAACGAAGCTGGTGAAGGGTGTAGAGAGCAAGTCTGATGAGGAGCAGCTGAGGGAGCTGGGGTTGTTTAGTCTGGAGAAGAGGAGGCTGAGGGGAGACCTTATCACTCTCTACAACTACCTGAAAGGAAGCCTGTAGCGAGGTGGCTGTTGGTCTCTTCTCCCAGGTCAGTAGCAATAGAACGAGATGAAATGGCTTCAAGCTGCATCAGGGGAGGTTTAGATTGGATATTAGGAAAAATTTCTTTACTGAAAGAGTTGTCAAGCATTGGAACAGGCTGCCCAGAGAGATGGTAGAGTCGCCATCCCTGGAGGTATTTAAAAGACATGTAGACATGGCACTTCAGGGCATGGTTTAGGAGACATGGTAGCATTTGGGTTGACAGTTGGACTTGATGAAGGATCATCTTAATGATTCTATGATTCTATTCTATAACATCAGGTTAAATGAAAGAAATGAAAGAAATGAAATGAATCAATAACAAAAGTTTCCTCGAACAAATAATGAGTCAACATCAAATTGCCAGCAACAGCACAAGATAACCTACCGCAGGTAGTGCAAAAAATGAAATTGCGAATACTGAAAAACAAGATGCAATGGTCTTTCCTATCCAGGTCTGAGGCACTTTATCCCCATAGCCAATAGTTGTAACAGTCACCTGTAAAGAGAAATACATACAGCATTACAGCAAGTATAAACATGGCAGTTTTGGATGACTGTTTTTTCTTCCTTTTTTATTTAAGAAACATTAGTTGCATTCCTAACTCTCCCAATTACAGCCTGTGTGACATTAATGAAGTTAACTCCTCTCTCCAGGTTTGCTTCCCCATCTATAATAGATGGAAAAAGGTATAGGAAAATGAATTACAATAAAATACATGTTTAAAATCTTGTAAAGTAAAACCATTAAATTAAGTCTTCATTGCTGAGGCAACTTTACAGCATATGAAATTACTGGGACATGGGTTGCCTGCCCACGTCATACACTTCCCTTAGCAGGAGGCTGCCAACAGTTCTGAATTGCTGACTTTATGGGCAGGAGTATTACTGAGTTTGCTGAGAGTATTACAGGGCTGTTGCACAGACAGAGCATATATATACACTGTAACCATGGGCTATGACTAGGGTCAGACATGAAGTATTCTAGAGAATAATTTTGGTGTAAATAGCAAGAGAAGCTAAAAACTATCCTTGCAGTAAAGATCCCCCAAACATCATCTAACGAATCACTAATTCATATAATACATTGAGAGGAAGAATGCATAATTTAATGCACACATGCAGGAAACATCTGTTGAGTTTGGGTTTCAAAACACTGAAGTAAAGGTTACCACCATAGAGATGTAGCATAACAAGGCTTAATAAGTCATTATTTGCATGACCTCAAGGAAAGAATGTATTTGTTTGAAGCAGGAGGATACATTTTGCACCTGAGAACAATTTAAATTCACCTATGTCACAATCTATTTCTGAATTTGGAAATTTGAGAAAATTTTATCTGTGACTATGAAGAAGGCTAACCAAATCAGAGCATGTGAAACCACATGAAGCTCCCAAGCAGTTGAAGCACACCTCAGTTGCTGGTTGTTCAGATTCTCTGTTGACAGTAGATTTTCATCAGCTGCCAGGACACAGAGGATGCTAGCCCCAGACAATAATATACACAGGCCATCCACACCTTGTCCTGCAGTTGCTCCTAGCTCATCTGTCTGCTGTAATGCATACTACCCAGCAACTGCAGAAATGCAGGCAATGCCCAGTGCAGCAGCTCTAAGGAAGAAGAGAAAGGAAGGGCAGATTTTTAGAGGCAAGATGTTTGTTAAGGTGATGAAGGGATGGAGAACCTGGGTTTCGGGAAATAAAAGGTCATGACAAATGCTTCAGGAAAAGTGTGGCTGTCAGCTGCTTTAATAATTGTCCTTTCCTACTGAAAGATGAAGCACCAGAAGGAAATCCTGTGGATTTACGTTCTGTCCTGAGCTGTACCTCAGGATCACACGAAGCAAGCCATCCATACTCAAACTGTCCATCTTCTGAGCAATACCATTACGTGTCTGTCAAACACATGACAAAGGCACAGCTCTAGCTGCTTGAGATGGTGATGTTAAAAGTTTATTGCAAGTTGCTGATACTCAAAACATTCAAGTATTAGCATTGAATTTTTAACACAAGTTTTAAAAATGTGGCTTATTTCCGAAACTGTTTCATATCCTACAAAAGTACTTTAAGAATTAGTAAGGTGAGTTAAGTACCCAAGTACCTTTGTTTGTATTCCTGCAATTGTTGTTGAAATACCACCTGAATTCAGGGCCTGATGAGGAACTGAAGGAATAACTTATCTCCTTACCTACATAAGAGGGCCAGTTAAAAAAAAAATAAAAATCTTAAATTCTTATTACAATTCCCTGTTCAAAAAATATGGTATTAAAAGGGAAATATAACTATGGGAAAAGTGATGGCCTCCGACACCTCCTTTCATAAAAGATTATGAAAGAAGATAGTGGTTTATGCCTCAGTTTTTAAAAAGATTTGCAAGTCCTTTTCACTGAAAAGTTTTATCAACTATTCTGTGTTACAATCTTAACATCATGTTGAAATATATGCAGTCACTAGAAAGGTGAAAAGAAATAGGTGCTTTTGAGCTAACTGAAGTATAACTGAAGAAAAATTCATGTAGAACTAAGTAGTATTTATCTTCCCCTTCCCACCACCACCCCACATATCCCTTCTGAATTGGTCTGTATGAAGCATCAGTGACACGAGAAAAGTATTTTCTGTGAAGTTTTTTTAGGAGCTTTTTAAAAAAAAACACTTTGGAAATTAGGTTGCAAATCAAAGTGTCTGTTTAGCATTCTTCTCTGCCCTCATAACTGTAATCCATCTACAAATGCATTGTATTCCAAAATTACATTTTCTTTTTTCCCCAAGACATACGCTGTTGAAATCTTACATACCAAGTTTCTGCCCTAAATGAATTTTTACAGCCAAATTATAACCCCCAAGAGTACAATACTCATTTTACAATTGTAAAATAGGATCTTATAATGGAAATACTGACTCAACTTCTACTCTAGCATAGTAAATATGTTGGCATAATGAAATTAAATTGATACAAGAGCTCACACATTAAATTTTCATTGAAAAGCAGCAAGTAAAATTAATTGTTTTAATTAGGAACAAAATAATATTCATCCATTGACTATTTCAGAACTTTGATCTGATAGACATCACCACAGGCTTTGGTATTAAGACTAATCTTGTTCCTATTAAATATGCACCAATAGTCTGAAGGAAGAAACAGGAAGCAAAAATCCACACAGCAAGAAGAAAGAGTAACGTTCGTCAGCACTGAATAGGGAAGGGACTTTATTCAAGACTATCAAGCTAAAGTGAGCACAGCAAACTAATCTTGTGAGTAACAATGCTCTGTTGATGAGATCCTTGCTGTGTGCCTTGCAAAAATTTGGATGCTTAAACAGCTAAAAAATACAAGAACCCATGATTCAGAGATATTATAAAAAGACAGACATCACAGGACTGAGGGAGCAAACACAAGCCAAAAGATTAAAAAAGCCAAGCATTAAAGCAAATAAGGGAAAGTTGCCTCATAGAAAATACCTTAACTACTTTCTTTCTAAATTTGCAGCACTGCAACTTCAAAATCTATTGCACTAGGTATTGTTTTGCATACCAAATACCACTCAGAATTTTCTGACCCAGTCATAATACCATCCTGATTAAACCAAGTAATACAGAACAACATCCAGCAATATACCCAAAACACTGACTGGCTCCTGACTTTGCAACTGAAGTATAGTAGATTGCAAAATGGTCTGAATGCTCTCCTGTACACCCAAGTGTCATAAACACATTAGAAGCCTTTCTACTGCTTGACATCTTATTAAGCCAGCTGCATTCATGCAAGTTGAATATAAAGTAGAATCTTCCAAGTTCCTAAAACCCATGCAGCACACGTGCAAACACATTAGATGCTCCTGTTTTTATTTTACTGTGAATTATGCAGCCTGTATAAAGCTAGAAAAACCCGTAGTGATCTTTTGATATTTTGAATTTTTTTTCTAAATGTCAATATTTTTCTTCCCTGTGCATATAAGGCCGTTAGTGATAAGAACAGATTCACGCAAGAGAAATTCCACTTTCTGCTCCCAATCGCCTCTGTGTACCTATACACACTGCAGCACTCTGAGAAGGTTCAAGTTACATCCTTCAGATGAACAAGATAAGAGACTATGTTCTGCATGACAGAAATGTTTTGAAACACTGGAATTAAAATTGCAATCCAAAGCTGAAGAAAGGACTTCCTGGTCATGACTATTACAAACATTTAAAGGGGGTGTTTGGATTCTTTTTCTTCTTAACATTTCAAAGTTTTTTTCATAGGGTTATGATTGCAGTCTTGCACCACCATTCTTGATGCAGTTGAAGTACATAACTGAGATCGAACCACATCTGAAGGACACTGAAACACTTCTAATAACTTAGGATATGAAATGAAATGGAACTACACACCCAATTTGAAAATGCAGCATACAGAATGTATTAACTTCAGTGTCATGTCTCTCAAATAATAGATCCCCCGTGTTGCCTAGCCATTGCTTTCGGAACTTAGTTTAATAACTCTACGTGTCACTTTCAGCCATCAATCTGTTCTGACTAAATTACTGGCCACTTTAAACCTCCTAATCAAATGGTGGCCCAAATCTCCACTTGTGAAATCTCAGAGACAAAACTAGAAGAGTCTTAAGAAGAACAAGCGGTGAAAGTTAAGTTGGTGCATTGAGCTCACCTAAGTTTACTAAGTACGTTCTGTGCAATGAAAAAAGAGACTATGGCAGCTCTAACCAAGTCAGTAAGAATACAAGGGTTGAAGGGATTTTCTGTTTGCTATTCCTAGTTTCTGGCTAATTCAAGTCACCCACATAGGTCATCTCATTCACCATCTCTTGAAAATGCAACTCCATTTGAAAATGAATTGGCTTTTCCCTCACTATTCCTGTTGGACATTATTCCAGAACCTCATGCTTTTGATGATACCAGACATTCTTGTAGGGTCCTGTTTCCATTTCTGAAAGACAGGTTCCATCATTGTTTTTCTGTTCCACTGTTTCATGGCCTGAGTTTATCCCCGTCCCCTCTTCTGTTGCCTCACTCCTGCAGAACGCACACTGGCAAGACAGCACGCTCCAAAAGGCTGCTGAATCCCTTTCTCAGTGTGTTTAGCCTCACAAATAAAAGCTGTTTTCACTTGCTCTCGTAAAATAGTCTATTCATCCCCTGGATCATCCTGGCAGTAGTTCTCAAGGATGACAAGAAAAAGGATATAAACTTGCATAAAAATAGGGAGAATTGTTCATTATTAGCGAAGGTATAGGCAAAGTGTTGGAGTTCATTTAAGGTTCCCCCTACCCCCACCCATCAAAATACAAAAGGTAACTAAATGAGGAAAACACAGTCCAGCAAAAAGACTTAAAACCTCCTAGGAGGACAGTTTTTTGTTCCATTTGAACATTACTATGATCATTTTTATCTGGAGTGAACAGATAATTTTAGATCTGAACTCAGTAGTAAGCATATACGTAGACACAAGCAATAAAACTCATAGGAGATCCAGCAGCTTTGTATCCTAGCCTGAAAATTAATCCATCGTCAGTTGTTCAGCTTTTACAATAAATACAGCGATACCCACTTTCTTTGGGAGGCTGCGGTACACCAGCCCTCTCTCTTATGGATGAGGTGAATGGGAAACGGTGGGAGGTCTGCTGGCCACCACCAGCCACACTGCTGGCAAAGTCAACAGCCAGCTCTTCCCATTGGACCTCATCTCACCAGTGTTGAATTTGAGCATGTATAGGTCTTAATCTATAGTAGATGAGTTTCTCTTATCTAGACCTTGCTCAACAGACCACTTCTGTACAAAAAAAATGTCAGAAAAAGCAGCCAGTTGAAGCAGCACCCTCTATATCTCAGTGTGATATTGAAGGAAGTGCTGGGAAAGTTATCAACATATGCAGATAGTTTGATACAATTTCTGAACTGTTCATGGAAATTCTGCAGCTATTTATTTTTCCATTCAGTATTCATACTATACTACACCTCACAAAATACAGTAATTATACTGAAAAGAAACAGCATCATCTAGGTACAAGAAGGGGAAAAAAGAATGCTTAAGCATAGACAATGTAAAGAAATATCTTAGGAGGGATGTTTTAGAACATCTTCCTACGAGGATAATTCTAGCCATATGACAGAGGAAAATCAGAGCGAAGCTAGTTTCAGCCTCCTACAGACCCATTTCAACAGGAGCACAATTTGTGCTAATTATCAAAATTTAAATGAAAGGTAAAGTCCTTAATCATAATTATTTTTTCTAGATCCTGACATAGAAAATTATTTGTATTTTGAAATACTTTTGTTGCATCAAATGGGAAAAAAATGCTGAAAATTTCTGGAAAAAGAATAAAAAATTGTCACCTCTGTCTAACACTGAAGTCAGTGTACAGTTCTCAACAGCTTTTTTTAATTTAGAAGGGGGGGAAAGGGTTCTGAATAACACAAGGTCCTTCTTATGTAGCAATTTTTCAATATTTATGATCAACTATTTTTATAAAGTAAATGAGATCTGTTCTAATTTAGCAAAATTTCTATGCATGGGAAGTTTCAAGTGGTATTTCCTGCAACTTTTCAGCAAGGCTTGCCCACAATTTTGATTTTCAATTTACATTAAGCACAAACTGATAGGCTTTGCTAAATAGGAACATGGGTTTATGTACGCTTAGAAGTTAGCAAACTTTTATTTTGTTGAATTCGGTCCTTCGTGGGAAAGCGTATCTCAGTGAATTAAAGGGAAAAAACTCTTAAGTAAAGCTGGTACTTGCAGACAATTGCTCAGTCCAGTTCAAACCAATTCAAAGCAATGGGCACAGTGTAATATCCATGCATGGCTACATTCAATAGTTGCTTGTGGCAAATAGTGTTCATGATCTAAGAGACCGTTAGCACAATCCACACTATGGTTTTCCTGAAGGACGTTTGTTCAGATGTGAAGGTTGGAAATTGCGTATCATTCTGCGGATATGAAAAGGAGACCTCTGCTCAGTCTACCTGAGGCATGATTGAATTTAATGCTCACGGAAAGCTGGGGCGGGGGGGGGGGGGGGGGGCGGGGGGGCCAGGGACCAAAACACAATACAACCAATGAAAAACCAACCAGCTAAAAAAAAACCAACCCCAAAAAACCCAAAACACCACAAAAACCAAAACACAAAACAAACCAACCCAGAGACAGTGAACCAATAACATTCCCTGCACATGGTCATCTTTGACAGATTTGGTGAGAACATTTAGCATCTTTTTTTTTTTTCTTTTAATTCTTGTTTTTATTCTCGAGCATTTATACTAGGTCTTTAAGACTGTTAGTCTGGACATGAAGGACAACATAAGCGGACTAATCATATTACTAGTATTTACTTGCAAATATTAAACTTGTCTTTTGAAAGACATACAGATATTCAGCCATTGGAAGAATTATTTATACAATGTGCGCTGCATTCAAAATCAGCAATAACACAGACAAATCTTTGCCACAAGGTGACCTTAGGTTTCTTCAAGAAGGCCATAATCTGGAATGGCAAATAGCTACAGCCCAGAGTTCTCAAGGAAATTCAAATAATGCCCAGGAGACCAATTTAAATATGGAAGTGGAAAAGCAATATAGATTTATAAATAACAACAATGACAATGAAGAACATGTAATTAAAAGTTATGCACCCTATGGGTATGTCTGTAGTCAAAGCACAATAACATAAAAGTACCCAGTTCCAGATGGAGTTTAGTTGTGGTAACACAGACCTTTTACATGGCTTACTTTATGCTATGCTACGTATTCTATTGCCACTACCCAAAGAACTTGTTTAGCAGTGTAGACATATGCTGAGATAACAAAAAAGTGCAATGTTATGGAGTGAGAAAGGGGGTGTGAAAACATTATCAAGTATTTTTCTTTTAGAAGTATTCTCTACTACATAAGGTGAGTGCACTTTCAGAGAAGTAAGATCAGCTATGTTGTCAGGCAGATCATGTATCTATGACAGTGTTTGAGACAGGAGCTGTGAATTATCCTCTTCTGCATACCCAGGTCAAAACAGAGTGCGAAAGGTTTTCAGTGACAAGAATTTGTGGTGTACAGCGAATCTGAAAATTCTGGCTAAAACATAATTGAAACTTTTGAGATGTAACACTTCAAGAAGGTTTTTGTATGAGTTTGAGACCTCCATTAGGAAGCATCCTGATACTTAATGCCTTCCCAGTTACTGTCCTTTACGGGACTTTTCAGGGCTTTTTCCTAGCAGAAAGCATGAAGAATATTACAGTATCAAAACACCAGAAATGGATGGACCTGAATTTAGCATTTTGCTAAATCCTTTCAGCTGTTAGCAGAAGTATACCATCTGTGTTTAGAGCAGAACAAGGACACTAAATTCTATTTTTAATATTAAAGAAATCACATTATGGGTTCATTGAATGCCATTTCACAATTCAAGTGGCAAGCTGCAACATAATAGAAGTTATAACAGATAAAGAATATTATTTAATCAATAAGTGTAATTATGATAAGTTTATCATAATTAGGAAGACAGAATAACTGGCATGCCTATTAACTGAGCAATAACTCCCTGAAAGGAGAATATTTCAATATCCTGACAGATCATATTGCTCTGTAGAAGGTTTTCCTGTATTTTCAGTAAGCCAATCTGGTCTGTCACATACTCAATTTCTAACGCCAACATGTGACAGCATGTGTTTTTCAATGCAGCTACGTCTGCCACTGTTAATTACCAAGTCATCTGACTGCTGTACCAGAAAATAAAAATGCCAGGATGACATGAAAACATTGAAAAAGCTATTTGCAAGGAAGCCACTTCCTTGTGCTACAGAGCAAGTTTTCTGATCCTAAGAGAGGCTGTATTTAACCATGGCAGACAGCAAGAGGAAAGAATTCCACAGCAGATTTTAGTACCAACCTAAACAAAAACTTGCTGAATTCAAAAAAGACTACCTATGCATTTCAGCGCCAGTAGACCTGCAATAGACTTGCTCATCAGTAGATCTTTCCTTCCTGAAACAGCAAGTGGTACTGTTTGTAGAAAAGACTATAAGCATACACATGCAGAGCTTGAAAAAAAATATTCCTTAAAAAAAAAGTACGCTTTATTAGTGAAACAGAGGTGTTAGTCCTATCGTTCTTGTATAGGGACTTACTAGTAGTCGCATTTTTAATGAAAAAAAAAAAAGAAACAATGCTTTTTGATTTAAAACAGCAAAGAGAAGACTCTCGAAGACCAACACATTTTGAAAAGGCAAGCACAGAATCACTACTGATGCCTATACATTTTACAGATCTGTAGCACTTAATGATGACAGTTTGTTTTATTAAGCTACATACAATTAAAGCAAATAAAAACAAGTCATTACTTGAATGCTAAGAATGAAGAAAAACTGCTTCCAGAAAGTACCATTCTTTGAACCATAATAGGAAAAGGAAAGGGAAACAATTACAGACGGGAAATCCGAGAACACATCAGCCAACCTAATATTTGCATATCATGCAAGAAAAGAAAAATGCTTTTGCTGAGCCACTCTCCACCATCTTTGAAAGGTTGTGGAGGACAGGAGAGGTGCCCGAGGACTGGAGGACAGCAAATGTCAATCCAATCTTCAAAAAGGGCAAAAAGGAGGACCTGGGGAACTATAGGCCTCTCAGCCTCACCTCCGTCCCCAGAAAGGTGATGGAGCAGTTCATCCTAGAGGTCATCTCCAGGCAGGTAGAGGACAAGAAGGTTATCAGAAATAGTCAACATGGATTCACCAAGGGAGGATCATGCCTGACCAACCTGATAGCCCTCTATGATGGTGTGACTGGCTGGGTCGATGAAGGGAGACCAGCGGATGTTGTCTGTCTTGACTTCAGTAAGGCATTCAACACTGTCTCCCATAGCCTCCTCACAGGCAAGCTAAGGAAGTGTGGGTTGCATGAGTGGACAGTGAGGTGGACAGAGAACAGGCTCAACAACAGAAAGAGGGTCGTGATCAGCGAGGCAGGGTCTGGATGGAGGCCTGTCACTAGTGGTGACCCCACCAGGGGTCTATGCTGGGTCCAGTCCTGTTCAACATATTCATCAATGACCTGGGTGATGGGACCAGAGTGTAACCTCAGCAAGTTCGCTGATGATACCAAGCTGGGAGGAGTGGCTGATACACCAGAAGGCTGTGCTGCCATCCAGCGAGGCCTGGACAGGCTGGAGAGCTGGGCCGAGGGGAACCTGATGAAATTCAACAAGAGCAAGTGCAAAGTCCTGCACCTGGGGAGGAACAACCCCACGCACCAGTACAGGCTGGGGCTGGATTATGGGCAAGTGGCTCTGTTGAGAAGGACCTGGGAGTGCTGGGGGGCAGCAAGCTGACCCTGAGCCAGTAACATGCCCTTGTGGCCAAGAAGGCCAACAGTATCCTGGGCTGCATTAAAAGGAGTGTGGCCAGCAGGTTGAGAGAGGTTATCCTTCCCCTCTACTCTGCCCTGGTGAGACCACATGTGGAGTACTGTGTCCAGTTTCGGGACTCCCAGTTTAAGGAGGACAGGAACTGCTTGAGCAAATCCAGCAGAGAGCTACCAAGATGATCAGGGGGCTGGAACATCTCCCTTATAAGGAAAGGCTGAGACACTTGGGTTTGTTCAGTCTGGACAAGAGAAGACTGAGGGGACATCTTAGCAATAATTATAAATATCTAAAGGGTGGGTGTCAGGACGATGGGACTGGGCTCTTTTCAATAGTGCCCAACGACAGGACAAGGGGCAACGGGCACAAGTTGGAACACAGGAAGTTCCACCTCAATATGAGGAAAAACTTCTTTCCTGTGAGGGTGCCAGAGCAGTGGCACAGGCTGCCCAGGGAGGTTGTGGAGTCTCCTTCCCTGGAGACATTCAAAATCCACCTGGAGGCGTTCCTGTGCCCCCTGCTCTGGGTGTCCCTGCTCAAGCAGGTGGGTTGGACAAGATGATCTCCAGAGGTCCCTTCCAAGTCCTACCATTCTGTGATTCTATGAATTGTTACTAGCAGAAGCAACAGAAGTAAAATATTTACTAAAATATAGTCCCAGGCTAGAACTGCTGAACTAGTGAGGTCATATAGTCAATGAAAATAGAGAGGCAACTGTCACTAGCAACACCAAGAAAGCAGAACTTTATTAGCAAAAGTGAAGATACATCTACAATGAAGTGTGGCAGCACCTTAGAGGAACCTGAGAAATCTCTGAGCTAGGTGATACGTCGACATACCACAGATGAATGCCACATAAGGATACTAAGTGGGTTCTAAAGCAATATAATCACTTTAAAGCAGTCTTTTGCTTGATTTCTTAAGTATCTCAGATGGTCCTTGTTCCGGAGTTAGTCCATTTTGAATAAATCAGGAATTACTGTCACAGGCTGACTTGTTAACTACAAATACCTGTGTAAAAAGGAAAAAAAAAAGACCCTTCCCCCAAAACACACATACAAAACCCCCCAAAACACTAGCCCTGATTTAGCAAGACACCTTAGAAAGTTGAGCCCTACCATGAGAAAGGTAGCAAGAAGTAATCACTTTAACAGAAAGGAAGACAGGATAAAGAAATAAGAATTGATATTTCTACATCTTGTATGTATAATTTTATCACTTTGGATCACATAAGACTATAAACACCAAATAAAACTACTGATCATCTATAGTATTTTCTTAGTTTCATAGGATTACAAAACCAGAGAGTGTATTGAAACAATAAGAGACCATTTCAAAGTGTTGTTCTTACTACATGCTTGCTTGAACTGTACCCCACATTTGAAGGTGTTAACTACTTCTAGTACATATGAAATTGCTATACTTACTACTCCCCACCACAGAGCGTCTGCATAGCTGCCAAACTCTGTTTCTCCAGAATCATTTACAGCATCTTTTTCAGCCAGGTACACAAAATAAGAAGAAAAAATCAGGCCCAGAAATCCAATGTAGAGTGTAGTTATCAGTTCCTGCAAAGAGAATTAAAATAGTGGCATTATGATATTATTGAGACACTTAAATTACCTGTCACCGGTTTTTTGTAAAACATAATTGGAACAGAAGAATGTAATTTCAGCAATTAGCATTGACACCAACTGTTGGCTGTGCAAATTAATAGAAATCCACTGAGCTCAACAGTGAAAGAATTTACACCATAGCTGATGACTTGGTCCAGCACACACATTTGGGCCCCCCAGTTTAAGGACAGGGAACTGCTTGAGCAAGTCCAGCTGAGAGCTACCAAGGTGATCAGGGGGCTGGAGCATCTCCCTTATGAGGAAAGGCTGAGACACTTGGGTTTGTTCAGTCTGGACAAGAGAAGACTGAGGGGGGGATTTCATCAATACCTACAAATATCTAAAAAGGTGGGTGTCAGGATGATGGGACTGGGCTCTTTTCAATAGTGCCCAACAACAGGACAAGGGGCAACGGGCACAAGTTAGAACACAGGAAGTTCCAGCTAAACATGAGAAGAATCTTCTTTCCTGTGAGGGTGACAGAGCAGTGGCACAGGCTGCCCAGGGAGGTTGTGGAGTCTCCTTCCCTGGAGACATTCAAAATCCACCTGGAGGCATTCCTGTGCCCCCTGCTCTGGGTGTCCCTGCTCAAGCAGGTGGGTTGGACAAGATGATCTCCAGAGGTCCCTTCCAAGTCCTACCATTCTGTGATTCTGTGTGATTCTGTGACTCATTAACCTTTTGGCCACCAAAAAGTAGTTGGGTAATTTTATCAGACAGTGCCACATCAAAAACAGCTTCAGAATTTAGATACACTTTTAGAAATACTAAGACTACTTTTCAAAATTCCCATTTTCTATGGTTAAGTCCAACTACAAGTCCAAAACTTGCCAAAATAGAGGTGAATATGTTTAAACTTTTAGGATCTTTTTGTCCCTTGAATAAGGCAGAACAGCCATACTTGTTCTGCCTTGTTCAAAGAAACGACTGCCTGCCTCCACACTAAATATATTTAACATCATCAGCATGTCTTTATACATGCTGTTTTGAATATAAGGATTTTTGCATCAATTGTTAATGCCATTCCTAAGAGTTCTCAAACTTACTTGTCTGTGTATGAACACTACTGATCCCAGCAGCCTCCATGTACCACCCTGACGGTCAACATGCAGCATTCGTAAAATCTGCAGAAAACGGATGCCCCTGGAACACAATTTTTAAATTAATGAAGACACTAAATATAGAAGAGAAGAAATAGAGGCAGAGAGGGGAAGCCTGTCTCTTCCATAGGACTGTTTTAAGAGAGAGAGACAAAGTATTTTATGTTAGACTTAGCAGGCTGTCTCTTTTCATTCCATTCACCCATCTTTCATCTTGTTTGTTATGAAGGCAGCATAGGGAGATTGCACAAGAGAAGACCAGAACTCTGTATACCTGGCCAGTTAGGGTAACTCAAAGACTGAGGAATTTTGGACACAAACTGTGAATGCTCTAGAAATCATTCATCAACTCATATTTGATCTTCTCGCCAGGATGGGAAACAACATACAGAAACAGCTAACTGAAGACCTGAATTCCTCACCTTTAAGGAATTTCATAGGCAATTTGAACTAGACAGTCGAATATTACTTTAAGATATTTTTTTTTGAGAGTTACTGCAATCCTAGAGCATCGTGGCAGCTAGTGCGCAGAGCACCGTACACTGCTGTGTACCCTCTCATTCAAGAAAACCAAGTGGTGTGACCTTCCTGAGCACAAGTTGGATTCATTCTATCAGAAATTCATAATGACTAACCCCAGGCGTTTTATGAAGAAGCAGCTCGGAGGCATCAGAGACAGGAAGCATGAAAGAGCTGCTGTAAAACTGAGCCAAGAAACTAAAACAGGATACGGGTAGACCCACCTAGTTGGGGAAAGGGGGCAGGGGTATGTGCATTTCTATCCCCACTAGACAGAAATGCATTATGATCAGACAACACACGCAATATTTTTTTTCCCCTGTGCTTAATGGGATCACTGTTTCACACCCACACATGATTGGTGATCTGCTCTGTTACATGATTCTGAACAGTGGCTCATTTTCTCCTGTAAGAATTGAAATAGGAGGTAAAAAATTTAAAACAAAACAAAACAAAACAAACCCACCTTACTCAGACAGCATTATTTTCTTGTATTGCATATAATTACCTGATAGCTGAGGTTGCAAAGACTTGACCTTTAGAGCCCACGCAAAGAACTATCATGGAAGCAACAACTACAATTAAATCTGAAAAATAAAAGTCAGTTGAAAAAAATAAGTTAGCAGCATCTTGTAATGCTTCTGCAAGACTGTCACTAGAACCAATACCAATATTACTTTAACAATCTGAACAGTCATCCCAGTTTAAGTTTTCTGTTTATATATCAAGAGATCTCTGTTGTAACACATAAAGAAAATATAACTGTGTGATACGACAGAAAGGTTTTACTGGGATGGGTCCAGGGTGGCCACATTCTAAATGAATGATGCGTGATACGAGTTACTGCAAAGCAGCCTCAGCAGGCTGGAATCCTTATTAGCTATAACCCATGAGGAATTTCAGCAGTTTCCACCTATTATCTCTTCTGCGTATCTTACTTTCTCTGCTGTTTTAGACAGTATTTTATTCATTGACAGAAGTTTTAGGATTTATTTCATACATAATTGTCTTACTGTTATTTCATCTGTCTAGGTCTAAAAGGGAGAGAAAAATTGGAGTCTAATTTAGTTTAAGTCAGTCGTTACCTTAAGACTGTACTGTAAATCTCTGTGCCTCAAGCCTAGTCAATTTTGGAATGAAACTATTTTGGAGAATGAAACAGTTCTTGATACATATCTGGGAAAGTGGAATTTTGTGTTGCTTTCCAAGCTGAAATAAATTGAATGATGTTTCAGAACACCAAGTGTTCCAGGTGTCAAGAGAAATGACTTGTGGACGGAGTGCAAAGAGGCTGTCAAAGCCATTTTATAGTTGCAGTCACACCTGAGATACAGTTGTTATCTATATAGATATATATGCACAGAGAAGCTAAACTAAACTATTTCATGATTGTAAAAATACCCGGATACAAAATTTTGTAATTTATATTCAGCAAAATTGCAGATAGTTTATGAAAAACTATATCCTCTACTCAACAACAAATAACGTTTCCGAGTAGTGGAAAAAACTACGTCACCGAACAAGAATTGCTTTGTTTCTGTAACAATACTCCTCTTCCAAAATCTGCTTTAATCAATTTATATTCTAAGTTCTTCAGGGCAAAAGTCTTTACATAGTTCTCTTAATATTAGCTAACAGAATACAGATTGATTTTGGATTATTACTTTTCTTTCAGTCAAATTGATAATTGCATGACAAGCATTCTAAATAAAATAATGGCTTGTGACATATATGGAATATATGGATGTAATTTCTAAGAACACTGAAGTCACGTTAGGAAGCTGACTGTAGTGAGTATCAAGGGAAGTCAGGTGCTCAGTTCCAAGTGCATCACTGAAAACCATTTTAATCCAATAGATACACAAGGTAACTACAGTGCATCTATCATGCTCCATCATGCAGTACAAAGACCAATCAGAGTGCAAAATAAAATCATAATAAATTACTCAGGAAAAAAAAAATACAGTTATAGCTATTGTATAGTGTTGGGGATCCTGAGGTCGCAGGAGACAGGACTATGGCCAAGACTTATTTCTGGCAAAGCTTCAGATCACTTGTGAAAAGAAAACACTCTGCTCTTCTGTAAAAACAAACTCAGCTACATTTGTTCTCAAATGACAGCACCATGGATTCCTGAAAGGAAACTCAGATATACGTTAACACTAACGACAAGAGCTCTTGCTCTAACTTGGCTTCAACTACTGCAGAATTTCCACTTCTCAGAACTTTGAAGGACAAGTTTTATTCACTGTTTATGTCAACTTTGCAAGCTGTGCATACTCACCAATGATTGAAATAGGCTTCCTAGCAAAACGAAGCCTTCCCCATATTCCAACATATTTACTGCGGCATCCTGCTGACCATAATCGAACCACATATTCTGTTCCAAAGAATACCACTAATACAATTTCCTAAAAGAAACAGACAGGGAACTAGGTTAATTATCTACTGTATGTCTTTAATCTTTTTTTTCAGAATGTATTAGGAAACATTAAAATAAAATGTAAAATTTGGAAGGTGAAAAAAAAGTCAACCATATCAAAATGATCTAAAGTAACATAGAAAAACCTGTAGAAGTAAAGAAAGAGAAGTTTAAGAGCAAGTTTAAATGCTTTAATTACATGCAGTTTGGCTTTTCTACACGTACTAAAACTGAAAATCATTCCATGCAATTCACTTGGCCTAATTCAAACAAAAGGTTTCCTGACTGAGCCAAAGAAAACAAGCAGAGCCTTTATTCAGAAGATGAGTATTTTGCTAGTGTATTTCATTTCGGGAAGAGGTGTTTTTCACATTCCACTTACCGTATCAGCTTAACCTCCCACTTATTTATACTTTTTCAGTCTTCCTTTAATCTCACATGGATTGAAGAAAGTTTTCTAGTACACATTACCAATATGTCAGTCTCCAGGTGCAATGAAAACACAGTGAGATCTCAAGCGTGCTTTTCCCATCTTCTTGTCAGCATTTAGAGACTTCAGCAGAAACAGAGGTCTACTCCTGAAGCACTACTGGTATCAAGCTATGCATTAACCACAGACCTACACTACGGTATGAATTTGGAAATGCCTACAAAGTTATAGATGTCAAAGACATCTGATATTCTTGTTGATTAGACAGAGGTACAATTATGTTGTATTTGGATCTTAGTCAATGTACAGATAAACCTTGCTTTTTTACAGACTGGTTGAGCACAGCATATCCAGCGTAGTTTCCTTGAGTACCAGGGAGCTGCCCTACTTCCTTATTGGCCAACTAGATTAATAACTGGACACATTCTCTATCCAACAGCGAATCTACTCATTGGAATGGTAACAGGGGCTTGTAATTGAAAACACACAGCACATGGCATACAGAAAGCGTAAAGCAAAGAAACCAATCATGAGGTATCACAGTTACATAGGATAATGCAGATTAAGAGAATGAGCTGCTTATTTCATGGAGTGATTTAATATAAAGAGCAACTGCAAAGACGACGATGTGCTGCTGAACATTTGATCCAGCCTCCTCACATTTCTGCAGGGTTCACTGCTGTTTTTCATAACAGATTGGCAAACAGAACTCAAGATGGTACCTATGATTATTTTCTAAATTAACTGAAATAACCAGGACACAACCCTAGTCCAGTCGAGATAAATAGGAGTCCTATTATCAGCTTCAAAAATGCATGGGACATTGCCCTGAATACCCAGTAAAATAATAGGTCTGTATACAGCAAAAAGAGGGGAAAAAAATGTTATGCATCAGTTGACTTCACTATAATAGTTTTGCGACTCTAAAAAGCCAGTCTCCCGATGGCATAACAAACTGTTGATCTCAGGGCACTACAGTGCTGAAGTTCGACTCCGTGATACTTCTAGAAAAGCTAGGAGAGCATTAACCAGGACCCTTTCCCTTAGTTTTGACAACCTCATAACCTGTGTAAGAAGTCAGATGCAGCAGAACAGCTATCATAATTGTCATAGCTACTTGTATTCCAGTTAGAGTTTCAAAATACAATTAAACTGTCCAGATTGTTGGTTATAATAAATACGGAGCTCAGACCCTTCAACCCAGCCAAGAATCTCTTGTACAGCTTCATTCTAAAAGGATCTACCAGAACCCTTCAGCTTTTCTTTTTAATTAGAGTATTATTAAGTATTTTTCAATAAAATAAAGTAATAATGAACATCATAAATCTAAAGAAACAGCACCTGTAGCAGACACTTTAAGGAAAGCCTGTGTCTTCACAGAATCACAGAACGGTAGGAGTTGGAAGGGACCTCTGGAGATCATCTTATCCAACCCCCCTGCTTGAGCAGGGACACCCAGAGCAGGGGGCACAGGAAGACATCCAGGTGGATTTTGAATGTCTCCAGGGAAGGAGACTCCACAACCTCCCTGGGCAGCCTGTGTCACTGCTCTGGCACCCTCACAGGAAAGAAGTTTTTCCTCATATTGAGGCGGAACTTCCTGTGTTCCAGCTTGTGCCCGTTGCCCCTTGTCGTGTCGTTGGGAACTATTGAAAAGAGCCTAGTCCTATCATCCTGACACCCACCCTTTAGATATTTATAGGTATTGATGAAATCGCCCCTCAGACTTCTCTTCTCAGACTGAACAAACCCAAGTCTCTCAGCCTCTCCTCATAAGGGAGATGCTCCAGCCCCCTGATCACCTTGGTAGCTCTCAGCTGGATTTGCTCAAGCAGTTCCCTGTCCTTCTTAAACTGGGGGGCCCAAAACTGGACACTGTTCTTATGACAGAAGCTTCAAATGCAATGAAACTCTCCATTTGTCCAATTTCACCTAATGCCATTTACGAATCTACAGTGAATGGCAAAATTATGAGCTCTGCTTTACATGAGGTACTGTTGAATTGTCACAGCAAAATAAAGCACCAGAGGCCACCTTTTCCAATCAGGTGATTGTATTTATTTCACAGATATGGTCAGTAAACTCTAACATCCAAGTACTCTTCTGTATGCAGAAGGCTAGTATATCTCCTTTCAACACTACCACGGAGGAAACTCCTTTAACAAAAAGCAATAGCGACCATACAGGGAGCAAAAACTGTCCTCCATTCAAAATAACTGATTTGAGGAAGGGACGTACAGTCTCATCATATGTGATAGCACAGATAATACTGTTCAGATATCCTGAATTACCAAAAGCAAGAGAACCACAAAAAAATTATCTTGGTAGGGAAAAAAAAAAAAGAGAAAAGTTAATGTTTTAGCACAATGAAACCACAAACCACACTCTGACCAGGCACCGTGGCCTTGTCAGGATCACAGTTTCAGTTTCATAGCAAGAAGGTAGAAAGTGAAAGCCTGGATTGTGCTTTAAAGAAGCATGTATTCTCTGCGTAGGAAATTTGCATCGGAGTTGTGTGCGTATGTTTTTTAAAGGCCCTCCATGGTTCATTGGATAACAGGCACACCGGCAAGTATGCAAATGGGGGCTGTCCTAAAGACAATGTGACAGACACGCAGTCAATGGTTACTGTCATCCAGCTCTTTGCATGACATGCAGACAAGCTTAGAGAACATTGATTGTCCTATAGACTCCGGTGACTGGAGGGAACGACCAGTCGGCTTACACCAAGACACATTTTTCACTCCTGACGTTTTGATAAAGGCTTATTGACCTAAATGAGACCCAAGTTATTCAGGGAACATCGGGGGTGAAAGTGCACAAGCTGTTCTTCATGGTCATACACAAAAACTCCAGGTATCCATTAGCAACTGGCAAATTCCCCCTCCCCTGCCCGTGGCTGTGTGACAGACAAAAGTGTTTTTAATATCTTGCACTGCATAAGTCTAATAAGTAGTCTCCTGGGGGTGGGGGAGGCTGACGAATTTCTGCCAGCACACACTTCTTTTAGTGGCCAGAAACTTGCACACAACAAGAAAAAAAATGCACTAGAAATTTACGCCTTCCTGAGCTACTGAAATACTGCCTATATTTTCCCAATTAACAGCTTAACATGAAACTTTACATTAACTAGAAGGATGCCAACCTGATCCTTAGTTCATTTATGTTGCTGGTAATTAGGGCTAATTCCATTTAAAAGGAGTTACCCTGGCAGAGAGCAGCAATGCCTCACACCTGAGAATTTCAGCAAATCTGAGTGGCACTACAGATTAATTTGGTCCACTGTTCCTTCAATACTTTCTCCTAATTGCCTGCTTAACACTTACCTACTAAGTGCACTGTATAAAAGTTTGTGCTTCTCACAATGAATAGCTAGACTGAAAAATGGCTTTGAGAAGCTGACAAAAACAAATGGAAGGATAAAGTCTTGAGCAGACAGGATGTAAAGAATGAGTGAAATCAGAAACAAAGCAACGTTCAGCATGAGGGGAAAATTAAAATACAGAGAAAATAACTGTCTGCAACACACTAGTTGGAGCAGGGAATAAAACTCAGCGGAGGAGTTTTCTTGGTTAAAATTACAGACACACAAGAACTGCACTGTGCAAGGACCCACTCAACCCTATGTAACTTAATTGTGATCACCTTTCTACAAGGTGAAAACAGAAATACAACACTGACATTAAAAAACTCATACTGACATGGTAAAAAGAGCCTTCTGAGATGTGAAAGTCATGTACGTTCATACTGTGGGCATATAGCAGCCCTCCGGCCTAAGAGGAGAGACTTTTTTTTTTTCCTTTTAATTATTGATTTGTACATGGTACCCTCACTTCTGCCATCCCTCCTGCTCAGCCCAGGCATATACTTCATTGCTTTTCAACCACATAATACCAACACAGCCAAGTACCAGATTAACTCTGGATTAAAAGGTAGGGGAGATGAACATGAGATACACGTGTAGATCACTTTTCTTGAAGAACTCTATCAATGCTGGTAACTGTCCAGCTGCGAGCACCTTCTCATAGGTAAATTCACAATACTTTCAACTAAAGGAACAGGCAGACAAGACTAGGGTAACAAGCCTTGGGCATTTCTACTGTGGTACAGTGCTTGATGAAACTACAATAAATCTCCAGGTAGCCATTTAGCAGATGACAGGGAATGAAAAAATTCTCAAAGGCCAGTAAAGGAGCTTGAGTCCTCACTGGTGCATTGGTGCAGGAGTGGGGTCAGCACGTGGGATCCATTTCAGAAGTCTCAAGACAGATTTTTCAGTACATCTCTGTACTTACTTTCATGGTTTTGACATGGAAACAGAAGTTCCTTTGAGTTGATCAAGTACTACATGAACAGTTTTGGGAATTGCTTCAAGTAGAATGAAAGAACCATCAAAATATAAAAATTATCCTCAGCCCAAGACAGATATGTCATAACTTCATCACCTGGCTAAAGCACAGCTCTCACCACTGGTGAAGGAACTTAGGCAGGATCCACAAAAACACAATCCCCTGACAAACATACCCATACTATCTGTCATTACAGCTCATATCTCCACATTTCCCATGGATTAATCACACTTTCATAAGCCTACACAGGGAACACACAGAGAAGGGCTCAAAGAAATAGCTGTGATGAAGAGCCCCTGTATTAGGTTTGACTGGACCTGCTATGGCTAAGGAGACTATTGTCTTGATAAATTTTGGGATGCCATTAGGCAAAAGAATAAGAAAGTCCCTTCCATCAGGGGACAACAGGAAAAAGTTACATATGAAAATGGCTGTGACTGAATTGAAGGAGGAACCAGACTTCTTTAGCTGTGTGACTGAAGAGTCAGGGCTATGAAAACAAATACACACAAGTATATTAGCAAAATGAATATCTGGTTTATTTGGCTACTAAATGCATCTTGAAAAGCCCTTCCTTTACTACTCCACCCCCACTGGATCGGAAGAGCTACAATCCAACGCTGGGAGGCATCCAACATCCACACCGTGAGATAAGGTGCAGCAGCAACTCCAAAAGGAAGGACTTAGCTGAAGAAGATGTTTTTAAGCAATTAGGCAGATTAATAGCTTGGAAGAAACACAGAGAAACGAACAAAAAACCCACCACAACAAAATCCTGACATAGAACGGATCATGACACCATAACAACAGTTATTTAACAGATAAATAAATTGTCTCCAGAAAAAGCATCTGCATAGAGAATATATTGCCGGAGGCTCTGTCTGTAGATCTCAAAACTTTAGCTGGTCATGGAGCATCACAGAAGTTCATGCAGCCATTTGATGTGGGAGGATTAGATGAGGTCATCTGAAACCTGTTATGAGCAAGAATGCCTTTACTCTGAGTTTAGACTTTTTTCAGTGAACTCCATAAACATAAAAGAGGTGAAATAGATGTTTTAGGAGCAAGGAGGCAAAGCATATCACTATGTTATTCTGACTGACTACTGAAGACAAAAAAAAAAAACCACAAAAAAAAAAAACCCACAACAAAATGACGACATACAGCTTACTCCATCTGCCATGGAGGTGGCTGCCCTAAGGGAAAAGGGAAACAACAAGCACAGGAAAACTAGTGGCACTGATGAGGAGGATGACTTTAAACTTCATAAGCACACACTTGTACTGTAAGAATTTCCTCCCACCCCAAGATTTTACTGGGAAAACACCTCCTACCCATCTCTACCGTATCACAAGCTCTATTGTGTTATCCTCATTGGAGGGATCAACCACATTATTCCCACAATTCTTTCAAGTCTGGCTTCTTTCAGATTCTAGCCTCAAGGATGATAAAGTTCCCATCAATTCCTTTAAACAAGGAAATAAGCTTTCCCGTAGCTTATATAGGGACTGCATGCCAACCGGCATTACCTCAGCTGTAAGATTCCTGTGGCATTACTTGCACCGATACTTATTTATAAGGCAGGGCAATGGAGGAGCTCTGCTACAGAGATAGTGCGTCGACAGTAAAGTGGAACAGTAACCTCAAAATCTCAGACAACAGTAGTGGAGCAAGGACACTGCCAAAAGTTTTGTTCAGAAGTCATGACAAGGAGGTCTCTGAAGGAGCCAAGCAAGGGGACAATAGATCTGCTGATGCTAATGCAAAGTGACAAATGGGGCACTTTCCGTCAGCCAAGGACTGTGGAGCTGGATTGGGCAACAGAGAAACAGGCTCAGCATCTTCATAAGCAGGGATGCAGCATATCCTCTACAGCCCCCAAAAGGTCAAAAAAAGCAGGAATGTGTCTCACGTAGAGCAATAGGTTGCATTTACGCTCAGAGAAGGGTAGCTTGCAACAACCGAACCACTGCAGGCTACACATTTATTCAGGGAGAGCTAGAGTCCACTTCACAGCACACTGTTCACCTGACACATCAGGGCTTGCAAAATGCTTCAGACAGCACTTGTGTATAGCCCGAGCAGGGTATGCAAATTAACAGCAGCAAAGGCAACTGTTTCTTCTAATCTCACGCACTTTGTATAGAGAGGCCCCTCTTTGTTCCGCTGAGAAAGGCAGGATTTTTTTCCTGAAAGCTGTACTGTGTTTTCTAAGATACACAGCACAGCAAAATCAGATGGCCTAGGCAAACAGACACCAAGCTCAATAAAGTAAAAAAATCCCAACTTAATGAAGTACAGATCAAAAATAAAAAGATGAATGGTTTTTCATATATATAAACACTTACTGAGCAACAGCAAGTGCCAAAAGTGCTATTTAGGATTGGGGATTTTCCTCTCCCTACTTAATCTCCTCACTTCCAAAGGCCTTGTAAATTGCATCTTTTCAAGTGAAAAAAAATAATGATAAGGTTTTTTTAAAAAAAATGTTTAAAGCCAGAACACTTGGTGTTCCTTCCTTTCAAGAAGATTAGTAGTATTCACTAAAATTCTTTATCTAGCATATTTGGCACCAAATGATTAACAGGCAACAGAAAACAAACCCCATAATATCAGTATCCCATTTTTATCTTCAGAGGCCCATAATTAATCCTAAGAAGTTACTGGACATCCTTAAAGTCCCTAATTAATGTTTTGAATTAAGATAAAATAATATTTGTGTAAGTGTTCTTTTTCTGAAAAAAAGGGATGCTTACGAGGGGACAGAATAGTTGATGGTGCTGAAGCTTTTCTATTTTCCCTTAATCAGTGCCAAGAGCACAGAACAATAGCACTGGGACCAATAAAGAATAATGCAGTCCTGTGATTTTAGGTAGAGATATTCCAACGGCTCCAACCAACTAAATCCTATTGAATTTCAATAGGAGTCAAGCACCTAACTCCCTTAGGTGCATTTAAAAAGCCTTTAATTGATTTCCTTAGCTCTGTTCTCAACAGAGGCTTCAGCCAAACCCAAACACATGCAGTTGAAATTTTTCCACCGATTACAAAAGACCACAGATGTCAGTGGCGTAACACTGCACGTGACGGCATGGTCTCAGCGCACGGCCGCGTTAGAACAACTTTCCACACCGTCACCCCTGCACAAGTCTCTTCATAACGCAGTCATCTTTAGCTTTTTAACTTAGCTGCTGCTGATATCCACCAGGAATTTACAGAAGTAAATTCAGCTGGGCTTGCACATTTAGTTTATGATACTCATTTTAGCGTGGAGTTCTCCCCCATTACAAAGTATGCTCAAGAACTAGACTTTAAAGCCAAAGTATTTGGCAAGAGAAAGGAAGCGTCAACATGCTAACACTGGCGTAAAAATGATTTAAAACCCCCCACTCTTTTCTGTTTATTTCATGAACCTCTTATTCAAGGCTTCATAAGAGTCTCTAGACAGAATTCATACAGGACCCTCTCCTTCAAAGTGAAAAATGCTCTGGCTTCTACCCAGTTCAGCATATGCTTAATTTTATATCTCACTGAATTCAGAAGAGCTATTCACCTACTTAACACTAAGTACACATACACACAGTTCACAGAGATGCACACGCCTTCATTAACACATACAATATGATAATATGAGTAGAAAGGAACTGTTACAGACTATTTAAAAAAAAATCAGTCTATTATCCTGTCAAGTATCTTGTTGCATGCTTTTTATTAAATAACCTTCCTCACTCATTTTAAAAAAACAACTACTTCATATCCACCGTGCCCTACACAGAGCAGTTCGTAAGTCTTCCCTTTGCTCCGCAACCAACACTGAATTTCTTGGCGGACTTCATGAAGAGACTGTATGCCTGTTTTTTCCAGCTATAAATGACAGAGCAATAAAAGCCGTTGTGCCTTCCAAACTATGTTTCTCTTATACCCTTAGACAATCACTGTTACAACACTATTCCTTTCTGAGAGAAAATAAATATTGCACAATATCTCTTACCTGAAAGCAGAGCCACCAAAAGGAAGAATCTGGCCCTTATCAGCTCAGCTTAACCTGCAATAGCTTCACTCTGTATACTTGAAAGGGAATGTAATGGTAGAGGGCAGTCTTAAGATGTAATGGCCAAGCTCTGGTCACCTCCTGTACAGTTTGGTAACATCAACACTTGAAATCTAGTGGTTTCAGACATCCTAATGAACTTTATTTGAGACACAATGTGTTAGGAGCTAGGAAGCAACAATACATTTTAAGATAGAAATTTAAAAGATTAGTCATGAAAAAATATTTTTGTTCCACTGGTTTTGAAAAGTGGAAAACAACTTTAAGCTGTCTGTGAATATTAATTTTTCCTCCTTACGCATCTCTTTTCGTTCTATTAGAAAAGGGCAGAAGAAAAGAGGAGAAAGACTGGTAAGGGCGGGAAGCTAGAAACCTCTAGTTTTCAAATATCTTTTACATTAAATCAATGTTTCCTCTTGAAAAGGAAATTTTTCAAGAGAGTCATATTTTACACAAACTCCAGCCAGGTTTCATTTTATATTTAAAGTTTAGTGAATTTTTTTTTTCCTTTTTTTAAATGTACAGAGTTTTTAAGCACAAGATCTATGTCTGCAGATTTAAGGCATGAAAGGAAATACTTTTTATTACAAAGTAGAAAATTTAGGAATTACATTTTTCCTTCTAGATACCTGCAAAACAAGGTCTGTAAAAAAACAGGCTTTAATGAAATTAATTTTCCTTTTTTGTAATTTTTGTCTGCCTGTACAGTCCCCAGCTGACCAAGGACATCTACATTCCCACCCTGCAGTAAACCTGACTGCCAAAGCTCTGCTAGTTCTTCGAGTGTCTCACTTCCAAAGTTGACAGCGCTGCATGTGCATCTGCTCAACGTTACCCACGGCCCAGACATTCTGACCTATGAAGATTTCTCAACTGACAGGCACTATCCAGCATCCAAAAAAAAAACCAAAAACACCATGCCTGCAAGCTGTAGCAATGCCCTTCTTCATTCCCTGGGTAGGCAGGAGTCGGGAAGACTGAAAAAGATAGGGGAGATCAGAGCTTGACTTGCTATTCAGCTACAGGTTTCTCATATGGCTTTGCACAAACCACATGCAGTCTTTAACTCCATTCCAAATCCAAGAAACCCACCACTATCACCACCCTCTCCCACTCATATGCTCCATGATAATGAGATAGTAGCACCGTGGATGGAAGGATAGCTGGATATATTCTGCTATACAGCGATATACATCATTGCATGGATATGCACAGCAACATCATGAGGCCCCCGCATGTAAATCCCATGAGCTGTATCAACAACTTGCTCCTGCAAAAGCAGGCACAGAGTACGCTGAAGAAGAACTCTTTCTGACAAAGTTTAACTTCTTACCTCGCTTGTGCAGACAAGACATTCCCCCCCAGCCCTGCCCTCCCTCCAAGAAGGGAGTTACGAAATGGTACTGTATGCTAGCCTTGCTTCAGAATTCTCAGCTCCACCCTTCCAGCTCCTCTACGTGGTTTTCAGCTTTATAGGACCCTCTCTGGGATATGATGTGTTCCACAAGTAAGACATTTCCAGAAGAGTCAGAGGTCAGCAAAAGCAGGACATTACTCCTACATATACTCACGACACCCTCTTTTTTTAGAAGCCCTGGTTTCTAGAAGGAGCATGTTTTCAAAATTCATCCTCAAAAGTAAGATTTCTGGCCTGAGCAATGGCTGTGCTCTTCAATAACAGTTTAACAAGAAACAAATTTCAAATGGACTAATGCTAGTTTCAGCCACCTCCAGATAACAAAGGGAAAATTAAAACTTTCATTTTTCCCAGACTGGCAGGACAGCATTGCAGGATAGAGCTGTCAAGTTCTGAAACAAAATCCTGTGTGGTTAGAAGCGGGGCATTCCTTCCACACACCTGGGCCATGGCCACTCAGTTACTGGTATCAGGCTCAGTGTTGATAAGAGTTCAGGTGCCATATTTCTGTTTGACATTCCCATAAATACAACCTGCTTTGCTTCAACATACTCGAGCCCTCTCCCAGGCCTGCTCCAGGGAATACGCATCATGCTCGTCCACACAGCTGCAAAAACAGTCACAGGCTAAACCTGTAGTCCAGGCACTTAATACACCTCACAGGAAAACACACGTGCTAGTTTAAGCTAATAAAAAACTTCTCAGATGCCATATGTACACAGTCCGTTCAGTCAGCATTTTACAGTTGCCTCTAAAATTTGTGAAGGAAGAGAGGTGAATTATTTGACATGCAAAATAAACCTAACTGAAGGCAACAAAGTCAGCATTTTCAGCTAAGTGGCAAATACATGTCACATACTGAAGGCAAGTAGCTTCCTCCTCATGCCAATTTCCTGCGCTCGTTCCAATCAGCAAGCATTAAACAGTTGTGGCTATCATTCAGCGCATCAGGATTATAGCATACCAAAATGGGAAGTTAATTTATACCAACCAAAGCACATGATTAACTCTCCCTAGAGCTTTGATAACGTTCCAAATGGACCAAACTAAACTTACATTTGCAAAATGAAGATATAAGCCAGATCTCTCTGAAGTTGCATACCCCATTAACCAAGCTACCGTTATGTGCAAAGACTTATATTTTTACTTGGACTCATATTTCTATCAGTTTTGGGTCCAACATAAATAAGTGGTGCAACAGAGGGAGCTCTTTGCAGAAACGAGAACTCCAGCTCTGTGAAACTCCCTTCACTATCACCTTTCCCCTGCTCCCTTTACAAATAAAGGACAAGTGCACTATTCATTGCTGGAAGGAAGAAAAAAAATCTTTAAAAAGCCATGGCCTTCTCAGTGGCAGCTGGTCTGAGCTTCAAGACATCAAATACCTCAGGAAACTAATAGGCATTATATGGAATGAATTTAACAAAAAAAAAAACCCAAACTGATATTTGGCAGAATACAGCGACACTGCACTCCAAAACTCTTTGGAAAAGGAAAGACCTTATAAAAGCAATGCCTAGGACATGTCAAGAATAAACTACAGGCTCTGCAACAGTACATAGGCTAGCAGGCAGCTGATGTAGCAAGCAAAAGCCACCCAACCAGAAGAATCCCCTCTGTGGAGCAGTACTTGAAGAGGGGGGAAAAAAAAAAATCACAACTTAAGGGAACAGGCACAAAGAGCATGGTTTAGAGACAGATGAGCCTTTTCTGTGCTGAAACACTGAACAATGTCGGACAGATTTAGAGTCCACTTTAAAATATACTTTATTAAAACAACCAAAGCACTGGTTATGCATTTTAAACGCATTAACATCAGAACATCCAACTGGCAGCAGTGGAGCAGGACTTCATATTCTTGCATTACTGTTGCGCTCATTTTTCTAAAGCTTGAGGCATATCTGCTCTTTTTGTGAGCTATATTTCCAGGTGATTCATGGTATGATTTTTTTTTTAGGAATAGCTAAGTTTTCTAGGACCTCCTCTTTAATTTGAGATTTATTGTTACTTAATTACAGAAATTAAACTAAAACACATCTTTGGAAATGCCCAATTTCCATACATTTTTTTCCCCCAATACCTTATGTGCTAAAGCAAATAGCAGCCTTACTCCACAGCTAGACAAATTCTGTTAGTAATTATAAAAACTTCTGTTTTCCTTTTTTTTTTTTAATGTCAAAAGATCACCCTGTTTTTAGTCTTCCCTTTACGCCTTCTGTGCAGTTGTCAATATTCACTGTTTCAAAAAGTTGTTTTTAGTATGTCTGTCCTGCTAAAGCCTCTCAAGATCCCACTGTGTTAGATGGGATATTAACAAAATCTCTAAGTCTAGTCTGGAGACCAAAGGTCTTACTGCCAAAACAGAGAGCTAAGATTACCCACTGGAAACAAAGATGCTCATCCCACCCAAAAAGGTGCTTGTTCACCAATGGAGAAATTAGTAAGAAACAACGCTTGTACCAGTTGTCTTAACAGAAACAAAGCAAGAGTTTACATTAAAGGAAGGTAGTCCTTGCTTTAAAGCTACTCGGCCTTAGTATTTACTAATCCAATATGCAAGCCCCCACTCTATGTCACAAACTATTGAAATGTGATATTTTTCACATCCTGTCATTACTGAGAGGTGACAATGTTCTTTCCACTGTAAAATGTTCTTTTAAAGCAATATTTTCTCAGTATGCAAAATAAATAATTACCAGGCTAAGTTCTTTTCTAGGACTAAGGGGGAGGAAAAAGGGAGTCCTGATGCACAACAACCACATCCTGACCCATGAATAGTGAATGTAAAGAGTTTGGGTTACATCCTTTTTTTAATGGTTTCACAAAAGAAATAATATCTCAAGTGGCCAAGACCTCTAGAAACGATCAAATGTCAAAGGTTTTAGCCAATCTTACAGATCTTACAGGAAGAAGGGGCTGCTTAAACTGCAGTTCAGTTTGTATAGTTTTCCAGTTTTCTTAAAGCATCAGTAAAGGTGGCTAAAATATGGAAACTAGGGTCAGCAGCCTCTCCCCCTCTGCCAAAGGGAGCAAGGCAGCAAAACCAAACTTACCCATTTGGCGAGTTCCTTCTTGGTGGATGAAACAAGTGAGTCTGCCATGCTTCAGTCTGAGTCCTCTTTCCAGCTCTGCTAAAAATGGCTTTAACGACAACCTCATGTTTTCCCTTCCCGAATACATAACATGCTGCACATTTAACTTTGTACAGAAGTGTCAATTGCTAGTAGTGTTCAGGGTGTAATTAATAACAATTACATTACACTAGAAAAGCACATAAAGGACTGCTTTGTGTACAATGTGTATTTCCTCATCAGCTGGATGGTCAAAAGGAAACCTACTACACATGAAAGTACACAGTACAGCTGTGTCCCATAACTGGGTATTTGAATATTTATAAGCTATCACACTTGGGATAGCAAAGCTGATGACATGAATGAATGTTTTAATAAGTCAATCAATAGAGCTTTCCTCATTAGAAATCTGCCCCTAGCATGTTACATCAGAGAATTCTGTTATCGTGAACTATATTACTTGTCCCAAATGGCATACTGTTAAAGCCAGAAACATTGTGCCTATTTAAGCAGCATGCTTTACAGTACTCAAAAAGCAGTAGAAGCTCTCCGGTAATACTAACTGCGGTTTCACACCTTTTGAGTAATAGTAATGAATATTTCATGCTATGAAGACATGAAATGTGTTCATCTCGGGTGATAAATCACCCTGAAAAATGCTATGAAAGCCCTCTTTTTAAACACTTTGTGAATTATTTGCAGACTGTGGGAATTCTCTCTTCCATGAATTTGATCAGTTTTTATGTTTAAAAAGATAGCAAACAATGGTGACTGTAGAAACGGCAATTAGCTCTCAGCGCCACACCGAGTAGTTACCACCACATGACTCCTAGTATTGCTATGAGAAATCATGTTTGACTATTTCAATCTTAAGCACAGTGTTAAACATGGATACATTTTTTTTTTTTTTAATACGGAGAACAGGGTAAACAAGCTTTGAGGAGGGGAGAAAAAAATCTATTGCAAACTGGAGGTATTTGTATACTAACTGGCCACTACACTGATGTTTTCTATGGAAATTCCAGCCACATTAATTTTGGCAGCAATTAAAGACTACTTTTGGAATCCTTAACAACATTCAAGGAGTTCCTTTTAACTTTACTTCATGTTCTGTAGTTCTTTCTACTCTTTAAAGCCAGGAAAGCAGGGTTGGTTTTTTGTGGGTTTTTTGTTTTGTTTTGTTTTTTTTACCTTCAACTTGTTTTACTGTGAAAATAAATACAAAAATAAGTCAGTCAGAATTCAGGCTCAAAGGAACCCCACTGAAGTATTTATTCCTCTTTGAGAGCCAAGAAGCTCCTCTTTTACTCAGGTTGTACCTCTTACTGCTGCTCAGTACATTATGCAACTCTGCCTGTCAGCCAACACGATCACAGGACTCAATGATAAAAGAAGCTATTAGAGTTTTGGCAGGAATACTACTTCTGACATTTTGTTTCATCTGGATCACAGGATTAGACTCCAGCTCGGGGCTTTAACACTAAGCTGCCCATGCTACATCACACAGGGCTGATTTCTGACACCTCTTCCACGGTACATCACTTTCTTCTTGAATATTCCCATCCAAGTCAATGGGATGACCCTAGAAAAAAGCTGCAGTCCATAACAAACAAGCACAGCTGAACCTGTCTGTTGAAAAGGGACAATTACACCCTTACACTACATATATCTAAGTACTGAGCCACATAATCAGCAGTTTACGCTTCTCAAAAGGAAACCACAAACAAAAGCCAGCATGTATCCAGGCATCAGAAACGTAATTGTACCATATTCCAAATACCAGCTAAACTGTTAAAAACCTCTGTGACCACATGTGAGGTATTTCAAGCATGTTCATAACTACAAAACTATTATACAAACAACATTAGTATTAATGCTGATTAACTAAGTCAGTATTAACTGCCTGACTAGTACGTGACTTCATGGAAAATGAAAACTGCAAGTACTTGAATAAGGTAAACATGCATGGCTTTTTGTATAATTAATAGAGAGAAATAGGCACAAAGGGAAATTCATCTGAAGTGTCCTAGACACCTTAAGATGTAATGAGCTATACTCTCAGGAGTACCTATCCTTACTTATATACTACCTAACCTATCTTTTAGACAGCTAAAAGCTAGAGGAAAAGGAAAAAAAACCAATCAGAGTCAGCCTAGAACTGCTTCGAATTATCCAATAAAGTATTCTCAGCTTGGAGCAATGGTATAAACAGCAGAGGAAATTTACTATCTCACTTGAAAGAGAGGTTTATGAGGGCTTTCTATTTTTGGGCTGGTCTCCCTAGAGAGGTCCATGTGATTACCTTGTCTGCCTCCAGTTTCCCTCTCAAAACTCCCAAGTCTACTACTTGATCTGGACAGATCAGAAGGTTGGGAATGTCAGAGGAGGCTTTAACTTCCTGAAAGTGTTGGAGAAATAAGAGGCCCAGCAGAAAAAAAATGCCCTCTCTACACCCTGAGAGAAAAGATTTTATGTTAATAATCACGCTCATTGGGATTCTCTAATTTTTATCAACATCCAGCTTCAGGAAGACTTATTGCAAGTTTCAACCGACACCATTCAGCTTCATAAAAACAAACAAATTAAAAAAAAAACCTCAGATGGCAAACAACCATCCACCTCAAGGCCCCCTAGCATCATACGTTTTCCTATAATAATATAATTTTTCTATGATTAAGTAGAATTTTTCCTATGTTTACAAAAAGAAGTTATTAAACACAAATCACTTTCAGAGAGAATTTTTTAAAAACTGTGAAACCAAGAGGTTTATTTTTCAGTTTCGAGGACAGTTCACTTGCCATGAAAATCAATATGAAGTTAAGAGTGAAACAGGAAAGACTTCTTCCATGTCCTCTCTACCACCACCCACCCACATACTTCCCATTGTTACATGACTGTTTCCAGGTAGGAAAGGGAAGCATTTGGGGGAAAAAACCTGACACCTAGTTTCAATAGTTTAACTCCACAGAGATGTAACTCTTGATTCATCAGAGCATGAGCTCAGAAAAGAAAGCAAACCAATGAATCTTTGTTCAATAAGGAATATGTATTCATCATGTAGTCACTTCTTGAATCAACTCAGATTGATTAAACATCTTTCATTAACTGATTTCAGCTCATCTGGTTTATTAAGATTTATATAACCCACCTGGGGCCCTCGAACATCTGCTGCACTTGTCTGACTTGTTTTAGGAAGCTCAGGCCCCTTTGTTTATTATAAGCATTTCTCAGATTTCTGTCAGGACCATTAGATTCCCCTGATCGTTCTTTAAAACCCTTAAAAGCTCTTGTTCTCCATATAATCATTTATTGCTGTTGTCCAACAGAGCTGAACACACTTCTCTCATTCAACCACACATGCTCAGAAATCATGGATAGGACTTCTCAAAGATTGACAGCTCTGCTGGTCTTCCATAAAGGGAGACGTACGGTTCAGGCTTATGCTGGTCCATGCATTTTCATTTTCTAGTTCATGATGGTCACAACAACCCACTGAGTTCAAATATTTACAAGGAGTAGGTGTCAGTTAGTGGGTGGGGGGTGGCGGAAGATCAAGCTTTTATTTGTGCTCCATACATTTAAAATCTTGTTCTTGTGCCTCTTACAAGACACTTGTCTGCATGCATTATACTTACAGAAAAGCTATTGTCCACTACATTAATTTATTGGCATATGAAAAAAAAAACAAAATTATGTCCTCATGTGCAAATGGAAAAAAGTTTCCATTCTTCAATTTCCTTCAAGTTTCTGAATGTTACACAGGATAGCATGAGCTGATAAATGTTATGGTAAACAGAAAAAAAACAGCACACCCAACCACCATATCTTCAGTATAGTCTCTGCATATTGGATACAGAATTTGTTCTGAAAAATCAATTAGGAATTTTCCTGTATTGCACACAAAAATATGATCCGTAATTGATTTCATTGATGTTAAATAGCTCAAGACTTTTACACATATTCACCAGTTATTTTGAAGTTTATTTGTAGCCATATGAGCTGTTCAGAATATTTCTTTTGAAAATAGCTAAGAGTTAATTGACTCAAGATTTTGGGGGTGGGGAGTGAACTTTCTAGAGTACAAGCTATAGTATGTTAACACAGTATCTCGCACTATATTGAGCTCCACTAAGATGAAAGGCTTAGAAGGTTCACTGTATAATAAAAAGAGCTTATGTAAGCAAAAGAAATAAATATTTACAAAAAGAAAAATGCCTTTAAATTCCTAAAACCCACCCCACACTGAAGAATCACCATCGTATTAGACAGAAACATCACTATGGGGAAGAGCGGGGGGTGGGGGAATGAACACAAGCAGTAGCCTTCCTTAAAAAAAATATTTATCTCAAAGTAGTTAGATAATCTTTGACTTTGAAAACTGCTGAAGCAGTCAGTTCTATCTCATGTTCAGCATCGTACTATTAACCTAAGTCAAAAGTTTCTGTGGTTACTATCAGATGAAATGAGCTAATTTCCCCTGAGAATTGGCTACACTGACCAGATGTCTTTAGCCAGCTACTCCCCCGATGGAGCAGGAGCAGCACATGCAATGCCTTCTCTGTTACTATGGAGATGGGTTTTCCCATCCACTATGCAGCCGGGCTTATAGTAGCTACCAGCTGTTGTCTCGACTTGTACTCCATCAGGAGAGACTGAGGAAAGAAAGTGGGAGACGCAGGGCTGAGCTTCTCCCAGCCCTGGACCTCATAAACTTTAACCACAGCATCCAACCCTCAATCTTCTTAGCCGCCACTTGGGCTCATTGCTATTGTTTAAAGCTGCCTTACGCTGCGTCCTCCGCTGGTTTTACAGACTCATAATAGGTCAGTGGCAGCACACAACTGCATGGTATAACATGTTCGACTGCTAGGTTGGAAACTTAAGGCTTCCCCAACTCACGCTTCTACCCAACATTCCCATCTAAATGGTTTTATGAGCTTAAATCTAAATCTCCAGCAGTAACCCATTTCAGGTTCCTGACATTATTTTTGCTCCATACTTTCAAAGAAAATCTTTGTGGATTAGTGACTCCCTATCCTTCCTGCAAGGCTGGTTAATGCCTTCAATTCCCATTGCTTTTTAACTCCTGTGGAACTTTAATCCGTCTCTGGCCATGCTGATGAGCTGCAGAGAAACAACACTGGTTAGGATTTTCATTCTTGCTTTTTCTTTTTGAATGCAGCCAAGTTCAAATGTCTAATTATAACATTGCAGAGTTAATGATCAATTTAACAAAGGCTTTAGAGTATCTTTGAAGTCATAACAACAAGCCAAAGGGGGGTTTAAAACGTTAACAGGGAGCCTACGTAGAGAGCTTTCTTAGGATTATCTCTCTCACTTAACAACAAAGTTGAATCATTTCAGAATATTTCCAGCAACCCCATGGCTCGATCTGGTTGCCACATAGCACAGAGCTCTAGTTAGTGTTTATTTTATAGCTCTGAGCAGCACCAATCATTACCTTATTAATTCAAGTATGTTTAATTCAATGTCCTTCAACTACTCAGTCATGCCTATTTGTAACTTTTAAGCAACTACAGAAAGCTACAGCTTGTCACCACATTTATACCTAACAGGCTCTAATCACTAAGGTTAGGTATACAATGTAAGTAGGGTATATATTAAAACAGCTACAAGTGATGTTCACTTAAATGTATGATATGCAACCTCTGCTCCTTTTGCTTAAGGCAAACTTTTTTCCACTTATCACACAGGCTGAATTTGCCTTCAGATGTATGTAGCTCCTGCTGATGTCAGAGAGCTATAAATACACATCAGAGAACACACTCTGACCTGTTTACTTTTTAATCTGACATATGTAGCGACTCATATTTTGTGTATATTACACACCATTACAATGCTGAATCAGCACATGCAGAAATAACAATAAGGGCATGCTCAGCCTGGAGCAGCACACAGAGAAAGCAGTCAGGCTCCCCTCGCCTTCCTTTTACAGCCACCCTGCCAGTCAGCATCACTGGACATGGTTTGCAGAGGCTTTTTTGTGTCCCCCCACAGTATCAGACAAGGATGAAGGCAAAAGGCTTTAACCTGTTGATAAAAAGTTAAGCACAGAGTTCGGACAGCAAAGGAGTTATACATGAGGGGGCAGCCACCGCTGGTCCTCCAAAGCGGGGGTGGAGTGTGTGTGGAATATGAAGACCTCAGGCTGCCTGCAAGGTCTCCGCCAACATTTTCCTTTGCACTGTACTTGAAGAACAGGGCTGGACATTTTTACCACTTAAAATTACAGGTGAGGAAAACTTCCATAGCAAGAGCAGAGACAGTCTCTAGAGCTGGGCACTGTAAGAGGAACATTTCACAGGTTTGACGAATCAATATAACAGCCACCCCGTGGCTTGTGCAGAGTGACAGAACTGTAAATGAAGAACTTCTAGGCACCTAGGGCTCATATATGGGGCATTATCAACAAAGTTGGGGGGTTGGGGGGGTGGTGGGGGGTTTTTGTTTGGTTTTTTGTTGGTGGTGGTTTTTTGTGGTTTCTTTTTTTTAATTTATGTATCTTTTTTCCCAGTGCTGCAGTTATAGACCACAATAATTGTATGGTGGCATGTAGGATAACTAAAAGCTGGATAAACTACATCAGCGGAAAAAAAAAAAATAAAAAAATCAGTGTTTCCTCTCTAAACCAGCCACTGCAATCAGATTTCCTTTTAGATCTCCCGGGAGATTACATCTTACTGCTTTCTTCATTTAAGCACGACTTCCTAGACCTTATCTATGTTGCAATTTCCACTTCACGGGGAGTTTGTTCATTACATTCAGGTACTTACCCTTACAGCCCTGCCACAGCAAAGGATTACAGATACTTGAGTCTAAAGATCACTTAAGCTCTGATAAAATGTAAAGCAATAAAGAAGCGAGAGCAGCCAGCCTGCATCATGCTGAAAAAGGCTTTCAATGAATACCCAAGTACAACACTGCTGCAACAAGGCCACGGAGCTGGCTTCCCATTTGGGAACTCTGAAACCCTGAAGAATGCTAGCCTTTCCAGAGATGATCAATGCACTTATATTCCACAGAAGTAAATGAATGATTTTTTTGTTGTTGTTCTATTTTTAAAGCAACTTTTCTAGAAAAATCACATAATGAAATGGTATTTGGACATTATATCACAACCATCCCTACCATTTTCAAGTGCACAACACAAACATGGTACTGCAACAGCAGTACAGAACTGTGTATTTTAAATAAAATACAACATCATCCAACAAAAGAGAATGAGGTATCAAATTTGTTTGCTTTTCCATGTTTCAAAAAACATAAGGACTTTGTTTAAATCAGAAAAACAAGCAAAGTCATTAGCTCTCCTGAGGACGTATAGGGCCTTGAAATTGGGGTGCATCACAAGGCACAACGTTTTTAGTTGATACAGCTACCTAACAACTGTAAATATCCATTATATCCTGAGACAAAGTCTTCACAAGTGTTTCAGTGGTTTAGTAACCCCTATCATATCTTCCAAAGCGATGTAAGCACTAGAAGCAAAATTTGCACACCTGTAAAGAAAACTGGATTCTTTAAGCATAAACTGTGCCAGAGAGATGGTGGTGACAGGACTTCTGTCAACTGACACTTCTTCACCTACGTCAAAAAGATTTACCCATCCTTTTTAGAGATTTTATTAGCTTATATTTCATTTCAGAAATTTAATTAGACCTGCATTCATCCCACCTCACTTTCTGCTCTTAGCTGGAATACCCATGGCTCCGTCCATAGATCTGTGCAGGAGATGGGCGTCTCCAGAAACATGCTGAGACCCTAACTTTGACATCTCAAGCCTCAGGTTAGATGGCATGTGTTCATACTTGAGCCGCAAGCAGAAGCAGCACTCAGGTTCCTGAAAGCTATCAAGTACAAACAAAAAAACCCACCCAAACCAAAAAAGAACTTTGCCATGCCACAATGAGGTAAATGCACTGATTTTCTGCCAGATCCAACAGCAGAGATAAAAGACGTGAGTGCATGCCAGCTCTTCAGTAGGCCATAAAACTCTCATTCCATTGTATTAAGTTAATCTGAGACCCAAAAAAATTTAAGCCAGTGATTCATACTTTAAAAAACTGCAGCAGCAAAGGAGCCACTGCCGATGACTGTCTCCCACCTCTTATGGGAATAACTCACACCCAGGGGGACAGGCAGGTGAAATTTTGCATTCATTGATACTAAATTCAACAGAAACCGTCTTATAGATGCTGGCTCAAAGGCTTCTTTTTCCAAAAGAACCGCCGCAGTGCAACACAACATCCTACAGTTCTTCTATCATTTACGCAGCTCAGATTTTGAACACCTACAAAATTCAGCGAGAGAGATTCTTCACTTTTAGGCATTATGTTTTGTGGTACAACATATACTGAAAAAGCTGCCACTGTTAGCTTGTCACTTTTTGTGCCAATTTATCATGTGGTTCGCACAAGAAATCTCCTTAACATATTTATATGATGGCAAAGGCCGCTCCTGGTTTAAAATCAACAGTTAATGTCTTCCTCTGTCAAAAAGGGACGCTGTTTTGAATCCTAATCACTGCAGACCCAACAAGTGCAAAAGAAGTGGCAAGCAACATGGCAATATCTCACAAATACTAAGAGAACAACCTGCAGTACAAGGCTCTTGTAGCTGCAGACTTTAATATTTCCCTTTAGAATGCTGCAATGGACAGGTGCTTGAGACAGTATAAGTGCTATCAAAAGCCGAAATCTATCCAAACAGGAATAAGTAGTGAGATTCAATATACATACAAAAGGTTAGAGAACATCATTGTTTCTCTTAACCTTTTCCTTAAATTAATGGTTTGGTTATGTAATGAAATCATGTATTTATTGCCAAATGTGTGTTTAAATGCACTTACTAAAAGACATGCACATTGCACTACTATAATTCTTGATTAATCATACCAATTTTTAAAGCAGCCAGGTATACAACTTTTAGAATCCACCTGTTTTGACTCATCTAATGCCATGCACTATAGCAAGGCAGAAATAAAATGCATTATTTAAAGCTTTCCGTAACAGTACATTTGTCAATGATACTTGATCAAAGCATTTGCTTTGACTGTGCCATATTTGTTTAACTACTACTACTGCTTATTTTAGCCCATACTAAAGAGTTTTGAAGAACATAACCTGGGCAGATGCCAGAAGAATGTAGCTTTTAAACATAACCTTATATTCAAAGAGCAAAACCAAGCTCTAACAACATAAGCAAGCAAAATTCTGTCATGTACACAAACGTTTCCTGTGTGTTTTTTTCTTTTTCAAAAGATTTAGTGGCAAAACCAGGATTTAAGTAGTTTTCCTTATAAATATTCCAGAAAACAGTAGAGAAATTCATGCATGGATGTTGCTATTGCCAGAGCTATTTGAACAAATTTAGGAGTTTTACTTTAGTATTTTGATAACCAGAAAATTAAGCATTTCACACCAGAGTAGATTTCACTGACTTCCATGTGGCTTGTTTTTGTTGAGGTCAAGTCTTTTGAGGGGGGATTGGTTGGCTGGTTTTTAATCTGCTGTATTTATCTGTTTACCAGGATCACATTCTCACACTTCAGGGTGTTTTCTGATTTTATTACGTAACTAGTAATTAATTGCCATCATTTTTCATTTGATAATGATCATTGATTCTGACATATTGCTTAGACTAAATATAATCTCTTTCTACAGTCAAGGTTCTCAATTGCTCTTAACTGTTCTTTCTAAACTGTAGGGTACACAAACAACTGCAGAATAAGACTCGTGATTTAACAAAACACATGCATAAATAAACAGACTGTTCTGTGCTCATGTACTTAAAGCGGAGGGCAAAGATTAACATTTACGGCAAATCACTAGAGGTTATAGGACAGCCTTTTTACACATTTGTTGTATAGAAAGACGTAATGTATTTCTGTACTCTGAACTGGCAGTTGTGCTACTCTGAATCAGACTGTAGTGATACTTCTCTGAACCCCTAAGCTCCACAAAAGGTCACAACTCAACTTGAAGTGCACTGAAAAATATAACATGTAGGTACCAAATCTGAATCTAAAATCCCACCTGTGTGTGAAGAGGAAATAAGCATCTGTAGCTCACCATTTTAAATTACAAATAAAACCTTTGTATCTAATAAAGCTTAACAGTGCTGCAGGCATTGGCATTCTGGGCTTACAAACGTATTTTCAGGTCTAGTCCATATATATATTCACGGTGCAGCTGGCAGGGAAGATCAAAGCACAATGCAGCTGAAAATACCACTTTTCATCTGACTTCAAGGTTTGTCATGTTTCACTGGGTTTCCATTGCTAATAATAAATCTGTGCCTGTCAGTTGTATTAATTACACCAGATGAACACAGATTTCAACAGTGCAGGACCACTAAATGTTTTAAAACTTGGAAAAGTGCTCCAAATTTCAAATGGTGACAAACACACAGGGGACTTTCAGGGACATTTCCCAACCTGCAGCAGTTGGTACCTGTTTAGGCTCCTGAGGCCAACCTCTTTAAACAGCCTCTACATCAAGACTGCTCTTAGCCCCAACCCCAACAGCAGCACTACAGGAAAGGAAATAGAAACAAATACGACCTACCATTCTTGAAAGCAGTAGCTGTTCTAGACCACGCCACTAGCAGTGCATCTCTCCTTTGCACACATATTAAAATAATGTTTTGTATAATTCCACTTCACACAGAAGGGGACTCCTAGCAATTCAGGAGTGAAAAGCAAGCTCACAAATATTTTTATTTCTTCTAGACAAAACCAAATCTCCTCAAACCAGACTGCAAAGAGCAAAGGCCTTTGCAAGCACAGTAAATGCCTTCAGCTACTTGAAATACGTTTATCTTACTTCAAAGATTTTTAGACTAGATTACCTTAAAGCAAAAAGCACAAGCAAAATAGTTTGGTCTTTTTCTTTTCTTTCCCAACCTCTTAAAACAGGCCAGTTGGTCTAGACCTACATATCACAAGCTAGCATAAATAAGTGCATCTTTCATAAAATTTATTCCACAAACAGGAGCTAGACCACTGGGCAAATGCAGCAGCTATATTTTAAATATTTTGGCATCCTTTTTCACCCCTGTTTCCGTTTCCCTACACCTTCTTTTTGATCTGGCCCCACTCTAGGAGTCAGTCACCTTCCCTTGGGGGTAGCTGTACTGGCACAGCTCAGCTCAGCCAGATGTTTTGAGGGAAGTTTCATTCCCTCACTGTTACTTGCCCAAGAGACAGAAGAGGTACTGCTCCAGGCTGAGCTTCCCCCTCAATGGCTCTAGTCAAGCTTTCCAACTTGTGAATTAATGCCTAAAATAAGAAGCCAATTCGCAGAAGAAAACAGAGGGCTGGGTTATGAGAAAAGATACCCTATCTGATGGTTCAGACCTCTGCCATTAGTGCTACCAGGTACTTTGCTACCTGCAAAACAGAGCACAGATCTGGGGAAGAGTGTCCTTCAGTCCAGCACACCTACTGCTTTTATTCTGCAGTACTTAAGTCTCCATATTATACGTGGGCCCAAAGCACAAACAGGCCCTCATTTACAGCCAACTCCCAGGCACCACAACGTGCATATGAAATAGCAGCAGCAATCACAGAAGCATGTTCTTGGAAGCTCACAGGAAGCCCAGAGTGGAAATTTGTGAATTTTTCTCTTGCTCAAGGACAGGCTTGCCTGATTTCCTCCAGGGTCCTCCCCAGCTAGAAAAGCACAGAATACCTACAGGCACATTCCCAGAAAAGCCTGACAGCCATAAAGGTATGTGAGGAGGTGGAACGCAGGTTGCAAATTTTAATAGCAATTAGTACATTAAATACTATAGATTTTGCTTTCAAGAACTGACTTTTTCAGGGAGGTTGAGAACCCAGTTGCAGACTCTAACATTTGTTCTTAGCCTTTCCAGCAATCACACCTTATCATTCCATGGAAACATTAGCCTTCATTTTGTAAAATGTTAAAGGAGACTGAAGAACCACTTTTTTAGAATTGGCCTAGGAAATAAAAAGCTATATATTCATCTCAGACATGCTTAAGCATAATCCCACAACTTTCTGCTTTATTATGAAGTTTTTGGCTTTTGAGGTGAAGGCAATGAATCTAGTAGTCTAATACAGTTCAATGAGTGATACAGCTGAAAAAATTTTTTCTCTTGGGAAAAGGCTTGTCTGGTGACATTGGCAGCACTGGTGACTGACCCCTAGGGAAGTGGGACAGTCATACGCAGATGGGAAATAGCTGGGAAGGAACTACATGGAAGCACTGAAACATTAGACCCTACCTAGTGGCTGAAAACTCAAGTGTGAGGTCCAGATGCTAAAGTCTGAATGTGTTAGCATCATTGTTAGGGAATTGATACTAAGTGACAGATAGACTATGTTACATAAAGTTCAATTTCTGGCTGCCCACAATGGCTCCTAATTCAAACAAAGGTCTGACAAGCTACTGACAATAAATAAATCAAAGTAAAAAGCACATTGCTTTGAAACTTTAGCCTTATGGCTGGGAACATTAGAGTAAGCCCATTTGTTAAAAGGACTACTCGATTTTGACCTAATACTACTTTACCAAAGCAACTGAAAATTATTGATTTCTTATGTTATGAATTAGGAAGAATAAAAAACAAAGAGTTTATAAATAAAAAGCTGCCTTTGCTCTGTACATCACTGCTGATATGCTGGTCGGTCAGATGCCATTGTTTTCCCTCCTGGTCCCAAGGCACATGAAAGTTATCTTGCTGGGAAGTAAAACAAAATGAAAAGAGAGAAACAAAAACATTTTCCAAGATTTTTACTGTTTGCTTTCAGCCTTACATCCAAGACTAAGAATAAACAAGAAAAACAGTAGCAGTTTTAAAGAGTCACAGAATGGTTTGGGTCAGAAGGGACCTTTAAAGGTCAGCTCTACCAGCCCCCCTGCCATGAGCAGGGACATCTTCAACTAGATCAGGTTGCTCACAGACCCATCTAGCCTGGCCTTGACTGGCGCCAGGGATGGGACATCAACAACAGGTTGCTCTCTGGGCAACCTGTTCGAGTGTTTCACCACACTCATCATAAAAATATTTCTTCTTTATACCTAGTCTGAATCTACCCTCTTTCAGTTTAAAACCGTTACCCCTTGTCTTATCACTACAGAGGGCCAACCATATCCTCGGCTGCATCAAAAGCAGTGTGGCCAGCAGGTTGAGGGAGGTGATTCTGCCGCTCTACTCCACTCTGGTGAGACCCCATCTGGAGTGCTGCGTCCAGCTCTGAGGCCCCCAGCACAGGAAAGACACGGACCTGTTGGAGTGGGTCCAGAGGAGGGCAACAAAAGCGATCGAGGGCTGGAGCGCCTCTCCTATGAGGACAGGCTGAGAGAGTTGGGGTTGTTCAGCCTGGAGAAGAGAAGGCTCCAGCTGAGACATTATTGCAGCCCTTCAATGCTTAACAGGCACTTGTAAGAAAGATGGGGATGTATTTTTTAGTCAATCCTGTAGTGATAGGAGGGGGGTAATGGTTTTAAGCTGAAAGAGGGTAGATTTAGACTAGATATAAGGAAGAAATTTTTTACTCCCCACACTAGTTCAAGTTTGATTTTTGTTTTAAAATGTTCGCAATTCTTTTGCTCTCGAAGCCTCTTGGGATAGAGGCTGGGATTAATATTAATGTAAACGTAATTACAAGACATTTTAATTTTAAAAAGCTGGCATGAAAGCAAAGTGATTCTGTGCATGAAAGCCTAGATGCGCATTCAGAAAGTCAAAGCAAGTGACTCACAAGTCTAAAAGGGCAGAAGCCACCCCCCAGATTTTCATCAACATTGGCTTTCTGTGTGTTTGAATTCTCCATGCCTTGCAGACTGCTTCAGTTGGAAACCATTTTTAAGTTCAAGCTAGGGAAGGAATGACAGAAGATGAGTGACATCTGCAATTTGTTAAGGAATTATAATACTCAAGAAGTCCCTGTTCCAAGAGGTGACAGAAAAACAGAAATGACAAGAATTCTTATCATGCTCTTCATCCCTCATCCACGCCACTTAGCATTTTTTTCCTCCACCTCTTACACCTTCGCACAAAAGGTTCACTGACAGTCTCCATCACCTTGCTCCAACTCTCTAGAGCAACTAGTTTTTGTAAGTGAAAAAGCTCTAGCTCAACATCTCCTTTAAATATTAAGAAAAAAGGAATACCTATTAGCAACTTTGTCAGTGCCACACCAAATTTAAGAGACAGCTGTTTCTAGGAACAGACAACTCAGAATGAGAAAGATGAGATGCTTTTCCTGCTTGTCTCCTTGTTCTTTCCATAACAAATGGTCATCTAACACTATTCATGATGCTGTCCTGCAGTTTTATACCACTGTAAACTCAAGGAGGCATAGCGGTAGAATCTCCCATTTCTCATCTGCTGTTTTCCAGATGATCACCCTACCAGGTGCAAGTAGCAATAATCTATAGATTTGCAGGAAATCTACAGGAACCATAGCACTGAGGAGTCTTATATTAAAAAGACATTTAAATCTAGGCCCCTATTACATGTCTGTACTTAATGGCGATCTAGAATGCCAGAGGATATTTGTATGAATTAGTATTGATTCCCTCTCCCTAGCAAAGAGTACAAGCAACACTGCAGTGAGAAGGGGCAAAACCAAAACACCTTACCCTATGCATTTACAAACACTAGTCTCTTCTTTCCAAATGAAAGCTAATCGCACACACAAACTCGGAATAAATTAGCAACTTAGATACAGATCACAGAGCTCATTACATATCTATGAAGATAGGATTTGGTTTTAAAGAGAGAAACATCCCTGCACATAAGCTAGAAAAACAAATGAAGCTGCCTGGGACGTGAAACCTAACAGTCCCTTGTGTCCAAACACTTAGAAACCAGAGTTCAGATGCTTTCCAGAAGTGGAATCAACTCCTGAAATAGCTTTTTCTTAATGGCTTCACTAGCAGTTCAGAACCACTGTTTGTTGACCTTGAGAAAGTAAAGATCGACAGGCTGCCTGTTTGTTTTGGGATTTGTTGTTTGGCAGAACAGCCACAGTGCACATTTTTATGCGACTTGATGCATGGCTGAGCCTCTCACCTCTGACTCTCATTGGCCATTAACCTGACATAATCAATTAAGAAAAGGAAAGGAAATTTCATGTTATCACTATACTACTTGAAAGCATTTTCTAACATTTTAACACAGAGTTTCCTAGTTTTGTTGCCAAAATATAAAAATATGTCTTTGTTTACAAACAGTATTCATTTTGATTACTGCTGCAACCCTTGTTCTGCTTTCAGCACCTACAAGATCCCAGATCTATTCCCTCCACCTTACCCACTGTATCACAAATGTATTTGTAAGTCCATACTAGTGGAAAGTTTGACTTCAATACAGTCAGTATATTGCCCCTGGTTTTCCTGCATTTTTTTCCTTGCAGATGAGATAGCAACTCACTAAGCTTCCAGTTCACAATTGGGAGTAAAGGAAGAATTTTTTCTTTACATCCTTTTTAAGTCTGTTTTCTTTAAAAAGGCACATGACTCATGGTGGTTAAATGTTTAACTGTTTCACTAATGAGCTAAATCCTAACATGCAAGTATGAAAAGACATGTCATTAATGTATGAAAAATCCCACTCATATCCAAGGAGCTTTTTAAATTTTTTATATATATATATATGTACACACACATGCTAGGAATCTATAAGGTAAATTGCTATCTCGGGACTAGTCTACACACACATTTAGTACTGGTATTCTGTGTAGAGATATATGGGGGTTGGGGCTTGGTTGCGTGTTGGTTTTTTTTAATCGAAATAGTTGCAGTAATTCAAACCCAAATGTGCCTGTTATTGTATTAATAATAATGATGACATAATAGTACAGTTATACCCTATGGGACTAGCCTATACTGACGCGTGCAACCACGTGCTTATGACCACTTCAATGACAGTAAGAGATTGAAGATACTACCACACCCAACTCCTCATTATTGCACCTCTCCTCTTGGAGATTACCACCCACAAAGCTGAACAAAGGTAACCTGTTGTGGAAGTGCTCTTAGACCTTTTCGATCTAACCAAATTAGTTTTAACCATCTTTGATGGTAAACAAAGTTTTCCGGGGCAGCTACGCACTGCAGCAGACTATGAAAGCAAATGCAGTACAATCCAATTCTGGGCAGAGTAAAATCCATTGAGCGGTAGCAGCGAAGAGCCAGCAGATGACTGTTTCTTAAGCTTTTCCAAAGAGACATGCTTCTGCAACCCCACCTACACAACTGTCTGTTCTAGCTGAGTTTGAACAAAACAGCTTTTGTTTGTAGAGACAGCCTAGCTGCCAATTCAAGTTCAATAACTGGCTCTGGACTACAGTAGGCATGCTTAGACCTGTAGGATAAAACTAATTTCACTCAAGTTGGTCTCAATCAGCTGTCAGGCTGATATCCTGCTGTCCTGCAGCAAAACAGATAAAGTAAACATCAAATGCTACTTAATTCATTATTGAGTCAAATCAATACAAGACAGGCACCAAGTTAAGTATGTAAAATAAGGGCCAAAATCTCAGCTTTCATATAAAAAAAGCTTTCAAAATTCTAAATTAAGAAATGAGACATTAAGTATATTTTTCTTTTCAGTGTTATGATTACTGAAGCCCATCACTGAACCTGAAATGCGTGGAGCAGGCCAAAGCTGGGACTTCTGTAAGTTATGTTCTTCCTCTGATTCAGTGCCTGGCTGCACAAGAGGTCTACTCACACTTCCTTCCACTCACATTTTCACCGCGTCATCTGTTTAGGTGTCAAGGTCTATGAGGGTAGGAACTATCTTATATAGTACGCGGGCCCATGCTCTACTAGGTGTTGTACATCTTACAGGCAGGGCCCTTTGAATGGACTCTAATGTAAACAACAACAATAATACAGTTTCTCAGAAGGACAGCACACAAGGCTGCCTGTAAATTGTGTTGCAGATAAAGCTTCCATCACACTCTTAACTACCAAAAGCTAACAAATCTTACTGTACAGTTCCACAAACACTTTAAGCCAGCACTGCTGCCAAAAGAAGCAATCTCTTTTGGCCAAAAAAAAAAAAAAAGGCTAGTCTGAACCCATCTGGGTTATCCCATGGGGCACTTTACAACATAGCTGCACAAATGCTTGTGTTGGCTGAAGGAATGGAATAGCAGGACCATTTCTTCAGGTTATGCAGGCTGAAACCCATTCTTGAAAGTGCAGCCTAGGTTCTCTGAAGGATTTATCCCACAAAGCCAAGTTAGGGTGGAAAAGCTATGGGGTCACCCAGTTTTACTTGTAAAACTGCTAATACTCACCTCCCAAGAATGCTGCAAGGTTAAGTACGTTCATGTTTGAGAAGCATTACAGAAGTAAGATTAGTAAATATTTAATTTTCTCTCCTCCCCTTTCCCCTGCCCTGGCCACTAAGAATAACTTGTTCTGAGTTTCTTATACTAAATCAATGACTTGGCACAGCTCCTAGAAGGTAGCTGTCTATTTCCCTGCCTGTAGGCCAGATGGAGGTCAGTCATCACACGCACATATTCTGATTTAAAATTGTTCTGCACCATCACAGCCAAAAGAGCATCTAGATACATTCTACCCACCCTGCAAGGAACCATGTCAGATTACCTCTACAGCAGACCTCCTTTTTCACCTTGATCTGTGGAACAGCTGCAGAGGGATAAAGGACAAATAAATCAACTCCTTTTGCATGCATTCCACATGTAAACACATCCTGTCAAGTGAACAGAAACAACAATGAAAAGGAGTGTTTCTGAAAGATACCTTAATAAGGATGTTAACAGCATGCTGGAGGAAAAAAAAGCTCAGCCTCAGCGTCATTAGCAAAAAGGAAACCATCAAAGTGAGGCAGTACATAGCTTGCTTTCACAGCCTGGGTGTGGAAACAAGTATTTTGGTTATTTTGTTAGTTCTTCTAAGTCCTGCTGTTTCTGGAAGCTAGTAACAATTCTTGACTCCCCATCATCTTAAAAATATGCTTACGTTCAATGGGTTAGGTGGAAATACCTGATGTAAACAATACACTAAGGGACAGGCTCCTGAAATCAATGAACAATTGGGATAGCTGAGCAGTGCAGAAGTTACAGGACGTCTGTCCCAATGTTTGGCCCTAGAGGTAACTCTGAGAAACCTACAGAACTTACTCTGTTGCACAGCCTCTGATGCTGTCACTACCAGGACACATGGGCACCCATCCCTGTTTGCAGCCAAGGCATGGGGCATGCCAGGAACACTTATGCACATAGGAAGCTCTGCTGAAGTCATAATGACTGCTCATATACACAAAGTTAAACATATTGCGCAAGTGTAAGTCTCATGCCATAAAAAACCTCACTTATAAATGTAGAACCCAATTTGGTTGCCTATACCCATATACATAAAAAGCCCAGCATACAGAGTCTTGACTTACCCCCTGCAAAACCATGGAATAAACTCTCAGTAGAGTGGAGTTGCCAGAGGCTCTACTCAATACAGACGAAATCCAGTTAGGAGTATTTTTTCTAATCATTGCTAAAAACAGAAATATATTCTATATATAGAAATATATATATGCAAAGAAGCATATGCATAAATATATACGGAGAAATAACAGGGTGATCTCTATACCTTCTTGTTCCTTCTCTGTGCACGAAGTCAGGTATTTGTCACTTTTTCACCGCATGGCAAGTTTCTGACAGGATATTCATTTACCCATTTCCCTTCCAAGAGCAGTTAGCGCTCAATGCTGAGATGCGTTTTCTTGCCATCAAACACAGAAGTCAAGAAATGAAATAATGAAGTTTTAAGAAACTGAACTCATAGAAGCTTACTTTAGAAACTGCCAAGAAAAAGAAAGCCACCAAGAAGTCCAGTTGCTTTTGTTTCTATCCAGTTAATTGAACCCACCTAATGCAACATCACAAAATAAAATTCTTATTGCATTTGATATAAAGCTTATTTTCTCTCTACTAACTCCTGGAACCTCCCTTCTTCTAAGACATTGGCACTCACTGCTCTTCTGCACTACAATTACACCACACCTGCAGAGTTTATTCCAGTTTTGCCTACCAAGGGCCACTTAAAGCCATTCAAGAGTCACCAGCTAGTGACAGCTGGCAAACTCAAACCTGGCTCAGTAGTCTATCATACATAATCAATTGCAAATAGAACTTCAACAGACTCATCCCCTTATTTCCTAGCTAATTCCCACTGGAAAAACAAGTCAGCAAGCTTCCACTTCGAATCATGAAGCTAGTTTTGCCCCTGTCCCTCCTTCCCAACTTCTCCCTTTCTCCTCTCTTTGCGTCAGTTCACTGCACTGTTTCAGTTTTTCAGCTTGATATCCGTTATGTTATGTCAGCTGTTACATTACGCTTAAAACAATAGACTCCAGCTGGCTGAGGTCAGATGTGAAAACAAGGACCTAACAAAGCCATAGACCCTCCAGTTATACTGAAATTGAGATACACACTGAATGTAGCACTTAATGACAAACTACTTTCCAGACATTTGGGCAAAGCATAAAGGAAACACCTGTCACTGCAAACATTACACACTAATCCAGATAAACCCTAAATTTAAAAATCTTTCTTTTCACTGCTTGGCTCTACTATGCACCAGTATTTCACAGTTTTAAATTTTTTTTCCAAGATGGAATTTGTATTACTCTGCTTGTTTACTAAAATATTAAAGAGTGAAAAACATGTAATCTGAAAGAAAATGTTTCCTATGATTCTTTTAGAGTTTACCAAGAAATTGCTCCGAGTTTGACGTGGATTTACCCCCCAGAAAAGTTTAGTTAAACTTTAACTCTTAAGTAGAAAGCTTGAAAATGTGAACAATAGACGTAACAGTGACTGAAACATACTTTTTTCAGTGATGGTATTTTCTTAGACACACCTTTGAACAGAATATATTGGAATGCAGCTAAACTAAAAAATAAACAACACACCGGTATACTGTGTGACTTATGAGAGCAAATAGAAGCTCTTGAGAACAGGTGAACTGCTAATAACTCTGGAGCACACAACACCCTGTTTTTCAAAATGCTGCATACAATATAAAAGTAATATTTTCTGAAAACTGTCATGCTACTGCAGTTCATACAAAACAAGCTGGGAAGCTTGCTCAGCGCAAGAGAACAACTTGACTCTGTGCTCATTGCAGTCTTTGGCCAACATCCCCATGCTGCCAGCAGGGGAGATCACCATGTCCGATCACGTAGGCCACCAAAGCGCCAGCAGACGGCACCAATCTATCAGCAGTGGTTGGTGCTGGCCTGCAATCTGTCACCAGCTCCACCGTGAGCTTAAAGAAGGTCGCTCTACCCAGAGCTTGTCTTAGTCTTCAGAGTTTGAGCCAATAAATGCTTGGTGTTTCATAGCCATTTCATCCCAATGTACTGTGGAGGTAAGTGCTAAATTCCAATTCCTCTACTCACAGTGACATAGTTGCAGGCTTAATTTTAAATTATGGTGTTCAAATATGCCACCACAGAACTCCAGGTACAGAAATCCAAAAAGAGGGATTTTTTTTTCATAGTCCTTAGAAAAGGCAGAAATGGAAGTAACCAATTTTCTGTATCCAAGCTTATCTTCATCAAATCCACACTCCAGTGTAGCCGACTAAAATAAGAATCCAAACCCAAAACTCTTGAGCCTGCTAGAAGAAATATAAGCAATACATGTAAAAAGAGTTTTCTATAAAAACCACTGCTTACTCATATTATACATATCTAAAAGTCATTTTTGGTGGTAACTTTAGCGAATTTTAGCGAAATAAACTTTTTCTTTTTCCTGCACTGAAAAGGAAACATCTAAGACAATAGCAAGAGCATACGTGTAAGGATATAACCTACCAGAAATCTTTCAGTGTGTTAACATGTTTAGTACTTTTTCTTTCTCCTCCATGCAAAAGCTTGTCCAATTCATTTCACTCAAAGCTTTAATTGTTCTCACTTCTTTCTAAAAGCCATCCACATAACGAGAAATCAGGTAGGCCAAACAGGATGAATTTTGTGTCTACAACAACAAAGTGCCCAGAGTTGTCTCTGGCAGCAACATTTACACAACCCTTTTCCTCCATCCCTTTTTCCCAGAATTATTTTTGTTGATTACTCGTACAAAATTCCCCGAGCCCACGATAAAAACTATCTCTTTATTAATAGTTCACTTCTTCCAAAAGATATTTTTATCTACTTCAGGACACCATCCACAGTCTGAATCCAGCCACCCCAGATGGGACACACCGTGGTCCAATGCTGCCCTCTGCAGATTTTAAAGGGAAACCATAGCTTCCTCCTTCCTTTCACAGCACATGTGAAAACAAAAAGCAGCTAATCTTTCCCTTCCTAGTCTTAGCGTACTTTCCTTCCCTATCACCTCTTCATTCTTTCCTGGCATTGCTCTTCAGCTCAGACTTCATCTATACCAAACAATAACAACTAGCTTGTCTTCTGGGTTTTTTTAAAGCCCATTTCATTAAACTGGTTCAGCTGTCCCTAACAGACAATCTTATTTCCACTTTAGAAGCACCTGATTTGGCTCCCTCAGACCTGCTTAGAATGGAGATAAAGCAGAATTTAAGCTGGACTAAAAGCATGTTCACACAACCTTCTGAACCAAATTAATTAAATGCCTTTAACATCACATTTACATTAAGCACATAATTCTCCTATACAGACCAGGGGAGTTGACAAGGGATTGCTTTGTGAACAGCTGGAACAAGTTAAGATGTTATTACCGGCAGCAGGGCAAACCAACACAGCTGATTTTGCAATGAAGCAGATTAGAAACACGTTATCTGCCAGCATAGCTCACCTGCAAACATAAGAACCACAGACTGAAGTGCAGTGAGAAACACCTGGGTTCAGATTCAGAGGAAGCTCCTTGTTCCAGCTGCTAACTATACTGTCACCTAATTAAAAGAGTGGGCCTTTGAATTACTCACATTTGGCCTTTTTACTATAAACTAAAATGTGGAGAAGCTGACTTTAAATGAAAGCTGGGATGCTCAACTTCAGCTATCAATGGAGTGACAGAAAGGAAGTGATGCAGTGAGGATTCCCTGGACTGGTCTGTCTGCAGGTCTAGCAAAAGAAAAGGATTAAAGAGCACAAGTCCACCACACACGTCTTCTCCATCAGCTGACCTCACTCTGGGTCACACAGAATTACAGAATGGTAGGACTTGGAAGGGACCTCTGGAGATCATCTTATCCAACCCCCCTGCTTGAGCAGGGACACCCAGAGCAGGGGGCACAGGAACGCCTCCAGGCAGATTTTGAACGTCTCCAGGGAAGGAGACTCCACAGCCTCCCTGGGCAGCCTGTGCCACTGCTCTGGCACCCTCACAGGAAAGAAGTTTTTCCTCATATTGAGGCGGAACTTCCTGTGTTCCAACTTGTGCCCGTTGCCCCTTGTCCTGTCGTTGGGCACTATTGAAAAGAGCCCAGTCCCATCGTCCTGACACCCACCCTTTTAGATATTTATAGGTATTGATGAAATCCCCCCTCAGACTTCTCTTCTCCAGGCTAAACAAACCCAAATCTCTCAGCCTTTCCTCATAAGGGAGATGCTCCAGCCCCCTGATCATCTTGGTAGCTCTCTGCTGGATTTGCTCAAGCAGTTCCTGTCCTCCTTAAACTGGGAGTCCCGAAACTGGACACAGTACTCCACATGTGGTCTCACCAGGGCAGAGTAGAGGGGGAAGATAACCTCTCTCGACCTGCTTGCCACACTCCTTTTAATGCAGCCCAGGATACTGTTGGCCTTCTTGGCCACAAGGGCATGTTACTGGCTCAGGGTCAGCTTGCTGCCCCCCAGCACTCCCAGGTCCTTCTCAACAGAGCCACTGGCCCATAATTCAGCCCCAGCCTGTACTGGTGCATGGGGTTGTTCCTCCCCAGATGCAGGACTTTGCACTTGCTCTTGTTGCATTTCATCAGGTTCCCCTCGGCCCAGCTCTCCACCCTGTCCAGGCCTTGCTGGATGGCAGCACAGCCTTCTGGTGTATCAGCCACTCCTCCCAGCTTGGTACCATCAGCGAATTTGCTCTATCCCATCACCCAGGTCATTGATGAATATGTTGAACAGGACTGGACCCAGCATACAGCCCTGATGGGGTCACCACTAGTGACAGGCCTCCATCCAGACTCTGCTCCATTGATCACAACTCTCCGAGTTCTGTTGTGGGATGTTGCTGAGCTGCAAAGACAATTTTTTCCACTTTCTCACTTTCTCAGCTACAGTTATTCTTTAGAGAGTCTGTGGAGTAGATCAGTCATAGAGCTGTTACCAGGCATCCTTTACAGACATTAATCCCATTTCACATCCCAGACTGGGATCCACCTGGCTGGAGGGCAGCTCTGTGGAAAGGCACCTGGGGGTCCTGGTGGACAGGAAGCTCAACATGAGCAAACAGTGTCCTGCTGCGGCCAGGAAGGCCAATAGGATGCTGGGTTGCATCAAAAAGGGCAGCACCAGCAGAGAGAAAGAAGTCATTATCCCGCTCTACTCAGCGCTTGTCAGGCCACACCTGGAGTACTGTGTACAGTTCTGGTCCCCGCTATACAAAAAGGATGTGGACAGCCAGCCTGGAAGGGGTCCAGAGAAGGGCCACCAAGATGATCAAAGGACTGGGAAGCCTGCCATATGAGGATAGGCTGGGAGAACTGGGTTTGTTCAGCCTTGAGAAAAGGAGGCTCAGAGGGGATCTCATCACCGTGTACCAGTACTTAAGGGGTAGTTACAAAGAAGATGGAGACTCCCTTTATACAAGGGGTCACATGGAGAGGACAAGGGGGAATGGACACAAGTTGCTCTTGGGGAGATTCCGATTGGACAGGAGAGGGAAATTTTTCACAGTGAGGACAGTCAACCATTAGAATAATCTCCCCAGGGAAGTGGTTGACTCGACCACATTGGTCACCTTCAAGAGTCGTCTGGACAGGGTGCTGGGCCATCTTGTCTAGACGGTGCTCTTCCTAGAAACATTGGAGTACATGATCCCTGAGGTCCCTTCCAACCTGTGATTCTGTGAATATTTCAAAAGGATGAAAATGCACCAACGTCCAGATCATAAGTCTCTGGCTTGGCCTTCTTAACCAAGGAAGATAATCAGGGGAAAAAAAAGTGCTGGAACCAGTTTGAACTATTTGAACCAATTGTTCTCTGTGAAGACCATCTTCAGAATCAAAAGCTTCAGGTATTTTTTTCCTCTTTCTTTCTCACAAGACCCACAAAACACCCGAGAAAACAAAGCCCAAGGCTTACACTTAAAAAAATATATTAAAAAAAGAAATAAAATCTAGATTTCTCATAGACTCAGTCTCTATGACACTTTCTCTTATTGTAGGAATAATTTCAACGCCAATAACAAATGTTAACCACCCAATGCCATTACCTTTTCTCTTAATTGGTAGTCTTTTAAATGTTTAAACACTGTTTAATCTCTTCGGTAAGAAGTATGCTAGAGTAGAAAAGGAACTCAGAAAACAGCTAGAAAGAGCTTACACTTTCATCATAAAAACATACCCTTCCTTTTTTTTTTTGTTGGAATCAATATTGAAATGAGATTCCTACCAGAAAATAGCTTTTTCAGGCACACTAAATATCCCTTGGTTCAGCAGAATATTTAATCCCCTTGGATCAAGCACTTGGATTTTCTTAGATCATGCTGAGATAACAGCATTCTGCTGTGTTCTGGCACCATAAAATCCTTGCTTATGAAAATAAAAGAAAAATATGGCCTCTCTGGGAACATACATCTCTGAATTACATTTTTCCATACTCTAAATATTGTAGTCTCAATATCAATTTTTACACAGATATACCACATTCTCTTTATGAGTCATGGCAAAAGCTCTCCCGCACCACTATTTTAAATGATCCAAGTGTACATATACCCTTCAGAATGATGATCCTTTCACAGTCTTGGCTCAGACTCCAGCTCACTCTGGGCAAGTGCCAACGAGTAACTGGAGTCAAACCCCCTCCAACAGCACCATCTAGTGAAAAAAAAAATAAATTAACACATGCAAATTTAAACACTTTTCACTGCATTCTGGAAACTAACAAAAGACCAATTCTCTCCTAATCTCCCATTACAACTGCATTTAGGTATAGCTTTCATCAAGGCTCTTTGCCTTGTGAAGTGTGGTGACAAGTAGAGAAAGATTCAACAGCTAATTGTAAGCTTTTTGTCTAAAACTGGAACACCACTTGGAACACAACACAAACTCTCCCTTGTTTATTTTTCCAACGTCAAGCTTTCATTTTTCCTATTGTTATGAAAAATGAAAGCATTTTTAAATGCTTTAAAATTATTGATATAGCTATTATTTCCTCCTCTGGTAGTGAGAGGTGATTTTTATAAGACAAGCAGCTCCAGATAAAAAGGAAATAATATATACATATAATCTCAACAATCTGCTTGGCTCTTATTTTCATATAACTGCAATATCTTGTATGGCTACATTACTGAAGCATGTTCAATGAAATGAAATGTAGCTTGCTCATAAAAAAGGACACACGCAGCTTCCATATATAACTTTAATGTGACTAGTCTCCCTGGTTTCAAAAAGACTACCTGCTGAAGTTGTGTAGGTGCTTAGCTCTTTCACAGGATCGGAGCAAAATATTTTGCCTATGCAGAGGAAATAAAGCAGTATAGCTCTGAACCGTGAGTTTTCAAGGGTCTTGTCTGAATAGTTTTTCAGTCAGTAGGAAAAGATTCTGTTCTTTTCCCAGAGTGCATCTTCAATGTCATGCAACTCACACGTGGGCTGTAGGAGGAGTTCTGTAACAAAGTAGTTTGCAGATAACACACACCCCCGCTTTTACAGTTATTCCATCTCATTTTCAAGATGAATCACAGTTAGAGTGCCCATGCAGTAAGCTCACCTAATCAGGCTTGCTCCATGGGGCTGTTCAGCTCAGCATACCCACATACTAACTCTGAGCACTCATTTCCAGACATTCAGCATGATATAGTCATATCTTGCATTTCCAAACCTATGGCTGCCTGGTTGAAGCCTCCCCCACACTCCCAAAGTACAGTAAGTCCAAAAATCTCAAGCAGGCAAAATTTTAAAGCATGACCCTGCAATTTTGATACCACTAACTATCTGATCCTTATAGCTGATGCACTACAAAGCATAATTCATTTAGAGACAATTCTACCCTACGTAGGAAATTATGTCTAAATAAAAGGCAATCTGCTCTTGACAAAGTTTCAGTAATTTTCCCCCTGGAACGCAGATCGGGAAAGGTGGACTGAGTTTCATAATCTAAAAGAAAGAGTTAAAGGTCTCTAAGTGTTACTTTAATTATTTTAATCTCACAAAGCACGCACTTGGGCAGTAGAAGTCAAGTTTCATGGAATGGCTTGAGGTCTCAAACCACAGATTCGACGTGGCTGAAGGTTCCCTCCTTCTCACAGTCCCAGTTAAGCTCAAGCAGAAAACCTTCCTCAAGATGCCCATACTCCTCCTAGGAGTTTGTTGCTACACTGCTGTTCCTCTGAGGTCTCTCTCACTCAGTATTTGTCAGTCAACTTGTTTGCCCTTCTTTGCTCACCTACAATGACAATGTTACCCACTTTCATTGTCTGGCTCCAAATTAAAACTATTATTGTGGTATAACTAAAAGTCCCTCTACAAACTCAAAAGAGAAATTAAGCCCTACTGCAAAGCAGTAGAAAGAATGCTCTCCTAAGCTTTAATAAAGTCTCCTTACATTATCATTTGGCTTGAAAGCTTGCACTGTTTCTTCCTGGTTTGTTTTTTTTAATCCCTGTATGCTATTACATTTTCTTTTACTTCTTTGTATTTTACACTTTCTCTTCAACCAGTCATCTGTGATTAACTGCCCCCCTTAAAAATTCAGTTACATCCAATTTTGACAGCTGGTAATGATATATTAGAGTGAAAGTAAAATCTTAAAATAAGGACAGAATAGGAAATTTTACTGGGTAGACACTAACAGGAACCAGATTCTGACATTTATATTTGTGTTGCAAGGTGCACAACTCCTTTGAAATTCCCACCAAAACCAGATAGAGCAGAGAGCACATTGGCCCATCTACTGCTTTGGACCAATGGATCACCATAATCCTCTTACGATTCTTGAAAATTTCCACAGTTAATCATTTAAGAAAACAATATCAGAATATGCCAATACTGAACAAACAAACAACGGCTGAATTGCCAAGCAACCATGACAGTAGAATTGTAATCTTAAAAATTAACCATAGTTTTTCTCATGATACAGAACAGAAACACTGATTCACACTGCTTAGTAAGCAAGATAACACAGAATATTATGATGACCCAATACATACTGGGTATTACACACATTGTATGTAATTCTCAACGGATTGCATACATATTACCCTGAATATATTATACACATACAGACAATACATGCTGTATCAGTATGAACACACAAAATTAGTTCCATGATTTCATGGTGGGGAAAAAAAAGGAAACATCCCTGGTTATGTTGTCACTAGAAGTTGTTTCAGTGAAACAACACACACGTAAAATATTATGATATATTGCAAAGATGAGTGAGATACTATCACAAGTGAAATTCATCCAGGAATTGCCAGAAGCATCCATAAGTGCTAGTTACGGATAAAAGAAAATTAAATCTGTACAAAAAAGACAACCTCAAAGCACAAAACAGAAAAGATACTGGAGGCAGAAATACACGTAGAGACTCTCTCAGCTGGCAACTAATTATAATGTTATACATAGGAGTTCAAATACCTTACAAGTTAGTTAAAAATAATGTACCAGGCATGAAGATACCTTAAAATAGAAACAGTGTGAGTGACACTAAATTTAACATACTATATTCTTATTCTTACAGTATTCATATTAGGTATAAAACCTTAGCATACTGAATAGATAAATTGACAAAATTTATTATAATTAATGGGAGTTTTAAGTTAACTTTTTCATGTTAATAATGCTAACGTACATAATAAATATCACAGGTGCACTGCTAGAACAACTGTTTTGAACAAACATTTAAATTGCTATTTAGCATTTTCTCTATACAGTGACAATGTTTTCACAAATAAAATAATGGTCATTTATTTACAAATGCAGAGAAATCAATGATTTAGCAGGGGGTACCCCACCACTGAGGTACAATAAATTTATAAATTCTTTTATACCATGCCTCTCCAACTTCAAATTTAAGGTTCTTCAGTGAAATCTAAACTGGCTGGACAGTAATACTCTTGGAACATCTCTTGATACAGATATGTTGCAGCACCAGTGTACTATAGACAAAAGGTAATTATGTTTTCTCTACTGAAGGGAAAGGTCTAAGATGGGTAGAGCAAGTTGTCTTAACACTAAAGTCAATGAATATACATGAGTTTTCCAGTTGTGAAAGAAAGCTGGATCTGACATCAACTGAAAGAAAGGACTTCCATTTACTTTTTTTTGCCCCCTTTACTGTCAGGTGTCTGGTCTTCAGTATGGCTGCAAAATGGATTAACCTGAACAGTACAAGGGATTCAAGCTTAATTGGAACAGCCATGTGTGTTGGACAACATAGATGCCCTCAGTGTAGGCCATATAGGGTAAGACTTGGTTTTTGTTCTACCGTGACTTTTGGTGTTTCTGTGGCTTTAGAGAACCAGTAGGGAAAAGCAGAAAAGTCTCTTGTCAATTAAACCATAAGGAAGATTCTCCTTGATATGGTATTAGCTCAGGAGATCAGAATTTGCATAGCAAGAACAAACATGCATCACACTAACGTTCACATACATACCATCCAAAATAACGTCCCTGTAGCAAGAGCTGCATACTGTTCAATTGTAGAAAGCACGCTGAATATAAGGCATATCAGCACAATAAGGAAGCTGTAAATAAAAAATAAAGTAAAAAAAAAACAAATTAAAAAAAAGTAACACAGTCTAGTAAGAACCTAGAGGACAGATAATTATGCCATTACAAATTATCCGGACACACCTAAATGTCATTGGTATTGGATTATCTTAAAACACAGCTGGTAAATTTTGAGTCATCCTGCTTTGTTTTGGGTAGTTTATTTCTCTTCAGACACTGAGTTTTTGGGTTGGACATTGTCAAATGAAACTGTACAATAACATTAGCTTTAGCCTATCTCGCAGACTTGCTGTTTCCTAGCCCCTGAGGAAAACAGCGTTCTTTGATCTTTCCCATTGTATGGGCTACTATAGCTGAATCACCACCACCCAACCCCCGCAATATGTTTCAGATATTTGCCTTTTTGCTGTTCGAAGTTCTAATAAACTGCAAAGAGAAATCCCAACTAAACCAGAGCTTAACAGGCTCTGCCCACAGTGTCTTTCATAACCAACCCCAAAAGGCCCCAGATAAATAAAATCTGACATTTAGCATCTGAAATGCAATCTAGGACTGATTCCAATTTTACATAAAACAAAATTTCAAAGCAACTATCAGAGAGAGTGGAAATATAAAGGTTTGCCCCCCAGTCCTCCTGCCTTAGTGAGTCCTTAGGGAGGGGATACTGGTTCCCTAAGTAAGATTCGGGACAGACAGGGAGTTGCAGCAAACTCAGCCCAACTGCCTGTAGCCCCCAGAAAGCCTCTTCCCTCAGCTGGGGATCAAGGCCGCCCAGCTGTTGTGGTTCAGCTCAGCAGGCAGCTAAACACCACACAGCCTTTTGCTCACTCTCCCACAGCAGAATAGGGACAAGACTCAGAAATAGAGGTAAAACTCACGGGTTGAGATAAAGACAATTTAATAGGGCAGAAAAGGAAGGGAAAATAATAATAATGATAAAAGAATATACAAAACAAGTGATGCACAATGCAACTGCCCACCACCCAATGACCAATGCCCAGCTAGTTCCCAAGCAGTGGCTGCACCCCCACCACCAGCCAACACACACACACACCCCTCCCCAGTTTTTTTGTTCAGCACGACATCATACAGTATGGAATATCCCTTTGGCCAGTTTGGGTCAGCTGTACTGGCTGCAGCCCCTCCCAGCTCCTCGGGGGCCTCCAACCTCCTCGCTGTATAAGGGCAGTATAAGAAGCTGAGAAGTCCTTGACTTGTTGCTGAACGCTGCTTACACCAAAACATCAGTGTGTTATCAACATTATTCTCATCCTAAATCCAAAACACAACACTATTCCAGCTACTAGGAAGAAAATTTATCCTACCCCAGCCAAAACCAGGACACCAGCTCTGCAGCCCCTGCCTTCAAACCCCTTCCCTGAGCAGCCTCAGTTGTGCCCACCACCCCACAAGACTGCTGCTTGCCTTAAAGGAACAAAACGCACTTGGGAAGCAAAACATTTAAGACCCAGACTGGATGCTCTCCACTACACACTAGGCATAGGCATCTTCCAGTTCCCAAATAACTGTATGTTTCTTTTTAAATCATGACATGAACAATGAACAAGACTTAAAACATTCACTTATTAAACAGAGTTAGCTGTTAGGGATAGTTCACAATTCTGTTGAGACAAGCAACACCAATCCTTTGCACTTGACAGAAACCTGCTACAAAATCCAGTAACTAAATCATCCCCCCCTTACAGATCTCTCAAACAGTTAATCAGGGTTTTTTCCTCTAAAAAACCGTAATAAAAAAAGACTTGACATAAATAACATAATAATTGACATAATAAATGAACTCAAGAGAAGAATATTAACACAGGACATCAGTGGGTGTAGGTTGGCACGGCTCATCTGAAGTCACCCAGAGCCTGTATCTTTTTTCACATAAGTGGGAACTGCATCGGGTGAATCTTTTGAAAGGCCAAGAACTCAAGAAGACAAAAATCTGTCCAGGTTGGCATTATAAGCTAGACTGCCCAAGGATCACTTCAAAATACAGCACATTTAATTCCAATACCTGCGTAGACAAATTATATTATAAACATATTACAAAATCATGGAGAGTAAGTTTGTAGGTAATTAGGTATAAAAAGCAAATTAGTAAGTAATAATGAATTGAAGTTAATAGGACAGAGACTATCACATACCAACACAAACACACATATATGAATACACTTTTACCTAAATATGTGGGTGTTTCTGATTTATCTCTAAAATCATCTAATTTTACCTTGTATCTAACTTTGGCCATCTTAAATAGAAGTAAGGTGTGAAGACAAAGCAGGGGAACACAAAGATGATTCAGTCATTTGAAACATAATGTACATGTTGCCCAAATGTCCGGCCCTTCTATCTGCAATACTCCCACCACTGCTTAGGACCAATACACATGACAACATGAACATAATATAAATGGGTTCAGTTACACAGAGGTAGCTAAGGGTCTCTGGATAAAAAGCCCAAAATACATAGAAGTACCAGTTCAAACCAAACAACAAGCACGGGATGGTGTAAACTGTCTGAATACACCTTGAGCAGTAACAACTAACACTGTATCCCTTAATAGTCAGAGGCTTGTTAGAAGTGTAACTCGGCCAATACATGAAACCACGAGAGGGCACCAAAGCAACGACTATCCTATTTCTGTACTTTTCCACGACTAAAGAGAGCCTAATAAGGATTAAAGGTGAAAGTTTGTGTGCCTAAGTGACAGGAAGATAAAATTAGGGTAAATCATTTGCCACATCTCTTTGCTTGTTACTCTTAGAGAAATTGAAGGCTGATATAAGAACTGCATCGAGTATCAGTCACCGCGCTACCTACTTTTATGGGTTTCATGCACATGGATCCATTTCAGTCTTACTAAATTTCTTTTTTTTTTTTTCACCCCCAGAAAAACTCTTGAAATTTATTGCTGTGTTCTTTCCAGCCTGAAGCATGAGACACCTTCATACCCCCAAATAGGCATTATCCCAGGCGAAACAAAGATGTTTGATCAGATATTGCTGCTTCTCATCTGTTCCTTTGGCGTTAGAGAGAAGATGCCCACAAGCCCCAGTAGAACAGCCATGCCAGAGCCATGTCAGTTAGCACCACAGCTGAGCTACTAACCCTGTCACACTGGCACCACTGTTTTGCTTCTGAGGCTAGATCAATTCTGCCTAAGGAACAGAGGATGCAAAATTAAGAGATAAAATACACAGTCCTCCTCTGACATCAGCCTACTGTTCATTTCCTTCCAACACTTGGCTCTTACCCTGTTTTTGTTTCGATACTAGTTGCTTCGTCCTCCACTTGTGAAGCGTAAGAAGGGAGTGAGGCACCAGGAAAACTGACATCAGAAATATTTTGCCACTATTTTTTCCTTTTTTTTTCGACAGCTACCTCCCCTCTCTTCAGCCAGAACCAGAGCACAGGTTCTCAGTTACTGTCTACTTTCACTTGTTGGCAGCAGACAAGTCCACAGTAGTTAGTTACGAACAGTTGCAAGGACAGACTGCCTCAAACTTGAATTTGCTCTATGTGAAAATCATCCTAGGGAAATTTAACTGTCAAGCCACAGAAAACTTCTGCTACTCATGTCAGTGCTATGATTATTTTTGCCCAAGTATTTAGAATGTAACTGAACTCGTGTGAATTTCCACAGGGAAGGAAAAAAAAATTCAAAGGTACAATCCATACAACACAAGATAAAATTTCAAAGCCCTCAAACTCATGTATTTTTTCAAAGCAAATGTCACACTCCCAAAATTACCTTATTACTCTTACTATCACTTTGCTGTGATCACTATTACTACATCTTCCAAAAAAAGTACTCACCTCAATACAGATGCTAAGCACATGAACTGTTGATCCAACCAGTTAGTATCAGATAAACTAATGGGCAACTGAAACCAACCTTACAATAAAAAGCATTAGACAAATTACTGGTAGACAGATGTATCAGCCCTACCCTAATCAACCATATAATTCCAGATAGCTAAGTTAAGAGAGCTTTGTTTCAGACAACCTAAGCCTCACCTGCATGTCAAAGCTCTGTTGTTAGTGGAGAGACACTGGACACCTTCAGGGAGTCATTTATGTCCCACGTGAAACAAGTTACTGTGCAAAACGTTATTTTAACTGTTGAGCAGGTAAAGGCTCTAAACATGGACATTTAAACTAGGCAAACAATGTGGGCTATCCAGTGTACATGCTAATCCCAAAACACTTACTAAAATTCACAGAACAGTCATTTACTCTCACTGGGTTGTAACCAAGTTGCTTTATTATAACATAACAAGTAGAAAAGCATGTTACTTGGCCAGCCTTGCTTCTCTGTCTCACAGTAAAAAATTAAAAATACCTTAGCTCCCATACAACATCATTCAGGGACTTAAAGACCTAAGACAGATGAATGGTTTGATCAGTAGCATCAGCCTGTCTGGAACACTCTGCTAAGCAGAGTCCTGTGCTGATTTCACCAGTTGTATATGCGGAAGCAGAACATTCACTACTGTATCTGCCCTAACGACTCCAGTATAGTACCTTTTTGCTCTAAATAAAAGACAGACAGCAGAACACTGGAATTTCTTTAACTCTAGCAGTCAGAAAAGTCTTAACCTCTTGGAAACCACCAATCTTTTATCTCCTGAACCCCGTTGCTTGTTTACCCTCTGCACAAACATGACCATCTTCAAGAAAGGAAGCTGAGTGACGAGCAGTTCAGGCTTTCATGATCTGATCTAACTCTCAGACTGTGGGGCCAAGCAAGTATTACAGATGAGGCGATAGTGTGTGAAATGTTTCATATTGCCTGTCCCAGGTTACAGAGTAGCATTTCCCTACATGTAGATAAATCACAGATACTGCATCAGTAGATGCACCCAAAAATATTTCACTTTGTGGTTAACTCACATCTAACAGTGCTACTTTTCTTTTAACATCAAGTGCCAGACCATCTCTGTACTTCCAGAAACCATGAAACCACTGCTAAAGCAGCATGGACACTAACACTTACAAAGCAGCAGTTTTCTTTCATGGACTCTTGTTTTCTGTAGACTATTACCAGGCGACCTGTTTCGAACCTAGTTTAAAGTCCTCTCGATGAGCCCGACCAACTCCTTTGCAAGAATCCTTTTCCCTTTTTGGGACAGGTGAATTCCATCTGCCACCAGCAGGCCCAGTGCCATGTAAACCTCCCCATGATCAAAAAAACACCAAAATTCCACCAATGGCACCAGCCTCTGAGCCACGTGTTAATCAGATGAGCTTTCCTGTTACTTTCAGTATCGTCCTTCCCTGCCACTGACAGGATCGAGGAAAACACTACCTGTGCTCCCAATCCTTCAACCAGTCACCCCAGTGCCCTGAAGTCCCTTTTGGTTGTTCTTGGGATTTTCTCCACAATCTCATCGCTGCCCACCTGCACAACTAATAGTGGGTAGTAATCAGAGGGCCAGACCAGACCAGGGAGTAGGAAGGCTCTGCAGAGGGACCTGGACAGGCTGGACTGATGGGCTGAGGTCAACTGTATGAAGTTTAACAAGTCCAAGTGCTGGGTCCTGCACTTGGGTCACAACAACCCCGTGCAACGCTACAGGCTTGGGGAAGAGTGGCTGGAAAGCTGCACGGCGGCAAAGGACCTGGGGGTGTTGTGTTGGCTGACAGCCAGCTGAACATGAGCCAGCAGTGTGGCCAGGTGGCCAAGAAGGCCAACAGCATCCTGGCTTGTATCAGGAATAGTGAGTAGGGAAGTGATCGCGCCCCTGTACTCGGCACTGGTGAGTGTGAATACTGTGTTCAGTTTTGGGCCTCTCACTACAAGAAAGGCATTGAGGTGCTGGAATGTGTCCAGAGAAGGGCAACGAAGCTGGTGAAGGGTCTGGAGAGCAGGTCTGATGAGGAGCGGCTGAGGGAACTGGGGTTATTTAGTCTGGAGAAGAGGAGGCTGAGGGGAGACCTTATCACTCTCTACAACTACCTGAAAGGAAGCCTGTAGCGAGGTGGGTGTTGGTCTCTTCTCCCAGGTCAGTAGCAATAGAACGAGATGAAATGGCTTCAAGCTGCATCAGGGGACGTTTAGGTTGGATATCAGGATAAATTTCTTTGCTGAAAGAGTGGTCAGGCATTGGAACAGGCTGCCCAGAGAGGTTGCCATCCCTGGAAGTATTTAACAGATGTGTAGACATGGCACTTCAGGGCATGGTTTAGGAGACATGGTAGTGTTGGGTTGACGGTTGGACTTGATCCTAGAGGTCTTTTCCAACCTTAACGATTCTATGATTCTCTCAGCCAGCCAGCACTGTTTTATTGGAAGCCAGTTTCTGTGGTTTTCTTTTCAGTTTAGTTTTTACATGAACTGCATACCTGGTGGAGCCATACCCAGAAGTGGAGCTATCTCAGCGCAGATGAAACAACATCAGCCTGCAGCCCTCCAGTAACAACCCTTCAAGCTCATGTACATCCAGGCCCATATATAGACTTGGGATGCGTGTTTATGCTATACTACCCATCAAAGAGAAAAGCACATACACAGACACATGCATATACAGAGTTACATGAGACAGTGCACACACAGATGTGTTATACATGGGCAAATATATAAGAAATAATAAAATTCTACTTACTCCATGAAGTCAGCCAGACAGTTTAGATACTTTTTTTTGTCTCAAACAGGTTTGAAAGGTCAGAGCATTTCCAGGAAAGAATCACATAGCTGACAGGTAAATATGCCCAGCTAGTATATGTGCTATATTTAGCAACACATAGGAAATATATAGGGAATATATTAAGAGCTAAAGCTGTATTTAATGGTTTCTGACTATTCTAAGATATATTTTGACTTTCAGAACAGATCCAGACTTAAAACTGACCACAGTGGCAGCTGCAGAAACTTGACAGATTACAGGTAGCTATCAGTACTTCGCAGCCTCCAGTCCTGAGCTGCTGCTTTTTTTCCTGTATTTAACTACGATTTTAGAACATTAGCATGTCTTTTTTGTGGCTTGAAGCAATGTGTGGAATGATCAAAGGAACAATTAACCACTTACTGAGAGATAACAATGCTCATTTAGTAAATGTCACAGGTAGGAGAACTGATAAAGGTTTATAAAATATGTCCAGTGATACGACCAGGAACATTTAAAAAAAAAGTGCATGAGACAAGCTGGAAATACTTACTCACCAGATTAATATAGTCTCATGCACACACAGCTGTCATCATCAAAACCAGTATCAAAATGTGGGTAGATTTTATTCCTTCTTGCAGTGTTTCTTACATACTTTCAGTGGGAGTCTTTCCATGAACCTGGAGAAGGTTGGCATTAGGCCCTAAATTAAGCTGAAATCTCAAAAACATTTAATAGATGAGAAGGGAGGTGCAAAGTTCAGCTCAATTTATATAAACCCAACTTGAGTTCTAATCCTCCAGGAAAACAGCCAGTTTCTCCTAGTTCAATGTCACATAAGAGCTGGCTTAAGTCTGCTATTTACTTTCAAAGAACTTTTATTCATTACAGCTATCAATCTTGAAGGTATCCAACTATTGGTGCCCTTGCATTCAGGGAATAGTATTTTAGCTTATAACTGCTGGATCTGTGCTTTTTTTTTGTTTTTGTCATGAGGTCAATGGATAGTTATAGTTCATCCTCTCTGTCTACTGGAGAAAATGACTGAAAAAAAAAAAAGAAATATTCTGTAAATAAAAAGATGTCTTTTGGGTCCTTCTATGTCTTTGGTAACATTCTGCCTAAGCCTCCTTCTTGAACCTCTGCACCTTACTTCTGGGCAACTGGATTGTCTTTCTTTGAATGTACAGCTTTGTTCAGCCACATGCATCCTCAGCCACCAACTGTGAAACTTCCTCACCAACCCTGTAACTGCGGGGGATGGGTTTGGTTTTTTGTTCTGTAGGGATTTGTTTATTTTTTACAGAGTAAATCATAGAATGTCCTGAGTTGGAAGGGACCCACAAGGATCATCAAGTCCAACTCCTGTCCCTGCACAGGACAACCCCAAATTCACACCATGTGCCTGAGGGCATTGTCCAAGTGCTCCTTGAATATCGTCAGGCTCGGTGCCGTGATGCCTCCCTGGGGAGCCTGGTCCAGTGCTCCACCACCCTCTGGGTGAAGAACCTTTTCCCAATATCCAACCTAAACCTCCCCTGCCACATCTTCTGCCATTCCCTTGGGTCCTATCGTTGGTGACCAGAGAAGAGAGATCAGCGCCTGCCCCTCCTCCTTCCCTTGTGAGGAAGCTACAGACTGCAATGCAGTCTGCCCTCGGCTTCCTCTTCTCCAGGATGACAAACCAAGTGACTTGAGCCACTCCTCATATGGTGTCTCCTCTAAACCCTTCACCAACTTTGTGGCCCTTCTCTGGACCCTCTCTAGTAGCTTTATATCCTTAATGTACTGTGGTGCCTTTGGGTTACTGTGTACTTTGCACACAGTACTCAAGGTGAGGCCGCACCACTACAGTCACCTCCCTCGACCGGCTGCAGTACAGTGCTTGATGCACCCCAAGGCAGGGTCGGCCCTCTTGGCTGCCAGGATAACTTTTGAAAAAGTAACTTTTTTTGCCATTTAGCTTTTAACTGTGATAAGTTTCATAGGTAAACAAACTAATACAAAGTTTAACCTGCTCTAAGCATACAGCTTTAGAAGAACTGGAAGGATGACATTGAGAATGAACAACAGAAGTGTGCAGATTAAATATGGGCAGATTCTTATCTTGATCATCATAGTTTGCAACCTATAATGCTGTAGCATATCCAGTTCATGTTAGTTCATTAAAGCATATGACAGCATCATTATTTCATCTTTCATCTCCATGGCTTACATATACTGACATTTACTTTTCAGATTGTGAACACAAAGGTCAATGGTATCATTAAAGGACATTTTCACGCAGCTTTCCAGGCAACAAAAAGAGTTATTACAATGAGGATTTAGACTGACAACTTCAGGTGAAACACGCTGAAGACAGGGGATCACTCTCTTGCTTTGTCATATATTCTGTCCCAGAGAAGTCATTCCTTAATTGTCATCAGGAAAATCCTGATGAAAAACCTGAACAGGATTATATTACTACAAGACAACATAAATCCCTAACCACCTCACACAGTACTGCACAGTCATGTTCATGGTGCAACTAGGTAAACATTCGTACTAATCCATATCAAGTCATTTCTCACGGCAGCTGGGCACCAGGTCTCTCATTTTTTTCATTCAAGGCATTTGGGGTTTGCTTGAGGGTAAAAATTCTAACAAAAGGTAAAGTTAGAAGGGGAATAAGTAGAACTTGTCAAATGGAGGACAGCTGACAAGAGAGAGGAAAGGACTCTAGATCATAAAAAGCATCACCAGGAAGATAATACAGGATGGCAATTTTTTAATGGGATCATCACCAAATTATAGTGTCAAGTACAAATACCAACCACTTTTTAGAAGCAAGAAACTCAGATAGAGCTGTTTTTTTTAAAAAGAAACAGGATTTCACCATGCAGAGAAAACTTTCATTCTTACTGAAATTTACACACATAAATATCCTGTAGGTCTTACACTGAAAAGACACTAATTCTGTCATGACTATAAACTACAGGAGCCCAGTGCCAGTCTACTAATAGAGGACTAAATGAGCATTCAATTATGCAATTGGTGGACATCAGAGGTCCTCCATCACCTCCTCCATTAAAAAAAAAGCATTTGTTTTTAAGCGGATGGTCTGGTGAAGGTACATGATTACAATGAAGGAGCCCTGTACTTCAGTTCATTATTGCCCATACCTTCAGCCAACTTTGAAATTTTTATTAACACAGTATCTTTCTTCCAGAGTATGGCTGTGAACTTTCTAATTCTTTAATGAGAATTGCATAACTGCATTAGCTGTGCTGCCTAACAAGTTCAGCTAACTTGCTTAGGAGAGAACTGTTTAAATTCCAAAAGTATATAAATCTTAACTTGGGTCCAGATCCATTAAATAGGACAAAGTATGTAGTGAGGAGTTAGAAGATACCAGCAACCTACATAAACCATAGCTGAAGATAAGTAAGTTTAAAAAAAAAAAAAAACACCAAAACAAAACCACCCAAACCAAAAAAAAACCAACCAAACCCAAAACCTACTCTCGCCACGCAGGCCTTTTACATGGTTTTCCTCTAAGGATTTGTCTTATCTTTTCCTGTTTTGTTTTTGAGATAGGGGAAGGAAGGAAGGAGGGGTACAGCCCCTTCCCATCTTCCAGACTCTCTGTGGCATGAGGATGCCCAGCAGCAGGGGAAGTATGCCTGCATTCATGCAGAGAAGCATGATTCGCCCCAGGAACTGGCTACAACAGTTTCCTGTACAACGCATGCTTCCTCTATGTTATGTCCTACACAGGTCAAGCTAGCAGACAGATCACTATTCTCAGTTGTCACTTGCTATCAAAAAACTTTCAACAGACAAAATGTGAATGCTCTGTTTGTGTTGGCTTAGGTCTATCAGATGGAGCTTCCTGTTAATATGTATTTGTTCTAACTGTAAGGCAAAGTATAGTTGGCGCTTCCTGAAGGAAACAATGGCATAATTTTTAACCAGCTCCTTGACTGCTTGTCAAAGAAATGTCTTCTAGCTCCTGTGTGAGAAAGCAGTTCTATTGTACAAGAAAAATCATGTACAACACAGAGTAGTCTAATACTAAGAAAAACAGGTCAGCTATACAGCTAAATAAGCAAGGCTTCTATCACACTTACATGGCTCTTCTGGGAGATTAGTGTCTGTAAAAGTAATTTAAATTATGGGCAGTGTACCAAAGCACAAAGCACACAATGAATCAAAACTCATTTAGGATACAGCACCACAATTATTACAGGAAAGGCCTTTAAGGTATTGGCAAAGGGTATGATTGCTGTAGAAATGCAAACCAGACGTCAAGATGCTTCAAGAGGAAAGGTTAACTCTCACAAAAAGCAATGTTATTGCATCCAGCAATGAGGTATTGGTTCCTTTGAGGATAGGCACGGCTGAACAGGAAGATGATGATAGGTACTATGTAAGAAACTGGAAAAAAGTATATTCTACATTTGAAACAAGTGCATGACCCAAGAGATGTGAACCACTGGACTGCAAGAGTCATCGTGGCTCCTCAGATGCTTCATAATGAGCTTCCGATGTGCCTGATCATCAACATGAAACCCCAATGCAGCAACATGACAGCTATGGAAGGAGTAAGTGCACATGTACAATGGGGAAAGGATGTCACCCAATACTGCAAAATAGGAAGAATTTTTGCAGTTCTTTTCACATGCACCTCAGGCTTCGCAAGAGAAAACGTGTTGTTAGTGCTCTTACAATATACTCACTGTACTTGTCTAGTCTTCAAGTAAAACAATGGAAGATTTTCCTATTCTTGTGGTTTGATGAAACACTACAAAGCAGGAGAGAAAACATAATTTTCAAAGCTTATTTTGCTTGGAATAGCTTCTCCTCACTTTCTCTCACTCTAAAATACCATTAGGAAACCAGTACAGTCCTGTGTGCTGTCCTCATCCTCTCAATTCCACATTCAGGTTTGCTGAAGTCCTGTAGCACCCCATCATTCAAAGCAAAACCCATCAACCAGCAGCATGTTCCAAAAGATATCCACCACCGTGTACTCATTGCTTGCAGCTCTAACACACTGCCCATCTCAAGGTGAGCATCAATGCCAAATTAAGCCTATGTTTGCTTTAAGCACGCATGGAAGCATAAGCAGAGCTCAACCACAGCTTTTCAGCTGCCCAGGCCAGGCCAGGCCACTTGGTGGAGACGGCACCAGCAAGAGAACAGGGAGCATCAATGCCAAATTCAGCCTATGTTTGCTTTAAGCACGCATGGAAGCATAAGCAGAGCTCAACCACAGCTTTTCAGCTGCCCAGGCCAGGCCAGGCCACTTGGTGGAGACGGCACCAGCAAGAGAACAGGTAGCATCCCTCAAAGGTTTTAAGGCTAAATCACCCTTACACTGTGCTGCAGTCAGGGTGGGGGTGGGTGTCTGCCTTATTTTACACAAAAGGCAGATTTAGGCAAAAACTAACATGAGTTGCAAGCAGGGGCTTAGGACAATACATCAGTTGCACACCACCACTGAAAGCAAATGGTTTGTTCTTATGGCAATAGAGGACTTTCCTTTTTATGGGCCAATTCTGGATAAGTTTTCATTGGGGGGGGGGGAAATCATTTCTAGAACATACCTCTCCCCTGAGTGCCACAATACCAGTAAAATCTGTTTTCTAGGTGGAGTTTTATGCAGTCGTCTGAAGGCTCACTACATCACTATTCCACTTTCTTGTAACAGCAGATTCAAGGCAGCAGAGTTTAAAAAATTTAGTATCAAAATATTAAAAAAAACAACACTAAAAGCTCTCTGAGACTTTGTAAAACTCAGCTTCTGAAAAATTGCCAAGCCTAGACTATTGCTCTGCTTTGCTGTTATCAAACCTAAATGAAATAGATCTTTCTAAATAAAATACTGCACTTTTTTTTTTAACAAATTTGAAATTACTTTCCTTAAATACAAATTATTTCTTTAAACAAGCAACAATATTTCCTCCTAATGGCTTCTCTTGTTTGGGCTGGCCAGACACCACTTTGATAGCTTCATCTGACAGAGCATTTTCAAGAGCTGTATGGATTGCTGTATGATTTTTTCCCCCCCTATTTACTTTCATCACAGCAGTACTGCTGCAAACCACTTTCCCTTCCCAATTAAAGATCAAAGGACACTGTATTATGCCTCTTAAAGCATATGCATCCTATAATACTGCAGAAAAACTAGATTTGGTTAGCTTCTCAGCTCACAGTATTGCTTGCTTAGTAACCAGCTTCTGGATATTGCACATAGCCAACTAAGAATGCTGTCCTACCCCAAAGAAGTAAAACAAGGCAAGAGAAAGGAAACATTGCCTCCACACCTAAGGAGAGGGGCACTATCCCACAGTGTTGTACAGCTGATTTACTAGTGCACATGGACTTGTACACTGATTTTATTGCAGTACAAGTCAGGACTTCTGCTTCTATATGTTCTATAAAGAAACACCCACATTGCTAACTCGCTAAAAACCCTCCACGACAGGAAAACAATATTGGTATTTTTGACAGCATCCTTTATCTTTAGTTGTGAATAGAGCGAAACATTGACAGGGACTAAAAAGCCACAGGTAGCTAAACATACAAATGGGGAAGAAGCAATCATACCTTGAGCTACTGACCTGGACAGATACTTAATCTGATTTATTCCATATATCACAAAAGTGATACCAGGCCTGAGCAACTCTGATCTACCCCCTCACCTGATTCCCCAAAGGCTTTTTTGCACCCCTTTCTCCTGAAACAACTGTCTGAAAGGCACTTTCATCAGTGCTGGCAAGTAAGATGAAGACCATGAGACAGATCTGAAGCCGGGATAAGCACTCTCACCACCGTTTCCATTATGGTCCTCTGCTTTAATTAACTAAAGGTACAGTTGACAGATGTTTTCACAGAAATCAGTATTGCTGCCTTCTTTTAAGCCTTTCCACATTCAAATCTCTGCTGCACTTTTCTAGGAGTATTGGAGGGAGAAACATGGCACCTTTAATGCACCACAGCTTAGAAACAAAGAGGAGAAACTACATGACAGGTTAACATTCCTAAGGTGAAAGCAAGGGAATTCAGCAGACAGACATATTTCCCCTTCCAGAGAAGAGAACATGTTTGCTGAAGGAAAGATGTAATGCTTGGAAGCTATGGCAACTTGACTTTCTTCGTTTGCTTTAGGCATGAGGGAAATTTCAAGTGCCCCTGGAGGAAAAGAATGAAAGCGTGTAGAGAGGGACAGGCAGTTTTTACATTTACAGCAACAGAATCTTTCTGCAAATATGAAAATCTCTATAAATATGTGCAATGAAATACATAAATGCTCAATACTGCCTTTCCTCAAAAAACCCTAAAGAGTTTAAATTTGCAAAATGCAATCCATGTTATGCTTAAAGAGCTCTAGCTTTGTGCCTTTATCACACAACAGACAGCTTTCCAGGTTGAAAATTATGAGGATAATTATTTCCATAATTCCAGCAGTCAAGCTAGCTGTTTGCAGAAATTCCAACTGTCTATCACTGGGCTAAAATTCTGCTGTATCTTTTGCACTTGCATTAAAACCATTCAAGACTTTGATCTATAAATTGATTTCACCCTTTCAGAAATACATCTTGCAAATCTATACAACATCCTCACAGACACTGGCATATTTGTTAATACCATACACTTTGAGTGGTAATACAAGAATCAGTGATAACACAAGCACCCACAGATGAAACTGGAGCAAAACAAGTTGGGCCGTACCAAAGAAAAAGGTATTTTCCTGAAAGCGCGAAAACGGCATGACCTGGGTCAACTGTTTCTGTTAACTGCCATCACTAACCATTTGTAATCCAAGAGCGGGTTGGCAGTGTCAGCATATGAGAAAATCTAAAGTTCAGTGCAAAACTGTAAGACCTTAATACTTCAGTACATCAGTAGCATTTCTTCAATAGCAATCATCTATTTGCCAATCTACGGCAGTAGCTGTGGTGTTGTGCCCATAGCAAGCTGGCTACATGAGCGAACGCAGATTCACAGAGACAAGTAGCATCTTTGAAAATGAACTGATAAAGGTGAAAGAAAGTTCGGCAAACTCTCAAGCATTAATGGAAGACTCACTTGACTTTGAGCTTATCTGTCTTTTCCAGCCATACCTGCCAGCCAATACACTGAACAGAAAAAAAAATTGATGAAATGCTAATAACTTACTAAAGGAAAGTAATAAAATTAACAAAAAGAATCCCCTGCCCCAAAGAAAAAGAAAATTGTTCACTAAAATTATAATCAGTTCTGAGGCCTGCATCCAAGTGACATTACAAGGTGATTTAGTGGCCAAAATACTTATGTTTCAAAATGGAACTTGTACACTCAACTACCAACGAACTTCCTTGTAAGAGAACTTAAGAAGAATTAATTAAAGGTGTGAGATGTTTAAAACACTGAACCTTTCAGGAAGGGCTCCTATTCAGGAATACAGTGGCTTTACATAACATAACAAAAAATCAGCTATTAACTAGACACACAACCTTGCTGTGCTCACAGAAACAGCCTCACTGCTGAAGCTGCCAGACATGCACTTTATTTTTCCTCTTCCACAAGCTTTTCTGTAGTTGGCCTTTTAAAAGACTTGCTGACTATAATGATGAGACAGTTTGGCTTATAAAATGCATATTTTATATTATAAACATTAGTACATTTGTTTACACTGTTTTCTCCAACTAGTGTAAGAAACCCACTGTTTTCTTGCAGAAGAAGAATATGTCAGCCTGTGTATACCTAATGCCATTGCCAATTTTAGCCACCCAAACATTATGGTTCCACTCTAAAAACCATGAGGCATCTGAACATCTTTGGGAGTTGTCTTTTGAAGATACAGAAGAAAGAAACTTTATTTTGTAGCAAAATCTCAAATTCTCAGTCAGGTAACTTCAGAAGCAAGCATTTATCAAAATTCATTAATAAAAAAAAAAAAGAAATGAGAGATGGTAACATTTTGTGGCCCATCTGAAGATGGGCCACAGCCTTAGTAGGGGAAAGCTAGCATGGTCCCTTTAAAGTCAGGCGTACAACAGCAACTTATCCCCACAAGGAGCTGGCAAATACTTTGCTCTAGATGTTGTAAATGAGTCCTCAGATTCAGAATTCCAATTGATAAATTTTATGTATTTTCTTAAGATTCCCAACTTTGGCTGCTAGCCCTGCAACCTCCACTATAGCGGAAAAAATCAGTGCACTCATGCAGACCAGCTGCTTGGGCTATCCATCATACTAGCTGTGACAATCAAAAGATCAGAGCAAGAAAAGCCTTAGATGGAAAATCCCTCTGAACTTTGTTATGCTATTCTGTCTCCTTGAGCTTAAAAAGAACTGTTCCTAAGCTGCATCATTTTAAGGTTACAATTTGCACTATCCTTTCATATGTAGTTATTCTCATCTGAATTCAGCTGGACATTGAGGACATTAAATACTTGCTGAATTTGGGCTTCACTCAGGGCAGATTCCAGCTCAGAAGTATATCTTAATTGGAAACAGCCGAGTAGCTTAGCTATGAAATTTAGTTTAGGACCATTAAGATCTTCCAATATTTCTCATAATTCTGACGTATCATCGCAAGACAGTATGAGGAGGCAAGGGTGCAGCACCTGGGAGACAGCACGCTGCATAGTCTACTATTCTAATGTTAACACGTACATAAACCAATTTCTATTACAGCTCTTAGTAAGACTTTCAAACTATACATAGCAAGTGCTTGCTAACAGCATGCAATACATTTCTGAAAACAGAGTGATACAAGTAACAAAGCGCCAAAAGAAGATTTTAATTCTTTGGTGCATTGACTTGAATAATAAATGAAATTCCAGTTAATTGATAACATCGCAAGACCTGACATTATGCATAACAGTTTGAATATGAACTTGTTTCAATTGCATGGAGGAAAGCATGCCGTACGTCTGCAACATTAAGACGGCAAAAATAATAAGTTACTCAAATTTAGGACTGAAAAGAATTCTAACTCATTTAAGCTTTATAAATACCAGAAGTATTAAGGCATTAAACCGTAGTGCGTATTATTTCAGTTCCTGACTATTTCTTTTTAAAGCGCAAATATTTCTAAGTATGTACTTAGTTTTATATGTGGTCCTCTGCAATGAATAATAAACATAAATTTGTAATAAAGCTAAGTACAGGGGTGGAAGCCTTTATGAGAGGTAGACCTTGAAGAGCTCTCTCCAGGAAGTCACCGTTTCATGGCTAAACTACCAGGAAACAGAAAATGATGATTTTCTGTCAAAGTTCAGGGCCCTTGAGATTAAGCTGCCATTTCATGTGTACGTTTATAAAGTGTCAGTGAAACGTATTGATATGATCTGCCAACATATTAGGAACATCCATTTGAGTAACATATGACCTCATGGCAAAATTATGCCTTAAGATACTATTCTTGGCCCTAAACTACAAGACATTTTAAACAAGTATTAACAACATTGCAGCAGCATCCAAAGCCCTAAGAAAACTGCAGGGTCAAGTTCACCCACCTATGTGACACGGCAGTAGATGCATATCCTTCCATGTGCATAACTGGCTGCCAGTCACAATATTCAACAAGATGCTCTCTGACAGCCATTTGCTTCATGGTATCTATTAATTCTACCTGTTTAGTTTCCAGTCAGGGGAATTAATTGTTTAGAACTACATCCTTAGATTCTGGTGGCAAAGCACAGAGCGGAAAAAAGCAGACATGAAAGCTGAAGAGAGAAGTACGGTACCATAGAATCACCCATCAAGAACACTTGAGCTTTTTGCTTTGCTTTTTAACAGAGATTTGCATGGTCATAATGAAAGCTATTAAGAGCAGTCTAATATTTTGAAAACACTTCTGGAAGGTCATCATAATTAAACCATTACACCTCACATGCATCAAGTAATCCATAAAATTCTTCCATGTATGGATCAGATTTCCATGTACATTCATCATCCAGGAGCTCAGCCATGATTCTTTTGAATAGATTTTCAACTTAAAGCACCGATCCCTTTTGAACATGTAGTTCCAGCTACAGATCCTAATCGCTTTTGATGATTCAATCTCTAGTGAATTTAGTAAACTATAAAGTTAGTCAAGTAGAAGAACATACTAATTGATAAATTTTACAATACCTAAAGAGGTAAAAATTATGATATTCAGGACATACTAGTCACCTTGCAAGTCACAAGACAGAATAGAAAATTATAAAGGACAAAAATAGTTTACTTTCCTTTTCAAACTACAGCTTTAATGAAGTATTTACCTCTTATTTCCAAATTATTTTAGTAACAAGCTCGCCCAGATTGAAGTGCAACTTTATTTTTAATGGAATTTTTCCAGAACAAGCTAAGAAAATCCTATAGTGTTCAGAATTCCAGGCCAGACTATGAAGACTTTTAAAAAAAAAAAAAGCTTAAGTAGTACCATGCTTCATTTCCTTGATGTCCCCAGGACCAAATGGAGACAGAGTGGTTACTCTTTCTGTTTATCAATGTCAAAACCCAACCTGCAATAATTCATACTGTTTTTAAAGATGCAAAGCACTTCAAAAGCTGCAGAAGGCTGAGAAACACCAGTAATGCCAAACAGCATTAGAAGAAACGTCAGCAGTACAACGTAAGCCTGAAGGACACGGTTTGATTACGGACATTATTGAAATGGCACCTGTGCCATTGGAGAATACTTTTCTATGCAGTTTCACCTTCGTCAGTACAAACAAAAGCATTGTTCTACTTGGAAAGTCTTTGGCAGCAGATTTGGGAAAATAAAGTATCTCTAATGCGTACAGCACATAACATTTGTTTCATAATCTGATGGAGCAGAATTAATTTCTTGACCAGCCAACAGGATATGCTTTTAATTAAAAGAAAAAAAAAAAGTGGAAGGGAGCTTTCTTAGTCTATGTACTCATTTTTTTCTTCTCCAAGCAATTGCCTGGGCAGGTCCTACTCTAGGCAGTCCGCATGTGACTACCACATGAAACAACACTGAATGCCAGAAAGTGGACACCAGTGCAAGCCTCTGGCTTTTACATTTCTTAGATTTTGTTTGTATTTTTCTTAATATTTTAGATAAATACAGTAGATGGTGACACAGATTTTTACTGTCTGCTGCTCAGAGGGCCACAACCATTAAAAGTGTAAGTAAATAAATAAATACCAAGTTCCCATGCTCAAGTGTCTTCCCCGTAAAGTACTCACTTTTAGAAAAAAGAATTATTACAACTGGTCTCAAAAGAATCTAAGGAGAACTAGTTCATAAACTTCATGTTTCCAGATTTCCTTTTATATACTGTTTCCCATTACTCATCAAACCAACCAAAAGAAAACTACTCTGTGATATACTAACAAAATCTGTTACTGTGAATTTTTACTTGGGAAGGAAGGGGCAATTTCATATCATCCAACTCTGACACAGATTTATGTTAGAACAGTATTTTGTAATAAAAATATATTCTTTCCAGTAGAATTCTGGCTCCAGGCCTTCATTTGAGCTCAGAAAAAGCTAGTATTGCAGATAAAGAAATAAGTGGGGCACACCAGCAAACAAAATATTTATGTTTGAGCAGTGAAGTCATGAACTCCCTCAGCAAGAGACCTCAACAAAAAAACCTCGATTATTCTGAGCTGAGAAGCTTCTTTATCTGAAACAACAATCCCTGAACTTTCAAAAGTGATCCATGAAGTTTTTGTGCCCTGCTCAAGTTGGCACAGAGACATGTGTCTCATTCACCTCAGCCACTTAAGCATAAGTTAAACTAATATTATCACTTCCACAGTAAAGAAAATTTCCAGAAACAGGCTCCTTTTTAACTGATAAAAATAATCTGTTCGAAAGATTTCTTATTCCAAGGCTGACTCCTTTACATAAAGGTAAAATGTCAGAGAAGTTGTTGCTGTTCCCTATTATGATTAAGAGAGAGGAGCACAGGAACAGTCTGGGGATGGAAAGCATCAGAGTTGGGGGGAAAAAAGGTTCAGTGAAGAAACAGACGAAGTCTGTCTCTAGTAATGCAGGCATGGGAGAACAGAGGATCCTGAGGGAAAACTCCAGCAGATGGCCCCAAAGCAGCAGCAAGTTTTCTCAGAACAACTCGTTGACAACAAGTGCTATTTCCAGTAGTTTTCTGTAGGCACTGCAAAGGCAAGCTGAAGTCCCAACTCCAGTTTGGCCTGCTGGTACTGATGCATTTGAGAAGGCACCCCCGTTTTATTAAAATGAGTGGAAGCTTCATTTTACTTATTTTTTAAGAATATACGTTAATACATAAAACTAAACATGGTCAAAAGCTGTGATCACTTAAATTTTCTATGCACATTGTTTCTATTTTTTAATCCTTCCCTCTTCCTTGCTGAGGCAATAAAATACAAACCATTAACTGTAAGAAAAAAGTCTTTTCCACTCCCTTTTTTCCATAAAAATTGAAATTTTACATTTCAGAGAAAAATGAGAATTATCTACAGTAAGCTTTGAGAGAAACACTTTTATAGTGAAATGTTTTTCAAGGGATATCCTGATACTGCCCTTCATAAGCTGTTAAATATTATTTAAATGTGAAAAAACCGCATGGTTACAGCACCGCACAGCTTTTCAAAAGCTTCTTCCACTGTGATTAAAACACTTCAAATCATTGTAGAAAGCATCTTAGGCAGATATTTTCCAGTAACAATGAGTCATGAAATATGTGCTGTACCCTGTTTCTTAGACATCATTACTTACACACTTCCGAGGTTGGTTGTGTCAAAGCCCTGTTAAGAAACTCAGGAATGGTTTCTCCTACAAGAACATTTAAAAGGCTCAAAAGCAATGCATTCTGGTTAAAAATTGCTGCATTCTGAAATGGGACTTTCAGGTCTCATGAAAATGTCTTCCTTAGATGTATTATTTCAGAAAATTTGTTTCATAGCTGAAAACAAAAGTGGCGTTCCTCTGTGCTCAGGAAGGCATACCTGGCCCCAACGCAGCTGTGCTGGTTAATGAACCTGCTGTCTAAGAAAATAAAAAGATTAAAAATAAAGTTGTTTCCAATTTTTCAGGGTTTTTTAATGTGACAATGGGTCAAAGAGCAGCAGATGCTAGCCTACTGTCTGGTTCATCACCTATATATCCTTTAAGTAAACATGTCTGTCACAGGGTAAACAACAACACTGTATAGAGGCACTTGCAGCACTGCACTGCCTAAACCTTTTAAAAGTCTTTTAAAACCTTTTAAAAGTCTTGGAAAGCTCTTTGGTTTGTTGTTTTTGTTTGGGTTTTTTGGGGGGGGGGGGGGGTGGGGGGGGTGGGATATATTTTTGCTTTGTTTTGATATGCTTACTCAGCCTGGTACTTTATAGCCGCCACCACTTCTTTTATTTTTGCTGCACCATGAGAACGCTTGGAAGATAATTTTGTTTTCACCATTAACAATCAGCCTGTAGTTCATTAAAAGTGGAAAAACCTATCCATTAAGACCCATTCACAGCTCACCTCTCTATCTGTAGTAAACACACACACACAGTAATTGTTAGAGAACCTCAGAGCTACCATAGCAATTAACATAAAGTGAGGGTGGCCGTCTTCTCCATACTTTGCAATATACACTGTGACAAGATGGGTCTAATTCTAGGTGAATTAATTTACATTAAGGGATATCCCACTCCATGGCCTTCCCTACTTAGTATTTTAAAGAAATGCAGTACTATCTAGTTCTCTTACTCTACTTTTCCTAAAATTCCACTACTTTCTGATTTGCCAGCTATCAACTAGTCATGCATTAAAGTTTGATACTTCCAAAATATGTTACAAACCAAGAAAATAAAGTCCTGCATAACTTCTATCCCAATATACTTCCTGATCTCATGTAGTTCTCTTGCTCTTACAGACTGACCTTTACTGAAAGCACACTGCATACTGTATATTGCAAATTTGCCGGCACAGAGCACATTCTTTGGTCAGGTTAACACTAATTAAAAAAAAATTTAAAAAGAAAGGATGCTAGCTACTTCCTAAGTACATGCAAACTTCCACTGCAGTTACCTATGTAGCAATTACTGTCTTCAGCCACTAGCAAAGAAAAATGAACAGCAGAGAGATTAAATGGCTTGTACAAGGTCATATAGCAAGTCTAATGCATAGCTGAAGATAGAACCCCAAGGACCTGGCTTCTAACAGCGAGTTTCACAGAGTTAGATTTCCACACACTGTCTGGGCCAGCCCTTTGCACCAAAGAAACCAGGAAGCAACAGCCTCCTGTCTTTGCCTGGTGGTACTTACATTCAAGTTTGCATTCCCCAGCCATTCACCAATTCCAGTGCAGGTACCACCAAGCCTGAGCACAGACACTGCAGATGTTTCTTGCCAGCTCAGCACGCCCACCAGCTTGCTGGCCATCTACCCTGGTGCCCGATGCTGAGCACTCTGCTGGTCAGTAATGTCAAGGGGAGAAAAGCCTGAAGAACTGGGACGACCCTCAAGAAAGACCCAGTCCTTATGCATCCCTAGTACTCCCTCATCCTTGCCTTCTAGGGAAGGGCTCCAGGCAACCCCTGCATTCCCCCTCAGCAAAGGGGAGAGCGCCTGCCTCGGGGCTGGGGGTATGGAAGATATGGGGACATAAGGACTGAAGATGCTTTGGTCACACCAAAGATTCACACCTTCATTTTTAACACCCATCTCTATTTTCCTTTCCTACAATAAACACCACTGACACTCCCCACAACGTAGCATTGATTATAGGCCTTGGTTTTCCCATCAGAAACTGCTTTGTCAGGACAGCTAGAAAGAAACTTGACAAACTACACAGGTGTTTAACTAGTAAGAAATTTGCATCTTTTGGAGAAGGCTTACAGAAAGTAGCTCGTAATCATGGGGAGAAAGTATTTGCTTGATAATTTCACTCGAAGGAAAGCAGAAAGCACAAGTTGATAAGAGTCCCTAAGCTGGCCTTCTGATACTGAGAAAATGATACAGAGTGGATAAGCTGAAGGCCTTAAAAAACAAAGTCAAGTAGGTTATATCTGAGACAGGGAGAGACCACTGGTAATGCTAACAGAACAGTGAAAGGGCAAAGTTATCCGATAAAAAAAAAAGGGGGGGGGGGGGGGGGGGCAAGTGCTTTTTGGCAGCATCATGCATGTTTACAAGCAGAGCAAGGCTGCATTTGTCAAAGACAAAACAAAGTAGGAACTCAAATACAAGAAGATATTAACTTATCTAAGTTTTATGTGCCAAAAGGGACACAGAACACCATATCTTCCCTTGCATCTTATACTAGAAAATGCTCAAGGTATAGATGTATGCAAAGATTTAAGAATCCATATTGAAGATAAAAACCCCATGTTACAAGCTTGAGCATTAGAGAAGAATTAGTGTTTCCAATCAATATTTGGAAATCGGATGGCACAGCACTGTAGCCAGGTGGGTTTTGCTTACTAAATATTTTGAGATTTAGCTAACAAAGGGCTGAAACACACCATTCTCTGAAGAAGCCTTTTCCATTCCATTAACCTCCCAAATACCAAGGGTGAATTAATTTTGTGCACACACACACTGTGCAAGTCCATTGTTTGATTCAGAATTTTGTGTAAGCAGAGATCTCTACTTACACAGAGATCTGTAATCTGCTGCAGCAGGCACAGCAACAGGTCCCTTTTCACCAATCAGTCTCTGCAGCAAGACAAGTCCTTGTATAAGCATTCTGTACTGAGATAAATTAATTTCTAAGGTAGTCAACACCTGTTGGGGTTTTCATTCTCGTTTTTAAACCTGCGTGACCTTCCAAAGGTCATGATGGACAAATCTTCCTGTATTTCTTTCTGGCCTTGTTAACACTGTAACAGGTTGTGGAACCACCAATGAGGAAATAAGCATTTGAGCAGTAGTCAAGCCCATCAGAGAGACAGAGCACCAAGATCTTCAAAGCTGTATCAGATACACAAGAAATCAAAGTTGGGTGTGAAATATGAAAGGTGCTTAAGTAAATGACAGGAAGATTTAGGTTTTCTGATTTTTTTTTTTTTTTTTTTGTGGAAGGGGAAAAAAGAAGGAGAGAAGCTAAAGCAGTGACTTCACTTCAGGTATTTTACCTGACTCAGCAATAAAGCCACCTCTAATCCAAAGCCAAAGTAAGACAAATATAGATTTACCTGTATTTGTGCACATCATACAGAGAAAAGGAGATAGTGGCTAACTTAACAATCATTTCAGTGTAAGATGATACAGCATTCTAAGTTGTTACAACATCACGCAGTACCAATACAGAATAATTAGCCACTGTCTTGTCTTTACTCAGAATGAAGTTTAAGACCTACGTTCAATGTGTGTTTTAGGATACAAGGAAAGCAGGATTAAAGACTTTAGCCATACCGTTTGTTCCATCAAAGATTAAGCTTTGTAGGAATTACTCTATCCCTCTAAAATCATAGTTCAAACTACTTTTAAGTTAACTTATCTCAGTTCCATGAACCGCTGTTTATGGATCAGTGTCCCAAGTCAAAATTTCTTTCCTCAGCTACACACCTCTAGTCCTAGAAGGTGAAAGACAGCTGGTTGCTGAAACTGCACAGAGCCTGAAAAGGAAACCACAGCATAACCCATACACAGGCACACACTTACACTTTATATCGCATTTCCTTTAGAAGGTGAGGGATTATTTTCCTCTCTGAAATCACAGAACGTTCTTAAAATTTTATCTCTTGTGCTCTATCGTCACATCACCTTGAACACACTTGATATCACCCATCTTAGAAGCTAGACAGAGTCAGGCCTAGTTACTGCTTAGATGGGAGACAGCTTGCAAATACGAGGTGCCGTAGGCTCGCAAAGCTTGGCTGGAGTTGACACTTGGATGCAACGTCAAGGGCAGCCAGAAGAGCTTCTACTGGTACATAAGTAGTAGAAGAATAAACAAGGGAAATACAGGCTTATTATTGCTGAATGGAGTGGGTGATTTAGTGGCAGTAGAAACAGATACAGCTAAGGCACTCAATGCCCTCTCTGCCTCAGTCTCCACCAGCAAGGTCTCCCTGACCTCTCTGCTTAGATGCAAGGTTCAAGGAGGAGATGATCCTGATTTCCTCCTGGCAGTTTAAGTTAGGGTTGACTTGAGAGAACTCATCCTACACAAGACCATGGGACCAGACAGGTTGTGTCTGTCAGTGCTGAGAGACATGGACTGTTGTCACTGTGATTTATCACTCTGAGGATAATGGAGGTGGGGTAGAGTGTCCTCTGACAACTGGAGAAAGGTAGATGTTGCACCCATCTTCAAAAGAGCCAAAAAGGAATACAGCAGACACTTTTCTCTATGCAACAGCTAGAGCTGAAAAAGTCACAGCCTACACCACTATTTTCGGTAGCTGTAGCTAAGCTGCCACAAACTGCAAGCACTCTCATTCAACTCTACTGGAAGTTCACCCTCAAAAGCTATATTCACCGAGCCACAGACAAGGGCAAGAAGCCAACAATGGAGCAATCAGGAAAAAGGAAATCCCTTGCATCACAAGATTCATCTGCCTGAAACCATCTGGAAATTGACTCTTCAGGAGATAAAGTTCACAGCTTACTTTCTAAAGAAATCCAGGCAAAAAAGATTCACAAGTTTCCTGGGCTTTGACCCAGAATAGACTTGAACATCCTTCTCTGGTTTCATATAGTTCAGAGAAAGATTTAAGAGAAAGGCAAAAATTTTCCATGCTAAGACAGCCAGCCCCTTCCTCACCCTTCTCTAACCAATCCCACTTAATCTACTTATTTCCAAAAGGATGAAATCCTGTTGTTTCATATCTCTGGGTTGATACGGTTAACAACAGAATTCCGTGAGCCCAAAATTCAAGGAGAAAGGTGCAACAGGTACTCCCGTCAAATCAGAGGTTGGAGGAATACTATGAGTAACTTATCAAGCAGCACACAAATCAGGAAGACTGTCCACCTGGACTAAGCCTGCTGGTGTTTTGCAACTTCTAACCTTTGTTAGCATGAAAGACGCAGAGGATTCATGGTCCAAGACTGACGATGCTGGTAGAGTCTCACAAAATCCTGACAATCTTTTCCCATAGGTTTTGGGAGTTGGAAAAGTGAGGTTTTTTTCCCCACCAGCAGAGCACCAGCCATGGGTGCTTTTATCTCAGTCCACAAGCCCAACACAAATATAGCAGGAAGTGATAATCGTGACTCCCCTGTTCTTCCTCTGTGAAACAGTATGTCAGCCCTCACAGGGACCAGAAAAGAAAAAATATGCATTAATTTTGTCAGAAATAGCTTGATATTTTTCTTAAGAAAGGCATCATTTGTTGATGGCAACCCATCGCAATAGCTGCTGCACCGAAGTTTAAGATGGGAAAAAAAGGCAAAGGAAAAAAAATTACACTTAAATATTAAATCTCACTTCAGACCAAAGGAAAAAAATCAGTCAACATAATGTGCTTTAACTGGCAGGCCTAGAAAAGTGTCCTGAGGGTAAACAGGACAGACTTGTCAGGTAGCATGCAGGGGTTAAAAAAATTGCATCAAGATTTTCCTAGCTACCAGTTACTCTTCCACAGATGATCAGTCTGGTATACTGTTGGGTCACAAATGTTCAAACACACTCTCCTTTTGCAGCAGAAGGTACCAAAAGGTCTTAAACCATAAGATTCCAGGGACTGCCTCTCACGTTTTGCGATGCCCCACCATACACTGTGACCAAACCCTACCCAAGAGATTTGGGGCATTTTATTTTCTCCCTCACGCGTTTTCTGGTCATCTAAACTTGCTTTTTACCTCTTTCTCTCCTGCTCTGTCTCCGTTGCAAAGGGAACAAACAAGCATTACAAAGCAGCCAACTGAAAATATTTTTAATGGCCCACTTTCGGTAATTTTAAAAATAAAGAGAGAAGCAGAAATTTTCAGAAAGGGAATGTTCAACGGGGGGATGTTTGGAGGTTTGTAGTGTGTTTGGGATTTTAGTTAGCTCTCTAACAACATTTTTTTAGAGTTAGGAAGTCTTCAAGCCAGGTTAAAACAATGCAGTTATAGCCTAAGGAGGTGCCCTCAAGTGTTCAGTGTTTGGTATCTCTGGAAACAATATCCAGTATATCTGGGGAATTAATGGAACTTTTGGGCAATCAAAAAAATTCATTTAGTTTTGCCTCTTTCACATGCTGTTGTTTATTCAATTCAGTTTCTCAGGGTAAACTAACTTTGCTGCACTTTTGATTCTAGGCAAAACAGATAACCAAACGTCCAACTGAATTCGTCAGTTCAAAGTGAGTTCTGCTTTTACACAACTAATCAGCTCTAAAGACACTCCACAGCAGAGAAGAATGGTCTGAAGTACACACAGATACACCATAGTCACAAACTGAAAGAGACAGCAACCATGGATTACTCCACTGAATATTGGCAGCTGTAGCAGACTCTCAGGTTTGCAGATGCAAACGGCAAGAGCTATGGGCACACCATACTTATAGAGGGAGAAGGGAAAAAACCCTCCAAGCCCACAGAGCAATGTAATGCAAGTATATGTCCATTCGCAGAATGCCACACATATTTATTCCTCTGAGGTACATTGATGGCACTCAATAACAATCCAGTTTAGATGAGCACACACCAGACGAACAACCCGTCCTATAATCATGTGCTATTGTTCACACACAAGAGTTTTTCCTAATGCCATTTGAATACACAACATGGAAACTCTTGACGCAAACGGCCTTTGTTTCTTCTGCAAAAGATTTGTAACATTAACTCATTAACCATAAATATTTAAAGTGGAGCTCATAACATTGTTTCCCCTCGACCACTACGCTGCTGTTATTAAGGTACTGCTTTCAAACTTAGGTTTTATCTGAATGGCTTTTTACCAGCAGTTCCCAAATAAGGCAAGGAAGCAAGTCCAGCACGTTCAAGGTCACTGTTTGCATGTCAGATTGCACTGATGGTTATAACTGTTGCAGTTTCCCACCTTGAGAGGTCAGGAAACTAAAGGTCTTCTGGGTAATCAAATGCACATGTAGAAACAATAAAATACACTCATGAAAAGATAAGTGCCAAGCTTATTAATACAGTCTGCTTTGCCAGAAATGGCAGCTAGCTCCAAGTGTTCTTAGACACCTTTTGCCCATTTTTTTTCTCCTAAGTACTACAGAGGCGCAAACAACCAATGCCCTGGAAGCCACCACATCAAAAAACAGAAAAAAGGACATCTGAAACTTTCAGTGTGTGACTTATCTGCATGCCTTGCATTTTTCCTTATTCCTGGAATATTGTGTTTAACACAAGATGGATAATGGAGGCTCCTTTTTTTTTTTTTGTCATTTCTGCATAAGGCTTGTTAAACAACAGGTGTTATGAACAGGTTCTTCTGAACAACAGATACACCAAACCAAGCAGAAGAAAGCAGAATCTTTTTGAAGGCAAGTTTATCAATTTCTTATGCAGCTGCTTTTCCAATACACCATCTCATTACCGCTTTCCTTTAAAAAAGCCTTATAAACTATTGACAAATTATTTGCAACCACAGAGGACAATAAGGAAGCACAGAGAGTCCACTGAACTAGACATCCTACAAGCACACCCAGAATTGAAAGATACCGTCTCCTCTGAGGAACTCGGGAGTCTCAGAAAAGAAACAAAACTGCAAAAAAAGAGACAGATAGGGGACTGAAAAGCGACACCACAGTACTTGCTAGGGACTGGTGGGATTTCTACATGTCATCACGTCCTCTTCTAGGCATCACAGGACAGAAGGCCTAACAAGATACTTGGACAATAAGGTAGCCTTGGGAACAATACATTTAACATCCCACTTCTTTCAAAAACTATGAGGAATTGATTATCTGTGATATCTCCTCAAAAAATGTTCTAATTAAAAAAAAACACCACACAACAAAAAACCTAGGGGAAAAAAAAAAAGCTTTCTATAGTTTTCAGTCTTTCTTAAGGATCGATCGTTGGGGATTTTTCTTGTTGTTGCTGTTGTTCATTAGCTGAAAGATACAAGAGTTTAGCCTGCATGCACACTCGAAGTTATTCAGAGGAGCAGAAGCGCATACAATTTACTTAAGGATGATTTTCACTTTATTAATGCTGTTGAACAGTTTTCCTTTGAATTTTCAATCACTAGCATGCATTTATTTTGAGGTTAAATTGAAAGTGCAGAAGAAAAATGTTTCTCATTCCAAATTAGGTTTTAATTAATCATTAAGAACTAATTAATTTCTCATTTGCCTAGTTAGAGGAATCTTAAGATGTTATAATTTCAGTCATCTAATGAAACAGTTTGGAGAGTTTCGAGTTTTTTGATTTTTGTTGTTTGGGTTTGTTTTTTTTTCAATCCTCCTTTTACAAGAGTCACTTGTTTCATTAATATAGGGAAAAGTTTACAATTGCTTGAACTGAGCATACTGTTCTTGGAAGTCTGACCACGAGACACAGGCTGCTAGCATTTCTACTTGCTTTCCCTTTTTCCTCCCAAAGTATCCTCCCCCAAAAGAAAAAGGGACACTGAAAATAGAGAACAAAATGTAGACAAAACATAATTTAGTTTTGCTGGCCCTGGTTTTATGTTACTTTAAAGAAATAAAACCAAAAACGCTTTCAGTTTTCACAATCAGCAACACTATCTTTACAAGGGACTCAATAGGGTGTTCTAGTTCTAAGTACCTGAAGAATACATAACCATAGCTATTCAGCCTAGATTATTTCAATATAAGTTCTCTTCCTCCCTCCAACTTTGTCACCTCAGCTACCGTAGGCCCTGAAACCAGATTTAAATGCATTTCCCATCACCCCAAACAAATGGGAAAAGTAAATTAAACCTGAAGACTACGTAATGACCAGTAACTTTCAACATCTGAACTGTCAAGATTGGAAATCAACGACATTAATGATCTGAGTACCAGTGCAGCCTGGCAAGAAAAATCAGTACATAGTATTATCAGAACATTCTAAATATTTAGTATATACACTAGAAGAGTCATTAATAATTCTAACATGTAGGTACTTCCCTGTATTATCTGTAATGCTGAGCAGTGAATACAGAGGTGAGGGGTTTTTAGGGGTTTGCCTTGTTTTGTTTTGGTTTTTTCTGCAGTATTTTGGGTTTGTTTATTTTTAAGTTATTCAGGATCGGGTTTTTCCAAACTCCTAAGTGCACACAACCCTTTAACTGCCAGCAGAACTGTGTTATCTAAGCAGCAATGAAAATAGCACCCACAGTTCATAAAAACCTATTAAAAATCTGTCCATTACATTGTATTATTTATACTCTAGATACAAAAGTACATCTTCTTGTATCAAATTCAATTACTTCAAGTTCACTTGTCACCGCCTGAAGCTTTGCTGATCCAAAAGCATACCAGAAACTGAACCATTGGCCAGCCCAGTTCCCTGGTCCCTGTTTGCATCAGCACCGCAAAGGATACAGCCTAGAGAATGACAGATTTCTGGATCTGATCTTTGCTTCAGTTGATACGTTCTAAAGTGAAATATTAGGGAAAAAAAAGTCTCTGAATTAGTAGTAGAATGTAGATATATAAAGTTCCAAAACTATTTTTAGTTTGACCCACATCGTTTTCTTCTGTTTCTGGGCACTTTCTTTCAATCAAAGCAAAGGATCGGTTCACACAGGGACTAAAACACTGTTTACACCCAGGAGGAACTAACTGATGATAGTACTAGCAGTGGTTAAGAGGTTCATACAATGATAGGTGATTCAGGCTGAGGCTCTGCAGCTGCAATATAGCATTGCACGAATATAGCAGTCCACGAATGAGAACTACGGTTCTCATTCAAATAGCTCAAGAATTTGAATAAAGATGCCTTTGGATTTTAAGGTGCAGTGACACAGACATCAAAGTATTTTTAGCTTAGGATGCTATCAAATGTGTGCAACGGGAGAGAAGGGAAGGTGATGATCAACCTTACTAAGAGTTTCACTGCAATTAGTTGAAAGTTGCATGCATATGCAAATCCATTTGCCAAGTAGCACAGAATTTTACAGCACTAAATTCAAGTCGAGTTAAGGAAACCCTATACCAGCCAGCACAAAGTTAACCATATGCCTACCCATGCTGGCTTCTAAGTACACAATATAGTCACCCTACAGCGGTACATGCACAATACCCAATCACCACCAAGTAAATAAACAGTCACTGTATTATAGGAACACAGATGTGTTAAAGAGATCTGAGAGAATATATAAGGAAACATTAATAATGGGTTCTGGGCTTCTTTAAGTTTAACCTTGGCAGAATAGTTTTCTTGAGGGACAGGTTAGTTTGATTTTTGGGGCTTCTTGTTTACTGAAACTTTAGACTTACCAGAGAGATGGTTCCTGCCAGCTGCCTGAAAACCACATAGTAAAAGTGGATTCGCAAAAGCCTTTGTCACACACCTGAAATCACAGCTTTAAAAGTCTTGAGAGATAGAGGATTATAAAAGAATGCAAGACAGCAGACTTCAGGTGTGGTAGCTCCATTCAGCAAGCACCAAGGAGGCATTCTAAGCTATTACACCCCACCACAGCCTCTTGCCATACACTGGAACGGACTTTCTATGCTGTTGAAACACATATTAGGACCGGAAAGAATGGGGATAAACAAATACCCCCCAGTGTGTTACTGCACTTATCTGGCCAGCAATTTTTGGGAGAGCTTGAAGTGCTCTTCAAACAAGGATATCCAGACTTAACCTTCCTGTTGGGTTAGCTTTGCCACCACACTGAACACTTATCTGCTTAACTTCACTGTTTTAGCTGGTATGACACAGAACTCTGCCCCTTCTTCACTCTACATTTCTTCTTGGCTTTCTATCTGTCTTGTTTTTCCTAAGATACGTATTATACAATCATAAAGCAAATGTGCCTTTGGCAGGCCCATGCGGAAGACCCAGAGGTCAAGAAGATGGAAAACAAATGAGAGTGCATCTCCTCAGATAATGAAGTATGTTTGAGTACTCTCTGTATGAAGACTTGTATAGTGGCCTATGATTACTTTTTCTTTTTTTAAATACTCAACATTTCAAATATTGTATCACAGTGAAATCAGCAAGAGTCCCACCTAAAGGGGAGAATTAAAACTGAAATACAAGTCACCACAAAAGGAAAAAAAAATACATATATTTAAAAAAAAATTATCACTGAAAGCAAAACAGATTGTCATGCATAACTCCTTGGCAGAACTCAGAAACTGAGTTATTCTGTAGCCTGGAACCCCAGTCCCCTGTCTAGGCTGCAGGGCTCCACATTCCCCAGGAAGCAGGATTCAGCTCATTGGGCTGGCTCCTGGCAAAGTCCCTTTCATAAACATCTGCCACTAATGTCTTCTGGTTGCTTACAGCACCTTCATTCCACAGACTGCACTCTGTTTTGAACAGGATGGGCCCCAGCCTTAGACAAGATAGCTGTGTCTGAGGTTAGCAAAAAAGAAGCAATTATTGTGGAGGCTGTGCCATGCTACACATCATCAGGAGACTCCAGCATAATCACTGTTATTTATTTTTTGCATTGCCCTAGCACTTAACAACCTCTACCATGAAGCAGTGTGGTTTAGTGGTAAACACTGCACACACATACATACATATATATACAAAAAAAAAAAGCAATCTGACAATGCAGTAGTTTAAAATATCAGCTGTGCTCAAAACAGATTACAGAACATCTAATATCAGCACAGGCCTGAGAAGGTAAAGACTTGGTGCCTTTCAAAAGGTGCCTACGTTCAGCCAATTAATCTTCAAAATATACACTCAGATATTCATAGCTACGTGTACCATACCTTCTGCAGAGCTCATATTTCTTGAAATCCCAGCAAGCCTCCTGGCTAACAAGATTGGGTATGTAGATGCATTTGTATTATGTATTGGGTTAGGGAAAGATTTTCCAATCTATAAACAGTGCATGCATTAAGCATTAAAGTTTGCTCTTCAGAGTTTATTTCGACACCAGAGCTTACAAGCAGTTCAGAAAGCATTTGGTTGTCAAGCTGTCAACACTACAGAATCGCTGTACTGCTTATTTTATGGTAAATACATAGCAGAGATCTGGCATCTTTATTAAAAAGCCACTCCTGTTTCATGAGTAACAGGAACTGCTTGCTCCAAACGTAAATGCAAATCCACTCCCTGGCTAGAATTGTGAATGCTTAGAAAGATTTTGCTTGAAATGTAAACATTTGCTATTTCATGGCAGAAAAATAAAAGGTAACAAATACAAGGAAACAAAAAAGAAAAAAAAATCAAGATGACAAGGAAAAAATACACACCACCTATCTGTTTAAGCAAAGGCAGCAGTCTAGTAATGCTGCCAGGGTACTCTGAACTAACAGACTTGAACTGGTGACCACTGGAAAACTGTCTGTATCCACCTCCTGCTTCTGTTTAATCACACACAAGTAGCCAGCCAGCAATAGATTGCCTACGTATTACACTCCAGTAGCAGTGTTCTCCATAAGCTAACTAAAGAGACATCGATAGTTCAGCATTTCATAAGCCAAGGCCGTTTCAACTGTGAAATACCTCATGCAGGAGGAAAAAAAAAAACCTAACACTAAAATCCTGGCAACTGGCAGTCACAAGGAAAAGCAGCTTCCTTCCACTTTAAGCATGGACAGAGTTTAACACAGTAAGTAAACAACTGCTGTAGCTTCTCATTGCTGCTTTTTCTAATCTAACACACAACCGCTCTCCCCGGAGTCTAAAGAACATGAGACACTTCTACGCACACAAAAAGGAGAAACAAAAATGCTGAAGGAAAAAGAATTTCAAATGAAGACAGATATACACACAAAGAAAGGAAATAGAGAAATGATGTTTGTTTCCTACTTCAAATACCAGCTATTGAAACAGCACATTAACAGGCACATACGTTTGTAGGAGAGGTAATGGCATCTATTCTCTACATGTAGACGTGTGGCACCAAAACAAAGATGCCCTTGTTATCAACTCTCTTAGGTGGCAACAGGACTGTTCTACACATTATTGTCTTCTCCTTCCCCAATTTGTCCACGTCATTTGACAGTACAGTTGCAAACAAATTGCCCATCAAAACGAGCAGCTTCCTTGTCCATCTCAACTGAAAGGATGAATCATTAAATGCAAACAGCCACACTCACACTCCCAGAATTGGTTATTTCTGATCAAGTCTCATTTAAAGACCTTCAAAGCTGCTACAGAGAGTGAGTGAATGCAGCTCTCATTTCAAGTCAGTGAAGGACCATATCTTCCCTAACCATGTGTGAAAATCCCACCTACATACCATACTGATTACTCTGGAACACAGCTGCTATTTAAGGGGTAGAGCTGAGACCAGAGAAGTGGCTTCCATTGCAGCTACTCCTGATTAACTAACTGCTGTCAATCTATTCTTTTGTAACTGCCAGAAAGTACACATTTTTTTCATATCAGCTTATTGTTTGAAAGTGGCAGTTCTAGAGTAATTTTCAAACTAAAATCCAAGGGGTTTCTTTATTACTATTTTGTTTAAAAGTAGCTTAGATGCACTTTTAATTGCACTTAAAATGCTTGCTTGGCATTTCAAAAACCTGCACATCTACCAGTTTCTACTGATCCAGTTGTAGACCCAGGTGGAATTTGATGCCTGCTTAAATTCAGCAAACTGACTTCAAAAATAATGTAAAGACATCTCTCACAAGCACCACCATCTACAAATATTGATGCAACTGTTCAAAGCAACTTCTTCTCTGGCCCAGTTCTCTAAAGGTGGCAAGAATTTTGGTTTTAAGCATGTGGCATGAATATTTGACCATTCAGTGAACATTTACTTTGAAGTTTCTATTTTTACATAAATGCATAAGCATTAATGCAATGTTTAAAAATGCAGTCTAAAAAGACTGGGTAATACAGAACTTAATTTCAGCAGCAATGCAAAGTAATTACAATATAGCAACATCTGTTTTTTCCCCTAGTTAAATGTATTTACCTAGGAAAGAAGTTCAAAAAACCAAATATCTAAGATTCAACAACTTAACTTTGCATTATGCACCTCCAGTCAATCTTTCAAGACTCCAATTACCTGTTGAATTCAATTGTTCAACCTAGGTTCTTCCTGAAAACAAACTATTTCCATTTAATTTAGTTTTACATTCAGCAGAACATTGCTTACCAGACACATCTCTAACTCACAGCATAAAACAGAGTTGCTAATACCAGATGACGTTAAACAAATGACAACTCTCCATTGCCCAGCAATTAAAATTGATAAGAAGCCTGTGTTCTCCAGGACTTTTTTCAAGTCTAACAGTAAGCTTTGGAATTGCCAGCCACTGAAGGTTTTTATGACTTTGCTTTTTACAAATGCACCACCTAAGAGGAGATAAGCGCTTTTGTGTACTTGGCTGGTGTTTGCCTGCGATCAAGACTGTTAACTGGGGGTTTATTGCTGTGAAAGATGCCAACAGCACCCCAAGGACTTACTGGGACATTCCAGCACTTGTCAGAGAGGTGCCAATTTTCCCCTAAAATCAAACACTGCTGTGATTTCACAGAGCTACAGCAGTGCTGATAACAGCTTTAGACTAGGATGCCAGGGGAGAGTGCAGTCAGGTTGTGCTATTCACTACAGCTAGAACAACCAGCCTACAACTTCTCCTTAACTCATAGGTCAGGGAGGGAGAAGAATGAAATCTTATCTATTGGTACATTTGTTGGTCAGTCCCTGATGCCACTGCATTAACACATATCCTGAGGTACTGAAAGCAAAGTGCTCTAAGGTACTAGTGCAAAGTCAGGGCAGGGAAAACTCAGAAGTACAGACTGGCTACCTATATGTATTAATGCTTTACCTGAGACACATGACTATTCCCGCAGTAAAGACATACAAGGTGTGAAGATCCCTGCCCTAGAAGAGTATGCTATAGCGGCAGTGTCTATCTCATTAGGTGTAGTCACTACCTCTGTCAGGCTCAGTGCCAAATTTGGTCCAAGCACCAGCTGGAACTGTGAGTGCCTACCTGTGCGTACAAGCCCTGCCTCTCAGAGGCTTTGCTAGTACAGGTGCAACCCTACGCTGTTGCAACTGTCTAGCTTTTGGGCCAGAACCAACTCACGCCCCACCAGTTGGCACAAGTGCAGGGTTTGCATGTACGTTCCCTTTAGCTTCATGCTTAACAAAGCTTTATTCAGCCTGATCTAGAAGTCACAGCTCCATTACAATCCACATTTAGGTCTAGGAGAGCAGCAGACACATCTTTTAAAACCATCCGGACTAGTATCAAATTTCTTACAGATATGGAGAGAAATCTCACTGTTTCATTCAGGTCCACAGAATGTTGACAGAGCTAGTCTCCTCCTCTCCTCTTTTGTAAACAAAGTGGTATGAAGCAGCCAGTAAAATTGACTTGAAGGAGTTGTGAGGAAGAAGCAAATTTACAGGCAGTCCTTTTTCCTTAGTGTCTAGGCTATTTTTCTCTCTTTCATTCCATATATTCAAACTTTTTTCACCTCATTAATATAAAAAAAGTAATGTTTACACTTTGTGAATGAAAGCATACATTGTCTGCCTTTCCCATGGCTATTTATCTTCCTCGCCTTGCAATAGCAACACTTTCCCCACAAGCATCCTGTACAAAACCACTTCATTCTTCTCCACATTTATCATAAGATAAATGGAAGAACAGGGAAAAGTGAAGAAACTACTTTCACCACCATGGCCTCTCCTAACTATATAGGAAAACCACTTATTCAAAACAGTCCTCAATTACTACTACCTTTTAAAAGGCAGGCACTATAATACTAGTTTTATATTACAAGGTAAGTGCTAATCTCAATGGTGCAGCCAAATTTTATTCTGGTTAATCATTTGCTGCCTACAGGGCACTTCACTCCAGCTGATCTTATTTGTGCCTTTAGTTCTTCTCCTATACTCACACAATTTTCCTATGGCTGTGGTATTCCACTGCCACTGGTGGCTAAAATTCAGCAGAATACATTGTGTCTTTTGCACACCTCATGGCTTGAGCATTTGGGAGGGGAGGAAGGGTGGGGAGCAGGCAAAAAGAGGCACTATATAAAAATGACACAGAAGTGTGTTTAACAAACAGATGTGGTGTTCAAGAGAGATACAGAGAAACTACAATTCCAGTGAACACACAGAGCACTTCATTTTAACAATGAGACAAAAGCATCACCAGATTGCATTTGTTAAGGGGGTGGAGGAAACTGAAGATACACATGGCTGTTATTTTCCTAACATCACCAGACAGCTTTTCTTCTTTCCTTCTGAAACTGCATTTGTCCTGAAGCCAGGCGCAACCAGTACACCTCACAGCTAGTGGCACTTGATGGATTGCATTAAACTACCTATTACTGAGTTTTGGATCATTAAGTAAACAGTTTTGAATGAAGCTGTATCAATGCTTTTTTTTTTTTTCCTCTAAACAGGTGGCAGTTGAAACATGAGGAGCTCATAAAAACAACCCTTTTAACAGAGGGGATGTAATTGATAAAAAAAACCAGAAGGCATGATTAAATAATTGTTTAAATATTTAAGATCAGTTGAACTACCACCAAACACGGTAAAACCTGAGTTCCCATTTGTAGAAAAAAGGATGATGGCCTCGGTCTCCATTAGAATGATTTTTGCAAAGTGCTTGGTAACACTCAGAGTTACGGACACATATGTGCACACCTAGGTGCACATATAAACATACAGTCCTGAACATCACGCTGCTTACTGCACATCAGAGATTTACCTGACAAAGGACGAGAACAAAAATCTGTTATTATTTCTTCATTCAGCTGCAGTAACAGACTTCTTTTTCCTATATTAATTACCTGGATGACATTTTTGCCTTCGCTTCCCTAAGTCTTCACTGATAATTTTATCAATTCAAGATAGGCAAGCACTAGTTAAAAACATCTATAAACTTTCAGTGTGGGGAGGAGGAATTAAAAAGTTTAAATCCAATTAATATTCTTACTTATATTTTTAAAATCAGAACAAAAAAATTACTTAGAAAATACTTAGAACACACATTTATGGATTCCCTCCCCCGCAAATTTTACACAGAAAGGAAAAGAGGTTACTAAGCAGTTATCAGCTCTTTGAAATACATAAATTACATGTACAATACATCCACTGTAGATATACAGGCACCCCACCATAAGCTGAATAACACTGCAGCTTTGTCATATTGGGCAAGTGAGCCCACGTGGTGTTCCCTCTACTCAGGACACAACTATATCTGATGAAAGGTTTATCTTTCCTTTCAACTCCCTACCAAATACAGAATCCAGTGCAAACAAATTCTTGTGGGAAAGTGGGACGGAGAGTGGACACAGTGAAATTTCAGCATCTCAGAAGTCTTCAGCTGACGGTCGATAACATTATTACCCAGTGTTAGTCTCAATATACACTTTCAACTTGCAGCTTCCAAATACTGAATCCTACCTGTAAGCAAAACTCAGAGTGCTTCGGACCAAAGATAACAGCAGAATCACTTGATGAATTACCACACAAGCTCTAAACATAGGTGCAACACACACAGGCCTTGACAAAGGGAAGGACACTGCTCCAGGTCACAAAAAAGCAGACATTAAGATAATAAGTTATGTTGAATCCTGGTGAATTTTGACAACAGAAGGATATTTCATTTCTGCAGTCTTGTGAAAGATGTTAATATAATGCATTAACTCAGACCCTGCTGAAAGATTATTATGTTCTTTGATCTCTTTCAGCTTCACACAAATGACCCTGAGGATTATTGAGAAGGCTTGAGTTTATCTACCATGGAGCATCACACAAGCACATGGCACCACATCGCTGTGATGACCCAGCAGTACCTGGTTAAAGCAGCTCCTGCATATTGTTACATCTTGGCTGGAGAAGGACCAGCCACTAGCGAGTCAAAGATGATGTCAATTAACCCTAGCAACCAAGCAAGAGACAGGGGTGAGAGAGACAGACATGGTGGGGGCGAGAGAAAGACCAGGGAAGGTGGGGCCAGAGAGACAGACAGACTCTGGAGAATGACAGAAACGAAGCAAATTATTTCTGGCAACTCTGTCCAAGATCCAGGCATCTAACATCTGCTATCAAGGATAATAAACTAGGCCGTTCTCAAGAGCTGGGGAATTATTTGAGATAGAAAAAAACCAAAGTGGAAAACAGTAGTGAACAATGTAGACCCAACTTCATGCATGCTACCAGGTGGAGGAGAGCTTTAACAATCAAGATGCTTTCTAAACTTCCCTGTAGTGAGACCAAGGTATAGATTCACTTCTCACAAGACACCGAAAGCACACAAGGTCTTTGCTTCAGCAACGAGGCTGTCACTGCTAAGGATTATGATGCCAAAAGAGTGAACAGAAAGGAGACATTTCCTCTGAAACCCTGATACAACTGTCACTTTTCTTGGCTACGTGAGAAGAGCCACCCACCCACCACAACCTGCTAGATCTCCATCAGCCACTCACTGTTAAATCAGCCTGTAAATTCAGACATGTTGGATTCAACTATCAGTCTATGACATGTAATATTTCATCCCAAAGATCTTTGCCACTTTCAACAGCAAGACCAAATGACCTGGGCGGGAAAGGAGCAGTCCTTGTTACCACAGCAGCAACGCATTGAAAAATCTTAAAATTTGACTCCCATCTTGCTGTAAGCACATTGGAAGGATCAACAGAGGAAGCATCTAAACAGCAGATATCCTTTGCGTATCCATGCAGCTAGAGCCCCAGGAGTCAAAGGAATCTGGCCATCACAGGTAGTGCAAAGGCCAGAAGATTTCCTCGAGAGATGCTGCCAACAGCAGAGAAGACGGCAGGTTTAACAAACCTGTTCTCAAAAAACTCATGGCAGGTTTTGGATTGGACAAACATGAAAGGAGCAAAGGTACTTCAGGGAAAGAAAGAGAAAGGCTGGGAACAGAAAGAGCACCAAGCCTCCACCTTACACACACAAATACAGGAGAACTCAAGTGCCGCACGGTTAAGAAATTGCACAGCTACAAGGATCTGTGCATATTCCTTTCACAGTGTGAATGCAGAATCCCGGACACCTGTTCCACAGCAGGATCAATGACAAGTAGATGAACCCTGATAAATACTCATCTAGCCAGTGCTTAAAGCCTTCCAGGGGGGAGATTCTACGGCCTTTCCAGGCAACGCAGTTCACTGCTCCACTATTCCTCCCATGTGACAGGAGAAAATCAGAATATGCTTTGAAGACCATTACTTATCTAATTCATCTGAACATGAAGAACAGATCTTTTCCCTCCTACCTAGGGCAGTCTTTTTTTTGAAGACTTCAAGTCACCTACCTCCCATTCTCCCACTGTTCTTTATGCTAAGCTGTCTTTCCTCAGATCATAATATCATGTTTTCTAGTCCTTGGGTGGCTCTTATTCTCCCCAGACAGGTTTTTTTTTCAGTTGGTCTACACCTTTGCTGAAATTTCTACCCACAATTGAAAACTGTACCCACAATTTCATTTCTTGTCCACACAGTACCAATTTCATCAACAGTCAAACCATGCTCATAAGCAAACAAGGGAAGTACCAAGAATCTGATAAAATATATATATATGGCAACATCTGGATTTCCTCTAGCCACAAACCCTTTTACTCCATCACAGTCTGAAACTAAATTGACAGATTATTGGGTTGTGTCCAATCCATGTTGACTGCTAACGTATGTTGTATGAAATAACCGACTGATTTCCTCCAAGTGCTTAGAAATAGTTTGATTGCTTGCTCGGTAGTTTCCAGCAGAATACCTCAAAAGAAGAATCGCATGGCACTTCGCACGAATTATTTCAATAATGACAAACACAGACCACATGCAGGTTTCCTGAAATGAACGCTGTTTGTTTGGAGAGAAAGGCGTTTGATATAAAACTTTCATCAGAAAAAGACCACCTCAGCAGAGCCTAATGGTTAGTATCAAAACCTGCCTGAATGTTATCTACACTATTTTATAGAAGAAATATAACCTAGTGTCCCTTTACTCTTACAGATACTAGGCACTGAAGATTTCTAGAGATGATGGTCTTCTCATAGTACATCATATTTTGCACAGTCTGCTCAATTTCTCAGTCTCACTTTACAGTGAGACTTGATGAATATATAATATTTTATATTAAAGCCACACAAAAAAAACCCTGCCACAGAAGCCATCAAGAGGTAACCTCAGTGTTCGACAATCAGAGCACAACAAGCAATTCACATGCCCAAGAAGGGCTAGCTTTAACACAGTTCAGCTACAGCCTTGCATTTGCTGCAAAACCTGCAGAATCTGAAAGCCTTGTTTTCTCCCTCATTCTTATAGCATTTTTTCTCATATTTATGGTTCAAACACATAGTTGTTCAAACAAGATCATGTCATAATAGTAAATAAAAGCTATGAAGAGCTGACTTGAATGAACAGAAGTACGAAGGCATACAACTAACACAACCGTGTAAGACTTAGATGCCTGTGCCTGTCATACTTCACATACTGTTGAAACAGGGAGCTCAGACCGTTTAGGACTAGGATGCCGGATCACCTGTTGACAAGGAAAACATCAAGTGAGCAGGTTCTTTTTGTGTGCAGTGCTGAGATAATCCATTATCAATACTTTCTGAGTCACAGATAAGATAACAGCATACAATCACACGAAGTTTACTCACACTACGGATAAAGCAATACACATTATTTATTTACTCACCCTCAGGTTTTACCATATTTTGGTGTCTTCTAAGACAGGAGCGAAAAAACAAACCAAATAACCTCAACTAGATCTACTTAGGTAGAATATTAGGAAAAAATTGAGAACTATTTGCTGAAGTTTGTAAAGGACAGATAAAGCCCTTGTTCTACAGAATACAAACACCACTGATTCTTAATGTGATGAGCACAGGGTGTTCTCTTTTTTTGAAGCCACAGGATGGAAGATCTTTCCCCTTGTCTCTGTCCCCTATCTCCATTGGCCTGTACAGATAACTGGGCAGAAGCATTTGAAGGGTGTAAGAATGATATCAGCAAGCAGCAACTATTTCCTGCATCCATTCTCCTTTGCTCTACTTGTCAACATCCTTACTGGAGATGAAGCACCTTCAGCTCTTAGTTGGACTGTGGTGCCCTCAGGGGTTATTGTGAAAAGAAGAGTCTAGCCAATTCCAGCCCATTTTCAGATAACAGTTTCACTGGGAAGGGGATAGCTGCTGCAGGAACAAACATATTCTTTGAAGGTAATTCCTTACTTTGCAGAAGGAAGATACTTTCACTACAAAGACTGCAGCCATTGTAGTACCAGAGATGAGCAAGGGTTCTGTAATCTTTGCCACCAGTACCATGCCTCTGCTATTAAACCTGGCGTCTTTGGAGAGAAACCAGGGAAGTAACCTGACGGATGACTTACATTCTGTTCTCAAGCTGTGACTCAATCTTCTTCCCTATCCAACCCATATAAAATTATGTCATATTAACATTACAATGAAAAAATATTGTTAAAAATTGAAAAAAGTTGAAGATACCCCCAAGACTTTAGGGAGTACTTTTGCAGAGGAGACTATTGACTTGGGAGGTGGGATCTGTGGAGAAAACGCTCACACCAGCACGTCCAACAGAGGAAGTAAGTCAGGCCAAGCAGTGTGGTGACAAAGGTTCCTTAGCTGTCTCCCAAGAGGTGAAACAAAAGAGTAAACACCTCAAGTGTATGTACATGAATGCACGCAGTATAGGTAACAAACAGGAGGAACTGGAGCTCCGTGCCCACTCAGAAGGGTATGACATCATAGGAGTAACTGAAACATGGTGGGACACCTCAAACGACTGCGGGATCGCAATGGACAGTTACAAGCTCTTTCGTAAAGACAGGCAAGGTAGAAGAGGTGGAGGAGTTGCACTCTACATCAAGGAACACTTTGAATGTATTGAAGTCAACTATGGTGATTGCGACTGCTCTATTGAATGCCTCTGGGTTAAAGTCAAGGGACCATATCCAAGCAGGACCTCACAGTGGGCATCTGCTATCAAACCCCTAAGCATGATGACGAAGCTGACGAAGCAATATTTGGGGCACTAAAGCAAGCTTCTGGCCAACAGAACCTGGTCCTGATGGGTGACTTCAACTACCCAGACATCTGCTGGAAGAACAAAACAGCAGCTCGCATGTCATCCACCAAGTTCCTGGAATGTAGAGAGGACTGTTTCCCTTTTTACAAGGGGTCACATGGAGAGGACAAGGGGGAATGGACACAAGTTGCTCTTGGGGAGATTCCAATCGGACAGGAGAGGGAAATTTTTCACAGTGAGGACAGTCAACCACTGGAATAATCTCCCCAGGGAAGTGGTTGACTCGACCACATTGGACACTTTGAAGATTCGGCTGGACAGGGTGCTGGGCCATCTTGTTTAAACTCTGTTCTTCCTAGAAAGGTTGGACTAGATGATCCCTGAGCTCCCTTCCAACCTGTGATTCTGTGTGACTTCTGAGCACTGGAGTCATACATATCTAAGCTAGCGTAATCTTCTTATGCCAGTTCAAGACTGCTGCCTGGCAGTGAGCATCTTATTGCAAAAGTGTGACCACTCTCTGGTCTAAACAGAGGGGCAAGTCTGTGGTCTTGACACATGCAAGTAAGGAAGGAGGGAGGGAGGATCATTTATATTTAGAAATCTACAACAAAACTACTGGTGAGATGGTGAAAAACAAGGGTATATGATGTGTAATTTAACATACTATAGGCAAGAGACAACAGCCATATGGACAATGTAAAAGATTGTGCAGAATTAGCACCATAAGACACTTAGTCTTTCAGAAAGACACCTTATTTCAAATAAAATAATTTTAACTGAGTTCTACACAACCTGTGAATAAGGTCTGCCAAGTAATTTTAATTGCCCTCATTTTGGAGATATGCATACAAGTTTTTGCCTTTACTAGTTGGTCCTTACACTTTATTTTTACTAGTTTCTCCCACTGGAAAGCAAATATCTATTCACACAGTGAGGTTAAACACATGATGATAATTTCTTGCAGAATCAAAACAGACATTGCTGCAGTAAATGTACTATACTCTCCCATTATTGCAAAAGAAAACGTACGCTCTATTTTTTTCAGGGTGTGTTAGAGCAAAGCTAATAGATGACAAACAAGAGTACAACCTGTTAGGATAAACGAAGATAAAGATTTTCTACTATTTCAATATATTAGTTCACTAAGAATGGCATATTTCTCATTTGAAGTAAGCAGTAGTCCAGTCATATAACAAAGCACGCACCTTTTAAATAACCCCAGCAGAAAAAGGCATGCAAAAGAAAAGGGATTTTATAAGTTGGGAGTAAAGCCTTTCCATTTGCTATTACAAATATGACAAAATTATATTGTCAAATGACATGTCACAAGTCCGCTGGCATCAGCAAGACTTACAAGATTTATGTTCTTATTGAAAATTTTTAATATTAAATTAAAAGATCAGGGTCAATATTTGCAGAAGCAGAAGAAACTTAAAAGGATGAAGAAACCCTATCCTAGCTTTATTTTTGCCTTTGGTTAACAATTTACATAAAATAGTAAAATACCACATTGATTGTGTAGAACATATGAGAAAAACTACAAAGACCTACTCTAGGCACATTTCTAGGAACCCATAAAGGCCACTTAATAATTTGCAGTATAATTTCCTATTTTCAGTGGTTTATAGCTTTCAAAAGGATAAAATTCCAAGGCTGCAGTTTTAATGCTTGATATATTCTTTACATAAAGTCCCACATGCAGACATACTCTTTTCTTAAATTCAAAACTATTGAATCAGTTTTGAGAACATGTGTGTTTATTAACTTACACCACTGGCAGTTCTGACAGTAAAGTAGTTTAGAGTAAGAACTCGCTTTTGTCATAGTGTTTGTCCTAAGCTTTAAGAAATCATTGGCTTCCCCTGTGCCTGCCTATTTTTTATTGTAATTTTTCCAGGTTCTAAGTTTTCTGTTGTAAAGCGTGGGTGTTAAGGGAAGAAACTGCCATTTAAGAAACATGGAACAGTACTTTTTGGTTTTTTGCAGAACGTTTGCTGCTGTTGTTAGTCTTGGGGTGTTTTGTTGTTTTTTTTTAAGAAAAAAACAAAAACAAGTACTTACACTATACCTACACACTTACCCAGGCCCTGCTTTGTACTCTATGCAATTTCTTACTTTACTATTCTGTATGATGAAGTAGGGAAAAGAGGAAGATTAATATCCATGCGTCCTCAAAAACTGATCATGCCAAGCACCTCTCTAATCCTACTGGTGTGCACAAAGGTGTGCCTCCAGGTCGCCAAAGAAAACTACTTAATTTAGAGCAGCTTTAGAATCTCCTATTTAAAAAAAAAGGCTGTCTAAAAACATACAGTAAAATTAGTATTAAGTTTGACTACTCAAGCATCGAACACGCCTCTGATATTAAAAAACAAACAAAAAATATCTTTCTGGTAGGAGGTAAAATACAGTAGCTACTACCATAGTAGCAGCTTGCAAATACACGTGCTCTCCCATTATTACTACTGGTATTATAATGGTTCTCACAGGCTATTATGCCACATGAAGCATGACTGTATGAGGAGAACTAGTACCTTACCTAAAAACTCACTAATCTACACATTCTTCTTCTGTAACTCAGCCTACCCATCAGGCTTATTTGCAACTGGCAACCTTCCAACCCATTTGAAACTTGTGTTGGACCTCTTGGTGTCGGGCAGAAAACTCCTTGCCACCAACAAGACGCTATTTTCCATCTGGAACTGAATGAGCAAGTGTCTGCAGCTTTTGCGTTCCGCCACTAATGCATATTAAACAATCTATTAACACACAAAATTAATGAGGTACTGCCAATTTTAAAGTCAGCAAAGCCCTGTGCCTGTGCATAGTTCCCTACAACATACGCTGGTACCGTTGTTTGTAATACATCCAGCACTCAGGCATTTGGAGCTCAGCCTAATTAGTTCACTGCAATTGAATCTCAACTTTAGCCTTGATTCAGCTGCAATGAAAGTTTTGAAAGAGGCCTGTCTACACAGCCTTGCACGTTTTTTCCCTGGCACTTGAAGAGCCAAGGCAAGGAAGTGTGCCAGAATTGCCCAATCAACCATTTAACAGACATACAGAAATGTCAATTCTGCACTTACTGGTTTTCTTATGATTGCTCATGTGCAACTTTTAAAGGTAGACTAATTCTTTTCCTGGAGGAAAGCAAACACCAGAGAAGGACTTGAAATGTTTTATTGGAAGGATGACAGGAAAAGAAAGAAGGCCTACCCCCAGGAAAGCCTGTCCAAATTTAATACATTTACAACTTTTATGTGTGCATTCCAGAGTTATTTCTCCACTGCAGCAACCTGTCTACACTAAGCATTAGCGTTCAGAAGTTTAGAGCCTACTGCTTCCATCAGTTACTTGAAAACCCAAATATCAGTACAATTAGAAGGTCATTTTGCCCTCACAGAACTCCCTCGCCTCACACAGCTCCTCTGTCTGCCTGCAGACCACAAGTCAAGATGACAGTCAACAAGTTGGTTTTACTCAGGTAGCCAACCACATCAAGCTATTAATTTCCAAACAGAAACTGAATTTTTTAAATTATTGCTAGAGTTACCATGTGCCTTCAAAAGGCATTTTAATTAGAAGATACCCAGCTTTTCACCTTCCTTCCCCTTCAACACTCAAAATACGTTTCCACAATCATTTTCATGCAGCAATCACTTTATGTGACTGAACACCTATCTTTGCATCATTTGTCAACATGATTTCCAGGCAGTAACTACTGGTGGTTGACACTGAGAGGATCTGGTTTCCAATACTGCTTTTCTTTCTGATGGCAATCAATTATTAGGTAAATTTGCATTTTTTTAATTATTATTTTTAGTCAATTATGCAGTTACTAGTACCTGCATTTCTTATCCTGAGAACTTCTACTGTCCCATTGGGAGGGAGAAATGGGGACCCCTCCTGACCTGTAACTACACTGTTACTCCTGAGGTCTTCTCAGCAGAGACTTGGATTGGTCTCAGTCACAGGACAGCCAGACAGTCCTCTGCAAAAATGAAAGTCCTGTCAAGTTACAGATTGGGAAACATGGCACAAGGCAAGAGTGGAAAGCTGTATAGTGGCCAACCCAAACACTATCTCAATCATACAAGTCCCAAAGAAGCACCTTTATGCAATATTGTAGCTAAGGGGCTGTAGGGCTGTAGTATAGCATGCTGCTGGGAAGGAGGGAGCGGCAAAACCTTTAAGTCACTTCTCCATCTCACCTGTATCCAAAATCTGCCGAGACTCAAAACTTCAATATATGGCTGATCAGCAAACAGGGCTGACCCTGCAGCAGCAACTCGTAAACATTAGCACACTGTCTTGCATGTATGACCAACTACGATAACGGGACAGGCAAAAGGTCTTCTCTCGTCTCTGGGAATATGTGAAGTTGGCTTTCCAATCCCTTTTTGTCTCAGATAAAAGTTTACCAGGCATATTGATAGATAAACAGTGCTAGGTTACAAAGATGTCCACTCCGCTGTAAATCAAAATGCTAGACTATGGAGTAGGGCTGGGGGTGGGGTGAAGGGAAGGGGAAAAAAAAGCACGCTACTGTTTTGCCCCTCTTTCACTCAGTTTACTCAGTCTGAAAGAAAACTTAGTCATGCGTGGGTATATGCACACACTAATGTGTGGCCAGGAGTGTGGCCAGCAGGTCGAGAGAGGTTATCCTCCCCCTCTACTCTGCCCTGGTGAGACCACCTGTGGAGTACTGTGTCCAGTTTTGGGCCCCCCAGTTTAAGAAGGACAGGGAACTGCTTGAGCAAGTCCAGCAGAGAGCTACCAAGATGATCAGGGGGCTGGAGCATCTCCCTTATGAGGAGAGGCTGAGACATTTGGGTTTGTTCAGCCTGGACAAGAGAAGACTGAGGGGGGATTTCATCAATACCTACAAATATCTAAAAAGGTGGGTGTCAGGACGATGGGACCAGGCTCTTTTCAATAGTTCCCAACGACAGGACAAGGGGCAACGGGCACAAGTTGGAACACAGGAAGTTCCGCCTCAATATGAGGAAAAACTTCTTTCCTGTGAGGGTGCCAGAGCAGTGACACAGGCTGCCCAGGGGGGTTGTGGAGTCTCCTTCCCTGGAGACATTCAAAACCCGCCTGGACGCGTTCCTGTGCCCCCTGCTCGGGGTGTCCCTGCTCAAGCAGGGGGGTTGGACAAGATGATCTCCAGAGGTCCCTTCCAACTCCTACCATTCTGTGATTCTGACTCTGTAATTATTTTATGGATCTCTCTCCCTCCTCAGCAGTTTACACACTGAGTATGAACCACTAGGTTTGGAAGTACAGTTGCAGTAAATTTGGAAACCTGACAAAAATGAGATTCTAAGTGTGAGGGAGTTAAGCTTCTTCCTCACAGTACTGTAAGTAAACAGCACTATGTAAACACTTCCTTGCCTTTAATAATTGATTACTGTTAAATCCTGTTACACACACAACTGGAATATTCTATCTACCCTTGCTTCTTATCTTTGCCTGCGTACACATACAGCCACACTTCTGAGAGTTTGCCTGTTTCTAGAGACCAGTCTCCCAAATCGCAACCACCAGCCAGTCCAAGCTTATGTAAACACCTTGGAATTCGAACAAACTCAATGACAATCATTGCTGATTAAAACAAACGAATACAAAGGCAAAGTAAATTGAACCAGGTACACACGCATGCAAAGATAAGATAGAAACTGATTATCTTGCAGGGCAACAAAGGAGAGCTGCCATACCGGAACAGACCAATGGTCCACTGATTTCCGAATTGTCCCCTCTGGTAACGGCCAACACTTCAAAGGACATGGGGAGTCAACATGCAGTGTACGTTGCCAGAAGTCATTACTTACCATACTGAGACAAGCAAAATCACCAGAAAACTCATAACTTAAGTTTCTTCAGGCACGTTTTAAGATGTTTTACTTTAAACTACTTAAAGAGGGCAAGAAGCAGCTCTTCCTTCTCATGCACTTAAACCTAAAATAATTTTTTTAAGTATCTGAAGATTTCACTTATTCTTTACAGTCATTTCAACACTGGGACAGAGTCTCAGGATTTCAGCAGGCCACTATGAGGACAGAATTTAAGCTTCTTTTGTCCCTCCTCTCTTCACATAGCCTGAAAACTTCAATCGTTAAGGCCACAGAACATTTCACCTCTCAAAGCCACTACCCCAAGGTGCACTACTATGATAAGTGTGATAAGATGCCCTAGCTCTGAAGGTCACTGAGAACAGTGGCACTCAGTCGTTTCCTCACCTCTGACAGCCAAGGGAGGTTTGAGGGCTCTGGCAGGACATTACCATACATGCAGCCATGCCACAGGGCATGTTCTTGCTTGCAAAATACAAGTTTCCAAGCAACCACCAATTGTGCTTGCAGAAGCCACACATGTAAATCTTCAGCTACCAAGCATGATTTACTTGCAGTGGTAGAATTAAGTGTACATATACTATATACTTCATATATTTAAATTAAATTTAATACAACATCAGATCAAGTCATGTAGCTGAAATGAAAGTTACTATCATCTCCACTAGCTTTTCAGGCAGGTTTTTTTGAGTGGTAAGTTAACAGCTGATTCCTCATTCTTTCTCCCCATAAAGACTACTTCCACAGCCTACAAAAATCTAGTATAAATGAAGAACAAGAATTAATTTCTTACTCTGCTCACTTGAGATGTTTCTGCTCTTTGGCCTGAGCAAACAAGACAAATCTCAGAAAAAGACCTGTGCAGAGTTCAATTGATTTAATCAGCAACTGTGCTATCCAATTAGCAGATAGAAGATTTAAAATATCAAGTGAGAAAGAATATACATTTTGCATCTTGGAGAACAGGTATTTCAGCTGCCTTTCAAAAGGAATAACAATTCAGAAGTAAACAGGTCATTGGCCTAATCTAGTACAGCAACCTTCTGTTGCGTACAAGAAAACAAGACTCCATCCTTTAGATCGAGGTGTACACGAGAGGCTTTGCTGCACACCAAAACATGCAGCAATCTAAACAATAAGAAAAAAACATACTAACATAGAATCTGCAGATTAAGGCTTGGTGTTCAACTTCCATTTTCTAAGCATTACAACATAAAACTGAGCAAAAATCAGATCTGAATGTCAGTTCTTAGCTATCAGTATTCTAGATACCCCTGACTTAACATTCCTGAGCAGGAAAAGGGTGTGACAGGCAATCAGTAGATGTAGCTCTTATCACTTGATAAACAGCATTTCAACAACCAGCCAGAGATACAGGTCCAGAACAAGTTACACTGACTATTCCAAGAGTCGTTTGTAAATTTAATCATTTCAGTGTATAATGAAGAACACAGCCACACACTCCACACAACAAAGAACAGTGCAATAGATAGAAAATAAAGAAGCCCTCAGTGCTCATCGCTCCCATCTTTGGGCTAGATCTTGACCAGGACCCTCTACTCAGCTTTGGTCTTTATGCCCTGATCTAACTCCACTCTTGTTCCCTTTCCTTCCCCTCTGAACCTTTAAGATAGCAACTGAGACCTCCCAGGCAGGTGAAAGCCCCCAGAATAAAGCACAAGGTAGCCAGCAGAGGGAGTCACAAAGAGGCAACAGGTAAATAACATCAGTCTCTTAAGCTCATTTTGGCAGGAGACACAACCATCAGGGTCCCCGCACATCACAACACAAAACCCAGCTTAGGCCTCCATGAATGTCCGTTTGTATGCTAACAACAAAATAATCAAGTTACTTCCTCCAGTAGGAGAGAAGTGCACACCTGACAGTGGGGTGAGGTGTCTTGTAACTCTGGGTCCTTTTTAGCTCCGCAGCACATCACCTGTAACCAACTGCTCCCAAAAAGCTAGCAAGCAGCGTGCAAACAAACTGTCTGCCTTGGCATTGGATTTTAGTTACAAATTTCTGCTTTGTAGCAACTATTAATCTACCAATGCTCAGCATCTGGCGGGCACGGGCTGTACTCAAAAAGAACATTCCTTGGTGCAGCAGAAAGCAAGCATCCCAGGAAGTTGCTCTGGCATCTTGGAAAGCGGGAGAGTTGGAGGGGTACAGACCAAAGATCAGTAACCTAAAACATTATTTAATGGGTACAAAAAGTGCAGGTTTATCTACCACATAAATAAGGAGAGGTTGGGATGGCTGAGGACAGTACAGACTCAATTCTCTCTGATGAGGGAAAAGCAGAGTGAGGCTGCCTAAAAGTACACTCATAGTAATTGCAGATTGCTTTGGAAGAAACATGAGGGTGTTAGTACCCTCTTCTGTCTCTTCAGATTCCTAAGAGAACAAACTTGCACAATGCTTAGTAAGAGGCTTGAGGATACTTACTGCCACTGTCATTCACCATTGCATCAGAAGAGCTCTTCTGGAAAGAGGGGAAACGCTGGGGCTAATGCCATGTATTGAGCGGAGAGACGGGCAGTGACTCCCCATACATATTACAATCTCTTTTCTAAAGTAGAATTACAAAATCTTAATACTTGCACAGATAGGATTAATCCAGACTGCTAATACTTGCAAAAAAAAAGAAAAAAAAGAGGTAAAATTCAGGCTAGACTTTTAGGTAGATAAAGGACCTAGGAGGTTATTTTGAGGGTTTTCCTAGGCCCACTGTTAAGGCTTAGAGAAGATTAGTTAAGATATTGAACACAATTTACTGTCCCTTCTATACATAATTTGAGACACTGAAAGAGGTCAGAAATCATAAAAGACGGCTGCCTAAAACTCCTTCTTTTTTTTTTTTTGGGGGGGGGGGGGGAGAAACTGTTCCTGAAAGCGGTTTACGTTGTTCAACTACAACTATTAGACACTTCATAGTTATGGCCATTAGATGTTTTGTCATCTAATAGCATTATCATAACACTAAAGAGAACAGTCCACAATTATCTCAGCAGCTGCACACAGTCATCTCCCAATTAAGTACATTCAGATGGCAGCTGTTTTCCTTCCACTAAAATAAAGTTGGTACCACTTAACTGACTACCTAAAGATTCCACAATCCTCAAATGTGGAATATAAACACACAATCCCGAATTGACTTAAAATAATAGTTACTTAGAAATAGAATTTAAAATCTGAACACAAAATTCTATCATCAAACCTGATTCTTATCAAAGTCTTTTGTCTTAGGATTTTGACCACAAAATGTCTTTACCTCTAGTTGCTGTAAGAGGCATGTATATATGCAGTCTACGTATATACACGTGTGTTTGTGCACGCATAAAATAAACAGACACCATGACTCTGCCTGACCTTATAACCTACGTTTAACATATGCAAATTGCTCAAGGGTCATGCAGGCCTTCCACAACATCTCAGTTAAGCAGCACTGATTTCTCAACGGAGGAGCTTCTTGAGATCCTTGCGCACCGTAGACCAACCACACGTTGGCTCAGGGTGGATGCCGCACTTCACAGCAGTTATACCCAAAGCAATTTTCAACTTTCCTGCAGCTAAGCAGCTTTAACATCCTCCAAACATCATCATCCTCCTTCCTGTCTAAAAATAACAGCAATGGCATTCGTACCTGATAGCACAAGGAGTTAGAGCAAGGGGCAACAAAAGAGACAAGAAAAAAGAGCATCACCTGTCTCTCAGCCTCCTCCAACGGGGCTGACACACTGATAACACACCTATTCAGCCAGAAACAGATGCTGCGCAGTGAGCTGGAAAATCAGGAGTCACTGCATTAAAGATTACTAAAGAATGGATGACACGGTTACCTACTTGATTTCCACACTCAGAAAGAACAATTTATTTCAACTCCCAGGGTAACTTTCTGATGAAAATCACCTGAAGCCAGCTCCTGCTCTATTTGATAGATATACCTAAGAGCTCCTGAAGTGAAACACAGCGTTTACGTTCAAAGTAAGATAAACTTTCCCCCACAGTTTGACTCTGCTTGTTTGTTTTGCTTCACACCTGTGAAGAAACACCACCTCAGAAGCCTCTGTGTGCGAGACGCTCAAGCCTTGAGCTCCGGGCTCCTCTGGAAAGCTCCGCCACTGAGGGGACGGCCGGGGCTGCCGCGCTCCCGCCTCCGCGGCGCGGACGAGCCCCGCGAGGGACGGCGGGGAGGGACGGGCCGGCGGCGGCCACCTCACGTTCCGGGGACGGCGAGCAGGCGTGAGGGGCAGCCCTGAGAGCCCCTCGCATCGATGGCCGTGCCGGGAGGTGGTTTTCCGGCTCCGGGCCGCCGCGGCTGACAGGACATGCCGCGGTAACGGGATCCCGCCGCGGAGCAGGTGGGCCGGGGGGCGGCGCGGGTACTCACACGGTGAAGTGGTACACGAAGCACTTCCAGCCCGTGGGGCGCTCCAGGAAGTTGTAGACCCTGCCCTGGATGCTGCTGCGGCTCAGCAGGGGTTTGCGGAGGCTGTAGATAGAGACGCGGGGGTCGAGGCTGACGGGGGGCCGCGGGCAGTCGGTGTTCACCACCACCGCCGCCTCATTCCTCAGGCGCGGCGGCCGCGGCCGCTCCGGCTCCGGGCTGCAGCCCGCCGGCGGCTGCCCGCCCTGGGCGGCGGAGAGTGGGGCGTAGTGGGCGTTGGGGGTGCTCTCGGCCAGCTCCAGCGCCGAGGGCTTCTTGCCGGGCGTCATGCTGCCTCTCCTAGGCAGCGACAGCCGGCCCAAGCTCCGGCTTTTCTGCTCGCCCGGGGGGGAGCTGGAGGACATGGCTGGGGCAGCTCGGGGAGGCTCGGCGGTGCTGGGGCTGCGCTGCCCCAGGGAGCTGCGGGCCGGTGCCGGGCGCCCTCTCCCGCCGCCGCCTCTGGCCCTGCCCCCTCGGGGGTGGCTCCTGGCCGGGAAAGGTGAGGGGAAGCGGGGGCGGTCCCGGCCCGGTGTCCCGGTGCCGCCCGCCGGGAGGCGCTGCGCGGCGGAGCCGGGGCATCCTCACAGCTCACCCCGAGCTGCCCCGAAGCCGCGGGGGACATGGGCCGGGCAGCGAGCCCCGGCCGGATCCTGGACCCCCCTCCGTGTCAGGCCACTCTCCTCGTTTCTGACCTTGGCCTGTTCCGCCTGTCCTCTTGTCACCGGCATGGCAGCGTGGAGGTGGCCTCTTAGCTTTGTGAGGCCCAGCGTGCAGCAGTGGGTGGTGGGGCAGGGACCCATGGGGTAGGGACCAGGGAGAAGCCTGCCAGCTCCCCAGAAGCCTAGCAGGCTTTCCCGCCTTCTCCGCCCAGTCGGCATCTGTGGGCACAAAGTGCTCCAGTAGGTGCTGCCCAGCCCTGTGGCCTGTTGGTGGCTTGGGCTCCTGGGCTGCAGCGCCTTCCCTCAGAGTTAGGGCCACCAGAGCCTTCAGGGCCTGCTGCTCCATCCCTTCTTGCAGCATTTCAGTGTCTGGGAGCAGCAGAGCTCTGTCAGGCTTGGGATCCTTCGGGAGACTCTTTTTAATACGAGTAACAAGAATAAAGGCCTGACCAACAAGCTTTGCAGTCCCCAGTGTCACTGTAACATAAAGGAGCAAATAGCTGTGTAATTGGGCAAATTGTAGAACACAATAAACACAGTTCTGCAGACTTACAGCCTCTACAAATTGGGTGTCTCACCAACACCAAAAACGTTTTGTCTTTGTGGAAGAGGATGTGTGTGTGTGTGTGTGTGTTTGGCCTTTAATAACAGATTATTTTGAGGGCTTGGATAACTTTCTGGAATAATGCAGTAAGTTATGACTTACTTAACTGTGGTGTGAATCGATTTGTCATGGTAATGAGAGTCTTTTTTGCACCAATTAGTTAACAGTTTCTATTCCTGGAGTGAAAGAGGAGAGTGCTCTTTGATCTGGAGTGCTGGGGGGTTTTGCTTCTAGCCCAAAATAGAACAGAACTAGTAAGAGCTATGTTGAGTTCATGGTTGATACTGGTACTGGGACAAGAACGTTGTGGAAAGATAAGGTGCTAAATAAAGTTAAACAAAAACAACCCTGCTAATTGCAGTTCCATTCAAATGTCAGGCTGCACGTATGGTAAGGGAACTGGGCAAGATCCTTCACTAGTGTAAACAAGCATGACTGTAGGTTCTTGTAAAGTACTAATTTACACCCGTGAAGGATCTGGCTCCTTCTTAGGACTACAAAACCAGATGTGTTAAGAAGAGAATTTGCAAAACTTGTTTCTAAACCAACAATGTACTAACCAGGCTTTTCCCCCCTCCACCGGAGCAAGAACAAACTAGCTTAATAAAAACAGCATTTCAAAGGAAACTTTTCCTACATCTGGTCAAAATAGAGCCAGGTTTCTCTATTTTGAGAAATTGTTCTTGCAATAAGCCTGCAAGGAAAACAACTAATGGAAGAAAAATGTCATTGCTACCCTTGGGGGCTCACTGTTTGAGGGCTAGCCTGATAAAGCGTTGATATTAAAGTTAACAAATGTGTTTCTTAATGTAAGTGTTCCACTTTGTTTTAAAGACCAATATATTGTTTGAGTTATACAGGACCTTATCCTAGAACCAGCTGCAAAACAATTTACAGAGTTCAGCAAAACAAGAAGCTGTATGTTCATATGTTCGTTATGTTGTTCTTCAAAACCTGTTTTCAATATCTTTAAACAAATCATGGCATTATGTTGTTATTTATCCATTAACAAAACAGAGAGTAGAAACACCAACATATCTGAACTTAAGAAAATGAAATTTCCTGTATTACGTACACAATTTCCTTCCAAAGTATATACCTAAATAGCCAAGCAGGGAAGAAAATTATCATGAAGTAAATTTGATCCAGTGTTCAATGAGAAACTGATCCAAGCAACCAAAGTTTGTTTCAATAATTTTCTCACTGCAAAACAAGAGAAGTCTTAAATATATTCCATACCCCAATATATTGAACTGTTTTTCACATCAGAAATATTTCCAAAATGTTTTGGTTTGGACCTCTAATGTTGGCTAAATCTTTAAAAGAATCCTCAAAAATAAAGGAATTTTAGAATATATAAAATTAGTATTTAGGCACTATCTAAACATCTCTTCCCTGGAGTAAAGAAATTAATCAAAATCCACTTTTTTGCATGTGTTACTGATAGATGATATTTATTTTATATAGTAAAAATAATTTTGTTAGATGATTCCCAGCTAGTTCATGTTACTAAATGCTAAAACATCTGTCTGGCACAGGTGAAGGCAAGAGCATACTTAAATAAAAGTGTCAAATAGATGGCTACTTAGTGATGAGAATCCAGGGAATAATTCCCTTTAGTATATACTAACTTACCAAAACTGTATTATAATTTGTAACATTTTTGAGATGAATACTTTAATGTGGTAATGGCAATTCCTATTTTTCCCCTTCATAAGTAGCCATGTCTTGATATTATTCATGTTCATTTTACAAAAGAACAGAATTATTTAAGTGGAAGAATATTTTAAAAAATCCAGAGAGTGCAGTGTATACATGGAACAGCTAAAAATGGGAAAGGAAGGCAGGTGAGTGTTAAAATATGTTTATGGAGCCAGGCAGCTAGGCTTTCATAGTGAAGAGAGTAGGGAAATACATTGGATAAAGAGGATATGGGTTTTAAATATGAAGGTGGACGATTACATTGAATTGTTTCTTAGAACAGTAATAATTTAGTCTACGTTGAGTATTTACAGGACTGTAGCAAAATTAATAACAACTGTGATATTTGTTATTTCACAGTTTGCAAGTACTGTTTTAAATCTTTGAGGATTTTTATTCTAGAAATGAGGCGTTGTGAGTCGCTGAAGTATGATGATAATACACCAATGAAGCTGATGGTAAAACTCCCAGTTCTAGTACTTTAATGGGCAGAGGACTTGTAAAGCGTTTCCGAAAATCCCACCATTGGGCTGTTCTAGATCAGAAATGTCTGGAGCAGCCTGGGGCTGTGCTTCTGTTATCCTGTACCAAATTATGACCAATATCATGCATGCATTGTCAGCTATGCTTATTACATGCTATATTTTCACTTTGTGCCTGCCATCATATCACAAACCATACTTGTAGATCAGTGCTGAATATTTACAAGCTGTAATTGCTGCAGCCAGTTATAAAGAGACACCTTGATCTTTTATGTGATTACTTCCCTGTGGAAGCTAAGACTCAAACAAACACTAAGTATCTGAGTGTTCTCTGTCTTCTGAAAGCCTTTAACACTTGAGTTGCCATTACAGGTTGCAGCAGTTCTCCACTGGCATGGAAATCATCTTGTTTGCTGTTAGATTACTTTGGGGGATGGTTTTTGTTTGTTTTGCTTTTTAAATGCCACTTTTCATTGCCCAGCTGTAGGAGGGGACACGTTAAAGAACTTTTTTCAAGAAGAGGAAAGAGAGAGTTGTTTTGTCTTAATTTTTTTATTCTTTTTCTTGAATTAGAGCAACTATTTTTTTGCATTCCATTTCCTGGAGAATCCACAGTTTAATCAAGTCAGTAGATAGTTTTAAAAGCACAGGCAGTGATGAAGGTAAATGCGACTCAGTACTGAACTGAGAATTAAGTCATAGATTGTTTATATACTTTCATATAGCAATAACTGTATGACAATAACTTCTGAAATATTCTCTATCAATTAGAAATTCTGTTCACAGAGGTGTGTCACTACTTTAAAAATATTCCTATTAAAAGCTGCAAAACAACTAAGTACCTAGACCTCAGACAGAAAGAAAAGTTTGAAAACAGAACAATAATATGTTGCACAAATAAACCTCAGCCTTATGATTTAAAGCAGAGGCAAGGAAAGTGGAAAGAGGTGAGAGTTTTGCTTCATTTTTTAAATCCTTGGAAGACTAGAGCTTAGCCATTTCAGTGGGAAGACAGGGGGATATATGTAAGTTTTCGTTCATTCATTAAGTTGCAATTAAGAACAGCTCTCAGTACCTGTACACATTTTTCATTGGACACTTTGGTAATCTTATTTACCATTCTTTTTAACTGATCACAGTCTATTAATGTACAACTGGTATGCTTTTATGCCAGCGTAACTTGAGGTTTTAAATTTAAGCAAAACCTTTGTTACAGGCTCTTGAATACATTCATGCTTCTTGCATACAAATCCAGCAGGTTTTCCCTGATGACATTGGCATTGTTAGTCAAGCAACTCAGGTAGCACACCAGTAGAAACTCCAGATATGCAGAGTGTAAATCACCTGACACTGCAGTATGTCCCAGAAGCCTGACCATTAAGATAAAATTCCTATAATGTGCAGTAATAACTTTGTCCTTCTCCACTAGTGCCTGTGGTCCCTTAGCTGTACGGCTAGAGAGAACCCTCAGGTTAGTTCAGCTCACTTTTTCCTTCAAGCGAATTTATTTCAGCTTCCTTGATCAGGAAGATCCACAGGTACTGTGTCATTGCTCTACCTGCAAATTAGGCATCTATACTATTGCTTTCTAGGCTTTCTCGGAGTCAACAAAAGCAGCAGCACCATCAAGAAGTACCAGGGTAAGAATGTCTGGGGAAGGTGAGACCTTTGCCATTCATTCAAAAAGCACCACAGTACAGTGCTGGTAATTAGGGCAAATGCTGCATAGAAAGACACAGGAGATGTTTATCCTTAAGAATTACCAAGATTACAGGAGCCGAGTTGATGGGCAATGTATGTCCTGGACCATACACTCAATAAATTGTTTCCTGAAAAGTGGATAATATAGCCTCGTCTATTCTGAAATGCTGCCTTCAGTGGCAAATTAGCTAACTACAGACAGAACAGGACTTGGAAAGAAGAAACCCATGTTCCTCCTCTTGAAACAAATTAATAAAGCAGGAGCAACCTAACAAGTTAGCAGTTGATCATTCATAAGTCAGAGATCACATTAATGAATGACTTCCTAAAAAGACTAATCGCTGTCAAAAAAGACACACATTTAAAAGGTGTTCATGCAGTTTGCTCTTCTATCAGTCTCTTTCAAGACAAATGGAGCAGACAGAAAACAGCAGATAACTTTCTATTCAGAAAGTTTAAACTGGCTTTTAATTCTTCCCACTCTTTGTTGTTGGTTATTTTTAACTGTGGATGCAGTAAGTTGAGGAATCTGGTCAGTAGAGAGAAGTAACCTTGCAGAAGATAGTAGCACACACCAGATATCTACAGTTTGGAGGCTACCCAGTCTAGCAGCTGACAATCCTGATTAACATTATCTGTTTGAATGTTATCTGACTGCATTGTTATGTGTACATTTATAATATCTCTTTACATTGACATTGTTTCATAGGTTTTTAAAGCATATTGGTGCTGTTCTGGGAAAGAATGTTATTGTCTATCAATGCTCAGGTTTTAAGTCCTGAAGCAAAGTTTCAAGAAAGGCTCTGAGACTTAGAGCATACAAACCACTTTTTTGTTTGTTTTCATGTGTTCAAAGTTATGCATATGTTTAAATGCTTAACTTAAATTTGAACCTCCCGAGGTAAAAAAAAAAAAAAAAAAACAAGAAAAATATATTTGCTATTTGTCCATAGGATCAGTCCTGCTATTTACAGTATTTCTATTCTTTGTCTTCAACAAAAAAAGTGTCCAAAAAATTAAAAGTAAAAACCCTTCCAAGTAAGACTGAGTAAATGTATAGCAAATGTATATCTGCAACAATACCTGGTAGACTTTTTCTCATTAATGAACATAAATTTATATGAAAGGCCAGTACCAGTCAGCTGGAATTTTGGTTTATGGCAATAAAGATGACATTTTTTTCTACAATGTTAGTCCTGTTGTTGCTGGTTGACCAAAAGCTTCCAGGTATAAGTGATCCTGAAGAATTCAGGTCTTAAATGTTTACTTGTTTAGGAACAGGACTTCAGAGCAGAGCCCCTGCCAGGCTCACTGTCAGTAAGAAAGAAAAAGTGGAGCTAGAAATGTAGTTGAACTGCTTTGGTGCATCACGTCTTGCAAACATTGCTCTCAACGCTTTTTTTTCCTGCTCCCAACATATTTGCAAATTTTGAATAAAGTGTCAGTAGGAAAAATAAAAATCTAAAACATGTGAATGCCCAATAAAACTAAGAGGGGATACCTCTAGGAGATCTCGGTTATGATTTCTGACAGCCAGACACACTTGTGCACACATGCATGTGTATTCTCTCCAGTCTGTTCCAGCAGTTGCCTGTGGTGTCCCATCTTCCCCAGTTCCTTGACATGGTTAATCATTCTGCAGTTTTCAAAATTGAGAAAGGATTCTTCTGAGAAGCACTCCAAAAGAGAAAATCAAAGAGGCTGACAACACACTGCAACATTCATTTTCATCATTAAGGCAGACATGGTATATTTCAATCTCAGAAGCATGTGAGACTCAACAGGCATTTGATTACTCACATAATGCCATACAGGATACAGTATGCATATTCTTACGCATGCAAAGGTATCTGAGGGCAGAGTGACTAATGGCATTCTTCAAAAGAAGAAATCGTTACATCATCTTCTTGCATCAAAAGAAAATTCTCCTCCTTGCATTAGTCACAAACCCTCTTTGTTAGACTAAAATCAGTATCAAATAACACTGCTCAACAAGCTCCAGATAAATTAACTGAACTTCTGAAATCCCCACAAAATTTTTGCTTCATAGTTATTTAATGGAGGTGACTGTGCTAAATAAAAGGATGTTCTGGTATTTCGGGAAGGGTTTCACTCTTAGCAGCTGAGAAAGAAATCACTAGTTATCACTAAATCTCTTCCTGGTCAAGCAACACTTCCTGCCTGTGACCACGTTAATCTGTAACATATAATATCCTACTTCACATGTATGGAATGACATGGGATGGATAATCATTCTTCTTCAGCAGGACCCACTTGTCAACCCACTTTTGATGTCAGGAGTCATCAGTCTGCCAGTTAAGGGTGGCCATGGTTGAATGTCTCTTAATTGCAGGTAGTTCACTAGAAAACTTCAGTGGGAGGTTATACATGTGCAATGCAAAGAATATAATGCTAACTCTGTGGCAGAAGTGAAGATTTTTTCAAACAATAATTAATCAAAGAGCTTTCTAGTGCCCCAAACAAGAAAAACAACAAAGAGTAATAGAAAAGGCACTAGCAATGTCTCCACCCCTGCCACCCCACCTTTTCTCAGCAAGTAACCTCTCAGTGTAAACAAAATGGAAACTATAAAACTCAGCGGATAGACCACAGGAGACTGTGCAACAATCAGCTCTGCCAAACTGGAATTTCAGGTTGCTTTCATCTCACAAAAATCAGAGTTTTCATTTTGCTAGTAAAGCTAAACAATGCAACCTAATTTAAGGTCTTGCAAAAATTCTTTTCACCTGTTCCATAATTGTGATTTAATGCCAAATTCTAGTCCCATCCCTGACCTTTTGCTAATTGGGCTAATTGCAATTCTTGTCTTTGTGTCCTCATCTTCAGTGTCTCAGAAGTAGAGTCACTTTCATTAGCAGGATTTCATGTTTTACAGTAGCTATACTAAAGCTAAAGCTTGCTGAATTTGTGCCCTGCAGAGCCCCAAAACTTTGTATGTGAAGAGCACCGCAACTTCTTCTGTAGTATTGCAGAAGTATAAAAGGGAGCATTAGAGCGCCCCTGTCATCTCCCTGATTGATTGCTAATTACAAATCCAGTGATCCAAGCGGTAGCATAACTACTTTTTAAAAAGCACTTGCATGCACGGTGAGGCACAAACATTTGTTAATTGGGCTATTAAACTGCTGTTAAAATGTGAAGTAAATTGAGGTCTCTGCTAAAGTACCATTCAGTGAGAAACTAAGCTTATGGAATGCAGACTATCTGAACCACATCCAAATCCTGTTCTCAGAAATTCTGAAAGGAGAGTAACTGTATTTGCTTTGTACTTCTCAAAAGAGCAACACACAACCTTACTGCTAAATTACAATTGAAAGCGGCTACACTTATTCAGCGAAGTGGAAACAACTCTCCAAACTCATATCCTACCAGGAGAAAAGTAGTTGCTTTTTCTTGACAAAATCTATTAGATAATTAGTTAATTCATATTTCCTATTATTTCAGAATTCATGATAAACAAATGACAATTCGTTTGACCTGCAAAGCTTTTTTGTTTTTCTTTAAAGAGACCTAACACTTCAAAATAGCCTTTGCAAAGGTTTTTGTATATTCTATTCCTGGAGGTCCCTCTAGTGGCTAAAGTATCACGTTTTTCTGGCCAGCTTAATAGACTACAGGTGATTTATCTCATTTTTTTTTGTAGATGTTTCTCATAATAGGCATAAATACTTTCTTAACATGGATAATTCCACCTTCTAAATAAACTGAAAGTGAAATAAAAGGATTTGTCACATTAAGAAAAAGGAAAAATAATTGGCACTTTAAGAATAAGGAAGCTATTTCATACAGTTAGAAAATTATCTGCTTGCAAGCATGCTCAACTTTGCCATTCAACCACAGTCACAGTTGGTTTTGGTTTTTTCTGTTACAGGACTATTTTAAGACAAGTAGAGGTACTACCTTATCATCAGAATGTCCTCTGACACAGTAAGTATTTTACTTGAGAATTCTGTTGTTCAGGTACGACAATTGAATAATCTCATGTGTAAACTTCTTTTCAGGGTACATAGCTTTTTAAAGAGAAGTTAAGATACTCTCTGAGAAGTCAGCTTGCATTTAAAATTCAGTTTTTTAGAACCCAGCAACTGTGGTTCTAAACTATAGGATAAGGAAAGACAAAGTCTGTAGTAGACAGCCATTTGTTGCTACTTTTCAAAACTGGAAATACCTATGTGACTAACAGGGAAATCTCCATGTGAGCTGTAGGCTAGAATTTATCATGCTAGTTAAAATGCCTTGACAGGTGACTAGAAGTATAGACATACTAAAAATACAGTTGTACAGAGATGACATCTTAAGCAACACTGCTTCTCACTACTCTCCCAATTCCTTTAATTCTGCTGTAATAAGAGTGAGGGCTGTTAATCTCAAGACCCCAGAAGCATCTACAAAGACTGAAAACTAAGTATCATCTGCTTGCTGTTATTTCCTCCCCACACCTGCTACAGGAACACTGTCCCTGAAGGGTACTTCCCTAGACCTGCCCCTCACTGCTCAGAGGAGCTTCTAGCTCCTTTTTCTTTTTTCCTCTTTCACCAGAGAAGCTCTGCTTACTCTACCACTGTTCCCACTTTCAACTCCAGACAGTTAATATTAATTGGCCACAGACATGGATGCCTGTTTCTAGTGCACAGCTAGCTTGTCACAGCCTAACTGGTCCTCAGTGGGACAAGCTGTGCTATTACGATCACATAAATGGCAACAACAGAATTGTTCATTGAAGTGTGACATTTTAAGTTAGGGAAGAAATAGGACAAAGTAGCTTATAGAAATCATCCTATTTTTGAATATAGGAGACCTGATACTCTAAAGGGAGGGTGATTTGGTGACTTCTTTTGATGCATCAAAACCCAAAATACATCTCATTTACTTATCTGCTATAAAGGTCACTAGAGATAGAACGAGAGGAAACGGCTTCAAGTTGCGTCAGGGGAGGTTTAGATTGGATATTAGGGAAAATTTCTTTACTGAGAGAGTGGTCAGGCATTGGAACAGGCTGACCAGAGAGATGGTAGAGTCGCCATCCCTGGAGGTATTTAAAAGACATGTAGATGTGGCACTTCAGGGCATGGTTTAGGAGACATGGTAGTGTGGAGTTGATGGTTGGACTTGATGATCCTTAGAGTTCTTTTCCAACCTCTATGATTCTATTCTGTAATGTGGTAATTTGATCCACCTGGGGATCTGACCCTAGCATCTTTCAGTACTGACTTACACAGTCTTTGCAGGGCCTTTTGAATATAAAGGCCCCTCCCTCCAGTTTTCAAATGCTGTTGTAGATTATGCTTCACAGCAGATGAATCTCTTTACACTACTTATAAAGCAATGGTCTCTCCTGCACTAGTAGTTTAGGACTCCCAAAATGCTGGTGACAGGGCAGAGAACAGGAGAGCATTTTCTAAGAAAAAGGCTGATGTCTTAGCCCATGTTTCCCATTGAAAACATGTCTGTGATTTAAATTCTGTTAATAATCTAGGCAAATACTTGAAAGAGAATAGCATAATATTTGTCATTTACCATTATAAGCAATGATACATGAAAATTAAATGCTATAAACTCAGTAGTTTGACAGGTAGCTGGCAATGCAAAAGGAAAAAAAGAAATCAAAGAAAAATAGGCTGGACTTTAACTTGATATGTTACCTAGACTTGCGTAATAAATAATAAGAAAATACCAAAGAGAGCACCAAATTCCTGTAAGCATATTGAATTTCAGAAAGTATTTTCAGTCCTCCATCAGAGAGGAAAGTTCCAGTCTCTAACCTCAGACTTGAATGACCAGAGTTCAGCTCCCAGTTCTCCCACAGACTTCCTGTGTGACCTCTGGCATGTCATTGTTCTTATTTGTGCCTCAGGTTCTTAATTTGTAAATGGGATAATAGCACTGTCCTCCTTTGTAGCTGTGGTTGCATGTTAAGCACACGGATTTGCTGGGAAGGAGGAGAAACAGGATTAGTTGGTATAAAGGTAGGGATGCTTTGGAACACCATACAAAGTTCTGGTGTGCAAACAGAACTAACAACATTGGGAATTTACATCAAGACATTATGTTTTGAATGGAAACACAAACCTGAACGGATGCTTTAGCTGCTGCTGATACCATACAGAGATTCTTCCTCTACCTTGCATTTCCAGTTGCCATGAAACTTCACCATGTGATCAAACACAGAAATGGACATAACATGGCTTATCAGCCACATAAGGAATAGAATTAGGTGTCACTGATAACACTGATCTTTTCAGTTACAGGCCAACCATCGTACAAAGCAAAAACACAGCCCATCACATCAATGGCTGGGATTAATATCCAAAGCGGGAGAAATGGGAATCAGTTGAGGATGCGGCAACTCAAACATTATGTTATAAGGCACAGTTCAACTCAATGAACATTCAAATGAAAGTTCCACCTTATAAGACAAAGGAATGTAAGTAATAAGTCATTGCACATACATAAGCAGCATGAGCAAGACGGGGGAAGAGCTGAATAAACAGTGTCATGAATTTGCAGTATAGCAGGTGCATTCAGCAGCTTACAAAACTTTTAATCTCAAGCATCTGTAAGATAGTAATCAATTATGACTCTTCATACTCAAGCAGATTGATATGAAGGCTGGAAAGCTACCAGGGAGGGAGAGGACAGGTGTGATGACTGGTCAGAGTGGCCAGCAAGCCTTATTAGAACTCTCCAGAAAAAGTACTGAATCTGCCTAGGAAACAGGTTAATAATAAACACATGTGATTTAAGCAGAAGGGAGAACATGCAAAATGAGGTTTGCCTGACAACATACTGCAGTTTAAATAGTACTTAGAAGATAAAAACATACAGGATTTCAACAGAGAAGACACTTGCAGAAGAATACTCCAGGAGGGACTGAGATGGTCTTACTCAGAGTCTAGTACATGAAGAGCTTAGCCTCAGACCCAGTGCTGCTCCTTACTTGTAGATTAAGCTAAGCACACCACTCGGTTCTGCATTAGAGGAGAACTTCTGCTTGGGCTATGATTTTCACAGTCTCAGCCACTAGTGCTTTCTGACAAAACCGTTTGCCAATTCTGGACAAGAAATAGCCAGTGCCTTCAACACCATACATTACAATCTAGTTCAGCTTTCAAAGAACATTTCTTGATTAAGGTCCTGCTTAATTTTAGGTTTTTATACTTCAAGCAACTGTCACTCTTGTAACAGAGATCAAAGATAAAGGACTTTTTATGACTGTCTGTAATGGAATTTAATGCATTTGTATTCCTAGAAATAAAAGCATTAACAGAAACATAGATAGTTAAAAAGTACTGATATATGGACATATACAGGAAATTTTAAAGCAATCCAGAATAATTACACTGGTCATCATGAGAGAAACAAAATCTGCTGTTCTCTTGAAGAGACAGAATTTGGATATCTGACTGTTTTATGTAATTTTATATTCTAATCAAAGGGATGTGTGAGAGAAACATTTTCCAAAGGCTTTAGAAACAAAGCACAAAGGAATCCAGATTGCAGAAGAAAGGCAAATTTAAAGCTTGTGAAAGTAGCAAAATCTCTGTTGAGGACACTGAATATGTATGGCATACATCAACTTATGCCGAAAAACCCAAGGCCCCAGAACAAACATATAGGAATCATACCACTTATTTTGATAGTGAAGGACAAAAATGTTTGAAGAAACACACGACTATAATCATGAAAAAATTAAAAAGCTTGGGCATATCTTTGGCTTCTTCAAAGTAGCTTTGATTCACAACAGTCAACTGAGCTGCAACAATTTATACCAAATGAGGTCTGTTATATATCAAGAAAGCCCCACAGGCAAGTTACCCAAAGGAAGCGTGATGATGCAACATTTGTATTCTAAATACAGAATAAATCCCTTAAATGAATTCACTTTTAAGGTTGACATGCTGTGCACCAAAATTTGAAGTTATCGGTGAAGACAGTGTTTGTTTGGAAACCTAAATCATTATCAGAGCACTTAGACTGCACACATGTGCTTCAGGAAATTTCTGTAGCTGGGGAAAGCACATGACTCTCCTCAAAGGGAATGAAGGATTAGTTGCTGATGCAGTTACTCAACATCCAAGTTATTGCAATAATTTGATAAGTTAATTTAGAAAATACATTCACAGCTAAAGTCCATTCCTGCTCTTTGTCCGTTTCTGATAACTCTACGCTCCACTACTGCTGCAGAGAAATGCTTATTTGCATCTCCACCTGTTTCACAGGGCTTATTTTCATCCCAGAGAAGAGCTATCAGTATCATTACACACTAGCAATGTTTACTTTTATTGTTATAGGGACCAGTGTGACAAGTAATCTGGTAACATCTTCCTCTCCCCGGATAGGAAAAGGGAGCATCAGCAAATAGCATTGGTAACAATAGCCACCTCAGTGCAACTTCAGCCCTGCAGGTGGGTGGTCATGCCTGTTGCAAAGGACAGCCAGCAGGTAGGATCACTAACTGAACTACATATATTAAGCGATGCTTGTGATTCAACCAATAGATCATTACTTACTCCACATTTTCTTTTCCCTTCATCATCTGTGAGTAATCAGCAGCTATATAAAACAGTCATTGCTGGTCTTTCTTCCTTTTGAACAACAAATTATAAGTAAAACTTCCAGATTTTCTGTATCATTAATTTCACAAGCTATTTGCTGCTGTCCTTTGTCTATGTTGTAGATTGCTTTCCATAGTGTTTTTTTCTGTTCAGTACTTTGTTTTTCTTATATAAATAGTATCCAACTTACTGTATTTTTCCTGTTCTGCAATTAGACGTCAGCAACGTTCCACTATTGCACTCTCCATTATTTAGACAACCTTTTAGCTTGCACTAGGCATAACCCTTTGAATCTTCGTAGACTCTTGTACCTAGCTAATCCTTGGCTGCTTTTTTGGCCTGATACTGGCAGACTGCAGAACTATTACAGTCAGCCAGATGTCTACTATACAGCTGTTCCTGAGACAGCACAGTAGAGAGATGGACCCATGACTTCTAGTCTCCTGCAATGTAGGTTTCTACTCTATGGGATTCTTCTACCAGCCCCAGGGGTTTAGGACATGAGCATGCGCTAACCTAACAGTACACTGTGCTACTCAGTTTTCCTCTTTCATGTGTTTGCTGTTCCTTCCTCATCCTCAGCCCTTGAAGACAATTCCCAACAGTGTCTTGGGGCACAGATGATATCTTCAGCTCTGTTTAATATTTGCTTTTCTAAACTTTTCAAGTAATTTTTATTTTACAAGATTGCATTCAAAACAGCAGATTATTTGAATGTTAGGTGACAGAGTTAAGGTAGAAAAAGCCCTCTTTATTTGAAGGTTTCTGATAAAAGGCAGTCAGCTGCCTGTAAACACTCTACATTCAGACACGATCACAGGGAACACAGCCAGAAATTCTGACAAGCCAGAGTTTGACTGATTTTATTCTTCATTAACTCTTCATTGTCTGGGAAAGCATCTTCTAGTGAGTTAAAAAAAATAAAATCAATAAATAATAATGGTGTAAGTCATCCTTGCCTTTGCTAAATTCTTTGAACTTCAGGTAATTCTTTTTATGCTAACATGTCTCAAGGGAACTGCTCATGTAAATAAAATTAGGTACACACATTCTCAAAGCACTAGGTCTATTACCTTGAAAACAGGCTTTTTAAGACCTTCATAGAAGTAAACTGAATGTCTACTAAATTAGTATCACCCCAGATGAGCATGTAGCCTGCTACATATGTTTTTGTTTCATCAATATTATAGTCATAGCCAATGTGGAATAGGACACAGCATATTGATAGTAATAGTAGATGTTACACATTTCTATAGCTACATTTTAACTTTGTGCTTCTGTAGCCAATAATAATTCCATTGAGTTCTAGTTTTTAGCTGCATTCATGAGACTTGTGGCAATTAAGAAAGTGGCTTTTTAATCTTTTCTAGACTTCCATTCTGTAATTAGCTAGAAGTTACATCTTCATCTACATGGGTTTTATTCTTTTTTTAAACAAATTTAAATAGCAATGTTATAGCCTCAATATATAGCTCCACAGTCTTGTAAAAGTTTTACCCCAGCTATGTTATGATTCAACTTTATAGCAGAAATATTAATAGGAATTCTCTCAAATTTCAAACACAGGCACCTCTGACAAGGTAGTAACTACTGAAGTGCTATTCTCATGCCTTGCCTCCTGCATAGCCCCACACTACAAAGAGATGGCTCATGCATCTAGCATCAACTGCGAAAGCTTTTAACTTCCTAGATTAAAAAGCTTACTTGTCAGTGTGGCCAATTTAAGCTTCTATTTGCTTGCCTGAGGAAACCTGTGACCGCACCATAAAGTGTGCTGTGTAAGCATATTTCTAGTTTTATTTAGCTACTGAGGGCATTTTATTGGATCTTGATCATATGGATTACTTGGAGTAATTTTGTGACAGACAAAAATTCATCGCCCCTTTTATCTTTAACACATTAAGGATTCCATTGTCTAGATAAAAGCCTTGCCTGTGTAAGTGTAACAGTAAGGCATGCCACTGAAGTTGTGCTACATTAAAGCACTACAAAGCTTGTCCCCATGTAGCATCATGTATTTGAGATCTGTAGCTACTATGATAAAACAGGACCTTGCACTTCCAGAACCAATGGCATCTCTTTACTGAAACTGTGCACCTATCCACCTCTCTGTAGAGTTCCATCTTAGAAAGTGGATTGATATAGTGGGTTTTTTGTTTGGTTTTTTTTTGTCTCATGACAGCACCTTCGCTCTACAGGTATTGACACCCCCCGCCCAACCCCCAAGCTTCCAACATTGTATTATATACTATAGAAATGGGGGGGGGGGGGGGGAAGCATCTCTTGTAATAGCAAATTTGCTCTGTAATTGCTCTTTTGAGGACCAAATTATGTTGGGTGAGGCAGAAGCCAGTTCAGCACAACTCAGAAGATTTGGCTGTTGAAGATGGAGAGGTATTTCTAGAGTAGTCAGGAGGCATATAACGCTTAATGATTTTGTTGGCTGTTTGACTGTAAATTTAAACATGCCTTGATAAAATACAAACAAAAACAATCACTGTCTAAGAGAGGAAATCTTGTGTTGCATATAGCTTCCTTACAGCCATCTGATAAGAGTAAAATTAATCTATGATTTACAAATCAGTTCGGTCAGTTATGGAGCAAACCTTTAGAGATGACACGGAATTTTTATAAATATTCTTGTTCATTTCTTCACCTCCAAGTTTCACCTCAATAAAAAGCAGAGATTGCAAGCAGGGAGAAAACTGACCAGAGCAATGCTTTGAATGTGTATAAACATCAAGTGAAGGGAAGCATCCATTACTCTATTTGTCTCCTACAGCGTGTTAACCTGTCAAGCACAGAATTTACCACATTTGAAGATTTACCTCCAGCTTATAACTGGTTATTTCCATGAGTACACCTGCCAGCAGAACTGTTAGGACATGGGGAAATCATATGCAGATGGGGAAGCAACAGAGGCTTTTAGTACACAGTGAATTTGACAGACTTGTAATGCCTGTGCCAGCACATGCCTCTTGTCCATCTGCAGGCAGAGATCACAGAATGGTAGGGGTTGGAAGGGACTTCTGGAGATCATCTTGTCCAAGATGCTCTTGAGTATCCCAAACATGTAACAATAAGTGAGGTCCCTCTTTTTCCTATACAGTGAAAGAGTCCTTAACAACCTTAGGTCACCATTTTAATCTAAATGCCTCGTTCAGACACTTTCTCCTGTGCCTTGCAGTTTTATAATCTCCCTGTTCATTTGGATCTGATCTGAACCCATCTGATAAGTAACCTGAGGAAGAGTGCCAAAGAGCAAATTGGCTATGATTTGATGCAACTGTGGGTTAAAAATCAATACTATCCAGAGGGAAAAAGAAAGTGCAGGCTTCCTTGTAGGGGGCGATAGGCATATATTTAAAATCTAGGGATGGCAGGGCTTGCAATAGGCAATAGAACCATGTTTCTGGGGAAAAAAAAAAAAAAGATTTAAAAAACACATCACAATGCATTCAGTGGGTCTGATTTTGAAATGTGCAACACGGCCCAGTGAACTCAGGTGCTTAAGCCCAAGGCTTCCTGAAATTCACAACCACATCCAAATGCAACTTCAGTTTTGTACTTAATGGAAAAGATAGGGAGAGATTCATGTCTTATCAAGGGAAAACTTAGAACAGTCGATGAAAATTTTGCTACTACAGTTCTTTGCACAATGCACTAAGTTCAGAATTGTGTCTGCAGTTTTGTTATATTTAAGGAACAAAACAGACTAAATTATTTTCCTCAGTTCTCTCAAAGTACACCTTGTATATGGTTTATGCAAATGAGATTCTTGGTTTTGAATATACTTCCCCTTCGAGCTTACAAAATTTGCCTAAAGCACTGAACAAGACCTTAGAAACAGGAGATGATGAAAGCAGTCCCACAAGGAAACACAGTGAAGGTTCCCCCCCGTAAAAATTGCTCTTTTCTGTAAAGAAATGCATGGCTACAGGCATGAAATTGGAAGAAAAAACCCTATACACATGACAAACTTGAAAAGAGGTAAAGATTATTTTAGCATAGCTTGTACAGTGGAATTTGTAAAGATTGGTACTTAGCTTAATGCTAGGGGCTAACTTTGTTAAGTCAGCATTTGGCATCAAGAGAAACATTTGTGAATTTTTGCAGATTCTACAAGTATGATATATTAATGAAAAAACTAGCTGATCTGAGCAAAACCACACTAGACTGTTTCAAGCATTTCCAGTTTCCAAGTGGTGGTCCTTTTTATTTTCTAATACTTCTGCTTTCAGTAGTATTCATTGTATTCTGTGCTTTTAATAGTACTCAGTTGCCAGCGTCCGCATATGATCCAGCTTCAACTAAAATTTTCATGTATGGTTTTGTCTACCTTCTCTGAACGTTGCCCTTCTTGAAGCACTTGTTTTGAATTGGAACTATTCCCATGTTCTTGTATTTTCCTTCAGCATGAACTATGGCTGTGGTTTTGCAATACATTATTTTCAGGAATGTGTGTGTCATGCTCTATACCACATTAGTGAACTGATTTTGAATGACCTGGCAAAATGAGTCCACTTCTTTTTAAGTGAACTCAGTCTGATTCACTGTGAGGCCACACAAAGAGTTGTGTTGGCACAGCTTCAAAGTGGCATGCCATGCTGTGGGAACAGAGCAGTGAAGGTCCAGGAGTATTTGAAGCTAGTGTCAGCCTCCCCCACCCCTCATATAAGCACAGCCAATTCCTTTATTTTAACCAAGCAGTGTTGTTGTGTGTTTTCTGTCATCTGTTCTGTCTGCTTCTTCCATTGTTTACTTCCCTGATGTCTACATTTCCCTTTTATCACCTCTCCACCCTTTCAGGTTTTCTCCCCGGAATAAATCCACTTCTATGAAATTCACTGGCAGACATCTTTAGGCAAATTTCTGCAAACTCACTGAAAGTACATCATTCAAATTGCCTCTGGTGCTCTTTACTGTGTTAAGCAGATGAAGACAGAAACAAAAAAACCCCAAGTACCTATATTTGCATTAGCATTTTGCACATTCATTTGTTAAAGGCTCGGTGCTAACCCTATCCAAACCAAAGCACAATCCACTCTCCTACAAACTAATGGGCAGACTCCTGCAAATACTTGATTTGCCTGGCATCCTTGTGTCTGGGCAATTTCAGGAAGGATCAGGCGCCAGAGGCATACCCCAGAAATGTTAAAACAAAGCCTACACTGGTTCAGTAACAAGGCTCTCTTCCCATGCATCTTTTTATAGCTTGCTGTTGTTGATGGGGTTTTTAAAATAATTTTTACCTCCTCTGACCTTTTGTCCTGATTATTGACAATGCACAGATACAGTAAAGAGGAATTACGTGAAATAACATTCTGTAACAACTGCTGTTGTAGAAAGGAAACTGACAACTGATGTTTTTGAAAGCTCCTGGTGGGCCAATTTACATAAATATATCTGGAAACCTAACCCAAACTTATATTTTACTAGGCCATTTCTAGCTTCACTTCTTTGCATGACTTTGTTTCGAGTTCCTCTATTAATGTTTGCCCCTGTCTGGCCCTGTGTCTGCAAACTCATAACATCTCCAGTTAGTGAGCACATTCCCAAGGTCGCTGTCAACCTCAACTAGCCTTTCTCTCTCTGTCCTAGGCAAAGTATGAAGAAACCTTCCCATAGGTTATTTGCTGTGTACTTGTTATCCCTCCAGCTCTCATCTTTGGCTGTTATTGACTTTTCTTAGCCCTTCTGTCTGAATGTGAGAGAAGTCTAGTGTGCTACCAAGTTGCACTTGTCATGACAGCCACATTTCTTTTGTTCCCATTTTCTATTTGTGCAATTCTCAAAGATTTATTTGCTACAGGCGTGACAAAGCCCTGTGCAAGACAGCTGGCCATGATTTCTGCTGGTGTATTTCACCATCCCTAGGTCTTCATGCTTTGTTTAGCAATTCCTTGGCAATCATGGCAGGCGATTCTGCTTTGTCATTAGGCTGTGGTGCAGAAACGTTTCATGCATCGTTACCGGAATTTGAGTGTGCTAATTCCTGACAAACATTCTCCAAAGCTGCAACATAAATATAAGCAAGATGATGTGTGTAACTGCACATATATATACATCAGTCTGTCACACAGATACATACACATTTGTTTTCCCTAACAATACTTCTTTTTCTCTCGCATCATATATTTATACACCCATGGCAGGTTTAGACATTTTTCCCTTCCTAGATTCTAGTTAAAGCCTTCTCATACCTCCCCTTCTCCATTGCATTTACCCTTGATTAAAATACTGGTTTTCTTTCTTCACACTTAAACGTACACACCAGATAAAATCCATCCAATTAATCTTTGGAGCACATACTGAAATTGAATATTAATTTTGCAGTCTTTGCTCTGCCCTTCACTTCTCTGGTTTTCTTTATTCTGATCTCCTGCATCTGCTTTGCTCTTCATATTTATTATGTTTTAATTCAAAGAAGGAATGAAAACATGGCTACTATTGGAAGCAAATAATTCCATTACACTGTTGCTGGCACCAGCCCAAGTAAAGTCACTGATGCAATTTTCCTTGAGTGAGTACTTGCACTGAAGCCAGTAGGAGCATTTCCATTAGTAAAGTTACATAAGTATATGTGTATCTTGAGGATCAGAGCTGCAGATGCACATCCAGCTCTTAGGGTTGTACTGCCATGCATGTTAAGGTCAAGTTCTTTGGGTCACAATATAGAGGCTCCATCACAGTTGAGGACTGTGGCCTGGTTGCTTTACTTGCCCCCTAACCAGTGGTATAAGGGTTTCATTCTTTCCAAGGAAGTATTTTCCCTGAGTGTGGTTACTATTTGTATTCCTGGGCAGCCTTGTTACCATGCTTCCCTTGAGCCCATTACTTGCTGTCCTAGCCACAAATACAAAGAACTCTACTTTCCTGCCACCCTTTTGCACTGGTAGGCTATTACATTCTCCTTTTCCCCTCCTGAAGTCTTCTCTGCTTTACATTTCTTAATTTGCTCAAGTTTTCCTTCTCTTTTAGTGCAAGGTCTTTGTCTGTTCTTGTTGTTGCTCCTGCTCAAACCTTCTCCAGCTGGTCGGTAATTCCCTTGAAACCTGGCACCCAATCCCAAACGGAATATTGCAGCTAAAGCTGTTCTGACAAACAGCTGGGTGACTTCACACAGACTATCCTGTTTACACTGTCCTATACAGCATTTCTCTCTTGCAAGAACAGCATAGCATTGCTCACTTACGTTTGCCCTGCCAGTAACCCCTAGATCCTTTCCAACAGGACTGCAATTTGGCCAATGGCATCCTGTTGTGTGTTGGAAGCTGATTGTTCCGTCTCAAGCAAAGTTCATTGTATTTGCCTCTGTTGCAGTTTTCTCCTTGCATCATTACTGTGAGCCCTCTCTTTTTCTGACCAATAGTTAAGGCTCACTTTTCGTTAGGATTGCTAGCTCACCCTGAACCAGTAAGGGCACAGTAATTGGTGTAGTTTTCTTACGCTCCACATGAAAGCTTCCTTTAAAGTCTATAAACCAATGGATTTGCTCCATCTGCCACTGAAGCTAAGGGGAGCTTTGTGACTGATTGAACATCAACATTACTGGGCCTACTGTATTACTATACTTGATCATTTCACGGACATGTTCAAATTTACTCCTTGAGTGGGTGGAAGAACCTGATAGTGATTAAAAGTTAGGGTGTGTCCCAGCCTTCTGATGAGCATACTGGTATGAAGGAGAATTCTTACTACTGCTAAGTCCTGAGTGCTAATGACTACCATACACCTACTCTCTTAATCGAACCATTACCCTTGAAGACAACAACTGAGGTCAAGCCATCCCTTGCGTGGGCCCATATCCATAAGATATGTTTGAATGGCTCAAATTTTACCTCTCTTCCTTCCATGGACACAGAATAACCCTGTATAAAATCTAAATGAAGAATGAAAAGGACCCACATTCTTGTCACCCATCTGGAGGTGAACTATCTGTCATCTGTTATCACACAAGGAAGAAGAGCTGCACTTTCACAGTGGGCTAAGTGGCAGCGACAATAGCTGGAAAGAGCCTGTGGAACACTGAGGGAAATGGCAAGAGAAGTTGTAGGGGAAAAGGAGGCTGGGGAGAGAAGGCATGGCAGAGGAGGGGTGAGGAGAGGTGAGCAGGGACAGGAGGAGGGAGAATAGTCCAGCAAGGGCTGTACATAGGTGTCAAAATATTTCTCTGTGGTTCAGATTTAATCTTTTTTTTTCTGGATAAAGCCTTCAGGAAAGAGTCTTTGCAGGGATCCCCCTTGCAGAGTTTCCCTACAGCCATCACAACTGTCCCCCTGAAGTTATACCTGCCTGCCAATTTCCTACATCCCAGAAATCTAGAATGCCCAAATAAGAAATCAGGACCATCCAAAATGAAGGACTAAACAGCATTAGGACCTGCAAACCCCAGTGTCAGAAGCACTGGTTGAACAATGGTACAATTCTAACAGCTCCCACTTGCAAGGTTAAAGAAATAATGATTCATGACAGTGGCTGACACCTGGAATGATTTAATCAGGCCATCCCTGATGTAAATGACATTGACTCACATTTCCAGATGTAGGTGGAACTGGCAATTGTCTTTTCCTCATAATTGTCTTAACTTGCTTTGCTAGTTAGAAATAGTTTTCTAGGTTATATTTCAAATCTGGTAATCATTAGAGGTACATTCTTTCCATAGATGTTTGTATTTATAGTTGATGGGAACATCTAGGACAGAATTTGACCTACAAACTTAGATATGTAGCAGCAGCCTAGATAGAAATATCTGTACTTAAGTCTGAACCAGAACTAAAGTAAGATTGCTCAATATATACATATGTACACAAAATTTAAAACGTGAATGCACAGATTGGGGCAGGCAAGATTTTTCCGGCTTTTTTTCCCCACCCACCCCTGAAGTATTTCTGATTGCTTGCCTTTAAGAAAGGTTTTAATCAAATTTAATACAATGACATTCTCACAGGTAATGGAGGGGAAAATACTTTAAATATTAGGATAACAAAAAGTTGGAATTTTCTAGAAAGTTTAACAGCAATTAGTATATGGAAAGGGACAAAAATTATGAAGTACTGGTCATTCCCCACTGGCTTTTCATCCAGCTGTGTTTATAGCCTTTACTTCTTCTTTGCTTTCCTTCCTAACTTTCTTCTCATCCAAAAAGCGTTTAGACCATACTCCTCTTTCTGTCTATCTGCCTATTCTTTCCTAAGGCATGGACTTATTCCAGACCCTTGCAATTAAACAATACTCTGTGATGTTATGGTGATGCAAGCTGGCCATAGTTAAGCTGACTGCAGTGGAATGTCATGACTTTGACCATAAAGATTTGACCCAATTACTGTGACCTGACACACTTGCAATCTAGCACAGCCTGAAATCTCAAAGCAATAGCCCCTGAAACCACTAGAGGCTTACATGAAAGCTGGAACTAAGCAGAACAAGACTGAATTAAACCCAGGAGAAAGGCACTCCAAAAAAACTGTAATTATATTACATAGTTTGTTAATACATGCTTACTTTGCTTGTTAGGGGATATTGGGTGAGATGTCCACATGCCTTTTAAGATGAGATGTTCTTAAAAACATCATGGGCTGCATTAAAAGGAGTGTGGCCAGCAGGTCGAGAGAGGTTATCCTCTCCCTCTACTCTGCCCTAGTGAGACCACATTTGAGGTACTGTGTCCAGTTCTGGGCCTCCCAGTTTAAGAAGGACAGGGAACTGCTTGAGCAAATCCAGCAGAGAGCTACCAAGATGATCAGGGGGCTGGAGCATCTCCCTTATGAGGAAAGGCTGAGAGACTTGGGTTTGTTCAGCCTGGAGAAGAGAAGACTGAGGGGGGATTTCACAAATACCTACAAATATCTAAAGGGTGGGTGTCAGGACGATGGGACCAGGCTCTTTTCAGTAGTTCCCAACAACAGGACAAGGGGCAACGGGCACAAGTTGGAACACAGGAAGTTCCGCCTCAATATGAGGAAAAACTTCTTTCCTGTGAGGGTGCTAGAGCAGTGACACAGGCTGCCCAGGGAGGTTGTGGAGTCTCCTTCCCTGGAGACATTCAAAACCCACCTGGACGCGTTCCTGTGCCCCTGCTCTGGGTGTCCCTGCTCAAGCAGGGGCGTTGGACAAGATGATCTCCAGAGGTCCCTTCCAACTCCTACCATTCTGTGATTCTGTGAAGTCTTAACAATTCAGGAGAAAGTGACAGCTGACTATATCCTCTTCTGAATATATATTCAAATACTAGGGGCATAATGCAGCCTATGTGCTGACTGATCAGTATGTAGTGAAGCTCCACTGCAGTGCCAAGTGGTGGTAAGGCAATGTGCAGTTCTTGAACAGACCCATGCAGTGTTCTGGGATCCTGCCCATAACAGTGAGGGGTTACACTGCAGTAGCGAAGACAGCTATAGAGGAAGATAAGGAAACATTTAATGGGGTCAGCCTTTGTGCTTAAGAACCACACCTTCAAATCTTATGCAGCAGGGTTTTTCCTGGTGATTTTGCAATATTCATAATATAAGGAAGGTTTTGTGTTGTTCCACTTGTATTGTGGAAATACAGAGCAGCCGTTTAGATCTTCTTCCCCTCCCCTTTAAATACCAAAGCAACATTTCCTTGCTCTGTTAGCGCTGTTGGGCAGAACACTGCACTGTCAAACATTTGCACCTGTACATTACTGCAATCATACTAGAAGGCACAGTATTTATTCCTTGGAAGTTAAACAACGTGTAGAAGATAAAGGAAGAAAAACTGTCCAAGTGTCAAATCTCACTAAAAACACCACCCACCCCCTACCCAAAAAAACAAAAAAGGCAAGCTACTTGACATTGCTGATGGTCTTTGTCTGTAAAAGCTCCTGAAAGCTGCATGCAGAAACTTAGGAAATATCACTCCATAATTGTCCAGGATCTCATCCAGTGTAGATTCTTAGGTCCATATAAAGTTACACTATATTCCTGCATGGATACCATTCAGAATCCTGCATAATTTCTGGACTTGTTTTGCCATTCTGTCAGTACCACTTTTCTGCTCTTGATGCTGGAAGGCTTTTGGGCTTGGAATATCAACACAAGAACAGCTGTACCTAACAAATTCCATTTAGCTCTCTATCCCATCAAGACAGCGGCCTGCAGGGATGCTGAAGAAGTGGTATAAGAAGAGGGAAGATGAAAGTAATACTTCCCCAAAATAAGCTCTCAGTCTCTAATGTCATGGTTCAGAGACTGCCTGATTAAAAAAAAAAAAGGAAAAAAGTAGTGCCCTGTGCAGTGCCAGTTAACAGTTGCCTTTTTCACTTTTCAGTCTTAGAAAAGCTTGTGAACAAAGCTTCTGTTTCTACATCTTACCTATTTTTGTCTCCTTCACTCTTGTTCACTACCATTGAAAACCAGAATTTCTAAACTGCAAATCAAATAACATGCTATTTCCAACTACAAGAATATTCCTTATAAATCTCAGCAGCTCAGTGTCTTTATTCCAAAAGACAAGGCACAGGTAACCACATGATCAAATTTTGCAAGCTAGGATCTAGAACTAGACTTAAAAGTAACCACTTGGGACCTATCTATGAGGCCATATTAACCATCAGATTACTTCATAAATTGGTATCTATTCCAAGTTCATTGCTTGTGTGTAGACATAAATAAATGTGTTCTGTCTAGGACAGTGATGAATGGTGACTAAATGTACTCTGGAGATTCAATCCTGAATACTTTTCTCTAATCAAATCCTTTTTTCTGTCAGCAAGTTCCAGGAAGTGATTTCAGTACTTTATAACAGTCAAAATGGGTTATTATGACTCCATATTAACTACTTCTTTTCCCAGACTACTGTCTTCTGTGCTTTTAGGAGATAGAGCTGCATCTCCAGTGGAAAAGTGGACTCAAACAAAAAAGGTGGGTTGTGCTGTGACTGCCATTATTGATAATCCAAAATAAATTCTTTTAGGTAGGACTTAACCAGACTAGTCTGATATCCTAGTGTTCAGAATAAACATTTAATTTTCTCCAGAAGTGACTAGCATGCAGGCAGGGAGAAGAATGAGCATCTTTAAAGCAGTGATCTCCGACAGAAGTTTGGGGGGAGGATAGAGAGGTATAATAGCTGTAGGGGAAACAAATCGTGAGAGGGTCTATAACCACTTTTCAGAGGCAATTCCAAACGTTTTCACAGAAAACATAAGAAGAAAATACAGAGGCAGCAGTGGTGAAGCAGCCAGGATACAGAATCCCAAGAAACTTCCCAGCCCAAGGGAACAGCTGGAGGGCTTGCTCCCTCTACTGGAGCATCCTAATAGACCCACATGACCCACTTTTAAGTCCACAGCAAATCTCTTGGACTAGGAAATAAAGATTAATGTAGGCTTAATTACTATTATGGCTTACTATCACAAGGATTTTTTAAAAGGACTGAATACATTCTTGAATATGCAGATGAAGGCAGAGGGGAGAGAGCTACTTCATTGCTTTTGTTTTGGAAAAAACCAAAAGGCATACAAGTTGAAATCTGTTTTCTTTCAAATCATAATTATATCAGTTCAGTCAAACTGGAACATAGGAAAAGCAAGCAGACCTTTTCAGTAACTCGTGTAATGCAGAAAAACAACTCTTGTTATATGACCTTTGCTCTAGGATGGATTACTCACCATCATTCCTGTAGCCACGTATAGAGAAAAACACCTGCCTTTTTGAACTGTATGTTCTTGTCAAGTACAGCCTGGTCTTAAATACTTTGGCTTATGAATAAATTAGCCTATTCCTACAGCAAACAGAGAGTAAACCTCTCCTAAATATATCTTCTGATTAATTCAATGTCATCAGTTAGTTATTTAGTGTTCATGTTGGTTGTTATAAGTCATAGTAGCATGATGCATAACGACATCAAGAAACCGTGACTCACTCACTGACACAGCTCTACTCTTGCTTCCAATAGTTTGTGGCTGAGGCTTCTCTTTCTGTCTTGTAGGATTAGGGTCACCTTTGGGCTCTGAGACACACCACGTGACTTTGGACAGATTGCAGGATCTTGCACCTTGCAACTCAGCTTTCCATCTGCTGAACAGGAGTTGAGAGTGCCTTACTCCTTTATGTCTTTTTATAAATTAAGTTACAAAGCTTTGGTGTGAAATCTGCCTCCTCCTGTATATAATGTCCAACATTTGGTACAAACACCTCCAATTTACCTGAACCTTATAAGCATAATAGTAAAAGAGTAAAGTATTTGACTAAAAGCTCAGCTAGATGTAAATTAATGGATTTTGTGGCCTCTCCAGTTTAAATAGCTTCTCATTTTCCAGTCTTCTGTCCACTGGCGATCACCTTGAAAATTCAATGGAGGAAATGGATACCAAGCTCTGCAGCAGCGACAAAGAAGAAGCTTTCATAAGAGAACTACCATACTGCATAGGAGAAATAGACTTCACAGCTTCTGGGAAGAAACGTGGAAAGGTACAGCGCTGAGGAGTTTTAACCCTTGAACACTATTGCTGTTGTTCAGCTGTTACTTCTTAACATTAAATGTAGAGATTGTGAGAGTCAGTGTGCCACAGTGTGAGACACCACATTTTCATTAAAGTAGGGACCATACCTTCCTGAACATGAATGTGATTTAAAATAAGGCCTATTAATATACAGAAATCAATCACTTGGCTTGCACTGACAGGCTACAAGTAGTTGATCTCTTTTTCCTTAAAAAAAAAATAATCATGTGCCTAGCTTCCCTCATTTTGCATCATTTCCCCATTCTAACCTCTTTCTGCCAAAAAGTAATCACTATGAATGTCAACATTTTAAGCATACTTTTGAGCCGTTTCAAGACTCTCCTTGAAGTTCTCTCTCTCTGTTCTGCTAATACGCAGAGATGGATGTATATGGACAGACCCACCTCCTCATTAGTCATACATTAGTGCTAGAGGAGAAGGAATTCCTAGGATCAGAAATCATAAGATTTTGTTTCACCCTTAAGTCTTAAGCACAAAGCCAAAATATATACAGAACAGGAAGAAGCAATGGATTCATGTAACATGTCCTTGAAAAACAGACCTGAAATCAGGCAAATATTTCAGCTAGTGCAGAAACAAGAAACGCCTAAGAAATTTGTTGGCTTTGCTAGACTGCCATGGAACTGATGGCAGTTCAAGAGGAATAGCAGCATTAAAGGAGAGAGCAATATGTCAGTCTACAACACAGAATTGAGCCAAGGAACTGACCCAACTAGTGAGATGGCAATTATACAGAAGTCTGGTAAATTCATCCTAGTATTTAGTTCCGTCAGGTCTTGCTCAAATAAATTTTTCTTTAATAACTAAGTTGATGATAAATTTCCCTCTGTATTCACCATCAATAATATCTTTACTGTATCCTACCGTCCCATTGTTATTCAGTGTTTTTTTGTTGTTTGTTGAAGTTTATTAAGGTCCTGAGTACCATTCATCCTGGAACTATATTTGAAGTTATGCGCAACAAATGGAAGCTACCTGCTCCCAATTTGGTTGTCTCCTTAGAAGGGGAAGAGGAAAATTTCCAGATGAAGCCTTGGCTACGGGACACCTTAAAAAAAGGACTTATAAAGGCAGCTCAAAGCACAGGTTAGTGCTTTAGGTTTTAAAGAAGAAGTTTATATTCCTACTGGATTCTGACACCTAGCATGCAGGGATCCTTTAATCTCAATGTGCCTGTTCACATGATTATTTTTGGAAGTTCAAGGCTTTGCTGAATGCAACCTACAACTTATATTTAAATAGCTTTGAAAAATCAAAGTTATATTAGAAACAGCAAAAATAAGTTTGAAGTAACCAATTTACTCTAGGCAACCAATCCTGAAGTGTAAAATTACCAGATGTTATTCCCTCAGAGATGTCACTAGAAAGATAGCATGAGATGGGACTAAACACGTTGTTCCTCTTTGGTGCCATAGCAAAATAATTCCTAAGAAAGCATAGCAATTTGACTTCAACAAGAGTGAATTTATGTCAAAAATAAGAATTCTTGTTTTCTCCATTCTCACTTTTTAGCTACCAGTCAAAATCATGTTACAATAGTTTTTATTTTTTGAAGATTGTTTTCTTCAAATCTAAGAGCTGAATAGAATTTGTTAGTAAAACAGCCTACAATTAAACTCAAGTTTAAACAAAGACCTTGGTAATGTATATCACAAAATATGTCAGCTCACTTCCTCCCTGGCTGTTCACATGAATGACAAGCATTAAAAACAAAACCAAACAAATTAATGTCTGGGAACTTGCATGGAAGTGGCTTTCATTTAAGATGATTTTTTTTTCAGTGTGGCTTTATGAAAATACCTGCAAAATGAAGGGAAAATATCCATAAGCATTTCACAGCAAGCTTTTGGTTAGCCTCACTGGTTCAGACAAGATTGTAACAGTTTTGCTTTTTGTAATGAAACAGCCCAGTATCAAAGCTCTTTTTGATACTTTTGTCCCACACAGACATTCTCTACCTCCAGCTGCCTTCTATACTTAAGATTGGACGGCATCAAGATCTCCAGTTCCTTTGTGTTACATTTTTGAAAAAGGTTGGTTAGCTGTTTACCTAGGGTTCGCCAAAATCTTTGTCACCGTAACAATAGTGCTGTAAATCCTACTCTCCTAAGAATTTACTCTCCAACATACACAAGAACATGAGAAAGAACACCAGATTAGGCAGGTTAGGCCCAATCTCTTCTGCTACCGGGGGATTGCATGGGACAGTTTAGTCCTCAGTTCAAGCCAACAACTTCCTCCACCCCATCCTTTTGCTCTTCCTTGTGCCACAATCAGACCTGCTTGGTACAGTGATGTTCCTGCTCATATTTAGACAGTAAGTGACTCTAGATTGGACACAGCATTCCTGACGGGTGTGTTGACATCAGAGTAAAGATGGCAACATTGCATCACATGATATTTGAAGCACGTTTGCTTGGGCATATAATTTATTCCTGTCTTCCTTATTGAAGTCTCACGTACTTTGTATGTATTTTAATTCTAAAATTTACAGTCCATCAAGACCTGTCTACAGTTTATCTATCTAAAAAAAAAAAAAAGCTTAAATCTAGTACTGCAAGTAAAGTTACTTTACACAAAAACATGTTCAATTATAAAGAAATTATCTAACTATTTTTAAAAAATAATTTCAGGTGCCTGGATTCTTACCAGTGCATTACGTGTAGGAATAACAAGACACCTAGTGCAAGCAGTCCAAGATCGTGCACTGGCTAGTACTTCATCCAAAGTAAGAGTGATTGCCATAGGAATAACTTCACTCAGAAAAATTCAGCACAGAGAAATTCTGGACAACACAAAGGTATTTTTTGCTTATTCTACTCGTAAGACAGGATTGGTCAGAAGTAAGCTGCACCTTTACAAAACTGGAATTAGTAGGCAGAACAACGTTGATCTAACTTAAAAACAAAAGTGGGGTTTCAGGTGTGTTTTGGGGGAAAACCGAAATAAAGAGCAGGAAAAATTTTTAGACCCTAATGGTTCTGTGCCCTGTGCACTCAGTATACTTGGCCGCAATTCTGCAAATATCCAGCAGGTGACAGCATTAGACATTAGCTCAGCAGCCAGAGTCAGGATGAACACCAGGAAAAAATCATGCATCATAAGGTACCTTTAATATTTTTTCTCTTGTCCACTTACTGCAGAAGCACTTACTCCAAGCTATTTCATAAATACTGTAAAAAGTATATTTTCTAGTATAGAACACAAGACATAAATATTTCAAGACCAAGTTTTCTTAAGTAGCCCTTGAATTGCTGTCCAATATGCAAAAACTTGCTCAACACACCTGGCGAAAAATGCTAGCCATGCAGAATTTTGTCTAGTTATTGGGAGCTCTAGGGAATTCACAATTCAGGTCAAAGCAATCAAAGTTGGGGTGGGGGGAACCAACCAAAAAAACCCTCACCCTACAAAACAGTTGTTGAAAATATCAAGACAAGATGATGCTGAATTGACCTGGAGGTGGAAAAAAAAAAGTTATGGCGTGACCTTCTTGTCACTGGACATACAGTTTGCCCTAACTAGAATATTATATCAGTACAGTAGGTGTGTAATGACAATGAATGACAGTTCCACTGTGCTATATTACTTCCCTGCAGAATCTAAGAAACAATGACAAACACAGACCTCTGAACTTGCACCTAGTTCTTCTCTCAGATAGGCTAGCAAGTACCAGCTAGCAGCTGGGAGACTGCCAGACCATATCAGCAATGTGTTGTCATTGGGCTTCCCCTTTTTCTGTCCTTTTTGCTGAGGACAGCTACCTGTGTGCTCTACTGGGTGGGATTCTTTAGCTGGAAGACTTCAGCCTATTTGTGTGGCTTAACTGGTCCAAAAGGACCTCAGAGGAAAGAATTCGGTTAATTGCGTTTGTGAATTTTGCTCAGGAGCGTTGCTTTGGCAAATGCAAACTAACTATATCACCTCCTTCCCAGGCTAAGTGATCAAAATGCATCTGGATCTTTCCCAACCAGCGGCTAGAAAACAAGTGCACTGGTCTTTTTATTGCATCAGATTTTCCCCTGTTAACTAAAGCCTGAATTCCTTCTCAAGGAATATTTCAAGTGTATAGTGTTCCTGACCTTATGACTTCTGGCACTCCTTCCACCCAAAGACATTCTGGATTTTAGTCAGTAACTTTAAGACAAAGGAACTACAGACAGGGATGTTGATCTAAACCTAGTTCTCTTTATACTTGGCACTAATACAAGCAGCTTGTTGTATAAAATAGAACTAACAATCCACACTAGCAAGGAGAAAAACAAGCCCTGAAATCAGCGGATCCCTCCCCTTTCTTCTGCGTTAATGGTATGCTTTAAACATCATTGAAAGATCACTTCCACATTTTCAGAGAATAAATAGGAAAATCCCCAAGGGCCTTTTTCAATTGATTGTCATGCCTCCAGCTCCTAATCAAAGGCCAGATCTTTGGCAAGTAGGCTTGATGTTGCATGGCAGCAGAATATAGGCACGCCCTCTGTCAAAACAAAATCTGAAGGTAAATTAATTGTCAGGAAGTTTTCCCCAACAAATGAGAGACACAGAGAAAGAGGAAAAATAAATCTGTGGCACTTGCACTTGCTGTTTGTAGAGGGCATGCACATTTACCACTTTTTTTTCCTGGAACAGCCTCTGATGTTCCTACTCTTCGCAGAGCTGCTGACAGGGAAAGAAGCCATTGGAACACACCTGATTATAGCCTTCTTCACCTTGCTTTGAAGGAGATTTCTCTTCTCTAGTTTGGCTGTATGCAGCTTCATTTAAGAAAGCCACTTAAAGGCATGCTATGCAGCGTGTTCAACTCTTCTACCCACAGTGTGAAGGAGCTTGTCCTCTGGGTTACTTAATGTTTTTATGCATTAGTAGTGCTGCTATGAGCTCCTGGTGATATGTTCACTGCCTCTCCAACATCACCCTTGGCCTTGGCTGAGGAGAAGAACCTGGATAACTCCTGGGTTGGACTTCCCCCAGGATTCAACGGGGCACCTGTTGTTCTGGCACTGCCAAAAAATGAGATGAAGAAAGGCTCTAAATAAGATCTGGCTCTTAAAAACCAGAACATAAACCTCTCTGCTATACCTTAATGACAACTAGTTTACTTGCATAGTTACACTGCTATGTCTAGACAGGCTTTAACACCTGTCTGTGTCAACAAATTAGTGGGAGAAAGATGCAATACACAGACACAATAGCCAAGGTGACAGTCTGAGTTTTGTTCATCAATTCAAAGATTGCAGGAGTTGGAAAAGAGGCATGATAGAAGGAAATGCAGATTTTAAACAATTGCTTTAATCTGGCTTACTTGCAACAGGACAGCGATTATGAAGATGAAAAAGAAGAATAAACAGGCATTTATAGCCTGGCTTGCAGCTAGGAATGATATGTCAAAGTGGATGGGCAACAGTGGGAAGGAAAGATTTATTAAGGAAGTAAGGGGAGCTTGAAAAAGTGTGTGTATGGAAGACCATATGTAGGACAATACTTAGAACAAAAGACTAAAACGGGTTCTATCTATTTTACCCAGAGAGTGATTTTATGCAAAAAAAAAAACCATTAATAAATAATTTCAAGATATAACAGCCCTCATCCAAAATAAAAGATAATAAGATTGTACTTTCTAAAGTCTGCCTGTCACTCACTCTTTTAGAATGCAATTTCCAAACTAAGAATAACCATTAGACCTCATATAACGCTGTCAATTAAATAAAGCTGCATTTAAATTAATATGGACATATAGCAGGCTAACTTATCTACTAGGCTAAACATGGACAAAACGCTACTGAAATGAATAGGTTTTCCCAGCTGAGACATCAGCCCTCTGAGACATGACAGCTCCGACTGCAATTATTGGGTCTCGGCCCCTTTTCATTTGTCCAACAAACATTTCCAAAACCTCTGAATGCCTACGTTCCAGAGATGATGACTAATGTCACTATTTTGCAGAGCCCAAGAGAGAAACTTCAGGGACTTCAGCTTTCAGTCCTGTCAAATCTGCCACCTTTCAGAAGGAGCACATTCTCCTTCTCTACCCTTTTCAAAGAGTCTATTCAAGTGTCTCAAAGGTGGTGTGCTACGTCATGGCGCAGACAACACAAAAATGGAGATGAAGCACATAAAAACATGAACTGTGTTTTGTAGAAAACACTAACATCTCTCTTCCTCTTTCTAGAATGAGAGTCTTGTACACTACCAATCAGATGATAATATCCAAGGCCCACTGTATTCCCTGGACCACAACCATTCCCATTTTATTTTGGTGGATCACATAACACCAGATGAGCCAGATGGAACCACTAAGCTACGCCTCACCTTAGAAAAGCATATTTCAGAACAGCGTACTGGATATGGTGGTAAGTAGACTATATAAGCATGCGAACTTGAATGATACTAATATTACAGTGATAACTGTGGGCCCCATGCTTCATCAAAGGCAGGTCCAGTTCTCAAATTGGACAATCATCTCCATAAACAAGATCAAGTAAACACATTTGTCATTATGTAAGAGACAGAACTAAGGTAACTTCTGAAGTTGAGAAAGCTACTCTTTGAACCAAAATTCCTGACTTTTATTGCATCTCCTTAAACATAGCTCAAAGCTGATCTTCAAAGCATAGCTCAATTTGCCTTAAAACACAGCAAATGGAAAATAAATCCAGCTTTAAGTGCCTTAATCAGTGGCTCTAAGAGATGGATGTTCATTGTTGTATACTTTTATCCCCACTCACACACAGGGTCTTGAATTTTTCCCACACTGGAAGAAAAGACTTGCTCCAAAGCCCTCTGAAATATTTTAAGCCATATTTATTTCAGGATAAAATCTTATCCTGGGTTAACAACGTAGCATCTAATGGCCATCTAAATCTATGTGACCTTTGTTTATAACGAGAACTGAGTATTGGGCAGGCCTTCTACTACTATTTGTGGAAACAGTTCAGTTGTAGTGCTAATATAATTACTTTTACCTTTCCTTTGTTTCTGTAATACCTGCAGCACTAGCACAGCTGAAACAGAAGGGACAGCTCACTAATTTGCACTTGTATGCATCAATAGAATATTCAATTACATAGCCCATAGTATGGTTGCAGAGATGTACCTGAGAGCATGAACACACCTGAAGAATGTTTATTTGGTGACTCAGATAGGAAAAACCACAGGTGGACTGTAATGGTAGGCTGAGGTTGCAGTGCTGAGAATTAGAAAGCAGCCTCTTTCTGCTTGCAAACCAAATCTGATTGAAAAATCTCAGTGGAACAATTTTCTGTCAAAAAATGTTGACTCATTTGACAAATATTTCACTGGAACATACTGAATTCAGTGATATCTTCTATAAACAAAACCAATGTTGTTCATTTAAGCTCATTTATATTCAAGCTGAGCAAAGCTATGTGACTTTATTAAAGTAAAAAACACTTTAATAAGGTCATGCAGAACTTCCCTATTTTAAAAAGTGCCTAGAAGTCACTCAGAGGATATTTTCTATATGCTGAATATTCTTTGCAACTAAGGACTCACCACCTTCCCAGCATAAAGTCAGAATCTCCCCGCCTCTCCTTCAGCTAAGTTTTATCTAAATCTATGGTAAATAAAGGATATCTGAAGCCACAAACATATCTTGAGTCACCTGTAGTCACAGAGGTCACTCTTCAAACTAGAGCATCACCTTATGGAGGTACAGCCATTGCCATACCATTATGGCAATGCCATTAGTTATGCCATTCACTAAAACAATAAAGTTACTTCCCAGTCATGTCCTGGCTAGAGCTCAGTTCTACCTTATCTCTGTAGTCATCCCACAACAGATCCAATCAGTAGTAAGTAGCGATCTGTACGACGCTCTGGGAGACCTACAAAGGGAAACATCAAAAAATTGTTTCAACCAAATGCCTTTTATCTTCCAGCTGAAAGAGGGATTTATCTCATGATGCTACTGTTTTGACTGAGCTCTTTTAGGCCAATCTATAGTCACCTTTGGATTACAGAGTTCAGCATTTGCAGTATAAACCGTCTAGAAATAAGTGGGCCCTGTGGGAGGATGGCTAGGGACAAGGGACAGGGATGCCTACAGCATTTCTTTGCCTGCTGCCATGACATGTTAAATATTTCATGAGCATTTCTTTTGAATGTATATGATTGTTATTAATAATCACCACATTAGACTGTGCTGAATGACATTTTAAGCTTATTTATGCAGAGTAATAAAAAGTAGATGGTTCTTATCAACTCATATCTGACTCATCTTACCCTAGCTGGTCTACGAAGTCAGCCTCTTCATACTCTTAAATCCTCCTTTTATCAGGCTTTTCTTCTGAATTCCACTACACCTTCCTGCACATGTTAGGCACAGGCGTAACACTTGGGACAAACTGACAGCTTTTCACTTCTAACTCTATCTTAATATAAACAATGGCAGCTGCCTCTCTGACAACCTGACAATCTTGTCTTGCACTCTAATGCAGCTCCATTACTCCACTATCTGATCACCTTGCAGTAAATAAATAACTTAAAAAGTCAACAGTGCTATGACATACAAAAGTGCCAATATCCATATTTTGCAGCCGAGGTGTACTGAGGTGAGAACAGACTGGGCTGCTTGCCAGGCATCATGCAGGACATATGAGGCAAAGGTGCCTTCATCCTGAATCTTAGACTAGGACCCTATCTGTTAGGTCACAATGTTATTCTCTTCCTCTGCCACTTGCTTCTGCAATTGCCTGCCTTCTGCAGGCTCACGTTCTGGTAGGTGCTAAAACAGCACATAACGGAAGTGTTCTCAAGGGGTCAGCAAAAACACAGTGGTTTTGTGAAAGCTGTTAAGTTTTTTAAAATTAAACCATTTATTTCACAGGAACGGGTAGCATTGAGATCCCTGTGCTTTGCTTACTGGTAAATGGAGGACCAGGCACACTTGAGGTAAGAAACTGTTTGCAACTTCAGAAAAATTAATTAACTGATGCTAAGTAATTAATGGAAAATTTGGCTGGATGACACACACTTGCACTGGCACTTTACATAAAGTCAAAATTAATATCTATACATCATTTAGAACTGAATTCTGTTAATACTAAATTTGCCAATATTTGTTTGGGAGAATTATTTCCTTTTGAATAGGCAGCAGCTGATCATTAAAGTTTCCATTGCCAGCTCGTACGTGGGAAGGAGGAATCCAAAACCAAAACAAACCCACAGAAGCCAGCTCCAAATCCAGTGAAATAGAAATACTATGCTCAAGATCACATACCAAAAAAGATTAATCATTCAGTGCTGTCCAGCAACCATGAGACAACTGCCTCTGTCACAGAGCTCAGAGGCAGTACAAGACCAGGTTTGCTAGATATGCCATTTAAAACTATAGTGTCCAAGTTTCACTGAGCAAAAATACATTGTAGGATAGAAGACTGGAGAGCTGTCTGCTAACAGTCCCATATCTTCTTCAGCAAAGGCTCAGTTTTGATTTTTTCCTGAGTAGTTCTACTACTTAAAGAACCTGTTAATTAGGAGATACTCTTTGATTTCTATTTTACTTCTACTGGTATTTTATTTTGTTACTTTGTAGCAGCCTGTATGTGCACGTGGCATTTTTTATAACACTCTTAGATGAAAAGGAATACTCCACAGTACCTTTAGAGAGACATTTAACCATAATTTAAAGTTTCCAAGTTATGAGACTCTGCCACACCTGGCAACCTCTTTCAGAATAATGACTCATTTCTGGTGACGTTTTCTAGTTTCAATCTCCAGTCCCTGTATTTTGTCATATCTTTGTCAGCTGGACTAAGGCACACACTGGTATTAGAAATCTCACTGTTTAAACTAAGATTATGTCACCTCTTAAGTTTTTCTTCTAGAAGCTAAATATAGCATTTTCTATATCTTGGGTGTTGAAAAATCACATATCACAGCCTATCAACCCTCTTTTCAAAGTTTTAGAGAACAAAGTGACTTGGAAATCAAAGGTGACTGGCTGGATCTGCCCTAAATTTACATGTGCTGGGAATGGACTTTTTTAGAATATCAATTTCTTAAGTACAAACTGGATAACACAAACCAAGGACTACAAAAGTTGTTAAAAAAACCCCAACCCTTAATTAAAAAAAAAACCCTACGCAACAAGCAAATGGTTAGATTTTTAGAATCTCGTTAGCTTCTTGCATAACTCCAGAGTACAAAATAGAGAGGCAGCAAATAGTCATTGTTGCAGTTATGATGCCATAGCCTCCGCTTTCCTCTCTCAACCACCTGCCTGACTCATTCTAATTGCACAACTAGTAGAATTATCAGCATTTAACTCTTGTAGTTGCTATGCTTCAGTGGTTTTTTTTTTTCCTTTGGCCCAACGTTGTATTCCCACAGGCAAACTCCTGATTTTCAGAACATATCGCCAGGTTTAGCAGCCAGAAAAGCCTGCTGAGAACTTCTGTATAGTGCCCCTCTTGCACTTGACTATGCTGAAACACAAACCGTAGGGTTGAGAGGGGAAGTCAGGGACAAAGAAGTTTTGTGCATTTTTTGTCCAAATCAGGTTGCTTAGTTACTGAGCAGATGTGTCGTGAAAAAAAGTATAGTCAGGGGCCTACACATGGACAACCTGCTACAGAATCAGAAAAATCCTAATAGTTGAGAGGAGTCCAGACTGACTCCATAGTGAATCTGGTTTAGGTACACATTTATTCTTAGCCTGCAAGAAATCCTTCTTTTGAATAACACTTTCTTCCAATAAGTGAATTCTAAAAATGTACTTTTTAAACTACAGAGAATTTGCAGCAGTTTGGAAAATTCTGCTCCATGGCTTATCTTACCAGGGTCTGGAGGTACAGCTGACATCTTAGCTACATTCATGAATGACCCACAGCTCATCACACCAGAG